>NC_085977.1:16243182-17606682 GCF_910591565.1 Cydia splendana | reverse complement strand
CCGCTTAATCTCAGTTGCGCCTACAATTACGATCAGTAGTACTAGTACTCATGTCAATTAAAATTTAAGCTTTAGGGATGTATTATATACTAAAGTATAAAATAGTGTTGAATACAACCCAGTTTACAAGTAAAATTGCACCTGAGTAGTGACTGCGTTGTTTCAGTAAATGCTTCAAAATGCGGTGTTTGTTTAGTCTGTGGTCCCTTGTGCCTCCTTTAGAGATAGCTTAAGTTCAAACTGATGCAGTAATAACAACAATGGTGATAAAATCTATAACTCTCCATATCACTCCTCTACAGGTTTCAAAACATTAATGTGTGTCGACACAAGCAAGATATTGTGCCCTAGTGTCGACCCCTGTGGAACACTGGCCGCATCTCGGCGTCTCCTTTAGAGATAGCTCAAAGCCAATTAGATGCGGCGACAAGCGCTGAAAGAGGCGGATAGTTAGCAGATCCTGTTATGAGACTCAATACAACCTGAGACGTTACATGTGAAGACTAATTATGAGAGTAGATAATTAGGGTTTTACCTGCTATTATGAGAGTTGACTTTATCAAAGGCCTTTTGAGAGACGAAAACTTGGCACATATCATAAAATTCGCTTTTTGCTCGATTACTGAAGGGATGGTATTAAAATAACCTGAGACCGTAGCCAAGATGGCAATGGTTTATCGACGAACCTCTTTTTATGATATATTGAGGCAAACGAATCGCCTGATGATAATCATTTAATATGTATACCATCGCCCATGGCCACCCGCAACACCAGAGGGGTTGTAAGTGCGTTGCCGTCCTTTCAGTTGGTAACGCTCTTTTTTGTGAAGTACATCGATAGAAAAGGAAAAATTATGAATGAAAACACGTGATTATTTTCAAACATTATCACTTGGTTAGGACGCTGGATTCTATTAATCATATTTTTTACAGTAAACTTGACATAGAAGTCTTACACAATAAAGTATTCAAAAATATCAAATACAATCTTGTACTACATAAGCGCGTGTCATATATTTCTCCGCACCAATATTTGCAGCTTACTGCAATAATATATGTAGCGAAAAGTTGCCTTAAATAATATAGGTTTTTTATGTGCCCTTCACTCGGCTCCATAAAATAAAATAAATATTCATGGCTGAATTATCAATTAATAATTTAATTATTTTACGAAGATTTTTCTGTATTCAAATTTAATCCTTGTCACTTTGACATAAAGTGCCCATGTCGAATACTAGTGCAGCGTCAAGCACTAGTACTTCTTCTACCTTACATGAATAATTTATGAATAAAGTATATTTGAAATTTGAACTATGGGACCCAGGAGAATTTCAATACAAATTATGTAATAAAGGCACTACAAAAAGCTTATTACGTCACACTTCAGGCACACGCCTCGCGGAGGAAGTGTAATTTTACACCGGCAGATGGCTATCTGCTGAATAATGAACACTTTCCGTTGCCCCGCTTTATTGATTGCGTATAGTATTGCGCACAAAAGGTACGTTTTACGGCGCCTATTCAGCACTGCAAATTTTATTCTAAACATATTTCCGGCGTGTCCATGTGCAACAATTTTATAGAATAACTAGACGAAAGGCGAGCTTAAAAACATGATAGTCAATTATACAGCGTGTATTTTTAATATTACCTCAAACCGTAACCAAACGTAGGTTTTAGTACTATGAACTGATATTGCAAGGTAATTTTAAGTTAGTCTTAACCACTAAAGCGTAATTAATTTTTGAAAATTTATCGAGCAGCAATGTATTGCGTACACTTATTTGACACATGGAAGAAAAGGGTTTAGTATTGTTTAGTTATTTTATTATCGTTATGTATTTCCTACATGAGACTGCTTGGCAGCCAAAATCGAATCCTTATTGCGTTTAATTTTTTTTTATGTTAATAATATTATAATATTAACTAGCCAAATTAAAGGCAAATAATTCTCATTAGAAAACAATCATGACAATACTTACCATTTTATTACAACGTTGTCTTGCAACGATCAAATCACATAAAGTTTCATCTCATACTACAAAATTGAATTCTTGTGAAATTGCTATGAAACCAATGATTATACTATTAAATTAGCATTATTTTAAATTACTAAGCACTGTAAGGAAGATAGTAAATAATCATAATCAACAATCGGTCGACAAGTCGACGTCAATGCCACACTTCAACCCGATACCTACCACAGAAATAGCTACTTGAATAAAAAGTTTGTTCAAGGAGTATTCACTTCATTCAAAATTAAAGTAAAGTATTAATACAAACTACCAACCTAAAGAACTAATTTCAGCAAACTCGACAGACTACGCATTACTGTTTACTGGCTGGTAAGATATGATGCTATTAAGCACAAAAAAGAAGATAATTTGTTTTGACGTATATTGTCTCGTAAATCGGTGTCGATAACTTCCGCACATATAATTAATAATTCCAAGACCATCAATCATCATCATATTCTCAGGAACTAGCCGAAATGATTTTAATTTATGGCGAAACTGGACGAAGCGGGCGGCGAGCCATAGCTTTACAGGCAGCGATTTCCAGTCGTAGGGTACGTTTACAAACTTATACCAAACTCAATGTCGGCTATTATTATTGACAGCAGTTAAAAGTTCTGTTATCAGTTGTGACGTCACGTCAGTAAGGCAAAGTAGCGATACATTGCATGCTGAATTATTTTGTATGGGGAAAACATTAGTTAACGAGTTTTTTTCTTGTAATATCGGTTCATAGCACTAACGCCTATTAAGTCTGGTTAAAATTTGAGGTAATATTAAAAATACACGCTGTATTTCGCGAAAATTATCTAATTATCTATTAATAAATTTAAGAATTATGTAAAGCGTAAACTTATTTCTAAAGCTTATTATACCACACAAGACTACATGAATGATATTACAACGTGGGATTAATTGTTATTCGAAATGATTATTTATTTATTAGGTACATTTGATTATTGATGAGGAAATGGATATTCCGATGTAATACTATCTACTTCTTTTGTTACTTATGCTTTTTTTTTTTTGACATTTAGATTTTATTCTAGAAATTTCTAGACTAGTATTTTTTTATACAATCTTTTTAATGTTTGACGATCCTTTTGTGAAATTCTTAGTGTTAAATTTGATATGTATAATAATCCAATTTTATTATGGAATAATATTAACATCAATAAATTGCTCTGATAATTAGATTAAGATTAATTACGATTCATAAGAGCTTGTTGCTAGGCCTACATGAATAAAGTATATTTTTGATTTTGATTTTGATTTTGAAAAGTGTATTTAATCTATGTACATACATATCAAAAATCTGTTTTGTTACAACAAATTCATTATGTAGCAGTTACATAGACTACTATATTATGTCACTTGCCAATAAGTCACCCTCTGTCATACTTGTATGAATATGATAATACCTAAATGACGAAAGCGAGTCAATTCAAACAAGTGTTAAGTATGTTTTATTTATTGTTGGCTTTTAGGTCGTATACTGAACATATTTTTGTTATGAGAAAAGCACTAAAATATCAACAAAAGAAATAAAAATATAAATGCTTTATGTCAGACGAATATAATATATTACTTACCTACAAAAAATAAATCAAAAAAAAAAAAACTTGCTGCCACTCAGCATTTTGATTTCCGTTTATATTTTATAACTCTGTTCCTAGTAATGCCTTAAAATTTATCACACTCATATCAAAACAGTCATAAACCAGCGAAAACCCAGTCATACCTGCCAGCAAAGTTATGGCATACAGATTTTATTCGACGAGTGTAAAACATGATTGGGTGTCGAGGTAACCCGCGTTTATAGTTTTTTTTACAAATAGAATTGCAACGAGGTTTCATCTGTGTTCCCTTTGATGGAATTCAAATTTGACTTCTTCGATTATAATAGGTGAGACCAAAGCGCATCGTCTACTCTGGCTTGGCCACCTTGAAAGGATGGGTGAAGATCGGGCAGCCAAAAGGGCCTTCTTGGGTCGACCAACTGGATGCCGTCCTGTTGGTCATCCTAAATACCGTTGGGCAGATAGAGCGGAGGCAGATCTCCGTGAGCTCGCCGTTGGCGAAAGCTGGCGGGATACCGCTCTGGACCGATCAAAGTGGCGTGCTCTTGTGTTGGAGGCCAAGACTCATTTTGGGTCATCGCGCCAATAAAGTAAGTAAGTACTTCTTCGATTAGACTAAAGGTTACACTTTAATTGCTACGGCAGCAGCAATAGCTTAATGCAGCAATTGCACCATTCGGAATTACATTGCTGTCGACAGTAATATCGCGCTGCAATACTGCAGCAGTAATGCTGGTGAAGTCCGAATCCGAACGGTACCTTTACTTATTCCGATTAATATATTAATTATATAACGATTAAGAAATTATAAAATTATATAAGTACGCTTAAGATCGCCAAAACTATTTTATGTTATTGTAAACATTTTACTGAATTTGTTACCTATTTATTTTTGAAATAAAACTTTTATGCACAATAATTTTATTTTGCCAGTAAAACACTATGCAAAGACCCCGTCAGTGACTACCGACCCATTCGTTCATTGCTCAATCCATTCACTCGCTCATCCCATTCGTTTGTTTTTGGCTGTGTTCTTGACGTTTGGAAAAATCGGTGAGATGACTGAATGATTCAGTTGTTCCGTATGCTGCATACGAAAATAATATACGTTATTGGCAAACGCTGCGCCGTTATCAATGTTGCAGTTGCTGAGTCGATTTTGGTGAATGATGTGGCAACCAGTTTGTTTTCATGAGCATGTTAAGCTTACTTTAAAGACAACTAAAGAGACTTTTTTACAAAAAAAAATCGTAGTCGCCTAATAGTTTTCAAATCTTACCACCGCCGTGGCCGGGTGGTTCAGGACGTTAGCCGGAGCTAAAGACACCGGTTCGATTCCGGCCTCGGCCACCGGAGGGCTTGGGCACATTTTCTTTAGTATACAATACAATACAAATACAAATACTCTTTATTGCACACCTCAATAAAAGAAGACAATACAAAAGAAAACAGAAATACAAGCAGAGGTAAACAACAGGCGGTCTTATCGCTAAAAAGCGAACTCTTCCAGACAACCTTTGGGTAGCGGAAATTAATAAATGTACATATGTCAGTAGGTAGGTAGTATATATAGTATAATGTGCCTATATACAGTTGTCAAATCTTTATAAATATCCCAATCGCGTCACACCGACAGCATCAAAATTATGATTTTAGTTAACTTATTGTTTAAAATCATTATTAGGGCGCTGGCCCCAGGATCTCATGAGCCGTGGCAAAAATGCCAGGATAACGCGAGGAAGAAGAAGAATGTTTAAAATCGTAAACAAAACAATATCTCATAATCTTCAATATTTAAGAGATAGGTGCACGCATAGACTAGGAATGTTCTAGACCGAGTTTAGAGCAATTATTTCATGCAACCGATGATGCCATAAATGCGGGGGTGCGCGGGACGAGGTGAGCGAAGTCCCGTGCCGTGATTGGTCCGTTCAAACACACGGACGTCACGCAAAGACACTTTCGACTCGAACATGGAGTAAACGTAGCCGTAGTAACGTTACCGTATGCGTGGCAGAGGGAGTAGCACGACTATGCTCAGTCTGGAGGATGTTTTGTCTGTGGGTGCACGTAACCAGAATCATAAAAATACCGTATCGGCGCGAAACTCAATTAAACCGCGTCCTGCCCCGACCAGTCATCACGCACAAATTGGACGATAACGACACGATAACGAGACGATTACGCGACGATCTTGCAAATTGCCGACCAACAATTATATACGCATGATACATGTGCGTGTATTACAAGATTTTACAGTACAACTGGTGCTACATTATGACACCGGTGCTATAATAAGCACATTACGTAACTACGTCGAATATTTAAAGGGGCATAATGTACTGTAAAACGTTGTATCGTAAATAACTATTATTTATTCGGCTTAAATCTTGCAAGCTAAATAAGACTTACTTCTCACTATTCAATTGAGCTGATACTTCACATACCGGGTGTGGCATGTAACACGAGCAAATAATTAAAACATAGATTGTACTCCTCAAACGGTGACACTTTTGTTCAACAACTTTTAAAAATTATGAAGTATTTAGACTCCCTATTTTTCATACAAAATAAATATTAACTTCAATGGACGCCATCGCCACGCCATAATATATCATTGTGATTGACTTTGTTTGTCACGCCTTAAACATAACAAATTTCGCAATACATTGCGTCTTAGAATAAACTTTAAATTGTATTAAAAATCAAACCACAAGTTATTTTTAAAAGTCGCTGAACAAATGTTGGTCAGTATGAGGAGTACAGCCTACTGTTTAATTTTTTGCTCATATTACAGGCCACACCCGGTATACACGGTGGCCAAAAAATAACTGCATTCCCGTTGCCAGGGAGGTTTTGGGATTATACTGAGCAACTTTTACTATGGGACCACACTCAATACCAATAACCCTCCAATAAAAAATGGACCAGCCAAACAGCCAAATTTTTTGTTGGTTGGGTTACAATGCAATATAATGGTAAGTACCATCGAATTGATTTAATGATGGATACAGGAGATGGCCATATGAACTCTGTGATAAAACAACGCAACCTAATTGTGTTTGGATTTGTTAGATTTGTCTCGATGGGTATTAAATGCCTGTTAATATTTAAAACTACAGTCAGCGAGAAAAGCTTGCATCTGAGAAGATTTTTTTGACACATTTGAGATAAAAGAATATCGTAAAAAAACAGTATCCCATAATTTTCAATGTAAAAATGATACCTACACGTTATTCCCGGAATTCTTTCAACTCAATTAAAACCGCATGCCATCCCGACCAATATTGGTCAATATTGGTCCTCTTCAATAGCGGTATTGTAATGTCATGAAAATCGGTCAAATGTTCCAGTACTTGTTTCGGATTTCCGGAATACCGATACCGGTATGCATGCTCTCTACCGAATCACTATTGTGGTCGCACTGCAACTTCGCGAATGTACCATACCGCATCCGTCATTACGCAGAAGGTGTGAACTCCGTTTATAGCGACACCTCCTAAGTGTCTGCTGGAGCCGACAACCGGTTGATAGATCGGTTTATGCAAGAATACAGGACGCTATTAGGATTTCTTTTAATATTTATAAATAAACATGTCATATCATCATCATCACATCAGCCTTTTATTGCCCACTGCTGAGCATAGGCCTCTCTTCGAGTACGCCACTTATACCGGTCCTGAGCCAATCTCATCCAGAAGTGACCCGCAATCTTCCGAATGTCGTCCATCCAACGAGCCGACGGTCACCATTCCGTTAACATTTTGGCCCACCTGCCATCACTCTGCCTGGCAACATGTCCCGCCCAGCTCCATTTAAGTTTGGTGATGACGTATCCGATGTCTTGCACCTTGGTGCCAAGTCGGATCTCAACATTCCTCACTCGCGTCATGTCATATGCGAAAGAAGAAGTGACCAAGGCCTCCAGTGCCTAAGGCTGGAATGGAAATTAGACATATTTTCGTGATTTTTATTTTATATCATGGCTTTTACTTTTTAAGGATTTGGTTAGAGTCTGCCCTTGCAAACATAGTCTAGTTTTCATATAAATTTTCATTGCGTTTGCCATAGATTAAAACGTGTGAAAATTCAATATAATACTGCAGTTTTGCGTTAGCCTCTTAAAACTAAAAGCTAAACCTAATAGTGCCAAGTCTTAACAAAAGGTCTGCATCCTAATCCTTTGAGCGGGACTGAGCAGACTGGCAGACACTAGCCCGCATTTTAAATAACAAATTGCATTTTCTTGCAGTTGGGTGATTCGTTGGTCTTATTTGAGGAAAATTACAATAATTTTATTCATAACACTGATTTAAACTTTCACGATTATTAAACATTATCAAACTACACAACGGGACGTAATCGCGTATTTAAGTTTTAAGATTTACCTCCGACGTTTCGAGGACGGCGTTGTCCCCGTGGTCTCGGAGAAGACTGGCTCAAGTTGACATCAACATCTTCTAGCCGCGCGAGTTTTTCGAACTACCCGCACTTGGTCTTGTTTATCAGTTTGAACGTTTTGCGCACTAGGGATGTCACTCTGTCGACACACAACACTAACGATATTCGATTTATCGACTGTCGATATTCGTTTCCGCTTATATTTACTAATGACTGGATTCCATGTGGATGAGATCTTAAAACCCTCGTCCCGATTAAAATTGCAATGTTTTTTGATTTCAATGGCTTCCCGCACTGTAGAAATGGCGATCCGTGGAAAGGATTTTAGGGTTATGCAGCTCAATCCAGTGGTTTGGCCCTGACTCCAGCAAATGCTCAGCCACAGCAGACTTGTTCACCTGACGATTTTTGACAGCTGCGATATGTTCCTTAACTCTTTCTGCTATGGTGCGCTTAGTTTCTCCGATATAGGAACTACCACAACTGCAATCTATTTTATAAACGCCAGGTGACTGGAACGGAATAACGTCCTTCGGTGACCTTAGGCTCCCTGCAACTTTGGATAAAGGTGTGTATACCGTCTTTATAGAGTATATTCCAAGTACTGTGCCAACTTTATCCGTTACCCCTTTTACATACGGCAAAAATGCCGGCTTTCTGGAGACATCAGGACGTTTCCCTCTTGCCTTTCGTCTGGGTTGCCACTTTTTTACCTTGTACCCGTTCCTCCTTATTACCTCCTGAATATGCGACATCTCACTCTTTAAATATTCAGGGTCACACAGATCATGTGCTCTGTGTACTAGCGAGGTAACCACCGATTGTAAGTGACGAGGGTGGTGGTGAGAAAAGGCGTTCAAATACCTGTCAGTGTGTGTAGGTTTCCTATAAACAGTATGAATTAGGGTTCCGTCGACTCGACCAATCACTTTCACGTCCAAAAACGGCAAACTGCGCTGTGATTCTAATTCATACGTAAACTTCGTCTTCGGATGAATTGAATTTAGATATCGGAGTAGTTGCTCCACCTACTGCTTCCCACCCTTCATAATACAGAAAACATCATCCACATAGCGCTTCCACAACTTCACTGCCCAAGGCTGCAAGTTTATACTGGCTTCGACATGCTCCATCCAGATATTTGCCAAAACCGGTGCTACAGGGCTACTCATGGCTACCCCATCAATCTGGAGGTAATGCTTTCTTTGCTTTAAATTTTATTCATGTTTTTCAAAAAAATTTGGCTAGCATTGTATGTACAAATCTTGCAAGGCCGGGCCAAATCTTGCAAGCTAAATTAGATCCATTTCCCATTATTTGATTGAGCTGAAACGTATAACAAAGTTGGATGACAATGTAATATTATGATACCGTCTGATGATGGACACAGGCGGTGGCCGTGGAACTCTGCACTCTGTGAGAAAACAACGTGTTTGGGTTCAACAGTTGTCTCGATGTATTAGTTGCGTGATAAAAGAAAAGTATATTTTTAAAACCGCTCTTAGAAATGCAGAATGCCCCTCCGGCAGCCATCTTAATTCGTGACCCGCTCCATTTGCATTTGATTTGTCCCGCGTCTATTTACTTCTGTCTTCAGGATTCTACGACAGTATTTACTTTAACTATTAAGGCATAAAGCCACAAAAGATATGGCGCGCCGCGCGAAACATGCAGTTTTGTACGGTACGGTACCTTACCAGCGAACATGAATGCAAAATTTGAACCCATTCAGACTTTAAAAAGTATGAAATTTTAAAAGTAGGCAAGCTTATAGGTAAGCTTCTTTCGCGCAGGTATCCTATTTTCACTTATTACAATAACGAACTGCTAGCATAATACAATTGTAAACAAATGATAAGTGGAAAAATGTACTGTTTTGGGTGGGATTTGAACTCACGACCACCGGATCGTTAGCCCGGTATCTACCGTAAAAGTGTTATACTACTTAAACGACTACCGGATTTTAATTTGTTTCTAAGCTTAATAAGCATCGTTTACAGACGTTTCTGCTTAAAAAAAAGGAATAATAAGCATGGTATAATAATATACTCCGCCTGGTACTCTATTCCGAGATTCGCGTATGACCTAACTGACACGGGCCTACGTCATCATGCTGTTTACAGGTTCTCAAACTTTAAAATATGGGAGAATTTTAACCAACGGTGAAAATTATTTTAACGGCATTAATTTTAAGTTATTCATGTAGAAACATAGTAAAATAAAACAAATCTAATGTATTAAATTAAACTTTATTTATCTATACAAGACAAACGTTTAAAAAACTAATTCACAGTTACACATTAATTACCAAGCTTACGACGTGAAAAGTTTGGAAAACACTGCGACTTCTGACACTGAGCGAGAAGGAAATAACAATTAACACGCGTTCGACAAGGATGACGGTCAGGGCATGAAGTTATCTAGATCCAAATTGTCAAATGTGACAGCGCTATCCTGTGTTGCCAGTAATGTAAACAGAATTACCCGAACGTCTGAAATTTCTTTCGTGAATCGGAAGATATTGCTAACGAATAATTAATAAAAATTACGTGTTATTGTAAAATTTAAGATAAAATACATTATAAATGAAAATTATAAAATTATAAAGAAATATTTTAACTTATTAACCATAGCTATAATGTACCCATGTAACATGTTATGTTGAAATAAAGTGGCAATGTTATTGTGACGTAGGCCCGTGTCACTCTGGGAATAGAAGACCATGTTTTATTAGACCATGATAATAAGTGTCTAATTTGAACACGTCTTCCCACCCTGCATGTAGCAATAAGGAAGGAAACGTAACGCGATGGTATCGCGCCCTACGAAAACTTTGAAAAATAATACTTATTATAATGTCGTTTGAATTTTTCATTTTCCTCATTTATTTCCGTGTAATTTCTTTGAAAATACATGAGATAAAGCTTTTTCCTTTTGAGTAAATAATCATGAATCATCTGCTTACGATACGGTACTTTGTTACGAATTCCTTAAGTTGTAAGTAGTCTAAATACGACGTTTAAAACATAAGTGCCATAAACGGCATACATTCTGTGAAAGTATTGGAAGTTACATTCTTTTTTTTCCTTTGTTGCTTGGCACGTTAGCTCGAAATTTCCAGATTGGTTAACCGACCTATTACAAAACCGCCTGGATCAGTCACTGAACGACCTGACTTTAACCTACATTATTTGATCGTCTAATGTTTTCATCTATCCTCAACTGGCTTAACGAGCCATTTCAGGGTAGATTTTATTTACCTACTTTTATTGAAATACCTGAAGATACAGAGAATAATACTACCTCTTTTTACAACAAATATATAATATCTAAGCCCCTTTCTAAAATATTAGATAAATCTTCTATATCCTTTAACCCATAACGGCCTGCTTAAAAACATAATCCTGCCATAAAAACTGTCATAATATAAAAACTTTCAATATCTTCCGATATTTATCGCCCTCTCAATCCATTAGCTGGCGGCATCCGGTTTCCGGTGGAAAAACCGGAAATACTGGTGCCACAGATCACTTACTAGATAGAGCCTTGAAAGACCGCGGACCTACCTCACACACTCGACGATTGGCATGAGAAGTAGCGAGGGAAGTAGGCAGAGCCGTAGTGTCATGCCACATTAAAAGGCCAGTAATACCAGCGCGAGCACGCAGCCACACAATCGCATGCGTGAACTTAATGCGCTATAGCAGCGGTCGGCAACCTGCGGCCCGCGGGCCGCATGCGGCTCGCGAAACTGTCACTTGCGGCCCGAGAGGCGCCTTGGCTATTTTGTATGTAATAGTGACAAACGACAATGTCTCATAAAGTCATAAATATTAACAAAGTACGGCCCGCGTCACCTCCGTTAACTACTATTGGCCCTTGGCTGCTAAAAGGTTGCCGACCGCTGCGCTATAGGTACTAAAAATGCACGCTGCCACAGTTTCTACGTCCATTGCGTTGCACAGGCAAATAACACAGTGCGGAGTGGTATTAAAAAGGAATTTGATGCCTGTTTCAGTCAGAAAAAGGTGCAAGGCAAGGCCAAGACTAAATTTAGCGACTGGGCTACACCGGATATTCACGAGAATAGACGCCGGATCTACGACTTATATGATTTAAAGGCAACTGATAAAAGACCGGAATTTCTGGAGTACGTCAAGAATTATTCTAAATCTTTTAAGATGTTGTGTGTCGCTGCTAAAGTCGATTATTTGTCGAAAAAGATCCTAAATTCCAGCGATAAAGTCAAAACTGTATGGCAAGTTATCAGCAATGAAACTGGAAAACGTAAACTGAAGGATCCGCACTACAACCTACGAATTGCTGACACTTTAGTAAGTTCCGACCGTGAAGTGGCAGATCATTTTGAGCGGTTTTTCTCGAATATCCCGGTAGAAACAACAAGATCCCTTAATTCATCGCCAGACGTCGCTGAAGAAATTTTGAAGACAAAAGTGGCAGAATGTACAGAAATCTTCAAATTTTCGTATGTCTCTCCGAATATAGTTCTTAAGACTTTTAGGTCTTTAAATTTAAAGAAAACAGAAGATCTTTGGGGCCTGTCTGTCAAAGTATTAGATTCCATTATTGAGTCAATTACACCATACTTAGCTGAGATTTTCAACAGATGCATTGATGCTGGAATTTTTCCAGATATTATGAAACATAGCAAAATTATCCCTCTGTTTAAATCAGGAACAAGAACAGATCCCACGAACTTTAGACCGATTTCAATACTACCGGCATTAAGCAAAGTGTTCGAGAAACTTATTCTGAATCAACTATTGTCACATTTCAACAGAAACAAACTGCTTGATAGCAATCAATTTGGTTTCACCAAAGGTCGATCAACTACTGACGCCGGTGCGGTACTTCTAAAACACATCTTTGATGCCTGGGAAAAAGCTCAAGATGCTGTTGGAATTTTCTGTGATCTGTCAAAGGCATTTGATTGCGTTGATCACGAAAATTTAAAGAGAAAATTAAGCCGCTATGGGATAAAAGCTAGTGCCCTTGACCTGGTCTCATCGTACCTTTCGGATATAACTCAGCGAGTAGTTATTAATGGAACTCAATCGGCGGGGTCCCCGGTAGCCCTCGGAGTGCCTCAAGGTCCCTTCCTGTTTTTGGTATACATTAATGACTTACCAAAAGTTGTGCAAGATAGACAATGACATGATATAGTGTTATTTGCAGATGACACTTCCCTTATATTTAAAGTGGACAGAAAGGAAAATAGCTTCGAGAGCATTAATGACGCGCTATATACCATAGTAAACTGGTTTACGGCAAACAATTTGCTTTTGAACGCCAAGAAAACCAAATGCATCAAGTTTACGCTACTTAACGTCAAGCAGGTAAATAACAGCAAGATTAAAATAAAAGGTGATAGGCTGGAGTTTAAGGATCGAACTGTTTTCCTGGGAGTCACTCTAGACTCCAAACTGCAATGGCATGCACATATAGGCACTCTAGCCGGAAAACTTAGTTCAGCAGCCTATGCAGTGAGGAGAATCAAACAGCTAACAAACGTAGAGACGGCCAGGCTGGTATACTTTAGTTACTTCCATAGTGTTATGTCTTATGGAATTCTGTTGTGGGGAAAAGCGGCAGATATTCAGACAATATTTGTGCTGCAAAAACGAGCTGTACGTTCCATCTATGGACTGGGCGCTCGAGTATCTCTAAGAGAGAAATTCAAAGAAGTTAACATTCTTACCGTTGCATCTCAATACATACTAGAGAATATTATGTATGTTCGGAAAAACATCCACGAATTCAAGGTTAACAGTGATATCCATAACTATAACACTAGGAACAAACATAAGCTTGCTGTGCCCGTCCACCGCCTCCGTAAGGTTAGTACGTCTTTCGTCGAGAACTGTACACGTTTTTATAACAAAGTCCCCACTGATGTAGTGAATTTACCACTTCACAAATTTAAGTCGCACATTAAGCGCTCCTTGTTAAGTAAGGCGTACTACACTGTAAATGATTTTATAAACGATAGAGATGCCTTTAAGCAGGTAGCTTGATTTCATTAGTATAATAAGAGCTAAATAAATATTGTTTTTTTTTTACATTGTGAATTAAATATGCTAGTGTCCAGTAGAATTGACACATGAGACAATGATGTTCTCGCTTGATTAAATTGTTTAATTTAATTTTTGTTTTGGACACTTGGAGACCTTATATATCTCTAAGTATTTATTTATTTATTTTATTTTTTTGTTTTTTATTGTACATACCTATATTTTTAATGTTTCTGACACTTAGAGACCTTTACATCTCTAAGTCAACTTAGGCTAGTAATTATGTGAAGCTATACTGTCTTTTTATGTAACATACGAGCACAAAATGCCGTGTCTTACAGCTACATGTTATTACTATTTTAATATTATTATAGGCCGGTAGCTTGAACATGCCATGCTCGCTTAAAAGTCTTTGCTTACGGTGGCGTCGTTGATCGGGTCGCCACTTTCCCGAATGAAGGTTGAGGGAGGCGATGGCTGAGATACGCGTCATACTCGTGAACGGGTGCTGTTTGTGGAGACTGGTCTGTTTAAGCTAACACAAGCTATTATACTTAGTAACTTTATTTTTATTAATTAATTACAGTGAGACGCCTCATTCTGCTCTCGTATGTTTCTCTTAATGAATGTATTAATTATACAGGATATTGACTCTTGGAGACCCTATACATCTGTAAGGATAACTTGATAAACTATAATATAGTTCTATTATAATCGTTAGTTATATTATAATCTTATAGTTCTGACACCTAGAGACATTTACACCTCTAAATATTATAGTTTTTTTTTTTGTGTTTTGTATCTGTATTTTTTATGTAATTCGACATTAAGAGACCATATACATCTATTAGTAATTGTAATACGTTAGATTGAATTGTTAGTTTTATTTTATAAAATTGTTGATGTTATTATTTTTGCATGTATGTAAATTCATTGATGACGTGTAAAAGTTTAGTGCCCTTGTGGCCTATTTGCTGAATAAATGTTGATGTTTGATGTTTGATGTTTGGAGCGTCGCGAATAAATGCGAGAGTAGAGCAATATATGAGGCCAGAGAGAGAGAGAGGGCAACAACGCTAGAAGTATATAATAGTGTGGCGGGCGTAACAGGGTAATTGAAGGTGAAGCCTGTTTGCTAACTTTGCTTAGGAGACCAATTTGAAAAACAAAAACACAAAATTCAATTAACTTACCTAATAAAAGATTATTGAATTGAATTTTTAACGCTTAATACGGAGTCTATAGGTGGTAGTCTGTGCGAAACACATGTTGGGCCCTTTGACACCCGATATGGCATCAAAAACCGGGTGTCTGGTTAAAAGGTTCGACGAATAAAGTGGTAGAGAGGATGTTTTTGTCAATTTTTGCAAATGATATTGATAAATTCTTGGTTGATGGATGTTATTTAACCGTGCAGCCCTTGGCCACAGTGTAAAAAGTAACAGTGGACCGACGCCTTTGATGTTTGCATAAATGCCGACACCGCACAAGAACACAGTAGGGTTGTCACAAACTTTTACACAACTGCCCAAAAATTACAAACATTTTAAATAAGACACGCTAGCCCTGAAAGTAGTACCGAGCTACTAACAATGGCGATGTATGCAGCTCGGGTGCATACATGGTTAAATTTTATAGAATAAATTGAGTTCAAAGGGCTGTCACTAGCTGTCTGACATTCCATAAGATTACGTGTGTTTTTGACTGTCCGGAAAGAACAACAAGACATCTTTCGAATTTTAGAATCTTCATTGCATTGCAACGCCATTGTACTTTGATCCTTATTTTTTCACTAATATGATTGTGTTAATGTCAAAAAGTATCGCCATTTACTCGAGGATAGGCTAAAGGTATGGTGCCATCTTTTCGAGCGATGGCGTCATACATTTGGCCTACTCTCGAGTATTCATATACATAATTTACTTTGACAATATTCCTCTAGTCTAAAGTCTCTTTGGCGCAATCAAATAATCGGAATTGGGTTTAATTTAGCTTGTAAGATTTGACCCGAACAAACATCTTAAGTAGGTACCTACTACATTGCAAGTTAAATAAAAGTTTGTAAAAAGTGAATTACTTAAAGCCGGCTTCTCTTGGACAAAAGTTAGGTACATAACGAGGGAGCACGTGTACCTAACTTATATCGCTTGTACCTGACATTTTGGAACTTAGGCATCGTTATAATTTACGCACGAGCTGTCACAAACGTGTAGGTAACCATTGATAGAACAACTTATCTTTCTACGGGCATCATTAGCATACAGGGTTGCCATATGTCAGAATTTCCCCTGACATGTCAGGATTTTTGGTCCTTTATCTGGATTACGGGGACTTGGCGAGAGTGTCAGGATATTATATCAGGGGGGCAATTCCGACTGCGAGAAATTTCAACTAATCGAAATCTGATCTGTATAATTTTGCATATGGCACTCTAGTAAAACATAAAATATATTTCGATTAGTTGAAATTTCCCGCAGTCGAACTTGTCCCCTGCACCATTTTTTATTTTAAAATTTAAATCAGGCAAAATGGTCCATATCACATATCTATAGAGTAACAAACATATAAATTTCATAAACTTAAAAACTAAACACTATTTTCGCGACAGAACCGAGTGGCTACGTTGAATCGTCTAGTCTTGTGTCGGATTCGGCCCCAGAGCTATTTTGGCATCAGAACATGCGTGGCTGCGTTGAATCGTCTATAATCTTGTGTCAGATTCGGCAGTTTACCCAGGAACCTCCGAACGACACCCTGCGGCCAGAAGTCGGCGCACTCGATGGTCCCCTGCGGCGGTCGCGGCACGCGCACGTTTTTGAGAAACCTTAATAAAATTGTGGTACTGTGGTAACGGTAAATTGTTGACGATATCGTTTTCTTTGGCAACTTCGCGATACGGGGGGCTAAAGTTAAGAGAACATTGGAGCTATTTATATATTTGTTTATTTAACCTTTAGGTATTGCAATAAATAAAATCCTTAAAAAGCCAGCCATCCTTAAAAAAACGTTTATTCAAGAATAATGCTTACAAATCATTACATTGATTCTTCTGCCAAACCACAATGTGGTTTGTTGGCTAGCAATGTAAGCTAGGTAGATATCTAACAAACTTATCTAACTACACTCTTTTGTTCTTAAGACTAAGCAGATTATTATGTATTATTAAGAGAAAAAACTGTCCAAGACATGTCAGGATTTTAAGGGTGATGACGGGACTTTTGTCAGATATTTATTCAAAAATTTCATATGACAACCCTTTTAACAGACACGACTACATTCAATTTACCCACAGTTTTTATCATACAATTCAACAATGACTCATTTTACAATCTTTCCATAAGGCTTATAAGGCGTTCTATCATTGATCACGACTGTGATCGACCAACTTTTGGTAAAACAAAGTAATATCTAATCACACCCTTAAAAGGCACATACGTCGTTATATCATTAATGCTCTAAGGATAACCGACCATATTACTTTTAGTTTAACAAGGGCTTATCTAACTTAGAAACTAATAGGATCATACGAATTTACGCCACTGGCGGGGTAAGTGTGATCGAACAATTGATAAGTGCCGTAAGTTGGAGTTTAGGGAGACATGTGGACGCACGTACAAATACCGCTCTTAACTTGTGTGCGAAGGTGGCATACGCGATCACCGTCTTGTATAGTTGGGATGTCGTGGATTGCCTAGTTTTAGTTGACAAAAATGATGTCTTATATTATTTACACCGTAATGTCAAAGTAATTGATCACTGCATCGATTTTATGGTCCGGGTGCTACTAATTACAGTAATAAGATAAACAATTTCCAAACTAACAATCAAAGTTAAGCAAGCTTAAACTTACAATCGCAATCTTAGATTAAAATCTCGTAAAAAGTACCTAGAACCGATGTCGAGTAATTACTACGGGCAAAGGACGAGAAAGTACCTTATACCTCGCATTTTCAATAAATTAACATCTGAAGATGAGTGTAAAAGTGTAAATACGTTTAAAAGTAAAGTTAAAATATGGTTAATGAATTCCTTTCTCAAAGAAAATAGGTTAAGCTAAAATACAAAGTGTATAAAAAAAACATTGCGAATACCCAAATTAGACCTTAATACATAGATATGTCGGAACCTGACACCAGAAAGATGTATTGCAGCGTTATAGTTCATTATTTTAGACGCCTGTATAAAATCGATTATCGAATCGCAATGTTGAGCTACGTATTATTTGGTTGTAACGAAATAAATAAAGTTGCGTAGAGAGTAACGCCGTCTATTGGCGCATTGTTGAAATAAAGTTGCGTAGAGAATAACGCCACCTATTGGCGTGTTGTTGAACTAAAATGACAGGTAGAAGGCTTTGGAACGTCGAGAGGTTTCTCTCGAGTGAGCGTAGGCACGAGTTGGCATTTTTTTCGGTATGTTGGTAGACTGGTCGAGCAGGTTTGCCAACTTGACTTTGAGGCGGGAGCAGAGAGGCTCCGCCGCTGGTAGTTCTTCTTGATCGGACCGCGCTAGAGATCGGACGTACTCGTTAGCCAACCTCGTGCCTAACTCGCTACGTTCCTGAAGGTTTATACCTGAAGGATTATTCTGATAGCTTATAGGATCCCGCGTTCTTTAACCATTTAGCTAAGTGTTTTATTTCAAGTGTTATTTTGATTTCTTATGTTTCATTAGAAGCTTACTTTTGTGAAATAAAGAAATGATGTGTTATGTGTTGTTTTAACTTGTTTTGAAAAGATTTGTCCCTCTGAGTTTGTTGCCGGTCCCATATAGGGCTAAATCTTCTCAGGTCAGATATGTAGGGTTGGAGCCGGCCTAGTTTGACTTGAATAAAGATTTAAACGGTTTCTTTTTACTTTCATATCGCTCCCTTGAGTTAAAAATAGCAATTAATTATTTTAAACATTTAGTACTGAAGTATAGTAGGCACTAGTATGGTTAACGAGTCCTAATGTTTATTTCATGCACTGGTAGCAATGGTAGCATACTGGTTTAGCTGTGAAGTAATACATTATCGTACTACCCCCACGCGCCCACCGCCTTTGAGACCATCGGTATTCGACATCAGCAAGTGGGATTGTCAAGGTATCATGTATTGCTTACACAGCCACCTGGGATCGTGGTGTATTTCTGGTGACCTACATTCCCTAATCTGGACACGTGGTAATGGTAAGCTCACGTGTCTAACCTTGATTGAAAGGTGAGTGTAATTCATTGTTATTTGGTGAGAATTATTGTGAAATTGTGAATAAAATTGTGATTGAGGCAGTCGAGCATAGCGGTCGTTACGTGACGTCATCTCTGGGATCGTTACGTTTCTTTGTAATTATTTTTTGTAATCCATTTAAATCGAAGCGATCTTGAGTTATTTTGATTCGAAATCCATACTGTTAATTAAAACGGAGTATTAGCTATTACGACGTGATATTATTTTATCGCTCACTTGTGAATCTACCCTCAATAATTGATTTTTTATGAAGATACAAATAATTTTTATAATCCATTTAAATCTAAGTGATCTTGAATTATTTTGAAGTGAAATCCATGTTGTTAATTACAACCAAATATCGGCTATCACGACGTGATATTATTTCATCGCTCACTTGTGCTTCTACCCTCAAAAATATTTTTTTTTGAAAATACAATGCACCGTTAGAAATTGATCCTGTAATTCCTCCTGTAATCCTGTTTAGTAATTAGTAAAATTGCTAAAAATAATTGCCCGTAATGCCGTGATAGATCACAAATCGTGCACCACTTGACCGTCCGACGATAGCATAGTATCCGAAAAAAATATGCTCTTAACCGTCCGCGGGAACCTTACTATCCAATGGGGTGGAAGAAAGAATTGATTTCAGAGCCATCTAACGGAATTTTTCGGCATTATTTCCTAATTCTCTTGATGGGACAACGTAGCCTAACAAAATAGTTAGCTCTAAAAAAATTTAGATGGCAGTGTAGTTATAATTTTTGTAGAAAGTTGTGAATGCGCTGCGCGGGGCGTGCGTCGCTAAAAAAACCCGGACGGTTGACAGGAAAACAGTCTCGGGGGCCGGACGGTTGAGTGGATACTATGGAAACATGAGCTACGCATATGAAAATTAATGTTACAGTGTCCTGCAGCCCGAGCCGAGCCAACTTACAGATGCCATCACACCTGTAACACAGAAGCAGCTGTGCAGTATCGTCTGTTCTGGAGATTTGGAAATAAAAGGACAGGTTTCGTTCCAATTGTTTATTAGTGAATTTTATTTTCAGTGTAATGGCGAAGCATAACAGTCTAACGTAACTAATTAGCTGTCACTTTTCGTATTGGCCCATTTTACCGTGTTACTTATTTTTGGAACACATGTTTGTTTAACACTGATTTAAACTTTCACGATTATTAAACATTATCAAACTGCACAACGGGACTTAATCGCGTATTTAAGTTTTAAGATTTACCTCCGACGTTTCGAGGACGGCGTTGTCCCCGTGGTCTCGGAGAAGACTGGCTCAAGTTGACATCAACATCTTCTAGCCGCGCGAGTTTTTCGAACTACCCGCACTTGGTCTTGTTTATCAGTTTGAACGTTTTGCGCACTAGGGATGTCACTCTGTCGACACACAACACTAACGATATTCGATTTATCGACTGTCGATATTCGTTTCCGCTTACATTTACTAATGACTGGATTCCATGTGGATGAGATCTTAAAACCCTCGTCCCGATTAAAATTGCAATGTTTTTTGATTTCAATGGCTTCCCGCACTTTTCTACTGTAGAAATGGCGATCCGTGGAGAGGATTTTAGGGTTATGCAGCTCAATCCAGTGGTTTGGTCCTGACTCCAGCAAATGCTCAGCCACCGCAAACTTGTTGACCTGACGATTTTTGACAGCTGCGATATGTTCCTTAACTCTTTCTGCTATGGTGCGCTTAGTTTCTCCGATATAGGAACTACCACAACTGCAATCTATTTTATAAACGCCAGGTGACTGGAACGGAATAACGTCCTTCGGTGACCTTAGGCTCCCTGCTACTTTGGATAAAGGTGTGTACACCGTCTTTATAGAGTACTTTCCAAGTACTGTGCCAACTTTATCCGTGACCCCTTTTACATACGGCAAAAATGCCGGCTGTCTGGAGACATCAGGACGTTTCCGCGTTGCCTTTCGTCTGGGTTGCCACTTTTTTACCTTGTACCCGTTCCTCCTTAGTACCTCCTGAATATGCGACATCTCACTCTCTAAATATTCAGGGTCACACAGATCATGTGCTCTGTTTACTAGCGAGGTAACCACCGATTGTAAGTGACGAGGATGGTGGTGAGAAAGGGCGTTCAAATACCTGTCAGTGTGTGTAGGTTTCCTATAAACAGTATGAGTTAGGGTTCCATCCACTCGACCAATCACTTTCACGTCCAAAAACGGCAAACTGCGCTGTGATTCCAATTCATACGTGAACTTCGTCTTCGGATGAATTGAATTTAGATATCGGAGTAGTTGCTCCACCTCCTGCTTCCCTCCTGTTTTCTGTATTATGAAGGGTGGGAAGCAGGAGGTGGAGCAACTACTCCGATATCTAAATTCAATTCATCCGAAGACGAAGTTCACGTATGAATTGGAATCACAGCGCAGTTTGCCGTTTTTGGACGTGAAAGTGATTGGTCGAGTGGATGGAACCCTAACTCATACTGTTTATAGGAAACCTACACACACTGACAGGTATTTGAACGCCCTTTCTCACCACCATCCTCGTCACTTACAATCGGTGGTTACCTCGCTAGTAAACAGAGCACATGATCTGTGTGACCCTGAATATTTAGAGGGTGAGATGTCGCATATTCAGGAGGTACTAAGGAGGAACGGGTACAAGGTAAAAAAGTGGCAACCCAGACGAAAGGCAACGCGGAAACGTCCTGATGTCTCCAGACAGCCGGCATTTTTGCCGTATGTAAAAGGGGTAACGGATAAAGTTGGCACAGTACTTGGAAAGTACTCTATAAAGACGGTGTACACACCTTTATCCAAAGTAGCAGGGAGCCTAAGGTCACCGAAGGACGTTATTCCGTTCCAGTCACCTGGCGTTTATAAAATAGATTGCAGTTGTGGTAGTTCCTATATCGGAGAAACTAAGCGCACCATAGCAGAAAGAGTTAAGGAACATATCGCAGCTGTCAAAAATCGTCAGGTCAACAAGTCTGCGGTGGCTGAGCATTTGCTGGAGTCAGGACCAAACCACTGGATTGAGCTGCATAACCCTAAAATCCTCTCCACGGATCGCCATTTCTACAGTAGAAAAGTGCGGGAAGCCATTGAAATCAAAAAACATTGCAATTTTAATCGGGACGAGGGTTTTAAGATCTCATCCACATGGAATCCAGTCATTAGTAAATGTAAGCGGAAACGAATATCGACAGTCGATAAATCGAATATCGTTAGTGTTCCGTAGAGGAACAGATTAGTATTAATTACTTTCTATGCATATTTAAATAGGTATTTTTCTTACATACAAAGCAACACAATTAGGAAAGAATATATTTTCGTGTAGTAGCTAGATATTTGAACTGGCAACTGCATTTATCTCAAAAGCCCTTCCGGCGCGACACAACCGCGCCACCTAGCGAGGAAAAAAGCTCTTCACCTGCCGTTAAAAACTAATGGCCGCGTTCGACCCGCGCTCCGATTAAAATAATTCATATATCGGTTCCCGTCGCTGCGATCTAAGTGAAAATCAACCAGAGACTAATTAGTGACCCAGTGCCCCTTATGGATATATGCAGCTGTCGATAAAGCAGAGGATTTCCCAATCATCATACATAGACCACCACGTGGTACGCCAAGGTGCTGCTGGATTTATGTAAGTTGCTCTCAATTTATCTCGGCTACATAGTTTTTTGATCCGTTCGATCCGGATCTTTCTTTCTCTGGTTGTGTTGCTCTTGTATTTTGCGATTTTTGCGGTATTTCGTACCCAGTTTTTTCGTTTAGACACGTTTGTAGTTCAATTTAGTATTGTCATTGTCGCCATCTTTGTCTCGCAAAATGGTTCCTAACCCTACAGACGGCAATACTGAAGCCGACACATCGTGTATTACACAAGACATATTCGAACGAGATCTAATTCTCGACGAATTAAAGAGAACGTTACAGTTCGCAGCGACAAATACAGATCAATTTCGTTCAAGAACGACAGATTTAACAGTGCATCAGCGAAAGTTTACTAAGATTCAAACTAAAATCGAAAAAGCGTTAATTAAATTGCAAAGCTTCAACAAAGAAGCCAATATTAAGATTCGTAACGATTTTAATGACTTGTATTACGCGATAGTTACACATTTAAATAACCTAAAGGAGGTAGACGTAGAAAGGCGTCGCGCGAGCCGCGCGCTTACCCCCAACGAAACGCTTAGCAACGATCGTCGAAATTTACCAAAATTATCGCTTCCCGAATTTCACGGCGAACCGACTGGTTGGCCTGCCTTTTTCGATTTATTTCAATCGCTGGTACACAATAACAATGCTTACACGGATGCGGAGAAGTTTAGGTATTTGCTCCTTTCTGTCAAAAACGAGCCACATAATTTAATTAAGTCAATTCCCATAACGGAAAGTAATTATGCAATTGCGCTCGATATTCTAAAATCCCGTTATGACAATAAACGCATTATTGCATCACAACATCTAGATAAGTTGTTCGATATAGATATTTGTTCCGCGCGATCATCAGCTGTTGCCATGAGAAATTTACTTAATGTTTATCACGAAAATATAAAGGCGCTCGAAGTCATGGATTTTCCGGTTAAGGAATGGGATTTCGTTCTGTTAAATTTATTATTACGTAAGATTCCCGTGAATACGCGAAAAGAATATGAACGTTCCTTAACCAACCCGGGCGAAATACCTAAAGTTCAGGGCCTAATTACTTTCCTCGAACGCGAACTTTCAGCGGAACAGATGATTTCAGTTTCCCATACACAGTCCACTCGAAACAATTCCTTAAGTAGTAAAAATAATACAAATATAAATTCAAATCAAATAACACCCAAGCGTGTTTTTGCAACAAGTACGGCGTCAGCTCAAAGTCGACCTTATGTCGATACAAATAAGGTTCGATCTTGCTTGAAGTGTAAAGGAATGCATTCCCTCAATAAATGTTTAGAATTTTTAGACCTATCGGTGAAAGATAGATTTGCATTTGTTAAAACAAATAATGTATGTTACAATTGTTTATGCCCCGGGCACGACTTAAGGAATTGTAAATCAAGTTTTAAATGTCGTAAGTGTAATAAACGACATCATACTTTAATTCATTTAGAATCAAACATTCCGCAGCCGATTATCAATGAAGCTACGGAATCAGTTGCCGTCTCGCTCACTCTTACGGAGCAGCCCGGCCCTAGCAGCCCGTCAGCAGTTCACGGCGTGAATGAACAGAGTTTAGGTAGTTTAGGGAAACAACCTAGCACGGTTTTATTATCAACAGCGTTGGTTGACCTTTATTACGAAGGCAACAAAGTTGCGACGATTCGATGTATGGTAGATGGGGGTTCACAAGCAGCTCTGATTACAGAATCGTGTATGCAACGACTCAATTTACCGCGACAACATGTTAGCGAACCGCTGGTCGGTGTCGGCGACTTGCCGCTGGAACCTAGGGGTACCTTCGTGTGCTCAATTTCGCCTAAGGGCAAACAAAATCCAATCATTCCGTTAGAGGCGTCTATTCTGGCGAAGTTAACCCGTCAAATGCCTAGTGTACCACTAGCACCTCTCGCTGATTGGCCTCATTTGCAGGGACTCGCTTTAGCCGACCCTGAATTTCACAAACCTCAGCCGGTCGACATGATACTCGGCGAGGACATTTTCATGGATATTGTTCGCGATGGCATTGTCAGAGGTAAACCTGGCACGCCCACCGCAATTAATAGTGTGTTTGGTTATTTGCTAGGAGGTAAAGTGAACTTTACTTCCAATGTTTCGACTCCACGCCATACTTGCTTTACGTCGTTTGACAACGACAATCTTCAGAAGTTTTGGGAGCTGGAGTCAGTACCAGAGTTGCGGAGTTACACTCCCGAAGAAAAGCTATGCGAATCCTTTTTTCAAAAGACGCATACGCGTGATGAAACAGGGCGATACGTGGTCGCTCTGCCATTCAAGCCCGATGCACCGCCGCTCGGCGAGTCTCGGCAAATTGCCCTAGCACGATTCCATAAATTGGAATACCGTCTAGAACGTAACCCCCAGTTGAAGGCGGATTATCACGCTTGCCTCCAGGAGTACGTGGATCTCAACCACATGGAGCTCGCGGACGATAACCCCCCCGCTGGCGCGAGTTATTACATACCCCACCATTGTGTGTCAAAAATTTCCGAAACTACACGCACACGCGTAGTTTACGACGCTGGGTGTCGCACGACAAGTGGACACGCGTTAAATGACACTTTGTTAACAGGTCCTAAGTTACACTTAGACATTGTTGACGTTCTTCTAAAATTCAGAGTGCATAACATTGCATTTTGTTCCGACATCAAACAGATGTATCGCAATATTCTTGTGCGTGAAAGTGATAGGGATTTTCAGCGCATCCTTTGGCGCCAATCGCCCGAGGAGCCTCTGCGCGATTATAGGCTTCGTACCGTTACCTTCGGTATAAGTAGTTCCCCTTATCTCGCCTTGCGCACAATTAAACAGCTAGCTCACGACGAAGGTGAGCGTTTCCCGCGCGCCTCCCCAGTCTTACTCAATGACGTCTTTGTTGACGATGTGGTAACCGGTGCAGATACCACAGCCGAGGCTCTCGCTCTGCAGCAGGAGCTGATAGGTATTTGTGCCACGGCCGGGTTCGAATTACGTAAATGGCAAAGTAACTCGCCAGCTATTCTCGCTGTTACGCGATCCCCAGATTCTCATGGTGAGCGGCGCGAAAATGTTCATTTTGCCGAAATGGAAAATGACAAAGGGGTCAAAGTCCTTGGACTTCAATGGAATCCGGGATCAGACTCATTTAGTTTCAAAGTACAAAGTACTTCTCGGGCCTGTACGAAGCGGGCTATTCTCTCGGAAATTGCAAAAATTTACGACCCACTCGGGTTATTATCTCCGGTGACATTGTTTGCCAAACATTTAATTCAATTGCTATGGTTAGCAAAGGTTCCTTGGGACTCCGAAGCCCCTATCGATATAGTTAACTCATGGACGAGTTTTGTTAGCGAGCTCCCGCTCTTATCTCAAATTTCATTTCCTCGTCATATTTTTAATACTGACTACTTCGATTCAATCGAAATTCACGGATTTGCAGACGCAAGTCAAATTGCGTATGCCGCCTGTGTTTATATACGTCTTACGGACAATACCGGTAAGGTTCAAACTTATTTAGTCATAGCTCGAACCCGCGTAGCTCCACTTCGGATTTGCCTTACTATTCCGAAAATGGAATTAATGGGATGCGTGATCCTGTCAAAATTGATAGAAAGAGTAATGCGCATTTACGGTGATCGCATTCGCCCCGATCAAGTGTACGCGTGGTCAGATAGTTCCGTCGCGCTCGCGTGGCTTAAGTCACCCCCGCACGAATGGAAAACGTTTGTCTCTAACCGCACCAGTGAGATTTTGTCCCGTGTCCCGGCGAGCTGCTGGCGTCACGTCCCGTCAGCTGACAACAGCGCTGACCCGGCGTCGCGCGGTCTGCCGCCCGCCGCGCTCGTACAAAATGACTTGTGGTTCCATGGTCCTACATGGCTCCAACAAAGTCACGACTCCTGGCCTATACAAAAACCGGTAGTAAACACAACGGAAGAAAAACGTAATAAAATTGAATCAACAAATATTAATTGCGCATGTGTGTCCACATTGCCTACTTTCCCGGACGATGATACTCTTATTACGCGATTTTCGTCGCTAGGTAAATTAGTTCGCGTCACGGCATTAATATTTCGTTTTTACCACAAATGTAGAAAACATAAACAAACGCTCCCTGAGTACATCACCGTACCAGAGTACCACTTTGCATTAAAGCGACTTATATTGATTACGCAACAACAAGTGTTCGAAGACGACATAAAAAATATCTCGTCAAATAAATCCCCTTCCTTACGTTTGCGGCGTCTCGCGCCTATTCTAGATAGTGAGGGATTATTACGCGTCGGCGGACGTATTCATAAATCATTTTTACCTTATGAATCAAAACATCAATTAATTTTACCTAAAAGACATCCTCTTACAAATCTTATTATTGACGATACTCATATACACGAATTGCATGCCGGTCCGCAGTGCGTGCAAAACTCGCTCTTACAGCGATATTGGATTATTTCAGGTCGCGATATTGTGCGTCTACGCGTGCATCGTTGTATTCCATGTTTCCGCGCACGCCCTACCCGCGTGCAACCTCGCATGGGCATGCTTCCCTCGGTCCGCTTGCGCCCCGCGCGCGTATTTAGTAAAACTTCGTGCGATTTTTGCGGGCCATTTTACGTTCGCGCTAATAAAGTTCGTAATGCAAAAATAATAAAATGTTATGTTGCGGTTTTCGTATGTATGAGCGTTAAGGCTGTACATCTTGAATTAGTTTCCGAACTTTCCACAGAAGGTTTTTTAGCTGCGTTGCGACGTTTCACGTCCCGCCGAGGATATTGTACAGATATATAATTCATAATTCATAATTCATTTATTGCATTTATAATCACGTGTTACATAAGGTCTTACAAAGGGCATTTTACAGCTAGTGTTCACATGAACCCTGTTAGGGTACATAGCAATGTAAGTACTTAACTAAAACTTAATACTAAAGTAAATTTGACCTAATTTTTATATGGCATGCAACATAACACGATTTAGTAGTGGAAAATTATTAAGAAATTTAAAATTATTAAAAATATTTTTCATTTTGACTAGTTTACAAGGTAATTGGTTAAATTTAACATCGACAATAAAATAAATTAATTCTATTTATGTATAAGTATATAATTATTTAAAAATTCATTTATATTGTATAATTGATAATAAAATAAAAATATTTATTCATTGCTTATCATTATCAATTGAGTGTAAAAGAAAATATGATATACATTTTATTAACATTTACATTTATATGTACCTATATTTTTTAGTTCGATAAGGTTGCATCATTTAAAAAATCCTCAATAGAGTAATAGCACCTTTTAATTAACAGATCTTTAAGTTTTCGTTTGAACAATTCATCTTTGGTTTCGTTTTTTATTACTTCTGGTATTTTATTCGCTATTAGTATACATCGGTAATACGGACCATTTCTGAACATTGCTAATGTTGAAGTTGGTAATTCTAGCTGGTTTAATTTATTTCGTCTCTGTGATTTTATTACTTTTTGTTTAAATAAATTCATGTTCTTCCTAACAAATAGAGCTGCTTCTAGAATATAAATAGAGGGTAACGTAAGGATTTCAAGTTTAATGAAATGTGGAATACAGCTATCTGGTACCCGAGTATTTGATAGAATGCGGATGCATTTCTTTTGTAATATGAGTAACTGGTGTACATCAGTGCTGGCTCCCCATAATATTACACCGTATTGGAGCCATGCATGGGCGAAGGCAAAATAGGCTGATAACGCGGTTTTCTGATTTGTATTGACCTTGAGCACACTTAGTGCATATATAAAGCTACTCAATTTACTTTTGATGGATTGAATATGATATTTCCAATTTATACTTGAATCAATTGTTATTCCTAATAATTTAAATTCAGTTACTTCTTCAATAATTGTATTATTTATCTGTAATGTCATTTCTAATGCGGCTTTCTGTGTGGGTTTAAATTGTATTATTTTAGTTTTGCTTATATTTATTTCTAAATTATGGTTTACTAGCCATTCGCAAACTGTTTTTGATACTTCTGACAAGCGCTCGTTACATTCTGTGCTACTATCACTACTTATGAGTATGGAGACGTCGTCAGCAAACATCACGCATTTAGTGTTTATGTTTAGTATTTTGGGCAAGTCGTTTATATAAGCAAGGAATAGGAGACAACCAGTTACACTTCCCTGGGGGATTGAACATGTTATATGTCGCATTTTTGAGGTTACGGTTTTTGTCTCTCCCGAGTTTTTATAGTACCAGTTGATTTGTACACACTGCTGCCGGTTTTGTAGATATGTTCGAAACCATCTATATGCGTTACCTCTGATCCCCATGCCATATAATTTTCGCAACAGAATATCATGTGATACGCGGTCATAGGCTTTTGACATATCCAGAAGTAATCCAATGGCGTAGTTTTTGTTATTTATGTGACTAAGAATTTCTTGAATATAGTGGTAAACGGCTAATACGGTGGAGTGTTTTTTTCTGAAACCAAACTGTTTTTTATCTAATATCCCATATTTTTCAAAGAAAATAAACACGCGGTTTACCATAGCTTTTTCAAATAACTTTGAAATGGTGGGCAGAAGTGCAATTGGGCGGTATTGACTTGGCTCAGTTTCCATACCTCGCGGTTTTAGTATGGGTTTAATTATTGCGCATTTTAACAAGTCAGGGAAAACGCCATCGGTTAAAGACTGGTTTATTAGGAGGCGTAAAGGCAGTACTAATTCATTTGAGCATAATTTAATTAAAACCGCAGGAATTTCATCCGTACCAAAACTCATTTTATTTTTCATTTGACGGATAAGTGTATTAATTTCAAGCTCAGTAACTTCACTTATCATTATAGAGTTAATACTGGGGGTAATCACTGACTGGCCGGTCGCTTGCGTATAAGTACAAGCGCGCGCGCTGCAGCCGTCCGTCGCCGTCGTATGCGATGGTTGTAGTGATGACTCACCCACTGACGCAAAGTGCTCATTTAGAGTATCGACTATTTGGTTGGGCGTTTCTAAAACAGTATCTCGAATTTTTAAAGACATATTCTTAATTTTTGATTTTCTTTGCCGGTTAGTGGTAGTTTTAATTATATTCCACATTGTTTTAATCTTGTTTTTTGATGACTGCATCTGTTTTATATATTTAAGTCTTTTAGATAAGGTTACGCATTTTTTCAAGATTTTGGTATATTTTGAGTAGTACACTATAAAACTCTTGTTTTTTGTATGGTTTCTAACAATTTTCAGGAATCTTTTGTTTTTACATGAAGTTTTGAGTCCCGGTGTTAACCATTGCTTATTATTGATTTTATTTTTAATCTGTATACGTTTAATTGGAATATTTCTTGTCAGTAGGTCTTGTAGTGTATTATGGAAATTTGTATAATTTGTATTTACATCATTTCCTGGTGTTATTATATTTAACCAGGATATAGTTTTGAGTTCTTCTTTAAATTTTTCCATGTTTACTTGGTTATAAATTCTTTTATAGATAAACTGTTTCTTTTTTTCTATTTGTTGTTCATTTGTTGGCTGTTTGAAGCTGTATGTTACGCTTTTGTGGTCAGAAATGCCGTAGTCCCTGATACATACCGAAAAGTCTATTTTATTTGTGAATACTAGATCTATACATGTCGATGATAACTTATTTTCCCTTGTCGGCTCATTGACTGTTTGTCTAAAATTTTGAGTCAACATTTCTGTGAGAAGTGTTTGGGAATGTAGTGAATTCTGCATAACATTAATATTAAAATCTCCTCCAATTATTATATGCATTTTTTGTTGCTTAAATTTAATTTTACATAGGATTTTTCTTAGTGTTTCCAAAAAGGTATTTATATCTCTATCTGGCCTATATATATTAATAACAAAAAGATTAAGCTCGGGTATTTCAACCGCACAACATTCCACGATAGATTCAGTAGATAATTCAGCAATATCTGTACGCTCGATATATTCTAGGTCTTCTTGTATCAGAATCGCCACACCCCCTCCAGGTCGCTCGCAACGATGATATGACGCTGCAAACTCGTAGCCGCTGATGTTTATGAGATTCTTTTGCGCTTCCGATATCCATGTTTCTGTTAAGCATAGGACTTTATAGTCGCGGTTTGATAAAAATGATTCTAGTAAGTAAGTTTTGTTTTTGAGGCTTTGCATGTTTTGGAAAAATATATTAATTTCTAAAGTAGTTTGTAGGGAGTGTTGGTCCATGTGTTCGGTTATTGGCGAATTATTCACGAAAGGAATCTCGTTGTGATGTTGATGTGTCTATTTGTTTACTGTTGCCTTGTTCTGATTGTGCTGGTATGGTGCAGCTTTTGTTGACATTTGTAGCAGAAAGGTCTATTTGCGGTTCTTTGTCGTCGGCTGGGGTGTACTCTTCGCCATTAATAAACAGTCGGTTGTTTCTAATTATCGCAAATTTCCCATTTCGACGTGCATCCATTAGATGTTTTTTAAGTAGTTTCCTATGTTGAAGTGCCTCTCTTGATAAGTATTCCGACACAGCATAACGACTATTTTGGAAGTTCATACGTCGCTCTGTTACGTACCTTGCCATTCGTTTATTTATGAGTTCAACTACAAGTGGGCGCTGGTAGCCAAATTTTCCAATCCTCCTGACCGATTCTATATATCCATTTATATCAATCATGAGAATATCAGCAAACATATTCGTTATTCTATAGCACAGATCATCTTGTGTTTCTCCGCGGTGCTCATCTAATCCAAAAAGTACAAATTTTCTTTGGTCTTCGTTCCGGTTTGGGTTCATATTATCAATGTAGTTTTGTAGTTCTCGTAAGTTCGATGCCAATTTTTTATTTTCTATTTCTAATATTTTTATTTGGTCGTTATTTATAGTAGGGGGTGCATTGTCATGAGTAATTTTCGTTAGGTTTTCGCTCTTTAGTAAACAGTATTTTGCTTCTAGGGATTGTATTTGTAATCTTAGAGATTCTATTTTTGCATTCGATTTGCTTTGGTCTGTAGCTAGGTTTGACATGCTTAGGTTTATCTCTACCTTGAAGTTATGTAAGGCATTTTGAATTTCATGTTGTATAAGATTTTTCATTTCTAATTTTAATTGAGCGTTTAACTCGCCTATGATTGACTGTTTTTGTGTATCTAATTTTTTGTCTAGCAGTTCACTTATTTGCTGGAGTGTGACGTTTGGGTATGGTGGTGACTCCCGTTCTAGATGAGGGTGTAACTGTGGACTTTTCAATATATTGGGGGAAGTTAGCGTATCCCCGCGAATATTGCTAATGTCTAGTTCATCACAGGACATATTTGTTGCGTGAGTTGTGTCCATTATATGATTCATATGAGATGTTACACTCTTGCTCATACCTGCCGGTGTCGCTGGTGTGTCGTCGTTCCGGCGCCGCCGTGTTATGTTTTCGCACGACGGACAAGTCCAGTATTTTTTTAAGTTTTCTTGGTTCTCTCTAAATTGTGCTGAGGTTATGCATAAGCATCTAAAATGATATCTTCCTGTGCAATACGTACAAGTAAGCAATTCGTCACGCTCTATTTTATCGTCACATGCCAGGCAGTTCATTTTGTATACGTGCGGTCCGTAACAATAAACCAAATCTCTTATCTAGTTTTAAGTTAAGCGAGTGCGCTTCGCAAATACTACTCTACTTTGCAATAAATAAAGCTCAGAAGCGTCTGTAGGCGTCGTCCGTGTGAGTGTGTGCGTGCTGGCGTGTATGCGTATGCTGTCCTGCCTGTGTCCCGTGCTTGCAGATCTAGTTTGGTGGCCGCATGTGCGTGTGGGCTGTGCATGTGTGCGTAGATGCGAGAGTCGCGCGGGTTGTCGAAGGTCAGGGATAAGACGGTTAACGATTATTTTTGAAACTATTATGCTTCTAGTTCATGTATTTATTGTCCGATTTCAAAATTTTTTTCACTATCACAGAGCACCGAGAAACCACTACATAATAGTATAAAAAACACATTAAAAAAACTTAAAAAATGTTTGTTTTTCGATTTAAATTCGCGGAGAGCTCCGACACAGTGTCTTTACTCAATAGCGCGCGCGCGCATTCCCATATATACCGATTGCGGACGTAACTTTGTTGGTTGTAATAATTACCTTAAAGAATTATACGCGTTCTTACGTAACGATTCGGTCATGAGCGCTCTCAACCAACAAACTTTAAAACAAGGATTAACTTGGCATTTTCAGCCACCGTATGCTAGCCATTTCGGTGGACTATTCGAAGCGGCTGTTAAGAGTTTCAAAACCCATTTATATCGCGTAATAGGTACACAGACGCAAACATATGATTCTATGCACACGCTGACCTGTCAAATCGAAGCGGTACTTAACAGTCGTCCTCTCTGCGTGTTAAGTTCAGACTCTTCCGATCCGTTACCTCTTACGCCGGCTCATTTCTTAATCGGCGAGCCCTTAACGGCCCTACCGGGCGTTTCTTTGATCGACGAAAACCCTAGTCGTCTTACGCGCTGGCGCTGGGTACAACAAGCTGTCCAGCATTTCTGGCGTAGATGGAGTCGTGAATATCTCCATCAACTGCAGCAGAGTACAAAGTGGCTTCAAGATCGCGGTCCCGCCATCCGTGAAGGCACTGTTGTTGTGGTATGCGATGACCACTTGCCGCCGTTACAGTGGAAACTCGCGCGCGTTCATGCTGTCCATCCGGGCACTGATCACGTTATTCGCGTCGTAACTTTAAAAAGTGGGAACACATTGTTCAAACGACCCATAGTTAAGGTCTGTCCCTTACCCTTAGAATAATTTCTACAATCGTTACGACTTTTAATGTTAGCATTTAAGTTAGGTATAAGTTTCTTTATCTTGTTGAACTTTCGCATGTTCTTTTAAAAGACACTACGTGCTTTTAAGGTGAGCGGCATGTTCCGTAGAGGAACAGATTAGTATTAATTACTTTCTATGCATATTTAAATAGGTATTTTTCTTACATACAAAGCAACACAATTAGGAAAGAATATATTTTCGTGTAGTAGCTAGATATTTGAACTGGCAACTGCATTTATCTCAAAAGCCCTTCCGGCGCGACACAACCGCGCCACCTAGCGAGGAAAAAAGCTCTTCACCTGCCGTTAAAAACTAATGGCCGCGTTCGACCCGCGCTCCGATTAAAATAATTCATATATCGGTTCCCGTCGCTGCGATCTAAGTGAAAATCAACCAGAGACTAATTAGTGACCCAGTGCCCCTTATGGATATATGCAGCTGTCGATAAAGCAGAGGATTTCCCAATCATCATACATAGACCACCACGTGGTACGCCAAGGTGCTGCTGGATTTATGTAAGTTGCTCTCAATTTATCTCGGCTACAGTTAGTGTTGTGTGTCGACAGAGTGACATCCCTAGTGCGCAAAACGTTCAAACTGATAAACAAGACCAAGTGCGGGTAGTTCGAAAAACTCGCGCGGCTAGAAGATGTTGATGTCAACTTGAGCCAGTCTTCTCCGAGACCACGGGGACAACGCCGTCCTCGAAACGTCGGAGGTAAATCTTAAAACTTAAATACGCGATTAAGTCCCGTTGTGCAGTTTGATAACATGTTTGTTTGTTCATAGAATGAAATAAAACTCACTCATTGAAGTTTAAATTTTATTCTGAGATTTTTGAAGTCCCGTATACATTGGAAACATGTTTTTTTTGTCTGCTACATTGCATTTAATAAACCTTTGAGTTTATCCTGCTTACATGATAAACCTGATGCCGTGCTAATGATGATTTCAGTAACAGCCAGCTATGTTAAACTACATCGTGCATCTCGCCATCTGCCGCAGCAACGGCAACTGCAAGGCGGAAAGCATCAGCCTTCGTGCTTGGGTTGGACTTCACCACCACCTTTGACTGGGACGCGTGCATCATGCTTTATTAATCTGGTGAGCAGTTCCCATTTTGTTGGGATTATTTTGAGAGGATTTACTTCTGCATAGAAGTTTTGAGCGAGTTTCTGTTGTTAAAGCTAAAGTAGAAAGCTATCTTTAGTGATTTTGATCAGTGATGTTCAGTTTCAGTTGATCAGTTGACGCTGATAGTACCAATGGTTCTGAGTAACATGATTTAAAGAACCGTTTTCATTTTCTTTTTGGAATTCACTCTTAACATTGTTTTTGCTTTCGATGGACTGAAAGCTTGTACTTTCGAAGGACTGAAAGTACGCCCGATGGACTGGGCAATACTGTCATGCTTTCGATGGACTGAAGGCAAGCCCGATGGACTGGGCACTACGGTTTTGCTTTCGATGGACTGAAGGCAAGCCCGATGGACTGGGCACTACTGTTTTGCTTTCGATGGACTGAAGGCACGCCCGATGGACTGGGCACTAATGTTTTGCTTTCGATGGACTGGGTATTGTTTAGTGACCGCATCAGAAGTGCCGGAGCATGTAAGAGGTGCACGTGGTCTGCTTTTAATGTGCAGAATGCTCTTTGCAAGGAGTAGCACTTACGCGGGTGAGATGGTTACTTCTGACGAGGGTCTGGTATCTGCCGAAGGACTGGCAATGCACCGAAGGACTGGTGTTGTTTTGTTAAAAATGAATTTCCGTTGATGTACTGTGTTCATATGAGTAAAATTGAAATTATTAAGTCAGAGTGCTATTTATTTTAAGATGTCCTACAATGATTATTATCACATTTGACCAAAATATTTTTTTATGCCAGATAATTTCCCCGTAAATTGATATTGATGACAATAGTAGTGATACTGTCGAAGTGTCGAGCAATGAATTAGAGCTGTTGTGATTTGTGTTTTTGATGTTTGAGATTGTTCTGTTTTCACATAAATTTGAGAGTATCCGCTAGATAGCGGCGATGATTACTGATTATTTTTATTAAGTCGTTGCTCGATGGACTATTTTTGACTAGAGAATTGAGGATTGTTAAAGTCATTTTGAACAATCATTTTTTCTGGTTGGATTGATAACAAAGTTTGATTTTAATAGTAATTTGAGAGAGACCCAAATTGTGGGTCAGGAATGACCGAGCGATGAGATACTGTGCTGAGTATTTTGTTACAGAATCAAATGCATACACCCACACACGAGGACGTGTGTAGCGCAGGACGGCCGTGTCGGAACCTGACACCAGAAAGATGTATTGCAGCGTTATAGTTCATTATTTTAGACGCCTGTATAAAATCGATTATCGAATCGCAATGTTGAGCTACGTATTATTTGGTTGTAACGAAATAAATAAAGTTGCGTAGAGAGTAACGCCGTCTATTGGCGCATTGTTGAAATAAAGTTGCGTAGAGAATAACGCCACCTATTGGCGTGTTGTTGAACTAAAATGACAGGTAGAAGGCTTTGGAACGTCGAGAGGTTTCTCTCGAGTGAGCATAGGCACGAGTTGGCATTTTTGTCGGTATGTTGGTAGACTGGTCGAGCAGGTTTGCCAACTTGACTTTGAGGCGGGAGCAGAGAGGCTCCGCCGCTGGTAGTTCTTCTTGATCGGACCGCGCTAGAGATCGGACGTACTCGTTAGCCAACCTCGTGCCTAACTCGCTACGTTCCTGAAGGTTTATACCTGAAGGATTATTCTGATAGCTTATAGGATCCCGCGTTCTTTAACCATTTAGCTAAGTGTTTTATTTCAAGTGTTATTTTGATTTCTTATGTTTCATTAGAAGCTTACTTTTGTGAAATAAAGAAATGATGTGTTATGTGTTGTTTTAACTTGTTTTGAAAAGATTTGTCCCTCTGAGTTTGTTGCCGGTCCCATATAGGGCTAAATCTTCTCAGGTCAGATATGTAGGGTTGGAGCCGGCCTAGTTTGACTTGAATAAAGATTTAAACGGTTTCTTTTTACTTTCATATCGCTCCCTTGAGTTAAAAATAGCAATTAATTATTTTAAACATTTAGTACTGAAGTATAGTAGGCACTAGTATGGTTAACGAGTCCTAATGTTTATTTCATGCACTGGTAGCAATGGTAGCATACTGGTTTAGCTGTGAAGTAATACATTATCGTACTACCCCCACGCGCCCACCGCCTTTGAGACCATCGGTATTCGACAGATATAAGTTATAGTTTTATAAGTAAAGAGTGCTGTATTTCGCCAACAAACTGTCAAGCAGTTTGGCGAAAGCATATCATTGTAATTGTGTATATACTTTTGTTAAAATAAATTAAATTAAAAAAAAAGTGACGACTAAGTTAAAGATGTAGATGTATATTTATCTCATGATTGTCTCGAAGAGTTCGTTGTTTAGCTATAAGACCTACACAACGGGCGGTATTATAGCTGAATAACCTTTCAAATTGAATAACCTAGTTTATCTATGTCAGTTGTTGTTGGGTGAATCATCTATACTTTGTTATTCTGTCCCATATCAGCCAGGTCACTATAGTAGCAGAGTATGTTAGAAGAACTCTTGTCTCACGTTATATTGTTATACTTTGGTAGATAGCTCACAGCGGGCTTATAATTACCGCAAATAACTTATATGTTTACTTACATGTTTAATTTAAAATGTTGTCCTAGGCGACCGTGACCATGGCAAGGAGTAAGAAAAAAAAGTTTATACAGCCCCTTTAATTTGATTGTAAAGTATTATTGTGAATATTGCAATAGTTAAAAAACCTGATAAATATTATATTATGTAGTTTAACGACTTCTTTGCAAGCGAGCTAGTGGGCAAATGGCCAATCGGAGTAAAATATCGAGCCAATTCACAACGCTGTGACTATACGAGCTCTAACGGGTCAGTAGGTGCCGATATATTACACGAAGAACTCAAGTTATATCACACTTCGATGGAATTGTGACAGTAAGAGAACTTTCAGAGCATATTCTCACCGCTTACCGAGTACTTGCCTCCGTTATTATCATCATAATTATCAGACGTAAGACGTGTTTTACTTAAAAAAAAAAGATATTTTGCTAGTAGGTACGCTTGAAGGGCACTTTCACGAGTTAAAACATCGAGTTCATCAAATTTGACATGATATTAACATAGTTTTGAAAACGGGATTTAGAAGCAAAGAAATAAATTAAAAGTGTCACCGGGTAAAGTCTCGGTAGCTCAGTTGTCAGAGCAAGGGGCTAGTGATCTAGAGGTCTTGCCCGTGACAGTGAATTTTTCCACGATTAATTTATTTCTAAGGCTTCGAGGAGTAGTTTGCAGGGGTTTTTGCTGTTTCTGTTAGTATTAAAGCATGAAGTAAAATTTTATATGGAGATTTATTGTGGGTGTTTTCCGTTTGCAGAACTCCGTCTAGATAATAATATAGTGGCATGAATCGGCTCCCCACAATGACTGGTGTCTTGATCAGATCGTGGGCCTACTTTGTTGGGGGCCTTCTCATGCTGCATTCTCCGGTCCTCAGTCATTACTATGGGACCTTTATTTGTCGTAGACGATATCATCTCCAGTTTAATAACACTTTATATTTTTTTTCTTTAACCATACTCATTTCCTTAAGCATTTGGTTGGTAGGGATTGGAATATCATCACAGAATTACCATCGAAAAGCATGCGATAAATAACGTAAGGGCGTATGTGATAAATATCACAAGGGCGTATGATATAAATATCGAAAGGGCGCATGTGATATATCGAAAGGTCGGCTCTGAAATAGACGTTAGATTTATTATGAGTAAGTTTGTTGGATATTCTTGTAAGTTTTCGTAGTCGATTACTTTTTGGGTCATATTTTTCACTTTTGCGGACATATTTCTGACGACTTTGTATAAATCCAGTTTTGGAGAAGATATTTTAATCAATTTCCACAGTGCATAATAAATAAGGACACTTAAAGTATGTCGCAATAAATACTATTGAAATTTTTTATATAGATTGATAGGTATAGGTACGTATAAAACCTTTATAAAATGCATAAATCATGTGTATGTGTGATATTCTAGTACGGCAATGAAAAGCTTGGGTGACAGAGGGTCGCCTTGCCTTACTCCTCTTTCAATTTTGATATGATCTCCTCTTCTTTCAAGTTTAACTCTGGTTGTGCTATTTGAGTATATGTGTTTGATGATATTTATGTATTTCTGTTCTACTCCTGACACTTTTAGTGCGTTCCAGATTGAGTTGTGACTGATGCTGTCAAAGGCTTTGCTGTAGTCAACAAAAGCAACATATAGTGGTTTCCTGAATTCATTAAATTTTTCAATTAGTTGTTCCACTACATGTATATGATCGGTTGTGCTAAAGCCTGAGCGGAAGCCTGCCTGTTCTCTTGGTTGTGCGGTGTCGATTTTTATAGCCGTACTAGAAAATATTTTTAAAAACATAAACTGGACTGGATATGGTATTAACATTGATGGATGTCGCCTAACGCACCTGCGGTTTGCAGATGACATAATCATATTTGCAGAAAGAGCTAAACAACTAGAAAATATGTTACAGACACTAGACAAGGAAAGCGATGAAGTAGGCTTACAAATGAACAGAAGCAAAACGAAGGTAATGACTAATAGCCTTGACAGGATCAATGTAAAAGGAAATACAATTGAATATGTAAAGAAATACATATACCTGGGTAAGCAAATTTCCTTTTCACGGACTAATAACGAGGAAGAGGTAGATAGAAGGAAAAATATTACATGGCGAAAGTTTTGGTCATTCAAAGAAATTCTGAAAGGAAAATTTAGTATGAAGATAAAAAGAATAGTAATGGACACATGCCTTCTGCCTAGTTTATTATACGGATGTCAAACGTGGACTTACACCAACAAGATCAAACAAAAAATAAACACCACACAACGAGCCATGGAAAGAAGCATACTGGGAATAAACAAAATGCACAAAATTAAAAACGACACTATAAGAATAAAAACAAACGTCAAAGATGCGCTCACACAAGCCCTTAAGCTCAAATGGCAATGGGCAGGACATATTTCAAGATATACAGATGACAGATGGACAACACTAACAACAAGATGGAAAGGACCATTACCAGCCAAGAGGAAAGTTGGCAAACCAGTCAAACGGTGGACTGATGACATAGTAGAGGTTGCAGGAAGAGACTGGATGTACAATGCCAAACACAGACATTTATGGAAGAAATGGGAGGAGGCCTTTACCCAAACGGGATCCATACCTCACGAAAGGAGGAAAAACAACAGAAACAACAGCATAAAAACATATTTTAACAGAAACTAGAAAAGAGTTATGGAAATAAAGAGGCTATAATAATGTGTGATATTCATTCGGTCATTTTTCTAAAAGTCAGAAGAACTGTTTTAAATATAACAATAGCTAGCTTTCACCTATAAAAGTCAATAAAACACAATACGCCTAACCACTTATGTGTGCATTATGTATGTATGAGTGATGTATATTGTGTGTCGGTTATCACCAATAAGGAGCAAGCTGAAAATCAGCGCTGCAGCCTCGTAAAATTCAGAAAGTAAAATTAATCCTTGCATAGAGGAACTTCCTAAACAACTTAGTCAATGTCCAAAATCCGTAATAACCCGAAGCGACAATTCTGAATGTAAACTAGAAAAACGAATCCCCAACTACCCCTTACTCAGTTATAAACTTTTGGGCTCCATAAAACTAGGGGCAGTTAATCAAATACACAGTTTTGGGTCCGCCCTCGTAATCGAGTAGAGCCTTTGTGATAATGTGAGAGTAGGTAATGTAGACTGGACAGTGGGAAATCAATCTAAAAATATTAATGTTTTTGTTTTTTTTTGGGGTACAAAGTTTTTGGGGCTCTATCCGTTACAAAAATAACAGACAGCGCCAGCGTCAAGGCCGCAGCGGTAATGCAGCTGCAGTGGTTGCCAACCGAACGTCAGCGATACGGCAAACCGCTAGGGCACCAACACTTCGGTGTCCAACATTCCTTCCTTCCTTCCTTCCTTCCTTGTCGTAACCTCATTGCTGAGGGACGTGACGAATGTGGACACTTTTCACCAGTGCTCTCCAAGCCGCTTTGTCTTGGCCCCAGTGCATGCTAGCCTGCAATGTGGCGTTTGTATCTGACGTTGTTCTGTCCGTCCAACGCGTGGCCATACGTCCACCCCTATACGGTTACTTTCCAACATTATCATCATCATTCTCTTGCCCTTGTCCCATTCACTTGGGGTCGGCGCAGCATGTCTTTCTCTTCCTTACCTCTCTGTCGCCCGTCATCTCATCATTCACTTACGTTCGTTTCATATCATCTCTCACTCAGTTCATCCACCTATTCCTCGGTTTTTCTTTCCTCGTACTTCCGTGTCCAATGACGTTATTCATAAACGTCTGACAAATCTACTGAACCGTTGATAATCGTTCGTCCCTATCCGTCATTTTCACATTTCTGTTTGTTAGAAAGAGACAAAATTTAACAGAGAGTTGTAAGTTATTACTAAGTTTTATGAATAAGGCTAGAGTCACAATAAAATTTCCCATCTGTAAGTTACTATTCTTCCTCTAATACTAACAAAAACACGTCTCAACGGCACAGTCCTAATTATGTATGTTGTAATTAGTTTGTTGTTACATTTGTCGTGTCTTAGGAGAGTTGTTACCATTGTTTAGGATAGCTATTATTATGAGTCTAATTATATTTTCGTTTAAATTTATTTCAGTTTGAGTTAGTTCATGACTTCCCCTTATTCATAAAACTTAGAAACCTCTCACACACTACTGTTAAATTTGGTCTCTTTCTGACAAACAGAAATGCCATGATGACGACGGTTATAGGGACAAACAATTATCAACGGTTTCTTAGATTTGAAAAACGTTTAAAAATAAGAACATAAGTTTCTAGGAAGTTCCAAGAAGTTCGTAGATTGATATGAACCGGGATTACAACCCGTGAGCTTCAAATAGTTCAAAATGTGCTTATGGTTTTTAGTTTATTTTCTTCGATATATTATGTACAATAGGTTTAATAAAAAATAGTGGGGATCTGTTTAAAAGCATACTCGATGTTGTGTTCTGATTAGAAAAAAATAGAAGAAACGTTTTTTTGATGTTAAAAAATTATGGTCTTTGTGTGGAGGGTCGGCAGACTTTGACAACCTGCCCCATTGATTTTTTTTTCGCGTCCAAAAAAAACTCTTTTCTACTTTTCCTAATCAGAACGCTTTACCGAATATGCCCTTAAAGGGAGCTCCTATATTTTTGTTACACCTTGTATTTACCTTACCACCAGAAGATGGCGTTGCTATCATTTTATTCGATAGTTATCTTTCAAAGTTTACCGACCCCTACGCTAACGGAATCTGGAAGGTACCCATTAAGGCACTTGTAATTTAACTGTCAATTTGCCATATTTGTGAGAGCCTAGAATGCAAATGGCCTTTCAATAGCGTCGTATTAAATTCAAATTTGACGTCATTTTACGAAACGATATTACAAAGGTACTTTCTCATTTTGAACCTTAGCTCTTTACCTTATGATGTATATTAGCTTGGAGTGTTATGATAAAATGACAGTGGAACACAACGATTTTGAAGATAATTGTACCGTACCCCAGTTATCACGTCTGTACGCGCTACTTATTTTAAAAGGACATAAGATACTTAGGTTTTCTTGTCGCTTAAGCCTTTTGTCTTGTGAGTGGGTAATGTATTCGCCAATCTTGTAAGTTGGCAGGACATTTATTTCGCACGTAAACGACCAATTATTATCGTATAGGTATTTATTAATTCGGAGAAGCTTGATCATGATGTATGGATAAAAAGTGTTGTTTATTGGGTTTATAATGTTTTTGGATATTGCAATTTGTAGGTAATTTTATTATACTTGCATGATAATTGATAACATGGTTTTAATATGTTTGTGAGCTTATAACATTTTATCGAGTGGATATTGTATGAAATGCTAAATCAGAGGGCGCAGACGCCGTACTTCAGAAAACGTGCGGTATTTAATCGCATTAAAATTATTATAGGAGCGAGCAGCGGCACTCACGAAAACTATTTACATTTTAATACATCGCTCCTTGATCGCTATAAATTATATAAAATTAATACCTTCTCTTGTTAAGGGTTTGCCTTAATTACAGGGTACCTAGGTTCTGAAGTACCTACCTATTTGTGTGGCAATAGCAAAGTAATAGTTTGTTACTGTCATCGGTCAAAAACGCCGATTTGTCGCAATCGACAACAAAATAGTAAATTTCGACGACAAAAAAAAACGTTATATTATTCCTCAATACACAAAGTGCCCTTACCATAACCCCCCCCGGTTTGAACTCTGTACCCCCAAAGAATGAATACACCAAAATAGTCTAAACCTTAGCAAAATGTTGAGCATTGTTTTGTTAAATCGACAGCGCCTTAAACAAGCGGGGCGTGGACGTCGTGACATCGGAATAATGAATATCGCGAATTTATTGAGAGACAAATTTATCTTGGCGTGCATCGAGTCGTGGGTGGGCCGCCCTTAACAGCGACGAGGCGAGAAGCGATCGAGTTGGCTTCTTTAGGTTAGAGTCCTTAATTCCCTTCAAATCGATGTTGCTGCCCGAATTTTTGATATTTGCAATACTGCAGCAGAAATGCTGATGTAGTCTAAATTCAAACGGTTCCTTTAAGTAGTACATATAGTCGGGAGGCCTATCCATATAGTAACTTCTTATGCCAGGGCCAAACTAACGGGATACACCGTTGATTATTGCGATAATGGACACTTTTCATACGGCCACACTGGGATTATCGCGATAATCAACGGCGTTTCCCGTTAGTGTGGCTCAGGAATTATGAAACGATTATAGGTATGATCTGACACCTGTTTTGATATTTCTTTAACCAGAAATGTCATTGATGAAATTTTCCTTCTTTAAATCTTCTTCTACAAGAACCCCACAACTTCTTAAACCGTCTAAATTACGTGGTAGAGATGGCTGCCTTTCCGCTGAGGTGAAGATGGTTAGAGATGAAAGGAGACGTGCAAGGATCAACCAATAGCACTGATTCTCTTCTCCATTTCGCTGGATTAGAACCAATGCAATTGGTTATTTTCCGCACATCAACTCACATCTGCGCTAAATATTTTTTGTGATAGTCAGCAAACGAACTGACGAGCCGCCTGATGGGAAGCGGTCATGGTCGCCCATGGACATAAGCAACATTACAGGAGCCACTTAAGCGTTCAATCAATCAATCAATCAAAAATATACTTTATTCATGTAGGCCTAGCAACAAGCTCTTATGAATCGTAATTAATCTTAATCTAATTATCAGAGCAATTTATTGATGTTAATATTATTCCATAATAAAATTGGATTATTATACATATCAAATTTAACACTAAGAATTTCACAAAAGGATCGTCAAACATTAAAAAGATTGTATAAAAAAATACTAGTCTAGAATTTCTAGAATAAAATCTAAATGTCAAAAAAAAAGCATAAGTAACAAAAGAAGTAGATAGTATTACATCGGAATATCCATTTCCTCATCAATAATCAAATGTACCTAATAAATAAATAATCATTTCGAATAACAATTAATCCCACGTTGTAATATCATTCATGTAGTCTTGTGTGGTATAATAAGCTTTAGAAATAAGTTTACGCTTTACATAATTCTTAAATTTATTAATAGATAATTCAGTAATATGGTTTGGAAGTTTATTATAAAATCTTACACAATTACCCATGAATGATTTTTTAATTTTATGGAGCCGAGTGAAGGGCACTGCGAGCTTATGTTTATTTCTAGTATTAATATTATGAATTTCACAATTTTTCCTAAAATTTACAATATTTTTATGTACATACAGAATATTCTCATAAATGTATTGACAGTGCACTGTCATTATGTCAATTTCCTTAAATTTATCTCTAAGTGAGTCTCTATGGTTCATTTTGTATATTGCTCGAATAGCCCTCTTCTGCAGAACAAAAATGGTATTTATCTCTGAAGCACCGCCCCACAGTAAAATACCATATGCCATAATGCTATGGAAGTAACTAAAATATACTAATCGAGCTGTTTTCACGTCAGTTAACTGACGGATTTTGCTCACTGCAAAAGCTGCAGAGCTCAGTCTATTCGAAAGAGTAGCAATATGGGGACCCCACTGGAGTTTAGAATCTAAAGTTATACCAAGAAAAACTGTACTATCAACTAATTCCACTTCCTCATCCTTCACAATGACACTTGTTTGCACATGCCTTACGTTACTACTAGTGACAAACTTAATACATTTAGTCTTTTTCTCATTTAACAATAAATTATTAACATTGAACCAATTTACTACTTTTGAAATGGCATTGTTTACATCATTGTAAGCTTGTTGCTGTCGTTTGACTTTGAAAATAAGTGAGGTGTCGTCTGCAAACAATACTATATCATGGTGGGTCTTAACAAGGAATGGCAAGTCATTTATGTAGATAAGGAACAGGAAAGGTCCCAATATTGACCCCTGTGGTACACCCATAGAGACCAATGACCCAGGTGATCGCTGTCCATTCACATCGACCCTTTGTATTCTACCATTTAAGTAGGACTTAAGTAAATTCAGTGCCGATCCTCTAACTCCGTAATAATGAAGTTTCCTGATTAATGTTTCATGACAAACACAGTCGAAGGCCTTAGATAAATCACAGAAGACACCTAAAGCATCTCGTGACTCCTCCCAGGCATCGAAAATATGCTTAATTAGCTCAACACCGGCATCGGTTGTTGAGCGACCCCGTGTAAAACCAAACTGCTTATTATGCATCAAATTATTAACGTTAAAATGTCGTACTAATTGAGAAAGAACTAATTTTTCAAAAATCTTGCTAAATGTTGGTAGCACAGATATCGGTCTAAAGTTAGTGGGGTCAGAGCTGCTACCAGATTTAAATAAAGGAATTACTTTACTATGTTTCATTAGATCAGGAAACTCGCCGCAATCAACACTGTTGTTAAATATAACTACCAAGTCAGGCGCTACAATTTCAACTAAGGATTTGACAGCATGGACAGAGACTCCCCAGAGGTCATTAGTTTTTTTGACATTAATTGATTTAAACGCCTTTATTACATCTGAGGTACAAACATGTTCAAAATGAAGGTCTCCACAACACTCTGGAGCGTTATGTTTTAATAATGTAACAGCAGATGAGGGTGATGAATTTAAATCCTTAGTTGTGGATACTGGTACCTCGGTGAAAAAATTTTCAAATTCTGTAGCTACTTCTAAATTGGAATCTATAATTTTGTTATCAATGTTTAGTTTAAGCTCTTTAATTGTGTGTTTAGAGCGACCAGTCTCCACATTTATAACTTTCCAGGTTGCTTTAACAATGTCGGAACTACTTTTTATTTTTTGACTTAGATAATTTCGCTTAGCTATATGACAATCTACTTTAAACTTCTTCGAATACTCCTTCACATGTTCTTTAAATTCATCACTCTGATTAAACCGCCGTTCCTCATATAAGGCATACAGTTCACGTCTTCTTTGATGTAAGTCCGCAGTAGCCCACTCACTAAAAACTGATGCACCACTAACTACGACCGATTTTGAGGTGAATATCGCATTATAATGATCCATAAAAGTGTGAAAGAATGAATTATACATACTATTAGGACTCATATCGGAAGACAAAAAGGGTAGCGCCTGAACTAAACTTAGCTTCATTCTTTCCACGCGGTCCGAGGTTACTGGTACAAAAGTTATTTGTTTTCTCATGGTATTTTTCCTTAATGCCTCAAATACCATTAATTGACCTAAGTGGTCTGATTCTAAATTGCTGATAACTTTTTTAGCAATAGGAAAAATATCTGTGAAAATATTATCTATACAGGTTGCACTAGTAGCAGTCACTCTAGTGGGCTCCATAAACATGTGGTTGAGATTACAAGATTTAAAAAGATTCAATAATCTACAAGACATTGTTGAATTTTCCATAATATTTACATTAAAGTCGCCGCATATAAGCAATTTCTTACTAGAAGATGATATTTTAAGTAGGGCAGATTCCATTATGTTTTCATATAATTCAAAATTACTTAATGGCGGCCTATACACACAGACAACAATAAATTGCTCTAATTCTACTGCACTTAGTTCTATAGTCCGTTCAACAGACATGGATACAATGTCCTTACGTTCCTTAAATTTTAACTGACTATTTAATATAATTAATGACCCACCATGTATGGAACTAAGTCTGGTGAACGAACTTCCCGCCTGGTGATTATTAAATTGGGGCATTAATTCATTATTATTTAACCAATGTTCAGTAAGACATAAAATATCAATATTAAAATCATTCAAAAAAAGTTCTATCTGTAAATTTTTTCCTCTAATACATTGAATATTTTGATGCACCAGGTGGATATACTTTCCATGTTTGCAGTTTTTTTCATTATATTTATTTAAAACTAAATTGCCAGAGACAGAATCTTTTGTCTTAACACCTAGTTTAAATCTATTAAATCATTGGTTATGACTGGAACCAATTCCATGTTCATACTGGGCTGCTCAATAGGAGCAGAATTGTCTGCCAAATTCTTGGCAGAAATGTCAAGTAAATATGATAGCGATAAAGCTATTTGTCTTTTGTAATAATTTGAAAGGCAACACTTGCCTTTAGTCAAAAACACCATAGGCATATGGTATTTACTAACAAAATTGTTAGTGTCAATTATGCTAAACTTACTACTATATGTACAAAGATTATATAGAGATATATTTAACTTATGTCTAGTGGTATTTTCTGCCTCTGACATTTGCTCACAATAGGGGAATGTGAAAAAAATAATTTCATGCACTGCAAGCGAGTTTAACTGTTCAAAGTATTTAATTAAATTATTTTTGTTCACATTACCCCTATTCCCCATAAGAATAAGCAGTGTTGTCTTAGAATTAATATTACTGTCATTTAAAATTTGTTTTAAGATATTTTCAAAGCTACTGTGAGGCAGACAATTGCTGATTGTACTAAGTCCCTTTAGGTAAAAGCTTAAAAATGAGCTCATATTGCTTCCAATTTCATCAGAATACATAATAACATTAGGTTTAGGTGTGCTTTGTTGTGTAGTGTGGAAGGAGCTATTATCATTTACATGCTGTTGTGGTAAACCGTCACACAGGCTTAGGTCGAGTAAACTGGTTGACGAATGTTCAGTCACTGCACATGACTGGGCATTGGTCAGTGACTCAAACCGTTCTGAATTAAGCTTAATCTGGGATATTAAATCATCCATGGCCAAAGAATATTCATTAATCACCTTTTTAGAACTCTCATTTATTTTTTCTAAGGATTCTATGGAATCCTCCAAACTCTGAATTTTTAATTTGAAAGTCTGTGTGTCGGTTTCATATTGCAATTGACTATTTTCTAACTGGGCAGAATATAAATCTAACTTATCCACTAAATTAACATTAATTTTACAAAATCTCAATTTTTTAAAAAACAATTTATTTATTTTTGACAAGTTTCGGTTTTTTTTTATTAGTCTATTTAATTTAATATATTTCTTTAGTTTGTTCCCACTGCAATTTACTAACCTTGGTGTGGTAGTATCATAGGCTAAATCTGTAGGGGCCACAAGGTTTTCAATTGGTGCGGCAACCAACTGAGAGTCGGGCCGGACCAGTTCTTCGAACAAGCTCTGAGAGTGTGCCACTGCTGCATTGTGTTGGGCCTCCTGTAGCTCATAGATTTGTTCGTGGGCGTCGTGCAGTGCTCTCTCCAATGAGTTGATGTCCTTCAGGGCCTGCTCATACGCAGCACTACACTCAGTGAACCTGTCAACCGTCTCCTGAAGCCGGGCCCGCTCTGAATTTACATTATTGTAGTCAGTTTCTAATGAGCAAAGTTCCTTTTTAAGCTTATCATTGCTATTAAGTACTAATAATAGTTCCTTCTCACTGTCTTCCCTTTCACTGAGCAATTGAGCACAAGATTCCTTGGATATTTTCAACTCCAGCAAGGTAAGTTGGAGTTTATCAGTCTCCTGCTGGCGAGCCGCTGCGGCTGCTCTGCGGGTAAGCATTGTAGACAGTTTTGCAATTGAAATTAAACCCAAAAATAAACAAGGAATCGCTCACTCAAGCTAAGTGATATTTAGGTACGTACTTACGTGAAATAGTGACGATTGACTGTATCTACACTGCGTTCTAACCCTGTACAATGATCAACGCTTTATTATAAACACACTTAGTAAATATTTGTGATAAAAAAAAAACCCAGAAAGGAATCCAAGGCGAAAGCAGGTTTCAAATTTATAACCTGTAACGGCTACAAATCTGAGATATTACAAGACACTAGTAAACGTCACTAAAGCACTTCACTTATTATGTATACATAAAACTTAATGTTAAAACTATTTGATTCACACTTTTAATGCTTAATATTACATGAAATATCATTAAAATTAAAATAATTACAAGGGACCTAGCAAAATCAGCTGCTTATCGTTTGACAGCCGGGGTTGTCATTCATCAAGTCATGGCGTTGCCGACCCTTGGGAACCCTAAATACCCGTTTCTTGAATGGTTATTTAAGAAACGGGTATTTAGTCGTAGCGCAAAGGAAATACCTCAGCAGGTAACTCATTCCATCCATTTCCGCCTCAGTAGAAAGGCAGCCTATAAGATAACTAGGCCCAGGATTGATCTTAAATTCAAAATAGACCAACATTTTTTTTACAACAGATATATTTAATACAAAAATTCTTGGTAGTGGTAAATCTATGTAAAACGGTAGAATGCGGGCACGATTCCCGGACCAATATCGTAAGCCTTTGTGTTCTTTTTGTAAGCGACAGATAAATTCTGCGGGAGTTCTTATCTGCGGAATTAATGCCCCATTTATTCATACAATATTTATACCGTTAAGTGGCTGGGGAATTATGCTGAGGCTCGTTTTAATCGGGGATATTAGGAAAAGGCGTGTGAGAGATATGAAGAAAAAAAGAGCAGTTTTTAAAATGGTGTAAGTATATTAATTTCAGTTTAATCGAATAAAAAAAAAACTGCCGTGAGTCATACGCTAACATTAAGATAATTTTACGTTTTAACTCACAAGAGAGACAGTACGCAGTGCGCAGCTATCGTGGACTCTATTCATGCACTGTTAGTGCTTTAAAATAAAGACCTAGGTTCTCCGAAACGTGTCGGGCGAGTGACTAAGTTTACGTGAGTTAAGGTGTTGATTCACGCTAGACCGGGCCCGGACCGAGGTGTTCGACATGTCATTTTCTATTACGGCTGATCGGTGATCACGTGGTGCTTTCCATAGAAAAGGAGGCTCCAGAAGGTCCGGCCCGGCCACGGCCTGGTCTAACGTGAGTCATCCTATACAATAAAAGATCAATACATAAAACGTCATTTTTTTGCCTGGATAGATTTTTATGGGTTCGTCATGTCTGTCTGTCTGTCCGTCCGTATGTCACAGCCACTTTTTTCCGAAACTATAAGAACTATACTATTGAAACTTGGTAAGTAGATGTATTTCTGTGAACCGCATTAAGATTTTCACACAAAAAAAAACAATAAATTTTGGGGGTTCTAACACTTAGAACTGAAACTCAAAAAAATTTTTTTCATCAAACCCATACGTGTGTGGTATCTATATATGGATAGGTCTTCAAAAATGATATTGGGGTTTTTAATATATATTTTTTTCTAAACTGAATAGTTTGCGCGAGAGACACTTCCAAAGTGGTAAAATGTGTGTCCCCCCCCCCCCCTGTAACTTCTAAAATAAGAGAATGATAAAACTAAAAAAAATATATGATGTACATTATCATGCAAACTTCCACCGCAAATTGGTTTGAACGAGATCTAGTAAGTAGTTTTTTTTAATACGTCATAAATCGTAAACCGCAATTTTCTTATGTTACTTGCTGCTACGGAACCCTTCATGGGCGAGTCCGACTCGCACTTGGCCGCTTTTTAAATTGTCCAGCAATGATGAATCATCATTATTTTACTCAAATTAAATGCGCTTCAACAGCAAATCCAACTAAAAGCAAAATCCTAAAATACCCTTCTAAATTATTGTCATTATCCAGTTTATCCACCCCTCTTGTACAGCGCTTATAGAGCATTAATAAAGCTAATCAGAGAATGTGCCAGATGGCCCTGGGGCACATTAGGGCCATTTTACAATAATTTCAATTCGCTAATTGAGGCAACGTAATCAGCAGATTGGATAATTATATAATTTTTAGTATCTGATAAGGGTCGGCCATTATTCGCTGTTTATTGGGCAAGGGGTAAGCGGAAGCGATTTTTTATTTTATTTTATTTATGATCAAGTTATCAAGATTTGATTGCAGCTATAAGTGTCAATGATATTGAGAATATGAAAAACGGCGTATTAACCATTTATATTTGTTTATGTTTATAGTATTTATCATTCGAAATATACAATTCAAAAATCTTACAATCTACTTACAAAATTACAAATGTCCTAACCTAAACTAACAACTAACGATACAAAAACTATTCACAAAATTCACCCCGCGCTCCTCCAGATGCAAAGGAGCCCATCACGCTCGCCGCCTTGCTACATTGAACCGCGATGGACAACCTTTGCATAAGGAACGACCCGGAGCGAGGGTCATGACCACCCTCTCTCAAACGCCTGTCCACTTCCCCAATGAAAGACGGCCTCAGCACAATGTTTATAGTAGTTCCCAATGCTTCAGCACATTGGCACATAAAATTCTATCCACTAGGTATCATAAATAGTGATCATCGAAATCCATTACCTAGTGTAGCGTGAATTTATCATAATCAAGCCGTGGGCGAAGTCACATCAGCGAGGCCCTTTTCTTTCAATGTGTATGTCCGAGGAAAAACCTCGCTTTGACGTAAAAAAGGTCGGTCCATCCGCTTGAGAGCTACGATGCCACAGACAGACACACATACAGACATTGATGTCAAACTTATAACACGTTCTTCTTTTTGCACCGGGGTTAATAAAAAAGTTTAGTGGGCGAGAGCCGCTTTGCTCACGCCTAGTCTGCCGTGGTACTGTCGAAATCCGCCACCTCCTTTGCCTTGCACTAAAATGTTTCCTCGCAAATTAAGCTTTTCGCTTATTACGATATCATTTGTCCCTTGTTATAATGGTTTGTTGATTGTGCAGATGTTTGCGATCAGTTGATTCTGAAGTTCCTTATATTGTAGGTCAAAGTTAGAGAGTTTTATGTGAGGACGGTATTGTTTTTCGTTTTAAGTCGCTCATATTCGTCAGAAAAATATTGAAATTATCCAACGTTTTCTTACACAAACTGTGTGGATACGTTTAAGGGCATGTTCCGTATTGTGTTTTGATTAAAAATTAGAAGAAAAAGTTTTTTGACGCGAAAAAATTTTGGGCTTTGTATAGACTGTATAGAGGATGGAGCCTGACGGTCAAAAAATGTTTTTTTACCGTCAATTTTTTTTATTATACTTTTCCCAATCAGAACACGATACTCAATATGCCCTTAAACGGGTCGTTTTTTTGTTACACCTTAAGCAAAGAAAGGTTATGTTTTTTGGGAATTTAACTTAAATTCTAGCTATACATAACATTTAAACGTTAGATTTGTCTTGTTTGTAAGAATAACAGTCACAGTCTTTAATTATAAGCTCTAAAGAACATTGTTTAATATTTTGATCGAGGCAAGAGAAATCGTATGGAGAAAATCCTTATATGTAAGGTATTTTTAAGTTTTGAATTTTTAATATAAGTAATCATTTAATTTAGTTTTTTATACCTTTAAGTAACTCTGTTTATTTTCCCTACAATTATTTCTCATGCTCCATAATTTATCTTACCCTACCTTAAGTCGATCTTACTTATTCTTACTTTACTTCTTCCTTCTAAAGACATGTTTTCATTAACTCAAGCCCAATTTTCTAATGAAACAAAAAACGCCCAACTCCACAGCCTGTACTAAATCGGGAACCCTTAACGATCCCTGAGAAACCATCTGTCTCTCCAACTAGTACAAGATTAACCAAGTTCCAACGAAAACTCCCTGGACACAACCCTTAAACGACTCTGAACTTTAATTGCTTGTTTTAGGGTTGAGATTAGCCTGCTGGTTTATTCAATAAGTTAGGGTGATATTGATTAGTATCTATTTAGTTTGACTGTGAATAAATAAACAGTGTTTAAGTTCAGTTGTTTGAAACATGATCAGTTTTAGTAAGTCTTCTAGTCTTAGTATTTGAGAAATTATGCGCTTGAGTATTGAGTTTGGTGCAGACGTAGATTGATTATTGGATATTTTTGCCGAATGTACAGTAGTTACTTTTTATCAGATTTTAATTAGAGAAGTAGGCATATCAGTGACAACCCTACAAAGTTATTTACATTTCAAACTCACTTATTCATAATTACATAGGACAATAACACAGAAATACAATACAATAGAATAGAAATAAATAATATTAATTGTGTATATAATTTTTTACATTGTATTATTTATTAAAAACTAAGAAATAAATAAGCAATTAATTCTAAAACAATAAAATACAATCTAAATACAATTTCATCCATCAATATTATAAAATGAAATCAAAATCATGCCAAATTTTCAAATTCATGCCATACTTTTTAAAAGATCATCTCGTCTAGTTATTCAGCTAAAACTTCAACTATGTAGACACATAAAACGTCTGGCGAATGTCTGGGACGGTTCTGGACTTTATAGGTTTAAAAGCACGTGAAATTCAAATATTTTACCGTATTTGAAGCTGTTTTAAATATTTTACTGTTCTGAAAGCTGTTTACAACCTTCGTTTTACGATTTACCGCTTTATGCACTGTATGAATTCATGGAGACCATATTTGCTGCGTAATGCACCTGTATATTTTACGGTGGACTTGAAAATGTGAGATGTGAGGATCATACTGCCCGATTCGAACTTTAAGATACGTCAATTAATAGATCTAGAAACGATATGGATTAGATGTGTCAGTGTCAAAAGTGACGTTTTTGTGTGAAAAAACGTCATATTTGAACTGACATATCAAATTTGAATTATATTCATATTTTGCTAATATTAGATTACGTATAATTTAAGTTCCAATATTGCTATGCCCTGACGGGTGCATGTTATTATAAAATTTACTAGAAATTAGGCGATCTTTATTCAAGTAAATGATAAAAAAAATTTTGTACAAAAATCCAAACTAAATTGGAATTTCATAGTGCTTTTCCATTTAAAATCTTCAACTTTTAATCATAACGCAAAATAACTACGCAAAAGATATGTCTTACCAATTAATACGATTAAACAATATTTTAATATGGAACGAAAGTCAGCCAATTTAACCCAAAGAACGTTAATTAATGAGGTCCAATAATTACACCGGAATTCAGGATGGACCCGCACAAAGATGGCTTCTAGATTACTCTCATTATTGTAAAGAAATTAGAATTTTTGATTCACAATCTTATTTTTCTTGTAAAACAGAAACTAATTTCGTCAAATTAAGTTATTTTAATTGATATTAAAGAATATGGATATTATAAATATAATAAAAGAGGAGTTTGATCATCATAAAAAGTTATTACAAAATTTTGTAATTATCTTTAAATTTTTATCGTCATAATTTCGTCAAAGACCATTGAATAATTGTTTTTCTTTCATACCTACTCGTGTTTAATATTATGCTTTAATAAGGCTTCTGAGTAAAATTGGTGCTATAATTGTACCTTTTTTGGCCTGATCTTAGAAGCAATCAGACCTGAGGGCCGAACCAAGCGAAAATCGTCAATAGAAAACGCAACTCGAAACTTAAATACATAATGCATGGCAACAATCATGATACTCTCCGATCGCATTTTTCATAACGAAACATCTATTTAGATTTTAAATAGGCATTTATTTTGTTGATGTAAGTACCTATCTAGATTTATTATCACCGGCTTGCCAATACCTTAAGCTATTATATAGGAAACTTTTTAAACTAGACACGATCTTCAGCAATGAAGACGCCGACTAAGAAGAAGAAGAATTAATAAAACTTTACAGAGGCTTGTAAATTAGTTAATTTATGTTTTATCCCTTTCTTACACATACATAAGTCAAAATGACAAACAATTAATGGCTAATAATTGAGGCTTGTAGCGGCTTCCGGTTCGAGCGCCATCTTGATAGTCAGGCGTCGTGATTAATTCCTTTGTTTTTTGCCCATTAATATTGTTTAAAGTGTAATATCGATAGCTTATTATACAGTAAACTAATGTGGTAGTGTGCAGTGAATGGAGAATTAATCTTGAAATGCGTTTAACCACCATTTTGGAGTCAACGGCCGGTAGTCCACGTGCTACTTATAAAGTCCAGCTATCGCTTTACAATGGCTAATAAAATAACCGTACACTGTCTTGTACTAACCGTACAATTTTAGTCGTCGTATTTAACTCCTAATACCTTGATACTGGCGAAATAGTCCCACTGGACTGAAGCCATAATTTTAAAAGAATGAGGCTTGTAGCGCCATTAGAAAATAGCGCGCACTTATCATGGAAAAAAACTAAATATTTGTTTGTCTCTAGACTAGAATGAATGATGGAAACTATTACCCACTAGACCTTTTCAAATATACATTGGAATCCACTACAACGTCAACCAAAAACAGACATCCCAACAACATTTTTCACGATGCCCGGATAAAAGAAACAGTTCAGGGGCAAGAAGGGTCCATGATTAATATGTAGTCGGGCCATAAGGTACCCGTTTTGTTTTATAGCACAAAGCAGGCTTGACGCGGCCCATTAGCCGCTCCCACCCATTCATTCTTCCCTTCATTCGTTCTTCGCTCACTCATTCGTTCAACGATCACCTGGGGACCAGAGCTGGATTATCGAGAGGATTTCTTAGTGTTTTTTCCTGTTATTTACTTTTTACATTAGGAATTTGGACTATAATTCGACGTTGAGATACGTCGCTTCTTGCCCGGTGACTAATGTGCTCAAGTTTTTAAATTGTTTCGAAAATGGAATGCTTTTTCCGAGTTTATCTGTAAAAGCCTGTCCAAAAACGAGGAAACGCGTTTACCTTAAGTTTAACGCTAATAATTCAGAAGGAGGAGTATTTGTATGTGAAATTCTATTTTTTTTTAATCAATGCGAATAAAAATTTTAATAACATAATTCATTGACTCGATGTTACTGCAGTAACTTCACGTAAAAAATATTAGACCAGCATTTCCCAAACTATGGGTCGCGAGTCGCGACCCATTGGTAGGTCGCGACTGTCGCGAGCGACTATTAAGTGGGTCCAGAAACTACTAGGAAATCTGAGCGTTACCAATAATATTTTATGCCCCTTTTTGAAACGGCTAAGAGTTGGGTTCCAAAAATGGTAGTTTATGTTAGGTGGGTTAGAGCCCAGTCAACTTTGGGAACCTCTAAATACATTAGACAATAAAAATCGAATTTCTTAATTAAGGTTACATTCCAATTGCCGCTTATTGCGAGTTAAATTCAATCAGTTTATTTTCTTTATTATAATGACAAAGTTTTTAATAAAAAGACTTGTTTACTTAGTACCAAGACGACTTCTCAATTATGGTCCACCCAAATTTTTCGTCACGCGTCTAAACACGCAAACTTGGTAAATATATTTCTTTTCTAACTAAAAACATTGAATAATTTATATGAAGTACAAGGTGTCAACAATAAAACAGGGATTGCCGTAACGTCATAACATCTATATGATAAATCGCCCAATCAATTTCTGGACTCAAACGCTCTAATTTGACATGTCTGTGACAGTGATGAATGATCAGCTTTTTCTATTCCATTCATTCTTTCTGCGCTTTTTGCCAGATTTCTTAAGAACGAATGAAAACTTAGTTTGAGACTTATTAGTCGGTCATTAGGTTTTGTATGTTGCGGAGTTGGAGAGGGCAAAGGAATGAGTTCGGTTTAATATTTTGTATTTTTTTCTACTCCCGTACTTTTATTTGTTATTTAAAGGGTCGTGCACACACCTTTAAAACCCTACCTTATAGTTCTCAAGACAAGTCTTTAGTCTATTCCCCAAAAAAGAATTTGCGCATACAAGCAGTATCTTTTTGGCGATTTTACGATACTTCTTGTAATGACCACTTAAAAAATATTTAATGAAATACAGTGTTGCCAACCTTATTTTAAATGTCATCTCTGACAAATAAGTGAACTATAGACATGTTTTTGTTTTAATTTCATTCAATCATTCATTCTTTTTCCGCCCGTACCCTCCATTTTTGCTACTTCTTGAATTAAAAAGATTTGTTAAATTTTCGATTTTATTTCAAAGTAAGTGCTTGGTCGTAGAAAAAGTATTGTATGCAACGTTGTTTAACTGAGTCAAAAAATACTCGTGGCGTCTTTATTAACAATTTTTGGCTTCGCCTCAAATTGTTACTCACGCCACTCGCCTTTTTTGACCCCAACGGTTGCATAAAATACTATTTTATGTAAGTACAATGTTAAGTTAATGGTCATGTAACAGCCTTGCATTTATTCACAAGTTATAGATTTAAAAATTGAATCCCGTAAAGATATAAGTTTAACGCCAAAAACCTCTCCTTCCCTAGTTGTGTGAAAAGTACCTCCGCGATTTTTTCCAGAATCAACAATTCGCTAACATTCCCCGAAGACAGTTAAAGAACACTTCACTTTTACGATACCCCCAATAAGGAAACGTACAAATTTCAAAGTAGATACAAAAACCGGATATCCTCCGCAATCCCGCCAACACAAGTACCAACATAACGGGGCCTGAGTTTTTCCAAATGGCGTACTACTTCCGGTTGCAGGAAACCCCCTGTGGGGGCTGATTTTTATTATCTTCCACTGATTAGGGGGATCAAGGATCTTTTTGTCTGTTTTAGCAGTAATTTTGAGGATAATAAGTAGGTACCTATGATAATGATATTTGTTAGTGATTTATTGTGGTTTATTTGTTACAAATAAATGTTTAAATATACGTATTTTGAGAAAAGACAATTTTTACTAAAATATGGACGTTGTAACGATTCAAGTATTAAGACAAACGTGGACGACCGCGTGTAATCGCCTTTCCATACAAATATAGTCCTCGTTTTCCTCTAGCTATGGTGTGTCAAATTATGTTTTTTTATTCAAAATATATTTATTTCAAGAAAGTAGCATTCCAAGAGAAGTACAGTGATCCCTGTAAAAATATCTTTCATAATTTAAGTCTCACACATCTCGGGAGGAAACACAGCCTTATATAGGTATATTAGCAGAGCCTAACCCAACAGACAGCAAATATCTCATGCGAAGGGTCAGCACAAGACAGATGGACTCTTCTAAAACAACTGATTACCCAGGTTGCCAAGCAGCACATCATTAAGAAGCAGGACATGAAGGACTACATAACATCATCGACAAGCCGCATTATCCTGGAACGACGTGAGCTGAAAGAGAGAGGTACAAGTTCAGCTGCGGATCAGCAACGGTACATGGAGCTCAGTCGCGAAGTCCAAAGAAGATGTCGCCAGGACTACAATGCACACATCAACAACATTTGCACAGAGCTTGAGCAACATAACGTACGTAGCGAAACTAGGGACTTGTTTCGTAAAGTGAGGGAGCTAGCGGGGAATCGAAGCGTTAGAACCTGTGCCATCGAAGACGAAACCGGGAATGTCCTGACGGACACGTCGCAGGTTTTGGAGCGCTGGAAGCGATACTGCGCAGCACTGTATGATACAGGGAGTACAGAAAGTATGGTAGAGGAACTTTTACCAGACGAACCCGAGATCCTTCGTTCGGAAGTGGAAGGCGCTATCAGGGTGCTTAAATGCGGAAAGGCGCCTGGCAAAGATGGTATTCCTGCCGAACTGCTGAGGAACATGGGAGATGCAGGAACAGCACTTATGGTGGAAATATGTAATGAGGTGTGGAGAACGGGTCAATGGCCGTCGGAATGGACAGAATCCGTGTTCATCCCCTTACACAAAAAAGGATCTACTAAGGCATGCGGCAATTATAGAACCATCTCGTTGATCTCACACGCAAGTAAAATCCTCTTACATATAATTAACCAGCGGCTCAACCATTTCCTCAGGAGCCAGATACCACAGGAACAAGCTGGTTTCGTGAAAGGAAAGGGCACAAGGGAGCAGCTTCTTAACATCCGCCAAGTCATCGAGAAGAGCAGAGAATTTAATTGCCCAGTTGTCTTGTGTTTCATAGATTACACTAAAGCCTTTGACTGCGTTCAGTGGGGCAAGTTGTGGACTGTGTTGCGCGAGATGGGGACTCCGGAACATTTAATTGGCTTGATACAACACTTATATGTTGAGAACCGCTCTTTTGTCAGAATCGGCACCGACTGTTCCAGTGTGTTCAAAACAAAGATGGGAGTGCGGCAGGGCTGCATCCTGTCCCCGGCCCTTTTCAACATATATGGCGAGTGCATCATCCGGAAGGTACTGGAAAATTGGGACAAGGGGTTTCCCATAGGAGGAAAGCGAATATCAAACCTCAGATATGCCGATGACACGGTCCTTTTAGCGACGTCTGTGGAAGATATGCAGGAGCTGTTTCAGAGACTCGAGACGGAGAGCGATGGAATGGGTCTCGCAGTAAACAGGAGCAAGACGAAGCTAATGGTAGTAGACCGTGCCAAAAAACTGCCCAGAATAAATAACATCATCCCAGGGGTTGATATCGTGGACCACTATGTCTATTTGGGCGCACTGATCTACGATGATGGCGACTGCGTACCTGAGATAAAGAGGCGTATTGGTATAGCTAAGGACGCGATGACCAGACTGAATGTCATCTGGAAGAAGAGAGGTATAACCATCACCACCAAGACCCGGCTAGTACGCGCTCTAGTATTTCCCATATTTCTGTATGGCGTGGAAACGTGGACGATACGAGCCCGAGAAAGGCAAAGGATCGATGCATTCGAGATGTGGTGCTGGAGGCGTATGTTGAGGATACCTTGGACCGCCATGCGCACCAATGTATCGATCCTTTCACAGCTTCGTGTCCGGACTCGCCTATCCACAGTCTGCCAGCAGCGCATACTGTCCTACTTCGGCCACATAATGAGGAGGGGAGATGAAAGCCTTGAAAAGCTGATCATTGTTGGAAACACGGAGGGCAAACGAAGCCGAGGACGATCTCCAACAAGATGGAGCGATCAATTAAAAGGGGCTCCATCCTCAACCAACTTTTGCTCGGTTGTCAGAGACGCGATGAACAGGCACCGTTGGAGGCAGATCATAAAGACCAGGTGTGGAGCATCCACATCCACCGATGACCACGATCCTCAGTCATGAGGGAGCGACCACAGAGAGAGATAGGTATATTAACGTTTATATTATGATTACACTCCATGGTAACTACCATATTTTAAGGTGTCAATATTTTATAGCTATGACTATGAACGTTAATATTAAGTGGACGTTGTAAAGTAGTATAATGTACCTATTATATTTAATTCAATGATACCTAGATTCTATCGAACAATATACCTCTAATTCACAAGTCGATTCAAAGTAGGTATATGTAATCAATTGTAGTCTACGTTTTCTATAGCGATATGAGGCTCAAGGGTGGGGCTCGTAAGAGATGGTCTGACGCCATGAAGAAGACGAGTGGCGGCAGCCTGCACCGTGCGGTCCACTTGGCTTATGACCGCAATCAATGGAGACGTGTTGCATGTGGTCGCGATCCTCAGCATTGAGGGAACGAGGAAGAAGAAGATGATGAGGCTCAAGGATGATTGAATGAATTACTTTTGCGAAAAACGAACAGCTAGGAATTTGGTGGCAATTTAACTAGCAGCTAAGGTAAGTGTCCCTGTGAATGACACTATTAGGAGGAAATTAAGACATTTACTCGGAAAACTACTTAACTATGACCCATACAGACTTTTGGTGTATGCAGATTTATGAACCAGTCCTTCCTTAATATCAGCGGAACAATACATTGTATAATAGTAATAACATTTAATAATTATTTCAGTTTTCCTCGACATCTGAAATTGTACCAGTGGATAACTGGCGAAATTTCGAATGTCCCATTGTATGACTATGAAAAAAAATGTCGTTGACCCAGTGTTTGACATGGAGGTGCATCAAGTTTACATGATAGCTGTAACCAATGTATGACACTAGTTATGACCCAATGAATGACACTTCAATACGTAACTGTCATTCACTCCACCTCCATAGTAAAACAGTGTATGACACTCATGTCAGATACTACTCACATAATCGACAAATAATTGATTTTTACAGAGTATATTAAGTGTATGTCTTACTTCCTTACAACATGGTCAATATTACATTTCATAAAATAGTCATCTGTGCGAGTGAATGACATAGACGTCATACACTACTAGACGCTAAAAAATTTTTCCAGTGTATGACATGTCTTCAAAATACTAACGTAAGGAAAATAATCAACTTTTAATATACAATATCAATCATTTGGTTTATTATGTAACTATATGAATAAGCACTTACTTATTACTCATAAATTTCTGTTTTTTATTTACACTTTTAAGATGCAAAGTCTTAACAGATTTACTAAGAAACCCGACGCACAACTGAATCGATGCACCTCCTAGCAAAAACTACCTCACAAAGTGAAAAATATTTAACGTATTAATTACAGCTTCGGAACAAAATTCATAGATAACACATACAATCGATTAAGTCCTGTTTTTTGTTTATATTAAACACCGATTTCTTATTTTTCAAAATAAACTGCGTAAAAGTCATACATTAGGTCAGTGTCATCCATACGGACGTTTACCTTATATTACTTATAGTTTTTAAAAGCAATGTGGACAAGACCGTAATAGGGCAAACAACTCTCATATTTGTGTATTTCGCTCAGATACTGAAGATTCAACATGTGTACAAACGCAAAAGTTAAAAGCGATGAACGAGCTTGCAGACGGTGTTTCCTTATATATGGTCTTTTCCACATTGCCCCTATCTCTGTGCTGAAATGTACATAAGTATATTTTTAAATATATTTATGTATCAATTTACACCCTTTTTTTGGACAGACAGGTCTTACACTTTGATGAGTGTGCAACCAAAATAACGTCGAGGGGAGTAAATTATCTATCATATACCCGAAATGCTGAATCTTAAATAACCAAGTTATCACCCAAGTTTCACGACTGTTAATACACATAAAGTATTATTACCCTATAAATATTGATAATGTTAGTTTTAGTGCGGTCAGTCGTTAACCGCGAGCTACACCCTGTTGTTATCGCTAATTATTTTAATTAGTGCTTTAGTGAATATTGTATCACCCCGTAATCGAATTAGTTAAAATTGTGGTTGTTTTGTGGTTAGGCCAATACGAATGTAGGTATTGGAAATAAACACTAATAATGTGTGGCTTAATTTTTTTGCAAATTATCACGTAGCATAGGTACCTACCTAAGCTAACAATATTTTTCTCATAATTTTATTATAGGCAGCCCAAGACAGGATTTTTTTGGGTTACTCGAGAGTGAAAATAACATTATGAGTGATATTTTGCTACCACTGGAGATCTACGACCTTAACCACTTTTAGCCGGTTATGTTGATGGGGACCCACTAGGCGGTTGGTGGGTAGGTAAAAAAATGTGTGTGTGTGTGTGTTTTCTTATTAATTTTCTGTGTCATAATAGCTACATAAATCAGAAATTTAAAACAAATACGAACATTTCAAGTAAATTGCTCATAAAAAGTTTTATTCCGGACCTCAATACTTTGAAACACGGTGTATAAACCCGAACTATACCCCACCTTATCTCTCTACCGCCAATCAGAAAACTTCCTTAAAGGAAGAGCGCAATCAAAAGAAAATTAGCGTGGACCTCCTTACAATTTCAAATGGAAAAAGTTGGACGTGGCACGGTGTATAGATTTAGATCAGTTAAATAGGTATTTGCCTATTTAACAATCTTTTCATAAAGCATAACAAAGCTTCTATGAGTTGGAATTTGGAACTTTCTTGGAACTCAAATGTTAAAAGGGCAGTGGAAAAGCGATTTAAGGTACCGCTCGGATTCAGAGTATAAACAATTAAACACTGTTGCAGAATGGAGTTTTTATCCCAACATTAAAAAGTTTATGTCAATATTGTCAACTGTCTTCTTGGAAAATATATCTTTCGTTTTGTACGTACATTCTGTATTTTAATTATATTAATTTACTTATTTGGACCCCAAGGCCCAAGTATAGCCTTTAACATGGTCCTTCGAACCGGATATGAACCAGTGACCTAGCTTGGACAAAAACGGATCCAACAAAACTAAATGCTTATGTTGCTAATAGAGTCAAATTAATAAACGAATATACAAAGGGTTTTCAATGGTTGTATATAAAAACAGACCTCAATCCTTCTGACTGTTTGAGTCGAGGTGTAAAACCTAGTGAACTAAGTGATAGCTAGACAGTTGAAATTTTCACAGATGATGTATTTCTGTTGCCGCTATAACATCAAATACTAAAAACAGAATGAAATAAAGATTTAAATGGTGCTCCCATACAACAAACTTGATTTTTGACCAAAGTTAAGCAACGTCGGGAGTGGTCAGTACTTGGATGGGTGACCGTTTTTTTTTGCTTTTTTTTTTGGTTTTTTTTTTTGCATTATGGTACGGAACCCTTCGTGCGCGAGTCCGACTCGCACTTGCCCGGTTTTTTTTTATTTCATTCAATCATTCATTCTTTTTCCGCCCATACCCTCCATTTTTGCTACTTCTTGAATTAAAAAGATTTGTTAAATTTTCGATTTTATTTCAAAGTAAGTGCTTGGTCGTCGAAAAAGTATTGTATGCAACGTTGTTTAACTGAGTCAAAAAATACTCGTGGCGTCTTTATTAACAATTTTCGGCTTCGCCTCAAATTGTTACTCACGCCACTCGCCTTTTTTGACCCCAACGGTTGCATAAAATACTATTTTATGTAAGTACAATGTTAAGTTAATGGTCATGTAACAGCCTTGCATTTATTCACAAGTTATAGATTTAAAAATTGAATCCCGTAAAGATATAAGTTTAACGCCAAAAACCTCTCCTTCCCTAGTTGTGTGAAAAGTACCTCCACGATTTTTTCCAGAATCAACAATTCGCTAACATTCCCCGAAGACAGTTAAAGAACACTTCACTTTTACGATACCCCCAATAAGGAAACGTACAAATTTCAAAGTAGATACAAAAACCGGATATCCTCCGCAATCCCGCCAACACAAGTACCAACATAACGGGGCCTGAGTTTTTCCAAATGGCGTACTACTTCCGGTTGCAGGAAACCCCCTGTGGGGGCTGATTTTTATTATCTTCCACTCATTAGGGGGATCAAGGATCTTTTTGTCTGTTTTAGCAGTAATTTTGAGGATAATAAATAGGTACCTATGATAATGATATTTGTTAGTGATTTATTGTGGTTTATTTGTTACAAATAAATGTTTAAGTATACACGTATTTTGAGAAAAGACACTATTTTTAATAAAATATGGACGTTGTAACGATTCAAGTATTAAGACAAAAAAAAGACAAGTGGACGACCGCGTGTAATCGCCTTTCCATACAAATATAGTCCTCGTTTTCCTCTAGCTATGGTGTGTCAAATTATGTTTTTTTATTCAAAATATATTTATTTCAAGAAAGTAGCATTCCAAGAGAAGTACAGTGATCCCTGTAAAAATATCTTTCATAATTTAAGTCTCACACATCTCGAGAGGAAACACAGCCTTATATAGGTATATTAACGTTTATATTATGATTACACTCCATGGTAACTACCATATTTTAAGGTGTCAATATTTTATAGCTATGACTATATGAACGTTAATATTAAGTGGACGTTGTAAAGTAGTATGTACCTATTATATTTAATTCAATGATACCTAGATTCTATCGACCAATATACCTCTAATTCACAAGTCGATTCAAAGTAGGTATATGTAATCAATTGTAATCTACGTTTTCTATAGCGATATGAGGCTCAAGGGTGGGGCTCGTAAGAGATGGTCTGACGCCATGAAGAAGACGAGTGGCGGCAGCCTGCACCGTGCGGTCCACTCGGCTTATGACCGCAATCAATGGAGACGTGTTGCATGTGGTCCCGATCCTCAGCATTGAGGGAACGAGGAAGAAGAAGAAGATGAGGTTCAAGGATGATAATTACTTTTGCGAAAAACGAACAGCTAGGAATTTGGTGGCAATTTAACTAGCAGCTATATTACTTATAGTTTTTAAAAGCAATGTGGACAAGACCGTAATAGGGCAAAAAACTCTCATATTTGTGTATTTCGCTCAGATACTGAAGATTCAACATGTGTACAAACGCAAAAGTTAAAAGCGATGAACGAGCTTGCAGACGGTGTTTCCTTATATATGGTCTTTTCCACATTGCCCTTATCTCTGTGCTGAAATGTACATAAGTATATTTTTAAATATATTTATGTATCAATTTACACCCTTTTTTTGGACAGACAGGTCTTACACTTTGATGAGTGTGCAACCAAAATAACGTCGAGGGGAGTAAATTATCTATCATATACCCGAAATGCTGAATCTTAAATAACCAAGTTATCACCCAAGTTTCACGACTGTTAATACACATAAAGTATTATTACCCTATAAATGTTGATAATGTTAGTTTTAGTGCGGTCAGTCGTTAACCGCGAGCTACACACCCTGTTGTTATCGCTAATTATTTTAATTAGTGCTTTAGTGAATATTGTATCAACCCGTGAATCGAATTAGTTAAAATTGTGGTTGTTTTGTGGTTAGGCCAATACGAATGTAGGTATTACAAATAATCACTAATAATGTGTGGCTTAATTTTTTTGAAAATTATCACGTAGCATAGGTACCTACCTAAGCTAGCAATATTTTTCTCATAATTTTATTATAGGCAGCCCAAGACAGGATTTTTTTGGGTTACTCGAGAGTGAAAATAACATTATGAGTGATATTTTGCTACCACTGGAGATCTACGACCTTAACCACTTTTAGCCGGTTATGTTGATGGGGACCCACTAGGCGGTTGGTGGGTAGGTAAAAAAATGTGTGTGTGTGTGTGTTTTCTTATAAATTTTCTGTGTCATAATAGCTACATAAATCATGTTCAAAACAAATACGAACATTTCAAATAAATTGCTTATAAAAAGTTTTATTCCGGACCTCAATACTTTGAAACACGGTGTATAAACCCGAACTATACCCCACCTTATCTCTCTACCGCCAATCAGAAAACTTCCTTAAAGGAAGAGCGCAATCAAAAGAAAATTAGCGTGGACCTCCTTACAATTTCAAATGGAAAAAGTTGGACGTGGCACGGTGTATAGATTTAGATCAGTTAAATAGGTATTTGCCTATTTAACAATCTTTTCATAAAGCATAACAAAGCTTCTATGAGTTGGAATTTGGAACTTTCTTGGAACTCAAATGTTAAAAGGGCAGTGGAAAAGCGATTTAAGGTACCGCTCGGATTCAGAGTATAAACAATTAAACACTGTTGCAGAATGGAGTTTTTATCCCAACATTAAAAAGTTTATGTCAATATTGTCAACTGTCTTCTTGGAAAATATATCTTTCGTTTTGTACGTACATTCTGTATTTTAATTCTATTAATTTACTTATTTGGACCCCAAGGCCCAAGTATAGCCTTTAACATGGTCCTTCGAACCGGATATGAACCAGTGACCTAGCTTGGACAAAAACGGATCCAACAAAACTAAATGCTTATGTTGCTAATAGAGTCAAATTAATAAACGAATATACAAAGGGTTTTCAATGGTTGTATATAAAAACAGACCTCAATCCTTCTGACTGTTTGAGTCGAGGTGTAAAACCTAGTGAACTACAAAGTAACCAACTGTGGTGGTGCGGACCGACTAGCATGTCTGATCCGGAGTATAAATTCACTGATGATAGTAATTATGTACCTGACAACTTACCGGAGATCAAGCATGCTGATGGTTCCAAGCCGGTGTGTATGGCATCACATCAATCGGTTTCTCTTGCAAATGATTTGTTAGATAAGTTTTCTAACATTAATAAGGCAGTTAATGTGCTTGCCTACATACAAAGATTCTGTAAGAATGTAAGGCCAGGTTCACAAAAGATAAAACTTAATTTTATTACTTTTAGCGAGGCAACCCAGGCATTGCATATGTTTATAAAGAATGAGCAGGAAAGGTTCTTTGATAAAGAGCTGGCCTCTTTGCGGGCAGGTAGGCAAGTTTCGTCGTATTTACTATCTGTCAACCCCTTCATTGATGCTAACGGTATTCTTAGAGTAGGTGGACGTTTGCAGCACTCCTCCTTACCTTATAGCCATAAGCATCAGATAATCTTACCAAAAGAATCTAAGGTCTCTTACCTTATTATTGAAAATGAACATTTAAAGCTTTTACACGCCAGTCAGAAAGAAGTACTTAGCAATTTAAGTCAACGCTATTATATAGTTAACGGTTTGAGATTGGTAAAAAAGTTTGTGAATAAATGTCTCACATGTTTTAGACTGAAAGGTGTAACAGCAAAACAGCTGATAGGTTCATTGCCCGCTGGTAGAGTCAGCATAGATCGAGTGTTTGCTAAGGTTGGTATAGACTTTGCGGGACCAATCCTGATAAAGCAGTCAAGAGTGAGAAGTGTTGTCACTACTAAAGGTTATATTGCTGTGTATGTGTGCTTTGTTACCAAAGCCATACATTTAGAGTTAGTGTCAGATCTCACCACTGATACATTCTTGGCTAGCTTCAAACGATTTATTGCTAGACGTAATGTTCCAACAGAGGTCTATTGTGATAATGCCGCTACTTTTAAGTCGGCTAGTACTCAGTTGTCTGAGTTATATAAATTGAATAATAATAAATGTCATCAAATTCAAGTTCAAAATGTAACTGCAAAATTGGGAACAACATTCCATTTCATACCGAGTTACTCTCCGGTGTTTGGTGGTCTATGGGAGGCCGCAGTAAAAAGTGTTAAATATCATTTGAAAAGAATGTTGGGCTCACATGTTTTAACATATGAATTGTTGTACACGGCACTTGTTCAAATTGAAAGCATTTTGAACTCGAGGCCTATAACGCCAATGTCATCAGACATTGAGGACCTCTCCTATTTAACGCCAGGGCACTTCTTAACTGGTGCGCCCTTAACTTGCTATCCTGAGCAGGATACCACGAACTTACCTGATAATAGATTGAAGTTTTGGAGGAAATGTACTGCTCTGCAGCAGCATTTTTGGCAATATTGGTCTAAACAATACCTTAATGTCTTACAAAACCGTCCTAAATGGAAGGCCGCCTTGCCTAATATTAAAGTAGGTGCTCTAGTTATCTTGCGTGAAATAGATACTCCGCCTATGACTTGGCCAATGGCTAGAGTTACCAAGGTTTTTCCAGGTCAGGATGGAAAGATAAGAGCCTTAGAAGTAAAAAAGGCTAATGGTAAAGTTCATACAACTTCTATTACTAAAGTGTGTATACTACCTTTAGATGAATAGGTAGTGTTTCCAAATGTTATTATATGATATTTTAATATTTTAGTTAAGTATTATGGCTAATATCCTACTGAATTGTACTGATACTTAATTTATAACTGTAAGTAGGTAGTCATGTACTATGTGTTGATGCTGGGTGCATCTAATGTATAAGATGTTTATTTAGTTACATAAAATGTGTCTTATCTTATATTTGTTACATACTGTTTCATATCTACTTTCATAGCAATCTTGTAAACTTATTAAGTTATTAGTAAGAGTTATATTAATTTCAATTTCACAAACCTTAAAAGATTACAGTCCGCTCTAGATATTGAAGTATACAAGGGAGCTAATGTGAAATGTAGTTTAATATTTAATAAGGTATTAATTTGTACCTAGTTATGTTATTTTATGTTGGCGGAATATGTTGCAGAATGGAGTTTTTATCCCAACATTAAAAAGTTTATGTCAATATTGTCAACTGTCTTCTTGGAAAATATATCTTTCGTTTCGTACGTACATTCTGTATTTTAATTCTATTAATTTACTTATTTGGACCCCAAGGCCCAAGTTTAGCCTTTAACAAACACCAGCATTACTGCAGCAGTATTGCAGCGCGACATTACTGCGACTGCAAGTGTCAAGAATCCGGGCAGCAACATCGATTTTGTGGCAGTAATGTAGCACTGTCATTATGCTGCAGTCGACTGCATTGCTGCAGAACTTAGCGCCTGGTTAACGAATCCAAGAGCCGCTACAAAAACCCTCAGAACAAATTTGCCCAACACCTTACTTAGTTTATAGGGACGAGGGAATCCGACGTCCGACTTCTAATCGAGAGATCGCGGGTTCTTATCCTGGCTCGTACCAACGAACTTAAATACGGAATATCATATGTTTACCACTAGCTACCAAGGCAGCTAGTGGTGCAATGTCATCGCCAAAGATTTAAACGCCTGTGGGTTAGCTGAAGACGATGTCCAGGGTAGAGTGAAGTGGGAGGAGAAAAGCAGGAAAGCGGACCCCGTCACAGTACGGGAGAAACGCTAGGATGATGATGATGATTTTTACCACTAGCTTTTCAGTGTAAGAAAACATCGTCAGGAAACCTGTTGTGCATACAGCCTACAGCCCAAACCAAACCCTGTCGCGCTTGAGAGGAGGTCTGTTCCCAGCAGTGGGACGCTGAATTTTACTATTATTATTATATTGTTATTTGTTATGTATTCAGTTTGATTAAGGTGGTGGTGGGTGTCATCTATTGGGTATAAGCATGTCGAGCACTAGTACCACCATCACCTTACCTACTGTAAATGTTTAGTGTAGTACGGCACTAGAACCAATTTGTCGGCCGCAGGGACACACTTGGATTAATTAAAACAAGTTCAACTCCATGATTGTGGTGGGGTTTCACTACCCACCACTTTTTGTGTAATCAACGTAAATTACTTTTATTTATAAAACATGACGCTGATTCAGTGTACTATTTCACCGACTAAATCTACATTTTTGCGACTAAAATCGATACACGTATATTGCAAGTCCAGTGTTAAAACTATGACTAAAAAAATATGGTTGCCTGTAAAGTCGGTTTACGGACGATAATTTTGCGTGATAACGTCATAAGAAAACACTGATGAAAAATTGCCGTAATACACTGTCCACGACGTGACACTTTTTCGTGCATGCTACCGGTGTTCATCGATTTATAAGACGTTATCACGACAAAAAAAAAAATAGCTACCTGAAGGTTATCTGAAAGAGATCACTCTTTAGCGATAAGGCCGCCTTTTGCTTACATGTCTTTATGTATTATGGTGTGTTTCCTGGTAAATTTTGGAGGTTGTGCCATAAAGAGGATTTGTATTGTATTGTATTGTAATATTTCGAAGTGGTTGATCACTTTGTAGTTGAGATAAAGTTACAAAACTTGGCGTTAGTATTTTATCAACTGTCGCCGATATAACTATCGTGGTAACCGAAGACAATATTATATAAAAAAAGAGCGAGGAGCAAGAATTTGATTAAATGTAAAGTTCGCGTATCGCTCCCTCTCATCATAGGTGAAGTACGTTACGACGCCGGTCGTCTAGTTGAAGACTAGTGCTCCTTACACCCAAAAGGTGCAAACCGGCACCGAGGCGGATCAGTACCTAACTGACCGGGGGCTGCCCATAGCTCCTCTATTTTTCACAATTGTACAGTTTGGCTATGAGTTCCACCTATCCCAAAAGCAATATAGTTACCACATCACCCCTCACCTTTTATTAATTTCTCGAGTCAAATAACTAGAGCCCCAGTCGAGGCGAAGAATGAGTATTTGAACTATAATTCACATTTCCAAGGGGCCAGTTCGAACTGTAGCCGGTGATCTCGAGTCAGCATAATGCTTTATTCAAGAGCTGTAGTATATGTTCCAGGCACAGAAGTGTTTTGACGCAGCGAGTGCTTTAAAACAATTAAATAGATGTAATGATTTTGACAAGATACCCATTTTATTGAAAGTTGTACTCAACACATTTTTTTGGGTGTGTTTATGTTATTTCTACCCAGATTCGCGAACTTCGATCCTAATAGGAAAAACATTTGTCCCAGAATGTCCATAGATTTTTCGATTCTTCCATTACGTTACCTTCATGTAAATTAAAAAAAAACTGCTAACAAAATGGAAATAAACATATCTAGTGACACATTTTTTCTCCTATTACAATCGAAAGCGCTCGATTTTATAAAACAGTCCAAACTCTTTATCTTCTTCTTCTTCCTCGCGTTATCCCGGCATTTTGCCACGGCTCTCGGGAGCCTGGGGTCCGCTTGACAACAAATCCCAAGAATTGACGTAGGCACTAGTTTTTACGAAAGCGACTGCCATCTGACCTTCCAACCCAGAGGGGAAACTAGGCCTTATTGGGATTAGTCCGGTTTCCTCACGATGTTTTCCTTCACCGAAAAGCGACTGGTAAATAATTATCATATGATATTTCGTACATAAATTCCGAAAAACTCATTGGTACGAGCCGGGGTTTGAACCCGCGACCTCCGGATTGCAAGTCGCACGTTCTTACCGCTAGGCCACCAGTGCTTGCATAAAACAGTCCAAACTAAATAAAAAAATTGTTGGACAGTGCTTCATGCTTGCCGTATGTTTTTCATATATATATCAAAATCTGAATAATATGAGACTGTAAATGCATTCAAAATAAAAATCTTAATTTTATTTTGGTTCAATAACATTTGAGTATACCTTCCTATCTTGATCGCACCAATGTTATTCTCCCGGCGTTGTATAGTGACTGTCAGTTCTTTTATATACTCGACTCAGATAAAAGCTAGAGAGCTCTAGCTATTCTAAGCTGGGAAGCATGCTCAAGAGCGTTTCCTTTGACCTCTTCTAGAGCAGAATTTCCGATAAATTGCTATCGGACGCTCAAGGTTCTTAAATTACGGATTGATTTTCGGAGAATGATTAATAGACGACGTTAAATCCTTCTTTGGTCTTACTTAATTTTAATAGGATGGTAACTATAGTCTTTAAAACAATACAGTCATTCGACGAAGCCGTCTAGACAGGGTAATCGTGCGGGATGCGAGGGGTGGGTCGCGCGCACCCGAGCTGCAGCATACATCGCCATTGTTAGTAGCTCGGTACTATTTATAGGGCTAGCGTGTCTTATAGTAAGTCTTGGGCAGTTGTGTAAAAAGTCTGACCACCCTACTATGTTCTTATGCGGTATCGGCATTTACGCAATCATCAAAGGCGTTGGTCCACTGTTACTTTTTACACTGTTGTATAGTAGTTTCCATAGAACTTTTTAAGATTTCTTGTTTATTATAAGAGTTAGGAGCAAAAACCAAATTCGGTACAAATTTTTAAAAGCCAACTCTTGTAATAATAAAGAGGAAAATAGAGACTACTGTATGGAGAAGCGGTCACGTCGTCCCCTTTCCTCTTAACTACGTTTCTTGTCCTGGTTTTAAAGGAATTAAATGCAGGCCTTGTCTTTATAAAATGTATGTAACTTAGGGTCACTTGCGCCAGACAGGGTTAGCCACAAATAAATAAATAAATATTATAGGACATTTTTACACAAATTGACTAAGCCCCACGGTAAGCTCAAAAAAGCTTGTATTGTGGGTACTCAGACAACGATATATATAATATATAAATACTTATATACATAGAGAACAACCATGACTCAGGAACAAATATCTGTATCATTGTTGTATCTGTCTGGTCGTCCGTCCTGGTCGGCTGTCTGTCGTGAACTGGTCTGGTTTTGTCTTCTTGTTGTCATGTCTAATTTTGAATTTAAAAGTCCGTAGTTCCAAAGTTCCAAATATGTATGTCCGTCAGCCAGTCAGTCAGTCTGTCTATGTCAGGTCGCCACGAAGGTCGGAAGCCACGACATCCCCACCTCCAGTATTGGACGTCTGCCAATACTCAGAGGCTGAGGGGCTTCCGACCACCGTGGCTTAGTCAAGTCGGGCCGTGTCAAGTCAGGTCAGGTAGTGTCAAGTCAAGTGAGGCCGTGTCAGGTCGGGTCGGGCCGGGTCAGACCATGCTTCATAGGCAGGGTTACTACCCACTAGGCCAGACCGGTCGTCATAGGTCGTCACCCAGGGTTAACCGTTAACCCAGTGTCAATTGTACTGGTAACCATGGTAACTCCAGATTTAGCCGGTTAGCCCAGGGCTAGTGGACTAACCCTGGAACCATCCAGCAAGCACCAGCAAGTGGCGGTCATTGCATTCCGTTTTATATAATTGTAGGTATGTTACGATGACGGAATCTTGTGGTACAAGTATTTTAATCATAACTTTTCCCGACTTCGTTCTAGCTTTCTTTTATTCCATATTCAAATCCTATTCCAACTTACTATAATTGCTTTGAAGAAACGTTTTAGTTTACTTTTAAATTTTATTTTTTTAAATTTGTTATAGCAATGTATATGCTGAGTATAGGGACCGTGCGCGTTGGAGGGTCTACCATCTTGTGGCCTGAGTCGGAAACATTTGTGCACATGAACATTGCCAAAGCAAGTGCTACGATCAACCGTTCTCGTCGGTATGTTTCCTTGTGCATAGTAGGTTCTGCCATCTTGTGGGCTAGGTACATCGTAAATGACACACTTACGCCTCGCGCCAAAAATCTGACGGCTCCTATAGTTCATGCAAGGGGCCTATTGGTTCGACTCAATACAGGTATTTATTTAGACCTAGTAACCGCAAAACGAAAATCATCATCATCATCATCTCAGCCATAAGACGTCCACTGCTGAACATAGGCCTCCCCCTTTGGGGGGTGTATGCCATAATCGCCACGCTTGGCAGGCGGGTTGGCGATCGCAGTCGAGTACACCGAATTTGAGGGACGCTGCTGCCCGTCCACCGGTGGTCTTGGACGTAGTTTAAGGACATACCCGGGTCCAAAACTGGGTCCGTGCAAAACGATCAAAATATGGCAATTTATAAAACATATTGCCCACATTACATGCCATCGGCCTAACAAGCGTTCCAAACGTTGTTTAAAACGATAAATATAACAAGTTCACACTTTTTGCAGTAAATATGGCCGCCGGGGGTAATTATCTGGGATCGCATCGCGGTATTATGCGCGCAATTTTGCTTGCGCTTTTACGGGTTGAGTGGGCTGGGAGGCGGCCGGTTTAAAAATAAGTTATTTTGAGCGTATCGTGTTTTGAGGTGTTATTATTTCTATTCCTTTTTTTGTGGCGATTGGGGAAGTCTATGTTCAGCAGTGGAGCAGCAGTTCACCAGTAATGGCTAATAGATCATTTGTAAAATATTCGTGTGGTACGATTCTCAAATGATACTATATTTCTATTGAGCTGGGGCCTATTGCGTGATAAAATACAAGCTAATATAAAATTAGTGATTATGTATGTAAAATCAATAATAGTATTTTATTATGCCGAAGAAACCAAGTGCGCGTTAGATGAAAACAATGGAGAGCCTCATTTTGATGTTGAGTTCTTCGAGTAGGTATAGATGCATTTGTACGTCTGTCTGTACATATACTACAGGGTTTTTGGTGCAGGAATTGAACTTTGTTTATTGCAAAATAATTACCAAACTATGAATTTAAAATAAGTAGTAAGCTCCAAATCAGTTTAGAAGTGTTAAAATACTTAGTATCGGTTTTTAGAGTTTTTATCTGTTGTTTGGTTAGTGTAAAACATTCCCGCACCAAAAACCCAGATGTATGCTTATTACTTACCTACCCATAAATGCTCAGCGAAACGTCTTAAGAATTATGCATAAAATAATAACCAGCTCCCGCTTTAACCGCTCAAGGAATACTTACGTCACAGAATATCGTACCGAATTAAGCGGTGTTATGGTACCGACATATACCAGTATTACCGACTGTTGATGGATTGCGAAAGGTAGATTAAAATGTGTGAGAGAGATTACGCTCCATATTAGGTGTTAAAACCGTTTTAATGACGAGTTTTAGTAAAGATGCGTGAATATATATCTTATGTTTTTAAAGGTGGTGATTAATGTTGTCGATATTAACTAGTGTCTAACCGAAGTTTCGGTTTCGGCTTCGGGCAGGTTTTGTCAAAAAATATTGTTTCGGCCAAATTAAGGTTCGGTTTCGGCCGAAAAATTGCTAAGCTTTTCGGCGGCACGAATAGGTACTTAGAAAATTGTACTTTTGCATCGCTTTCAGCTAGTTTTCTATACTGATAAGTGGATTCTAATTAGATTTTACATGCTTTTATTTAACGTGTAATGTTTTTGTACCTATGTGTGTATGTGTGTATGTTCGGGGTAAATATTGTAAGCTAAATTAGACCCACTTCTTATTATTCGATTGAGCAGAAACTTCACATATCTACGTAAAATCGGGAGACGATGTAATAAATGTTTCCACCCCACAAAATAAATAAACTTATCAAGATGCCTGCTAAAGATTTCACTACGACTGCAAAATTAGATATACAAAAGTAGATAGGTACTTTCATCATGTAATACTAATATTATTCACTAGTTATGCTCTATATATCTTAGAAAATAGATGTCATAAAAATTCATTGCCTCCTTCGATTGCTTCCGATGGTTTTCTTTTCATTGTGCGAGTATTATTTTATGCACCCCTAGTGATGGAAAAGATCCAACAGGGCAGGGTCTGTTGGTTTTAGAGACTATGGGGCAATTAGAACTTACATTGTGACTAGAGATGCAACGGATAGTTGTTTGGCCGGATACCGGATACCGGATATTCAGCCTGACCATTGGCCGAATATTCGGTATCCGGCCGCCGAATATTCGGCCGGCGGAACTATACCTACATTTCGGTTTTTCAGGTGCGCATTTGACCTGTTTCGTAGTGAACGTTCGCGCGGACTCATTTCTAGGTTTGAAATGAGTGCGCGTGCAAGTGATTGGAATGTTTAAATTGTTTTAAAATAACGGTTATGACCGTGACTGTTTCTTATTCCAATTTTGTTTACTCCAAAATCAAGCAATGTTACAAGCAATGTTAGTATCCGGCCGGATACTAGGCCACTATCCGGTATCGGCCTGATGTTAAAATAGTGGCCGGATAGGCCGGATACCGGATAGTAACCGAATATCCGGTGCATCTCTAATTGTGACATCGAAATGATATCCCAATATCTAAATGATGTCAGTCGCGCGTGCATTTTGCTCGAAACTTGTCCGTAGGTACAACTACATTTATGTCACAATGTAAGTTTGAATGTCCTCAAGTTGTATTATGAACCATTGGATTCATAATACAATTTGAGATATTGCATAAAGATGAGTTATTGTGAATATTGCTTTTTATCTACACACATAATTATATCATAAACCCTCAATGATGGGTTCAAAAAATAACCATAGAAATAATGGGAATCAATAAGTTAAATGAAATTAAATGAAATACCTCAAAATTTAATTACGACCAGCAAAAAGATAAACTGTTTTGTTACAACAAATTTCTTATCAGTGAAAATTTAACTATTTCGTAATAATAACGTGATTCCTAATAATGACATTCAAATTTCGTACATCTGAGAAAACTATAATATTGTATTATGCAACGTTTCATTGAATACAAGCTATTGTTAAATAGGTGTCTTTAAAACAAACATTCCAACCGTTCCGCTGCCCAGTGGACCAAATCGGACGTCCAATAGCTGTCCGTAGCTTCCGCACGATTACCAGCTGCAGTGGAGGGTTAAAATTGTATAGGAACGGAGTTTGCGATCGTATTTACAAGACTTTATTGTTCGGATACATTTTCTTTCGAAAGTTGTTAACTTGAGTATTTTTCAGAAACAGTTTTATTTCAAACTAGCTTTTTCCCGGGACTCAACTGCGTAGAATGATGATGATGATGATTGATAAAAACTATCCTATGACCTTCCTCGGGCCTTAAACTGTTTTCGTAACTAATTCCATTTAAATCGGTATAGCGGTTTAAGCGTGAAGAGGTACCTAACGGATAGACAGACAGAGTTACTTTAGCATTTATAATATTACTATTAGCTACCTTTTGCCCGCGACTTCGTCTACGATTTTGGTTACTTATTTTTTTCCCAACTCGCTTTTTATTGATTCTCAGATAGTACAAAGTTCTATTTATTAATATATTATTAGTTAGTATGGAGTATAAATGGTTTCCAATTAGCCATACCTTCCGGTCCGTAGTTATATAATGACTGGAGACATGTACAAAGGCCCTGAAAAAAAGAGGTAAGTACACCATGATTAAATCAGTCGCTTATTCAACATTACCTACAAGTGAAATTGAGTTAGAGCACCAAAAACGGGCTCCCCGTGGCATTGTTAAGAATCGGCCCTTTAATCTCGTCCCGTCTAATCTGATGAGGCGGGTAGGTACTCTGCGTATTGGAGGAGACATACGGACCGATGTTACAGGCGTGAACGTACGCAATAGTAGGTTATGTGACTGCTACATAATGAGAAGCGTTAAAATACGAGCGAAAATCACCAATGTTCAATATTTATTACCAATTGATGTCTTTCCCATCACGGAACAATGGTGTTCCGGACCTTTGGGAGGCATGCGCGGAGCCGAAGCCAACACGTAGAGGCCCTTTTGACACTTTAATGAAATGTAAGGGGTACACCGAGCGGATGCTGCCCTTGCCCGTGTCATGGGACGCATGCAGAGGCAGCAACCGCCAGGGTGTAAGGGCTATTAATTGAGAGTTGATGGAATCTAAAATGAACTAGGTTATTTACCAATTGATTATTATTATATTTCCACTACAACTACCAATTTAAACATAGTAAATAAACTTTTTAGTTTTTAACTAGTTTTTAAGACAGTGCTACGCCTTTGCAGGGTGACCAATGTACCAAACCTTTATGTAACACCTTTATATCCATGGTATTCCGCACGGAATAAATGAAATGAAATGAAAAAAGCGTGTGTATATAAAACTAGCTGAAAGCGAGATTCTTTAAAATTTAAAACATTACAAGAGTGTTTTAATGTCTAGTTAATGCACAGTTACATACAGTACTCACACACATATTAAAAGTGATATATGATGTATTGTGTTCAGGGACCGCATGTAAGGACCGCAGTTGTTTCAGTGAGCGCTAAAAACGGGCTCCCCGTAGCATTGTTAAGAACAGGCCATTTAATCTCGTCCCGTCTGATGAGGCGGGCAAGGTAGGTACTTACCTACTTGACAAGATAACTAGACTCTGGCCACGCTGGCTTGGCACAAACTTGACTTACTCCATACTTAACGTAGCAATTGACATGAAAAATTAGCGTGGTTCGACAGGAGACTCGTATTAGGAGGAGGACATTACATTCTTCGGTAGGGTTCAGATTTCTTTGGTATGGCGGTTCTTACTGAGGTCCGTCCCTTATATTAGTCCGTATATTTCCAAAGGTCCCAAGGTACCCATTCACTGAACGATCGGGAAGGAGCTCACCGGACGAATGACGGCCGTTACCCGCCAATGGACCCCTTTAATTTTTGTATGTTCAATTGAATGAAGGTTTCCCGCTGTCAGATTTATTATGTCTCATTTACTTAGAAGGGCCTAAAACATTTGGGTTTCAGGTGGGAAATTGCATGTTTTGATAACCCTTGTGAAGTCAAATAATATAACTGATAAGCGACTATGTTGAATAATTAGGAATTATGATGTTATTTTATTTTACTAGCCTATAAGAGTGTCCCACTGCTGGGCAAAGGCCTTCTGACTTTCCCGCCACTTGGTCTTGGCGGGAGTGTCCCGCAAAATGTATTAAGGTTGTCCCGCCATCTCCGTTTTGGCCTTCCTGTGTCCTGAGATTAATCCTTTGGGAACCCGTCTGTGGCTAGTTTGGCTCTGCTTCCCGGATGCATTTGGTACACAGAAAAAAGTGAGGAAGTGTCGTAATAAACGTCATATTTTTCTAGAAATTTGATATTAATGATGACATGGCCACACTTTGTTATTGCAACATTACCAATACATTGCCAGTTTTTACCAACAATAGCAAAAACTATAAACAAGGAAAACTCTTCTAAAAGGCTTTGTCAGATTTTATTTTCGCAAAAGCCAATTGTCTTCCAACTCCAGACTTCATACACGGCCATAGACAAAAACCGGATGTGCTCCCGGTAGCGGCAAATGGGAGAATTCACATCCGGCGGACGCCGCGGGCGGATGTTTACTTAGCCGCCGCGAGACGGCGACCGACGTACTTCCGGTTGTGGAATTAAGATGGTGGTGGGTTTGCGATTGGTCGTTGCGATTTTATAGTCGCAAACTGGGGAAAGCATGTCAAGCAAGACACATTATAAATAATTTTATATTCGGACTAGCGAGCCCCGGCTTCGCACGGGTTACACAAAACCTTAACAAATTATAAGGAGTTTATCGCGAACGTACAGACAGACAGATAGACGTGGATGGATTTTCAAGAAGCTAAATATATTTACAACGCAGTGCCATTAGTAGGTAGGTATACCGAATGTTACCGGATCAAATAGGGCCATACTTAACTCGTTCTTCCAACTCGGTATCCCAATTTTAAGAAGATTATGCTGCAAACTTCGGACACTCTTTGTCCGAAGTCGAGCATACATTATAACGATGAGTATGGATAAAACCAATATAATCATGAATGATGGGTTGACTAGAGACAAAAAATACAAACATTTCAGGAAACAAAATAGAGTAGGTAAGTACGTCGAACAATACGTTTGCTTTGGACAAAACTTACTTACTTACTCCGTTGGCTCAGCGACCTAAGATGAGACTTGGCCTCCGACAAGACAGCGCCACTTTTCTCGGTCCTGTGCGACCTCTTGCCAATTGTTCGCGCAGATCCGCCTCCACCATGTCTTTCCAACGATACCTGGGGCGACCGATAGGACGTCTTCCTGCTGGACGGCCAAAAAGGCCTTCTTATCTTGTCCTACATTCTATTAGTTTAGTTTGCAGTCACCCTACACGCGTGCAAAGTGAATACTCGTAAGGTGCCCGGTTACGCTAAGTGGTACACAAAGAAAAGCTTTCAACATTAGCGATGGCCTGATAAATGTTCGTGGTTTATAACGCATGGAAATGTTGGTTCCTTTCTGTTCTTCCGTCCTTCCGTTTGGTCTAATGCAGGGTCACACTATTAGAGTCCCTTAATTGACTTCCACTATATAAACTTCAGCTCAAGAATTCTGAATATGTAAAAGTAAGACTAACGGCCCGATTCGAACTTTAAGATACGTCAAATAAAGATAAATACCTAATATCTGGGTGACCGAGCTTTGCTCAGAAAACTAGAATGGGCGTTTTCCCGGAGATAAGATCTAGCTTATATCCGTATCTAGACGTAATATTTGACGTAGGTATCTTAAAATTCTAAATAATTGGGCCGTTGGAGTGTCGTAAAAATTTGCACAACAGAGAAAGTTGTAAAAAATAAATGATTTAAAAATTAAAAACACGACTGCTGCAGTTCAAAGCGAACTGAAAATTTATTTGAAGATATATTAGAAATTCTTACCTAATATTTCTTACTTATTATTTTATCTCGTATGAATATAAGAGTAGCAGAAAAATGCATTGGGAGTGAAATCAGTTCCAAATTCCAGTTTTCTTGAATACATTTTTTCCATTAAAATTACTATTTTACACGAAACACCAGTCTAGCCGAAAACCAATTAACAAGGGGCCGCAGTGAAATATGTGTAAAACCTTTAAAAACGTGTCATGGTATGCGACCGATAACAATCAAATTAAATCGTGCGTTACCTAATAGAACCCTACGCACGCAACGAGAAACCAGCAGATTACATAAAACAGGCAGAGACTGGCTTCTTTAAAAAAATCCAGGGGCTTGTAAGATGCCATCCATTAATAGTTTGAATTTAAAATTGCATTTGTCTTTGAAAGTTCTGATTTTTGGATGGATAGAGGTAGAGGTATGGATAGGGAATATTTACCGACATATCTACTTATAAACTTAATAATGATGAATTAACCTGTTATTTATTGATATCACCGCATATTTTTACAATTTTAAATAATTTCTGTTAAATTCAACAGAGACAAGTTTTTGGTTTTGCTCGCCCGCACTACCCGCAGGTTTTGGACACGTATTTTTTTAATGGTATCAAGTCATCATCGTGATTTTATCCTTCAGTCGCCCACTGCTGAGCATAGGCCTCTCTTGGTGTACGCCACTTATCCCGGTCCTGGGCTAGTCTCATCTACCCAACGAGCGAACGGACGCCAGGCGCTTCTTTAATCCGAAAGCGGCCACCAATCGGTTAACTTTTTGACCCACTACCATCACTTTGCCTGGTAACATGTCCCGCTCAATTCCATTTAAGTTTGGTATTGGCGTCACTCACGTCTCGCACAGTATTGAGTAATCTGCGACAAGTGTTGTACAATATTCAGGTGAGGCAGGCAATTTTTTAAGCCCGACCTTTACTTTTACATTGAAAGGCGTCTTTTCTTTGGAGCCACGAAAGGTTATTGCATTGGATAACACGCATTTTGAGGGTAGACGTATGTAGAGGGCACTAGTCGAAAGTAAAATATTTTACAACACCAGCTTGAAAAAGCTCTCTTAATTCTTCAAAAACTGATGAGAAAGTTGCATTTCGTCCACAAGATCGCAATTTTTTAGTGTTTTTTTTTTTATTTTAGCTGGTAGAATTGACTTTTAAATTATGATTTTTATTGATAAATATTTAGTAGCGTTCATTTAGATTTGATTTGTAATATTATATAGTTACTAGCTTTTGCCCGCGACTTCGTCTGCGTGGAATCAGTAACAGCAGCTAGTGTAAGCATAGCGCCTGAATAAAGTGTAATAGCAATCATTCAATTTGAGCATAAGTTGCAATCAGTGATCAGGCAATTCATTAACTCTCTCAATTCCACCCCCCTTTTCACTCTCTTTAGGGATGATTCCCGACATAAAAACTATCCTATGTGACCCCCGTGACTCAAAATATCTCTATGCCAAATTTCAACTAAATCGGTTCAGCGGTTTAAGCGTAAAGAGGTAACAGACAGACAGACAGACCGACACACTTTTGCATTTATAATATTAGTATGGATTTCCTTGAACTGGTGTGGTGAATAATTCCGTGTTTTACCCCCTTGTAAAACAAATAACTATTAAACGGACCGTATATTGTCAACCACTGCAGTCCGGAATTTCCTACTTTAATTCCATTTTTCCGGAAAATTCCAGTAAATGTACCCGTAAAACAATTAAGAGTCTAGCGGCTGAAAGAGAAACTGTACCATTAGCCTTATCCATAAAACGTTTTCAACTCTTCCATGCGCTCCTGGTATAACTAGACCTTTGGGTTCCTACAAATAATATATAATTGAGGGTCAGAATATACTGGTTTGTCCAAAATTGGTAAACGTTGTGAATCTAGGAAGCTGGACTTTAAGCTTAACGGGCAATGTTTATTCTCTTGGGGCTGACTTTAAAACTAGTATTTAAGTCATGGTCTTGCTAAGTCCTGCAGCAGAACGCAGCCCGCATTTTCATAGATGTAGAACGACAGGGTTGAATGGAGGAAAGGAGGGGAGGCCTTTGCTCAGCAGTGGAACACTAAACTGGGCTAACCAAAAAAAAGATGGTACGAGCATAGAAAATAAGTAAGATAATCTTACTCAGTTCTCTAAGCGCCACTTGCACCATTTCACTAACCCGGGTTAACCGGTTAAACCTGGAGTTACCATGGTTACCAGTACAATTTGACACTGGGTTAACGGTTTAACCGCCTAACCCCGGGTTAGTGGGATGGTGCAAGTGGCCCTAAGTTACGAGTAAAGTTACCGTCGCAAATATCAAAAATCTAGGCATCAATATCGTTTTGGCATTTGCGTTAGCAATGCAGTTGGCTGTAATGTCACGCTGCAATACTGCTGCCATAATGAAGCTGACTGCAGGAAATGTCAAATTTAATGTAAATGTCTCGATATAATGACCTTTGACGCCATTATATCATTTGAGTCATATCATAACCCCGTTATCCATGTGCAAACCCTGATTTTCAATGAATTGCAACATTGATAACTGGGTTTGATCTTAATGTCAAAACTTTTTAAAATAATATGAAATCTGAAGCCCAAGAGCAAGTAAAACCAGCAATTTCTTTAATGATAAACACGCATAATATCCGCTCAAACGAACTCCATTATACTCACAAACTCTTATAATTATCCCCAGAACAAACCCCATCCTCATTTAAAACTAAAACTTATAATATTAAGCGAGACATAAAACGGCCAGTTAAACAACTAGAGAAACGAAAAGAGGAAAAAGCGAATCACAACGAAATAGTACTTTAAAAGTATTCAGGAGGAGAGATAATGAAAAAAGTTGGTCAAAATGATCACGGGAAGCGGGTGAGGTACTCGCTTTTGCGTACTTTTAGCTGTAATATTCATTATTGTGTTTCGTGGTTGGTACTTAATGGGAATTTTTGATGAGATTAAAAATGAAAGCGTAGGCCGTAGGCCGTTCTAAATAGGGTCGGTAAAGACTGGAGTGTTGAGAGTTCTCTTTACAACTTGGCGGAACACAGTGGAAAGCGACAGTGACAGTAAAATTGTAGTGTTAAAATACATGGGGCAAGAGTAGATACGTGCGTGCGTCACTACATAGAGTTGCAAACGCCCATAGGCGGTTTCAGGCGAGCCACATGCTTGTTTTCCTTAATAATTCACCAAAACGTACATTCACCTCTACTTAAGGCCAATTCGAACATACATGTTGATGTCAAAATGATAATAAATGATGTAATTTGTTATCATTCGCGCGTGCATTTTGCTCGTACTTGTATTGGCACGAGCGAGACTCTCGAGCGAATGATAACACAATGATATTATTTGTTTAATAGTCCGAATTGGCCTCCAGACGGCCTGCAAGTCCGTTTCTTCGCAGGCTGTCCGGAGTGTCCGGATTGTCCGGGCCGTCCGGCCCTTCCGGCACGCCAGCCGGAAGTTTACTTAAAGGGGATGGAAATATCTGATGCGGTTTGAAGACGACCGATATTGAAACGTGATGAACATTATTGAATAATTAGATAAATGAATACGAATGTATTGTTAGATAGTCACTCTACTGGGGCAAGAGGAACAGTATGAGAATTTTCCTACAAGGGTTTCTCTTGCCCCGGTTTCTCTTATCCCATCTTTTAACTTTAAACTGGTGTTCTTTGAACTTATGAATTTCCGAATAGATAATGACTTTTTTTGAGTGTGGTACTATTTATTTCACGTTACTAAATAAAACAAAAAATAGTTATTTGTTTTACAAGGAGGCAAAGTTGTTGTTTAATCGCTCTCGTGCTAATATTGATACCCGAGAATTGAACCACGAGCGTAGCGATTCGCGAGGGCATGGCACGAAGGTTAAATAAATTTTGCCATCAGGTTAAACAAATTGTGCAAACAATTTTGTGAAACACAAATTTTTCACCGCAATGTGAGGAAAATACTAGGCGTAAAATATCAAACAAAATCAAATCCAACTGAATATTAAATATTTTATTATTCAAAATCATCATTTAAAAGTCAATTCTACTGGCCAACATAAGGAAACCACTCAAAATTTGCAGCAGATTACTTTGCTTCACATGTGGATAAAATGCAACTTCCTTATCAGTTTTTGAACAATCAAGAGAGCTTTTACCACTGCTGGTGAGGTGATAAGTCTTATTAAGTACGATCATTTTTGCGTAGCACGGGTATTATAAATCCCTCCTGTATCGTTTCTGACAATAGTCCCATACTCATCTCGTCACGCGACATGTCGAACCTCGCCCCGACACACCTGAGTGTTGTGAGCAAATAACATTGTGACCAGAATGTTACTGCCTGTATACTTATGTTTGAAAGTGGACTTCCGGATAGATAAAACGTCTTTAGATCGCGAGTGTATTGATTTCTTTAAAGCGGTTTTATGTAGACTGAGCAAAACTGTTACCTATACTATTACGTTAGTGATATTTGGGCTTAAATATTTTTTAATTGTCTCATAAGAATTGTACAATTCACTTACATAAGAATTAGAAGTAAGTTAACATTGTTCGGGTGAGCGCATGCATGCGTACTTACATTCACACAACACAACACAGTTAAATTAACTAAAAACATACACTTAACTTAACTAAAAACATAAAAACATACTCATAGCACCTTTAGTGGGATGTATCTGAGTGGTAAGAAAATAAGTCTAGCCGTACTCGACCATACGGTCAGTAGCGGTTCCTATATATCGCTCAGTACAAAATATAAATCGCGCAAATTTAAATTGGTATATAATTAGAAGATTACATAATATATTATTTACTTTAGCATATTCGATAGGTACACCTAAATATTCGATAGGTAGACAAACAAAATATGCACCGAGTTGATGTTTAGCCGATGTGTTTTCGCCGTGTGTGCTGCATACTTGCAGCGATAAGAGTGTACACACACACATTTAAATATATATTGTATTCCTCATTGTGAAATACCTAATGTATTGTACAGCAATACATTAGATATTTTAAACTATACTATGTCCGTTGTACCAGATGAAATACGGTGTTTCGTGAACCAAAAAATTCTTTATGACACTCGACGTAGTAGGTACCTAAACTTAAACAAGTATTAACCTCAGACGTATTAACTAGGTAAGAGCAAAACACTGATTTAAACTTTCACGATTATTAAACATTATCAAACTACACAACGGACTACGCGATTAAGTCCCGTTGTGTAGTTAGGTAAGAGCAGTCTGAGACTTCTGACAGGTATTATTACTGGTCATAACACCCAGACACCTTAAGATAATGGAGATTAGCAGAGATGCCTCCTGTCCACACTGTGGTAAGGAGGAGACTAGCTTACACCTACTAGCGGAATGTATTATGTATGCGGCACCGCGATATAATACATTCGGTAAAGACACACTAAAAGAGAACGAACTAAAGGACGTCGAACTTAAAGATGTCCTTCTGTTCTGCAGGAAAACAAGAAGATTTGAGGAGAATGGTGAGGGAATGCCGCCGGGACAGTAACCTGCAGCTCCGACTCCAGGGAACTGGGCTGAATGAACGCGACACGCGATCGACAGCCCGCCTGCTTCCGGCCGGGCGTCCCTACACTACATCTACATCTACAAGCTCAGACGTCGCTGAAGCCCCTACATCTGCATCAAAAATCTGGGTGGCTCCACTTCTTAAATACATCTTAGGAACACAAAGACTAATAAAATTCTGCTAAAGAAAACCTTAGAAAGCCGTATCTGACCTTTTTGTGTCATGATGTACAAAAATGCAACTATACCTATTACCTAATATCATCATTATCATCATTGGCCACAGCATCTTTGCAGATGATATCTTTGCTTGAATTGGAGCGAGAGATTTAATTTTGAAGTGTTGCATAAAAAAATATGTAGGTACGACCCGATTCGAACTTTAAGAAACGTCAAATATTACGTCTAGTCTAGATACGATATGGATTGTCAGTGTCAGTGTCAAACGTGGCGTTTTTGTTTAAAGAAAAATCACTTTTGACACAGACATATCTAATCCATATCGTATCTAGACGTAATATTTGACGTATCTTAAAGTTTGAATCGGGCCACTATAGTCGCCCCTAATACATAAAGTACTACTATCGGTAAATTGCGATAAGGACTGAATGGGAATGGAAGCGACGTGCTTAACGAGGCCGGGAGACCACTTTCAACTTTGCATTATGATATCAAAATGATATACAGAGTGGCCAAAAATTAACTGCGTTCCCGTTGCTAGGGAGGTTTTGAGATTATGCTGAGCAACTTTTACTATGGGACCAACCCCGACATCGCAATTTTTTTTTAAAGTAACAACAAGTTCATTTACACTGAAACAAGGAATAAAATATACGGAAAAAAAATGTATGTTTCATACATTTTGGCTGGTCAGTTTCTATGGGAGGAATTTTGTATTCGCGATTTCGGGGTTGGTCCCATAGTATAAAAGTTGCTCAGTATAATCCCAAAACCTTTCATGGCAACGGGAATGCAGTTATTTTTTAGCCACCGTGTATATCTCGGCGGCCGATCGTAAGATCAGGCAGATCGTAATGTTCCTGTGTAATGTTTTGACGATAGTCACATTAATCCAAGATATAGGTAAGATAGGTTCGTTAGGTTGCTTCAGATGCCCGAGAAGCAATCATCATCATTCAGCCTATATACGTCCCACTGCTGGGCACAGGCCTCCTCTCACTCGCAAGAGGGCTTGGGCTATAGTCCCCACGCTGGCCCAATGCGGATTGGGGACTTCACATACACCTTTGAATTTCTTCGCGGATGTATGCAGGTTTCCTCACGATGTTTTCCTTCACCGAAAACAAATGGTAAATATCAAATGATATTTCGTACATAAGTTCCGAAAAACTCATTGGTACGAGCCAGGATTTGAACCCGCGACCTCCGGATTGAAAGTCGGATGTCATATCCACTCGGCCACCACCGCTTCAGAAGCAAACTGCCCAGAAATAGGAGCCCCGCGTAGCGGGGCTCCGTCGGCTCAGGGAACTAGTCAAAGATTTTCACGTTTCACGATATGCCTGATCTTACGATCGACCGCCGACATATACATGATACCAGGTGCACGTGCATTTCGCTCGTACTTGTCCGTGCATGTATTAGTGCGAGCGAGACGCACGGGCGTTAGACATCATTTTGATATCACAATGTATGTTGGAGCTGGCCTCTAGTTCTTGTTCAGATCGAATGGCTGAATGAATTGGTTCATTTAGTATCCGACTATGTTCGTTATATTCTATGTCATACCTAAAACAATGTTTATATGAACACATATCTCGACATTCGATCATCAATTCTATATAAATCCTTCAAAAACGCGATCATGAACAATGGCACCTCAAATTAATGACTCCTTTTCCTTTCACTTCCAGAGCCCTTATTGGCACCATAAAAACACATAACAAACGTTATTTTGGTTGCAATATTCCCAACGACGCCTATAGGAGTCAGTTCTCATACAGTTTTTACGTGCAGGTTTTTTAGGGTATGGTTGCGTGTGGCGGTCACTCTAGGGCAATTTCATTTGATAGGGCGCAATTAAGGTGAATTCTTGGCCCTTGTCCGCTATGGATTTACAACGCGTTTTGTATTTATGGTCGATGTTAGGTCAATCTATTTTTAGCCTACCACGATGTGGTTTTGTTTGTGACCTTTACGACGATAGTGGACGAACTTTTTTCCATACAAACGTAGTTCCCAGTTTCCTCCCTGTGTATATTGACAATACCTAGGTATATTGAACATTACCTATCCCCACACATAAAACATCCTCCAAACTGAGCATAGTAGCTCTACCCCCTCTGCCACAAATACGAGTACGGTAGTTTTACTCCATTTTCGAGTCGAAAGTGTCTTTGTGTGACGTCCGTGTCTTTGAACGGACCAATCACGGCACGGGACCTCGCTCACCTCGTCCCCCGCACCCCCTTATTTTTGGCAGCATCGATTTCATGAAATAATTGCTCTATCCCATACAACCATTTCCAGTCGCCGTTACGACGCGGTGTTGACACATCTTGTGTCGACACCGTCTGTTTCGGTCACAATTCCAGTCGCAGAGTCGTCGCCGTGTCGACACAGTTACCAGAAATGGGGAAGGGTCGACACATGACACAAAGTGACATAAAGTGTGGTCGCCGTGTGCACACATTGTTTCGGGTTTGCGACTACTTTATGCCAAAATCATTCGTTCATTCGTTCATTTTGTTCCTGTCAAATGGAAACTGTCAGATGGAAAAATACTTAAATAAAAATAAGTGACATTAATACGCCATCTCTAAAACGGATTACAAGACGTAATTATATATTGTTTGCATTAATATTACAATATGACTTAAATTATTATGGGGAATTAAACTGCTCGAGTGATTTGATAAACTAAGTGTAATATAATCAACGCGCCACCACATTGTTTTAGTTTAGCCGGAAATGAAATTGTTTACTTCTCAGTGCCTGTGTTCATAACTATATTATTTGAAGCATTTTTATTATAGTACTTCGATGCGTATACTATACTTAAATAACAGAAATAACGCTTTACATACTACGAAACTTGTTAATTATGATGTATAAATATGGTTTAAGGCTGAGAAATATTGCAGTCACAAAGTAGTTGCAATGTTTCGACTTTGTGTCGACTCTGTGTTGACACATGACACGCGCTGTCAAAAGTAATAACAAAGTTACTGGTATGTTACTGGATTTGCAAAATGGCTCCTTGTGTTGATTTGTTTTCAGATATTCTCAAAGTGTAAAAATGCCGTGGTCAGAGATGGGCATTAATCGATTAACTGTTTATTCGACTAATTAATGGAATAAAAAAAGTTAATTCTCAAATTTTAATCGCGATTAGTTTAGTCGACCTAACATAGATTGAAATTGAATTAATCTGAATATTAATCGAATAAATTATCGATTAAATCTCGATTGAAAGTTGACAGGGGGCCATTTTTGTACGTAAAAATAATAGAAATGTCTTGCATGCAGATGGTAGCAAAACACTTTGTCATAAAAGTCGAGATGGGTGTCGATATATAGGTTTTAGGGAGTGCCGATTTCGAAAATAATGACCATTTTGGAATCCGAAATGGCGGCCATGCACTGTGTCATAAAAGTCGTCATGGAGGTCGTTTTATACGTTTTAGGGGGCCCCAATTTTGAAAATGATGACCATTTTGGAATCCAAAATGGCGGCCATGCACTATGCTATAAAAGTCGTCATGGGTGTCGTTTTATAGGTTTTAGGGAGCGCAGATTTCGAAAATGATGACCATTTTGGATTCCAAGATGGCGGCCATGCACTATGTCATAAAAGTCGTCATGGATCTCGTTTTATAGGTTTTAGGGGGCCCCGATTTAGAAAATGATGACCATTTTGAAATCCAAAATGGCGGCCATGCACTATGTCATAAAAGTCGTCATGGGTGTTGTTTTATAGGTTTTGGGGGCGCAGATTTAGAAAATGATAACCATTTTGGATTCCAAAATGGCGGCCATGCACTATGTCATAAAAGTCGTCATGGGTGTCGTTTTATAGGTTTTAGGGGGCGCAGATTTCGAAAATGATGACCATTTTGGATTCCAAGATGGCGGCCATGCAGTATGTCATAAAAGTCGTCATGTATGTCGTTTTATAGGTTTTAGGGGGCCCCGCTTTCGAAAATGATGACCATTTTGGAATCCAAAATGGCGGCCATGCACTATGTCATAAAAGTCGTCATGGGTGTCGTTTTATAGGTTTTGGGGGGCGCAGATTTCGAAAATGATAACATTTTCAATTTAAAAATGGCGGCAATGCACTATGCCGTCAAAAGACGTAAAAGTCGTCATGGATATCGTTTCATAGGTTTTAGGGAGCGCAGATTTCGAAAATGATGACTATTTTGGATTCCAAGATGGCGGCCATGCACTATGTCATAAAAGTCGTCATGGATGTCGTTTTATAGGTTTTAGGGGGCGCAGATTTCGAAAATGATGACTATTTTGGATTCCACTTTTATGACAAAATACGTAGCCGCCATCTTGGATTATAAAATGATCATCGTTTTCGAATTCTGCACTCCCTAAAACCTATAAATCGACATCCGTGACGACGCAAGTTATCTTTATTTTCAGATCTAACAAATTGCTACAGAATACAAAGGACAAAAAAGAAGCGAGGAGGTAATGAAACAAGCAAAAATACAGATGATTCCTCGACGCAATTGGGTGATTCTTAAATTGTGTCCAGATTTTTTTTGTCATAAAAGTTTATATTTTTCACATATTACTCTCACAAGTTCCGTGACATTTCGACCTTGTAATTTTTTAAGTAAATGTTTTTGTTTATCTATGAGGATCTCACTAGAATAGTATAATCAAGGTATGTTTATATTTGATGAATGAAATAGTAACGCAAAAAAAAAAATATTTGTGTTTTATATTCCTGCCGAAGACTTTTATTTTACCTTTTCCTTCTACACAAGTTTGGCCAAGTAATAAGAATTTAGGGCTCTCAATTTTATTTTGACTTCTACAACAGTAAAGCTACGAGGCCATGTTTGGTATCGTTTTCGTATAAATTCGCAGTACCAAATTTAGTTAAGGTATCACATTATCACCATACCGAAGTAAAAACATATAAACTTATTAAAATACTTTCTTTTAAACTCCTCTTCACGCTTAAACTGCTGAACAGTTTTAATTTAAATTTGGTACACATATATTTTGAGTCCCGAGACAGGATATAATAAGTTATCTCAAAAATCATCCTTTAAAGGTGTGAAATGAGGTGTAGGGGGGAATTCAGAATTGACTTCTTGAAGTTAATACTGTTTAAGTTTAGGTTTGAAGTCATGTTTTTTCATAATTTTTAACTAAATCAAAGACGTAGACCATCCCAAATTTCATATAAATCGGTTCAGCGGTTATTGATTTCCCATACAAATTTCCACGCCACTTTTCACACCTTCAAAAGATGATTTTGGTTATAAGATCTATCCTATGTCCTGTTCCGGGACGCAAACTATTTCTATACCAAATTTCAACGAAATCGGTTCAGCGGTTAAGCGTCAAGAAGAGTTTCAAAAAAACCGGCCAAGTGCGAGTCGGACTCGCGTATTAAGGGTTCCGTACATTAAGTCCGACTCGCGCTTGACTGCACATTTCTAATAGGTTTTCCTGTCATCTATAGGTAAAGAACTATTTTGTGTATTCAGACGGACATACATACAGACGCACGAGTGATCCTATAAGGGTTCCGTTTTTTCCTTTTGTGGTACGGAACCCTAAAAAGATTTATTTTTATTTTGTGGAATGGTGTCAATGTGATATCTTAAATGGATTCAGCACCCCAGATTTATACGAAAACGACACCAAACACGGCCTAGCACCTTCACTGATATAGATATATCAAGATAAAATTGAGAGCCCTAAATAAACTTTCAAGAGCGGATATCTCAAAAACTATTCAACATATCGAAAAAATTGACTGAATAAACTTGTAACAAATTAAATTAACTTTCATTTTGTATAAGTGGCCATGTCGCTGAGATGCATAGTTTCCGAGATATAATCGAAAAACGGGAAAATGGGACCTTCAGAGCCCCCTCTCTCCCCCCCCGCTCAAGGGCTACGGCCGGGGACTTTTGATATGTTCACCTCCTAACTTGTCAAACCGAGTTACGGAGTCAAAAATTGTGTTCCGAGCATTTCCCTCTACAACTTTTGTAGCATTCGTTGCCTGACCTAAGTAGCTTATTGAATTTCTTTAAAAACTTTTCTGTAAAAGGTTGACGGGTGTTGGGTGTTTATATGGTTTCGGTCGATTATTATCATTTGCATTGCCCATGATGACTTACTAGAATTACGAGCACACGAGACACTAATAGTAGTTTGACAAACCTTGGTTTTCAAGTGGTATTTTATATTGACATTTGCTGTCACAAATTTGCTGTCAGATTTAGTCGCAAACCGCACGCAAAGTGCACACAAATGTGTCGACACCTTGTTACGGAAAAGTGTAGACACGGCGACGACACTTTGTTTCGAAACAATTCTAGACACATTGTGTGGACTCTGTTACGACACATCTGACATTTAGTTACCACTTTGTGATTCTGCGACTGGAATGGTTATATGGGTAAACTCCGTCTAGGGGACTCCTAGTCTATGCCTATCCCCTTTCGTTTAATTTTTGTTTTGAATTTAATTATTATAAAATGAGATCACAGTGCACGAATCCAATTGAACTCCGAATATAAAATAATAGAATTTGAATATCACGTTTAAATAACAATTTGTTATTGATGTGAACCATAACGCATCAATAAGCGTTGCCAAGTTCATTTAGGTACCTAATGTCAATAGGTAACAAATAGGTACCTACAATTGATACTTTAAGACTTCCAATTAGCTGGCAAAGTTTTCATGAAAATAAATGTCTTAAACCTTTTACCTTTCTCTTTTAAATTAAGATAAATCTCTAAACTTTCATTTTGCTCGCAATAAATCAATTAATTGCATGCATGGCACAAAATCCCATGCTTGAAACAAAAGCGTACCACAAGGGCTCAGTCCTTGGCCCGATTAATCCGACACGGCTTACGTCGGTAAATCACGGTCGAAAGCGTTACCTGTGTTTTCATTAACGATAAGGATAAAGGGCGATTTTAACGACGATGCGAAAGGCGCATGCTTGTTTTCGTACATTTCGTTACGCGACATTCTTTTAAAGTCAATGTGGAGAAGACCGTCTATGAGGAAAGACTGTCTGTAAGCTCTTTCATCGCTTTTAGCTCTTGAGTTTGCAGAAGGAGTGAAGTTCGAAGAAGTGAGGCCAATTCGAACTTTCACTTCAAACAGATTTTTTTTTTCGGGAAACAAACGGCTTTCAATCTTACACAATATGAATTAATATTAATAATACACTAGCCAAAACAGTTTCCACTGGTAAATTATAACAGAAATGCTCAAAGGGAATTACTTAATGAAATACAAAGAATACAAATTAAAAGTATTATCCAAAGCAATCAAGTAAACCGAAAGTTATTGAACTGATATTTTAACTGACAGTTGCTAGTTAAAACGAGAAAAAAAAAAGAAATAGTTACCTACATCCTATACTTACGTAAGTAAGTGTGTTGTTATTTGGGTTATAGTTTATTTTTCATTGAGGTGACAAATTTACCCAGCTTCATGTTGAACACATCAACATTGGAATATTTAGAGTTATACGTTGAGCGTGCTCTAACAAGATATGAGTTTTTTAAGTACCTAGTACGACAGAATGGAATGGCAAATAAAGCTTTGGATCTAGTTCGGGTATTAGGACATCTGGGTGTGTAATCTATACATATAATAAAGCTGAAGACGGTCGAAAGTCTGTACATGGAAGACATTTGAAAAAAAGTTGGCTGGGGATACTTAGAATCGATAACAGAACACGTTCCAAAAGTTTTTAGAATTTTTGTCTGTTTGTCTGTTTATCTGTTTATCTGTTTGTCTGTTTATTTGAACGCGCATCACGTGAAAACGGCTGAACGGCTTTTGATGAAAACTTTACTAATCTGTCGAGAAAATCCCCGGTCAGGTTATAGGCTATAAAAATTCAACCCCTAAAAGGGGGGGTAGCCACAATACCCGATTGACTTAAGTTTGCCCCTGAATCTTATGGCGCTACTTAGGAAGGAGGGGCAAACTTTTTTCAAATATGTGCTACCACTATTATTGAGTACCCTGGTAAACTAACAGATGGCGCTGAATTTAATACGTTGTGGCATGAATAAGCAACCGAGGAAAGATTTTGCCAAATTAACTCTAAGTTTAGAAGACACGGATATCAACAAAAATAATTGAATAATTATTATGTTGATTTAATAAATTAATAATAAGTATATCGAAAAATGTTCGCGCTCGCTTCGCTCGCGTTTTCAATAACTTTCTAAGATATGGCGACTGCAGCAGCATTACTCTGTTGCAACGTTGCTACTGCAGCACTGTCAATTTTCGTGATAAAATTATGTGACTGACTTCCATACTAAAAGTAAAAATGTACAACTGTCTATCAAATTGCCTATTTATATCGAAAAAATTTCGCGCTCGCTTCGCTCGCGTTTTCAATCACTTTCTAAGATATGGCGACTGCAGCAGCATTACTCTGTTGCAACGTTACTGCTGTAGCACTGTCAATTTTCGTGATAAAATGATGTGACTGATTTCCATACTAAAAGTAAAAATGTACAACTGTCTATCTAATTGCGTTTTTATATCGAAACATTTTCGCGCTCGCTTCGCTCGCGTTTTTTAACACTTTCTAATATATGGCGACTGCTGCAGCATTACTCTATTGCAACGTTACTGCTGCAGCACTATCAATTTTCGTGATAAAATGATGTGATTGATTTCCATGCTAAAAGTAAAAATGTACAACTATCTATCAAATTGCGTTTTTATATCGAAAAAATTTCGCGCTCGCTTCGCTCGCGTTTTCAATCACTTTCTAAGATATGGCGACTGCAGCAGCATTACTCTGTTGCAACGTTACTGATGTAGCACTGTCAATTTTCGTGATAAAATGATGTGACTGATTTCCATACTAAAAGTAAAAATGTACAACTGTCTATCTAATTGCGTTTTTATATCGAAACATTTTCGCGCTCGCTTCGCTCGCGTTTTTTAACACTTTCTAATATATGGCGACTGCAGCAGCATTACTCTATTGCAACGTTACTGCTGCAGCACTATCAATTTTCGTGATAAAATGATGTGATTGATTTCCATACTAAAAGTAAAAATGTACAACTGTCTATCAAATTGCGTTTTTATATCGAAAAAATTTCGCGCTCGCTTCGGTCGCGTTTTCAATAACTTTCTAAGATATGGCGACTGCAGCAGCATTACTCTATTGCAACGTTACTGCTGCAGCACAATCAATTTTCGTGATAAAATGATGTGATTGATTTCCATACTAAAAGTAAAAATGTACAACTGTCTATCAAATTGCGTTTTTATATGGAAAAATTTTCGCGCTCGCTTCGCTCGCGTTTTTTATCACTATCTAAATGTATGGCGATTGCAGCAGCATTACTCCATTGCAAAGTTACTGCTGCAGCGCTGTCAATTTTCGTGATAAAATGATGTGACTGATTACCGTACTGAAAGTAAAAATTTACAACTGTCTATCTAATTGCGTTTTTATATCGAAAAAATTTCGCGCTCGCTTCGGTCGCGTTTTCAATAACTTTCTAAGATATGGCGACTGCAGCAGCATTACTCTGTTGCAACGTTGCTACTGCAGCACTGTCAATTTTCGCGATAAAATAATCTGAATGATTTCCATACTTAAAGTAACAAGGTACAACTGTCTATCAAATTGCCTATTTATATCGAAAAAATTTCGCGCTCGCTTCGCTCGCCTTTTCAATCACTTTCTAACATATGGCGACTGCAGCAGCATTACTCTGTTACAACGTTACTGCTGTAGCACTGTCAATTTTCGTGATAAAATGATGTGACTGATTTCCATACTAAAAGTAAAAATGTACAACTGTCTATAAAATTGCGTTTTTATATCGAAATATTTTCGCGCTCGCTTCGCTCGCGTTTTCAATAACATTCTAAGATATGATAAAGGTGACATTCGGTGGCGACTGGAGCAGCATTAGGTACTCTGTTGCAACGTTACTGCTGCGGCACTGTCAATTGTCGTGATAAAAAAATGATGTGATTAATTTCCATTCTCAGTTGTAATGCGGCAATGAACGTCACTCAATTTACCAAAAAAATTCAATGTAATCTTGATGACCCTAGGGAGAGGGGGCACCATGGTCTAGGAATGCTTAGGGTTTCAAAATATCTTAATCCGGCACTGGTCGTTTGCGGAGTCAAACGATTTGGGACTCGCATTTTATACGCATTAACTACCATGCATTCCCGAAAAAAAACGAATCATTCCCGAAAGTCTCGCAACGCATTGAGGTTACAAGGGGCACGTGGTCTTCCTCAGGAGTCTGAAGAAGTCCACGGTGAGTGGCGGTCTAGCCAGGCAGGCCACTTCGCTTTCGCTCGCGCACGTATACCTTACGGCTTACTGTATCGTCCGATATATACACCTACTACTCTGTCGTTTAAATCACGTGTAAAATTTAAAAAAGGCCGAAACAACTATTGACTTTGGAGTGTAGTTTTATTTAGTGGTACCTAATTGTAAAATATTTTATCTGGACTACAGTCCTCTAGCATATCCATCTGTCAACTTTACTTCAAGTTCCGCCTCCAGGGGAGAGGGAGAGAAATTAAGATTAGAAATTAGCCGCTTACTGACACAGACCGAATTCCACGCGGGCGGAGCCGCGGGCACAGCTAGTGTTTAATATAATTATAAAAATACTATCATACATTTGTTATAACGCCATTTGATATATTATTATATGTTATAATGTAATTTTTATTATACGTTTCCTTTATTATATTGTGATTTCATCTAAACTGTCATTGATATAATGCCTAGTGTAATATAATTTACAAATAGTATATAGACATGTTTTATAATGACATTTGTTATATTATATTTTTGTATAACGTAATACTTCATACAATTTTATCAAGTATAAATACATGTGTTGTATAATATTTTTTGTCATATTGAATTTACTGATAATGTAAAGTTTTACATACTTTTTATAACTAGTATGCAGCCCTACTGCTTTTGCTAGCTATTTTATTCTAGGGAGGTCGCAGTTGTAACCTAACTTTTTAACCAATTTATTACGGTTTTCTTTCTACGGGGGCCGCAGTTCAAACCTAACCTAAAACCACTTTTTTGCCAGAGTATTTTATTCTACGGAGGGTCAAAGTTCTAACCTAACCTAACCCTCCTTTTGTTAGGTGGTTATTCGTTTGTGCGGAGTCACAATTCTAACCTAACCTAACCCATTTATGTCATGCAACTATTATGCCACACAAATAATTATGTGTAGTCACTTGTTATAACAAATAATATGCTTTAGAGTATGTAATAATTATGACAATGTATATTAGACGAAGTGTAAAGATACCTTATGACCATTATACCAATAATAACATTATTTATACCGTTAATTAGGTATTACGGTAGTATGCCATTTATTACGTTATTCAAAATAACGATATATCAAACTATAATATATGAAAAGTAATTATAAGAAATGTAATGCACCCAGGACATCTATATGAAATATTGCTAATAAGATATTGCGACTCGATTTGATGGTTTAATAATTTAAACAGAAAAATTTGAATTATCACTATCGAACAATTTAAATATATATTAGAATGATATTTATGATATTTCGCTCAGACTTGTCCGTATTAGTGCAAACGAAACGCCCGCACGAATGACAGGTAACTGATATGATTCCAATATGATTCAAATATCGGTTTGATGTCAGGTGCATGTTTGAATTGGCCCGTTTATCGCTTCATACACGCAACATCTTACACGATATGCATAAATTGAAATTTATAAACCGCTAAGCGCCACTTGCACCATCCCGCTAACCCGGCGGGTTTAAACAGTTGAACAGTCAACCCAGTGTCAAATTGTACTGGTAACCATGGTAACTCCAGGTTTAAACGGTTAACCCCGGGTTGGTAGGATGGTGCAAGTGGCACTAAGTATAACAAATACTACTGCTGGGTGTAGAAAGGTAGAGAGAGGGCCAAATAGAAAGTACTCTCTCCTCGCGGTTGTTATGCCGGGGGACCAAACTCCACTGAGAGCTGTAGTCAGAAGGAGTATATATACCTATAGTACCTGACATTTGAAACTCCGTAAACGCGATGTAGACTTCTACCTAATAGCGTTCCAGGTAGCTAACGCCATCTGTTAGAACAATGTGGCAATGTGGCGTCGACAGTGACAGAGGAGATGGAGAGGCAAAACTACGTTAAAAGAAAAACCGTCTTAAAAGTTAGCTTGAATATCTTCAATATTTGCATGGAACTGCTCATTAAAACTTGTCTCGGTCGGTGTTTGACTCACTCACTAACTGCTAATAACTTGCACGCCTGAGTTACGACTCCACAGGGAAAATGTTTTTATACTTTAAGGAATACTTTACTTATTTTTTATAAGCAAAGAAAATTTGAAATAGAGAGTTACTGTCATGGTAAATTATGTAGCTACAGTACATTTACTGCCATCTTACGACAAAAGATTAAAATTCTTAGGACGCCATTTGACTTTGATCATTATTCTTTCACTGATATGTGTTAACTTGTTAAATATTAATATTAACGCCATCTACTCGAGAGTAGGCTGAAGGTTATTTATTTATTTATTTATTTAACAATATATTTACACGGCATTACAGACAAGCCAATACACCGAGAAATTATACATTGCAACACTCACATGTTGCACACGAAATATAATAAGGAGACATTAAACATAAATGCTGGACAGCCTGTCATCCATCATCTCGCTGAACTTCAGACATTCACGGCACACAGTCGCCCATCTCCAAGCAAACAAGTAACATTCAGGTGCCGATGTCAGGAGCGCATTGAGCATCGTCAGCGCACGATAGAGCGGCGAATTCCTATGCGACACCGTGCGCGCCGCCGGCACTGCCAGCAGTGGACGCGCTCGCGGCCTCAAAGTGATTTTTGGCAAGTCCGGGACATACAGCCGTAAAACTCGAGCCACAAGCTCCGGGCAGTCGGACTCCTCACGCAGTATGCGACAAGCATTGGTCATCAATTTATTGTTGCGCCTTACTTCTAGGGAATTATATCCGAGGCATCCGAGTAAATATTTCGTTGGATACATAAAAGGATAATAACCAAATCTTTTTTTGAATAAGAATCTTAGGAATGCCTTTTGGATCTTCTCTAGAAGTAACCTGCGACGGTGGCAGCACTGACGAAATACGCCGTAGAGCTGGTATGGCTAAGAGCGCTATGGCTAACCTTGACAAGATCTGGAGGAACAGAGGTATTCAACGTACGACTAAGGTGCGATTGGTTCGAGCTCTTGTCTTCTCGATATTTATGTACGGTGCCGAAACTTGGAGCCTGAAAAGCTGTGATGTGGCTAAGATTGACGCTTTTGAAATGTGGTGTTGGCGAAGACTGCTGCGTATACCTTGGACAGCTAGAAGAACTAACATCTCTATTTTGGAAGAACTCAGTATTACCACAAGGCGTAAGAGATGAGATCGTAAGAGATGGTCTGACGCCATGAAGAAGACGAGTGGCGGCAGCCTGCACCGTGCGGTCCACTTGGCTTATGACCGCAATCAATGGAGACGTGTTGCATGTGGTCGCGATCCTCAGCATTGAGGGAACGAGGAAGAAGAAGAAGAGAAAGTAAGGCGTAAGTGGAGTGGATTCGTACGGGTGCCAGATGATTGACGAGGCCTCAAGCTTACTTCTGAGCAATGCGCTGTAAACCATCCCTAAGGCCCCAATGTCCCAGAAGTCCTTGACCTTGCGGATCACAAAGCCTAGTCTCCTAAAAGAACTATCCGCAAGTGTACGAATATGCGCCGCGAGTGTACGTTATGGCGCCATCGCTCGAAAAGATTGCACCATACCTTTGGCCTAGTGTCTAATAAAGGCGTATTCAGATATTTGTGAGCGCCTTGGCCGCTCCGATATATCTGATGGCGACTGTACCTACATACTTGTATTTCCTTCCCAAATAAAAGTGTCGTATCGGATCCGTCTCGGCCGTGTCGACAAGCCTAGGGTTAAAAAGTTTATCAAACTCAGCGTTTGTACAAATTGTACACAATCTTGTACTTGTTGGATCATAGTTCGTCTTTCTAAAGTTTGAGCTTAATTCGGGAGTAGAAATTGCGGTATTAATGCACTACAGAACACCTAGTGTAAATTAATTTCATTCGATAGTGTGACGGGCGTTCGCTTTTGCGTTATGTCTATTTTTGTATGGGATTTTGAACAGCGCGCCAAGCGGGACGTTTTGGAAAATCTAAATCCGATACAAAATGACACTTAACACAAACGCGTTTCCTGCTCTGTACAAGTACTCGAAAAAACGCTATTGTGTAAAATCAAAAATGTATAGCCTATACCGTATAGGTATTTACGTCCATAAAAAAATACAGTTAAATATATATTTATACATCTCAAGTTATTGCAAAATAAAGTTAACTCAAATGAGCCGCCATTTAATAACATTTAAAATTCAGTTCTCACGATAAACATTTGCCATGTGTAATCATACATTATCTCGAGTTTAGCAATGTGCTATTAACTCGATTGCCCGGCAGTAAAGCGTATAAAAACTGCAAATACCAAAAGGCCAAATGCAAAAGCACAGGAGATCGTCCAGGAGATCTGCATCATGGTATAATAATATACTCCGCCTGGTACTCCATTCCCGTCTTTTCTAGGTCACCTAACTGACACGGGCCTACGTCATCATGCGACAGCGCTATATGATAATATGCGATAGCGCTATATATAGCGGCCATGTTGTTGTGACGTAGGCCCGTGTCACTCTGGGAATGGAAGACCATGTTTTATTAGACTATGAGGTAGTGTTACAAACAGGTATTACATACCTACATAGGCGGAAATGCATTGGCCGTCTCAACCGCTCTTGACACCGCGTTGCAACAATCATCCGTCAGGGATGCAGTGGCCATTGATATGATATGATATAATTAAGCGAAATTTACAATTGGGATTCTGTAGTATTGGGGTACAAGTCGGATAATGTTAGATATTAGCTTACTTGACTAAGGGCGAGATTCGGGAAATGCATTAGAGATTCACTAGACATGAAATAGTACCATTGCCCCGGCTGAATATTGGAGCGGCGTTAATAATGGCGTAAGCGCCAGCCGCCGCCATAAGGTACCTTTTGCCGTGGAACGTCACATATCTTTACTATTTCATATCTAGTGAATCTCTAATTCATTTCCCGAATCGCGCCGTAAGATCCTATTTTTTGACCCGACTGCGTCAGAAGGAGGGTAATATTATATTGGAACTGTAAAGTTTGACCTAGTTTCGTAATGTCACCGGGATTGAACGTAATTATTGTTGATCTGTTGACAGCTGGACCGTTCTTATTGGCATTTTAGCCGGGCACTAACGGCCCAATTCGAACAATGCTTATAAGATGTCACAGCGATACGATACCGATCTGTTAGAGCCAAAAGTGTTTCTTCGAGCAAAAATGTCACTTTTGACACTGACGTATCGTATCGCTGCGATATCTTATAACTATTGTTTGAATTAGGCCGTGTTGCGGTTATCACAGTGGCGGAACATACGTACTGTAAATATACATAAATGAGGTCGAATTCCTTTTCTGTTATCCGTGCGGAAAGCGTTAAGACGAAACAGGAGCTGAGTTTTAAATATTTTAGGTAAATATACCCGTCTCGCTAACGGAAGCGGCACCTAAAAGTAGTGCGATAAGGACAAGGCGAAAAATCCTGCGTAAAAATCTCAAAAATCGAGGTTTCGTACTCCTCTGTTTCCTCCTCCAAAACTTAACCAATCGTAACCAAATTTGGAAATCTAAATGATTATGAAATTATCTGTGTCGGACCGTTTTGCTTTTTTGGCTAATTGATATCAGTTTTGAATGCCACGCCTCTCATTGCGGCATAGTCAATTAGGCCATTTTGGCCATTTTTGAAGGGCTCTAGCGCCTTAAATAACAAAAATATCAAAAAAGCAAAACGGTCCGACACAGATATTGACAATATTAATCTGTGTTGAAAAAACATTGCTCTAGCTTCAAAAACCACGGAGGAAAACGAGGAGTACGTTTGTATGGAGAAATGACCACTCCCGTTGGGCTCTTAACTTTCGGCCGCTGCGCTAAACGAATAGTTCCGGCGCCGTCAAACAGCAAAATAATATACACATCTCGGACAGTAGGTACCTACATAATACAGCCTGCCTGCCCTGTGGATCTGAAGGTACCTATGCTGTTATTATTATGTGTTTTTTTTTTGGGTCAATAAACAAGCACGTTTTAATAATAAAGCTCTAGATCAAGACTTGGCTCACGAGATAACCGCCATGTGGGATGTTGATTTGACGATCATTGTCCCGATAGTCGTTTCAGTGAACGGTCTAATAGCGAAGAGTCTCGACCAACATCTTGAGAGTCTCTCGCTAGGTGGTTGGATCAAGGGTCAGATGCAGAAGGCGGTGATCTTGGACACGGCGCGGATAGTCCGCCGGTTCCTCTCTCTGCGGCCCTGACCACCGGTAGCTTGGGCCTTGCCCCGCTGGCGGCACCCTAGGTTAGGTTTTTTATAATGTGTTTATATGTATTTTTTATCGTTTTGTATGTGTTTTTATATTTTACTTTTATATTCATATTATAAATAACCTAACTTGTGATGAAAAATAAATAAAGAGAATAAAAAGCTCTAGATCACATATTTGTTGGCCGAGGCGAAGCCGAGGTGATCTGATACATTTCTTACTTTACCTACTGCAGTGTTCGAAATTTGAATGTCATTATTAAATCAATATCGACGTTATTATTACGCAATATAAACATTTCCACAAATAAGAAATTTGTTCTAACAAAATATTTATTTTGATACTGTCCGCAATTTGCGGTTTTTGAACGCATCGTAAAGGGTTTATGATATGTGTGTAGATAAACATGTAAACAATAGCGTAATAGGGTAAAACCTAGAGCAGTGCCCAAGAAGTCTCATTACGGCTCGCGTGCGGGCCGGAATTGAATTAACATCTGTAATCACGCGTCGCACGGAACGCACTTGGACAAATTACGAACGCTAGGGTTGCTGCACTCCTGAAATAAATAATAAAATTACCTATATATATTATATGCACGCCAATTTGAACATCTAAAAGATGAATCTCGCTCGTACATGTATGTATGTCGTATTTTGTAAGAATCCACCGTTTACAAACGGCGCCGTCAATTTACAAACGACTTCACGTTTGTAAAATGACGACGCCGTTTGTAAAATGCCGAAAGCAAATTGTAAACGGTCCGGCATTATTTAAAATTATTTTATGAGATTGACAGCGCCGTTTGTAATTTGCCGCAACATTTTGGTCGAAATAGTTCTTTAATTTATTACCACGCGTGGCGCGAAATGATTACGAAATACCTTCAAATAAATATTTCTTCGCACTACCTTAAGAAACACAAACTCACCTGTGACACCCTAATCCAATTCAACCCTTGCCACCAATCCGCGCGAGCCACACCGGTCCGAGGATTGCGCCGGTATAATCCGGTTACAACCGCTACGCCAGAACCTAACGGATTTTCTCGATCGTAACTGATTACGAATTTTGAAAATCGAACGTTTCTCGTCATGTCGGGGGGTGGGGGGCAGCTGAGGAACAATGCCCTCACCACTGGCAGCTTGGGACCGTAAGCTAGAAGTAAATACTTACCCATAATCATAAAACTTTACGGGCCTGATTTAGTTAAATGTTTTATCCCTTTCTTATATATACATAAGTCAAAATGACAGATAAAGACAAACGGTTATTACCTAATAGAGGTTTGTAGCGCGTTTATTTCAAAGCTCAAATAATAATTCATTTATAAATAACATGACGACATGACTTGATTTCTAATGAATTTTACAACATGTGTTCAGTAAATAAATCATGTTAGAACCGAGGCCGAGCCGAGGCATCCGAAACTTCGTTTTCTATGGAAAGCATCACGTGATCATCACCGGTCACCCATCATAGAAAATGAGTGTCGGTTTCCTCGGCCCTGGCCCGGGCCGTTCTAGTGTGAGTCATCCGCCCGTAAGCTAGAAGTAAATACTTTATTTATTCCAAAAATATCCAAGAAATAAAGTGGTTGAAATCTCGAATAATAATATTAAAAGAATATTAAATTTATAAATAACACGACGACACGACTTGATATTTCTAATGAATTTTACAGCATGTGTTCAGTAAAGAATGACTCACGCTAGATCGGGCCGTGCCCGGGCCGAGGCGTCCGACATGTAATTTTCTATGACGGCTGATCGGTGATCACGTGGTGCTTTCCATAGAAAACGAAGAGCCTCCCGGCCCGGTCTAGCGTGAGTCATCCTTAATGTGACATTTAAATAAATTGACATTATTAAACTATTGACCTTATTAAGACCTAATTAAGTAAAGTATAGGCATCGATACACGTGGATTCATGACACGTGTATCGTGAATATACTGAAGAGCAATTAAATGGGTCATATCGATTTTCCATTTGCAAATTGACTGTTTTATTTGCTTTTGAGTTTTTGTTAGACATAATTTATTGTTGTAGCTGAATGTAGTTAAATGAAAAATCTAATAGTGTAACTTGAATAGTGTGAATATTTTGATAGAGTTAGACCAAGAAAAGTCTGCAGCGATTTTGATAGCCCTCACAGTGCATGTGTTATTTATACGTCATAATTTCATATAAGTTTGACATTTAAAATAACACTTGCACTGCGTTGGCTATCAAAGTCGCTGCAGACTTTTCATGGTCTAACTCTATACGAGTAAGTGTGTGTGTGTTTAACTATATTAATGTTTTGTGTTGTCGGGTTATATTTAATGCGACTTTTCATATTTTTTCTTTGCGCCACCTACGTATATTCTAATTCTATTGTCTCCGATACCCAAAGGTTCTCTGGAAGAGATCGCTCTTAAGCGATAAGACCGCCTGTTGTTACCTCTGTTGTCTTTGTTTATTTTACTGCACATTTATTGTAAGCTACGAGTATGTGATGTGTGCAATAGAGCATTGTATTGTATTGTATAATAAGTTATTATTTGAGCTCAATCCGTGATTGTAAATTGTAATATCAGATTATGAATTTGATCTCTATTTTTTCTAGATATGATCTGTCAGTGTCAAAAGTGACGTTTCTAGTTGAAGAAAAAAGATAAGTTTTTTACATCAAGGAAATCAAAATGACAAATTAAAATACACTACGTGTCAAGTTCATGCCCAATAGACAAATTTAATGTACATAAAATACATTGCGTGAGCGGGAGTTACACGGCGTTGAATTAATACTAACAATTACTTGCTTGCACGCACAAAATGTACAAATTGCCAGTGTGCGTGTGCCAGGCCGAGACATGTTGATAAGCGCGGCGGGTAGCGGATACAGAATATCGATTAAATTTGGGTTTGGTCCGTAACATAAATATCTATGGGAAACTGTCTCTGTTTCGTGCGAGAGGGGCAGAGGGCCCACCAGGAACATCGGCGATTGAAACTTCGTTATCTGCCTTTTTCTCGAATATCAAAGAGTTATATATTATAGATGTCGCTAGGCGCCTCCTAAACGCGTATGAAGGATATACTATAAATATTCCCTGGCACTTCCCATGCTACTCACAACAATTCAAATGGAAGTCAATAACAAATTGATTTCGAGTTTAAATTTAATGATTCCTTGAATTACAAATTTTAATCTAATTCCGCGGAGTAAATCGCTTCCGCTCCGCTTGTTATTATGCCTGCTATACACTTTTGATTAATATTAAATGTATTATAAACAGTTGTCGTTTGAACACTAAATCAGTTGTAAGGCTAGTATTTTTGTACAAAAGGAAAAGGCTTGTAAAAGGGGACTTAATTTGTACTTAATACTTACCTTGTGTATTTAATTATTGCCATGATTTCATTTTGTACTTATTCCACAAGAGAGTCGTTTTCTAGTTAGTAACATCGCAAGTTGAATAAAAGCTTGTAACAACTTGAACGTTTCACACAGTAGGGATGTCAAACGTCAGAGGTAATATTAAAGCTTTAAGTACAGTCGCCATCAGATATATCGGAGCGGCCAAGGTGCTCACAAATATCGGAACACGCCTCTATTGTCAGGGCGTTAGAGCGCGTGTTCAGATATTGTGAACACCTTGGCCGCTCCGATATATCTGATGGCGACTGTACATAGTTGCAGAGAAGATGGCCGATGGGGTCGAAAAGTGCTCGAGTGGAGACCACGGACTAGCAAGCGCAGCGTAGGACGTCCACCCACAAGATGGACAGACGATCTTGTTAAGGTCGCCGGAAAACGCTGGGTGCGGGTCGCTTCCAACCGGTACGTGTGGAGGTCCATGGGGGAGGCCTATGTTCAGCAGTGGACGTCTTATGGCTGAGATGATGATGAAGTACATAGTTATATGCAATTACCTAAGTCCCGTTAAATAAATTATATCGTGTGAAAATCACGTAAGTTTTAAATCAGTAATATGTATGTCTCTCCGAGTGGAATCGATTTTTACACACGCCCCGCCACTCCTACATAAATAACAACACACTTCCCTTCCGTTCATAAAACTACACATTATTGTAAAGTTACGAGATCCATAATATCTATAACAATATAAATGCAATAATTTTTACGTCGCCCTTGATAAAGTGTCGATAAAAATGCAGTTACGATTGTAGAGAATAATATTAAACTTACGGCGCGATTCGGGAAATGAATTAGAGATTCACTAGATATGAAATAGTAACGATATGTGACGTTCCATGGCAAAAGGAACCTTATGGCGGTTGGCGCTTACGCTATTATTAACGCCGCTCCAATATTATTGCGGCCATAAGGTACCTTTTGCCGTGGAACATCACATATCTTTACTATTTCATATCTAGTGAATCTATAATTCATTTCCCGAATCGCGCCGTTAGTGAAGCCAGGGGGAGGCATGCAAGCCAGTTTCAAAGGAACTAACTTTAATAAAAAAACCGGACAAGTGCGAGTTGGACTCGCCCACCGTGGGTTCCGTACTTTTTAGTATTTGATGTTACAGCGGTAACAGAAATACATCATCTGTGAAAATTTCAACTGTCTAGCTATCACGGTTCATGAGATACAGCCTGGTGACAGACAGATGGACAGTGGAATCTTAGTAATAGGGTCACGGAACCCTGAAAAAGGTTAAAGTATAAATTAAAATTCATCATCATCACTCCTGTCGGGAGAGAAGTTACGGCTTGATTCGGAAAATGAATTAGATTTCAACTAGACTTCAACAAGTTACGATACGGATAATTTAAAGATATTTGTAAGATAGATATTATGTCAAATTTGACGTTTCCGCGATTCCGGAGGTCCTCTTGAACGATTTCGACATTGATATCCAAGTCACATCTAGTCGATATCTAATGTAGGTAGATCTAGTTGATCTCTAAATCGTCTCAAGATCTTGTGATTATCTCGAAATCCGAATAGGCCTGATAGTCTTTGAAGGAGAAGAGAGAGGAGTTTTGGGTGTTTCCCACTTAGTGTGTTTATAACTCTGTTTGTTGTAAAATAATGACCAGACTACGAATTAAAAATAGGTAGGTATTTAGCTCCAAATGTGCTTAGAAATGCTAAAACATTTCTGTTTAACAGTGATACCTATTTTTTGGCTAGTGTAAATTATTTATGCACCCAAAGCCCTAGGGCATGCTCATAACTTAGGTAAAATAAAAATGTATGAAATTCACAATTCAAATATTTAGAGCTATCTACTTATTTATTAGTTAGGTATATGTTTTCCTATAATGTATACTTACCTCAAAAAATAAATATGATATTTAGTAGTGTGTGAATGATATTTAGTAGTTGCAGTGCCCTGGGTTCATAGCTGATCTTTCTTCTTATGTATCACCTTATTATGTACCTAAGGCAATAAGTAACTGAATACTGCAAACTTCTAAATTTCATAATGTTGCGGCAGTCACGTTTTCTTCAAAACCGCTCTAAAATGGGCATTAATCAGTTAAAAATTAACCCAACTCAGGTGCTCCGAAGTTGGTAATCAACTCTGAACTTGAATTCGCATCAATCATCAGTTTAGAGCGACGAAGTCAATAAGTTTTGTTTCGTCGTAAATTCGACGGAGACTGATGACCTGTTATTTAACTTTGGGAAATGGTTTTTGTTGGAAATGGTATACCTAAACAATAAGTAGCTACTGGCACCTAGAGTGTACTAAATAAATTATTACGTACCGTGAAATAGGCCTACTTTGCTCCCCACAGGGTAATTGTACTCTAACAGTTTTTTTATGTATATGTCGGGAATCGTGGAAGTATCATACTATCGGATGCACAACATAATCTTAAATCGATACGCCACTCAGGTGTACTGTAACACCCTAGCTTGCTTTATTTGTCAAAGGTTGCGACGGTTGCGTGATAAAACACCTCTTGGAGGCGATAGATGGCACAATTCAGCCGTTCTCCGACATATAGAACCATATTACAACCTCATTTAAGTGTTACAACATGTTACATGACATCTTCGACATGTGCATCTTGCCCATCCTCACCTACCGTGCCCAAACCAGAAATCCCGGCTCAAGGTTTGCCAAAGGGCAATGGAGCGAAGTATCCTGGGTGTCCGAAGATACACAGAGCTTCGTTCCAAAAATAGAGTCGTCGATGTTGGGGTGAAGACCGCCAGGCTAAAGTGGGACTGAGCTGGACATGTCTGCCGGATGAATGATGACAGATGGGCCAAAATAGCTACTAGCTGGCATCCCCAGGGTAGTCGTGGCAGAGGCAGACCGAAAAAGAGATGGCGGGACGACTTGGATGCATTCCAGCGGGATTGGCGGGATCTTGCTCAGCACAGGGAGGATTGGAAAAGGAGAGGGGAGGCATTTGCCCAGCAGTGAGACAACCACATAGGCTAACAAAAAAAACCGTGATAGTAGTGATGGTTTACTTTAAATCGGCATATATGTATAATCATAATCAACCCTACTTACCTAGTACCTACAATATAATACTTACCTTAAGCCTTGAAACATTTAACCTTAAAACTTAAGACGACTTTGCCATGTTGAAACTCAACCGGAAATCCCACAAAAATATTTAAGTGGAGCTTCTTAAAACATGACAAAAACTATGACTATGACGTCACCATCTGCACAGAAACGAGACATTTGTATGCAAAAAGGGAAGTTACATTTTAAAAATGCATTTTTAAAACAAAATGCAACATGGGTTACAAAAAATACAAATGTTAAAAGCCGAATAATAAGTGATGCTACAGCTGGATAGTCCTAGTTTTTTTTTACTTTAAAACATTTTTTTATTTCCTTCTAAGAAATTTCTTTAATCTTTCGTTTAATTTGTCCAGCTAGGCCATATTGGATATAAGCCTGTCGATGTATGATATCTGCCTTTTCATTGCTCAAATTAATATCGATATTAATAAATAATTACATTAATTACTTAATTACGGCCCCTTCAATCACTCAATCAATAGTCGCGCTATAGTCGCCCTTTTATTCGGGTTGGTACGAGTACGAGTATGTTGGTAGGGGAGACCGAGGTGAGTTGTGACAGAGGAGAGTTGTGACATAATCGATTTTTTGGAATCTATTAACTAAAAACTAGGTCGCAATAATGCGCGTTTGTTAGTTCAAGTTACGAGCTAACAAACGCACACTGTTGCGAGCTAGCTAACAGTTATTAGATTCCAAAAAATCGACAATGTCACAACTCTCCTCTGTCACAACTCACCTCGGTCTCCCCTAGCTACCTAGGTATGTTGATTATTGTCAATCTGTTTGCTTTCGTTATTCAATTTTGGAATGGTACGAGTATAGGTAAAAGGCACCGATAATTGAATATCGATATAGAAATAGAAATTCACTACCTGTAATTTCAGAAATCTGATATCTACTTATTCCTACTAATATTATGAAAGTAACTCTATCCGTCTGTCTGTCTGTCAGTCTGTCATGTTACATGTAATGAAATTTGGTATGGAGATAGTTTGAGGCCCGATGAAGGACTTAGGATAATTTTTAACAATCATCATCATCATCTACGCCGCATCCGGCTCTTTGAAGATACGACTGCGGCTCTTCAAGAAATGAAAAAAGAATACACTTAGTGTTAGTAGACCACTGAAAACATAATTTGAGACTCCTAAAACAGGTGATTTCTAACCCGACTGACTCTTCGCCTCAAAAGTTTACCCCTAATCTATAACGCAGACGAAGTTGCGTGCAAAAGCTCTCTGTATCTTTAGGAATCTAAATAAAAGTAAACAAAATCTACCCTCAAATGGCTCCTTAAGCCAGTTGAGGGTAGATGAAAACATTACATGATCTGATCAAATAATGTAGGTTAAAGCATAGTCTAATAAAATATGGTCTTCCATTCCCAGAGTGACACGGGCCTACGTCACAACAACATGGCCGCTATATATAGCGCTATCGCATATTATCATATAGCGCTGTCGCATGATGACGTAGGCCCGTGTCAGTTAGGTGACCTAGAAAAGACGGGAATGGAGTACCAGGCGGAGTATATTATTATACCATGGGTTAAAGTCAGGTCGTTCATTGACTGATCGTTTGTATTTGGTTAGTTAACCAATAAATGTTATAAATACCCGAAAATGTACAAATAGTTTGGTCACTTTTTTTAAATGCCTAAAGATAACAGACTACATATAGTTATATAGCTGCCCTTAACGAGAAATAGACAAATTGTGTAGCCCTGAACAAATTGTGGTCCGCGCTAATCCTAGTCCCAAATGGATGCGATTCGGCCGCAGATCGCTTTTAGATCTATTGTAATTAATTTGGATGTAGCTTTGCGTGGGAGATTTATTTCGTTGAAATTTGACTGATTTGTTTTTTATCCACTCAACCGTCCGGCCCGCGAGACTGTTTTCCTGTCAACCGTCCGGGTTTTTTTAGCGACGCACGCCCCGCGCAGCGCATTCACAACTTTCTACAAAAATTATGACTACACTGCCATCTAAATTTTTTTAGAGCTAACTACTTTATTAGGCTAGGTTGTCCCATCAAGAGAATTAGGAAATAATGCCGAAATATTCCGTTAGATGGCTCTGAAATCAATTCTTTCGTCCACCCCTTTGGATAGTAAGGTTCCCGCGGACGGTTAAGAGCATATTTTTTTCGGATACTATGCTATCGTCGGACGGTCAAGTGGATGTGGGAATGGATAAGGGAATGACAGTATTTTGTATTGGGTGTTTTATAAATGGCGTTATAATTTGAGCAATTACTGATTAGCAGTGGAGCCAGATATTAAATATTATTTTTTGACGTATATTTAACTGTAGGGTCGGAAGGGAGTTTGCCGTAAAATGTGCCTACTTTGGACGAAATATTACTCCAAAATACGAAAAATAATTTAAATTTAATAGTGGTAGGAAGGTATGATGATTGATGATATAACATAAGTATATGCCCATTCAAAGTAGATCATCACTTTTATCATGTTATAACACTTAAATAATAAAAACTTAAAAAATAAATATTTAACTGTAGGGTTGGTAGGGAGTTTGCCGTAAAATGTGCCTACTTTGCACCAAATATTACTCCAAAATACGAAATTTAATTTAAATTTAATAGTGGTAGGTATGTATGATGATTGATGATATAAAAAAATGCCCATTTAAAGTAGATCGTCATTTTTATCATGTTATAACACTTAAATGAGGTTGCGATATAGTTTTCATTATAGAAACCGTTGAAGCGCAATTACGCAATGGGAAGTAAAGAAAGCACATTTGACGGTACGTGTTTCTCATCGACATAGTGCTTAGACACAAAAACTCCAGAACCCCTAGTGCATGGTATAATAATATACTCCGCCTGGTACACTCTTCGTCTTTTCGTGGTCACGTGACTGACACAAGCCTACGTCATCATGCGACAGCGCTATATAAAGTGGCAATGTTATTGTGACGTAGGCTTGTGTCACTCTGGGAAGAGAAGACCATGTTTTATTAGACTATGCCCTAGTGTACATTTCATTCGATAACATGACGACTTGACGAGCGTTCGCGTTTACGTCTATTTTTGTATAGGATTATGAACAGCGCGCCAAGCGGCACGTGTTGGTAACTCAAAATCCCATACAAAATGACACAACGCAAACGCGTAGGTAAGTCACGTCACGTTATCGAATGAAATTTACACTAGGGGTACTGTACGGATATGATGTTCGTTCTTGTCTACGTGACAACGTGATAAAACGGTATTTGTCACTTTCAATCGCGCTCTGTTAAAAAGTGACGGATATTTTGTCACGTTGATAAAGCCGTCCATAATAGGCCAGAAGCGTGATCATGTTCGCATTTTTATCACCTGTCATGCCATGCGTCACTTTCACACTTACGTATTTGTTTGAACGTGACAGGCATGGTGACAAATGATAAAGAGCCGATCATCTTAGCCCTACTGCTGGTAACAATAACTAAAAATTGTAATATCCATTCAACCATTTATCAATACAAGCAAACGGGCCACAATTTTTCTCTTAAACGCCAAAAGATATTAAAAGTATTCGTCTGACGCCTGCTCTATCAGGTTGATCTACCTTGTTCGGCAATGTACAACAGCAACACCCTTAACCGTCCATCTGGACCTTATGCCACTTGTAATAAGGTTTACGAACTGTCAGTCAACAGTGCCGGCGATGGTATAAAAAGATTTTATTCGAACAAATTCTCAATGACAAGATGTCATAAATTCATAGCATTTCTTAAGTCTTGTAACTTTTAGTTACCAAGTTCTTTGGGATGAATTTTTGTCAATAATGAAAATGCTGTGATTTGTAAGTGTGCATTTATCTTTGATCTACCTTAGCCAGATTCGGTATACCTAGGTTCGATATTTTTGTTTCATTTACTTTTTAGGGTTCCGTACCCAAAAGGTAAAACGGGACCCTATTACTAAGACTTCGCTGTCCGTCCGTCCGTCCGTCCGTCCGTCCGTCCGTCTGTCTGTCACCAGGCTGTATCTCACGAACCGTGATAGCTAGACAGTTGAAATTTTCACAGATGATGTATTTCTGTCCGCTATAACAACAAATACTAAAAACAGAATAAAATAAAGATTTAAATGGGGCTCCCATACAACAAACGTGATTTTTGACCAAAGTTAAGCAACGTCGGGCGTGGTCAGTACTTGGATGGGTGACCGTTTTTTTTTTTGCATTTTTTTCCCGTTTTTTTTTTCATTATGGTACGGAACCCTTCGTGCGCGAGTCCGAGTCGCACTTGCCCGGTTTTTTGTGTAATGGAGGTAAATGAGTAAAAGTACGAGCTTAGTGAGTTGCTTTACTCACTATCCGCTCGTCCTGACTAATTATAATTAAGTATTAGTGCACTACCTATTTTAAAACTTTTCTGCTCTTTATATCCTGCTGTCTTAAGGTTATCTGGATGTAATCGCTCCCACCACCGACCGTCTGTTGCTACCATTATTTTAATTTTACAGTGTAAATCTGTTTTTTAAATTTGTTTTCTTTTGTGATGCGATAACGAATATTTACTTACTTGACCCTTAATGACCTTTGAATTCTTATAAATAACAATGCACTATAACATCTCTATAGCCTATCAATGGGTTATCACAAATTATTAGAGAGAACAATGCCACGATACGAGTATTGCGTAACGTACGTGACAAATATCTCGCCGTACCTAGTGTAAAGATGAAGGAAATTTTAGAAACGGGAACCTAAAGCAGGCCATTGACGAGCCTTCCAAATGGATGCCGTTACAATGGATTCATCCAAATGGACGGCATCCTAATATTAAACATTGTACGTTTTTGTCATTCACGGACCGATTTTGGATTGCAGCCACGCTATTTGGACTGTTGGAAGGCTCGTCAGTGGCCACCTTAAGAATGTCACCACTCGATTTTGATCTATTTTGAAACGACTTCCAAATCTCAAAAGGAGGAGGTTATCAATTCGGTTGTTTTTTTTTACGTTTGTACGAATCGTCAGCGTCATCTTTTTTATGATAGGTATAGGAGATAAACGAGCAGACGAATTGCCTAATGGTAAGCAATTTTCGTCACCCATGGTCACTTGCAACTCCAGAGGAGTTGTAAGTTCGTTGCCGGCGTTTAAGATGGGAATACGCTCTTTTCTTGAACGATGGAAGGTCGTAACTTTCGAATGTGGCTTCCTAATATAATAAAATCCACTTTTTTAACCGCCTTCTAGTCTACGAAGTCTGTATTCGGTTGTGGCTTTTTTTTAACGAATATTCACCGATGAAACCGAGCCCCGTTTTTAGAAGAAATTTTCATGGTTTTGTGCAAAAAAAGTTAAAAAAAATTATTACTACATGATCTTTTTTTATATAGCGAATGCTTTTTAAATCATATTTTGTATGCATTAAATTACTAGAAAAAAGCCTCAAGATTGCTTTTCATATTTTTTGGCAACCGTATTATAATCTGAAAAAGCGCTACGGTTTTTCAAAAGCTCCGCTGGCTGAACTCACTGCACCTAAACCTTATTCTCAAGTTACTACCGCATCTAACTGGCTATCCATCTATACTTCCCACCTACACGCATACCTACGTGAACATAAATATTAATCGCGCACATTGTGGTGTCACTGCGCAGCGTTACGATGCTCTGGTGTCGCTAGTTTTCGGGTAAGGGTAGAAAAAAAAATATTTTACAATATTTTGAAATAAGTGTTTGGAAGCTGACTTTTCTTTCAACGAGATATCGAGACAATTCTAACGCACCTAAACACAAAATAAAATTGCGTTGTTTTGTCTGGAGGGCGTACTCTGGAGTACCAAGTGGCCGAAGGCCGTCTGGACGCCCTAGGTACCGCTGCCGCTGGAGAGACGAAGTGCAGAAAGACCTTAGCGAACTCGGCGCCGTCGACTGGACAGAAACGGCTTTGGACAGAGTAGCAAGGCGGTCTTTGGTGTCGGAGGCCAAGATCCACTTCGGGTCGTTGCGCCACAGCAGTGAGTAAGTAGGTAAGTATCACAGAGTTCCTATGGCCACCTTCTGTGTCGACCATCAGAATATTCGTAGAATTTTTGCTTTGCGTTGTCTAGGGCATACATGCGGGAATCACGGAATACCAGAATATAGGGCCGATTCTTACGACATTTCAGTACCGGAACTTTAGTCCTCTTTAGAGGACCAATATCAAAATATTGATATTGGATTTTTTAGTTTCATTTTGTGAAAAATTATGAAATTACGACGAAAACTATAAAAAATATGAAGCAAAAGACAGCTGTTGGCACAGAAAAAGTTCTAATCATATTTTAATTGACTATTTGAATGATTTGACATTTAAAAATATTTTAAATGATCAACTTAAATACGATTTTAATTCCGGCATTCCGATATTGATGGCCAATAGCTGTCATTTTGGGTTTTTTGTCGCTTTCCATGCTGTCCGTACTACATGTTCAACAATATCTCAAAAGATTGAATGTAGTATAACAATTGAATTGAACCCAACGTACAAAAGATTCTATCATATTTGTCGATTAAATGTTTTGAATGATTAAGATACGTCGTGATGGAATCTGAAATTATAAATCTATTCAAGCCTCAAAGCAGATAGGTATAACTATGAAATTTCCACATGTGTGCGCCCTTAAGAGACAGGAAATACGTAACGCGACCAAATTAAAAATACGTCTTAACCAAAAAGAATAGATAGTATAGAGGGGTCCTGTCATTGTAAATTTTGTAGTCACTGTAAATTTACTGCCATCTATCGACACACGACTAAAACTCAAAATGAAAACGTATAAAGTTATCAAAAAATGTATATATATGGATAAATGATTTTATTATTTTTATATCATTTTGATCCATGTTCATTCACTAATATCTATGTGTTAAAATTGTTAAATATGAAACGGTGTCGTCACGCCATCTAGCCGAGAATAGGCTAAAGGTGTGTGCGGCATCTATTCGAGAATGACTTTTACTTGAATTCCGAGGCACGTTTTTTCCTTAGACTTTATTCGTCTTATTCTCAAATGTATGAATCTTGTATACTTATTTATAAATCTACCTTTAATGTAGTTTAGTCATGTAAGCCTGACCTGTAATCTATATTATCAATAAAATATGAGTATGAGTAGTATGAGTATGAGTATACGAAGTTACATATGTCTTTGGTCTTAACGTTCCTGACAATACTTATACAAAAAACAAGCTACGTAATTTAGTCGGGTTCAGTGTTGCCCATAAAAGAATGAGGTAACAACAATACGTCTACCGTAACCTACTGTCAGCAGCAGAAGTTGCTAAGCGGGCCAGGTGTTCAAAATAATCTTGACGCGACTTTATTGTTAAGAGAATAAGAGCGTGTCAAGGTCATTTTGAACACGTCGCCCGCTTAGCAACTTCTGATGCTGGCTGTACCTAATAGAAATCTACAGTCAAGCGTTAGTCAGACTTAAGAACAAAACCTTCATTCTCTATAGATGCAAAGTAGATCCAAGATGGATCTAGTGAGATTTTTTTAATTCGTTAGATCCAACTTCGGGCCGATGGATCTAATGAGAACTTTTTTTAGTAATAGATCCAGTTGAAATTATAAATGGATCTAGTTGGATTTCTTTTTATCGATAGATACAATTTTAACTTACATTATTGTATCAATCAGAAATTATATTGTTAAAAATTGTGTTGTGTAGGTACGGAACCCTTGAAACGAGAGTCCGATCGATTTTTTAGACATAATATTGAAAAAAATCGCTGACAATATTGAACAAATCAACGAAAAGATAAGATAAGAGAGCCAATGTCAACATGAAATCGAAGTGAAACCGTTTCGACTAATGCTGTACAAGCAAAGGCATGCGGGTACTGATTAATTATATAAAGGATCTGAACGATGTTTCCTTCCACTGTTTCTCCAATATATACTTACTGATCCGTTGTTTCTTACAGAAAATATAGGTCCTATTATAATGCCCTACTATTTCACTAAAAAAATGAGTGTAAAGCTCACTAAAGTAACGTGAACGTGGTCAAAATTATTGGATACCGTTCCTGAATTCCTGGAAAATTGATTCAGTGAAATCTCATGGAAATCAAAGCAAAATCCTTCTAAGGGACACACATTATATAAACTGGTAACAGTGCACCCTAGCACTTCATTCCCAGTGTATTTTATTCCTGGAAAAACAGTGTTTCTTAGACATAGCATAGACACTTTGTACTATTTGAAAGAGTATACTTATATTAATTAGTGTTAGCAAAGAGAATAGATAGTATAGAGGGGTCCTGTCATAGTAAATTTTGTAGTCACAGTAAATTTACTGCCATCTATCGACACACGACTAAAACTCAAAATGAAAACGTATAAAACTATCAAAAAATTAATATATATGGATAAATTATTTTATTATTTTTATATTATTTTGACCCATGTTCATTCACTGATACCTATGTGTTAAAATTGTTAAATAATGAAACGGTGTCGTCACCGCCATCTAGCCGAGGATAGACCAAAGGTGTATGCGCCATCTGTCCGAGAATGACTTTTTCTTGACTTCCGAGGCACGTTTTTTCCTTAGACTTTATTCATCTTATACGGAGTTACATATGTCTTTGGTGTTAGTTATCAATTGTGTGACATTATCAACGACATCAACCATGGTGGCCCTTTTTATTTGAAATTGATTCAGTGAAATTTCGTGGAAATCAAAGCTAAATCCTTCTACGGGACACAGAATATAAATACCTACTATATACACGTAAAATTAAGCTAACGTACGTCATTCCCAGTATATTATCAAATTAAAAATTCTATAAAATATTTTTTTTTATTAGCCTATAGGAGTGTCCCACTGCTGGGCAAAGGCCTCCCCTCTTTCCCGCCATTTGGTCCTATCCGATGCACACTCCCGCCACTCTTTACAAAATGTGTCAAGGTCGTCCCGCCATCTCCGTTTTGGTCTTCCTCTGCCCCGAGATCCGTCCTGTGGGACCCAGTCTGAAAAAATAATAGTATGAAATTATATTTTTTGAGAGGCTGGCCAGATAGCACCAAACAGAGAGGAGTGGAAAAAGAGGGGGGGAGGCCTTTGCCCAGCAGTGGGACACAGTGGGCTCTGAATAATAATAGTTATTTGTTTTACAAGGGGCAAAGTTATTGTTTCACCGCTCGTGCTAATATTGATACCCGAGCAAGCGAAAGATTCCAAAATTGAACCACGATCGTAGCGAGTGATTCGAAAAATGGAATCTTGAGCATTGCGAGGGTTTCAAAGCACGAGGGTTAAACAAGATTTGCCCCCGAGTGAAACACAAAATTTTTCACCACACCAACCCGAAGCAAATATGAAATGTAAAATATCATACAAAATCAAACCAAATCAAATCCAAATGAATGTTATTAAATATTTATCATCCAAAATCATCATTTAAAAGTCAATTCTACCAGCAAACATAAGAAAACAACTCAAAATTTGCATTTGATTACTTTGCCTCACATGTGAATAAAATGAAACTTTGCTATCAGTTTTTGAAGTGCAAAGTAAGCCTTTCCGAGCTGGTGTGGTGAAAATAAATAAGTAATAAATATATGATAGGTTTGTTAACGTACATAAAAGCAGACAGACCGACCACATCACGACGAAAAGAGGAATGACGCGCTGTCAAATTTGACCGACAAAACTCGTAATTAATTAACCGCCATCTTGTTAATATTTCTTCCATAAATTAATTTTATAAAAAGCCTCTTGACTTTCCCACGGCATTTAAACCCTTTATCAAACTCTAATAAGTAGAGTGGGGTCATAAATATGTATACAAACTGATATATTATTCCAAAGACATAAGATGAAATAAAGTTTACATGTTTTTGACTGCGGCTACAATAACATTACGATAACGACTGTGTAATGCCATTTGTCATGACACAAAAGCTGTCACGGTCTTAGAAGAGATATAAAGTCTTATAAAACTAAAGGATATCGGACTTTTTAGCCGAGTATATCAGGAAGGTCTCCAATTACCTAATTGATAGAACAATAACTTAGATTGAGATAAAAACCGGTTTTTTTTTTGTTACGGAATCGAAATAACAAATTCTTAGCTGTAACCATAGTCCGATAAGAAATTGTAGAAAATAAATGAGGGCGCCACTTCCTACGTAACTGTCACATTTTGAACGTAAAATGCTTAAACATGGCAACAATCTAGTATGGAATTTTTTAGTTCCATTTTATTTAATTTCTACTATTTTATGCCGCACTATACATTTTATATAAATGTTGATCTAATATACCTTTAGCATGCAATAATATCATATCGGAAACTAGTTTTAAATGCGAGCGAAATTTTACTCCAGCTTTGCAAGGTCCCTAAATCAAAAATTGTCTTTTTGTACCTAGAATCCACGGAATTTCAGAAACACAGTTTTGAGGAAATTTTAGATTAGATCTGTCTGTCTGTCTTTATGAACTGCTCAAAAATGCTCAGCAAAATTGTAATTGATACATAAGGCACGAAAAAAAAAATCTTGGGACGCATCTACTTTTCGGACGCACAGACAGACATAACGAATATCGGCCTGATTAGAACTTTAAGATACGTCAAATATTAGGTCTAATTACGATGCACGCGGTCGAATGCTGATAGTGACCCTGCGGCACGTCACCTAAGCCCACAGAACACCGCCTCTAGAAACCTAATATTGGCCATTTTGTTCCCGACGCAAATCACCAAACTGTGAGGTGCGGGAGGGGTGCTCACGGCTAGTGATTGCAATCCGGATTATTCGAAGTTCAAAAATCCGGATTTCGGAGCGTTTGAAAATCCGGATTTTGAAAAGAAAAAACCGGTTTTTCGGATTTTTTCCCACCAGTACTAATTTGCTCAAAATTAATGCTAATGCGAAATAAAAAGCGGTGCACATGAAGCGGTAACGCGGGAAAGCTATTGCCAGCCGGGCATTGCGCGTCGCGCACTCGCTCGCACCTGTATGCTTGCCCCGCGTCCGCTTTTTTTATTGGCGTAGCAGCCCAAGTAACAAAATTTGGTACTATAAAAGTCCTGAGAACGTTTTGGAGCGTGCTAATTAGTGTTCGTGATTAGAACTATAATGGTGTTGTAAACGTTTACAAAACCCCAGATAGGCCCTAGTTTTATCACTGATTTATTCTATAAACATTACATAAAGGCTCTCACGGTGATAAATCAGCTCTATGGTTGAAATGTAAAAGTGACGAGAAACGCTCTTTAGTACTAAAATAGTGCTGTCTGCAACGTTTATGTCGCAATTTGGAATTATAAAAGTAACCAATGAAACATGTTTATAGTGCTATTTTGCACCGTAAACGATTCCAGTGATCTTTTTTATCATACTTGCGTCGTGGGTGCCTAAAATATTAAATAAGTTCATTCGCCACTGTTTCTTAAAGTGACATTTGTATTTAGGTACTTAATAAAAAGGATGTACTAAAAAGCATTTGTCGACCGTTACTATGCCGGTACATTGTACATGCGAAAATAATTGTATCGATAGAATCATTATGCTGATTTCAAATTTGACAATGCGCTCTCATAATTTTCATGTTTTAATTAAATTAAAATTAATAAAATAAGGACTTGTTCCAACTGTGGCTGCTATAGTACACATAGGCTCCAGCCGTGCCGCTAATGTGCTATTATGGCAGAAAACAGCAGCCATTTTATAAGTTATGATTTAAGTTATTTAGCAACGTACCAGGTAACTTTTATGGTACTATATAGCACTATAGAAAAACTTTCATGACTTTTAGAGAGCTCTAGCCTTATAGCGATGTTACGTTACGTAACTAAAACGTTACGTAATGGTCGTGCAAAGTCCTTTTATAGTGCAGATTGATCCTCTAATAGTGTTTATGATAGAGATGCCCCGAATAGTGAATTTGGCCGAATACCGAATACCGAATGTTCGGCCCCTCTCTCGGCCGAATACCGAATATTCGGCATGACATGCGAACATTTTGAGTCACAATTATTATGAAAACTGTTCGCCAACAAAGCACAAAGGTTTGCTAAGATATATTTTTTGTTTAACAGAATTAATGAATGTAGTTAGAGTCAATCAAATCAGACCCATAATAAAAATAAAATACAATTTTGGAATCAACAAATGCTCAAAAACGTGCCTTCGTATTTAACTACTTTCCAAGAATACATTTTAAATATTAAATATACCTAGTTTTTGGTTATTTTTTTGTGTAATTTTTCCTTTTAGGTAGGTGCAACAGATATTCGGTATTTGGCAACATTCGGCCGAATAGTAGGCAACATTCGGCCGAATACCGAATATTCGGTAAAGTGGCCGAATAGGCCGAATACCGAATAGTTGCCGAATATTCGTGGCATATCTAGTTTACGATACTGCTACAATACTAGTACTATAAAAGTTACTTTGACGCATTATTAGTGCAAAATAGGTACATAAAAGCATCAGTAAAGTCGTCTATAGTATTAAATAGTACCATAATCGCTTTTTCCATATCTATTACACTGCAGCACTTTAAAGATTCGTTTGTACGATCCTATAAGCGTTCTAAGAGCTAAATTATAGTACTTAAAAGGTCTTTAATCTTATAGAACCAAAACGCTCTGTTAAAAACCTTTATAGTACAAGCAGTCACAACACAATGGTTACCATTATAGGCCTACTATATCACTGTTTGGTGATAAAATGCCTTAGTTATAGAACCTTTAGTTACTTGGGAGTGTACGTAAGTATTTTGTTTTTATTATTTTTTAAAGATTTTGTTATTGGCGTAGCAGTGTACGCATTCTGTTTTTTTTATTTTTAATAAAAACTACTTATTTTGATTGTTTGTTTCACTTTGCCTTTATGCCATATATTCCTTTCTTAAAATCCGGATTGAATCCGAACTTCGGATTTCGGTCAAGCAAAATCCGAAAATCCGGATTTGAAAAAATGTTCACGGATTTGCAATCGCTACTCACGGCGTTGCGATTGGTCGTTTCAAACATGGCGCGCTGACACGTGTAAGCGTAGGGATGGGACATGTTCATTACAGGTAGTGGGTACTGCTACCAGTGATACCGAAATTTATTGTGGTAAAATTGTTACCAATTTAGAATACTTAGAGTAAACTTACTTAATAATTATATTGATTAATTTAATATTTCATTAAGTAATTTAACAATGTACCTGAAATGTTTACTTAACATATTAGGGCATTTCTGTTTAAAGTACCCAGAACATGAATTTTAAAGTTTAAATTTTTATATTATTTCCACTCAGAATCGCAATCTCTTTCGATACAAGAAAAAAGTGTCGCCAAAATCTCATACAATTATTTTCTTTTGTCCGTTTTATTAAGGTCATAGAAGGTTGTATTGAAAACATATTCAAATGGACCAATAACATATGCCTATTACAAATCAACTCTGAGTTGTCTCGCACTTCTTTGAAGTTCATCATCAGGTCCATTTCGTGACATGAGACCTAACTGCTCACCTAGAGGATTCTAAAAAACTCATACAACATATGTCTAAGACATACCAACACCGAGTTCCCTCGCACTTCTTTGAAGTTCATCATCAGGTCCATCTCGTGACATGAGACCTAACTGCTCACCTAGAGGATTCTAAAAAACCCATACAACATATGTCTATCACAAACCAACACCGAGATCCCTCGCACTTCTTTGGAGTTCATCATCAGGTCCATCTCGTGACATGAGACCTAACTGCTCACCTAGAGGATTCTAAAAAACCCATACAACATATGTCTAAGACATACCAACACCGAGTTCCCTCGCACTTCTTTGAAGTTCATCATCAGGTCCATCTCGTGACATGAGACCTAACTGCTCACCTAGAAGATTCTAAAAAACCCATACAACATATGTCTATCACAAACCAACACCGAGATCCCTCGCACTTCTTTGGAGGTCATCATCAGGTCCATCTCGTGACATGAGACCTAACTGCTCACCTAGAGGATTCTAAAAAACCCATACAACATATGTCTATCACAAACCAACACCGAGTTCCCTCGCACTTCTTTGAAGTTCATCATCAGGTCCATCTCGTGACATGCGGCCTAACTGCTCCGCCAGGCCAGCCTAGAGGATTCTAAAAAACTTACACAACATATTACCTATATATTATGTCTAAAATGGTACAATACGGTATGACGAAGCACGAAGTTCCCGCAACTGAAAAACCATCATCGTCACATCACTAGTCGAAAGGGAAAGGGATAGCGCATTGCATTTTCAAGTTGACGAAAAGGGACGGACATACTTCGCCTCTGCTTACGACCAGTATAAAATGAACCCCGCGGACAAGAAACATTATTCAATGAAATAATGAATTTGACTTTCCTGTGGGATGTTATTCCATCTGTTTCGTAAGTAGATGTCTTAGATGACTTGCCACACCATTTTACGCTGCAATATCCCATGATTTCCCAATGAATTCAATAGTTTACGATTTATTTTCTTAGACTCGTGCACACTGCTAACAGGTCGTAACCTTGGGCGCAACTGATCGGAGCGGCGCGCGAACAATCTTATATTTGACCTATACACCTTACGGGCGGTGGCCGCGAGTCGTCCTATAAGCTCGGTCTATAGGGGTTGGTCTGTGCCTAAGCCAGAGTCGGCACTCGTTGGTGGTTTTAGACGGTAGTCCTCCACTGGCTAGTCCGTCATCCCCCCCTGGACCTGGACCAGGTGGCATGCGTAAACGCATTTCCCCAACGTTAAAAAAGGTCTAATTACGATATGGATCGGATACTACCTCTATTGTAATAGTCAACCTAGTAACATATGAAACTTTAAGCCTATTTTTAATAATTTTTGTAAGACTTATTTGTAAAAGGTTGTTTGTTTTCTAAATAAATTAAAAAAAAGACAAATATGTCAGTCTAGACCTAATATTTGACGTTCCTATCTTAAAGTTTGAATCAGGCCGTATAAGCGTCCCGTTTTTGCTATTTTGGCTACCCAACCCTAAAAGCCGACGTTACGTTCTAAACGTAAATAACTACAGCACATAGTGAAACAGTTAGAAACAAGATGGCGCTAGTGGATGAAGGATGCGCGTCACGTCACGACACGGCCGACAAATTGGTCGGCATTTGTTGCTGGACGAACGCCGGACACTCCCCTTTCGGACGTTTCCGATATGAAATGAAAGGAAAAATCTTTATTTCTAATACCCAGTATACATAAAAAAAACTTTAACATAAATATCATAATAAAATATATGTAATCTTAAAACTAAGAATGTGTCTTAAGTCTTAAGCGCAAACACCTGACATGTGCATCCTGCCCATCCTAACCTACGGTGCACAAACTTGGTCATTAACTAAGGCTCTAAAATCGAAACTCAACGTTTGCCAGCGAGCGATGGAGTAGTATATTAGGTGTTCGCGGAACTGGTCGAATTAGAAATACGGAACTACGCTCCAGAACTAGAGTTGTAGATGTAGGCGTCAAGACTGCTAAGCTTAAGTGGGACTGGGCTGGATATCTCTGCCCCATGCACCCAGAATGGTTACTAAGTGGGACCCTCGGAACACAATGGTGGTAGTGGCCGGGGTTCATGCAGACCGAAAAGGAGATGGCGGGACGACTTAAACGCATTCCAAAAGGTGGGAAAATGCCGATGACAGGGTCGAGTGAAGAAAAGGAGGGGCGGCCTTTGCCCAGCAGTGGGACACCAAAGTACTAAAAAAAATAAAAAAACTAAGAATGCAAAACACGTTACGGCTCATATTTTTTTTTATTCGATATACGTTGCGGCTGTTATGCACAACCCCGCAGTGTCAGGGAGCCGGCCGCGGAACCGCCGGTACTTGAAACCTTCGGCCAAAACTCCTTCTTGGTGAAGGCTAAACGTTCAGTTAGAACGCTCACCAGAAAATAATTAAAATTTGCATTGTCCTTCTTGACCTTCATAAGGTATTAGGTATTTAAATATAGGATGTTATTTGTCCCAAATCCCAACCCTCCGTGAATATTATATCTTAAATAAAAAAAAAATAACCTGTTTAAGTGACAATATTAAGTAATAAAAAAAATACTCTTTGGAGTAAAAAGCCCACAAATAAAAATACATATAGGTAGACTCTAAACCTCCTAAACTAATAATGTACAGTGAGCTGCTAACTTGCATGGAGAAATTATGAATGAATTCATTGATAAAGTCGCAGCAGTTTTGCGGCTGATGGTACCTATAGTCTGTATCTTTAGGTATTTAAATAAAAGTAAACAAACAATTGGTGTACATTTTCGGGTAGTTATAACATTTATTGGTTACCTAACCCACCAATTACAAAACCGCATGGATCTGTAACTGAACGACCTGGCCCCAATTTCACCACGGTGACAGGTGCGACAATTGTAAAATCACTGTTGCTGACGTCACAGGCATCCATGTGCTACGGTTACCACTTACCATCGGGCGGGCCGTATTCCTGTTTGCCACCATCATTGTATTATTTAAAAAAACTTTATTATATCGTAAAAAAACAGATATTTCTTTTGCGAAGTTTCTGACAATTGTCAAGATTTAAAAGAATTGTAGGTAATTCTTGACAGGTAATGAGTTATATGTCGGAATTTCGTGACAATTGTAGTGTTTCTTGTGACAATTGTCATAAACTTAGCAAGAGAAATATCTGTTTTTTTTCCGATATAATAAAGTTTTTTTTAATAAAACAATGATGGTGGCAAACAGGAATACGGCCCGCCCGATGGTAAGCGGTAACCGTAACCCATGGATGCCTGTGACGTCAGCAACAGTGATGTTTTACAATTGTCGCACCTGTCACCGTGGTGAAATTGGAGCCTGACTTTAGCCTACATTATTTGATCGTGTAATGTTTTCAACTACCCTCAACTAGCTGAAGGAGCCATTTGAGGGTAGATTTTGTTTACTTTTATTTAAATACCTAAAGATACAGACTATAATAACTATTAAATACTGTCCAATAGCCCAGTAGACGAAACGAGATTGCCCCAAACCAATCCCGAGATTGATTCAAATAGTCGAAATCATTTTGTGCGCGGGGCACGCATTTGAAATACGTAACTCGTCTTTCAATGAACACAGATTAAGATACGGTGTAGTGTCTTCTTCTACCTAGCGTTATCCCGGCCTTTGCCAGGGTCCGCTTTCCTACTTGCTTTCCTCCACTTTGCGCGGTCCTGGGCGTCGTCTCGTGTGAGCCCGTTCACGCTCATATCTGCCTTCACGACACGGTGTAGTGTATCTCAATTATATAATTAGTAAAGGAGAGAAGGAATGTTGTAATTTGAAATTTATTGCATGAGAATACGGTTGACGATTGAATGAGTTTTCTTATAGGTTTTACGGTCGGTTGTTATGGGACTATGGGTAGGGTAGAAAGTTCTGAATATCTACATAATTACCTATTATATAATTGGGTCTCATAAAAAAAATGTTTTTGCATTCTTCAAATAATATTCCAAGCTCTATTTCACCTTCTTTAGAGACTCCTCAAATCCTTATTCACCTCAATTAAATCGCAGATCCAAGGCAAGATTTACAGTTTATTTGTGATTTAGTAGGGACATTACAAGACTTGGTCAGTCTGATTTTTTCATTATACATTTACAAAGTTACAATACAAAATGTAGTGCGCATTGTATGCGCACTGCTGAAGCTGTAAAAACTGTGAGCACTGTTCATACCCTTAATACTAAGTTGGGGTCGTAAAACACACCTGGGAAACCGCGGAGCTTCATAAAGGTGGGGTCGCAATGATAGCGGCAAGCGTCCAGAAGGGCTAAGATGGCCGGCTCTTTAACATTTGTCACCATGTCTGTCACGTTCTAACAAGTATGTAAATGCGGAAGTGACGCATGACATGACAGGTGATAAAAACGCGACCATGATACCGCTGCAGGTGTGGCTGACACCGTAAGATTGTGCACCCGTTAGTTTACAATCTAACGTAGGTTAGGTTAGGTTAGTTTGTAATCTAACTGCCGTCAGTTTAATCATTTAACTAGCGAGATTATAAACTGACGAGTGTTTACAATTTTACGGTGACATGGCTACCACCAGTTTCGCACTGACATAAACGTTATCGAGAACGTAACAATTTACTTTATACTTTATATGCATCAGGCTTGTACTCGCATAGGTATTGGTGCGAGCGAGATGAATAGACAGTAAATTACGTAGCCGCTAGCGTATATTATGTCAGTTTTGACACTGTCAGTGACTCATGGTACCTACGGGTAAAGGGCGTTACACCACCCGTTCCTTAAAATAAGACGTTTTTGGCTTAGGAAGAAAGGGTGCGACCGGTTCTTCACACAAACGTAGTTCCCATTTTCGTCCCTGGATATTTACTTTACGGAATAGTACATTGTGTATTAAGGGCGGGAAATAAGAAATTACGAACGAGTGTCAATTTTAAGCCCGACGCGAAGCGAGGGCTTAAAATGTTCACGAGTTCGGAATTTCTTTACCGCCCGTGGCACACACAATGTTTTTCATCACACTTGTAAGGAAAAAAAGGAGAATTAATAAAAACAAACTTCTGTATAAAACACTTTTCCGCCCTAGGGCGAAAATTTCAATTTCCCGCCCGCAAGCCCTACGTGTAAATAAGTGTTTTTCATCACACTTGCTCGGAAAAGATTTTTTCCGCCCTAGGGCGAAAAATTCAATTTCCCGCCCGCAAGCCCTACGTGTAAATACATCTTTTCCGAGCAAGTGTGATGAAAAATATTTTTACATAATTTTGTATATTCACCATAGCTACCCCTGTCATGGCCCTTATCAAACAAAGGGCTTTTTTCGATTTTTGTTATTATTATAAGAATTATGAGCGTAAAACAAATACCATACAATTTTTTATTTAAAGCTCTCTTTTATTAGAGGAAAAATTGAATAAGTCGCCGCCTCCGACAAGATTCGAACTTGCGACTTTTCGGTACACTTTATCCAATCGCTACTACTAACTGAGCTACGGAGGCTGACCAGAGGGCTTACCGTGAAAACCGAAATACACAAATTGCAATCGCAATCTTTCTCTTTTACTCCAATGAAGTCGTAATTAGAGTGATAGGGAAAGATGCCCTCAATTTTCGAACTTTGATTTTCGTGGTTATAGCCCAGAAGCGCGCGAATCTTTCCGTTCCTTCCTTTACAAGCATGTTTTACACGCCTTACATCATTTTTAGATATAATTTTGATGCCTCAATGTAATGAATCGGCCTCCAAGCCTCTACAACTGGGCCCCCACCCACTCCCTTGCCGTTTTTAAACTCCTCTTTACGAGTTGAGGAACTTTAATATCCTGTCCGAAGACGGACGGGACTCTTAAAGATTTACCTCCGTAATTATCGGTGCTTAGCCAATATCGCCTTAATGGATTATGGCGGTTTTAATTAATTTATTTATTTATTTAAACCTTTGGGAAACAAACAGGCAAAAACAACACATATAGTAAATCAGATAACACATTCACAAGCCACACAGTTTCCACTAATGAATAATAACAGTTATGTTGCTCAGAATCTAACATTAAAACAATTCAAACTTAAACCTACTTTAACATTAATAGAATTTATTTACAACATGCATAACTCGAATACCTAACTTGAATTGATGTAATAACACACATAAAAACAACATGCGAACATTGGAAAGTATGATGTAACATAATTACTAATGGATATTATTTTTACCATTAACTGTACTTTTTATTGCAGAAACAAACTGTTGTAATGATAAATGAAATATATCAATATCAGAAAATTTTTCATTATAAGTTCTACACGCTCTAGCTAAAAAGCTATTTCTTGCATATGTAGTGCGCCCAAAGTCAATTGCAAAAAGGTTTGTGGAGCGAGTTCGCCGATTAGGACAGCGAATTGAAATTTTAGATAAAAGATTAGGTGAATCAATAAGGCCATGTAAGATTTTGAACAAAAAAATTTGATCTCTAATTTCTCTACGTGTTTGAAGAGACTCTAAATTGTCAGTGCTAAAAGATTTAAATTTATATTTCATTGTTCTAATAAATTTGTTCTGAATTTTTTCAATTGTGTGGATGTGAACATTGAAATGAGGATTCCAGACTGTAGTCGCGTATTCTAAGTTTGACCTAACAAATGCGTTAAATAGAAGTTGCAGAGTCTTAGGGTTTGTAAAATCCTTGCTTTGGCGGAAAATGAATCCCATCATTCTGTATGCTTTCGCTGAAATTTTGTCAATATGTGAAATAAATTGTAGTTCACTATCGAAATTTAAACCCAGATCCTTCACTTCAGATACAACTCTTAACGTTTTGTTATTTAAAGAATAATTATACTGTATTTTATTGCGTTTTCTTGTAAATGATATAGCACAGCACTTTTCTACATTCAGGTACAGCTCATTCATAGAACAATATAACGTCAGTCTATCAAGATCAGCTTGAAGTTTCATGCAATCATCGCTATTTTTTATAATACTATAAATTTTAGTATCGTCGGCATATAATAATAAATCAGAAAATTTGAAACAATCAACAACGTCATTAATGTAAATATTGAATAATAATGGACCCAAATGGGATCCCTGAGGTACGCCTGAAGATACGGGAACAAAGCTAGAAGTGTACCCCTTTATAGCAACTGCTTGCGTTCTGTCACGCAGGTAGGAGGTAAGCCATCTCAAAAGATTACCGTGAATTCCAAAAGTTTGTAATTTTTGAATAAGCAAAGAATGAGAAATTTTATCGAATGCTTTGGAGTAGTCGGTATAAATAACATCTACCTGATAGCCCTTATCCATTGCATTCGTCGCAAAATCAATCAACTGACATAAATTGGACTCCTTAAGTATCCATTTTGGAAAGTTGCCGGTAAGTTTAGATCATTTTTTAGGGTTCCGTACCCAGAGAGTAAAAACGGTACTCTATTACTAATTACTAAGACTCCGCTCCGCTATCCGTCTGTCTGTCTGTCTGTCACCAGGATGTAACTCGAGAATCGTGATAGTTGAACTTTTCACAGATGATCCGACTCGCACTTGGCCGGTTTTTATATCTCCTCTTCTGCACGGCCACCACGAGTTGGCATTTGACATTTGCGTAAACGACTGCATGAACTCGATCGCATTCCCTCTTTATCGAACCAATACATCAGTGCGAGCGAGATGGACTCCTATCGAGCTTACGCAGTCGCTAACGTAAACGTCAAGTGTAAAGTCGTGGTACGGCTACTGTTATCAAAAGACACCTCTTCTCATTTACCATAAGATTTGTACTATAGATGTGTATTGCCTTTTCTTCCGGTCAAGTTTTTAACTCGCATCGCGTGAGTAATGTAAGAATGTATCCATAATTTATTTCCTACACTTAGAAGATGAAACCGGCCAAGTACGAGTCGAACTCGCACAGGGTTCAGTAGCATTACGCAAGTAACGGCAAATAAATCACGTTTGTTGTATGAGAGCCCCACTTTAATAATATATATTTTACTGTTTTTAGTATTTGTTGTTATAGCGGCAACAACGGCAACTATCATGGTTCATGTGATACCTACAGCCTGGTGACAGACAGACAGACAGACAGACAGACGGACAGACGGACAGACGGACAGACGGACAGACGGACAGACGGACAGACGGACAGACGGACAGACGGACAGACGGACAGACGGACAGACGGACAGACGGACAGACGGACAGACGGACAGACGGACAGACGGACAGACGGACAGACGGACAGACGGACAGACGGACAGACGGACAGACGGACAGACGGACAGACGGACAGACGGACAGACGGACAGACGGACAGACGGACAGACGGACAGACGGACAGACGGACAGACGGACAGACGGACAGACGGACAGACGGACAGACGGACAGACGGACAGACGGACAGACGGACAGACGGACAGACGGACAGACGGACAGACGGACAGACGGACAGACGGACAGACGGACAGACGGACAGACGGACAGACGGACAGACGGACAGACGGACAGACGGACAGACGGACAGACGGACAGACGGACAGACGGACAGACGGACAGACGGACAGACGGACAGACGGACAGACGGACAGACGGACAGACGGACAGACGGACAGACGGACAGACGGACAGACGGACAGACGGACAGACGGACAGACGGACAGACGGACAGACGGACAGACGGACAGACGGACAGACGGACAGACGGACAGACGGACAGACGGACAGACAGACGGACAGTCTTAGTAATAGGGTCCCGTTTTTACCCTTTGGGCACGGAACCCTAAAAACGACGGTTAAACGCTATCGATTCTTATTGTTTAATATTCATTGAGATTGTAACATTGGTTGAGCATACACGAAAGAAGTTTGGAATACATTTTAATTATTTTATCGGTGACCCCTTTTTAGAGCAACATATATTTTAAGGCATCGTATTATGTACGAGTACATTAAAACAGAATATTAAGAAAATTTCGGTAGGTTTGACGTCCTTAGAAAGTGACTTACATCGAAAGTGACGTACTCAGAAAGTGGCATCCTACGAAAGTGACGACCTCAGAAAGTGCCCTACGTATATCGAAAGTGGCCTTCTAACAAAGTTATCTCCTAAAGGTTTTCGACGAATCATGGACCATCGTTTTAATTAATGAGATCTGATCGCATTTTATAACGAAAATAATATATTTGATCTAAGAGCATTATGGGAAAGCCCGTCTATAAGAGAAGACCATCTACAAAATCTTTCGTCGCTTTTAACCTTAGAGCATTTAATAACCGGAGTCGCGTTTAAGAGCTTACCCCTCGGCCGAAAACGTTGCACAATTGTGCAAACTTTTGTATGGACGACGTTTATCTGACAGGGCTGTTTGTACGTTACGTACAAATCATGTAGAAATAGCCATACATTTGACGTGCCTCTCCCCCGCAAAAATTGGCAGACTATTTTGTACGAAAAATGACAGCCAAGGCGTCTCCAGTTACTAAATGCACATACTCCATTTACAGAAGTTCGATAGAGCTGTAGGAGCGAAGCTCTTCCTTTCTGACAATGTCTGAGCGACGACGTACGTATACAAATACGAGAGTGGCTGCGGCGGTCTTCCCAGCAATACATAAATTTTATATGTCAATCTTTTCCCCATTAACCTTATATTTGACCTAATTTCATGATGCGAGTAATAACCTTATTTAGATGAAAGTTGAAGGACCTCGATATTTTATTAACGTCCAAGACGTAAACCGACCCTGATGGACAGACGTCATTACTGTTTATTATAGAACGAGAGTTGCTTTATGGCGGTTTTATATGGCATTTATGTGACCATTGCTTTTCTAATAGCGGAGAGTAATGAAGAGTGGTTTGCTTGGTTTATTTATTAAGTGACGTTTATTTTGCTAACGTTGACCTACGTGGCTACCACCAGTTAGTCACTGACATAAACGCTATCGAGATCGTAACTAACTTTCTATGCATCTCGCTCGTACTCGCATATTAGTACAAGCGAGATGTATAGAAAGTAAATTACGTAGACGTTAGCGTATATGTCAGGTTTGACACTGTCAGTGATTCATGGTACGGGTGCGGGTGAGCTCTAGCGAGCAAAGCATCTTGTTGTTCGACTGTTCGACGTTTTGTGTTAAAAGTAACACTTTCACTGTCTTCTCAATAACGTTGCAGACTTATCTTGGTCTAACTCTACCTACGTAGTTTTGATAGGTAACTACTATGAAGCAGAATAGCACGAGGGGCCTCACAGCCGAGGCCGAAACAACTGTAATTACCCTCTGATTGCAAAAGTTCCGGATTCGACACAATCTGGGGTTCAGCAAACGAAGGTTTTTGACAAAAAAGGAGTTCAAGACACGTTTTTTTTTTATGTAATAGTCAGCAAACGAGCAGACGAGCCGTCTGATGGGAAGCGGTCATCGTCGCCCATGGATATAAGCAACATCACAGGAGCCACTTAAGCGTTGCCGACCCTTGAGAACCCTAAATACCCGCTTCTTGAAGAATCCCATGTCGTAGCGCAAAGGAAATACCTCAGGAGACAAGGTCATTCCACATTCTTCACGTTCTGGGAAGAAACGAGCGAGATGCCCGCTTATTCTTGGTGTGCAATGTATCTAAGAAGTGGGGATGAACTTTGCTCCTTTATCGGGAGGTGCGCTGATAGAAACGAGACGATGGCACCAAATCAAAAAGTTCTCCGAGCACTCCCCATTGTACAGACGGTAGAATATGCAAAGAGAGCCAACGTCTCTCCGAAGGCTAAGAGGAGGACGTATTGAAAAAAGTCTACCTACCCTACCTTAGCTGACATTAGATTTTAAACAGTCTATAAATTATAAACACGATACCAATAAGGCAACTGCATGACACTAATAACATCATCATGCTGAACTATGGCCGATCAAGTTGTGGAATGGGCCTGCTGTCCATCGACTGACACAAATGAAGAATTCGTACAATGTTGTCAGTGTAAAAAAGGCTTTCATAATATATGCCTAGCTCTTGATTTGTCTTCTGAACTGACGGACTGGACATGCCCAATATGCACTGCATTAACGTCTAAAGTAAAAAAAGACGACCAAACTCCGATAAGATTCAACACCAGCGCTAGCCTGCGCGCCGGCAAAAGACCTGCATTACAGTCTCCACCGGATGTATCAGTGGCACCGGTTACAGAGCAGGGCATACGTACAATTGTAGAGGAGGTAATGGAGAACCAATTTGAGATATTAATGGCAAAATTTACGTTGAGCATGGGAGCGATTCTAAACAGAGAATTAAAAACAATGCGAGATGAGATAAAAGGGATTAATGAATCTGTAACTTTTATGAACCTTCAGTACGAGGACATAAAAAAAGAGAACAAAGAAGATAAAAAAAGAATTAAGGAACTGCAAGACCAGAACAATAAAATGTCAGCTACCTTGCAAGATATGACAGGCCGTCTCAATTATTTAGAACAACAGAGTCGGGCCAGCAACGTCGAAATACAGTGTGTACCCCAAAAAAGTAATGAAAATTTGATTAAAATTGTTATGGACTTGGGGAAGGTTGTAAAAAGCGAGGTAAAAGAAGCTGACGTTTCTCACTGCACGCGCGTTATGAAGTCAAATAACAACAATAACCGGCCTAAATCCATTATTGTGCAATTTAATACACCCAGACTTCGAGACTCATTCTTAGCTGCTGCTATTAACTTCAACAAATCTAGACCTGTTTCCGAAAAATTGAACACGTCACACTTGGGGTTTGTGGGTGAGAAAACCCCGATATACGTTATGGAACATTTGAGCCTCGCAAACAAGGCACTTCATGCGGCAACACGAATAAAAGCAAAAGAGAAGGGATATAAGCATGTCTGGGTGAGAGGAGGCCGCGTCTTCGTGAGAAAATCTGACGTTTCCGAATATATACTTATTAGAGATATGGACTCTTTAAATAAGATAGTTTAAGATACCTAGCAAGCGGATATGTTACAAATATTTTAAAATTCTCGAACCTTAATATATATTATCAAAACATAGGTGGTCTTAGAACCAAAACTCATAGTGTTTATACCAAAGTTTGCTGTTCTAATTATGATGTTATAGTTTGGACTGAAACCTGGCTAAACAAAAGTGTTTCGTCACATGAGCTTTTCGATGATCGTTACACTGTATTCAGGAGGGATCGAGAGTCAACCGGCTTTGATAGTTGTAAGGAGGGTGGTGGTGTTCTTGTAGCAGTATTGAAAAGGTTCGCGCCTGTAAGAATGTATAGTTGGGAAACAAACTGTGAAGATCTATGGGTCACTCTCGATCTCCCCATGCATAACTCATGTGCCAGGACTAAAATTGCCTTATGTGCTGTATACTTACCTCCTCCTGTTGTGAAAACTACCTTAGACTATTTCCTCTCAAACTGTAATGAGGTCATGGAGTCAATTGATAGCTCGACTATTCTTATAGGAGACTTTAATCTAGGACGGATAAACTGGGCACAACCGAATAATCAGCAATCACTTAACGTTAGATTGTCAGTAACAGAAGAGATGTTAGTCGATTTTGCAAATTTAAATAACCTTGTTCAGCGTAATGTCATTCTTAATAATTTCGGCAAAACACTCGATCTGGTTTTGACAGATATTATAACTACATCTGTTTCCAATGCTAGTGAGATTCTTTCTAATCCTGGCTCTCATCATCCGCCCATTGTTATCACTATTCCCTTAATCGAGACCAATAATTTAAAGAGCAACAATCTTCCCTTGATTCCAAACTTTCGTAAGGCTGATTATGAAAGCATAAATAAACATTTAGATCGTCAAAACTGGGATGAATTATTTGGTCAATGCGAAGATGTTAATGAAATGGTATCAACGTTCTATGAAGTACTTAAGGACGTAATTATGTTACTGGTCCCTTTTTCTAAAAAAAAACACTCGAATATATATCCTATCTGGTTTAATTGTACTCTTATAAAACTATTAAAAGAAAAGAATAGTGCAAGAAAACGTTACAAAAAATTTAATAATCCGCGTGACCTAATTGAATTAAAATTACTTAGAAAAAGATGTGATGCATACGCAATTTCTTGCTATAACTCCTATATTTCTCACGTTGAAAATAACATACATAATAATCCAAAATATTTCTGGTCCTTCATAAAAGCAAAACGAGGAGGTGCGAGTAGCTTTCCTGCTTCGATGACAGATGGGGTTACTGTAAGCTCGGAAGGACCTGAGATCTGTAATTTATTTGCTCAATACTTTTCATCAGTTTACGGGGAGGATGACAGCAATAACCTCAATATGGCCAGTATCACAAGATCATCTGAATGTCTTAATAACGTACCTTTAAATCTTGACTCGATTAATAAAAAACTGAAACACCTAGATGCTGCTAAAGGAGCTGGCCCTGACGGCATCCCCCCATTTTTTATATCTAATTGTTCAAAAACATTATCTTATCCGCTATATATTATTTACCGTGAATCACTTGAAACTGGTATTTTTCCGGATATATGGAAAAGGGCTAAAGTTACCCCAATACACAAGGCCGATGATATTAGTGTAGTAAAGAATTATAGACCGATATCTATACTTTGCACTTTTGCCAAGATCTTTGAATCCCTTATTTGTCCCTTTATTCAATGTCACTTCAAACAGTATATAACCGAACACCAACATGGTTTCGTCACTTCACGGTCAACTTCCACCAATCTTGTCTCCTTCTCTGAGTATGTCACTAAGGCTGTTGATACTAATAAGCAGATCGATGTTATCTACACTGACTTTAGTAAGGCCTTTGATCGAGTTTCTCATACGGTCTTGATTCAGAAGCTTTCTTCCTACGGCGTTACGGGTCCCCTACTAAAATGGATTGACTCATATCTCCATAACCGATCATTTTATGTAGTTATTAATGGTTTTTCGTCTCGGACTTATAATATTCCTTCCGGCGTTCCACAAGGCTCCCACCTTGGCCCTATATTATTCAATATATTTATAAATGATTTGCCCGTCCAACTTCATCACTCCATCCCGTTCATGTATGCAGACGACCTCAAATTCGCTAGAGTGGTAAATTGTCCTTCTGATGTCGTCCTTCTCCAGGCTGACATTGACAGACTTAACAAATGGTGTTCAGAAAATGGTATGTCTCTCAATGCCAAAAAATGCTCGTCTATTAGTTTTACTCGTAAAATCAATACAGTTTCTTCATCATATCATATTGCTGGCGAATGTCTTCCTAAAGTGCAAACCATACGTGACCTGGGAATTATTTTTGACACAAAACTCACGTTCGTTCCTCACATCGATGCAATAGTAAAAAAAGCTTCATGTATGTTAGGATTTGTCATAAGAAACGGAAAGGTATTTCGTAAGATACAAACCAAAAAACTTCTCTATTATAGTCTAGTACGCAGTCACTTAGAGTATGGTAGTATCGTCTGGCGACCACATTATGCAACTCATTGTCTTCGGATTGAAAGATTGCAAAAAAGATTTATGTGGCACTTGTCTCGATCGGTAGGTCTTGCGAATAGATCTTTCTCTTATAAGGATAGGTTAAAACATTTTAAAATGTTATCCCTTGAGAACCGTAGAGATCTACTGGATTTAAAATTTCTCACTAAGCTTTTAAGAAATAACATAGATTGTCCACAACTTTTGAGTAGCTTTCGATTCTCAGTGCCTAGAAGAACACCGCGTTTTGCTATCAAACCACTGTCTCGCCCTAAGCGCCGAACTGTGTTAGGGTCAAACTCCCCGGTACCACGCCTGAGCAATTTAATCAATAAATATAGCAACAGATTCGATATTCACTTTGACTCTCTGACCAAAATTAGAAATTTATTCACTAGTAATTAATATATTTAGTTTTAATTCCATATTTATCTAGTTTATTCACTTAACCAGTTGACATCATGGTTGGGCTTTGCTCCTTATTCTACAATAATAAGGTGTTTAAATGTGCCGGCTCTGTTGTTGACTTTGCTTTTTTTAATTACTTGCATGTGGTGTTTACCAGTAATTAGTTATACATTCAGCATGTTGTCATTGTTTGTATAGATGTAAGCTTCAATGTAATAACTGTTGGTGAACCTATAAATAAATAAATAAATAAATCATCATATTAGTCATTAAATTCTTCTTTGATGAGTAACGTGAACAAGACGAAAGAAAAACTCTTAAAAGGTTAAAATGTTTATATGACAACGGTTTCACTCACTTGAATTTTTAGTCGCTATTGGCGACATGTTGTGCACGAGTTGCAGCCGCCGCGAGCACTCGAGCCTGAGGAAGGACCCCCGACGGGCCCGAAACATGTCGCCAATATCGACTAAAAATTCAAGTGAGTGAAACCGTTGTCGTATAAACATTTTAAAATATGTCTCACGAAAGTTTAATATCGATTCTTAAAAGGTTGCATCAAAAACGAAAAGTGTAACCTAAAGAAAAGTGTTATAGCGCGGTAGCTTATATTTAAGCATATATAACACCCATACCTATGCATAGTTTTTTGTAACACTAACTAATGTATTCAACACGAAATATACAGTATATCTAAAGAACCCTTCCATCGATTAATTGTCTAGACCCATTGCATCGGAATCCACGCGTGCTTCAAACTTGAAACTGGATCAGATATTCGAGTATTGTTTCCAAACATTCCCTCTTTTGTTTTTATTTTCCCTTTTACAGGTTTTATCAGGTCAAACGTTCACTTCGTTTTTGAAAACGCATTTTGCGAATTGTGTAAATATATTAAAATCTCTTTACGGTATAGTCGCGGACGGTCTAGAACGCAAAATGACTAGTGTAATATTTTGCCTAATTCCCTTTTAGTCTACATCGCGAACGGTCTAGAACGCAAAATGACCACTTTTTTATATCACTAGGTTAGGTTAGATTCGTTAAGGGGCCCACTGATTAACAAACAGTCCGCCGGACGGTATCGGCCTGTCAGTTAGAACAAAATTTTGACAGTTCCGAACAACTGACAGGCCGATACCGTCCGGCGGACTGTTAATCAGTGGGCCCCTTTAGTTATCTTCAAATGGCCGAAGGCCAACCAGCACAGAATAGGAGCCCCGCGATAGCAGGGCTCCGTCGATATCGCTAACGTAAAGATAAATGATGTAGGCATTTTGTGTTCTGGACCGTTCGCGATGTAGACTAAAAGTGATATAGGCAAAATATTACACTAGTCATTTTGCGTTCTAGACCATCCGCAAATAACCCCTCTTTACATGGTAAAATAAGGTAAAATATTTACAGCTAGTGGTGGTGTATAGTCACCATCGGATATATTGGAGCGGCCAAGGTGCTCACAAATATCTGAACACGCCTCTGTTGTTAAGCGTGCGTGGTCAGATATTTTTGAGCACCTTGGCAGCTTCGATATATCTGATGGCGACTGTACATATAATTTATAGTATATTTCTTTAATCTCAGTTATACATTATTTCCAAAGGAAACTTGACGGACGGAAAGGTTAAGATCAAAGTCAAACGTAGGCGCACGCCCTAGGTGGTATAGACCCATCAAAATATTGGATAACATTAAAAAACTAACGTTACATAAATTCTAAATTGACGGTTTTAATTATTGACAATACGGAGCATAAACAATGGAATCCCTATAAATCAACGCCTACGCATTGATATCAATACACCAAAACCAAAGTCCCCCGCCAGGCCGCCACGTCTGTCTGTATGTTCGCGATAAACTCAAAAACTACTGAACGGATTTTCATGCGGTTTTCACCTATCAATAATGTGATTCTTTGGGAAGGATCGAATGTAGGTATAATTTTAATGTTCCTTTAGTTTTTGATCGCCATGCCAAAGATGTTTAAAACAATCAATAATAATAATATTTTGGACAATACTGAATAGCTTATGGGCATGTAGGTAATGATTTTATCATACTAACCAAATAAAAGGAGTAACTTTTCATGTGGATAAGGGTTAAAAATAAGAAAATTAACCTTTATAACCCTTAACTTTTGGGTATCTTCTTCTTCCTCACGTTATCCCGGCAGTTTGCCACGGCTCATGGGAGTCTGGGGTTCGCTTGACAACTAATCCCAAGAATTGACGTAGGCACTAGTTTTTACGGAAGCGACTCCCATCTGACCTTCCAACACAGAGGGAAAACTAGGCCTTATTGGGATTAGCCCGATTTCCTCACGATGTTTTCCTCCACCGAAAAGCAACTGGTAAATATCAACTGATATTTCGTACATAAGTTCCGAAAAACTCATTGGTACGAACCGGGGTTTGAACCCGCGACCTCCGGATTGAAAGTCGCACGCTCTTACCGCTAGGCCACCAGCGCTTTCCCCCTTAACCCTTAACTTTTGGATATGTCTACAGGAAAGAAGTGAACAAAGTTTTGTTTTCGACCCCACTGCTATAGGGCAATAAAGTATCCTTCATTAGGGCACATTGGACATCCAATCCCAAACTTTAAGCCATAATTTAACTTGTAATTACAACAACAAGATACTCCACGTAAAACCCATTAACCCCTACATATTCATCCCCCCATAAATAATTTTAATTTACCCGAAATTAAATCATTCCTTTCGATTACCTTAATTAATTCCTACAACGAAGCCATCTAAAGCTCGCACATGCCAAAATACTAAATGTGCCCATTTTATGGTAGATTAATTAAAACAAGAAGCAAGCTGTTATTGCGAGGTAAATCAAATTAAATTGGTACTGAGTATGTAAGTGCCTTTGGAATGAGTGGGTTAGGTTACAATATAATCATTATAAAGACGCAGACTGGCTCATAATATATTATTAATTGCCTCCTGGCCTAAAGCTGGACCACGCTAAGTATTCTCATGCCAGTTGCTATGTCAAGTATGGACTTTGTAGGGGTATGCATACAACATGCATTTTTAATGCCAAAAGTTTGTGCAAAAACATTGTCAAAGTAAGTTTATCATCGGTCGTCAACATCTCATGTCGTAAAACATTGGTTCTCTATGTCGGTTCTACGAGTATAGGTGCGTATAGTCTGTCAAACCAAAAAATAAGAATAAAAAACTATACTCATCCTTTTCTTTTGGGTGCTAGTACTAGTGTAAGACAAAAATAGTATGATTCTCTCTGTCTATGTTTGAAATGAGACAGTCCTTTGACAAACTATAGTAGGTTGTAATAATAATAATATAAATGGGTCACATATTATAATTATATAGGTACGTTTTTGTTGAAGAAATGTCACTTTTGCCACTGAGAGACCAGATGCATATCTAATCCAGATCTAATTATTACCCTATTATTAATATCAGAATACGCCCTTTAAACCAGATATAAAACCAGAGATCAGAGGGCTCGTATTCCGCCAAAGGCAGATGTTATAAAAAAGTTGTATAAAACACGGAAACAATTCCATAAACAAACTTTTTAATTATAAACCACCTGCCGTTTCACCTGTTTAAATTCAAAATTAGAACAAAACATTTCCTTTCGACGTGTCATAAAGAAAGAAAAATAATAACATGACGCGTTTAATGTACTTTAAACCTTACGCGGAATAGTTAAGGTTGGTTATCCATCGTGTGTCTCCTTGAAGTTCGTTAAAAATGCATGTGTATAGAAATGTGATGTGTAAATGTTAATGATAAATATTGTTAACAAATTGATAAGGTAACTGTCAGAGTGCTAGAGAGTTATAACCACAGGTCTAAAATGTACAGTAACGCTCTGTGATTGTGTTACGCTATTTAGGGTTCTAGCTAAATTAAACATTCCATAGCGTATGTATGGAACAACCAATTTAGCTAGGACCCTAAATGTCATAACAATCGTAGAACGTGATATTACAAGATTGCTTGTCAAATATAAAAGTGCGACGAAAATCGGAATTATATCAAATGTAATTTGATTTAATTGGAAGTATTGATTTCAGAAATAATAGGTTATTCATGATAATATTTGATTTTGTAACAGTATATTTCAAAACATAATCACCCACCGTATTTCCTGAATAAGTAGGTACCTACAGCTTTTCGCATTATCCAATCCGCTAACCTTACGTTTTGGTCACAGACAAAACATCCTCCAGACTTAGCATAGTCGCGCTACCCCCTCTGCCACGCATACGGTAATTTTACTCCATGTTCGAGTCGAAAGTGTGTTTGTGTGACGTCCATGTCTTTGAACGGACTAATCACGGCACGGGACTTCGCTGACCTCGTCCCGCGCACCCCCGCATTTTTGGCATCATCGGTTGCATGAAATAATGGCTCTAAACTTGGTCTAGAGGATTCCTAGTCTATGGTTTTGGTACATCCAGGAGGCTGCTAGCGGCGGCTATGAGGTTTAATAGTGGTAACTTGTAGCTGGCGTGGCTCAATCCGCGATTTCGTCGCGTCGCTACAAGTTACATGAGGCCCACACCAATTTTGGTGTCTAGCAGTAGTTGTTGCCGCGCACCGCTACGGAATGGACGCCTGCTCGTGCTTGCGCCACCTAGCGGTCATATCTGTCGTAATAGACGCGTTTTGTTAGAAAGTGAACCTTCTGTACCTAGTAAGGCCGAAGGCCGAGCTCCACGTAGGCACAGAATAAATAATAGTACTACCGTACAGAAAGGAAACTTCCTACAACACCGAAGTTTGACAGCGGTTCAGGGTCGAATCATGCTATCCCTTTCTAATACATGGCACTATCCCTTTCGGCTATTTAGGGTTGTCAAAATTCAAGTGATTATCTTATCTGTGGCCGTGCATGCAAAAGGAAGGCAAGTAGTGCCAACCCTAATAATTGCTCGGAGCAATGCTGAGCCGAGCGGAGCCGAGTTTGGCCGAAGTCAGGAGTTTCGCACCCCTGGCGTAGGGCCGAAGGCAGAAGCGTCCAGGATGTCAGTGGTTTAATACTATTATTTATTTTGTGATTTCTGTGCTTGTAGTCTGCTTCTATCGCTCTTATGAAATGTTCACATACCTACGTAATGGTTTTGCACACTTCAAATTATCTTTTAGCGTACCTAACCGTCATTGTATATGTGTGGTGATGAGCACTATATTGGTGTTCCAGAAACTAGTTACGAGTATCTAAGATCGGGCGAGTTTAGCACATAATGTACGGTAAACAATGGCTAAGTGTTTCGGATATATCTATTTTCAGTTTATGACTATCTGAGTTAACCGTCCCGAGAGGCGGTCATAAATGAAGCGCTACTACGAGTAGGAGTGAGTTGGGATCGAGAATAAACTGAGAATTTATCCAGGTGAATTTAAATATGTGCGAGTTAGTTTGGAGACGTTACTGACGAATGAAATGTAGGTACACTAAGGGTTCTGAGGTACGAGGTAGAACCAATTCAATCGATCGATCTAATATTGTCGAGTAACGAAACGGGGGAATTCCCGCACTGATATTTTCGAGGAGAATAAAAAATATAATTATATTTGTAAAAATATATCTTTATTTATGAGTTACTTTAATCAATAAATTTAGAATCGCAATAAAATGACAGTGAGTGGCCAGAGAGGGCAACATCGTGGCAGCGCGAGGAGCAGGGGGCCTACCGCAAACACCGCAGTTCGCAAATTGCGGGCATTTTTTCTCTTTTACTTCCGTTAAGGCGTATCTAGAGTAACAGAGAAAGATGCCCGCAATTTGCGAAATTCGATTTTCACGGTTATAGCCCAGAGCACACAGAGTGAGGAGCTGCGTCAGGGGCAGTGTGGCGGGGGTACACACATGGTATCGAGATCGAGTTCCACTAGTACCGCACCCATAAAGATCCCTAGTGATAAATTAACATTTTGAATGGCGTCCGGGCGTCGATTTACGTATAAATTAGCTCAGTAACGACATTTTGTCATTTCCGAACGGCGTAAACCATTGTTTGCTTTATTTTTTGTTGCTTTCGGATAACAGTGATATGTGAAATTTGATTGTGCTTCAAGTTCGTGTTATCGTTGATTTAGTAAACATATGAGTTTTCATTAAAATTCGTAAAAAATATGTGTAGGTATTTAAATTTCTTAACACTTAATATTTAAGTTTCGGTTGGCGTTTTTTCTCGACTGTTATTGTTACAAGTAGGTACAATGGATGAAAGTTAAATTGGGTAATTTTATTTAACTTTATTCACTACATACACTTTTTTATTTTGGACTTTTTGTTATTTTTACCTATTAGAAGCACTAGTTCTTTCGATCCTGATAGAAGAAAAAAAGTGTCCCAGGATTTTGGTTTCATTCCGTTACCATTTTTCATAGACCTTGTAGCGGAATGAACATATTGAAAAATAAATGGAAATTTCGGGACACTTTTTTTTCTCCTATTAAAACCGCAAAATCTCCTGATTCTGAGTAGAAATATCATTAAAATTCCCAAATTTGAATAAAAAGTGTAGTGTAATCAGCATCAATAGTAAAGGATGAAACAACGCGCCAAAAGTATCTGCCACCCTGGAATACCTTTTCAAATAAAAATAATTATAATTCATATAGGAAGCGTACATAAACTATTATAGGGCACAACCCTGTGTTGTCAACAGATTTTTTGCGCAAGGCGTAAATGAGAAGTTTATGCTTCTGATGTAGCCCACGAGATGGCAGAACCTACTATGCACAAGAAAACGTATGAGAACGGTAGATGGCAGCACTTGCTTTGGCAGTGTACATGTTTATGTTTCCGATTCAGGTCACAAGATGGCAGACCCTCCAACGCGCACGCTGCCTATAATATATATCTCCAAAGTATCTGTCACAGGCCAATTGTTCTAAATAGAGACAGATCTCTTTTTGATAAGTTATTAGAGAATTGTAGATACTTTAAACGCGTAATCTGATGGGCTACTTTTAATGCTGACTGTACATTTAAATAAAATGTCCCAAATGAGAACAACCAAAATTCTGGCGAATGTTTCGTTTCATCCACGGGCTGCAATAATGGTTTATTATTACACTGTAATTAATAACGCGGACAGACTTTGATAAAATTTATTACTTATGCTGTGTCCAATCCATAAATTATTGTGTCACTTAAATTCGAGGCTATGAAAGCAGCGGATCGGATGTAGGATTCATTGCTACCACAGTATAAGTAATAGTTCCTACTACCGTACCAAAAAGAAACTTCCTACAAAACCGAACAAAGAATTTATGGCATCCCTTTCGGCTAATTAGGGTTACTGGTGGTTGTGCACGCAAAGGGACGTCAAGTTGTGCCAACCCTAATAATTTCTCGGAGCAATGCTGAGCCGAACGGAGCCGAGAATTCCCGAACGCTCTAGTTTCCTGCCCCTGTTGATACAACGTTAATGCCGTTCTATCAAAGAATGATTGAAAAATTATATCTCAAACGCACTCTGCAATAATGTCGTGCTGATACTGCAGAAACCGTCACATTTACCATGTGCTACTTGGAAACTTCAGCTATCGCTTTACAAGAGCTAATAAAATCACTTCACTGGCTTGTACCTACTATAGGCAATTTTAGTCGTATTTAAAGCTCCTAATACCTTGACACTGGCGAAATGGTCCCACTGGACTGAAGCCATAGTTATAAAATAATGAGTGAATGGAAATCTTCAAACATTCGCGTATGAATGGGATTACGGCAGACAATATCGTGTTGTGCTCCTACCGCTGTTCTCGTGGCCACAAATTCCTCGAAAACAAACGAGCACACCTCGGCCACTAATTCTGTGATTAATCGCGCCAGCGATGACGGTTTAATTTCTTTCTCGATTAAATGATTGAATTAGTCGACCACGTGTTTCTTCATTCTAAGTGATTTTTTAATGTAATTACTAAATAATTAGTAAGCTTAAGACGTTAGTGGACGACCGCTTTTCCGTACAATCGTAGTCCCCATTTTCCTCGCTGTGTATTGATATTATAGAAAATATTTTTATATAAGATTGCTTGCATGCGATTTTTTAATAATAAGATTGCTTGCTTAATTAATTTTATCTATTCCAAATACTCTCAGTGTGCCCCTCATAAAGTTCCAATGCCACTGAATATCATTTACAATACCGATATTATCACCAGGAAAAGCTAATCAGTGAAATTTAATTAACTGATGCCAAACAAAGCCGGCTTTAAGCTGCGCTAAGCTTAATAGAATAGAATAGAATAGAATAGAAATACATTTATTTATGACAAACAAACACAGATGACAAAAACATGTTGACAAATATACAATGTATAACATTTAGTGAAAAATGCCATAAAAGGGTCACAGCTCAGCATGTTGCTGGCAAAGCCAGCGCTGTTCTTCCGTTGTAACCCAGGCTTACGCCGTTCGACGACCTACCTACTAATAAGTACCTACGTCGGTTAATTAATTAATATTACATTAGTAATTAACGCTTCCATTGCTCGTATTTCGATATTAATAGTGTACGGTATTTAAACGGATAATCCGTATGTAAAATGGGCTTAGTTATTGGTAATGTGTTAATGTCTAATTGCTGTGTTAGGTTAATTTTGTACCGTAAGTAAAATGTGCCTTACTTTGCTCCACACACCTCAAATTTTATGACAAATTATTTAAATTTTCTTAAATTTTCAATCACACGCCTTTCCAACCTTACCTTTACTTAAGTTTAGATGTTTGAATTTGCTATATAGCAAGCTAGCTCAATAGATTAATCTTATCACTGATTTAGACTTTAAAAAATCTATTTTACTCTTTTTCTGCGAAGAGACATTTACGATGCGTCAAAATTTAAATAAGATTAAATCTAATCGGACCACACATCCAAAAACTTTCAAAACTAAACATTAAAATTCCAACATACTAATTGAATCGTACAAGTAGCCATTTTACGAGCTGCCGTATAAAACGTAAAAGAAACATTAAACTTCAAAATAAAAACTGTTGTAAATCTTAAAAACATCAAACTGTAACTGAGAAACTGATTCCTGTTTACAAATTTGAATATCTGTGAGACCGAGCTCTGCTCGGAAAACATTTAAAAACTCAAAAATGCGCATTTTCCCAGAGATTGTACCTAGGCAGATCGATTTTTCGCCCCCTAAAACCCACATACTTATAGTAACATACAGTACAAGGTCGTCACTTCAGGAGTCCCACAGGGATCCCATTTGGGGCCTCTTCTTTTTGTGTTATATATTAATGATATAACCGACTACATTAAGTACTCTAAAGTTTTACTCTACGCTGATGATGCCAAAATTTTTAAAATTATTAAAGATGTTTCAGATTGTTATTTATTACAAGAGGATTTATTTAACTTAGAGAAATACTGTACTGATAATAATCTATTTTTGAACAATGAAAAGTGTAGCATTATAACTTTCTCTAGGAAAAATAAAAATATTGATCATAATTACACAATTTCCGGTAAAATATTAAATAGGGTAACGCAAATTCGAGATCTAGGAGTAATAATGGATTCTAAGTTGTCATTTATTCCTCACATTGATAATGTAGTTGCTAAATCGTTTAAGCTATTAGGTTTCATCTTAAGAGTCTGCAAACCCTTTAAAAATTCTTTTAGTTACATAACTCTCTATAACAGCTATGTAAGAAGTCGTCTTGAATTTGCGTGTGCTGTTTGGAAGCCATTTCATGCTGTCCATATTGACAGAATAGAAAGGCTTCAAAAGAAGTTTGTAAAAACGTTAGATTTTAGAACTGGACAAAATTATGTTGATTACCCCTCCTCATTGCAATACCATAAAATTCAGTCTCTTAAAGACCGCCGTGACTGCGTAGACTCGGTCTTACTTTATAAAATCTTAAATTCTAAATTGGAGATTCCCTCACTACTTCAAAAAATAAATATAAAAGTCCCTCGTGCGCGTCAGCGCAAATGTCGCAAAAAGGAGTTATTTGCTGTCCCGTTTAGCAGAACTTGCTATGCACGAAATATGTTTATAAGGCGTGCCTGTAGACTTTATAACGAATGTTTAAATCTCTGTAATATTGATGTTTTTTACTGTGATATAGTCTCCATAAAAAAAGCATTTGTTTGTGAAAGAAAATATAGCTAGGAATATATTTTATTAAGTAAAATATATGTATAACTAGATATTTTGTATATGGCGTATATTTAGTTAGTATAGTATAGTAAGTTAATAACTTTGCAGTTAAACAAGTTTTGTATTTTTTAATAATTAGAGAAATAATAAGCACCGATCTTCTGTATTTTCTGTAGCAATAAAAATGTAAAAGAAAAACCATAGTGTATAAAAATTTAGCACGATTATATTCAATTAAGGAAACTGTAGGTCTAACCTTAAGATGCAATGTTAAACCATTACGCATTAATGTAAATGACCGTTTGTTTCTTGTTTCACAATAAAAAAAAAAAAAAAAAAAAAAAAAAAAACCCACATACTTATAGTAAATATCATCGAAATCGTTAAAGCCGTTTCCGAGATCCCGCAAATATATGTATAAATAAATAAATATACAAGAATTGCTCGTTTAAAGGTATTAGATTAGATAGATATAATTTTTTGTTTTGACCTGGTACAACCAAGATCGAGGGCACCAATCAACCGTAACGTAAAAGTCATACATACTCTCCAAAAATCCAAATTTAATTAAAAAAAAATATTTTATTATTTATAATGTGGTTAGGTATGTTGATATGAGAACAAAATGACATCATTTAGATTTTCATACTAAAATATTGGCTATAAGAATTGGCCTCGTAATGACACGACAATCAAATTTTGATGAAAACCATATCAAATTGGTACAACAGAATCGGCTTAAAAAGAATAAAACTGTAACACAGGGGGGTAATGATATATTCTATCACTCGTATATTTTAGTGACACATATCGTTCAAAACAAATTATTACTACAAGTATATACGAACCAATTTCCACCTTATCTTCATTCGGCTAAGACTTAAATTTGATTTACATTTAAGTTTGTACATCTTAGTGCGTGAAAGTAACAGAAAGTTATGTAACGATTATTCTATTTTAGAATTTCAAATTTAGAATTGAAATGTAGGCAGTAAAGTTTTCTTTTGATGTTATTTGTTCGTTTTGTTACTTTCAATTTATTTGATTTTGAGGGTATTGTGACGTATGGGATTGTTTCAACTTCTAAGATGGTACCGTAAAATGGGGTGAGTAGGGTCAAAACTGAAATTCAAACCTCGATAACATTTTATTTTTACATATGAAAATTGAATGATGTATATAATAAGTGTTCCGGACGTTTGTATTTTAGTTTTTTTTTATTATATTTTGGGTAGTTACATTTCATAACTTTGACGATAAAGAGGAAAACCCACCTCACCCCGTAGTGCCTCGTATTTGGGGTGAGAGGGGTTTTCATACAAAGGTGATTTTGGAAGATTGTTGGATCGATTTTTTTTTATTATGCGTATGACTATAGCTGCATTTTAAATTGGAATACATTATTTTTGTAGCAGTAGCCTTAAAATGCCTTCTCACCCCCCTCTCAAACCTTCTCTCCCCATTCATAACCCACCTCTCCCCGCGAAACCTACTCATCCCGTTTTACGGTATGTTATAATAGATTAGTGTTTGTTTCATCAAAAACTGGTGAAAATTGCTTTTGATTCAAGTACATTTCAAAATGTGGCGTTTATTATAAAAAAAGTACCTACTTAATTTAAAAAAATATTCTTAACAAGTAAATCTAAAAAAAATACATCGTTTTTCTTGCATAACTTATTTATGTATTGTTTTCGTCCAAGGTTTAGTAAACAAATATTCTTCAAAACCAAATATCAAGTAAGCCAATTAACGATGTTTGCGTCGGTCCCAATTTTCGCCCGAAGGAAAACAGTTTGATCGAATTACTTCGCCTATCGGATTATACTTTTACAATAACATTATTATTTTGTTATGTAAGTGAATTTGTTGATCGAAATAATTATATTTATATTTTAATTGGTTTTTAGATAATTGTTTTATTACAATTATCCAAAAACCCATAACTAACAAATTATTTTATTAACGCTAAGAAAACGATGATAACCAATTTCTCTCTGTACTACCTATTTTTTTTTTTTTTTTATGAAATAGGAGGCAAACGAGCAGACGGATCACCTGATGGTAAGCGATTACCGCCGCCCATGGACACCCGCAACACCAGAAGGGTTGCAAGCGCGTTGCCGGCCTTTAAGATGGGAGTACGCTCTTTTCTTGAAGGTTTGTAGGTCGTATCGGTCCGGAAATACCGCTGGCGACAGTTCATTCCACAGTTTGGCTGTGCGATGCAGGAAGTTCTTCTAAAAATACTCGTAAATACCTAGTTATATCACTTGCATTTTCTTACTTTTAATACCGTAAAATGGGGTGAGTAGGGTCAAAACTGAAATTCAAACCTCGATAACATTTTATTTTTACATATGAAAACTAAATGGTGTATATGTCGCAGTCAAAAGTGTGAACTGGTCAAAAGAACTTTTAACCGAAAAAAACAGGCAAAACTGCTTTTGACTGAGCATGTTGGTCAAAAGTAGTTTTGCCTGAAAATCATTGGTTAATAGTAATTGTGACTGTTACTATCAGTCAAAAGTACTCGCAGAGATAGGTAGGTTAGGGTTATTTTTTTTTGCTACGCCCAAAAAACGAAACTGTTCCCAGAGATAGGTAGGTTAGGGTTATTTTTTTTGCTACGCCCTAAAAACGAAACTGCTGCCAGAAATAGGTATGATTTTCAGGTAAAACTACTTTTGACCAACATGCTCAGTCAAAAGCTTTGCCTGTTTTTGTCGGATAAAAGTTCTTTTGACCAGTTCACACTTTTGACTGCAACAAATTGTGTTATTAAATATGATTAAAAAATATATTCTCTTACTAGGGTCAATGTAGGGAAGACCGATATAAATCGTTTGGTTGGGAAAACCTACCCTATACTACCGTTTGATGATAGGGCAATAAGTCAATAACTCTCGTATTTGTAGGTGTACCTCGCTCAGACACAGTCAAAGGGAAGAGTTTCGCTCCTTCTACTCTACTCTACCGACCTTTTGTAAGTGGACTACCCATGCGTACAAACGCAAGAGTAACGGCCCGATTCGAACTTTAATTCGAATTAGATAATTATGTCAGTGTCAAATGTGACGTGTCTTCGAACAAAAAAGTCACTTTTGACACTAGCACATCTAATCCATATCGTTTCTAGAATTATTAATTGACGTATCTTAAAAGTTCGAATCGGGCAGTTAGAAGTGACGAAAAAGCATGTAGACGGTCTTACCTGATAGACGGTCTTTTCTACATTGACCTTACTACTAACCTACCCTTTTTAGATCTGTGTTTACTTTTAGTTCAGGGTCATTCTCTGAGAATATTCTAATTGCCATGACTTTTTTTATACATTTTGTATGGGTCGCGGCAATTAGACCGCAGACATATTTATTGAGAATGATCCTTAAAGTGTTATTCTAGGATTAGGAATAATAAAAACTTCATTTAATAAATGCTTGACATTGTATTTGGAAACATTTACAAGAAACGATCTCTTTCAACAATACTTCGTCATACTCAGTATGACCGACAATTGACGCTAGCCTAGGCCACTCCGTGGCTTTTCACGGACACGCCATGGTAATTATGGTGGTAATGGGTTCTGAACCAAAATAAAATAGCACTTCAAAAAAAGTAAGCAGAGTCACTCTAACCTAACTTTGCCCCGACTTGAATAGAACAAAGTGAGGGAATGTCATTATAAATAAACGTCATATTTTCATAATATAATGACGCTATTGAAGACATTACCACACATTATCATTACAAATGTCATACAGAGTAAGCAGAAATGAAAAGTGAAACTCTGGCAAAGAGAAATAATAATAGCGCTTTTTCTGCTATTCCTACTGAAAGTTTTACAAGACCATCTCGCTCAGTCATCTCCCCCTCTCCCCACCTCTATAGTATTGTTCCACTGAGGTGCAGAGTTAGCTTGGTCCGACTCAATAAAGCTATTCTACCCAGTAAAAGGCGTCAGTCCTTTACTTTTAATTTGGTTTTAATTTAACTGACTCAGTGATTATTTTTAACAAATGCTGTCTAGTAATTTTAGGCGGTAGTCAAGAGCTGGATCATATGCCAGAACCTTTTACATCCGACAAGAACTTTAAAGTAAGCTCTTCATTGGAATACAGTGTGTTGTGCGTAACAAGTGATCAAAGATAAAAAAAAAACATTAACATGGACGGTAGCGGCAATTGAGACCGTAAAATTTCACCGTAACTAAATAACCGTAGCTAGTAAAAGACGTGAACAGTGGAACCACGGAAAATCGTACGAATTAATGTGTCACGGGTCATTTCTTAGTAACATAACGGAAGCTAAATTACCATGTCATTGCCGTAAAAAGTCATGAGTGCTGGTAATTATAATATACAGTACTTAGCACCTTTAGACCTAAATTAGACTAGACATTTTAATTTCGTTACAATTTTAATAGTTATTTACAAATTTACATTCATACAAAATTATTAGTGGAGTTACAAAGAATACAAAAAAATGACAAATTTTATTGAGTAGGTACTGTTATTAGGTTAGGTGTTATTGTAAAGAGTTCATCTAAATCAATACTTTGTACAAATCCATAAACAGCAATTTAAGTAAGTATAGGAATATTTTCTTAGTAGGAGATTTTGGTAATGTTAGCATGTGTTGCTCCAATATAAAAGGGATGTTTTAATACTAACATTAAGTCCCTTTTTACTAAAAACCTCAAATCATAGTTCTGTTTACTTAACAATACATTTTATAAATTAATCTTTGATTAGTTTATTCTTAAATTAAGATATAAATTAAAAATATTCCTCTTACACAGTGTAACATAAATAAAAATAATTCTCTTCTGATGATAGCCAGCGTGGTTGTTAAAATAAGAATATTTAATTTTACTTAGTCGTTTTCTTAGTTGAAACCCACAAGAAACGCGACAGGTGACAAATGACAGTGACAATGTCAATGTTCTGTATCTTGTCGCGTTGTCATGCTTATCATTTTAAGTTCGGATTAGATTAGGTATTCAAATACTTATTTATTTACAATTATTTTTTGGAAACGATAGCGAAAGTTATTACAACAGTAACATACAATCTATTTACAAAATTTAAGGAAGTAGTACGATTCGATAACTTCTCGATGTTTTGTAAATACAAAGTAATAATGGATTAAAGACATAATATGTTAAATAACATAGATGAATAGAATTCCTAAGTTACGAACACGGTGATTTTATGGCAAGATATACGAGTATTTTTAATCAAAGCTACAATAAATAAATGATTTGACAATGAGCGAAAGAATTCTCGTGCTTGGATTATTATGTACCAACACATGTTCTTTAAAGTCCTTCTTACGTGTCTTATCATGTAAACAAACGTGACGTCAAAGTGTCATTCCAACAATACGATTCATAGACAATCGTAATGTCAACTAATGTCAGATGTTTTTGAGGTGATCCGTTCGTTACTGCGTTAAATATTTTCATTTATTTATTATTATTAAGTGGGCGTTGTGTAACTTTTTAAGTGATGATGATGATTTTTGTGTAATTTGAGAGAAAAGTTGTAACTTGGAGAAGTGTTTGTTTACATGATAGGACAAGTAATGATTAATAACACTTTAGGATTGTATACTTTAGGGATCGCAATTGCCTATTTGTATTTATTGTCATGAATTCATGATTAGAATTGAAATATTTTATAGTCACTTAGGTACCATAGTAATTAGATTAACAGGCGTATTATTATTTAAATTATAGGATAACTCTTCACTTTGGATACTAACAGATCCGATCCACATCTAATTTAGATCGAATTCATATCCTATGTTAAAAAGCGCGAGGCATTGGTTTTTCCGAATTCATTATTAATTACATATTACCTATATATTATTTGAATTAACTATCAAAAAAGCTGCAGCCCTATTCATTTGAAAGATTTTTATGTACTCCCAAAATCTCACAGGAAAATATTACAGCATTACACTTCAGTCATAACTATACCATGAACCTCACTTTTCACGCCCTTTTTAATACTGTTTGACAATAGCTCACTTTGGCCATTGTCAGTTAAAACCTCATAAAACCACGTTTAAAGTATATGTGTATTTTTTACACCCGTTTAAACCGTATGTGTGAAACTTATAACCTGCGCGGCAACAGGCAACTGGGCTAACTGGGATATTGAGTTAACTGGTAGATAAATGTTGTCGTTCGATTTAACGGCGCTTCGCGTGTGGCCGTCAAGGCGTGGCTGGGGCCAGGAAAAAAGCGGGAGACCAATTCAAACTTAACTTACATCAAAATGATATCTAAATGATGTCTTTTTATTATCATTCGCCCCTGTCGGCTCGATTCGGAAAATGAATTAGATTTTTACTAGACTTCAACAAGTTACGATACGGATAATTTAAAGATATTTGTAAGATAGATATGTCAAATTTGACGTTTCCGCGATTCTGGAGGTCCTCTTGAACGATTTCGACAAGTTATGACTTAGATATCCAAGTCACATCTAGTCGATATCTAATGTAGATCTAGTTGATCTCTAAATCGTCTCTAGATCTTGTGATTATCTCGAAATCCGAATAGGCCTGTGTGTCTCAAGCGAAATGCACGCGAAAATGATAGCTAAATGTCATATGCAAACTCGTATCAGTTTGATGTCACATGTATACGTTCAAATCGGGCTCCGGGTTAAGTTTTGTACTATTAACGGCTCTGCAGACCTGCTAGTGAAATAGGGTTGACTTTAGTTAAATTAAAATACATTGCTTCACATCATGCGCGAAATACAACCACTGGAAATTTGTTGGGAAAGGGTAAACCATGACACGATTTTTATTTAATGAATCGGAAATAACCAGAAAGAGTAGGTAATTCGTCCATGACAACGACAAGGGTGTGTTTCATATAATCTCTATAGAGGTAAAGTTACTAAGCATTTTGAGATTTCAAACAAAAGAAGCCGTATTACAATTTTTATAATAAAGGGAGCGTTAGCTGCCTCAAACGTGATTTGCGTATTATGCGTGTTATTCCATGAGTAAATATTTGAGCATCGTCACTAATAAATTATATTATAAGCTTACTAGATATTTTCTCCGTCCCAATGGGTAAGGAAATTTATTGTTCTGCAGGATTATTAAAAGATACCTAGTCAAAAGGAGAATATAGCTAACAAGTTTGGTAGCAAAAATGTTGTCATGTATATTTTAATTGGATTTATTTATCGGGCAATCCGCTCATTTCGAGGCCCGCTACAACTTCTTCTAGATCGATCTGCAGGGTGTTAAACTAAATTACTTTTTCGGCCTTCCCTGTAACGGAGCCTTGACCGGCGTTAAATATTTGTCCAATTTATTATGTCCTACGCTTTGTTCTCTATCTTTAACTATGTTAGTTTTTATTTTAACTCTCTGAGACATTTGTACGTTATTCATTTGTTACTTTAATGTGTTACGTTTGTTATTTCTAATAATGGCTCTAACTTCGAGAATTCTTTCGTCCATTTTTCATTTGTTAATTCTTTAGAAGCTTTCTTATTTGATTGTGAATTCGTGTGTGTAGTTAGAAATTCTTTTATTTATTGTTACTTTGTCTAGACATTTCGTGGAATTAATTAAATGTAAATGTGACATACCTTGTTACTTGTTACTTTTTTCTGGAAAACGTATAAAATTTTTAGAGGCAGTAAACTTATCATGCGTATCAATGATTTCATGATACAGTATTTCCAGTACTATTATTACTTGAACACATAATGTCTGATATGGTGAAACGAATAAGCGAAACATCATTTTAATTATTTCCAAACATTATTAGTCTTATTGATTCTCGGTAACATTCGAGTACACGATTCGAGATTACATATAAACCAAAAAGCGAACATGGCATGAAGGTACCTAATGAAATAAAATTACATAAAAAAGTGTTTTTCTTTCACATCTCTTAGGTTATTACAGTAATTCAGTTGAGCTAATAGCGACTTAAAAAAAGATTACAAAATTCTTAGGCCTCATATAAAAGTTCTATAATAGCATCGAAACGAAACGTATCACACTCTTAAACTATCAATTTGTACACAAAATTCGTAAAAGATTACAATAGGAGCTCTAAAGGAACACAGTCAAATACTAATTAATACGGAGAATTTACATCGGAGGGAACCTGCAGTCAGATAACTTTGGAGTTCAAATTTTTTTTCAATCTCTCCTTAGGCATAATATAATTACTACGACTCTTTACTTGCATTTTCTATGGTCATGGTAATTAGACAGCAGATACTTCTAAATAGGGCGGAGACACAGATAAAAGATAAGATTATAATGAAAGATAATATAGATAACACTGATGTTAAACATCCAATGAATATAATACTGTTAACATCTTTCCTTGCAAATTATTTACCAAGACTTACATTCGTTTTACATTTTATGGTCGTGGTAATTAGACAACAGACTTTTTTAAACTGAAGATTAAACAAAGAAGACAAGGACTCTTCATTTCTTTTTTATTCAAGTTGATGCCAAAGTCGATAACTTTTCTAATTACCTCCCATGTTGTGTACAAAATATTACGTTTTGCCTCACGGCGTTGCGACGCCAGACTTAATTGTTTTTTAGGTATTTCTAGATTTTTTTTTTGTAAATAATTACTAACCGTTATCCAAGATCTGACTGCAGAATTTGAAGGTAAATGGCGCTAATACATGACTTTTCCCATATTCATATCCATTGAGCATTACAAAACTCTTAAATTATTTGCGCGTTCTCCTGATATTTGTGCATTAGTGACTCTAAATTCACTATCAACACAACACAACAACCCCGTTGTCCTCGTTGTTGATCTAATACTTGTAATATTGCAATTTTATCGACTGTGCTCGTAATATGACACTATGATCACATACTTACGTAATCCTAACAATAAGGTCAGTGTGCGGAAAAACGTCTATCTGGTAAGACCGTCTACCGGGTCTTTCATCGCTTCTAACTCTTGCGTTCGTCCCTTTACAGAAGGTCTGTAGCAACAGAACCAAAATTTTCGTATGCCGGTCTTCCACACATTGACTTTAACCTCCTATATCCCAGAGTCATATATGGAATTTTAAGTATAGAAGTTTCTTTAATTCCGTTATAGTTCAATATTTGATTTGAATGCGTCCTTTTAAAAGGACGTCGTGACGTAAAAGGTTAAATGAAATTGTTGTTTTCATGACACTGACGATAAAATGGCAACAATACTATACGTAACGTAAAATCAGGTAACAATAGTCCTTAAATACAACTATGGTTCAGTTTTTAACGTTGATTCTTAACGAGCCTTTATGATCTGTACTCGTTACATTTATTTTGGAGCTCAGATAGACCAATGCTCTTTCTAAATTATATACTCAACATAATTTGAAAAATACTTATTTTACTAACTAACAAACTATTTTGGCTCAGCGATCCAAAGAGAATCTTGGCCCCCGAAACGAGAGCGTGCCACCTGTCCCGATCCTGCGCTACTTCCTGTCAGTTACTGACGCGAATGTGAAGCAGATCCGCCGTCACACTGTCTTTCCAGCGATACCTACCTGGGCCGACCCACCGGATGGCTACCAGTCGGTCGGACTTATTTTACTGGAACTTGAATTTGGACCATATTTGTAAGCTGTGGACTTAAGTTACCTGATTTTACGGTACTTGAAAACAAGGCTACAAACAGGATAGGTAGTGAGATTTATCTGTGATAATTATTGCTGTGTTGCGCATTATCCCATCTGTCAGGAGAGTCCGAACAATCGAGATGAAACATAGTATCTTCCTGAACTCCCCTAAATCATTCCACGGGACGATTCCCAAAGACATTTCTGAACCAACTATTTTCAAATTATTTTCTTACAAGCGCCATAACCTAACCTAATCTACTTATATACAGCTCTCCTGCACCCGATGCGACGTCGTGACAACCTCGGGCCGGAGACGGTGTGCCGTGAGCGATGACGTCACGCCCGTGGCCGAGGATGGGCTGCAGGCGTTTACGCCTTTGTTCACTCTTCCTAAACTATGATACGACTGTAACAAAGGAAAAAAAGATTAGCGACTACAAATAAAAAATGCGACTAACACCAATCCAATGGGATCGAATGGTTATTTTTAACCTTTAACGGACGCCACAACTTAAAAATTCTACATAAGAAAAAGAAGTAAAACCTGTAGGTACTTACACTAGTTAAAGGTATTCTATAATCCTTCTTTCTCAGGTCCGCGTAGTAGGCCCCGTCGGGGTCCGCGCGGATCTCTTCCACCTTCGGCATCTTGGAGGCCGAGGGAGGCCGCTGGAGGCTCATGTAGCCGTTGGTGACTGGCCTCCGTTCTACGGACAAAGACGTAATTAGAAACCGTGTACTTTTTCACAAATTTTGAAAGCTTTGTGCTACCAATACTATAGTTTAATAATGAAAGTCAGACACTAAGCCAGATGCTTTAGTTTAGTTACTTGCGTGTTCATCAAAACTGTAAAGTTTTCTCTCCTGTGGACAATAGTTAACAGCTTGTGGGCATGTAGGTAACGATTTTATCATACTTATCCAAATAACAGGAGTTAAGCGTTAAAAAAATTGACCTTTATAGCCCTTAACTTTTGGGTATAACTATTGGGTCCACAGGAAAGACGTGAACATAGTTTTTTGTTTGACCCTTTATACCGGTCGCCGTTTTTGACAACTTGATACACGTTGACTTTTTCTCGATCCACGAAGAAACAATGCAAAAATTCCTCAAGTAGGGAAAATAGTGGTGCAGTGGATACTCAGTGAGTATTATTATTTTTAGAGTATTTATTAAGGATGACACTAGGCCGGACCGGCGCCGGGCCGGAGCTTCCGGCGCTTCGTTTTCAATGGAAAGCACTACGTGATCACCGATCAGCTGTCATAGAAAAAGACATGTCGTACGCCTCGGCCCGGTCTACCGTGAGTCATCCTTTACTCACCATATAAACAAGGTATGATATCAGGATCAGCGTCGTCTTCTCTCGGATCAGGCGCATGTAGCAGCGCCCCGCGCGCCCCGCGCGTCTCCCCCCGCGGCTCTGTGCTGCTCGCGCGGGATTCCGCTTCTTTGACAGGTGTAGGGGTGTGCGCTGCGCGCTCCATGTACATTGCCTCGCTAGGGGTAAAAGGAAGGATATTAATGTAGCCTTCAGGTCGTCATCATCTACGTCGAGTTTTCTAGAGATGCGATTCCTATTTAAAAAGTCGTATGGATCGAGCAAGATTCATAAGCTCGATAGCTCAATAGTTGGACCAGTTGTAACGTCATTCTAAAAAGTCTGGAGATAGTAATTGTTTATAAATCACCTTAATTAGAAAATCCAAAATTCTTTCTCGAAATTTTATTAATTCATTTAAACCATTTGCGTATCATTGGGGCGAGTAAAATGGAGTAGGGTACTCTAAAAGAAATGAGTCATTAAGCCCAGTTTTTTAACAATTGTCACCACATAGAATCTTGTATCGACTCAAAAGGCATCCTATAGGTTCCTGCCATTAAAATTCGACTAACCAATAGGTACTTCACCTACCTCAACGGTGCATGTTTCGCCGGCAATCCCCGGTGTCTGTTGGCGTGTCTTCTATACAAGACCGCCAGCACTCCACACACGGCTGTGGCCAGCAACGCAGACATGGCCGCTATCGAAGCTAAGACTGGTGAGACGCCGAGCGTGTTGCTTTCACCTGCACCAAAAATATATTTATAGATCCAGATAATAAAACTAGGAGGCTAATTTAATCTTACGTTATAATTTAATCGTATGGTATTATACAGATACAGAGAAATCATAAATCTAACTCCAGAGATTTAATCCACTATCGTATTACCGTATATATATGTCAGTCGCCTGTGCGACGAGCGAAATGCACGCGCGCCTGACATTTGGATATAATTTTGATGTCACAATGTAAGATTGAATTGCCCTCCGAGTCTAATTAAATGTTATAAGTTGCACTACCTAATAAGACTGCAGGAAATTATTTTATCAAAGAAGTCGTTATATTTCCATAAGCAGAACTTCCGAGTTACTTAATCTATTGCACTTTTTTGTCTGGTGCTAATAATATAGGTAATTAGAATTGTTTCAGCAGATACCTAAATACTCTAAATAAGTTAATAAATTATTTTGTTTAGTTTCGTATTTATATAAATAATTTTGTTTGAAAATAAATGTATCATTAAAATAAATAAACCTCCCGGAAACAGACCTAAGCTAAATAAGTAAATATATCTTGTGGGTATTATGTTATAAAGAGACTGACGTATTAAGTACAACTTTAAAAACAGTTGTAGTTTTTCCTAAAGCTTGATCACACGTACTTACTTAGTTTACGAAATGAAATCACTATCAAAGAAGAAATCGAAGAATTCCCCGCTAAACACATAAATGTAAACAACGATTTCCAAATAACTCATTAAAGAGAACTAGGTAAACAACTTTAATACCAGACATATAATTAACAGACACTTCAAAGCATGATTATGTAACTAAGAAGATTAACTGACTGACGAGGTATTTATAATGAGGATTTTAGCAGTGGTAATAATATAGAACATGAATCGCAAACACAATTAATTATTAATTTAAATAGCTCAATTATCACAATATTCAGTTTTGTCAGTGTTGTGGCATTTCAGGGTGAAGCAAAGGCAAATATTGCTAAAGTAGGCAAAAACCTAGGGAAATTAACCCACGAGTGAGTAATGAACACAAATATAACAATATATAATAAAATAAAATGTAAGACATGAATATTCTGCTGTAACTACTTTGTCACAAAGTTCAAAGAAATAAAATAAACCCCTCAATAACTAAAATTAAAGTTACTTTCAAATTACTGGTAAATAAGTCCCTCTACAAAACCATACTCCAGAAACCAAATTGACAAAAATATAATTGTGTACCAAAACAGCATCACAGGTTTGTTTGATGCAGTTCTGCTTTAATTAATTTACGGCAAGTTATAAAATAGAGACTGAAGACTTCACAATCTAAATCAACAAAGGAAACTATACTTTAAATACTAACAATACGGTGTAAAATCGGTTGGCAGTTAACGTTTATTGTATGCAGTTTTTAATGCAGTCGTCTTCCGGCAAATGTCGGAAAATAAACGTAGCTCTGACGTTTATTGCCTTTGATGTAGTTAACATTTCTTGTACTAAAACGGGAAATTAGTAGAAAAAGATAATTAAAAATATGTGAATTTACTATGACATATCGTTTGATATACAGATGTTTTCACGAAGAGAAATAAATAATTGAACAAGAGAACGATAAACGCTGAATGTTGATGAAACAATGTTAGTTATTTTTGGTTAAATGTTGTTCCGCACCAAACTTAGTTCTTATACTTCTTATCGTTTGTCTTTATTTCTAACTTACATCAATCCTAAAAGATTCCTATAAAATCTAGCATAACCTAGTAAAATATAAAAATATTAATTGTGAAAATTCATAATCACTCTTTTATGATTTTTTTCCTTCACTTTAATGTTAAACTTATGTTAGTACACAAGCCTAGCATGATCGCTTCCGATTTAGACCCAGTCGATCCAAACACCATTACTCTAATCATACTCAATTACATTCTGTAGCCACTCGTCCTTCTAAAACGTACAATCTTCCTTTCAGGTGATTTAGTATAATGTACCTTATTTTTAAAGGATTAAAGTATATTTCGAGAACTACAGGTAAAAGTTAAGCATCATGTCAAAGCACTCGAGCCTCGAATTTAAAGTCAACTTTAAATAATCACACAATCACAAGCGTAATCACTCAGTTCTCAAACGTCGTAAGAACGATTAATTTTCTAGTTATATAAGCCATTTTATGTACTAGCACAGTATTTTAGTGCAAATGTTTCTCAAATTGGCGGTTTGCTCGGCCGCGGGTAGTTTATTCGACTGCAATCAGGAAATACGGCACGACCGCAGTTGACTTCATTAGTGACTTCGGGTTTTAACATACCGTGTAAATGAATATAGGGAATCCGGATCCGTTCGGCGAAATATCCGTGCATTTTTTCAGATATACACGTGTTTTCTGAATTAAAATGTTGTATTCGTACGACCAAAAATATTAAGTTAATGGCGGAAAATAACTGTTATACAGGATTACGATTTTTTTTTTCGGTTTTTACTCACGCATTTGACACTAAAGTTTAACTATAATGTAATTATAAAGCCTTAGGTCTTTTATAGATACGATTTTGTAATTAAAATAGAACTTGAAAATTATCCATTATCATTCACAGTTATAATTTTCGTTAATAATATTCTAAAAGTTAGGGTGTACCTCAGGGTACTATCTTGGGACCAGCTTACCAGTATACTTGGCTTGTCCTTTCAGAGTGACAGTTTCAATTGTTGACACGTCGCTACGACCCTTTGCGTTGACGGCGTATAAGTCGATGCGATAGCTGACGCCGGGCGGCAGCCCTTTGATCTCGAAGAAAGGGGGTGTTCGGTTAGTTGAGACGTTGTAGCGGACCTGTAATATAATACGTTGTTAAAAAAAGGAAAAATAAAACATGTGATAGGTAATGTGATATGATGTAGTCTTCGGGTTCTAAAAACAATACTCCAAGCAAATCAAAAATATATAATGTAGAGTAAGTATCATCTACTGTGTAAGATATACATATCAAAATAGTAAAATACTATTGCACACAAAAATATACAAATGAATGTATTATACTTAATAAACGTATCGCTATTGTTGCACAGCGATGCCAGGGATTTTATATATACATAGGTATCTTATAAAATATAATTTTAGATAACTTCGACCCTTGTCTGTTCATTCTTTCCCAATACACTATTAATAACAGATAATTTTATGCCTCTATTTTATCACGTCTAGCTCGAACTTATATCGAAGCTTTGATGAAATTTTAAAGACGTAGTAAAAGCAAAGTTTGATACATAACTCAAAGAAACTAATTTAATCTCCACTAGGTACAGCGGGTGTGTTATATTAGCTATATTAAAATATTATAGAGACACATTTGAGATTGTATGCTCGTTGTAGCTGTGAATCGAGTTTAGAATAACAAATAAATAGTCTCAGGAATACTGGAATTGGAAATATCGTATCGAAATTATAAACAATTTCTGTGATGCAAGTTTATTGACTCATAGTATTCATACTAATAAAATAACTAAGTTTTACATAGGTATGTCCATATAATAAAGACCGCGATAACAACGGAGTCCAATATGATGATTATTATGAATGAGCGTAAGTATAAGTATTATACAAAAAACAGTCTCAACCAATAAAACGGGGATTCCAATCAGAGTTAACGCCTCTGTTAATCTTATTATGTATTTTGTACTTATTGATGTAAATTAAAATAATTGTAGTTTTTGTTTGAATACTGGGTGCATTATACATTTCAGATCCACTACCGATATCATTTTACACCAAACATCAATTTAAAAAGCTTATAAACAGTTATACACACTCGAGCAAAACGAACGGAAAAATAGTTTTGCATAAACAATATTACCAATACCGATGGGATACTGTACTGATAAACCGCCTGCTCATGTTGTATCGGCGCGATCAAATCAACGCGATGCCTTTCGGGTTGAATACAGGACCATTCATATACAACCAGCATGGGTGAGTCAAAGGCACAAAACAACCCGTATTATTACGCTCTCTGGATTTATGGTTATGGAATTTGAGGTCATGTTTAACTGGTTTGAGTGAAATATCGACTCGTACATATTCTGAATACACAAGTGCCATTGCAAATTTTTTGCCGAACGCTATCAAATGATTGTGGCACGTTTTTGTTGTATTGTATGTTTGTCAAGCATTTGGACAGAGTTCCGCGAATTTCGAATTCAGTTCGAACAAATTTTATGGTATTTTTTTTAGTTTTTGCTTTGTGTGCGGTTTTATTTAAAAATCAAACAGTTACAAAAAACCGTAGGAAACTCTAACAAAAATGTTTTCGTGAATATATTCTGTACTGGTACTTTTAGGAGCATTTATGTTTAAAGGAAATCTGAAAATTCATAGTTTAAAGTATATTATGAAAGGCATAAACAACTACATATTTCAAACAGCTATTGTCTTAATACTTATAAAGACCTAGATTTAACAAGGTTTTCATAATATAATCATAAATTACTGTTTAATACTGTACAAAGCTACATTTTGTAGGAATTAGGTATGTTTGCAAATGGCTAACATTTACTTAATTAACTGTGTTCTTGATATTAAAGATCTTCCATTACTTCCGAATCCTTCTAATGTTACTCTCCTGTTGGATCGAAGTCAAATTCAAACCGGTTTCACTTATGCAAAAGTAAAGTACAAAAGTGCATGGAGATGTTTCAACCGTTTCAGCTCAGTGTACCCCTTACGTTTCATTAAAGTGTCAATAGGCCCTCTACGTGTTGGCTTCAACTCCGCGCACGCCTTCCAAAGGTCCGGAACACCATTGTTTATGGGAAAGACGTACAAATATACTCACAATCAAAGATGGGAGCTCCAGCAATTCCATGAGGAAGGTCTGGGGGAGACCGCCGTCGAAGTTCTCGACGCACTCCACGTATAAGGAGTCGATGCTCTGGTTCGCCACCGTGCAGTTTTGCAGGTGGAATGGACGACCTGGGAAAAAGCACTAATATAGTAGCATTCTCTGCATTGTCATAATATTCATGATCTACTACCATTAGAGACAACCAGTAGGTTTCTATGCCTTTCGACTGAAGCTTATCTCTTTGACTGCCATAGACGTCTACGGATGCAAGCGGCGACAGCATAATGTAGACCTTTGTTCATTCTGACGGTCGACGAATAGCAATAATTAGGGCGATCAAAACCTTTTTTTCATGGTCACAATAATTTTCAGTTTGCGCTTCACAACTTCCGACGTAAATGAATTAATGATTCACAAAATCAGTCAAGACCCTTTAATCTGAACCAAAACATTTTATGTGAACTAGTCAGCTCGTAATTAGATCTGTAAGAAATGCTGATCGGCTAATTGGATTATATACAGCTCTCGCAGTCGATGTAGTCTACAGACTACCTCCTCAAAACCCTCACTTAGACGCTGCAACTATCATTTGCTAAAATGCTGCGGCCAATCATGATTTAAAAGTCTAAACAAATGAAGATCAGCTCCACCGACTCACCAGCCGCCACCAGCTGGAATGAGCACGGCACCTTCTGCTGGCCCACAGAGTTCTTCCCGTAGCACATCAGCGTGCCGTACTCCATGTCGGTGGTTGGGGTGTAGTTTAACGTTGACTTGTGGCCGTTGCTGTTGAATAACCTGAGGAAATAGTACGGATTTAGCCTCCTGAACCAGGACCACTTGTTTTTTTTATTTATTTGGAACCCATTCACCGCCCCGAAATTTGCATACTAAAATCGGTCTCATGGGCCGGGCAGCAGTATAAAAGTTCAAAATATAAGTAATGTAGTGTAGACTAATATCCACTTCGTCGCGCTACAGCGGTAAGTAAGTAGGTACATACTTAGGCGCTAGATCAGTCTGCTCTCCCGAATTGTTGAACGTCCAATGAAACGACGTGACAGCCGGGTTGGCGTCGACAGAACAGTGTAGGGACACGGTCTCATGCTTGAGGGCACCAAAGAGCTCCCCATCACGTTGTTGGGCGCATACTGGGGCATCTGTTGACAAAATGTGGAATCTAATTTCAGGATACAAATAAATCAAGCTACTTAGCTGGTTACTCGACGAAGACTCTAAGATGATTTATTTCATACTCATACCATACATGATATAATAAAGCAAGACTCAAGAAAAGTGGTTTGACTGGTGCCAACAACGGAGGTACGCGATATACCCACACGTAATTTAGTTAACATAGTTTTATACTTATACCAATATGAAATTACCTACCTATAAAGACTCAACGGTATGAGAGCTCAGATTCTAACCTACTCACAATATTACCCTAGAGTTTGTAGGGAAAACCCCAACTTACTAGCATTAAAAACACTTATTATTAGAACGTACAAATTCTCTTGACACGACAAAAAAACAGCACTTTAAATATCTCTCTAAATCATTCGCAGATTCTTAGAGCACTATAAAAATGCTGAAAGCTTTAGTTTATCGACAATAACCTCGAGCAAAAGTCACAAACTTCAGTTTCCATTAACTTCTACGATATTACTTTGAAAAAGTTATACTTATCCTGGTTCATGGCACCAGAATAATGAAGAATAAGACTGAAGCTCTATAATGATGAAAATAGCAAGAAAACTATCAAAGTTTGAAGATTTAATCTAGATTGATAGCGCTAAGTTTGCCAAGATAATAGCTAGAGGCGTTTTAATGAGAAAATCTGAAATCATATTTATAATGAGAATTTGATATTTAAAGAGAAATTAAATAACAAAAGTTGTCCTGAATAATTATGTTTTAGACAGAGGCGTACATTATTAGAAATAAAGAAAAAGTGGAATAACTCACTGTCTCGGGCGAGACTCGAACTCGCGACTGGGATACAAGCCCATCGCTCTGCCAACTAAGCTACCGAGTCTTACCCGTTGACAGCGAATATTTCCAGCATACGTAGTGAGTTGTTCCACTTTTCATTTATTTCTTACTATTATGGTTTTGTTTGTAGGCGTTTCTGCTTAATTCAAAGTTAATACAGACGTCTGCTAATAATACGACCATATTTGAACAGACGAATGCAGTCGCAAGTTCGAGTCTCGTCCGAACAATAAATTTTTCGTTTTTTTCTTGATTGTTACGTGAACGAAACGAGTCTGTCTTAGTTTTAATACTCCTTAATAATTAAAATACTTCCTATATTTTTTTTAATTTGAAATAACAGTAAGTAGTATTTAGATACAGATGTAGTGAATAATTGTTTTCCATCGTATTTTCTCACAATCGTTCGTATTTGTCATGATAGTTCAGTCAATGTCAGTACTCTTTTTGTATGTACCGAGACTGACTGAAATAGCAATACAAGTTCGTAAGTTTCCATGAAAATACGATGGAAAATAATCATACACTACATTTGTACTCAGTTGTTTCTGATATCTCTCTTCGTCTTGTCTGGTTTAGGGTAACATTCCATTTCTGACTGCACACTACTAGTACGAACGCGTCGGTATTATTGTCAATTTCCATAGTAAAATGAATGGTAATGCTGCTGACGTTGGAAATGGACTGTCACCTTTACGCTGTACGCAGCGTGCAGCGTCATGGCAGCGTCACTTTGTATTGAAAGACAGCAATATTTCTAAAGCGAACAGCGTCAAGCGGATAATAAGGCCTAAGTTCCCCAACATAACCATGAAGCGTTTTAATGAGAAAATTAATAATAACAAGTGTGTCCCTTAACCCGTTACCTGGTAAATTAAATTTTCCCCGGGCCTTTACGCTGCATTCCACAAAAGCGCTCGGAAATTTAAAGCATTTTCAAAGAAAATGCTAGTTTTAATACCCTATTATGGGTAAAATGCGGGTAAGTAAGCATGTTATATTTTAGCAGGCGTCTTAAAAATATAGAATGTGAGTATTTTAAACTGAATATGAAGGTTATTCAGAGAATACATAAATGTTGTTTTATTATCGCATGTATCTTAAGCAGCGTAAAGTCAAGAAATTAAAAGGGGACAGATATGGCCCCCTTACTAAACTTGCGACGGAAAAAATGGCTAACGTGTGGGTTTTTAACTATTATCTCAATTACTCTGAAATTATCCTTCTCTTAATATTTTTCTTCTCAAAACAAATTTTACTCCGAAATCCACGTCGAGTAAAACAAGGCCAATCAAACGAGAACCCTTCAATAAAACACGTTAAACAAATACCTAAACCTAAGCTGACACGACTCATATATGTGACACTCTAAACGTTGTCAGGGTTTAAGCATTTAGCGACCAATCTAGGCGTCCGACCGAAATCCGAACAGCGTCAGAACTCCACAGACATATCTGAATAGAACATGTAAATGCACTCTAAGCAATTCGATTCCCTCACCACACCTAGATCAGGTTGAGTCGCTCAACGCTGACGCAATCTCAGTAGGAATATTCCAGTGTATTAAATTCAAGTGTGGTGCGGGAGGGTCCTGGATTATCCCCAGGGTACCTTCCTTCCACACAGCCCGATCGCTCTACTAAGCCAGTAGTACTGAGCCCAAATGTAATAAATGATCTAGCACCCAGCCAAAATCCCCCCGTTTCATCAATCGCCCGAACATTGCCACATACATAAGTGCCATATACTTACACAAATGTCCAAGCCTCAAGCAAATTCCTACTCGGAAAAAACAAATGCCCCTGTCTATCGATCATGCCTTATATAGAATGATTTTTATGTGAAAATCACTTTCTGTAATAGTGTTTCGAGAAGTCATTACACACCAGACATATTGCACATAACTTAAGATGTACTAGGTATTATTCGAACTTACTGAACTCTGGTTTTGACGCGATATTCCTACCGCTCGGCTACCAGTTTTCTCACATGTGACATCTATTCAGATATGTCTATCATTCAGGGATCACAGATCGTCCAACTGGCGAACGTCGACTTAAACCGTCAGCTTACGCAGTGCTCTAGCTAAAAATTGCAACGTAATTTGGATTTGCGTTTGGTGTGAGACTGGAGGGTTTATATAGACGGTTGATATTTCCTTCACATACACCTAATTCAGAAAAAATTGGGGCAAAAGTCTCACGCGATGGTCAGGTCATTAGCCGCACAGTTGGCTATTACTGAATTACCTATCACAACCTCGAATCATTATTTGTCAGTTTTTTCATTTTTGACGGAACGCGATTTTTTTTTCAAAAATCGAGGGATTTTCAGAAGGATATTAAATTTTACATAACCTTGGTTTCTGCAGGATACATTTTTGAACGTTTGAAAATTTTATAGGTTTTGGATAAAACGCGTTCGTTCAAATGCAAATTGTGAAATTAAACATCGTCAGAACATTTTCGAAGTCGCGATAGGACAGCAGATTACTGTCAACACGGCAAATAACCGCAACCAATAGTGACAGGTGGATCGCAAACGAGATCTAAAGCATCAAATTTTTTTTTTATTATGAACGGTAATTTATGATTATGATGGATGTAAAATCTTTATTTTACCAGAGCCCTAAACCCTGTATAAGGAGATGGCTCAATGGATCAAGAAGCCGACGGGGAACACGCACAACGGGTTCTTGGGGAGATCCTTGGGGGAGGTCTGTACTTAACTGCAATGGACGTCTTCTTATATAGTACCTACTTATACCTTACACAGTAGATTAAGGAAGATTGTTGAGTGCTACCGTTCGCCAACAAACTGCCATGCAATTTGGCGAAAAAATATGTGTAATGGATTACTGTGTATTTTTTATTGAGTAAAAAAAAAAAAAAACAGGTGAACTAAGATTTATAGATACCGCTGTATGAGGAGGCACAATTGGTTGTAGATGAAATCCTGGATAAAAGGAGTCGTGACTTACATCTGACCAGCAAGGACACGGGATTGCTAGTGCCCTTGCCCTCGCTGTTGGCTGCCATGCAGGTGTAATCGCCAGCTGCAGCCCTTGTCACCCTCTGGAGCACCAAGCTCTGGGCGCTGAGGATGATGCCGTCAGCTTCGTTGTGGAGGATCTCGGTGTTCTAGAAAAAAATACAGGTTACATACTAGTTTGTGGAGGATCTCGGTGTTCTAGAAAAAAATACAGGTTACATACTAGTACAGGTCGGCAAACCACGGAGCGAGCATGCTGCTCTTTGGAGGTAGGTATAGTCACCACACGGGATTGTTATGCCATTTAGGGTTTTTGCTAAATTAGAAATTCTACAACTAGCGTAATTACGAGGGTCGCACTGAAAGATTCGGGAATGGGACACTTAGAAATAACATAATAGAAACAGGCATATAATTTATAAAAATGTAACTCTTTATAAAACTTTTAAGGTATATTCCATTTGGTTGTCATTTGTATTTAAGAATTACTGGCAATTTGAAAATTGTATGTCGAACATTATTTGAATTTTTGGCCAAGTGATTTTTCGGATCATATTTTTAAACGGTTTTCAATATGCCCTCAGCGAACAAATAAAAGTTACAATGGGCTTCTGTTATTTTTTTATGAACTAGAGTTCATCGTACGCTCGTTTGCAGTTAAAATTAAATATGAAAGTCACTTTCATTTTATCCCATGGGTGATCTTAAAGAAGCATGTCATTCCAAAGCGACGTCAAAAATTAAAATCGCATTTGTGCTGTTAATTAAAAAGACTGCCAAAAAAGTTGCATATCGGCAGATTTCGACATTCCTAAATATTCATATGACAACAGTAAAAAAATCTTTTATATATATATATATATATGTAAAAAAACTTCAATTCCGTTGGCTACTCCACGAATTTCATACAAAACCACTAAGGCCCCAAAATCGCCATACAAAAAGGACTTTGGGATTATGACCCGTGTGCATTACAGAATGATTACTTTCAAAAGAAAATTTATATGCGTGGTCAGTTTGAGTTTAAGTATGTATTAAAATAAAGATTGACCGTCTAGATGCGACAGTTTTCTCTATTCCCGACATTTTCAGTGCAACCCTCGTATTGAACAAACAATTTAGCTAGGACCCTAAATGGCGCCACAATCGCGGAGCGTGATGGTCTGATGATACAACTGTGGGTTCTCTAGTCACTCAAAAGTACTAACACTTGGAGTTCCCAAACCATGGAAGAACAAATTTTATATTAAAGGAAAAATTGAAAAAATCACCGCTTCTACAAAGACTGACACTTGCGATGCGACCTTTTGGAACACCGGTCCAATCGCTCTTCCAAAAGGTGTTCGAAAAGATCGCAAGTTCGAGTCTTGCCAGAAGCGGTGATTTTTTTTCCTTTGATACAAAATTTGTAGTACTGCTCGCAGATGTAGCTGCATGATAAAAATAATTCAAGGAAAACAACGTTTGCGGCTGTTTGAAGTTCCCAAAGCAGTCATTTTACTGCAGATGGCTCTTCTTCTAAATATGCCAAAAAATACACAAAACGATACGATTAAATCATACTATGCTAAAACAGAGACGCCCTACTCAGAAAAAGACGCCTTCAGAAGGTCACATTCTCAGATCAGACATACATCGAAGACGTCCTAAAAAGTGACGTCATAAGATTCATAAGAAACAAAATATATAGGTTCTCAGAACGTGATCTATATCGAAAGTGACCTACTTTGCCTAATTGTTATTTTGCATAATGTATACAGTGTTGTAAAAATAACAACAACATACACAAAATGCCAAAAAAGAACGGATATGAATAAGAAATTACACACGCTGATCTTAAAAATACAGAATCAAATTGAGTCAGCTTCCGTCAGCGGCATCAAAAGAACAACATTAATTTGGAAAAACTTCCCCTTTGAGTTTCATAGGACGGCAATTCTTTGCAGGCTTGCAGGAATTTATTATAGCCCTCAAAAGGCCGAGCGGAAAGTGTCATTTTTCCTACAGAATAAATAGAGAATACTTTACGCGCAAGTTGGGTAAAGTAGTTTCATAATATAGATTTTTTTTTATAGTAACAAACATGTAACGTGATTTTTTAAACTGAACCTGCGAAAACTTCGACATAAGTGTGTAAATTTTTTTCAATCAGCGAGTTTTACTATTTCTTAGGATAATTACAAGAAAAGTTAAAAATAGCCAGCAAATTAACATTAAGTAGTCCAAGTAAGAGATGAAAGCCTATAAGTATCTTATGACTAATAAAATATAAAAGAAAAAACATTTTGGTACACTGCTTAAATTTATTCTGAAAAGGCTGCCTTGCGTACAATCTTTTAGATAGGTACCATAATATTAATTATGGTAGAAATTTAAAATGCTAAAATATTTACATAACTTTTTAACGAGTCTAAAAATGATTCTCGGAATTGATAAACCAACAACAACAATATTGAATTCAGTCGGTGATTAAAATTTTTATTAATAAAGTTAACATACAAAACTGAGGAAAAACGAAACTTCCTAAAGGGGAAAAGTTTGGGCCTGTCAAACCGTGGTACGAATATGATTTATGATCTTAATCGGATCATTTGTATTTATGTGGCATCTTATAATTTCAGGATAGTTTACTAAGAATAGAATTCGAGTACATGTTTGAATGTCATTCACCATTCATTACGCTCAATCAAACTTCAATGAAATCTAATTCTAGCTAAATACGGCCTACGCATTGTTCTATTCATTCTCTGTCCACTCTGGGACAGCCTGGACAGCATTTGACCAAAATTCCCAGCATCTAGGCTCACTGCATTATGAGCTTTATCTACTTTCAATTTAAGTTCATGATGCTTTGTTATATTTGTTGTACTTGGGACGTTTTTATTTGACGGTTGGGGAAGGCTAGTGCAGTCTGCGTCAAAATTGATAAATTCACGTTTTAAGTGATCAATTCCAGAAATGTGTCCAAGTTAAGAGTGATGAAGCTATGAATAGATTCTGACTGACTATTTGAAATCATCCAGTAATAATCATAATTTTATAACATTTATAATTCATTCAGGACTTGAAATTGGTCCTCATTATTAATATTTAAATAAAGATAAAAAAAAGTAATTATTAAACATGACGAACGATTGAAAGAAATAAGTGACAAGTCAAAGACATACAAAATGAGTAAAAGTTAAATTCAATATCTGATGAAATATTTAACTAAAAAAAAATAGAACTTGTTGAGTATACTGATTAAATTACTAACTACAAAGGTGTTTTATGTTAATTTATTTCTTGGCTCTACGCTTCCCATTCATATTACAAAAAGCCTGAAATTTTTGTTATTTATTGTACTTTATCCAATTTTTAACGTGTAAGATATTCGCATACTCACATCGTGGAACCACACTAGTCGATGCACTTTAGGGTTAGCCCGCACGGAGCACTCGAAGTACACGTCATCCCCCTCCTTTATCTCGTCCGGGTTAAGACTGGAGCCCATCCTCAGATCCACTATCGGAACGTCTGTGAACAATAATGGGGTTAAACGTAGCGTTGCGCCTTTCGCTGTCCTTCAACCGTACGAAGCTTAAGCAGATTGACTTAGGGGTGAACTCAGACAATTCTTGATATATGAATTTTAAAATATTATGTATAGTTAAGAAGTTCGTCAGGTTAAAGTTCTTTAAAATCAAATTGATATAGCATGCAAGGCTCCAAGCCGGTTAAAAAAAGCGGTAAATACTGGTTCATTTCGGTTTTGCTCCGAAATTTCATAAGAACGCGAAGGTTTTAAGAATTGTATTGCAACCTTAATAAACCGGTTTATTCGACGTGCGACGAGAAGGCCGGCTGGTCCGGTGGTGTGCCGCGTAAGCAAAGACACCGACGTAGGAAGAAACCGGTTTTTATGGTTCTAAACCGATTAATCTGACAAGAATTTTATGGAAATGTTCTCCTAAAATCCGGTTTCATAATAACGGTACGAACGGAACCGAAATTAAAAGATTTTGCACCAAGTACATGATAACGGTTTGGAAATTTAATCGGTTTCCGAGCTTTGACAGCATATAACGAAATAGTTTATTGCATCTATCTTTTGAATAAATATTCATCGTGAAACCGATTTGGCGATCAAGAGATTATCGCGATTCCGATTTTTCGAACAAGCATTTATCGCAAAACCATTATGTCGAGCAACAGTTTATCATTCCGATGTTTCGAATAAAAATTCGTCGCGGAGCCGTTTTATCGGAATAGCGTTCAAAGTCGCACTCTGAACAATCTGAATAAACTAATCTTGAAGTGTTCATTCAAATTGAAATTATGACTCCATGCGACATTAATGCTTATATACTCATGGACAAACATAGAGGAACGAAAAAAAATATAAAGTATATAATTTCAAAATGAGTACCTACCTAAACTTTTTTTGCGTTCCTCTATATTTCTCCATGAGTGCGGTACCACGATTTACACCAGTTATGAGATTGCCCGAGTTTACCCTTGCCTAAATTGCCGTAGAACCATAACAAAATATAATAGACACAATATCAATGGATATATGCTCTTCATTTTTACTATGCCTTCAGTCTCGGTTAGACAATGAAATTGTTCCATGCATTGTAGCCAACATAATACCATATTGGTCGATGAATAGTTAGGCTTGGTTTCGATCTGGGCAATCTAAGATCTATTCTATTCTAATATGTAGGTATAATACGAACATAGCATTTTCTATTTGTTCTTTTTTGATAAACAACTATTTAAAGAAAGATGGAATAGAACCCAACCTTATATTAAAGTATGATATAGAATTTCTGAGATATATTTTTATGTCAAAAAATTGTGTAAGAGTTAGAATTATGCGTCTTTCTTGTAAAAATATTGCAATATATAATTTTCTTGTTTGATTATCCACAAGAAAAAACCTCCTTTTCGAGAACGTTATCTGTACGTAAACTTTTTCCCAACTGACAATACGATGCGACATTTTTTGCTTGAAAACGTCACCAGTTATATTCCGCGTTGCGTCTGCGCTAAGAATTAACGGGTCAGTAAATTCGTTAATAAATCTACTAAGGAATCCAGGGCAATGAGAGAAACACGCGTTTAGTGCAAGAACTCACAGTGCACATTAAGCCTCCATTTGTCTTCGATGGCCGAGTCGGGAATGTGCTTGTTTTCCGCCCGGCACATAAGGAACCTCCCGTCATCTTCTACCGCCGGTACTAGACTGAGGACGCTTAGTGTTTCGTTGTTTTCTGAGAACTGTAACAAAGAATATATATATTTTATACTAAACAGTGATTCGTTTCTAAAAAGTTAAACATTTTGTTCAGAAAAGTGAAGAAGTTTCTCTCTGTATATTAACATACATACATACACACATAATAATAACAAAGTAATTTAAGTCTATTTGTAAGTTTGTAACCAACAACTATGGATTGAATCGTCCGCAATAAATGTTTTTTATTTTTTATTTATTAAGATGATAGAAAATAATTTTACGCCATTTGTATGAGAAAAGTTTGTATGGAATTAGTTTTTCGTAAAACAGCTCACTTGGTGGCCTGATTTGGGAGTTTATTGAGTCGAAAAGTGCATAGATTAAGGTCGAAACTTATGTTTAGTTCGAACACAAGCAAAACTTCCGGCTTCAGGGATTGTCTGCGCGAAGTTTATTGCAGTTAAAATTGTAAGTCTGTGAATGTGAGTGTTCGAAATCAAAGTAGAAAGTAGCAACTGCAAAGTTGGTGGTAGACATTTTGCGATGGGATGTTCATCTCATTGACTTTACTGCATATTAATATACGCCAGTAAGTACTTTTTTCATTGAAGTATCCCCCGACACTTACATTTTTCGCCATCCGCTTCAGCTGCCTGTTGTTCTTCCACCACGACACGGAGGCCTCTGGCCTCGACCCTGTCGTCTTGCACTCGATCTCGTACCTCTTGTCCGCCGATACTTGCTTCTCTTTCGTTAGTATCGTCACTGTGATTGGCTTCACTGCAATAAATCAAAAGGTTTTAGCTTGGAAGTGAGTCTTTACTTAATTTATCTATTGTTCATATCATCACCTGGTTTAGGATAGGGATAGTCGTAAGGGACCATCCTTAGGTAATTCACGGAATATAAATATTACATCGAGTTATTTATAAGCTATTTGCAGGCCAAACCTCGCTCAAATCTTACATCTTGGGCACATTTGGGTGTTACTAAGTAAAAACGTATTTTTATAATTTTCTTTCTTCAATTGTAAAGTCCAAGTGCGATCCAAATAAGTTTATATTAAAAAAAACACATGTACATTATAAGGAATGGTACTTATTCAAGTCTCTACTTGATTTGTTGCATAGTAAAATTGCCCTCATAACCTAAATTGTATAGCACGGTACCGGACTATTAAATCAATATATAGACATCGATGATGGTACTGTTGGTAGACCAAAATCATTCATAATAATGAAGCGTAAAACTGTTTCAGCTTCACCGAGCTTTGTTGAAATATCCATTGTTCAGTTCTACACTCAATTGATGTTATTACTCGAGTACCGCGTGACCCAGATTTAGAAGTAGTTTGAAACCGTGCCTTTAACGTTTGAAAATTCTTACTTCTTTTCCTAATGATTTACTTAGAACTGAAGTTGTGTTCTTATTACATGCTTTTAGTATAAATGCGCGCAGTAAAAGAGCAAGATCAGTGAGATTTCACTAGCTGGCGTTTTATTTTAATTGGACTAGCTTTGATTTCATTTATAGTTTAAAATAAATTCGTCGCTGTCATCCAATTAGCCTGAAATCGGCAGCGATCATATCAAAAATAATCTCTAGATTTTGCGCTATAGCGCAAAACGTACTCAGGTAACACAAATCTGCCTTCATAAGCCCAATAGGTATCTCAAAAACAAATAATGTTGAAAATGGAATTTTAAGATAAGTAAATAATTTAAACTTAACTTTGAGATACCGCTAATTGGCTTAAGCGGACAGAATTTTTTCTCTCTTATTGGGTAGAAATCGCTAATTTAAGCTTGATCGATGTTTTAAATGAGCAACTATAGATGATCAAGCAAATCTTGTCAGTAGAAAAAGGCGCGAAATTCAAATTTTCTATGAGACGATATCCCTTCGCACCTACATTTTTCAAATTTGCCGCCTTTTTCTACTGACAAGATCTGCATGACCAAGTATATATAAACAACGCCGAGCTGACTACTATTACGTATCTTATGTAGCAGTCTATCTCAATCACGACTGCGCTAAAAGAGAAAGAATAAAGAGGAATTCTCACAGTTGATATCCAAAATAAGCACTTTAGTCTGCGGCGGCGCCAAGTTGGTGTTGGCGGCCTGGCAGACCAGCCGCGCGTTCAAGTGCTGCCGGCCCACGTTGGGGAACGTCAGCGTGTTGACGGTGACCCCGTCACCTCGCTGCTCGTAGGAGTCGTCGATGACTGTGTTCTCGAGGTACCAGGTCACCCAGGGTCTTGGACGGCCTGTGAAAGAGTTGATAGATAGTGTGTGCCAAATATAAACGTTGACTCGTCGGTTGGAAGTTTGCGGGTCACATATGGATGATATTAGCTCAGGACCGAAACAAGTGACGGCTATACATATAATGCTGATTATGATGATGATGATAATTTTGATGCCTATGAGAAAATCGTTAAAGTTAACAAATAGTTTTTTTATATAGGTGGCAAACGAGCAGACAAATTGCCTGATGATAAGCAATTATCGCTCAAGGGCACTATGCTATACGAGAGGGGTTGCAAGTGCCTTCCTTTATCGATATTACTTCTTCTTCTTCCTCGCGTTATCCCGGCATTTTTGCCACGGCTCATGGTAGCCTGGGGTCCGCTTGACAACTAATCCCAAGAATTGACGTAGGCCTAGTGTTTTTACGGAAGCCACTGCCATCTGACCTTCCAACCTAGAGGGGAAACTAGGCCTTATTGGGATTAGCCCGGTTTCCTCACGATGTTTTCCTTCACCGAAAAGCGACTGGTAAATATCAACTGATATTTAGGCCACCAGCGCTTACCTTTATCCATCTTTATTCATTGTAAAAATCTGTGGGGGAGGTTAATTATCCATCCTTGCCTGTATTGGGCTATTATGATGAAGACAGTAATATTTCGTTCCCTAAAACGTTCCGCCAACTCATAGAAACAGAACAAAACCCCTTAGATTAGGCACACAATAAAGTAAAGCCTTGATTAGTTTGTTGTATTGTTTCGTCGAACGAACAAAAGGATAGGGAAAAAGAACAATATTTATGTTATAAATGTACGCTACTGTATCGCGCCTGTGTCATTCGAATTTTGTACTTTAATGCATGGGAAGAAGGTTTATATTTCAATAGTCGAGAAAGTAAGCTTCGTATATTGGTGTAAACATGATAGGAGTTATATTGTTTTATCCGCAGTTATCGAAACTTTGGACAGGTTGATCGATGTTACATTACGGATTATGTATTAAAAAGCGTTTTCTGTAAAGCTGCCTACATTATTGTTAAAACTTCTAAAATAATTACCAACATGGCATAATACTAGTTTTGAGGTTTAACTAACTCAATACATAGCTAACACATAGATTATTCCATTATTTTGTACAGTCACCATCAGATCTATTGGAGCCGCCGAGGTGCTCACAAATATCTGAACACGCCTCTATTGTCAAGGCGTCAGGGTGTGTGTTCAGATATTTTTGAGCGCCTTGGCCGCTCCGATATATCTGATGCACATAAATGGCCTTACGAGGGTGTATGTTTATTAGTCAAACTGTTTTTTTTTTTTCAATTTAACACACTGATTATAATTAATTAGAGAGTGATTATTAATTATAAATTGTTAATAAACTACCGTTACATTTTTCGTTAATTCTACATGACTCACGCTGTATAATTCCTCCAATGTTCGTAGTAAAGCTACAAGGTGTCGTGACCAGATCGCGATAGCAGCAACAGCACTAAATACAATTTAGCATCGAAATGACAACTTGTCAGCAAGATTAATGGTTTCGCTGGAATTAGTAAGTTTTCAGGGACATTTATCGAAATATTGGGGGTTGGTTTTTATGCCATGAGGCCAATATTTACATTGAGAAATCAAAATGATATAGAATTAGAATAGAATAGAATTAATTTATTCGTAAGCACAAACAATCGGTACAATACATTACATTATATAAAAGAAAACATAAAATAAGATTAAAGTGCCACGAAATGGTCCCATCTCAGCATGTTGCTGGTGGCTTCCAGCGCTGATCTTCAGCGCTTATCAGTCGCGCCTGCACTTTGCTCGCAACTGTCTATATACACTACAACTCAACTATAGGTACTAGCGATCCGCTCCGGCTTCGCACGGGTTAACAAATTATACACCTCGACCTTCCTCTAGAATCACTCTATTGATAGGTGAAAACCCTCGGAGTAAATATCTATGGAGTAGAGACGCGCACTAGTTTCTACCTGAAAAATTCTGTCGTTTTTGGCGCGGGGGACGAGGTAACGCACACAAATAATGTTAACACTAATGCATTTTTAGCATGCGTCGCTACACACGCACACGACAAAATTATCAAACACTAGCAAAAACTATATTCACACAAGTACAAGAACAAACACAGACAACCCTGTCCGTGAACGAGATGACGTCAGTTCTAAGTAAACCTAGATAGTGCGAGGGACGTGCCGATAATATTGTCGATATTTTATTGACAATGAATTTTAATTTCTGCTTTTATCAATTATAATAATATTACAATATCAAGTCTTTATACCAGCATTTTACTAACTTTCAATTTTTGTATTGTTTTTAGATGTTGTTCTAATAGTTTGTCAATTTGTTTAGGGCGAATCTTGCAAGCTAATATAGAATGATTTTTTATTATCAGTTCATTAGTTAATATTTTACATGTTGGTTTACTTCTGAAAGCAATGCAATATACTATCGAGCATGCAGATCTGATGACAAGAGATGGAACGCGGCCATAGGATGTCATTTAAGGCATATTGAGTAGGGGATAATTAGTATATATATCGGCGGTAGATCATAAAATCGGGCATATCGAGATATTCCTAGGCATATCATGAAACTCCGCCATTTAATAAATCTGCCTTTTGCATTTTTTGCCACTGCTAGTGCTGCATTCTATGTGGCATTTGGAGCAGAATGCGTAGGTGCTAGGTAGGTACTAAAATCATACGCTACCCAAACACGTAGTATAAGTAGGCTGTCAAGCCATTTCAATGGTTATCATTTGCTAAAATGTAGGACATCCTACTTATTCGATATGCCTAAATGTTGAGGTTTGCACGGTATGGCGGGTGATCACTAGTCAGAACATGACATGCCGGCGTTTCATGATCTGCTTAGGAATATCACACCTTGAAGTTAGCACGATATGGCTGGTGGTCACTAGGTAGATCATAATCTGCCTAGGAATATCACTCCTTGAGGTTTGTACGATATGGCTGGTGTTCGCTAGGCATCATGACCATCTGTATATTATTCATTATGTTTATATCGATTTTACCGATATTGGTTTTTATGGTGTCCCATCACTAATATTGGTACGGTGATACCAGAGTAATAAATTAGAAGTGCCTATTTATGGAAAGTGACAGCCGTAAATACCTTAAATTAATAAAATATTTGACATGTTAAATAAAAATATATAGCTGGTCAAGCAAATCTTGTCAGTAAAAAAGGCGCTAAATTCAAATTTTCTATGGGACGATATCCGACCGCCTACATTTTTCAAATTTGCCGCCTTTTTCTACTGACAAGATCTGCTTGACCAGCTATATGTAGAATCTAAAGGAAAAAATAATTTTCAAAAAATAATCTATCGGTAATTTTACGTTATTTAGGGGTTGTGCACAAATCACGCGAGATGTTTTCGACTACTTTTTGATCCCCCGTCCCCCTTTTCTTTATTCTTATGGATCTATTTATTTGATTAAATAGATTAGGTTGATATGAAACTAAGGTGTTATATAAAAATAATGTGTTACATAAATTATATAACAAAAAGCAACGCAAATAGGGCGTATTACTGCAATGTTCTGCCGCCAGAGTGTAGCACTAAGCTAGCTAGTAAATTTTCTCTTTTCTCTTTATCGCTGAAATATGCAATAGTGATAGAGAGGTTAGATAACGAAATTTAATATTTCTTGTTCCGCGGCGGACCCCCAGATTGTGATGGATTGTGGCAGTCGCGCCCTCTACGCAGAGTTTCGCATAATACTTCCTATTAGAAATTCTACTCGTACCTAAATAATATTTAGGAAGTCTTCTTTAGAATTACCCTAAATTAGATCTAATACCATATCACTGGTATCACTGTCAGATTGACAATGTTTTTTAGTTATTTGCAAAGTTAATGCACTATTTGATAATATTTAGATGTAATAGTACCTACATATGATAAGAAACGTGTTCTTTTTGTAGACTAGACGTTTTCGATCTCATTTTGAACGAGAAAACGCTGCAATTCGGCATTTTCGGCTCCTATCATTCCGCTTAGACTGACGTTTGCTGAATGGCGTATGACGTGTGGCAACTAGTTTTATATAACCTCCTTGACCGGCGGCCGCGGACTTTTTGCAGAGGGGAACGCCTGTTAATGGCCGCTCCATAGATATTTACTCCGAGTGAAAACCGCTTGAAAATCCGTTCAAAACAGACAGACGCGGCGAGGGACTTTCTGCCGTATTTGAACTTCAAGATATTCACAAGAGACGACACGTACTAGATCCATTCTAGATACGTTATAGTTTAGATATCAACTAGTTCTCTTTTGCAGCGCAATTCGGGCAACCAATGTCACTTTTACGTTAGATAGAGTAAGATATCTATTAGATGTGAATTGGATCTCTAAGTCATAGCCTGTGGAAATCGTTCAACAGTATCTCCAGAATCACGCAAATGTCAAATTTGACGGGTTAGATCTTAAACATATCGTTATCGTATCTTGGTGATGTCTAAATAGATGTCTATTTCAAAATCCGAATCGGGCCCTTTGTTTTATAAGGTGTAGTGATAGGCGCTCGACCGAGACTCACAGGCGACTGACATAATTTAGAAATCGTTTCGATGTCACAATTTAAGTTTGAATGGGCTTCTATGTTAGAAAATACAATTTAAGGGTAGAACAACTTTCTCTTGTCCCTCAAGTTACGATTTTTTAGTCACTCTTTAAAATATACTAACTGATGTATCCCCTTATTCATAAACGCGCTACAAACCTCAAGTAACTAATAATCGTTTGTCCTTATCTGTCATTTTGACTTATGTATTTGTAAGAAAGGGATAAAAAATTATTTAACTAAATCGGGCCCGTAAAATTACATGGATAAGGGGGGTAGTGCATAATTTTTAAATTTTTAAATTTGTATGTTCCACAGCCCTATGAGCCATGTTGCTTGAATTAAATGTATTAATAATAATAATTATTTTCCATCGTATTTTCACGGAAACTTATGAACGTGTCTTGCTATTTCAGTCAGTCTCGGTACAAAAAGTACTGACATTTACTGAACTAGCATGACAAATATATATACGAACGTTTCCGAGAAGACACGATGGAAAACAATTATGCAATACATCTGTACCTATATACTTTTATAGTATTTGAATTAACCATATGTTTATAGTACTAATAAGATACTTCGTTCATTTTTTTAACAAAATATGCGATGATTTTTTTTCTCTTGGCTAACAATACAAAACCGAACAAGTACGAGTCGGACTCGCCCACCGAGGGTTCCGTACTTTTTAATATTTGTTGTTATAGCGGCAACAGAAATACATCATCTGTGAAAATTTCAACTGCCTAGCTATCACGGTTCATGAGATACAGCCTGATGGTGACAGACGGATGGACGGACGGACGGACGGACAGCGGAGTCTTAGTAATAGGGTCCCGTTTTTACCCTTTGGGTACGGAACCCTAAAAAAATAATAACGAATCTTGCCTCTGGCCATCTTAAATGAATAAAAATATCTCCTAAGTTCAATCCATTTCACTTGACTAATAATTTAAACTAAGATAAAATTCAGACTTAGTTTAGCATGCAGTAAATAAACGACAGCTACTAAAGCGTATCAATCAGTCTAGCCTGTCTAGATTACCTAGGTATTGGGTTTGAGCTAGAATTACTGAACAAACAGACAAGCCTCAGATTGACTGTGACTAATAAATGAAGCAGAGAACGGAATCACAACAGTTTGATTAAACCTCGTAAGACCCAACATACAAAATTTTACCTGTTTGTTATTTGAATCTTGTTGTATATTTAATTGAGATGAGTTTCATTTGTTTGAAGCATATCAATAGAATTGCTACTTTTTTGAGTTTGTGATAGATTCTAATTTGATTGAAACAGTTAAGCCTAAGGAAATTAAGAAGAAAAGCACGACCGCGCAAGAACGCATTTCCATATAAACGTAAAATATGTCTGAAGTTCACTTTCCATTTTCAAATAAGCTACAAAGAGGGAACAAAAATAGGGTACTTAAAGGGCAAAAGATCACATTTGTACTATTATCAAGTTTGTATGTCCCTATTTCGTATAATAAAGAATTAATACATAAGTACCTATACAACAGGAACGTATCAAACCAATTGACGGTTATAAAGAAACCCAGAAGATTGCGTGCCACGCTGCAGTAACATTATCACAAATACGTCTCGTTAAGGTCCGCATGCATTGGTTTAATGTAGCTGGAATATTAGGGATATTTTCCTTTGTAAATGCTTTCTATAGGACTATTTTACCTTCCGTTTATAATATTACAATATCATTTGTAGTATTTTTGCAAACTGACCAGTGATTGATCCTTTACAAATTGAAAGTGATGACAATAAGTCACTGCACTGATTTAAACTTATACGATTTTTACACATTATTAAATTGTACAAGGACGGCGTTGTCCCCGTGGTCTCGGAGAAGACTGGCTAAAGTTGACATCAACATCTTCTAGCCGCGCAAGATCTTGCGCGGCTAGAAGATGTTGATGTCAACTTTAGCCAGTCTTCTCCGAGACCACGGGGACAACGCCGTCCTTGTACAATTTAATAATGTGTAAAAATCGTATAAGTTTAAATCAGTGCAGTGACTTATTGTCATCACTTTCAATTTGTAAAGGATCAATCACTGGTCAGTTTGCAAAAATACTACAAATGATATTGTAATATTATAAACGGAAGGTAAAATAGTCCTATAGAAAGCATTTACAAAGGAAAATATCCCTAATATTCCAGCTACATTAAACCAATGCATGCGGACCTTAACGAGACGTATTTGTGATAATGTTACTGCAGCGTGGCACGCAATCTTCTGGGTTTCTTTATAACCGTCAATTGGTTTGATACGTTCCTGTTGTATAGGTACTTATGTATTAATTCTTTATTATACGAAATAGGGACATACAAACTTGATAATAGTACAAATGTGATCTTTTGCCCTTTAAGTACCCTATTTTTGTTCCCTCTTTGTAGCTTATTTGAAAATGGAAAGTGAACTTCAGACATATTTTACGTTTATATGGAAATGCGTTCTTGCGCGGTCGTGCTTTTCTTCTTAATTTCCTTAGGCTTAACTGTTTCAATCAAATTAGAATCTATCACAAACTCAAAAAAGTAGCAATTCTATTGATATGCTTCAAACAAATGAAACTCATCTCAATTAAATATACAACAAGATTCAAATAACAAACAGGTAAAATTTTGTATGTTGGGTCTTACGAGGTTTAATCAAACTGTTGTGATTCCGTTCTCTGCTTCATTTATTAGTCACAGTCAATCTGAGGCTTGTCTGTTTGTTCAGTAATTCTAGCTCAAACCCAATACCTAGGTAATCTAGACAGGCTAGACTGATTGATACGCTTTAGTAGCTGTCGTTTATTTACTGCATGCTAAACTAAGTCTGAATTTTATCTTAGTTTAAATTATTAGTCAAGTGAAATGGATTGAACTTAGGAGATATTTTTATTCATTTAAGATGGCCAGAGGCAAGATTCGTTATTAATTTTTTAGGGTTCCGTACCCAAAGGGTAAAAACGGGACCCTATTACTAAGACTCCGCTGTCCGTCCGTCCGTCCGTCCATCCGTCTGTCACCATCAGGCTGTATCTCATGAACCGTGATAGCTAGGCAGTTGAAATTTTCACAGATGATGTATTTCTGTTGCCGCTATAACAACAAATATTAAAAAGTACGGAACCCTCGGTGGGCGAGTCCGACTCGTACTTGTTCGGTTTTGTATTGTTAGCCAAGAGAAAAAAAATCATCGCATATTTTGTTAAAAAAATGAACGAAGTATCTTATTAGTACTATAAACATATGGTTAATTCAAATACTATAAAAGTATATAGGTACAGATGTATTGCATAATTGTTTTCCATCGTGTCTTCTCGGAAACGTTCGTATATATATTTGTCATGCTAGTTCAGTAAATGTCAGTACTTTTTGTACCGAGACTGACTGAAATAGCAAGACACGTTCATAAGTTTCCGTGAAAATACGATGGAAAATAATTATTATTATTAATACATTTAATTCAAGCAACATGGCTCATAGGGCTGTGGAACATACAAATTTAAAAATTTAAAAATTATGCACTACCCCCCTTATCCATGTAATTTTACGGGCCCGATTTAGTTAAATAATTTTTTATCCCTTTCTTACAAATACATAAGTCAAAATGACAGATAAGGACAAACGATTATTAGTTACTTGAGGTTTGTAGCGCGTTTATGAATAAGGGGATACATCAGTTAGTATATTTTAAAGAGTGACTAAAAAATCGTAACTTGAGGGACAAGAGAAAGTTGTTCTACCCTTAAATTGTATTTTCTAACATAGAAGCCCATTCAAACTTAAATTGTGACATCGAAACGATTTCTAAATTATGTCAGTCGCCTGTGAGTCTCGCTCGAGCGCCTATCACTACACCTTATAAAACAAAGGGCCCGATTCGGATTTTGAAATAGACATCTATTTAGACATCACCAAGATACGATAACGATATGTTTAAGATCTAACCCGTCAAATTTGACATTTGCGTGATTCTGGAGATACTGTTGAACGATTTCCACAGGCTATGACTTAGAGATCCAATTCACATCTAATAGATATCTTACTCTATCTAACGTAAAAGTGACATTGGTTGCCCGAATTGCGCTGCAAAAGAGAACTAGTTGATATCTAAACTATAACGTATCTAGAATGGATCTAGTACGTGTCGTCTCTTGTGAATATCTTGAAGTTCAAATACGGCAGAAAGTCCCTCGCCGCGTCTGTCTGTTTTGAACGGATTTTCAAGCGGTTTTCACTCGGAGTAAATATCTATGGAGCGGCCATTAACAGGCGTTCCCCTCTGCAAAAAGTCCGCGGCCGCCGGTCAAGGAGGTTATATAAAACTAGTTGCCACACGTCATACGCCATTCAGCAAACGTCAGTCTAAGCGGAATGATAGGAGCCGAAAATGCCGAATTGCAGCGTTTTCTCGTTCAAAATGAGATCGAAAACGTCTAGTCTACAAAAAGAACACGTTTCTTATCATATGTAGGTACTATTACATCTAAATATTATCAAATAGTGCATTAACTTTGCAAATAACTAAAAAACATTGTCAATCTGACAGTGATACCAGTGATATGGTATTAGATCTAATTTAGGGTAATTCTAAAGAAGACTTCCTAAATATTATTTAGGTACGAGTAGAATTTCTAATAGGAAGTATTATGCGAAACTCTGCGTAGAGGGCGCGACTGCCACAATCCATCACAATCTGGGGGTCCGCCGCGGAACAAGAAATATTAAATTTCGTTATCTAACCTCTCTATCACTATTGTATATTTCAGCGATAAAGAGAAAAGAGAAAATTTACTAGCTAGCTTAGTGCTACACTCTGGCGGCAGAACATTGCAGTAATACGCCCTATTTGCGTTGCTTTTTGTTATATAATTTATGTAACACATTATTTTTATATAACACCTTAGTTTCATATCAACCTAATCTATTTAATCAAATAAATAGATCCATAAGAATAAAGAAAAGGGGGACGGGGGATCAAAAAGTAGTCGAAAACATCTCGCGTGATTTGTGCACAACCCCTAAATAACGTAAAATTACCGATAGATTATTTTTTGAAAATTATTTTTTCCTTTAGTTTCTACATATAGCTGGTCAAGCAGATCTTGTCAGTAGAAAAAGGCGGCAAATTTGAAAAATGTAGGCGGTCGGATATCGTCCCATAGAAAATTTGAATTTAGCGCCTTTTTTACTGACAAGATTTGCTTGACCAGCTATATATTTTTATTTAACATGTCAAATATTTTATTAATTTAAGGTATTTACGGCTGTCACTTTCCATAAATAGGCACTTCTAATTTATTACTCTGGTATCACCGTACCAATATTAGTGATGGGACACCATAAAAACCAATATCGGTAAAATCGATATAAACATAATGAATAATATACATTTCCATTTGATTTTTACACATTATTAAATTGTACAAGGACGGCGTTGTCCCCGTGGTCTCGGAGAAGACTGGCTAAAATTGACATCAACATCTTGCGCGGCTAGAAGATGTTGATGTCAACTTTAGCCAGTCTTCTCCGAGACCACGGGGACAACGCCGTCCTCGAAACGTCGGAGCTAAATCTTAAAACTTAAATACGCGATAAGTCCCGTTGTTGTACAATTTAATAATAAGTTACTGATTTAATTATTGCCGATAGGTAAGAAACTTGTCTCAAAAGTGATATTACCTAACCAATCAAACCGCTAATTGTTAAATTTTAAGTAGTATTTCTCACGGTCGAATTTTATTCCTAGCTTATTCAGGTATCTCACAGCTGGCCAAAAGCCTTTCCCCTTGGTCTCCATAACTCCCGATTTAGTGCTTCTTCTGGCCAGTTGTTAAGGAAACTGTCTAGGTCGTCCCACCATTTCTGTCTGTTCTTGCATTTAATAATAAGTTACTGATTTAATTATTGCCGATAGGTAAGAAACTTCTCTCGTCTCAAAAGTGATATTACCTAACCAATCAAACCGCTAATTCTTAAATTTTAAGTAGTATTTCTCACGGTCGAATTTTATTCCTAGCTTATTCAGGTATCTCACAGCTGGCCAAAAACCTTTCCCCTTGGTCGCCATAACTCCCGATTTAGTGCTTCTTCTGGCCAGTTGTTAAGGAAACTGTCTAGGTCGTCCCACCATTTCTGTGTGTTCTTGCCGCGTCCGCTCCCATCTGGCATCTACTTGGTAGCTACACTAGCCCACTAAATTGCGTCAGTTTACCGTCCAGTGTCAGTTTCCGTAAACTTAACCACTCACTTGCTTTTGGTAACTGTAGCTACCAGCTGTCACCCTTATTTTATTATAATAATAGAGGTCACTGAAAAATATCAAGCATGTGAGTGGTTAACGGATTAGCAAGTAATACATTTCATTTTTAATTTGCTACTTGCGAAATATAATTTATATGTAGATAGATAAATTGTTTATATATTAAGAATTGCAATAAGTCCAAAGTAGAGCAATGAAGGTTTATATTCGTGTTTCGTCAAGTGGACGAAATCTAGGGCCGGACAAAAACTAGCGCAATGACCCTATGTTATCATGGCTATATGATCGTTATTTTTCTACTAACTTACCTCCTTCTACTTCACAGGTTAGCTGCACATTTGATCCTTCATTGTAAGGCTCCACTAGCTTCGTCCTGTCTCTTCGTTTGGAGTCGTATATCGTGGGCCGATTTGGAGGTACTGCAACGAAATAACAAGGATTAGCTAAAAATTTGAAAGATGTGCAGTTTTGCACACTTCTGGTGAGCTTCCGTAGCTCTTTCAATTTTTCCTTTAATATAAAATCATCATCATCTTCCTCGCGTTGTTTCGACATTTTGCCACGGTTCATGGGGCCTGGAGCCTGGGGTCCGCTTGACAACAAATACCAAGAATTGGCGTAGGCACCAGTTTTTACGAAAGCGACTGTCATCTGACCTTCTAACCCAGAGGCCCTTTAATATAAAATATGATTCCAATATTAAAATTCGTTTTCGCTATTTTCAGATTGAAAAGAAAAACCGAAACACGAATGATTCAAAGATAGATCGGTGTAGAGTTACCTAAAGTCTATTTTTTTATTCGGTAGACTAAAATGACATTTCATAGTATGAAATGACAGATGATGTACATACTGTGAAATGTAGTTGGAACCAGAGTTGGGCAAAAATTAACTTGAATAAGAATAAGAATAAAAACAGAAATTTTATTCTTATTCAAATCGATTTGAATTAGAATAATTCTTGCACTAATTATTTTAGAATAAAATTAAGGTGAATAAATCATGTGACTTTTATTTTAAATGCGGAATAAAAAACAGAATAATTATTCTAGAAGTGGGACTATTCTAAATAAGGTTTTATTCAATTAAAATGTTATTTAGAATTAAGTTAATTTTTGTAGTACAATCGGTTATATTTTGTAAGTTGATTTTCACCCTTCTATTTAAAAGTCGGATTGAATTGATATTTGTTACTTTAGTTTAGTACACATTGAATAGTTCCGCTATACACTATATAGTTCTATCATCCGATCAGGGGTCTTAGCCAATATGCCAAACGTTAACGCTCCGTAGAGTTGCGTATAGTCTCTCTCTATCACTCTTACATATTAGTGCGATAGAGAGACAGATAGCGTTTCGCTGTCGTAGCACAAATGATTGCCATGTTGGCTACGCACCCAAGGTGCCTAGCCAAGATGACAATTTTTCTTTTTAATTTAATAACCAAATCATTAGGTAAATTTAGCTGTTCTGGGGGCCTAGCCAAAATGCCAATCGCTTGTGCTCCGACAACGAAGCACTTTCTGTCTCTATCGCTCTTACGTATAAGTGCGATAGAGAGACAGAGATAGCGTTTCGTTCTCGTAGCGCAAACGATTGGCATATTGGCTACGTACTCAAGGTGCCTAGCCAAGATGCCAATTTTTGTTTTTAATTTAATAACCAAATCATTGGGTACAATTTAGCTGTTCTAGGGGCCTAGCCAATATACCAATAGTTTGCGCTCCAACAACGAAGGGCTTTCTGTCTCTATCACTCTTACATATTAGAGACTGAGCGTTTCATTGTCGTAGCGCAAAGGATTGGCACGTTGACTACGCATCCAAGGTGCCTAGCCAAGATGACAATTTTTCTTTTAAATTTAAAAACCAATCAAACGGTATCTGTCTCTCTATCGCACTAATATGCAAGAGTGATAGAGGCAGAAAGCGCTTCGTTGGTGGAGCGCAAGCGATTGGCATGTCGGCTAGGCCCCCAGAACTGCTAAATTGTACCCAAAGATTTAGTTATTAAATTAATAACAAAAATTGTCATCTTGGTTAGGCATCTTGGGTGCGTAGCCAACATGCCAATCGTTTGCGCTACTACAACGAAACGGTATCTGTCTCTCTATCGCACTAATATGTAAGAGTGATAGAGGCAGAAAGCGCTTTGTTGTTGGAGCGCAAGCGATTGGCATGTTGGCTAGGACCCCAGAACTGCTAAATCGTACCCAAATATTTAGTTATTAAATTAAAAACAAAAATTGTCATCTTGGCTAGGCACCTTGGGTGCGTAGCCAACATGCCAATCGTTTGCGCTACGACAACGAAACGCTATCTCTGTCTCTGTATCGCACTAATATGTAAGAGTGATAGAGACAGAAAGTGCTTCGTTGTCGGAGCGCAAGCGATTGGCATCTTAGCTAGGCCCCTAGACCAGCTAAATTGAACCTAATGGTTAGTAAATTAAAAATAATACGGTTACTGAAACTATGCGACAGTCAATTTGTAAGATTTTATTCCATAAAATGGGTATAAATTGACTGTCGCATAGTTTCAGTAACCGTGATAAGAGTGATAGAGACAGAAAGCCCTTCGTTGTTGGAGCGCAAACTATTGGCATATTGGCTAGGCCCCTAGAACAGCTAAATTGTACCCAAAGATTTGGTTATTAAATTAAAAACAAAAATTGGCATCTTGGCTAGGCACCTTGAGTACGTAGCCAATATGCCAATCGTTTGCGCTACGAGAACGAAACGCTATCTCTGTCTCTCTATCGCACTTATACGTAAGAGCGATAGAGACAGAAAGTGCTTCGTTGTCGGAGCACAAGCGATTGGCATTTTGGCTAGGCCCCCAGAACAGCTAAATTTACCTAATGATTTGGTTATTAAATTAAAAAGAAAAATTGTCATCTTGGCTAGGCACCTTGGGTGCGTAGCCAACATGGCAATCGTTTGTGCTACGACAGCGAAACGCTATCTGTCTCTCTATCGCACTAATATGTAAGAGTGATAGAGAGAGACTATACGCAACTCTACGGAGCGTTAACGTTTGGCATATTGGCTAAGACCCCTGATCGGATGATAGAACTATATAGTGTATAGCGGAACTATTCAATGTGTACTAAACTAAAGTAACAAATATCAATTCAATCCGACTTTCAATCAGTCAATTTGTAAGATTTTATTCCATGAAATGGGTATAAATTAGACAAGAGACTAACTACTATTACATCTACCTAACTATACGTAATTAGTACCTATACGGTACCCAGACCACATTTTTATTCGTGGAATATTATTCCGAATAAAAATCATGATTATATTGATTTGATTAAGAATATGTTATTCTCATTCAATTTTTTCTCATACGAATTATTCTCGACCAAAATTATTTGAATATTTTTGACGGGAATAAAATCGAGATGATTTTATTCCTACAAATTCTTATTCAAATAATGATTTTATTCTTGAATGCCCAACACTGGTTGGAACACACTAAACTAAAAAAAAAATAAGCCGATCTCATTGAGTACTCAAAAAAATAAACTCATGCGGTAAAGAAATAAATTTTGATAGATAGACTCAACCGATTTTGTTGTTATGTTACAAACCGACCTGGCCCCTGTTTCACCATGGTGACAATTGTCACATACCTACATTGTACATTAGTGGTGGTCCAACTGGTAAATATTGACGCTAAGTACCTAATGGCATAGATAATGATGAGCTATACATACTGATAACAGTGAAGTTAACTTTCAGATTCCTTGTAGGAGAATTCTTGAAGTCCACCCTACAGCGATACAGTCCCGCGTCCACCGCTATGACGTTGTCGACCATCAGCACTGCCGGTGTCGCGCTCGCCCTGAAGTACGCGCGGTTTCCGAAGACGGATGGAGACGACCAGAGCTTCGGCTGGTTGGCGGTGCGACCGCGGATGTCGTAGCTGTAAGAAATAGGGCAAATTAAAATAAAACAATTGCAAGAGAGGTACTTAGGGTTACCCCACACTAGCGTCTCCTGAGAGTCAGCGTCTAGGCAATTCTATGGCTGCTACTCAACGCCACGGTAGTGCAACTGCGCAGCGATGCCATTTTCCATAGCGCTGACTAGACCACGACGCTCAAAAGACGCTAGTGTGGGTGGCCGTTAAAGTGTAGTGCGTTCGTTTCAGCAGAGTTTTAGAAAAATTGTAACGCTCTTTTAGATGATAATACTATTTTTACTATAACTACCATTATACAGGTAATTTCGTCATGACCAATATTTCCTTTTTACAGGACATTTCACCACCTAATAAAACAAATATGTTGATTAAATATTATTTACGTTTTCGGAAAATCAGGCTGCCAAAACACCTACATCATACGGAAGAATCAGGAATAACATCCGAATGTTATGACGTTAACATAAGGATCGAATATGCCCTGTCGTTCAACATAACAGGCCAATTCGAACGTACACTGACATCAAAATGATATTTGAGTCATGTTATTTAGTTATCGTGCGTCACGACCACGCCAATACATGTACGGACAAGTACGAGCGAAATGCAAGATAACTGAATGACATCAGTTAAGCTTAGAGTAAATTTAAAAGTGGAATAATTACTGCCTTGGGTGATACTTGAACTCACGGCTTCTGGGTCGATACTCCAGCGCTCTGCCAACTGACCCACCAAGACCTCATCCATAGCCAGCGAATATTACTACCATATAAGTCTAGGGGACCTTAAACAGCCATCGGAGTTCCAAGTCATATTGGAAATTCACCACTTACGCTGCACCATACTAAATTAAGTTTTAACAAGCAGAAAAGTCTGCGAACGATGCTATTAAGCTTAGAATAAATTTAAAAGTGGAAAAAACATAAGACATTAGTTATATGATATCACTGGATATCACCCATACATCGGGGTTTTCGGTGCGGGAATGTTTTACACTAGCCAAATAACAGGTAAAAACTGTAAAAAAAAGATACTAATTTTACATTTCTAGGCACATTTGGACCTTACTACCTACGTTTAATTCATAGTTTGGTAATTATTTTACAATAAACAAAGTTATAAATACACGAAATCATTCCCGCACCGAAAATCCCGATGTATGCCTCATATCAATGTACGTTCGAATTGGCCTAGGCTTAAGGCTCAAATACGCCCTGTCGCTCAAACATGTCCGTATTTCCGCATGGCTCCGGAAACGCCTCTCGTATCAATGTAGTTTATTTCTACCCATAATAAACGATACAACCTTTCTGAATAATGGAAATACATTTTTCTCCGAACAACTAAAGTGGATGCGAGAGTTACATAATAATAATAGCGTTGTTCAGGGGAATGGATGGCATGAATAGAATTGTTGCTATTGCTAATCAATAAAGGAAAATTAGATATAAAATAATATTCTGCCCGATTAGAACTTTAAGATACGTCAATTAATAGATCTAGAAACGGTATGGATTAGATGTCAAAAGTGACGTTTTTGTTTGGAGAAACGTCACTTTTGACACTGACATATATATCTAATCCACATCGTTTCTAGGCGTAATATTTGACGTATCTTAAAGTTCGAATCGGGCAAATTGTCGTTTTTGTGTTCATGGCAAATCCTTCTAATACCTAGGTATTAATTTTATACAAAGTTTAATTATATAGCTGTAGTATCCCAATTCTGTATGTTGCACCATGTAAATCTTCGCTGGTCTCAGGTGTTGTTAAGGTGGTGAAATAATAAGTGGACTGTAGTTGAACGCTGGTTTACTTCCAAAAATACGAGAAATACAAAAAGTGGCAAAGTGGATTGTCGTTGGGATTCAAGATGACCAAGTAAGTTTTTGAAAGCTCTATAACTGTCAAAGCTTTGAATAAAAAATTGCCATAGTTAAATTTGAAACATAGAGATTTGAATGATGATTGAATTTATACATTTAATTGAATATTTTAATTAAAAAATATGCAATTTGAATTAAGTTCGACTTTTCAAGGTACTTGTAATGAATTCGCAAAAATTCTGAATGCATCGTCGTCATCAGAGGTCGCAGAAGGTATCAAGTTTTCTTTTATACCGGCTTATGCACCACACTTTGGCGGTTTATGGGAATATGCCATAAAATCAATTAAACATCACCTCCGCCGTGTACTTGATCAAACACACATGACATACGAAGAAATGTCTACTCTGTTGATTCAAATTGAGGCAATTTTAAACTCAAGGCCGCTGACTCCAATGTCAGACGACCCTAATGACCTTTGTCCTTTAACTCCTTCCCACTTCCTTATAGGACGATCCACAAATTTCGTGCCACACCCACAGATTACTGCCTCAAGGATCTCATCACTTCAACGTTGGAACCGCATTGAGCTGCTCAAACAGCAATTCTGGCATCGTTTTTCCAACGAGTACATCCTCTGGCTTCAACAGAAGACAAAATGGCACTCATCCGCAGGAGAACTCCAGGAAGGCGTTCTGGTTGTCGTCAAAGACAGAACTCTGCCTCCCCTTCTATGGCAACTCGGTCGAATCGTCCGAGTTATTCATGGCAGTGACGGTGTCGTGCGCGTCGCCGACATTAAGACGAAGAGAAGGGTCATCCGACGAGCCTACAACAACATCTGCCCTCTCCCTGTCGACAAATGATTGAAGCTCTCATACTTCAACGCCGGGAGCATGTTACGAATCGTTCAAAAATCTCATTTTTGATCCTGACTTCGTTAGGTTAAGTTATTAATATTCGCAATTAAAAACGCCTTTCATAAATATTCTAAATAATTTAATTTTATGTAATAGAATAATTCATAATTAATATAATTCGAAATTGTCTATTTTATTTTAAAATATGCAATTAAATGTATAAATTAAATCATGTCAATGTCTCTATGTGTCAAATTTAACTATGGCAATTTTTTATTCAAAGCTTTGACAGTTATAGAGCTTTCAAAAACTTACTTTGTCATCTTGAATCCCAACGACAATCCACTTTGCCACTTTTTGTATTTCTCGTATTTTTGGAAGTAAACCAGCGTTAAACTACAGTCCACTTATTATTTCACCACCTTAACAACACCTGAGACCAGCGAAGATTTTACATGGTAGTCGTAGCTGATAGCATTGAAGAGTCTTCCAAGACTCTTGGTTTGAATTGGTCATGTTTCCAAGATACATTGACGTTCTCCATTAACGTTAATTCACAAAATAAAATTAATAAAAGGTCAATTTTATCGACGATTTCGCAGGTGTTCGATCCACTCGGTCTGGTCGCTCCATGTATAGTAGAAGCGAAAATCATTATGCAGCAGCTGTGGATTAGTAAATGTTCATGGGATGGGGAAATTCCTGACTCAATTAAAGATGCTTGGGTCCATTTTGCTCACACACTGCCATACTTGAACAGTTTGTCAATCCCGAGATGTATTAAATTACCAGATCCTGCAGAAGTCTCACTTCATATTTTCACAGACGCCAGTGAAAAGGCATATGGTGCGTGCATTTATGTACGTAGTGTAGGTCATGACGGGATGGTTAGTGTCCGTCTCTTAGCATCCAAAAGTAAAATAGCTCCAATTAAGCCACAGGCTACAATACCGCGTTTAGAATTAAGTGGAGCTTTGCTTGGCGCAAAGCTTTATACAAAGGTGTCTTCATCACTCACCTTAGATATAGATCACTGCGTGTTTTGGTCTGATTCCACAATTACATTAGGGTGGATTGCTGCAAACCCTCTCAATCTAAAGACGTTCGTGCGCCACAGGGTAAGCGAAATTCAGGAACGTACAGCTGGTTGTCAGTGGCGTTATGTACCGTCAAAAGAAAATCCTGCAGATCTAGTTTCCCGTGGTCTCAGCGCTGATCAGTTAGGTCAAACTTCCTTGTGGTGGTCAGGTCCACAATTCATTCAGTCAGATCAGACGCAGTGGCCAATCAATCCAAACAGGAGATCCGACGTTGATCTGCCCGAAATGGTAGAGCGATCTCTTGTAGTCAATGAACAACCTGAAAACATATTCAGTCAATTAATAAAAAACTCATCAAGTTACACAAAGCTCAAGCGCATCATGGCATATGTTTTTAGGTTTGTTAACAATAGTCGCAACAAAGCAGTCAAACAGACTGGCTTTATTACACAGAAAGAGCTTGAGTACTCTTCTAATTTTCTTTTGCGTAGGGCTCAAGAAGATTCTTTTCCTACCGAGATTGAGTTGTTAACTTCAAAGAAGCCGTTACCTCGGAAATGTAGTCTTCGGTCTCTTTCTCCGTTTCTCGGCGATGGCAAGCTCATTCGTGTGGGGGGAAGACTGAGCAACTCCAGTTATGATTATGATCTTAAGCATCCAGTGTTGCTCAGTTCCAAGCATCACCTATGCAAACTAATATTCAGGTTCTATCACCTCACGTTCTTACATGCAGGGCCTCAACTTCTTCTTGCTACCGTTAGGCATAAGTATTGGGCTATCCGTGGCAGGGATCTGGCAAAAAGTACAGTATACAAATGCGTCAAATGTACGCGATTTAATGGCAAAACAATACAGCCCCTAATGGGTAACTTACCTAGAGAACGTGTTGAGTTAGAATATCCTTTCCTTGAGACTGGTGTTGATTATGCTGGTCCAGTCATGATATCCAACCGAAAAGGCAGAGGTAGTGTACTTGTAAAGGCATATATTTGCGCGTTTGTGTGCCTTGCAACGAAAGCAGTGCACCTCGAACTTGTTTCGGATTTAACAAAAGAAGCTTACATTGCAGCCTTGCGCCGATTCATTGCTCGCCGGGGTAAACCGCAGACAATTTTCTCTGATAATGGCACGACTTTTCAAGGTACTTGTAATGAATTCGCAAAAATTCTGAATGCATCGTCGTCATCAGAGGTCGCAGAAGGTATCAAGTTTTCTTTTATACCGGCTTATGCACCACACTTTGGCGGTTTATGGGAATATGCCATAAAATCAATTAAACATCACCTCCGCCGTGTACTTGATCAAACACACATGACATACGAAGAAATGTCTACTCTGTTGATTCAAATTGAGGCAATTTTAAACTCAAGGCCGCTGACTCCAATGTCAGACGACCCTAATGACCTTTGTCCTTTAACTCCTTCCCACTTCCTTATAGGACGATCCACAAATTTCGTGCCACACCCACAGATTACTGCCTCAAGGATCTCATCACTTCAACGTTGGAACCGCATTGAGCTGCTCAAACAGCAATTCTGGCATCGTTTTTCCAACGAGTACATCCTCTGGCTTCAACAGAAGACAAAATGGCACTCATCCGCAGGAGAACTCCAGGAAGGCGTTCTGGTTGTCGTCAAAGACAGAACTCTGCCTCCCCTTCTATGGCAACTCGGTCGAATCGTCCGAGTTATTCATGGCAGTGACGGTGTCGTGCGCGTCGCCGACATTAAGACGAAGAGGGGCGTCATCCGACGAGCCTACAACAACATCTGCCCTCTCCCTGTCGACAAATGATTGAAGCTCTCATACTTCAACGCCGGGAGCATGTTACGAATCGTTCAAAAATCTCATTTTTGATCCTGACTTCGTTAGGTTAAGTTATTAATATTCGCAATTAAAAACGCCTTTCATAAATATTCTAAATAATTTAATTTTATGTAATAGAATAATTCATAATTAATATAATTCGAAATTGTCTATTTTATTCTAAAATATGCAATTAAATGTATAAATTAAATCATGTCAATGTCTCTATGTGTCAAATTTAACTATGGCAATTTTTTATTCAAAGCTTTGACAGTTATAGAGCTTTCAAAAACTTACTTTGTCATCTTGAATCCCAACGACAATCCACTTTGCCACTTTTTGTATTTCTCGTAATTTTGGAAGTAAACTAGCGTTAAACTACAGTCCACTTATTATTTGACCACCTTAACAACACCTGAGACCAGCGAAGATTTTACATGGTAGAGATTTGAATGATGATTGAATTTATACATTTAATTGAATATTTTAATTAAGAAATATGCAATTTGAATTAAGTTAATTATAAGAACATATTATACATATTATACTGATACATAAAATTAGATTATCTTAAAAATTGTGAAGTTGATTTTTATTGCCGACATTAAAATTGAGCTTAAGAAAAAGGATCAAAAATTTATCCATTTTGAACGTTTCTGAACATGCTCCCGGCCTTGAAGTCTGGATCTTCAATTATTTGTCGACAGGGAGAGAGCAGATGTTTGTTGTAGGCTCGTCGGATGGCCCTTCTCTTTGTCTGTATATTCTTGTTCCGCTTGCGACGCCGTCGCTGCCACGAATGCTTCGGACGACTCGACCGAGTTGCCAGAAGAGAAGAGGAGGCAGTTTTGTCCTTCACGCCAATCAGAACGCCTTCCTGGAGTTCTCCTGTTGATGAGTGCCACGAACGTTGAATTGACGAAGTCCTGGAGGCAGTAGTCTGTGGGTGTGGCATGAAATTTGTGGATCGCCCTATAAGGAAGTGGGAAGGAATTAAGGGACTGAAGTTATTTGTGTCGTCTGACATTGAAATCAGCGGCCTTGAGATATAAATTGCCCTAATTTGAATCAGTAGTGCAGACATCCCTTCGTATGTTATGCGCTGTGAAACCGGTGTGAAAGAAGACTGGATGCCTTCGGTTACCTCCGATGACGTCGATGCATTATTAGATAATATTGTCTGCTTTTTACCCTGGCGCGCAATGAAGGCTGCACCGAACGCGTGTCTATTCGAATCTGGATATAGTTCGAGGGGCACTGCTCCCTTTGCAAGGCACACACATGTACAAAGGTTACCTGTTTGGTTGAATATCAAGACTGGACCAGCATAATCGCCACCAGCCTCAAGAAATGGATATTGTGAATCAGTACATTAAAATTGAGCTACTACAGCTATGGCATACTACACATATGGCATGTTCAGAAACGTTCAAAATGGATAAAATTTTGATCCTTTTTCTTAAGCTCAATTTTAATGTCGGCAATAAAAATCAACTTCACAATTTTTAAGATAATCTAATTTTATGTATCAGTATAATATGTTCTTATAATTAACTTAATTCAAATTGCATATTTTTTAATTAAAATATTCAATTAAATGTATAAATTCGATCATCATTCAAATCTCTATGTTTCAAATTTAACTATGGCAATTTTTTATTCAAAGCTTTGACAGTTATAGAGCTTTCAAAAACTTACTTTGTCATCTTGAATCCCAACGACAATCCACTTTGCCACTTTTTGTATTTCTCGTATTTTTGGAAGTAAACCAGCGTTAAACTACAGTCCACTTATTATTTCACCACCTTAACAACACCTGAGACCAGCGAAGATTTTACATGGTCCTTACGAAGCCTCTGAATTACGTGAAGGCAAGATTGTGGCATCGAGTCGAGCTCCACCTATTCAACGGACCTTCTCCAGTGAAGCCGTGGGTCATCCAGGTTGGCGCAGGGCACATCCAGCTACGTGCAAGTCCAGAGCTGGTATTCATCGCGTCCCATCAGTCAGGACAAAGCAGCGACGGACACACGGAGCATCCCATTTCAGAGGGAATCCAGCCGTAACCAGGAGTCAGTTACGGGATCCAGCCCATCCAGCACCAACTAGACCAGACCAGGAGCAAACACGGGGATCAGAATCAAGCAACATTCCGATTGATTGAGACAGCAGTTCTCTTTTAAGTCAAGAAGCAGTCAGCACAGAAGGAGGAAGCACGAAAAAGTGAGATTGTTCCAATTCCATTCCATTCACTTTTCCTTTGTTATTTTGTAGCTGCACCACCCATACTTTTCTTATCCATATTCACTACTTTTCCATTTAGTGCAGAAAGTACATTCATTGTTTTCATTGCCATCGAATTGATTCAGTAGAAGTAGATATTCAATAGTATTCATTAACAGTATTCATAATTGTAGGCAGATATAACCTCATAACACAGTTTATAGCAATACATAAGACTTAATTTCACAATTTCACTTCAAACTTGATACCTAACTGTACATTAATCAAAATAGTAATTAATTAAACATTTCACTAGCTTAATTTCAATTTAAAACTAAAATAACCGCACGTGAACACGTTAGTCAATCGATTTTTATAGCCAACTGCATTGTGCCGGGAGGAAGTAGACAAGGTAATTAAGTGATTACATAATTTTATTGCACCTCCGATCCATATTGCATTAAGATTAAACGCCTGGCAATTTCGCAGAGCAAATTTTGTTTAAATTCATATTATTGCTATTTTATTTGAGTAGGGTTGTTACTTTATACCTTTATTCACAATGTCTACGGAACAGGATTTAAAGAAACTCAATTACAAGCGTGGGGCTATCAAAGGCAAACTTACTACATTTCAAAAGTTCGTTTCGAATCTAGCAGCCGAACCGCAATTAAGTGATTTGCAGCTTGCCGAGTTACAATTAAGATTCGACAATACAGTGCCTATATACGATGAATTCGATGCATTACAGACGGATATCGAGATGTTGTCTGCGTCTACAAGCGAAGGGGATATCGGAGAGGAGTGGTCTCTCTTCGAAGATACCTACTTCGCGAGCATGTCGTCTGCGCAAGTGCTGATCCAAAAGCATTCGCGGCGTAGTTCTGTCGTCAATGAGTCGGAGGTAAGCGCTGCTAATACCGTTGTCAAGGCGCACAATTCAGATTCAATCAATTTACCAAAAATAAGTTCACACGAAATACCGTCAGATTCAAAATATTCCAAGATTGACTTCCCGAGTTCGTGGGAGTCTGATGCAATTCATTCAGAACGAAACGTTTGTGAAGAGCAGTCTTTAAAGACTCATTCTGGTGATCAATTCAAAGTATTCATTCAGCTGAAGGAGTCGCCTGCAGTCCCGGGGCACTCATGTCAGCATGCTTCTGCTATAGGGCGATCCACAAATTTCATGCCACACCCACAGACTACTGCCTCCAGGACTTCGTCAATTCAACGTTCGTGGCACTCATCAACAGGAGAACTCCAGGAAGGCGTTCTGATTGGCGTGAAGGACAAAACTGCCTCCTCTTCTCTTCTGGCAACTCGGTCGAGTCGTCCGAAGCATTCGTGGCAGCGACGGCGTCGCAAGCGGAACAAGAATATACAGACAAAGAGAAGGGCCATCCGACGAGCCTACAACAAACATCTGCTCTCTCCCTGTCGACAAATAATTGAAGATCCAGACTTCAAGGCCGGGAGCATGTTCAGAAACGTTCAAAATGGATAAAATTTTGATCCTTTTTCTTAAGCTCAATTTTAATGTCGGCAATAAAAATCAACTTCACAATTTTTAAGATAATCTAATTTTATGTATCAGTATAATATGTTCTTATAATTAACTTAATTCAAATTGCATATTTTTTAATTAAAATATTCAATTAAATGTATAAATTCGATCATCATTCAAATCTCTATGTTTCAAATTTAACTATGGCAATTTTTTATTCAAAGCTTTGACAGTTATAGAGCTTTTAAAAACTTACTTTGTCATCTTGAATCCCAACGACAATCCACTTTGCCACTTTTTGTATTTCTCGTAATTTTGGAAGTAAACCAGCGTTAAACTACAGTCCACTTATTATTTGACCACCTTAACAACACCTGAGACCAGCGAAGATTTTATATGGTCCTTACGAAGCCTCTGAATTACGTGAAGGCAAGATTGTGGCATCGAGTCGAGCTCCACCTATTCAACGGACCTTCTCCAGTGAAGCCGTGGGTCATCCAGGTTGGCGCAGGGCACATCCAGCTACGTGCAAGTCCAGAGCTGGTATTCATCGCGTCCCATCAGTCAGGACAAAGCAGCGACGGACACACGGAGCATCCCATTTCAGAGGGAATCCAGCCGTAACCAGGAGTCAGTTACGGGATCCAGCCCATCCAGCACCAACTAGACCAGTCCAGGAGCAAACACGGGGATCAGAATCAAGCAACATTCCGATTGATTGAGACAGCAGTTCTCTTTTAAGTCAAGAAGCAGTCAGCACAGAAGGAGGAAGCACGAAAAAGTGAGATTGTTCCAATTCCATTCCATTCACTTTTCCTTTGTTATTTTGTAGCTGCACCACCCATACTTTTCTTATCCATATTCACTACTTTTCCATTTAGTGCAGAAAGTACATTCATTGTTTTCATTGCCATCGAATTGATTCAGTAGAAGTAGATATTCAATAGTATTCATTAACAGTATTCATAATTGTAGGCAGATATAACCTCATAACACAGTTTATAGCAATACATAAGACTTAATTTCACAATTTCACTTCAAACTTGATACCTAACTGTACATTAATCAAAATAGTAATTAATTAAACATTTCACTAGCTTAATTTCAATTTAAAACTAAAATAACCGCACGTGAACACGTTAGTCAATCGATTTTTATAGCCAACTGCATTGTGCCGGGAGGAAGTAGACAAGGTAATTAAGTGATTACATAATTTTATTGCACCTCCGATCCATATTGCATTAAGATTAAACGCCTGGCAATTTCGCAGAGCAAATTTTGTTTAAATTCATATTATTGCTATTTTATTTGAGTAGGGTTGTTACTTTATACCTTTATTCACAATGTCTACGGAACAGGATTTAAAGAAACTCAATTACAAGCGTGGGGCTATCAAAGGCAAACTTACTACATTTCAAAAGTTCGTTTCGAATCTAGCAGCCGAACCGCAATTAAGTGATTTGCAGCTTGCCGAGTTACAATTAAGATTCGACAATACAGTGCCTATATACGATGAATTCGATGCATTACAGACGGATATCGAGATGTTGTCTGCGTCTACAAGCGAAGGGGATATCGGAGAGGAGTGGTCTCTCTTCGAAGATACCTACTTCGCGAGCATGTCGTCTGCGCAAGTGCTGATCCAAAAGCATTCGCGGCGTAGTTCTGTCGTCAATGAGTCGGAGGTAAGCGCTGCTAATACCGTTGTCAAGGCGCACAATTCAGATTCAATCAATTTACCAAAAATAAGTTCACACGAAATACCGTCAGATTCAAAATATTCCAAGATTGACTTCCCGAGTTCGTGGGAGTCTGATGCAATTCATTCAGAACGAAACGTTTGTGAAGAGCAGTCTTTAAAGACTCATTCTGGTGATCAATTCAAAGTATTCATTCAGCTGAAGGAGTCGCCTGCAGTCCCGGGGCACTCATGTCAGCATGCGTCTGCCACGTCTCTTTCAGTGGAGCGTCGCTCAGAAGCCGAACAAAAAGGCTATATTACATACAAAGAGCGCGAGCGTTCTAATAATTTATTACTGATGCGTAGGGCTCATGGAGACTCTTTTTCTACACGTTCTCCTCCATTTCACAGTGATAGCGAACTCATTTGTGTGGGGGGAAGACTGAGCAACTCCAGCTACGACCTCAGACATCCAGTGTTGCTCAGTTCAACATTCAGGTTTCATCACGGCACATTCAAAAAATGTACTGATTCACAATATCCATTTCTTGAGGCTGGTGGCGATTATGCTGGTCCAGTCTTGATATTCAACCAAACAGGTAACCTTTGTACATGTGTGTGCCTTGCAAAGGGAGCAGTGCCCCTCGAACTATATCCAGATTCGAATAGACACGCGTTCGGTGCAGCCTTCATTGCGCGCCAGGGTAAAAAGCAGACAATATTATCTAATAATGCATCGACGTCATCGGAGGTAACCGAAGGCATCCAGTCTTCTTTCACACCGGTTTCACAGCGCATAACATACGAAGGGATGTCTGCACTACTGATTCAAATTAGGGCAATTTATATCTCAAGGCCGCTGATTTCAATGTCAGACGACACAAATAACTTCAGTCCCTTAATTCCTTCCCACTTCCTTATAGGGCGATCCACAAATTTCATGCCACACCCACAGACTACTGCCTCCAGGACTTCGTCAATTCAACGTTCGTGGCACTCATCAACAGGAGAACTCCAGGAAGGCGTTCTGATTGGCGTGAAGGACAAAACTGCCTCCTCTTCTCTTCTGGCAACTCGGTCGAGTCGTCCGAAGCATTCGTGGCAGCGACGGCGTCGCAAGCGGAACAAGAATATACAGACAAAGAGAAGGGCCATCCGACGAGCCTACAACAAACATCTGCTCTCTCCCTGTCGACAAATAATTGAAGATCCAGACTTCAAGGCCGGGAGCATGTTCAGAAACGTTCAAAATGGATAAAATTTTGATCCTTTTTCTTAAGCTCAATTTTAATGTCGGCAATAAAAATCAACTTCACAATTTTTAAGATAATCTAATTTTATGTATCAGTATAATATGTTCTTATAATTAACTTAATTCAAATTGCATATTTTTTAATTAAAATATTCAATTAAATGTATAAATTCGATCATCATTCAAATCTCTATGTTTCAAATTTAACTATGGCAATTTTTTATTCAAAGCTTTGACAGTTATAGAGCTTTCAAAAACTTACTTTGTCATCTTGAATCCCAACGACAATCCACTTTGCCACTTTTTGTATTTCTCGTAATTTTGGAAGTAAACCAGCGTTAAACTACAGTCCACTTATTATTTGACCACCTTAACAACACCTGAGACCAGCGAAGATTTTACAGTAGGGTAACGAAATACAATTGAAAATTAGATAATTATGTTTTTCTGATTATTTTTCTATCGAGCCAACATTATCCTTTTAAAGTTTTGCTTGGAATCTGTCCTTGCAAATATAATCTCGTCTCCTTGTGATTTATATAAAGTGCGTTTGATAAAAAAATTACAAAATATATATAAAAACTACAATTTTGCGTTAGCCCCTCTTGTAAAAAACCTGTACAGTGACGTCAAAGATATGTTTACATTTTTCGCCTTATTACAAAGGAGTAAGGTGCAAAAGTGTAAACATATATTTGACGTCTGTAGGTATCGGAGGCAGAGTAGTTGATTACCTATCTTTATTCACATTTACTCCACTCATGCCTCAAGTAACATCTCGCTGGCCCGATATTACAAGGTTCTATGTCTCACTTTTATCGAACTGAAATTAGAACATTGTCATAGTGACATTAAGTCGAATTTCAACTATCTTGAAAATGTAACATAGAACCCTGTAATATTGGGCCAGCGATCTATAGAAATCTGAAATAGGTAGACAAGAGATAGTACCTAGGTACCTATACACTACATGGCGTTGGGTAGGAATTTCTACCTCCATTCAGACGGGTGAACTCTATAGCATATTCCTCAAAGGCATACAAAGCATTTACATAATACACGTGTATACTCGAAGTATCTTATTCCTAAATTAAAGCATCTATTGATGGACTAGTCCGTGCTTGTATGTATTCAAATTAGTTAGAAATAGGTACAATGTTAGATACGTATGTTGAAATGAATGTATTTTTAATGCGAATATTACTATATCCATTATGCGAATTACATTTTCGCCTTGCCACATATAGCATAAATAACAGCCACTGAATAACCAGTTCGAATTTGGGAAAACCGTACAGTTCAAAATAGTGAAAAATACAGATACTACTCCTAAAAATACGTGTAATAAATTGGATTTGAAATTATAAATAGAAAAATGTATTCGAAGCGTTTATTCCCACACAAATAATTTCAAAATTTATAATCAAAAGAGGCAGAAAAAAGAAGATATCTCTTTTTTCACCAATATCTCAAAAATATGAAAACTTAAGAACTCAACTTGATCTTGATATCTATATCATTTAAGCTACTCGACCAAGTTTGGTATCGTTTTCGTATAAATCGGGGATGCCGAATTCATTTCTGATATCATAATGACACCATTCCGAAGTAAAAACACATAAAATATGAAAAAAAAAAACTTTTTTTTTAATTCCTCTTCACGTTTAAACCGCTAAACCAATTTAGTTAATATTTGGTACAGAGATAGTCTGAATTCCAGGGAATAACATAGCCTACTTTAAATCTCAAAAATCATCCTTTAAGGGTGTGAAAAGGGAGGTGGAAATTTGTATGGGGATTCAATAACCGCTGAACCGATTTAGATAAAATTTGGTAAGTATAGAGATATTTTGAGTCCCGGGGAAGAACATAGGATAGTTTTTATTTAAAAAAAATCTCTTAAAAGTGAAAAGGAAGGTGTAAGATTGTATGGGGAATCGTAACGGCTGAACCGATTTAGATGAAATCTATGTCTCCATCTTTGATTTACTTGAAAATGATACTAAACTTGACATAGAACCTAAACTTAAGCAATTATTAACATCAGACGTCGCCGACGCTTAAAACCCCCCACCCCCCACCTGCATCCAAAATCTGGGTGGCTCCACTTCTTAAATCCATCCTTGGGTCCTAAGGACCAATCCTGCCAAAGGAAACCTCTTGTTTATGCAACGCCGTGGTTGACCTTTTTATGCTCTGAGCACACTCAACTATAAGCGTCGCAACGTTTTTGAGCGACGTCTAGTCAGACGGTGTCGCTGCTCAGTTGCGGCAACGTTGCGGCGGCGGCGGGAATCATAGGTGGGAACTAAAGGTCCGATCGCTGTGTCTCGCTCCAACCTATGGTTGCCGCCGCCGCTGCCGCCAGTCGCGCAATGTCGTGGCCGAGCCGTTAGAGTTGTATATAGACGCCGACGGTCGGGAGATTCTAGGGGTCCTTACCTGTATAAGGGTTCCCCGCCGCTCTCCTTGAACCAGAGCACCATGACCACTTCGTCGTTTTGCTGCAGCGGCGCGATGTCGCACGGGAGGGACGCCTTCTTCCCCAGCACGCCTTGCACGTCAGATGTTGGCACTGTGGAAGAAAAAACACTTTGGTAAATAGCCGCATGGCAAGGAAGCATAGGGATGGACGTATGGCCACACGTTGGGCGGACAGAATAAAGTCGGTAACAAACGCCACATTGCAGACTAGCATGCACTGGGCCCATAACAGAGCGGCTTGGAGAGCACTGGTGAAGAGTGCGCACAATCGTCACATCCCTCAGCCATGAGGTTACGACAAGGAAGAAGAAGTAGAAGAAACAAAGACAAAATTGTCTAATAAGGGCAGTCGCACCGCCTCGCACCAATACATCAGTGCGAGCGAGTTAGACTGTGATCAAGTATATACGCAGTCGCTATAGTAAATGAATTGTCAACTGGTGGTAGTACTACAATATTTACGATGAGTAGGTACGATGTGAATATGTAGATCATACTGAGAAACTTTTACTATGAGACCAACCCCGAAATCGCGAAAAAATTTACTCTTTCATTAAAAATAATATATCAACAACAGACCAGCCCAAATGTATAAAAAAGCTAATTTTTTTGTGATTTCAGTGTTGGTCTCATTATAAAAGTTGCTCAGCATGATTTATTCACACCGTAAAATAAAGCAGGTTATTACAAAAACGAATGGCGATTGAGACCATCAAAAAAACTAGTCGTCTAGCATAACCTATTACCATCTCACAGACCAGTCACGCAACATCAACCTCAAGGTCAAAGAGTGATGACGATCATCCGATACCGTCATCAATTTGATCTCATCACTGCGTCATCGATCAACGATTTTGTAGGTCATCGTACTGTAACTATGTCCGGATTGTCCGGTTGATTTTTTTTGGAATGATCTCTGCCACTTTAATTTTTTGCTCTAAAATGTGCTCTTAGGCTGTTTCGTAAATTCATTTCATTTCATTATCATTAAATTAGTAATAGTGTAGGTAGTTTAGTAGTACTAGGTACGTAGGTAGGTAAGAATGTACAGTATGCCAATGTTATGTATATTAATGCCAATTTCAGTTTTAAAATCCTGCAGATAACTCGCATTTTAAAGAGCGCCTTCACACTAATTGAAAAAAAAAAAGGTATTTAATTTTTTATTTATGAATCTTAAAACCTTATAAAGCACATAATAATCATAATCTTTCGTGTAAAATTTCAACTTAATTGAACGCTAAAACACTACTAACATTCAAAATTATACAAAAGTCACCGCAAATTCGACAAAGTACTTTGCAAAACACATTAAATGAATTTAAATCCAGAAAACCGATTTAAGCAGATAAGCCTAATTGGAAATGTGGCTTTAAAGTGTTGCTCAGATATAACAAGGCTGTAAAATGAGGTTTAATAAGATACCACCAAATGTGTCGCTGCGCGGAAAAAGGAACTGCTAACGTCGCAAAATTCAATTGTTAGGGTAAGTTACACATGCTTTAAGGTGCTTTTTAGGGTTCCGTACCCAAAGAGTAAAAACGGGACCCTATTACTAAGACTCCACTGTCCGTCTGTCTGTCACCAGGATGTATCTCATGAACCGTGATAGCTAGTTGAAATTTTCACAGATGATGTATTTCTGTTGCCGCTATAACGACAAATAAGTAAAGTACTAAAAAGTACGGAACCCTCTGATGTGGACAAGTCCGACTCGCACTTGTCAGGTTTTATTTCTTCGTAGCGACACAAATAATGAAATATTTCGGTAATTTTATAATCATGACCACCAATTAAATATATTTGGTAATGGCGGTTAATTTAAATGACAGTCAGGTGCTCTTTAATGTTCACATTATTTCTGATTAAAAATAGGTAATGCATAATGTCGAATGTGGTGTATTAAGTTATTTACAACGTTTTACAGTACATATGGTCCTTTAAATTTTCGATGCAGTTGCGTAATGTGCTTATTATAGCACCTAGTGCCGTAATGTAGCACCCGATGTACTGTAAACGTACCTATAGTTATTAGGTACTATTTTAAAATGCTTAATAGCTATTTTAAGTCAATTTAAATTTATTTAGGTACCATTGCATCTTAGGAAAATGTGATTGTGTTTAAATATTATGGTCAAAAAATTGCTTTATTGTAATAAATACATTTTATTAGTACATGAGCTCACTTCACTTTCATTTATAATATGTACTAATACGTACATATGTATATATTATTATGCAAGTATACATATGTATAGGTACTTGACGTTTAAAATTCTAACATTTTCTTGTCTTTTCACTTTTACCATAACTTGGCGACATACGGTAAGTACCTTACTCATGTGCTTATTAACTAAAAATAGAACTCAATTAAAATTTCCCAATAAGCATAAAATGCGCATATAACATTACCAAGAACCTAAACACACATTGAGTTCAAGTCATTGCCACATTATCATAAAAAAAGAACGTGAACATCTCCGGGTGTAAAACCTGTTTTTATTACCAGTTTTACTTTACCGGTCAACAAATAGATAAACGCAGAAACCACATATAAAATTCACTTGTATAATGAAGACTCGACCGCAATTATAATATTGTGTAGGTAAATACATTTTGACCTCACATGCGGTGGCATTTCCGTTCTATAAAAAACAAGACATTATTATCTTAAATAACGTGTTTATGAAGACTACCAAATTGTCTGGGTACCTATATGGAAAACTTGTTTGGTAAACGTAAGCCAAGTTAGGTTATGTATTTAATATGCTTTGTGAGTGTTATTTGATAGCAATTTAAAAGTAGCCGACTTTTCCCCAACCTGTACGGATATAACTATACTCGGCGCGATTCGGGAAATGAATTAGAGATTCACTAGGTATGAAATAGTAAAGATATGTGACATTCCACGGCAAAAGGTACCGTATGGCGCTATTATGCGACGTAAGCGCCACCCGCCTTAACGTACCTTTTGCCGTGGAACGTCACATATCTTTACTATTTCATATCTAGTGAATCTCTAATTCATTTCCCGAATCGCGCTGACTGTCTTTTGCATGAGAACAGACGTCGTAACGACAACTTTGTGGCCGTCAATAGATTGTCATACGTACATTGTCGGCCTAGGCCGGCAAAGTGAGCATGAGCCACACATCACGTTTCGTCGTGAGTGAGACAAAATTGAACCTCCGGGTAGTTTTGATTTTAGGTCGAAATTTTTGAGAAAAGAGATCTTTAAATTAGGTATCACAAATAGTTTTTTATAACATCATGTAATACATTATTCGAAATTATTTCAAGACTTTTTAGTAAATAAATCCAAAGCTTAATATTCCGCAGCTGTATTCGAGGTTGTACAGTCGATTTCATAAATATGTATACATTTTTACACCTCAATTCATTGCAATAAGTTGAAAAAATGTATACATGTTTATGAACTCGTCTGTAAGTAGGTAAAGGCCAGAGCCGTGGCTCGTAAATCAACGCCCTTCGTTACGCGCATGTACAGAAATATAGCTCCGCGGCAATTTTCAGCATTGCTCATTTCCTTCACGAGTCACACTGGGTGATTTCCGGGTTGAGGTTATTTTGTAGGTTGGGAAAAGCTGGGTTTATATTAGTTATTGGATATAGGAAGATATCGGCGTACGGAGCACAGATACGTAGTTTGCGGCAGCTAAGTAGTCGGCAGTAATGTCGCGCTCCAAAAGGTTATTATATCGAAAAAAAAATTATAGGGTAGACCGAGGCGCATCGGATCACATGGTGAATCGGATCATCATGAAAAATCCGTTTATATCTGAAATATTTCATTCATATGAGTTCTCTAAAATAGCGCTGTACATGTCTTCTGTTAGCCTGTGACGCCAGCCATAGGCAATATTTTCAATACCTATCAACAACTTTTTTAGTCTGACCCGATTCGCCCTGTGATCCGATTCTCCTCGGTTTACTATACTGAAACACACCGAACTTGCCAGTAGAAAAAGGCATGAAATTAAAATTTTCTATAAGTCAAATCATCGGGCCTACATTTCTTAAATTTGCTGCTTTTTTCTAAAGTATAAATGTGCCATAAATCTAGCGCGACTTCAAGTATGGACTCGCGCGCGAGAACGCAACTTATGCTAGACTTTTATGCATGGTGTGAAATAAGTAATTTATTTCGAACACAGTCAACATCCCTATAGTATGACTTTTTCTTTGAAACCCTATGACCCTTAAAAAATAATGAGATACCTACACAAACATCGTCTAGTGTGTATCGATTGGTACAAAAACCTACAATACAATGTTTATGTAACAAGCATGCGATGTAGGTCAAAAGGGTATGATAACAAGTGCTTCAATAGGCAGGGAAATACTAAGTTAATATTTATTCCTCGTTCTATTTTACCATAAACATTATAGAAGAAATATCTTCTGCGAAAACGAAAGCTCTATAATTTAGAATAAAAAACATATTTCCTAATCGAGAAATAATCTCTGAAAACGATAAAACAGTAATTGATATAATATAAACCCTTAGTGTAAATCTCATTATTCGAGTGTTCGCGTTTGCGTTATGTCTATTTTTGTATGGGATTTAGAACAGCGCGCCAAGCGGGACGTTTTGGAAACTCAAAATCCCATACAAAATCACACTTAACAAACGCGTACGTCACGTCACGTTATCGAATGAAATTTACACCTAGCGGTACTGTTGTTTAGGTTCAGTCGCCATCAGATATATCGGAGCAGCCAAGGCGGTCACAAATATCTGAACACACCTTTATTGTCAAGACGTTAGACTGCGAGTTCAGATATTTTTGAACACCTCGGCCGCTCCGATACATTCTGATGGCGATTGTACCTTTATTATTGTTTACCTTTCTTATTATTATTATCTTTTAATTTGGGATGAATAGTAAAAATAATACGAGCATGAATTAAATTGAAGTTGTTAACACGCAGTGTGTACCGCAGTCTTAAATGTTGCGTTTTTGGCATAGGTACTTTTTGATGCGCAAACGCAAACTTTATTGCGAAAATGGAAAGTCTCAACAATAAGTATAAGGAACATTTTGTTCGCTTGTTTGCCATGTTTACATTGTAAAATAAATACAACCCGTAACATGACACTTTTACGATTTGCAAACCCATACAAATGATAATATTTATCCTGGAGGACAATTTAAACTTACATTGTGATATCAAACTGATATCTAAATGAGTTGCCAGTGCGTCTCGCTCGTTCCAATACATGTGCGGACAAGTACGAGCGAAATACACGCCCGACTAACATGTGGATATCATTTTGATGTCAAAATGTAACTTTGAATTGACCAATTGGCGTGTTAAACAACAATATTCGTGTACCTAACAAGTCTTGTAAGCAAACTTTTTCCGTATTTATACGGTATTATGAGAAATTCGTGTCGTGTGTGATTGCCTTTATAATGGTGACTCCTTGAACGTGAAAAGGCAGCTTATACTTATTGTTATAATAAATCAGTTTGTACAAGTCCTAGTTTTGCGAAATTTTGTTTCCTAAATTTTTTATGATATTATAGGAGGCCAACGAGCAGACAGATCGTCTGATGTTAAGCGATTACCGGCGCCCATGGAAACTTGCGACATCAAAGGGGTTGTAAGTGAGTTGCCGGATTTAAGATGGGAGTACGCTCTTTTCTAAAAGGTCGTATCGGTCCGGAAATACCGCAGCCAACAGTTCATTTCATAGTTTAACTTTGCGAAGCAGGAAGTTTCTGGAGAAACACTGTTGATTTAGCAATTTACAATATTTTTTTGATTTATTTATTTATTGGCATACCCTTAAATAACTACCTATCTGTCTGTATCTGCATCTCAGTGTTTTTTTATTGTAGTCTGATTATGTACACATAATACACATAGTCCCAACCTAAAATTGTATAGATTTAGATTTCTTTATTTCAAGATGAAAATTACACTATAAATTTGCTACATTCGTCAAAATTATGTTTATCTTCTCATCATGATCGTCAAAACTTGCATTATAAATTTAAAATAAAAAATAATAAGATTAATAAAATTGTGTCTCCCAATAAGGATCGTCATGTACAAAGAAAAACATGTCAAACAATTGAAGGTAATGAATTGAGGTAAGGGATATATTACTAAGATATCCCTTACCTCTCACAACCAAAGGATTGAACAAGTCCACTACCCAAATTCACAAAAAGAATCACGACTATCTCTCACTCTTCCAATTTAGGGGTCCTATTCTCGCTTGTTTCAATCCGTCTATCATATTTCATGTCGCATGCGACTATTTGTCACCTGCCCGATGTATTCCTCAGGTGCTCTTGTGCGAATTTTGGACGTGCGTGATCGATAAAGGCGGTTATCACGGCCGTCGCATGCCGTTGCGAAGTGCGAAGCGACGAATTCGCGTGCGGCGACGACGGTACGGTACGATGGTGCGGTTTTCCCCGTATCTTCGTCCGAAGCTGCGATGCGTGACGAATCGCGTTTGTGACAAAAATCCGTACGGTACTATGGAGCTCGGGGTAGCATACCCTGCGGCGCGTACCGCACCTCCGTCCGAAAGCACGAATCGTCTTGCGATTCGCACCTTCGCAAAGGCGGAGCCAATGTGTTTAACCGAGCGGTTTTTGCATTAAATCGAGATTCTACAGTGCAAAATTAAAAATCGCAGCACCGGACGTCGCTTCTAAGTGCGAAGTAGTATGATAACTACCAAAATGATAAAATATTTAGATCCAGGAGTTTTAAGGTGCAGTGGGTTCATGTCCTTCGAACGCGGATTACTATTCATATTTTTTGGCAACAGTATTATGAATATTATGATGTAAAAAAGCGCTACAATTTTTTAGTAACTCAGCTGGCTGAACCCACTGCATCTTAAGAAGGCATCAAAATCACGTTGTAACATTACTTTGTTACGTACAAACCATTAAAAACATTTCACAAAAACCTGGTAATAAATTTGTACGTCCACGCTTTTGACTACGTTTCCACAAAGCTAATCAAGTTTAAACTGTAATTTGAGTAGTATAAGGTTCAATTTAGCTTACATAGTATTACAATAGGTTGTTGTCGTATTGTCAGGTCAGTCTAAGGTTGTGGGTGATGATTGATCGATGTGGTCAACAAAGCAATTGATATAGAGTTACACAACATATCCGATAACTAATTGTATTCTAAAAAGAACTTTATCACGTGGAAATATGGTTTGAATTCCTAAGCTTCGTTTTATAAAGTTATTTAGCAAAGAATACCGAAGACTTGTTTCTAATTATTAATTCTTTACATCACGTTATAATTACATGACACATAGCAAAAATCATTAGCACTCCCAACTCCCAATTCCCAATAAGTAATTATAACTTTCACCTTCAAGGGTCGAAGGTGAATTTACGGACATACTGATATTAATCCTGCCCTACACTTGTAATACTTAGGGCATACCTACTGAAAATTCATGGAACTGGCCATTCAAAAAAATAAGTCGTCTCATATATCAGAATCCAGAAACTTTCAAAACTTGTAATCATGCTACTAAAAGTGTTTCTGCGATACATGTTATGCGAGGAGTATTTCCGACAAACAATATTGTGTCAGATGAGCATAACCCACTGTAAGAGCCACTTGCGCCAGCCAGGGTTAAGCCGGGGTTAAACCTGGAGTTACCATGGTCACCAGTACAATTTAACACTGGGTTAATGGTTAACCCCGGGTTACTTTAGTGGCTAAGACAGGCTGGCGCAAGTGGCCCTATACACCACTAAGCGACACTTGCACCATTCGACTAACCCAGGTTAACCGGTTTAACCTGAAGTTACCATGGTTATGGTTACCAGTACAATTTGACACTGGGTTAACGGTTTAACCACTTAACCCCGGGTAAGTGGGCCTAAGTAACTTAAAACAGTTTCGACTATGAATCCGGGATACAGAAAATAATTAAATGAGTTTTTGAACGTCGGTTAAGACTGTTAATACGTAAGGGCAAAATTAAGGACAACAATGGACCACGGCGGCTCGGCTATCTACATAAAAAATGATATAACATTCAAAGAACGCCTAGATATCCGCAATCTTTCAATCGAACATGTCTGTGAAATTTCATGTATAGAAATCTTAAAGTCAAACATGATTGTAATTTGCATATACCATTCAAACTTAAGTAGTTTCGAATGCTTTATCACTTGTCTTGAGAGCTTGTTGCAAAAATTATTCGAACAGAATAGTAAATGTATTATATTGGGTGATTTTAACATTGATTATCTCACTGACTCCAAACAGAAACGCACATTGGACGATTTAGTCGGATCGTTCAGTTTCACGCAAGTAGTTACTTCCCCCACGCGCCAAATAGGTACATCAAGTACTTGTTTAGACCACATTTACATTAACTGCCTAATCGCACCACATGATTCAAACACATCAACAGTTACAACACATTTGTCAGATCATTATGCACAAAAAATTACAGTAGAACTTAAAGTCGATCGTACGGTAAACACACTCACCCGTAATTTCTCCGATCAGAGTCTAATTTCCTTTAAACAGGCAATCTCCTCCATTGACTGGACTAGTGTGTCAAATAAACACACGGACGATCCAATTGCACTTCTTTCACACATAATCCAGATCTTAAATAGCAAATCTAACACTTGTTTTCCACTTAAAAACAACTCACGCACTCGCACTAATCTCTGCCCTTGGCTAACGAATGATATAATTATGCAAAAACAACTACTAAACGACCTGTTACAGTTAGACGGCCCAGCCACAAAAGATAAACACTTCATTTTAGTAATACTATCATTAACCTTAAAACTAGAAGAAACCATGAAACGTGCAGAGCAATCATACTATTCCAACACTTTAAAAAAAAGTACTAACCAACAAAAAACATTATGGCAAATAGTTAATCAATGCACGGGCCGAGCTTCATCAAAACATAAATGCAGTCTCAGTGCATTGCGCGACAGCGAAGGTGTGTATTATGAGTCATTAGGCCGGTTGGCAGGCGACGTAAACACATTTTTTCTATCTGCGGCCGCCGCCGTTCACGCCCCTACCGCAAATCCAATCGAATCATATCGTTTGTTACTACATACCGCAAATCCTAGCAATGTCTCAATTTACCTACAACCTGTTACGGGCAAAGAACTACATGACGTCGTAATGAACAAAATAGCTTGTAAAAATGCTTTCGACATTTATAATATCTCCACAAAACTTTTAAAAATCGCATTGCCGTACATATTACAACAATTAATACATATCTTCAACTTCTTAATTAAAAACGGCACTTATCCACAAGTTCTAAAAAACGTAAAAGTTGTACCAATTTATAAAGGAAAAGGGCAAATCGATGACATAAAAAACTATAGACCAATTAGTATAATACCAGCGATTGGAAAACTTTTTGAATACTGTCTATGCCAAAGATTATCCCTTTTCTTCGAAAGTTTTAATATACTAAGCGATAAACAATACGCGTACAGGAAAAACAGGTCGTGCATTAACGTGATCCGCGAAACAATAAATAAAATTATGAAATCTAAAGAGAACTCGTCTCACGTCGCTATTTTATTGTGCGATATGACCCGCGCATTCGATTTATGTAATCACGACGTCTTAGCGGGAAAACTCCACCACGCCGGGATTCGCGGTACAGCACATAAACTTATGATTGACTTCCTAAAACAGCGAAAGCAGGTGGTGGCCTTGAACGGAGGCCAGGTACAATCGGAATACGGGGGGGTAGATATCGGTGTACCTCAAGGATCGTCGCTGGCCAACCTGTGCTTTTTATTACAGGTTAACGACCTTCCTGCTAACGTCCAAGGTGACATGTACCTATTCGCTGATGACTCCTGTGACATTTTGACAGCACCCTCCATACAAAACCTAGAGGAACTCGTAAAACAGGACATCAATCGAATGCAAAACTGGTTCATCCTCAATGGCCTAGTCCTTAACCTTGTGAAAACACAAGTAATGCACATCAACTTAGGTGGTAGACCTCCTAGGCCTCTATCAATTCACATTGACCACACTCCCATAGAACAAATTCAACACGCAAAATTTCTGGGGCTAACTTTGGACTCCGCCCTCAAATGGGACCAACACATAGACACCCTTTGTAAGAAGCTTTCCGGTGCATGCTTTGCTTTAGGTAAGCTTGCTCACGTACTGCCTTATAAAGAACTACGATCAACCTACTTCTCACTCTTCCATTCTATAATGTGCTACGGCCTGGAACTATGGGGCACAGCGGCAGAGTGGCATCGAGTTTTTGTACTTCAGAAACGTGCCCTAAGAATCATAGCCAGAGCCTCACCAGGTACGTCAGCAAAACATCTATTTGCAGACATGAAGATACTCACATTACCCTCTCAATTCATATTCAACATAGCTAAACACGTACACACACACAAACACACTTTTGTTACCAACAAACTCACACGCACCCGTTTAGGTAGCAAGGAACGACTGCTTCCACCACCCCACAGACTAAGCAAGTCTTCAAAGACCATGCATGTCTTAGGTCCGAAGATTTATAATGCACTGCCCAATGACATCAAAATGTTAGATAGTACTAATATGTTTATTAACAAACTTAAAAAATGGCTTATTGATAGAACCTTTTATACTGTAATGCAATTATTTGAAATTGAAAAATGCAATAACTAATTAATTATTACCTAACTATAACTAATATGTACCTATCTACTAACATGACATGTTACCTATTTTAATCTTGTCATACTATTTCAATTGTATTTTTAATCTAATGAACATAATGATTATTGTAATTTTAATTCTAGACATACATTTTTTATTATTCTCAATAATGTGATAATAATGTGTATTTTATTTTCTGATGTTGACATGTAATATTTTAAGAATATTATGAATATATGAGTATGAGTATGAGTATGAGTAAGTAATAAGATTCTTGTACCTATTTAGAATAGAGAATAGAGTAGAGAGCGTTTATTCGTGACAAAAAATAAAAGAAAACAACAAGTAACACAACAACATAATGGTCACGATCACGAAATGGTCAATTTCAAATATCAATAAAATCTGGTTAGCAATTCTTAGGTGATTGAGTAAAGTCCACTCGAAGACCAAAAATATGAGTAGGAAGTATAATGATTTACAAGACCCAGTTTTTAGTGTTCCGTACAAAACTTTGTTCACGGAACACTTATTCTAAAATGGAATCTTTCGAAGGTAATCTTCTAATTTACTGTCAGTTCCGTTGTATTTGATTAATTTGACAACGTAGCTATAGTGTGTCAAAGGACTGTTTAATTTCAAACATAGATAGAGATAATCATACTATCTTTGTCTTACACTTAGTACTAGCACCCAAAAGAAAAGGATGGGTATAGTTTTGTTTGTTCCTATTTACTGACAAATTGGTTTGACCAGCTATACTTGTGCCTACTGCGTTAAACTTGTGTCATAGATAATCTATAATATGTCAGTTGTATCTTTAAAAGTGATGTATAAGATGTATTTGAGTGAAGTATAACGCTATATCAAATTGGCAAGTAGGCAGCTAGGTATATTTGAATCTGTCATTATGAATTTGACAGTCCTTTTAATGTATGAATTTTGTAATATAGGTATAACAATTTTTCTGAAACATACTGAGAGGTTCTGGCGCTCATTTAAAGTCTGGTATACCATTGGTATAGCCCGAAAAGGCTCGAATCAATATGAATTACACTTACTCAATTAAGGACTGGACTCGGTACTTGAAAGACTAGGAAGTTTTTTAGCGCAGTAAAACCGTGTCGAGTTCTTCAAATTTGGACTCAAAAGACTCGAAATCTTACAAACAGATCCCTAACCGTCGTTTATGCTTGTAACACCATGAACTAGACATCGGTAATACGAGACGACCCTTAGGCTGCGTTTTCACTAGTCATGTGCGAGGATGCGTAGTAGTGAGGGATGTGTTTGTTAACAACCAATATAAAATTGCCGACTAGAGCTGCGCTGAGCGAGGATATTAGGTAAATTAAGTGATTCTCTTGGTTCTTAACAAACACATCCCTCGCTACGCATCCTCGCACATCTCTGGTGGAGACGCAGCTTTATAATAATAACCAGCCTGGAAAGTGTCCAACACAGTTTACCAACGCAGCAGGTGCGCTCAATCGGGTCATACCCGTGTAAGTATTGATACATAGATTATAGTGTAAAGTGGGGTTAATGGTATAGGCTCGTTTCTTAATGGGTCAGATCAGCATCAATATATTATACACTTATACATCCTAAATCATTCAATGAACTTGAAAGAATAGTAGATTGTACAACAAGGGCATAAAGTGACCCATTTTTACCCGAGGCAATTATTTGTAATTTGCAAAATAGTATACGAGGGTAAAAATTAACATTTATGCCCTTGTTGTACACTCTGCTTTTCACTTCGATTGCGAGGAAAATAAAACACATTTTTCACGGCAATTTACACCACGAAATTGTCGTAAAGCGAAAGAACATAATACATAACCAATTCCAGCCAACTAACTTTTTAATTATTTTTTTTAAGTTTCAACATGTGATCAGAGTTTCAGACGCTTGGTTTTCTGCCAAGGCAAACATTTTGGAGCATTTTTGAACGATAATCGACTCCTATTTTATGTGATTTACTAAATTTAATGACAGAAAATACGGATTTCTAATAAATTGTAGCAAAAATAAAATAATATAACAAGTTTTGTCATCTACACAATTTTATTGCTCAGTAAAATTGTGCAATATGTTTTAACTGTTTGACTGTTGAGACCGATTACCTTAGTCTTAGAAGAAAATTTTACTTTTATGCTCTAGAGCATAAAATGCGATTTTATGTCGTCTACGCACGACATAAAGGTGCATTTTTTGAGCATGAGAAGTGAAAAAGGTATTTTGGGTTCAGACCACACCAGCATTAATTCTGCAGTTTTGCAGCGGGACATTACCTGTCGACTGCAATGCTGCCGCAAAATATCTGGCGCTTTCGTCGCATAGCATCGCAATATTATTGGAGCGGCGTTAATAATAGCGAAAGCGCCAACCGTACCGTAAGGTACCTTTATCCGTGGGACGTCACACATATTCTATGTAGGTACAAAACGAATATAAAATAACTCAATACATAGTGGAGCTCAACGATATTCGTCAACATTTATCAGTAGTTTTCACAAAATGACCCACTGGAGAGACGAAGTGCAGAAAGACCTTAGCGAACTCGGCGCCATCGACTGGGCAGAATCGGCTTTGGACAGAGTAGCATGGCGTTCTTTGGTGTCGGAGGCCAAGATCCTCTTCGGGTCGTTGCCGTAAGTAAGTTCACAAAATGCACTTTCAAGCCCAATTTTGCTTTGTAGCACGATTCCTCTGACCCTCCTTCCTTAATATTGAAACTTGAACAATATCCACCCACTAATCCCTAAAATCAATATCCAACAATACTATAAGCTTTCATACTTAACTGATATTAACTATAAATTCCGTCTACCATCTGCCACAGGGTCCAATAATAAACGAAGGCGCTTTTGCTTTCATGGTTATATCCTCCCAATTTACCCAAATACGACCCTATTTAAATCACTTTAAAGCACGAATTCCAATGACGGGTCACAAAGAGATATTACTAGATACTCGTATGAAAGACATAAGTTTTTACGATTGAATAAATTTGGTCAGATGTTAAATGAACGGATTTGGTCGTTAAATTTTACTTACAAAAGATATAGGTGCTTCATCTTTTAGAATCTAAATTTTAGATTAATCGTTTAGATGATGCTGAATTTGGTAACGTTTTGTAATCTCTATTTTATTTTTCTTATTATTTATTAGTTTAACTAAATTTATAGCGCACTTGATAACTAGGGGAGAGTTGGTTTTATCGTACCAGTTTCTACTTAACGTTATGTAAATAGTTGCAATAAAATCCTTTTCTTATTAAAATGTAAGGAACCAAATGGTGCCATTATTTTTTTTTAACTTATGTTTTGAAGTTTTGAAACTTTGAGGTCTCGTATTTTTTTTATAATTTCCATATTTTTTAAATGTCCAATTTATTGTGATAAGTTGTGCATTTTCTATCTATTTGACTGGATTTTGTTATAAAATTCAACATGTGTCATCATCCCTATTCCCTATTCTTCGTGATTATCGTCCGTACTTTAAGCAACAAGCACTTTCGAATAGTCTTACGAAAATATATCATCTAAAGCTAATTATCAGAGCAATTTATTGATTTACATAATTATTATTACAAATGCTGTGGCAGTAACGCAGCAGCACTGCAGTGCCTTTGGTACAGATGTAGTGCGTAATTATTTTCCATCGTATTTACTCGGAAACGTTCGTATTTGTCATGCTACTTCAGCCAACCTCAGTACTTTTTGTACTGTGACCGACTGAAATAGCAAGACACGTTCGTACGTTTCCATGAAAATACGATGGAAAATAATTATGCTCTTCATCTCTATATGCTTTGTACCTTAATGGCCTAGCTAGATGAAAACATAAAGGGTGATTCCAGCAAGAAATTGGAGCATATTAAACTAAGAGAGAGTCTTCTTGTTCCCGAAGTTATGGGCCAATTCGGGTAATTTAATACGGGCAATTTGGAAATTTAAACGGGGTACTAGTCTAGAATATAAAGGATCGAAACCTAATTACGTATCACGACATTTACATAGGGCGTCCGCTAACTGGCCCAGTTGCACGGAGCGGGTGAGCGAGTTTAGAATAGAATAGAATAGAAATCATTTATTCAGACAACACATCAGTACCTACAGTTTACGAAAAATAGTATGCCTTGATGTTGTGAAAGCAGATATGAGCGTGAACGGGCTCACACAAGACGACACCCAGGATCGCGCAAAGTGGAGGAAAGCAAGTAGGAAAGCGGAACCTGGCAAAGGCCGGGATAACGCTAGGAAGAAGAAGAAGTATGGGCAACGCTAACTGGCGCGGTCGTGTGCGATGGATTTTACCTACAATATACCCGCGTGCGTGCGCCCGCGCCATCTAGCGGACGCCCATTACAAAGTGATGTGCCTGGTGACAGCAAAAATGGTAAAAATTTAAACAAATATTGGCATATTGACATTTCAGGTAGATCTAACCTGACATTTTTGAATAGTTATGTATTCTTTTTTATAACAAAACTTCCGTGAGAGGGTAGTTTCTCGCCCCCCCTGCCGCCACCGGCGCCTGCGCCGAGACATTGGGCGCGGAGGGCTGCGGCCCGCAGTCTGCGCCGGTCCGTCACCGTAAACGCTAGCTCCTGATGACACTCCTCAGAGTGAACCATGTCGAGCGTTTTTCGACTTAAAATACGTGAGTGACCCGTTTTTAATATAAGTTATGTATTTTTACTGAATTATTAAGAGAAATGAGGACTATCGCATCTCTATACAAACGTAGTCCCCTCTCTGGTAATTGACATTCTGTAAAATATTTTTACACAAATTGATGTATTATCTTATCCATAGCTATGGCCCTACGTTTGAATTTTTTTTTTTTTTTTATAAAAAAAACCGAATTTCATACAAATCTCTTATTATAATATCAAGCATAGCTTTAGTCAGTTAACATCTAATTTATAAAACCCAGCTGACCCTAATTTAATGCAAGAAATGTAACAATTAAATCACCTACACTACGAGCCCACCGCCACTGCCCTGATTCATCTACAATCGCTATACCTAATTATTCAGTCCAGCCGTCAAGATATAACAAATGTACCTCATTAAGGCGGCCATTTGGGAATCAATCACTCGTGGCCTTGGCTAGACGTATTAATATTGTTTTTACTGTGAACTGTGTTGTTGGGTTGAACTTTGTAACATATGGTGAAGAACTAGGTTTTTTTTAATATCCGAACATTGGCTATTTGGCTCTGTGAGCTGTACAGTAGACCTCGCGTTAAGATTCATAAGCCTAATAAATAAATATTGGGGACATCTTACACAGATCGACCTAGCCCCAAAACAAAGACATATGTAACTTCGTATAAGATGATTAAAGTCTAAGGAAAAAACGTGCCTCGGAAATCAAGAAAAAGTCATTCTCGGATAGATGGTGCGCACACCTTTGGCCTATGTTCGGCTAGATGGCGTGACGACACCGTTTCATATTTAACAATTTTAACGCATAGATATCAGTGAATGAACAGGGGTCAAAATGATATAAAAATAATAAAATTATTTATCCATATGTATACATTTTTTGATAATTGTATACGTTTTCATTTTGAGTTTTAGTCGTGTGTCGATAGATGGCAGTAAATGTACTGTGACTACAAAATTTACTATGACAGGACCCCTCTATAATATCTATTCTCTTTGCCCAAACTAAGCATAGCTTGTACTATGGTTACTAGGCGACGATATAAACATACTTATATAGATAAATACATACTTATATACATAGAAAACAATCATGACCAAATATCTGTGTTCATCACACAAATAAATGCCCTTACCGGGATTCGAACCCAGCACCATCGGCTTCGCAGGCAGGGTCACTACCCACTAGGCCAGACCGAATAAATTTAAAACAAAAATACTTATTTCTTTGAGTCATTATCGTACTCGCAATGGTCTTAAGTGCCATAGACGCTAATTCCTTCATGCCAATTGAGTCTACTTAAGTCTTTTATGCCAATTTCCACCATTTTGAACATTTTCCAAAAACTGAAACGACAGAAAAAAATTATGTAACCACTGAACATGCTCACAAAATTTCACGAGAATCGGTTGAGAATTGAGACCTGTGGAGGAGAACAGAGAAGGTGTAGCTTTATTTGACGTTTATAAGTGCATTGTAATATGCCTACTTGAATAATAAACTATATTTATCTTTAACATACGAAAGCAGATTGCCCGAGTTAAAACGGAGACCTTCGCTAAACGCTCCGGTCAACTAGGACACAAATGAAATCTTAGTCACATTCTGCTTTCCCTACCCTAAAGGTTCCGTACCCAAGGGGTAAAAACGCGACCCTATTACTATAGTTCGTTTTTTTAGCATTAAAAAGAAGGTAAGTGATCTTGATATGTCTTTTTATTGAAAAACGCTTTTTAAAAATCAGTAGGTAACTATTACTTATGAAAGCAGAAGAATATAAATGATCGTATTAGATTCATAATTTTTACATATTTGCCATGACTTATTTTTAAAACGTGTTTTTCAATAAAAAGACACTTCAAGATTGGTTACCTTATTTCTAATGCTAAAAACACGAACTATAAGACTCCGCTGTCCGTCTGTCCGTCTGTATGTCTGTGAAAGCTAGACGGTTGAATTTTTCACAGATGATGTATTTCTTTTGCCTCTATAACAACAAATACTAAAAACCGGGCAAGTGCGAGTCGGACTCGCGCACGAAGGGTTCCGTACCATAATGAAAAAAAAAAGGGAAAAAAATGCAAAAAAAAACGGTCACCCATCCAAGTACTGACCACGCCCGACGTTGCTTAACTTTGGTCAAAAATCACGTTTGTTGTATGGGAGCCCCATTTAAATCTTTATTTTATTCTTTTTTTACTATTTGTTGTTATAGCGGCAACAGAAATACATCATCTGTGAAAATTTCAACTGTCTAGCTATCACGGTTCGTGAGATACAGCCTGGTGACAGACAGACGGACGGACGGACAGCGAAGTCTTAGTAATAGGGTCCCGTTTTACCTTTTGGGTACGGAACCCTAAAAACAAAATAAAATAAGTATTTAAGGGGGCTCCCATACAACAAACGTGATTTTTTATCGTTTTTTGCGTAATGGTAAGTAACTCTTCGTGCGCGAGTCCGACTCGCACTTAATCGGTTTTATTATTTCCCATATGTTATTTCAGTTTATGATATCAAAATGCTATTTTTGGCAGTTAAATGCTATCTAGAGTCCGGCTAAGTTAGCTTACTTTAAAAGCACAATGTGAGGCGTGTCCTTTTAAACGGCATTATGTAAATAAATAATAAATAAATAAAATATTAATTGTGTTCGCACAAACAAACGTAATTATAACTGGGCTGGTGTTTCGTTTTAAGCGTATATGACACTTGTGTCAAGAGACACCGCTCTCCCTAGGTGGTAGCAGAATTTATATAAAAACAATAACTGTGGCTTAAAACTAAAACTAATATTTATTGAAATTGTTTCATTTGACATTAATAATGACGCCTTGTCGGTCATCCACTTACGTCTTGCTCTTTTTTTCTTTACAATTTATTTTACTGTTTATTTATTATTTTGAACACCTCGCCCGCTCAGCAACTCCTTCTGACTATATTCATATGTATAAGAAGGACTAACGAATATAACTACCTATATGAATTAAAACAGTAAATGGTCATATAAGTAGGAACGTGCCTTCGTCCTGCCATAAGCGGTGATCACTTACACGCTAGTTAGCTAATCGATAGTGACGGGACACGTATCGATATTTATATTTATTTTAAAGGTTATTTCGTCTCAAAAAAGTCTATATCTATTTTTCGTCAAATTAAGACGTATATGAAACAGCCGCGGTAGCTTTTTCGTCTACTATTTACTTTTGTAGTCATTTTGCTTTTGGGCAAAAATAAATATCGGTCCTTTGATATAGCACTAGTATTAGTTATACATACTAGCATTTTAAAAATTGAAACCTGTAATATAATTTAACAGTAAGAATATGATCACATTTTGTACACGTAGTAGTCACTTTTGTAAAAGGGCTGACAAAACGAAACCTTTCCGTGATTTTATGATAAAAATATGTGCCACCATTCAACATAATGCTGTGATAAAGTTCTAAACAGAACATTTGTATTCAGAAGGTGACATTAGGGTTTTTCGGCTACGGTAGAGGTGCGTTATTTCAGTTAAAAAACACTGTTTTATATCGGATTTGGAGATAATAAACTAAAATTAGTGGTGCTTTGCACTTTCGCATAATATAGAAAATGTGATCTGATTGCTCAAGACTGCACATTTTTGTATAGATTTTTACATTATTTTAAGTATTATTATTTATTATCTATGATTATTATACACCCTCTTTTTTTTATTGCCAGATTATATTTTGCTTTCATCGAAATCAATGCCTATTACATTTTAGCTTATAATTATAAAGTTTTGAAATATAACAGTACTTTTAAGGATGACTCACGCTAAAACGGTCCTGGTCCGGGCCGAGGCGTCCAACACTTTAGTTTTCTATAATAATCATGACCCGTCATGGAAAACTAACAGGCCTATTCGGATTTCGAAATAATCACAAGATCTTGAGACGATTTAGAGATCAACTAGATCTACATTAGATATCGACTAGATGTGACTTGGATATGTAAGTCATAACTTGTCGAAATCGTTCAAGAGGACCTCCAGAATCGCGGAAACGTCAAATATGACATATCTATTTTAAGTTGAAGTCTAGTAGAAATCTAATTCATTTTCCGAATCGAGCCGATAGTGTCAGAAGTGTCATCCTTTACACTTCGGCAAAAATAAAATATTTCAGTTTATAAACACTATTTTCCATTTTAAGGTACAGTCGCCACCAGATATATCGTATCGGCCAAGGAGCTCAATAATATCTGAACACGCCCTCTATTGTTAATGCGCTACAGTGCGTGGTCAGATATTTTAGAGCACTTCGACCGCTTCGATATATCTGATGGCTACTGTAAGAAACCAACAGATAAACACAAACTCAATACCTAAGTCCTAACAATTGCTCTGTGCTAGCATGTTGCTATCTTTGATCACTCAGCTTTGCTGCGAGTAGAAAAGTAGAAATGAACAAAATGCAGTTTGCCCGTGATACTGCCGTATTCGAACTTCAAGATATTCACAAGAGACGACACGTACTAGATACATTCTAGATACGTTATAGTTTAGATATCAACTAGTTCTCTTTTGCAGCGCGATTCGGGCAACCAAATGTCACTTTTACGTTAGATAGAGTAAGATATCTATTAGATGTGAATTGGATCTCTAAGTCATATCCTGTGGAAATCGTTCAACAGTATCTCCAGAATCGCGCAAATGTCAAATTTGACAGGTTAGATCTTAAGCATATCGTTATCGTATCTTGGTGATGTCTAAATGATGTCTAATAGATGTCTATTTCAAAATCCGAATCGGGCCCATAGTCGCGAAAACTTCGTGTTGCCCCGCTGAGATTAAAGTCGAGAGCTTGACGGTCCTAGGAAGGCTAGGAAAGCACGGAAACCTTGGAGAGGTTATAAAAAGTTATCTAACTTATCGTCCTAGCTTTATACCGATGATTACATAAGCGTTTCTCGTAGACTATAAGTTAAACAAAACGACATTTTAGCACAAATTATGTGATAAAGAGCGTTGTTCAGCAAGCGTAGTATGAATGGTTTTATCCACATGATAAAATAACCGTCACTTTTTAACACCGCAGGATTGAAAGTGACGGACACCGTTTTATCAAGGTGTCACGTAGATAAGAACGACCATCATGTCCGTACAGATTTGAAAATCTGTTACAGATTTTCATGTAAGTATATGGTGTGTCGACAATGACATTACTCCAACCAGAGAATGTCAGTTTTAAAAGCTGCCAGATCATATGCAACCCGTTTCATTACAAGATCATACAGTTTGAATCGCCCTCAATGTCTCGCAAAAGGTTGTGTTTTTTGTTTATTTCCTGAAACTTTTTCTTTTTTAATATGAATGTGTGTTTTGTGGTATAAGATATTCGTGACTATTTTTACCTGACGGTTAGGTTACAAATCATTGTGTTACAAATTTGACGAGGAAATGGGCCATATCGCTTGAAATTCCAGAGGTACAGTCAACTGTAAAAATATGGGTGTACAAATCATCTCAAAAATATGTCGCATAGCTCTTATGTCAGTGAATTAAGAACTATGCGACATATTTTTGAGTAAGTTGTCTACACCCATATTTTTACACTTGACTGTACTACTACATACCGACGGTTTACACGTAAATAAAGAATTTATCTTTCTTGGGTATTTAATAAAAACAACTACATATACTTTTTACTGTAATAAGCGTAAGGGAACATGACGAAGCCAGGCGGCTTAGCACGGTCGCGTTTTTATCCCTTGTCACCATGCCTGTCACGTTCTAACAAGTATGTAAGTGCGAAAGGAACGCGCATAGTGATAGTCGATAAAAATGGAACCGTGCTGAGCCCGCTGGTTGCGAGTGTTACGGATATCGTTTTTGTTTGTGTGTAATAACGACGCCTGTTGCTGATTCATGGTTTCCTACCTGACGAAGCTTACGTTCCGGAGTTGAATTTGTCAAACTATTAAATTACCTATTTGTCAGTAATAAATGATTATAATTTTACTAATAGTTATTAACATCTTTTTATTTTTGATGTTAATCGTATTTAATTTAAGTTATCGATATGGATGTATTGGCACAACACTAGCAGGAGAAATTATTGAAGAGGATACGATACATCGTTGCGATTAGTGTCGGTCGATAGAGGAACCACGACCTAATGCGTAATAAGCCGATTTGATTGGTTTCTGCGATTCCATCATTCATAGAACTGCTATGAAAAAATAGTTACATTAAAGATATTCCTACCTACAGTGTTATAAGAATAAGAAAACATTCGTTTGTAAAATATTTAGCCTTGAAAGAATTATAATTCTGATACCATATTGTAAAGTCAGTCGATTTTATTTAAGTAAATTCATTAACATTTTTCTACAGTTAATCTACAGACGAGAAAATAATAGAGACTGTTAATTTAATACTATTCTTGAAAGAAATATCATCTATGTTACTAAGTTTTTGATAAGAATATTGATGGGAAATAATACTGTTTGTGTAATTTAAAGATAAATGACACACATGCCTATTCGGATTTCGAGATAATCACAAGATCTTGAGACGATTTAGAGATCAACTAGATCTACATTAGATATCGACTAGATGTGACTTGGATATCTAAGTCATAACTTGTCGAAATCGTTCAAGAGGACCTCCAGAATCGCGGAAACGTCAAATTTGACATATCTATCTTACAAATATCTTTAAATTATCCGTATCGTAACTTGTTGAAGTCTAGTAGAAATCTAATTCATTTTCCGAATCGAGCCGGCTGCCATTTGAGGCAAAAGAGTTGAAGGAGAAAACTCACTTAGAGTCTGTGCGGAAAGAGAAGAGTCGTGGAATGTATGGGGCCCAATGCATTCACCACTCTTCTCTTTCCGAAGAGACTCTAACGACCTACGACCTGATTCGAACTTTAACATGCGTCAAAAATTTGCTAAAGATACTCTTATGGGTCGGATATGTCAGTATTGTCGGTTTGTTCAGTCACAAAAAAAGATGCGACTCTCGGAATAATACACAGCAGCTGTAATAAACATCTGAAGAAGATGTAAAGGCCAATGATGATGATGATGTCAGTATCAAAAGTAACGTTTCTTCAAACAAAAACTCATCGGATCGAATATGTCAGTGTCAAAAGTGAGTTTTTGTTTGAAGAAACGTCACTTATGACACTGACATAATATCCGATCCATGTCGTATCTTTAGCATGTTTTTGACGTATCTTAAAGTTCGAATTAGGCCGGTTGTGAGTGTAGGTACGTTAAAACTGGCCTGTAGGCCTGCTTGTTTCTCTGTGATAGTAAGCAGTTTCTGTAATATACTCATCTCTTAATCATTGTCAACGGAAACAATATTCTCTCGAAATATTCACAAATCCGTGTCATCTGGGGCATAATGAGGTACAGTGTAAGCTTAATTAAACTTCGATGGCCCCGGAACAATTAATGGCAGTGGGGAAATTTATATAAAGCGATTCTTCACTAGAAATGGTGGGTGTTAAGGCAGAGGCGGAAAGCGGTTTTTATGAAGGATAACATAATTTGATTAGCGTTAGCACTGTCTGAGCAGATACTCAAATTTAATGTAAACGGCTTGATAAAATGACTATTTTATTGCAGCGCAACATTACTTCCGACCGAATTGCTGCTGACATCGCTGCAGCAGACTGCAGCAATGTCGCTCCGCGATACTGCAACAGTCGCTGGTGCAGTCTGATCTAACGGTAGATTAGATACCTTAAACTCGTCCCATACTACTACATCACTTCCCACTACTACCTACTTCATGTCTGTCCTTTTAATTGTTACGAAAAATACATTTTCACCACACCAACTCGTAAAGGCTTAGTTTATTCTTCAAAACCTGATGAAAAACTTGCTTTTATCCACAAGAGTGGTAAAGTAATTAGTAAGTGGATAAGTAACACATTTTGAGTAGTTTCCTCGTGTTGGCTAGTGGAATCGACTTTAAAGTGATGATTTTGAATGATAATTTTTTTAAACCGTTTATGTGGATTTGGTTCCTAATGTTTTTCCGTAAGTATTTTCCTCGCGTTGGTGTGGTGAAGAATTTTGTGTTGTACTCGGTAGAAAAGTTTGTTTTGACTCTCGTGCCTTGAAACCCTCCCTTGTTTCCACTTTGCGAACCGTTCGCTATGCTCGTGATTCGATTTAAGAATATTTAGCTTGCTCGGGTATCAATTTTATCACGAGGAGTTAAACTTGGCCCCCTTGTAAAACGAATAACTATTTTAAGAATCTGTCGTAACTTGGCCCCTTGCAAAACACATAACTATTTTAAGAATCTCTCGTAACTTGGGCCGCTTTCTTAAAATATTGGACGCCAAAACCTTCTGTCAGTGTTCCGATAAAGACTAGAGAATAATGAGCTGACGAGTAAAAGAGCGATATTATTATGAGCCTGTTGTGTCCCACTGCTGGGCAAAGGCCTCCCCCCTCTTCTTCCACTCGTCCCGGTTTTGAGCTACATCTGGCCAGTCTCTCAAAAAGGAGTCCAAGTTATCCCGCCATCGCCGACGAGGTCTGCCGGATCCCCGGTGTGACTCGTGGGGCACCCACTCTGTGGTTAACTTGGCCCACAAGTCGTTCGGCATGCGGCAGACATGACCAGCCCAGTCCCACTTTAGCTTAGCGCGAAAGAGCGATAGCGACTTCAAATGAAGGCGTATACAGAAATGAAAAAAAGTTACAATAGGTGTGCATCGTGTTCTTTACCATATATGTAATTGTCTGTGGTATTCTAGTATCGATTAAATTCCTGAGTCTAAATGTACATTAAGATGTACATATTCATTGCAATCTAATTTGAACTTTTCATGAACCAAATAAAGTAGCATTTATTTTGTTTCAGTGCTTTTTAAAACAAACGATATTCGTTCCAATTTACTTATGGAACAAGGTTCAAATAAAAAATTTAAGAACTTTATATGGTGGGTCTTACGAGGACTCGTCAGTCCTCCACCTAGCCAAGATGACAATCGTCGATAGAGAACGCCAATAGAAACTTAGAAGTAATATATGGAAATACATATAGAGCTAGACCAAAAGCAGTCTGCAACGATTTTGATACCACACGCAGTGCAAGTGTCATTTATTACGTCATAATTTTATAGAAGTTTGACGTTTTGATTCAACTCTAGTCACGAACTTTTAGATTTGCGTTTGTCATTGACGTTGAATTAAATCAGCCCCTGATTAAAAAACCGGCCAAGTGCGAGTCGGACTCGCGCACGAAGGAAGTACCATTACGCACGTTTGTTGTATGGGAGCCCCACTTAAATATTTATTTAATTTTGTGTTTAGTATTTATTGTTATGGCGGCAACAGAAATACATCATCTGTGAAAATTTCAACTGTCTAGCTATCACGGTTCATGAGTTACAGCATGGTGACAGACAGACGGACGGACAGACGGACAGCGGAGTCTTAGTAATAGGGTCCCGTTTTTACCCTTTGGGTACAAACCCTAAAATTAGCAGTATTCACTTGCTTTCACATTGTCAATCCATTTTACACTGAATATAATTGCTTAGGGAGCGTGAATGTCAAGTTTAAGTTTCCGATTAAGGCCTCAAGATGGAAGATCCTACAACGTTCACGGTCCCTATATACAGAGGAGTATCTCTCTTGTAATTTAATAAGAGCGAGGATGCTTGCGAGCAAAGCCCTTGTTATTAGCACTTCAGAGGGTTATTGTGGTACTTAGAATACGATATAACACCGTATTATGCTCAGAACATTGCTTCAAGAACACTGGGAGACTGAATAGATACAATATTATGTATTGTTCATACTATGCACTATGGAAATATATGTGTTTTCAAACAAAAGTAAGCATAAAATGACGCATAATACCGGGTGTTTAGTATTCCACCTTAATACTATCCACGCTATACTAACTTATTTGAGGTAGCGAGGCTACTGGCCGGCTACACAAAAAAGGTCTAGAAAAACAATAACTGACAACTTCAGTGTCACCACGAATTGCGAAGGAAATAACAGATCCTAAATTGCAATAAAACAGTAAAAAACTTTATTTTAAGTGTGTGTAATTTAAGTGTGCGCAGAGGCATCTGCCAGCCGCAGAAGACAAAATCACCGGTAAGCCCAGTTACATTCACTTAGGTGAGTATAGTAGGTACGAGTATAGCACATCAATTACAGTCCCCCACTGGCTTTATGTTACATTTTCTAGTCCTTCGAGCCGGATCTTAAATTTTCCAAAACTAAACAATCGTGCATAACCGCGAGAAACTTTCTACTGAATATTATCACTAAAGACCCTTGCCAACGCTGGCTGCCAGCATATTTCAGATCGGCTTGACTCCTTCGCGCTGCGTAGTGATGTACCCTCGCTCTGCGTTTTCTATAAGTAAGTATTAACGTTAATTGCTCCGAGAAATTGTCCGGATTAAACCCTGACACTTCTTACCGCCATCGCTCTAAATACGTGACAGCATTTTTAACTTGATCTATTAGATGGTTGGCTGTCCTCAACTCTGCGTTTCTCCAGAAATTTCCTGCCTCGTACAGCTGAACTGAGAAATGTACCGTCACCTGCGGGCCGTTTTCCGGGCCGATACGGCCTTCAAGAAAACAACGTACTCCTATCTTAAAGGCCGGCAAAGCCTTTGCAACCCCTCAGATCTCCATGGGTGACTGTAATTGTTTACCCGATTCGTCTGCTCATTTGCCGCCTACATAATAAAAAATACCGAAGCCATCCAAGTCGGTCAATTTGTATGAAATATACCATAGTCATTGCTCTCAATACTTGAAATTGAATGGATCAATTTTCTACAGCCTTGTCGATCCGCCTACGTTTAGCAATTATCACGATACGCTATCATTGATACCTTGTCACAATCAAATCAAAGACTCATGTGTATAATTTATATCGCTTCAATACTTAGATAAGGTTCTATATATAGGTAACAATATAAATTGGATGACAGACCTGAGTAGGAGTAAACTTAATAGCGGAATATTTAACAAATTGTAACTCCCACACTCCCACGGAGCTATGTTATTAATTCAAGTTTACATCAATCATTACGTTGTTATATTTATAGTAGCCAAAATAGGTCCATATAATTAGAAAAAAAATTTGGTATACTTTGATTTATACAAATTTTAACAATCATTCTGTAAATCTCAATAAAATTGCAATAATTAAAATGTAGAAGAGCCTTCATAAATTTTAAAATCTGTTGTTTTGGAACAGGAGCCCAATTCGAATGTGCACTTTGACATCAAAATGATCTAAATGAGTCGCTTAACTTCAAACTCAGGTACATCCATCTGTCAGATTATGCGATTTTGGTATTAAGAAAAGGTAATAGGGTATAGATATTTGCTGGGAGTGTCGAATGGATTTACCCGAGTATGAAGTTAAGCGACACAAATGTTCAGTTATCATGTGTATTATGTTGTGCAACTTCTATATCTAAGAAGTTTTGAAATACTCCAAAACGCCCGAGCAATCGTGCTCAACACGCGGTCGGAAGGTAGGAACCGATCTCCAATCACAGGTTTAGCTACTAATTTGATGCAATCGCGTTAGGCACGGCTCTGGGCTTGCTCAAACGAGCTACCAACATCTTGTTACGGACAGGTACAACTTATCTACCTATCAGATGTAGCATATATGACTCATATGTGCTGTATGTTTATATTTGAAGAACTTTAGAATGTAACTCCAACAAATGTGTACCAATTTATATTAAATTTAATGTACTCAATATGTGGTTATAATAGATCCGATCACAAGGCTTAGCCCCCTTGTGCTACAATTCTGTTAGTTACGGCTCGTGGCCTGTGTCTCAAACGATCTACCGACGTACAGATAACGTACCTAGATGGAGTATCTCACGGCCCGATTCGAACTTTAAGATACGTCAATTAATAGATCTAGAAACGATATGGATTAGATATGTCAGTGTCAAATGTGACATTTCTTCAAACAAAAACGTCACTTTTGACACTGACACATCTAATCCATATAGAATAGAATAGTTTTTTATTCGTAAACACACAGACAACAGACATACATTGAAAAAACATAGTGAAAAATAAAGTGTCACGAAATGGTCCCATCTCAGCATGTTGCTGGCGACTTCCAGCGCTGATCTTCCGATTAGACCATCAAGTGAGAAATAATCACGGAAGGTAACAGACAAAAAAATAAGTAAAGAAACATAAAATAAACCGAAAAATAAAAAAATATATCGTTTCTAGATCTATTAATTGACGTACCTTAATATTCGAATCGGCCAGTCATTCAGGCGTTTGGACACTATTCCATTTAGAGATCTAGGTATTTTGGTAAACGGGTAAAATGAAATTAAGGTGCTATGAAACCAATGCGAAAATTGAAATTCGTTTTAATTTGCACGCACGCAATAAAACCTATAATTGTGTGGCGTATTTTCGTACACTTCATTTGTTCTGTCACATTTGATAAATACACACGTGACTGAAGGTGAAATCAATCAGAAATGAATATTATCGTCGTATTTGCATAATAACATGATTGACAAATTATAATTTCAACTTGTTTTGACCGCAACTTATTAACCGACTTTACATATATTAACTTCCTGTTTAAACACTGAATGGCGTAAGTCCAAATAAATGTATTAAAATTGTTTTAAACGGATTACTCGCGTATTATTAAGGCGAATAAATGCTTGACATATTTCGATCCAATTTTCGAGGATCTTAGGAGCAACGACTGCACCGCCTTTACTATAGAGCGCGCTAATAATTTTAATATGTTCGGATTGTTCGCGTGTCACGAGAATTTTATAGTTGGAATTCCAAATAAATGTGTTAATCAATCAAAATTTTCATAGGCATACCTATATGAACATTTAGGTAAGCGTGAAAACATCCTGAGGTTTTAACATAGCCCGGTTTTCGGGGGCAAAAAATATTTTTCCCGCAATTTTCCAGGGTCTCAATCTATCTTCATACCAAATTTCATCTAAATCGGTCCAGTGGTTTAAGAGTGATGAGGTAACAGACAGACAGAGTTCCTTTCGCATTTATAATACTAATAGGGATGATCTTGCGTTTCAAAAGTACCAAGAAATGAACTATGAGATGGATTTGTTTCTTTCCATAGGTACATTAAGGTATGAAAGGCAACAAGACATTATATTGAAAATATGTATGGAAAAGGGTGTCTACTCTAAAGCCTAAAGCCTAAGCCTAAAGTTTTCATATTCTGTCCAAATTTCTTAATATTTGGGTTCAAAAATAGAGACATAAGTACCTATTACAATCACGGGACATGAAAAATAAGTAAGTGATAATTATTGGTCCACACCTCTAGGCTTTTACATCTTTAGAGCAGTCAACTAAACCAGATCTATACGGACAGCTCTCAAAACTGGATATCCCTTTTAGATAAGCATTAAAATCTAATCCTTATTCTCAACTAGATACGGCTGCTTTTTCAATCAACATTAAAATAAGATAAGATGTTTTTGAAGTAGAATGGATTGACATTTAACTAAATCCACTTAGCGGGATTATGAGAATGCTTTTAAAGGTAAAAAATCTGTCATCGCTGATCGATAAGTATCTTTAATCGCTGACCGAGCACAAAGTAGGTTAATATAAATAATTAATGAAATTTTAATGATAGCTGTCCTACAATTAGACCAATAGTGGGACCGGATTTTTGCACTAAAAGTTTTGATAATTCTAAAGATGAAAAAGTGATACTTATCTGACATGGGACATATTTTTAAGCATATTTGTAAAATATGACGAAAAGTTAGAACGAGCGTTAGATATAAATTAGGTATTTATATATTTTTAGTAATGATTTTTTAATATTGAATTAAAGTGCAATGTTTAAGTTCCATCGTTTATAATATGTATGACGCTTTATAATGTAAAATTATTAGACATTTTTTTAACGTGCTTTTAGTCAAACTACAAATTAGCTTATTATTTTGTCGATATTGAATTAAAGTTTAATAAATCCACAACAACATATCTAAATTCTTAAGTTAATAGGCAAGCTAAAAATTTAGAAGAATAAGATATTTGCTTTAGAATTAATATGCGTTTTTTGTCCTATAATATCTAATATTGAATTAGAGTCTGTAAAAATAAGTCTATTACTATAAAATAATATACGCAGCCATATTATCGAAAATAAGAAATTTCGGTGTGTAGCTTGCATTGTAATAGTAAAATATATTTAAAAAGGCGCGAAATTCATACATACGCCGCGCTGGTCCGTCAGTGTCGCCGGCGCGGCGCCCGAGAGCATATCATAGCCTACCTATACCTCGCCCCTCGCCTCGCCCCACCTGCCGCTCACAGCACTGTCTGTCTTTTCTTATCATTCATTTGTTTGTTTACTGTGGACATATATAAATTAGATGCGGACATTACGTGAAATTAAAGGGGTCCCTTTGTTTCCCATAAAGTTTTAAGTCATAATGTATTGTTTGTCATATAAGAACCTTCGGGCTCTCGAATTAAGGTTTATTTTTGAATGGCCTTAGTAGCAGTGTGATAGCGTTGACTCGGCTCGGAGAGTTGGCGAATTGGCGATTCATTCGCCGACTTAGCGGATCGGATACCAAGTTATCAGTTAGTTTAGTGGCCGAGTTGATTAGGAAGAACATTTGAATTTCGAAATTGTAATAAAAATGTACATGATATTCACAACTATTTTTTACCATAATTTGTCAAAGGACTGTCTCATTTCAAACATAGAGAGAATCATCATACTATCTTTGACTTACACTAGTACTAGCACCCAAAAGAAAAGGATGAATATAGGTTTTTGTTTTTATTTACTGACAAATTGGTTTGACCGACTATACCTATTTCTGGTTCCTATTGTCATGTCCTGTCCTATTCAACGTCAATATCATATTATGTATATTATAAACCAACTGCTCAATATTACACGTATACATATTGAATATACAATAAGGTAAGTGACCTCACCTTATTGTATATTCCGTGTCGGCCGAATATGCCTATATACGGCCCACCTTAAATTAAAATGTTTTTTTTTTTAATAAACAGGATATTAAGTATGAAAAACTCACTCAAATAGGGATCTTATTTATTGAAGTTTCTTCATTATACCAAAATAGTTATAAAAATATTACGATACTCTTGGAAAATATACCTTTTATAAAAGTCCTATTGTGGGCCTTATTGAACACTAGCAGAGTATTACTTAATCCCGCAAAAAATAATCATTTTGACAGTAGACAATAACAGATTTTATTGTTTTTAACTTAAGAGTTATACATATACAAATAACAATATTTGGTACTTCACAACAAGAGGATATTTTTTTTTTTTTTTTTTTTATGAAATATGAGGCAAACGAGCAGACGGATCACCTGATGGTAAGCGATTACCGCCGCCCATGGACACCCGCAACACCAGAAGGGTTGCAAGCGCGTTGCCGGCCTTTAAGATGGGAGTACGCTCTTTTCTTGAAGGTTTGTAGGTCGTATCGGTCCGGAAATACCGCTGGCGACAGTTCATTCCACAGTTTGGCTGTGCGAGGCAGGAAGTTTCTGGAGAAACGCACAGTTGAGGACTGCCAACCATCCAAGTGATGAAGATGGTAATGTTGTCGCGTAGGGCGATGGCGAAAAGAAGCGGCAGGGATTAATCCGAACAATTCCTCGGAGCACTCCCCGTTATACATGCGATAGAAAATGCAGAGCGAGGCTACATCTCTACGCAGCGCCAAGGAGTCAAGCCGTTCCGAAAGACGCTGGCAGTCAACAATTCGAGCCGCTCTTCGTTGGATGCGGTCCAGAGGGAGAAGCTGGTATTGGGGTGCCCCTGCCCACAGATGAGAGCAGTATTCCATGTGTGGGCGAACCTGCGCCTTATAAAGCTGTAGGCGCTGGGCCGGTGTGAAATACCGTCTCGATCTGTTGAGCACACCGAGCTTCTTGGAGGCTAATTTAGCCTTACCCTCTAGATGACCGCGGAACTGGACTTCACTCGAAATGTCGACACCAAGGATTCCGATACTGGCTGCGGCACTCAGGGGAGTGCTCTCAAAACGAGGTGACGCGACAAACTCTAACTTTTTTGCGGTAAACGCGCAAACCTGTGTCTTGCTAGGGTTAAAACGGACTAAGTTAAGTCGACCCCATTCAGAGACTTCCTTTAGGGAAGTCTCAATTTCAGACACAAGTTTGTTCCGGCTCTCGATGACGTTTTCCCGAGAAATATTGGTGCGGCCAGTGTAAAAGGCATCACCTGTACTATCATCAGCATAACAATGAATGCCGCTGATTTGCAGCATGTCATTGATATGCAGAAGGAATAGCGTGGGTGATAGCACACAGCCTTGGGGGACACCAGCATTCACAGACATGGGTTCTGAGCATTCACCGTCAACTACGACCTTTATGCTTCTGTCTGCTAGAAAGCTACTGACCCATACACATAATTTCTCGGGAAGCCCATAGGATGGTAGCTTCGAAAGAAGTGCTTTGTGCCAAACGCGATCGAAGGCCTTCGCAATATCCAAGCTAACAGCCAATGCTTCACCCTTGGTCTCGATCGCCTGTGCCCAACGATGTGTCAAGTAGACTAGAAGATCACCAGCCGAGCGGCCTCTACGGAAACCGTATTGTCGGTCACTAAGCAACTGGTGATCCTCTAGGTACCGAAGGAGCTGGCAGTTGATAATGGACTCCATTATCTTCGAGAAAAGGGAGGTTATAGCTATTGGCCTGTAGTTGGACGGGTTTGAGCGGTCGCCTTTTTTAGGGATCGGGTGCACCAAAGCTGACTTCCACGAGGTTGGGACTACGCCAGAAGTGTAAGAGAGCCGGAAAAGACGCGTTAAGGCCGGTGCCAACTCAGGAGCACACGTCTTCAGCACAATCGCAGGGATTCCATCAGGCCCACTCGACTTATGAGTGTCGAGGGAAAGAAGTGCTTTACGCACTGAGCTTTGGTTTAACCGGATATCCGGCATACAGCTCTCGCACCGCGGTATGGTCGGCGGCGCGTATCCCCCGTCATCCAAAGTCGAGTTGGACGCAAAGAGTTTACCCAGAAGGTCGGCTTTGTCTTTTGCGTCGTGGGCCAATGAATCATTTCCCATGTGCAGTGGCGGAAAAGATGGCGTGCAGAAATTTCCCTGGATAGCTTTGGCAAGAGACCAGAACGCACGAGTTCCCGAAGGGAGGCGCTCTAATTTCTCGCCAATTCTACCAATGTGCAGTGACTTTGCTCTGGCAATAACTCTTTTGAAGGACCTGGAGGCAAAGTTATACTCCTTTTTTAATGCGCTAGTCTTTACATCCCGTACTGTCGCTGCATCTACCCAGGCTTGGTAGCACTCTTGCTTTCGGCGAGAGGCCCTTTTGCAGAAGCGACCAAACCAAGGTTGGGATTTGCCACCAACAGGAACCATAGAGGATGGAATGAATAGCTCCATTCCCTGCAGCACAACGTCAGCAACAGAATCAGCAACGACATTGGGATCATCCGGCGTGAAGCAAACCTGCCTCCAAGGGTAGGATGCAAAGAAGGTACGCATCCCGTCCCAATCTGCTGACCTATAGTGCCACACCCGGCGGCTACAAGCAACTCGCCGACGCGGCGGGCACGCGAGTGGCACCGTACTCCGGATCAGGCAATGATCCGACGAACCAAGCCAACCAATTAATATTTATAATAAGTTAAAAATAATTATTTTGGGCCTTATTAACTAAAGATATAAAAATTGTCTAGTTTACGCGAAAATAGTAGGTAACTAAAGTCACTAAACATAAATCTTTATTATTATTATGTTTTAACATCTGGGGGCACGGCTGCGCCCCCGCCAAGACGAGCAAAACGCAAGGGCACTATCTACCTTTTCTCGAAGCGCTTCGTCGTTTTTTGGAACCCTCATAACTTGGGGTTGGATTATACTAGATAAACAAAGTTCTCGGACTTATTAAGCATATCAATTCCATAGCTCTTATACTTTAGATTTTATTCATATCTAAAAACTTCGATTTCGTCACTGACTGACTCACTTGATGATTATCAATACCTTTAGGGTACTTCCTGAAGTCCTCTAAGAAGCTGAAATTTGATATGTAAGGTAGTTTTAGTACACAAACAACAAATAAATTCAAAAACTTGAATTTTTTAATCCCTAAGGGGATGATGAGGGGGTTTAATCTTGTATGGGGAATCAATAATCGCTGAACCGATTTAGTTGAAATTTGGTATGTAGATAGGTATTGTTATGGGGAAGGATATAGAATAGATTTCAACCTCAAAGTTTACCCTTACGGGGTGAAGGCAGATTTCAACCCCAAAGTTTACCCTTACGGGGTGAAGGGTTTATATGGGGAATCACTAAGAAGTACATTGTGTAACAGATGCCCCCAGATACTTATTTCAGGATGTTTAATAGTAAATCACCCCCAACCCTTTAAATTAGGGGATGGAAGATTGTCATAAGCAATTTACAAAAAGAAGTGAAATCCCACCAAAAACATTTTGATGTAAAATGTTGCCCAGACGAAACCATAAGGCTCGCACTGTCAAAAAGTTATCAGATCTCTTGCCAAGCTTCTAACTCTACAAGCCCTAACTTCACTAGCTCTACACCTTAGTCAAAGTATGTGGCTCGGCCGTTTCGTTTCTACAAGAACTGTATGTATAATAAAAAAACCGCCCAAGTGCAAGTCGGACTCGCGTTCCAAGGGTTCCGTACATTACACAATTTTTAATAATATGTTTTTTTAGTGAAAAGTGAGTAAAATGTATTTTAAAAACCCGTAGGGATCGGATCAAAAACTAAGTACTTAAGTCCGACTCACGCCACAGATTATACAATAGTTCTTACGAACAGATACTTATCTCTCAAACAAAACGCAAGTACCTACCGTTTTGATACCTACACAAAAATACAATGGAGTGACCTTCAACGCGCCGCTCCCCGCACCGCGCGCACCGGCACAACGCTAGGGTTGCTGACGCTTAGAAATGATAAATAAATACCCACTTAAACAGAGGAGTGAAATAAAAGGAAAGCTAAATCTTAAATTATACCTAATATTCCGATTATGCTTTAGTGTTTGCGAAATAGTCATTTTAAAAGGTCATATGTCCCTGCAGTAACCGCAGTGTTTACGCCGTTTTATAAACCGCGCAATAATCCCAGCAAGAATTAGTTTTAAAACTTCGTGTAATTTAAAACCAGATAGAGATTAATGTTACATAGTAAAGAAAAATAATAGAAACCCCATGAATAAAGGTAATTAATTATAAGTTAACCAGAGCAAAAATGAGTAGGCACTTTCCGGTGTAAACTTACTGTCGTTAAAATAAACATTTACCAAAATAAATTAAAAATGTACTACCTATTTCAAATAGATAGATATCTAAATGTATACATTTGTCACACATATTAAACATTACATGTTTAATTAAAGAAATTCAATAGTAGGTAGGTACCTACTACCCACGCGATTCGAACTTTAAGATATCGCGCCGTTAGACTTCACTAGATATGAAATAGTAAAGATATGTGACGTTCCACGGCAAAAGGTACCTTATGGCGGCTGGCGCTTACGCTTATTATTATCGCCACTCCAATATTCAGTCGGGGCAATGGTACCTTTTGCTGTGGAACGTCACATATCTTTACTATTTCTTATCTAGTGCATCTCTAATTCATTTCCCGAATCCCGCCGTCCGTGTAACTATCGTAAAAATTGACAGTGCGGCGCGCGGTGACGTGCGTACGTGAGCGTGTGTGGCAACCAACTGGCTTGCTTTCCTACCGTGAACGGGAGCAGATTCGTAGGTATTAATCCGAGCTCGCGCAGAGAGTTCCATAGGCCTGCTCACGCTTAGCTCCACATTTCTAATAGGTTTTCCTGTCATCTATAGGTAAAGAGCTAATATGTGTATTTTTTTCATAATAAAAAGACCCAGTAGTTTCGGAGATAAGGGTAATGTAAATTTTTTGCCTGTTTTCTTAAATAACTTCTAAACTATTTATTTTAAAATTATGAAAAAAATATATTTGAGATTCTAATTCTAAAATGAGCCCCTTCATTTGATATATAACAAAGATATAGTTTTTTTCTTCTATTTATCATTCATCTCAAAAGTGACCCCTTTATTTAAATTTATATTACATATTTACTTTACATGTATGTCTTTGGGTTATAGACAAATTTCAACTTATTAGTCCAGTAGTTTCGGAGCAAATAGGCTGTGACAGACGGACAGCCAGACACACGAGTGATCCTATAAGGGTTCACTTTTATTCCTTTTGAGGTACGGGACCCTAAAAATAATGATTATAATAAGTTTTTCACCTTATGCCCATGTGGCGGTAGCAAAACAGCCAAGCCACATTTTGACTAAGGTGTAGAGTTAGTGAAGGGGCTTGTAGAGTTTGAAGCTTGGCTCGACAAGAGATCTGATAACTTTTTAACAGTGCGAGTCTTAGGCTTATGGTTTCGTCTTAGCAACATTTTACATGAAAATGTTTTTGGTGGGATAATTTTTTACAGTATAAATATTTATTCGTAACAGTTAGTATTATCTTTTAACATGATTTTTACTGTACAGTCGCCATCAGATATATCGGAGCGGCCAAGGTGTTCACAATATCTGAACACGCGCTCTAACGCCCTGACAATAGAGGCGTGTTCCGATATTTGTGAGCACCTTGGCCGCTCCGATATATCTGATGGCGACTGTACATCTGGGCCCTATTTCACCAACGTGACAGTTGCGACATTTGTCGACATCACTGTTACTGACGTCACAGGCCTTTATAGGCTACGGTAACCGCTTACCATCAGAGGAGCGGTGTGGTTGTTTGCCACCAACCAGTGTTGGGCGTAATTAATTACTCGTGTAATTTAATTACATGTAATTAAAATGTTTGTAATTTAATTACATAAAATTTAATTACATGTAATTAATTTTTCTGTGTAATTTGCAATTGTGATTACATTAATTAGTAATTAAATTACTCAATTACTTTTCATTTACCTTTTTAATAATATGCAAATATGAACAAATTTACTTGTAGTAATTATAAAGAAAAACTTTTATGAATTCCATTATACGCTGGATAACGTTATAACATATTTTTTATCCCTGGAATCATACCTTTACAGGGTATTATGTGACAAACCACGTTGAATATGGCGGTCGGCGCTTACGTCGCGTAGCACCGCATTAGTTTGCACGATGCACATCCCTGGTGCGCCGGGTGCGGGCCAGCCCCAATCCTATCCTGTGTGTGATAGCGGACAGACTTGACTGCCCGTATATGAGACACTGCTGCGAAATGCATGTTTCCAGCAGTGTATATATATTGTAATAGTTAATTAGGTACTAACATTAGGAACGTAAGTCTACTAACAAATCTGTATGAGTCCATAGTTGCTCGAAATAAATATTTTTCATTTCATTTTCATTTCATTAGTATTGGGGCGCCGGTAATAATGACGTAAGCGCCGACCTAAGGTGCCTTTCGGGTTGGACTGTAGCAAAGGGGGGCTGGGACTTGGACAATTTTCACAAGAAATACGACAGTTGTCACGAAATTCCGACACAGAACTCATTTACTGTCAAGAATTACCGAAAGTTCTTTGAAATCTTGTGTCAATTGTCATCATTATCATCATAAACATCACAAGAAAGATACCTATTTTTTGCCGATATAATAAAGTTTTTTTTTAATAATACAATGATAGTGACAAACAGGAATAAGGCCCGTCCGATGGTAAGCTATAACCGTAGCCCATGGATGCCTGTGACGTCAGCAACAATGTCACGTTGGTGAAATAGGGCCCTGGTGCTACATTATGACACCGGTGCTATAATAAGCACATTAAAACACTCCCTTTGGCCGTGTTTTAAAATTCGTCATTCGTTGCAAAATTTCAATTTTTCGCACTTCTATCGTAAATAACTACCTATGTATTAATAAAAAAAAGGTAACTTATTTAAGTAAGTAGTTACTGCCTTTAAAAAGTATAAGTGTCTAAATGTTATTAGACTTTTTGATTCTTTAAAACGTCTTTAGGTCAATAAAGCAAGTGAAAAATTATTAGAGTTAGACCAAGAAAAGTCTGCAGCGATTTGGACAGCCCACGCAGTGAAGGTGTTATTTATAAGTCATAATTTCATAGAAGTTTCTTCAAATCGGCCTTATTAATGAGAGATTAAAAATATTCAAAATTATCTAAAAATATTTTAATCTATTATTTCATCTCATACGTTCAATAAGGCCCGGGACTGGACCTTTTTACCTGCACTGACAGTGGATCTTCTTAGCAACAAGTACAAATTCAGAATAATAGGGAGCAACTGCTATTTTTGAATGCTGGGCCTTGTTACCCGCCGGGCCTCATATGCCTGCACCTCACCTACCTTATTTATTTGTTTTACAAGGGGAAAATGTGTTGATTAATCGTGCTAATATTGATACCCAAACAAGCGAAACATTCTAAAATTGAACCACAAGCGTAGCGAGTGGTTCGTAAAGTTGAACCTCGAGCGTAGTGAAGGTTTCAAGGGACGAGGGTTAAATAAAATTTTCACTACATCAGCTCGTAAAGGCCCTCTTGATTGTCCGAAACGGATAAGAAGAGTGGCATTTAATTTGATGCAAATTTTGAGTTGTTTCCGTAGGTATACTCGTAAAGCTCAGTTGGTTGGTAAAATTGACTTTAAAATGATAAATATTGAATAACGTTAGTTTGAAATTGATTTAAATGATAAAGTAAATATTATCGGAGATATATATATCGGATATCGCTCTTAAACAAAAAATATATGTCGCTAGTCATTTATAACCTAAAAGCGCCAAATTCCGCAAAATTATATTGAAATGACACCTGTCTATTGAATTTGAAGAATACTTTAACAAGGGGTGTTATCTGTATGACAATGCACCTAAAATAATTTTCAAATGTATCTATTATTTCTATACTTAACACGATAACGAATTCTACGTAAACCAAACTGCGGGCAATCCCTAGTACATATAGAAATAAATAAGTGTAGGTAAGTTTCCATTAGTGTACCTACTATTAACAATATAACTATTTACCATTGATAATAATTTTATAAACGTTTTGCGTATTTTTTACGGGCACCGCGCTAATCGCTAGCCCGCCACCGTCGATCGCTGCCTCCTGCCACGGCGCACAGCACGGCGCGCGAAAACGCCGCGCGTTTGAGTTGTAACTCAATATAAGCGCGGAATGCATACTTACGTATCAATATTTAGTGTCGCCGTGATTTTATATTTCTAATATTTTGTGTGGGAACTAAGATCTTTATTATGACCGTGTAATATTAACTCTACAAACTTTAATTCAATATTGGCTATACTGCTTAACCAGAAATCAATATCTAGACAAGCACATTGTCTACATTTCTAATTTTTTACAAGTATACTAAGTAGATAGATAATATCGTAATTTTACAATATCAGCTACTTTAATTCTTTATTGACAAAGTAATTCGTGTTTTTACGTTCACCAGAAAGCAGCTGTTCCAGATTTCTAAAAACCGAATATTGTGAATAAATTAAAGTGTTATTGAACATGTTACAGTTTTTTGTAACTTTAATTTTATATTTACATAGTTATTTAGCAAAATTGAAATATTTAAATATGGCCGAACGCTCCACCTATAATTTTCTAATATTTTACATAAATGTTATTTAACATGCATGCAATAACATATCAAAAAAGAAAAAACTTTAATGTTATCAAAACCCATTTTTGTTCCACCGCTGGTCTAAATTGTGAATTTGAAAGACTAAATGTCTAGATAAAAATGTGCTTGTTTAATACATTACGCTTAGTGAACAATCGCGCGCTTTATAATTATTTAACGGATCTACAAGGCGATACCTTGTAGTTATTTGTTTTACAACGGGGCAAATTTGTTGTTTAACCTCTCGTGCTAATATTGATACCCGGGCAAGCGAATGATTCCAAAATTGAACTACGAGCGAGTGGTTGCACGGGTTTCAAGGCACGATGGTTAAGCAAATTTTGCTACCGAGTGAAACACAACATTTTTCACCATAGTTAACAACGCGAGGAAAATACTAAGTGTAAAACATTAGAACATTACAAAAAAATCCAAATGAACGCTGTAAAATATTTATCATATAAAATCATCAATTAAAAGTCAATTCCATCAGCCAAAATTAATATTTATTTTTCATAAGTACATGAAATACAATGAAATAGTACTGCCAAACTGCGAAATTAAGAAAATTTCTTAATTTGATAATTTAATTGAATTGAATTGAAGAGAATTGAAAAGAATTGATGGAATGTAGTACGAGCTGAAGTGGTGAAAATATTATTTATTTTTTAGATAGCTTTGAGTAATTTGTTTGCACAGACGTATATGATGACTTAACGTAGCTATTTATATTGTTTCTGCTGAAATCGTTTTGTTTTCAACATAGTTTCTTTGGTAATCATTTGTTTACCTAAAATTTGTAGCTCAAACAAACGTTGCACGCTTTCTCAAAACATTGCAACACGTATTCGTTTTAGAACAATAACAAGACGTAAAGCCACTTTGATGTATGAAAATATGTTTATTAACGACATCACTGTGTTAAATGATGTTAGATGTAAACACGATACTTTACTGAAACTCGTTATACTGTAGTGTGACGATAATTAAGATATGTTCTAGATATTGTTTCTAAGTGCTAACGTACTTAATACCTAAATAACGTCATAGCCTAGTCGGTACTGCCCCTTTCTATGAAGAAGGAGGTCCCGGGTTTGAATCCCGGTCAGGGCATTTATTTGTGTTTATCACGAACACTCTGATGCCAGTGTACGTCAGAATTGGACTAGGTATTACGGCCCGATTCGAACTTTAAGATACCTACGTCAAATATTACGAAAAGATACGATAATAATATGGATTAGATATGTCAGTGTCAAAAGTGACGTTTCTTCCGACGTGACATATGTAATCCATATCGTATCTAGACCAAATATTTGACGTATCATGTTCGAATCGGGCCGTTATACATCAAAATGTTAGTTACAACTGGCCCGTAAATGACACGCATCTTCAAAGGGCCCTAGGCATAAAAACTTGTCATCTCCCCAGATCTCCATTAGACTATCAGAACCCTCAAAAAGGTCTGACGAACCCCGGAGCCAGCCGCCTCAATACTCGTATCTTATTTGAAAATCAAAAAGCGACTTGAAAGCGAGCTCACAAAAAGAGTTGAGAGATTCGTAAACATGCCCCGTACTACTGGAACCGTTCGAGTTGGTTTCTCATTTTGACTTTTATAACATCCGGTTTTCACCACAGGAGGGCTTCGTCATTTTATGTTTAATATATGACATCTATTTTAGTTTATAATTCAATAAATTAATTCAAAAAATAACATACCTTACCAACTAATATAATATATAAAAATCTTAAAAGCTAAAAAATTTGCGACGCATGTTCAGGCGGTTTAGCATAAGTTCGCGCGTGAGTCCATACTTGAAGTCGCGCGCGAGAACGCAACTCATGCTAGGCCTGGTGTAGGATTTGACAGATTCCCACGGAACCGCCGAAATATCACACCGTTCGGCGTCCGCGCTCGCGATTGGTTGACTGCATTGCTGCCGAAAATGTCAAAAATCTGGGCTAACACATTTACGGCAGTAATGTCGCGCTGCAACTGCAGCAGTTATTCTGATGCAGTCTGAATCCAAACCGTACCTTGAGTTAGCGACGAAATCAAGCAAATACTTTAAACTTACCGTCCTTAAGATTTATTTCGAATAATCTCCACCACCAATAGTCTCTTCATCTTCGTTAGGCTCTTGACAGAGGTCGTGGCCATTATGTATACTTTTGAGCGACTCGTTTAACGACATGTCGCCATTCCTCCCGTAGAGCTGCTTTCCGTTAGCATTCGCTTACTGTGGCCGACACACTGGTTTTATTTTGGTCGGTCCATCTCATTGGCGATCTTCCTCTAGCCCTGTCACCTCCCACTGTTGCACAACTAGACGTTCTATGGATGTTCCGTCTCGCCGAGACACGTGTGTCCAAAGAAGTTGAGGATCCGAGCTTTGACCGTAGAAAGCAACTGCTCTTTAATGTCCACCAATGGTAGTGCCCAAAATTTCTCAGCAACCAGGTGTACTCGGCTCGGCAAACACGTGTCTGCGACATGTTTGGCCGGCATTGTGCGTCCACTAAATAACGGCCGATTGCAGAAAAGGACTAGTCCTTTCCTGGGATTGAGGACGTTTTGAATGCTGTGCAAAGACTTTGAAGATTTGTGAGGGAAGTTGGAAACTGGGATTGACTTTGAACATTAATAGGAAATGTGTTTAGTGGTTTGGTGATACATAGTTGTTGTTGTGTTTTTAGGGTTCCGTACCTCAAAAGGAAAAAAAAGGAACCCGTATTATGTGCGTGCGTCTGTCTGTCTTTTCCTCTGCCACAGCCTATGTTCTCCGAAAGTACTGGACTAATAAAGTTAAATTTTTAAACATTGGATCCACTTTTGGGAGGTAGATGAGAATACAAAAATAGTTTGGCGAACTATATCGTCAACTGAAATATACCAAAGAAAAAGTGACGAAGCTCTCCAGTGGCGGAGGCCGGATTCGAACCGGCGTCTTTAGCTATCGCAGCTAACGCCATGAACCCATAAGCCACCCTACTGTCACGGTTGTCGGCGAATAGGCGTTTTTGACCAACTCTTAGAGCTAGCAGTACGTTCTTACGCCTCCTATAAGAATCCTTTACTGCCTGGCCACGACATCGCGCGACCAGCGGCAGCGGCGGCGACGAGCGAAAAGCGAATGTTACAAAATAAGGCGAAAAGAACAGAGAGGCCACGACGCGCCGCTGCCAGCGGCGACTCGCGCGAATTTACTCGAGCGACCGGCGGCGGCTAGGCGCGGCGCGGCGGACGGTGGAAACAAAGACACGAGCGCGAGGAATGCGCCACGACTCACAGCGGCGCGACCGGTCTTAGCGGCTGTACGCATCGGGCGGTGAATCGTAGAACACATTTTTTTATAATATTCGCGCGCGATAATGGATACGGAAGTGTTTATCACGGAAATATTGTTGATCAGCCAGAACTCTTTTTGATCGGAGTTTAGGTGTGTGTAAATCTTCGTCCAAGTGGGAGTATATAATCAAATGTTTCTACACTCATTCTAGTGTACTCATAAAATTTTGCGGGATGCTTTCTATATTCTTCGTACAACACTTTAAATTCGCCTAACGTATAACAGCGTCTATTAAGTTCGTGCACACCTTCTCTTATATTTAAAATAACTCTCATGAAATATGAGCCGCTGTCGAGGTACTGAAGAGCCACTTCTAACAAAGACATTTTTAAACACTTGAGTACGTCCCATTCGCTCGACGCCGCCGCCGCTGCGAAGTCGTGGCATGCTCGCCGCGCCGCTCTACCTGGCTCGGCCACGACATCGAGCGACTTGCGACGGCGGGAGCGATAACCATAGGTTGGAGCGTGACACAGCGATCGGACCTTTCGCTCCAACCTATGGTTATCGCTCCCGCCGTCGCAAGTCGCTCGTTGTCGTGGCCGAGCCGTTACCGCGCCGCCCGCCGCACCGCTGCTCGCTTAAGACCAATGTCGTGGCCAGGCCGTTACGGGATTTTGATATAGCTAGAGATAAGCTACCGTTTATCGTCGTCGTCGTATGTCGTCGGTTGGGATCAAATAAATTATTTCATTAAATAGCCGAGTCGGTGTAATAGCTTTATTTGACGTTCATATGCGCATTGTAATAATATGCCTATTTGAATAATAATCTATCTTTATCTTTTAATATTTGTGCATATTAATAACGCACTTATTTATTGGTGCAAGATAAGAAATATTATATCAATACTTAATTACAGATTTCGTAATCTTAAACACGCTTCTGACCATAAAATAGTAATGTTAATTCAGACCATATTTTTTAAATAAAAAATAACATAAATATTTTCCCTAAAAGCAATAAAATAAAACCAATTGGCCTTGCAAAAAGCGCCATAGAGCGTAAGACATGATCACATAAGTTAAATACCGGAAGTCCAATAAGGCGACCATATCTCAACTGGATATTCCCGTCTCTCTCCCTCCTGGGGAAGCTACATAAATCTTACTCCGTCTACCAAATTCAAGAAGCCTGGACACTGGCCCACCTGCGTCGTAGGTAAAGAGAAGTTATGCGTTCAATATTGTTACGCGCGGATAGGTTTTTGTGGTGCAAGTTGAAAGAACTCGCGTTTAAAGTTCTAAAAATCGCTGCTTTTGCCACGAATGTAGTTATTTACCAACGTAAGCTATCAGGCCAATTCTAACGTGCACTAACATCAAATCGATATAGCATGATATTAGAATCATATCAGTTAGCTGTCATTCGCGCGGGCTTCTAAAGGGGCCTACAGAATACTAGTTCGCCGGACGATATCAGCCTGTCAGTTGTTCGGCTGTCAAATTTTGTGTTTAACTGATATTTATTTATTTATTTATTTAAACTTTATTGCACAAAGTATATACAAAAATGTACAAATGGCGGAGTTAATGCCAAATGGCATTCTCTACCAGTCAACCATAGGGTCCATAGGGCCAAACTGATATCGTCCGGCAAACTGGTAATCAGTGGGCCCCTTAATACTTGACGTCAATGAACATCATTCAGGTTTGTGTCCTCAGTGCGTTGTGCCGGGCGTTATTTCTGCCCCACCAGGTAAGGTCATTACGGGTAAGAGTGGATGACCTTCACGTTAGGGCCTGTTTACACATTGATTAGTGTTTATTGCGAGTTCATACATTTGCCACTAAGTAAACGCAAGTATACTGAACCGGTGAGCTCCATCATAGGCCCTATTTTCACTTTCCATCAGGTGTGACTAGGGCCAATCACCGATCAGTTATAATAAAAAAAGTAGCTAAAAGTAAATGCATTTACGTAAATGTAAACACTAGGTAATCTTTTCAACTTCTTCCGGCATATCGCTATGTTAATGTCTTGCCTACTTTTATTTGTCGCTCCCGCTCTCGCCTATGCTTTAGCCCGTATCTCCGCTGTCAGAGGCAAATGCCTCCCGGAGAGAACTTCCTGCCCTTCTAATAGCCTTTTGTTCTTATGTCCGACGCGCTGATACGATATTTTTTTCTTTTTTTTTATTCAAGACAATACCTCTGTATTTCAATTTAGTTCAGCGCCGTGGAAATTATTTTTTGTTCCGAGGCAATGATAATTTCCCGCGTTTTTTGAAGTCGGGAAATGAACTTCATTGTGATAACGTTCCGTTTGAGACTGTTGGGACTTCGTTAAAAAAATATGAATATTTTGAACTGTCAAACGCTGAAGACCGATAAATAAGAGACATTGTGTTTACGCATCACAGAACACTGGTGATCCTGGTGTTCCGGACATTTCGGAGGCGTGCGCCGAGCCGAAGCCAACACGTAGAGGCCCTTTTGACACCTGAATGAGATATAAGAGGTGTACCGAGCGGATGCTGCCTTTGTCCGTGTCATGGGACGCACGCAGAGGCAGCACCCGCGAGGATGTTAGGACTATTTACAGATGATGGAATCTAATATAATCTAAGTTATTGGGTGAAAGCGATGGTTTAAATACTGGGCTATAGGATACAAATCCGGACGCCTGCCTAATAAAACGGTATGCTATTTTATTTCCTGTAGATGGTGACTTGCCGCCACAAAAAGCGACATCTAGGATGGCTCAAGAGTAACCCAATGTGAGGGTTGAGGGTCGAGAGGTGTCACTGGACTTTAAACTGCAGTTTCTGACGAGTCGACAACCATTAAAGTTGAAGTAGATTTCATTTCAACTGATGTTGGTTATTCTCATTTTATCGCTCTCAGCCTCCTCTCAGCTGTCTTGGACTGTTAGGAGGGGCTAACGCAAATTGTAGATTTTCTATTGATTATTTAAATGTTTATATCAAAAGTCACTCACGGTCACTCACCGAGGCGCAAAATACCAAATTGAAGGTTTGCCAAAGAGCTATGGAGCGCAGCATACAAGGAGTAAAGCGGATTGACCGAATCCGTAACTCTACGCTGCGCTCAAAAACGCGCATTACTGATGTTGGAACTAAGTCCGCCAAACTGAAATGGGACTGGGCCATGTCTGCCGCATGCACCCACAGAGGTGGGCCAAAATAACCACAGTATGGGTGCCGCAAGACGGGCGAGGATCTGGTAGGCCCAGACCGAGATGGCGGGATGACCTGGACGCATATCTTAACGACTAGCCGGAGATTGCTCAAAACCGAGACGAATGGAAATTGAGGGGGGAGGCCTTTGCCCAGCAACAGTGGGACACCGTATAAAAAAAATATCAAGAGTAAATGCCATGAATAAATTCACACGGAATGCCATGAATATTTTGAAAGGGTAGACTCCAACTAAACCCCTATAAAGGCTAAAGCTGGCCTGATAGGAAAGAAAACCACGGCAAAATGTCTAATTTGCGTTTATTTTCAGTTGTACATATATCGTTATCCCTGCATACCATACCTAGCAGTATAATTTTAGTATAAACTAGCTAGTGACATTGCCGAGAGATATGACGAGCAAAATTTCAAACAGAAGTATAGTTTCAAATATAGATAGATAGATAGATAGATAGAATACTCTTTATTGGCACACCTCAGTAAAAAGATACAAAAGAAAAGTACAATTGATTAAATGTAGAGGCAGACAACAGGCAGTCTTATCGCTAAATATAATTGAATAAAAGTAAAAAAATTGCGCGATGGGCATTTCTTCTGTCGCAAATTTTAGGCCGCGTGCCGTAATTTTTGTCACTTTCTAATTTCCTGGCATTCAATACGCCTACATACTACTGAAGTACTCACACATCAAAAGTGGTAAATGTCTTAGCAAATACGTGTTTTCATACTGTGTGAACGGATAACGGATCAAACAAAGAGAACAGCCCTTAATTTATTTGTAGAGTAGGTACACATGGGTCAGTGTTTCTCAAACTTGTAACCACACTTACCCCTATTAAATTTTACAAGCGACTGCAAAGTTTCGGTTAGGGTATATTCGGATTATTACTGTAGTTGCGTTAAATGCTCTATCACAAAAATCCGGGCAGCAACATAGATTTTGACGTTTGCGGCAGCAATGCAGTCGGCATTAATGTCGCGTTGCAATACTGCTGCAGTATTGCTGATGTAGTCGAAATCCGAACGATACCTTTACAGCGGGTAAGTAATATAAGACATAAGAACTTATACTATAATATTCATATTATATACGCTCATATTGTATAAGTTTGTTTTGTATACCGTTCAAGGTGTATAACGAACGTTAGATATAACATCAAAATATCTATTTTTGTTAAGTATAACGTTATTTAAGTATAATATCATTGTATATAACGATCGTTATGTATAACGTTCATAATATCTCAGATTTATAATGTATATTACTCAATACATCTAACACCAAAATGCATAATGCTCGTATAGAATAACCTAACCTAACCTACTTTTCTGGCAGCAGTTTATTTTGTGTAGGGGTCGCAGTTCTAACCTAACCTAGCCTACTTTTCTGGCAGCAGTTTGTTTTCTGCAGGGGTCGCAGTTCTAATCTAACCTAACCTACTTTTCTGGCAGCAGTTTGTTTGCTTTAAGGGTCGCAGTTCTAACCTAACCTAACCTACTTTTCTGGCAGCAGTTTGTTTTCTGCAGGGGTCGCAGTTCTAACCTAACCTACTTTTCTGGCAGCAGTTTGTTTTCTGTAGGGGTCGCAGTTCTAACCTAACCTAACCTACTTTTCTGGCAGCAGTTTGTTTTCTGCAGGGGTAGCAGTTCTAACCTAACCTAACCTACTTTTCTGGCAGCAGTTTGTTTTCTGTGGGGATCGCAGTTCTAACCTAACCTAACCTACTTTTCTAGCAGCAGTTTGTTTTCCGTAGGGGTCGCAGTTCTAACCTAACCTACTTTTCTAGCAGCAGTTTGTTTTTTGTAGGTGTCGCAGTTCTAACCTAACCTAACCTACTTTTCTGGCAGCAGTTTGTTTTCTGTAGGGGTCGCAGTTCTAACCTAACCTAACCTACTTTTCTGGCAGCAGTTTGTTTTCTGTAGAGATCGCAGTTCTAACCTAACCTAACCTACTTTTCTGGCAGCAGTTTGTTTTCTGTAGAGGTCGCAGTTCTAACCTAACCTAACCTACTTTTCTGGCAGCAGTTTGTTTTCTGTAGAGGTCGCAGTTCTAACCTAACCTAACCTACTTTTCTGGCAACAGCTTGTTTTGTATAGGGGCAGCAGTTATAACCTATTTAGTATATCATACGCTATTATATTTTATAATCGTTATACTAAAAGATAGTATATACTATGAATGATCGATATACGTTATGTATGTAATACAAACTGAATTTATAGTATTTGAGTGTTATATAAAAAATCACTGATTTAAACTTTCACGATTATTAAACATTATCAAACTGCACAACGGGACTTAATCGCGTATTTAAGTTTTAAGATTTACCTCCGACGTTTCGAGGACGGCGTTGTCCCCGTGGTCTCGGAGCAGACTGCTCCGAGACCACGGGGACAACGCCGTCCTCGAAACGTCGGAGGTAAATCTTAAAACTTAAATACGCGATTAAGTCCCGTTGTGCAGTTTGATAATATATAAAAAATCATTATACAAAATGAGTATTATGTTAAATGACCGTTATTCCTAATAAAAATATTGATTTTGATGTTATAGCAAACGTTCATTATATCTTGTGAACGTTATTAATATGAAATTATATATTAAGTAGTTATATCTCGTGGGACGCACCCCTTTACAGCGGGTAACGGACAATGTCACTGTTAAGTTTCTTGACAATATGACAGAGTTGAACGTTCCAATTGCGACACGCTACACAGCAATGCTATTTCAATCACAATGTACCCTTGAGTAAGTACCTAATTTTTTTAAAGCTCATCATTAACGTTTAATCGGGCCAGTCACCCTTCGCCTGTCTTGTCGAGAATTCTTTAGGGCGTCCGCTAGCTGGCGCTGGTGCACCGAGCAAGCGCGTACGCGGGTGCCATTGTAGATAAAATCCATCGCACGCGCCCTGCCAGTTAACGTTGCTCATACCATAGAGAAATAAAGTAAGACAAAGTGCTCACTCCATACATCAGTTTTGGTACCAAAAATATTAGTATTTTCATAGTCGACATCTAGCATCGAGTAGCGGAATTATCAGTACTTTAAGTAGTAGTAGTAGTACTCTCAAGTGACAATAGGTGTAGCACCGACCGGAAACTATAATCTCAACAACATAAGGCTTTCCGGTAGGTGCTACATCTATTGTCACTTGACAGTACTACTACTACTACTTAAAGTACTGATAATTCCGCTACTCGATGCTAGATGTCGACTATGAAAATACTAATATTTTTGGTACCAAAACTGATGTATGGAGTGAGCACTCTTGTCTTACTATATATGCTCATACTATTTTCGGTTAACCCGCTCCGTAAAACCGCGCCAGCTAGCGGACGCCCTTACGGTAAATGGACCTCAAGTGTTTCGTCTAACCAACTTTGAGAACCCTTGTTCTAGGTCAACACACAACAAAGAACGCTGGGGACAATATCTTTTGATCTTCGCCTCACTAGATCACACGAATTTTTCGACGTCACAGTTCAAATACCGGCTCTGTCCAATAAATTTTACTAATTAAGACGCATTTGTCATTAATGAATCGGAAATTAAGGCAAAATTATTACCGGCTGAATTTGGAAGATAAAAATAAGTACTTAATTTTACTAACAGGCACAGTCAGCATGAATAGTAGTGGATGAAACGATGCTCTAAAAGTATCTGCCACCTGGAATTATTTTACAAATAGAGATAATCGGAGCAATGGAGCGGCTTCGAGCCCTTCAAAAATGGCCAAAATGGCCTAATTGACTATGCCGCAATGAGAGGCGTGGCATTCAAAACTGATATCAATTAGCCAAAAAAGCAAAACGGTCCGACACAGATAATTTCATAATCATTTAGATTTCCAAATTTGGTTACGATTGGTTAAGTTTTGGAGGAGGAAACAGAGGAGTACGAAACCTCGATTTTTGAGATTTATACGCAGGATTTTTCGCCTTGTCCTTATCGCACTACTTTTAGGTGCCGCTTCCGTTAGCGAGACGGGTATATTTACCTAAAATATGTAAAACTCAGCTCCTGTTTCGTCTTAAGCTACGTCAAATAAGATTCTTCAAACAAAAACGTCACTTTTGACAGTGACATATTCTTAGTGTATTTTCCCCATTCCTTTTTGTGTAATATTTATGTATGTTTATCCTATTTTTGTATGTATTTATATCCTTTATCTTTCTGGTACCTTGTTGTACATTTTGCTGCATTTGTCACCCTCTTTTCACTCTCTCCTCTCATCTACTCAAAGGTTAACTGGAAGAGATCCCTTAAAGGGATAAGTTCGCCTTTGTACTTGTTACTAATTGTATGTTATTTTTAAACTGTCTTTTTGTACAATAAAGAGTTTACTACTACTACTACTACATATCTAATTGATATCGTATCTAGACGTAATATTTGACGTATTTTATAGTTCGAATCGGGCCGAATATCTCTACAGTTCGCATTCTTATGTATCGATCAGTCTAATTTTACTTCATACAGGAAATTATGTGAAACTCCTTGAGAAGGGTAGATATTTTTGACGCGCAGTCTGATCACTTATTTATGACGCTGACTGTACAATAAGATACAGTCAAAAGCTACTAATTACAGCGCTTTTTGTCTGTCACAGCCGAAAGATCCTAATTAACTTACTCCCAATCCGGAAATGTCGATAAAAAACGCCATAAATTGCGGCCGTTTTCTTTAGTTCCGTCCGTAATTCCGTCGTCAAACATGACGGCCAATATTTCAGTCTGAGAATCTATTAACAATTGAACTGGCTGACCAGTGTCGTAAATATTAGACGGTGGTGGCTTACGTCAGTATGGGCAGAGTGTATTACATAATAAAGTAATCTGTCTAACTAGGGAACTAATCAATTAAGTTTTTAATATTTTGATTTTTATTTTTAAGTAGTCATACATATAAATTATAAACAGAAATAGATGTCCCATAACCAAGCGCTGGGTGTCATCCTTCTCTGTTCTGAGCTGCAGCAGCTCTCCCTCAGGGCTTGGTCACTTTTTCTTTATTATATGACAACTTCATTCAGTTTACAATCTGTATACCTGCATACAAAAAATATTAACCAAAAAAAAATTAAGTTTTGAATTTTTCATGTGTAATATTTATAAAAAAGCCGAGAATTAGCGTTATAATACTTTCTGCGGTGGCATATTAAATATTATATAAAATGCAGCAACAGTAGGTACAGATAGGTATTGTGCTTGTGACTTTCTGCCATTCGAATAAATAAATCATTCGTCAATTGTAAAAAAAAACCGGGCAAGTGCGAGTCGGACTCGCGCACGAAGGGTTCCGTACCATAATGCAAAAAACGGCAAAAAAAAACGGTCACCCATCCAAGTACTGACCCCGCCCGACGTTGCTTAACTTCGGTCAAAAATCACGTTTGTTGTATGGGAGCCCCACTTAAATCATTATTTTATTCTGTTTTTAGTATTTGTTGTTATAGCGGCAACAGAAATACATCATCTGTGAAAATTTCAACTGTCTAGCTATCACGGTTCATGAGATACAGCCAGGTGACGGACGGACGGACGGACGGACGGACAGCGGAGTCTTAGTAATAGGGTCTCGTTTTACCCTTTGGGTACGGAACCCTAAACAATCGATTCTACACATTACTGGGTGACAGCTACCCTAGATTACCTTAGAACACAAACATATTACCAAAAAGTTATTTAATTGCGATTTCTAGAAATCATATTTTTCTATGTCATCAGATAAAAATCCGCTTTCTAACATTCTTACGAGTATTAAAATTTGAACTTTCTCTTAGTACTTTGGAAATAGATTACTCCCTGTTACCTTTTTACTCTGATCTTGGAAATAAACGCTGCGTTCAGGGATCCTTGAATTGTGGACGACACTTCTTTGGATTTATTAGACAATAAAAATAATGCAAAAAAATTGATGTTAGCGTAAGCGATAAAAATGACCCGATTTGACAGTAGATGTCGCTGTGATGACCTTAGCAATTTCTGTATCGCGGTGAGGGAATTATCTCATGGCTCCTCTACACGATGCGCCAACGTCGGCCAATCCAAGGAACGCAGCTATGCGGTAGAATGAGATAGCAATGTCACTTGCTCCCTCTAACGCATAAATGCGTCCTTTGGATTGGCCGACGTTGGCCCATCGTGTAGAGGAGCCATCACAGGCGTATTCTGATTTTAATAACCAGCCACGAATTAGATCTGGATTAGTTAACCAGAACCAGGAAAAGTGTACCTACCACATGAGTACTATATACAAGTTTAAGATAAATTGTATTGTAATACTATTTGTCTTAAAATTAGGTCGAATGAAATAAATTAAAAAAAAATACACGTGAGGTTATGTGGGGAAGGGTGGGTAGCCAAAAACCTCAACAAATATCACCAAGGGGGGGGGGGGGTCAAAAAGTAGCCGAAAAGACCGCGCGTGATTTGTGCACAAGCCCTTATGGAACTGATCTGTCAGTTTCAAAAATCTAATTTCTTTAACCAAAACCGTCACTTTTGGCACTGAATTTTAATTGCTTCTACTATTCAAAGTCTATTGTAGGTTAAAATCAGCGAGGCTAATGAAAACGAAATGTCTTCGCCACTACATAACATCTAGCGGGACTTCAAGTATGGAGTCGAGCGCGCGAACGTAAGTCATGCTAGAAGGTCAGATAACCAGCAGCAAACAATCCAAATCTAGAACTGTCTGTAAACTTCCAAAAGTAATGTATGATTCAATTACTAACATCGAAGTAGTTTTCCGAACAAGTGACCTTTGTGTTCGTCCCTACGGGTGGCCTCGTGTTTTCATTTATTGAAGAGTACGGGTGAATAGAACCAGTACTACCTGAGCTTCGTAACCACTCACATGCTTTTGGAAGCTGTAGCTACCAGGCTCCAATTTCACCACGGTGACAGGTGCGACAATTGTAAAACATCACTGTTGCTGACGTCACAGGCATCCATGGGCTACGGTTACCGCTTACCATCGGGCGGGCCGTATTCCTGTTTGCCACCATCATTGTTTTATTTAAAAAAACTTTATTATATCGGAAAAAAACATATATTTCTCTTGCTAAGTTTATGACAATTGTCACAAGAAACACTACAATTGTCACGAAATTCCGACATATAACTCATTACCTGTCAAGAATTACCTACAATTCTTCTAAATCTTGACAATTGTCAGAAACTTCGCAAAACAAATATCTGTTTTTTTCCGATATAATAAAGTTTTTTTAAATGATACAATGATGGTGGCAAACAAGAATACGGCCCGCCCGATGGTAAGTTGTAACCGTAGCCCATGGATGCCTGTGACGTCAGCAACAGTGATTTTACAATTGTCGCACCTGTCACCGTGGTGAAATTGGGGCCAGCTGTCTGCCTTATTTTATTACAAGTAGAGGTCACTGAAAGATATTTATTCAATCAAACATTAAGCTAATAGCTGCGGTTTAACTCATGTAATTTAAGTTAATTGGAAGGAAATTGACAGTGACAGCGGCCGCGTTAACGACGCTGCAGTAATGTCACAACAGTTATGAAGCTGCAGTTGCCATCCAAATGTCACCTTACATCAGAAATGCTGCTGTACGGCCCGATTCGAACTTTAGGATACGTCAAATATTACGGCTAGATACGATATGGATTGAATATGGCAGTGTCAAATGTGACTTTTCTTCAAACCAAAACGTCACTTTTGACACTGAAATATCTAATCCATATCGTATCGTAATATTTGACGTATCCTAATGTTCGAATCGGGCAGATAGTCACCATCCGGATCTCACCTAAGTAGTTATTTTCGTTTTAATAAGATAAAAAGATTAAAAAAAAACCGGTTGCACTCCGGGAGTGCCGGCGGAAGTGAAAACTCAATGACATTGTAACTCAAAATATTAATAACAGCGCCATCAAGTGCAAAATGTCTGCAGCACTATATATAATTGAGGTTAACGCCATCTAGAAACTTGAAACCCCTAAGCACCTCACTGTGAGCACTAGAGTTATATTAGTACCAGTTTTGAGGGAAACTCACTAGATGGCATTTAAATCAAAAAAGAAAAACTCAATGACGTTGTAACAGTGTCCGTCACACGTGACGTCACGTCTTACGTCTTACGCTCTCGCGAGTTTAACAATTTTCTTCCCCATCACAAAAAGTGCTCAGCGCCGCTAAAGAAGTTTTCACTTCAAAAATTAAACTCACCCGCACTCGCTAAGCATCTCGAATATCGTCGCTGTTATATTTGTATTACAATGGAAGAATTGAATAAACTCAATTGTAAAATGGAACGGCCTAAGAATAGATTTGACATTTTTATTAAAACGAATTGAGTTAAAAGTGATATTGCAATCATATTCATGTTGATGTTAGAATTGTTATGGGTGTTGCAACCCAGTTCATGAATTGTATGACAATTTATTGCAGTTATGTTCTGAAAATAATGATTAAATTAACTTTACTGTCTTTGTGCAATATGGTTTTTTAGGGTTCCGTACGCAAAGGGTGAAAACGGGACCCTATTAAAGACTCCTCTGTCCGTTTGTCTGTCTGTCTGTCCCAGGCTGTATCTCATGAACCGCAATAGATAGTTGAAATTTTTACAGATGATGTATTTCTGTTGCCGCTTTAACAACAAATACTAAAAACAATAAAATAAATATTTAAGTGGGGCTCCCATAGGTACAACAAGCGTGATTTTTTTGCCGTTCTTTTGCGTAATGGTGCGGAACCCGTCATGCGCAAGTCCGACTCGCACTTGGCGGTTTTATTATTTATACATGCCGTAAGTATTTTGAAAAGGTTTTAAGTTTCGTACCCGACTCAAAAGTCCTAGAAAACAAAGTTATCAAGGTTTGCATTAAAAATCTAATAATGCAGTCTAGAAAGTTCATCTTGGCTTATAATAATATACTACATATTTATAACCACAGAGTACAGACTTCAAACGCAGAAGCTCCCAGTCCTTGAGTAAGGAGATTACAGAAGAAGATTGTTAATCCTAATGACATTAATCTACGCATTAAGTTCAAAATAGCAGGGAAAAAGTTCTGAGGCGAATTAGCGACAGGCGAGATTTGGAGTTTTGAAGAAACTTCACTGTAGACTTTCTATTGTGTTGAATTTGTGACGTGATCTCAAAATATAATTAGGAAGCAAATCAAATTATTAAGTATATTTAGTTTTTTGATTTGTGTTTTTAAATAGTCGCACTACTATGTATGTAAATTATAAAATAGACAAAGAAAAAGTGACCGAGCCCTCCGATGGCCAAGGCCGGAATCGAACCGGCGCCTTCAACTTTAGACATGTTTTTGTGATTTTTTTCTATCAATTAACGTACGTAGTAAGGATTTGCTTCAAGTCTGCCTTGCAAGTTATAATCTGGTTTCCGTGTGATTTTTTCATTTGTAAAAATACAATATGTGAACTACAATTTCGGGTTAGCCCGGCCCCCGGCCCCTCTTAGTATGATTTGCCCTCCACTATGGGGCTGTAAATGCCGGGTTCGATTCTACTCGCTAAACTAAGCAACTTTTATTACAAAAATATGGCTGCTTCACAAATTTTGGCCGATTAGATGTCAATGTTTTCTATAGGAAAGCCAATCTTCTTTTTATGATTACAGAATTGGTTCCATACACATCTTACCAGTCTTAGGTACCATTATCAACATCATCAGAGTCATATAATTATGTACATTTCAATTACACGAATACCCGTATGTGCGTTACGAGACAACACAAAAATAAAAATTTCATAAGGCGTTTTCCTTAACAATTTGCTGAAATCCTGAAAGCCTCGGCTTCGCTTATAATCCTCGTCTTTACAGCCACCTGAAAGTCGCTGAAAATAGAAAATGTAATAAAATCAAGCAGGATTTGAGGAGGATTTAAGTGACAAATTTTAACAAAGAACGCTGCTTGTTCGACATTCTTATACGTGACGCGAAAATTTGTTAAGGTAAAAATCTGAGCTCTTTGTATATGCACTCATATGAGGTATATAAATTTTAGCCAAGAAAACGGCAGAAGGTGTATATCGCTAAAATTTTAATAATAAATAATAATATAATAAATAAATATTGGGGACTTGTTGCACAGATCAACCTAGCCCCAAACTAAGCAAAGCTTGTACTATGGGTGCTAGGCGACTATATATATACTTATATAAATAAATACATACTTATATACATAGAAAACACACATGACTCGGGAACAAATATTAGTGTTCATCAGACAAATAAATGCCCTTACTGGGATTCGAACCCAGTTCCATCGGCTTCGCAGGCAGGGTCACTACCCACTACTAGGCCAGACCGGTCGTCGTTTGTTTTATATATTCTAGTTTCCCGGTTAATAATAAGCCTTAATTTTCTTGTTATATAATAAAACATAACTCGACAAAGTACGTACATCTCCCTTTGTTCATCGATTCAAAATCAAATTCTACAAACTTCCCTTATTTAAACTGTAATCCTTAATTTCAGAAAGGCGACACCAAACTTTTGTCTTCGGAGTTAGAATATTAAATTAAGCAAAGGGGAGATTTTAAAATAATTACACGAAATCTTTTACGAGGTTTTGACATCGAGCCCGCGCGGGTTCCGATATCAAAGGCAACTCTGGTTACCTACCTATATAAAGGGAATCAAATTGTGGTAAATGATAATTTGTGGTAACGTGGTAATTTCAATAAATACCTATATTTATGTTATTAGAGCAGACGAGCTGAATAATTATTGCCATTAATCTGATATAAATGTGTCATAACTTATTTGACTCGTTTGCAGCATTATTGCTAGATAATTGCCTAAAAACTGCTCACATTGGAAAAACGTCAGTCCATAGAAAAAGGTTAGGTATGTTGTAAATTAAAGATTTACTAATTAAATATATTCTTAATAACTATAAACGTATCAACACTTCAATCTAATTTTCAATTCGACACCATTTTAAACATCAAATGATATGATGGCCAATAATAAACTCTATTCAATTGTAATATGGTTGTAAAGTCAACTAATGCTTCGGTAGTTTGTCACTTAAAAATAAACCACCCAATTGAAACTGTTATGTTAAAGTAGATTTATACGTCTGGTGTCGTATTTCATAGCTTTTATACAGCTATAACATGAGAATCTCTACGCAAATTACTGTTAAAGGCGAAATAAAATCAGTTTATAGTGCTTTAAAAAGTAGTATCGATTACAATACCTGTGTTAGAGACGTAAACTCATAAATACACAATAGGCCAGATGACAAGTTATTATTAATGGTATCGGCTGGTCATGTTTGTATTGAGGATCAAATTTCTAAACGGGACCCAAGTCAGAAATGATAGAGTTAGACCAAAAAAAGTCTGCAACGATTTTGATAGCATACGCCGTGCAAGTGTTATTTATACGTCATTATTTCATAGAAGTTTGACGTTTAAAATAACACTTGCACTGCGTGTGCTATCAAAATCGTTATAGACTTTTCTTGGTCTAATTCTAGTCAGAAATGATAGGTAGATGAAGTATCGATTTTTTTAGTTAAGTAGGGTCAAACCTTTTGCAGTAATTTTCTTCGTTGTCATAGTTACCTGAAACAAACAATATTTTGTGACTAGTGTACATAAAATATACGTAACTATTATAAAACACATCTTTTATCAAAAAACTAAGTTAATTAATTAAATACCTGAACCTTCCTTAAGAATCACTCTATTGATAGGTGAAAACCAAATCCGTTCAGTAGTTTTTGAGTTCATCACAAACATACAGACAGACGCGGTGAGGGACTTTGTTTTATAAGATGTATAATAAGCGTAGGAAGGGTAAACACTCAGCAATTGATTCTACCACAGAACGAAGAGTACTTTAGCCATAAAAATCGTAGACGAATGAAGACGAATCTATTTTTTTAACAAAAGCAGAGATTCTGTTTTAAACGGAGCATCCTGATTGCAAGCTGCATTTCTTAACTAGAGTCTTACTCGATGTACCTACTCTTGAGGATGTGCTCAAAGTGCTTAGTGAAGGATTTAATGCATTCAAATCAGCGATTTTCCTGGTAAGATTCCTGGTTTTCGGATCTATTTTAATTTATAGTGCTGTTCAGATTCAGACAACACCACAGCTTTACTGCAGCAGTATTGCAGCACGACATTACTGCCGACTGCATTGCTGCCGAAAATTTCAATAGTCCGTGCAGCAACATCGATTTTGTCATTTGCCACAGGAATCATAGGCAGGCTCCACTGCACAATATTCACAATGTAATGATTTCCAAGCCTTTTTAAGTCGTGTTATGAAAAAGTTTAATTTAACTTCCAGTAAACGGGTTAAGCTCACCATTTCTTTGTACTCTCCATTAATTCCTTCGAGAGACCTCGCCGACTCCACTACCCAAGAATCAAACGTTAAAAATTTCATCTCGCGCTCCGCCATTAAACGTGGAGCGAATTTAAATATTAATATTGCGAAACGATCTTTATTTACTTAAAAGTCCATTAACTTGGGAAAAATGTCGTTTCATTTAAGTCTTTGTAGGTTCAAGTTTTATATTGGATTCATTTTGTCAAGCGCTTAGACTATTTTTGTCTTGTATATTTTTTATAGTTGGAGATTATTTATTTTTGTATCTCTGCTTTCAGGACGAGCAGAAACTCTGAGAACAAATTAAATTACTTTCTATGAAAATATTTTAATTTGTGTTAAAATTTCAAGTAGTCTGCACAAAGTCATGGTATCCAGGCTTCTCAGCAGCAAAACGAAGATCCGAATTAACAAGACCGTAATACGACCTATTTTAACATACGGATGTGAAGCCTGGACACTAACTCTGAAGGAGGAAGGTAAGCTGTTGGTGGCTGAAAGGAAGATTCTCCGCAAAATCCTCGGACGAACGCAGAGACCCGATTGGCAGTTGGAGAATCCGAAAATACGCCGAGGTTGAAGAACTAGTTGCTGAACCAAATATCATTCGTGTGACAAAGGCGCAAAGGCTTCTCGGTGGCTCGGCTATCTTGAGCGAATGGGAGGCGGCGTGTAACTTACTTTCTATGCATCTCGCTCTTACTGTCATATTAGTGCGAGCGAGATGAATAGAAAGTTACTCATGCAGATATTAGCGAATGTCAGTGTCAAACCCGTGGTAAGGCTATATAGATGACTATAAAGTCTTTGTTGTATCAGTAAAAGGTTCAGTTGCGAGGCAGTTGAGAGGAATATTATAACTGCGCTAACTAGCAATTTACATGTCTCAACATCCTTGTGTACGACGGGTTTACTCTTGTATTAGTGAGGGGATCAATCGCCGAAGAGTTGCATTCATCTGGCAGAATATTATTTGTCAGACATACTTCGCATAACACGTATCGCAAAAAAACTTTTAGTCGAATGATTTCTGAGCATTAATTAGACAAGATTCATTTTATTAAGGAACTTGGTTTGGAACTTAAGCCAAGGTTTAGTTTGGATGTTGTCTGGAAGAGATCGCTTTTCAGCGATAAGACCGCCTGTTGTTTACCTCTGCCTGTGTTGCTGTTTTCTGTTATTGAGGTGTGCAATAAAGAGTATTTGTATTGTATGGTATTGGTTTGAAGTTGGTTATACATTTTATAACAAGTAAAACGTATTTTATAATGATTGTCCTACACTAGCTGTTACTTATATAAAACAGCCTATGTGGGACCACCATAACAAGTAAAAGATTAAATCCAAATTATTTTTTCGTACAGTCACTCCATGTAGGGTCCTAGCTAAATTGGTTCATCCATACATACGCTAAGGAATGTCCAATTTAGCTAGAACCCTAAAAGGCATAACAATCGCGGAGCGTGATGGTACCTAATGTACCTATACAGTATGTAACTGAACGAAAAGCAATTACTCAAACCCGGTTATGTTTAGGTCATACTAAGCAACTTTTACTATGGGACCAACCCCGAAATCGCGAAAACAAAATTGACTCTCATCTCTCATAGGAAATTTCAACACCAGACCAGCAAAATGTATGAAACATCCAATTTTTTTTCCACGTTTTCGGGGTTGTTCCCATTGTAAAAGTTACTCAGTATGACCTAAACATTAACGGGTTTGAGTAATTGCTTTTCGTTCAGTTACATGCTGTATAATCTGTTTGGATGATTGCTTTAACAATGATTGCTTTAACAATGATTGCTTGCTTTAGCTTAAAACGGCTACAAAAGCGAAGCGCCGAAGCTCAGTTTATTCTGGTATATATTTTCGGCTACTTTTCCCATCCCTAGTTACAAACAAGCTCTTAACGCCGATATCGAGAATCGCACGTCCACCTTTGACACCAATTTAGCTAACCACTCCTGCGAACGAGAGATTCTATATACACGATAAGTGCGGATAACTTAAGTATTTCGCTTATTTCTATATCTCGATAGGTTAGTTCTATTCATACGAAAATGAACCTTATGGAGATTAAAACTTACGTCAAATTTGTATGGGATTGCCATTAATATTAACGTAAGCGCCAATCATCCAAAGAATCCATTGTTAAGGAACCTTTTGTATCCAGTTTTGTATCGGTTTCAAGAAATTTAATATTTGTAATGGATCACTGCGCCTAAATAAAAAGTGCTCGAACTTTTTACGTGTTTAGTGATCTTAAAATTTTCGAGATGATTTTTGAGATTTTCTCTTACATTAAATACGCATTTCCATGTTTTGATATGATACATATTTTTAATGATATTCACGTCATAATTTCATAGAACTTTGACGTTTAAAATTGTGCTATCAAAATCGTTGCAGACTTTTCTTGGCCTAACTCTAAGATATTTTTGACCATTTAGTACCGTTTCTATTTTTGACATTGATTGCACAATAACAGTTACACTCGATATCTATTGACCACTAGCTGTCAAAACGGAATCCAGTTAAATTTGTGAATAATTTATTACGATCGACGATCGGCTTAAGACTAAGCCTATTATAGGCTTATCCGGAGCATGCTAAGAGACTGTTTAAGCCACAATATAATTATATAAAACAGTTCAATAAGACATCAGTGAATAAGCGTACGTAAGGTAAAATAGGGTAAACCACGATCCCTTCTTCTTCTTATGGTGCCGTCTCCTGCCGGAGGTTGGCTATCAATAGGGCTATTTTCACTTTTGACGCTGCAGCTCGAAACAGCGATCTGGTGCTCATCTTGAACCAGCACCTGAGGTTTTTGAGCCACGAGGTTCGTCTTCTTCTACATTTTCGTTTACCCTGGTTTTTCCCCTTTATTATCAGCTGGAGGAGGTGGTATTTGTCATTTCGTAATATATGACCAAAGTACTGCAGTTTCCTAATCTTTACAGTATCCAAAATTTCTCTTTTCTTTTGCACTCTCTGCAGCACGCTGTCATTGGTTACTCTATCCGTCCATGAGATTTTCAGTATTCTCCTGTACACCCACATCTCAAACGCCTCTAGACGTTTACTTATAGCTTTAGTGAGTGACCACGATCCCGCTTGCCTTTTATGGAGGCGATCGAGGAAACGATGGCCTGATGGTAAGAAATTACCGTCGCCAATGGACATCTGTAACACCAAAGGGAATGCAAGTGTAATGCCAGCCTTTAAGAAGGGAGGACGTTAATTTTTTCGATGGTTTGAAGGTCGTTACGGTCTGGAAATACCACGGGCGACACTTCATTCCACATTATAACTGTGAAAGGAAAAATAAACGAGAAGTAGGTAATTATTTTTTATGGAATTCAAAATAAGGTTAACTTTTTTCTTGAAGTCAAAATACTGTTTCCAAAACTTTTGTTGTACTAAGCTAGGCAAGTATTTAGGGAATTAAGCCTACACGAAGTTCGTATGTGTTGTTAACCTTTAAATGGAAAAAACACTTTATAACCCTTTGGGTTACGTAAGATTGACGGACAAGATTATAGAGCTACTGATAGTCCAAAAAAGCGGCCAAGTGCGACTCGGACTCGCGTTCCAAGGGTTCCGTACATTAAAATGCGTATTTTAAATAAAAACTTGACACATATTTTCGCGTGAAAAATTGCGGAGTTTTGTGGGAATTGGAGATATAATTTGTAAAGAGTCAATGACTGCTGTTTGCTATTCGAACGACTATAGTGTATGTATGTATGTATGTATAAACTCTTTATTGTACAAAACACAAAACACAAATTTATGTGTAGTCGGATGGATCACATTACTTGAGATACCTACGTGAAATAAGAAAGAAATTTCGATTGCAACAGGAAAACAAATCAAATTATCTTTATTAAATATTTTGACAGTGTTTTTGACAATTTGTTTGAAAATGTGCGGCAATGATGACATTTGTCAAAAGTCAGAATCTTATTAATGTCATACATAAAAAAGATAATCAAAACGGTCGAAGGATTCATACTAATTATTACCTCAGGACCTACTAACACATACAGGTTGCTCCAAAGTAAAAAAATCATAATTTGTTAATTTCTTCGTAACCGCTACACCGATTGTTATGATACTTTGTATATTGGTTCTAAATACCATAGTGCATATGTAAATTTCGGCTTTGTCCAATGGCTAGGGACACCCTGTATACCTGACCTAATTCACGGTTATTGGATATACACGGTGGCCAAAAAATTTGTGCATTGTTTTTTGAAAGCTTTTCGCACTTTGATGTTAAGCTGTGGACTGGGGGCGGATTCGTTAATCTGAATTATGAATATTATGATTCTAATTTTACATATACAGGATGGCCAGAAAATAAGTGCATTTCCGTTGCCAGGGAGGTTTTGGGATTATACTGAGCAACTTTTACTTTGGGGCCAACCCCGAAATCGCGAAAAAAAAATTTACCCTCCCATAGAAAATGAACCAGCCAAAATGTATGAAACAGCCAAATTTTTTTTTCGCGATTTCGGGTTGGTCCCATAGTAAAAGTTGCTCAGTATAATCCCAAAACCTCCCTGGCAACGGAAATGCACTTATTTTCTGGCCATTCTGTATATGTAAAATTAGAATCATAATATTCATAATTCAGATTAACGAATCCGCCCCCAGTCCACAGCCTAACATCAAAGTGCGAAAAGCTTTCAAAAAACAATAGGCACATTAATTAAAAGGCAAAAGCTGCGCGTGATAAGTGAAGCTTTTAGAGCTTCATCGGGCGCAAATAAAAGCTCAAGGTTTATGAGGTAAAGAATAGCTTTGCAAACAAAGCTTAGTGTGGTCACAGAATAATAAATAGTACTAGATACAGAAGACTCACTCTCTAACAAAACGCGTCTGTTACGATCAGGGCAGATATGGCCGCTAGGTGGCGACAGCGCCACGCGCGGCTTATGGCTAGCCACCAAAATTGGTGTGGAACGGATGTACTTTTAGCTACCTGTTGCAAAGCGACGAAATAGCGGAGTGAGCCACGCCTGGTGTGGTCAAAGTCTAGTAAATAAAGAATACAGCGCTGTGAGAATCATTAAAACTAAGTAATACGGGACTTAGTAATGTCGCGTTGTAATTCTGCAGCACTAATGCTTATTTGCTACACTGGTCCGAAGATATATCCGCTGGTTTATCTTCGGACCAGCAGTGTACGGATACTGTGAGTGTTGGGTGTCGTGCCGTGGACAATAAACATTAAACTTTAACGGGAAGCTGCAATTTCTTTGTCTACCCCGAACATTTTTATAAACCAATTTCGGGTAGTTTAGTGTTGTTTTATTTATATCTCCGTTGACATTTGCTGGGACGTCAGTCTTTCCGTGACCACCGCTGGTGCAACTCAGCTGAAACGTCGGAATTTAGGGTAAAAACAATGAAATTATATCGCGGTAGACCCGTTCGGGTAATTAAATACCTATGTGTACAAAACGCGAGAGTTTAAAGCACTAATGGCCCTACTGTATTGGTGGAGGAATTGTCAAAAAGATTATTTTATCGAGACATTAAGAGCCAACGGGAGTGGTCATTTCTCCAGACAAACGTACTTCTCGTTTTCCTCCGTGGTTTTTGAAGCTAGAGCAATGATTTTTTCAACACAGATTAATATTGTCAATATCTGTGTCGGACCGTTTTGCTTTTTTTAATATTTTTGTTTTTTAAGGCGCTAGAGCCCTTCAAAAATGGCCAAAATGGCCTAATTGACTATGCCGCAATGAGAGGCGTGGCATTCAAAACTGATATCAATTAGCCAAAAAAGCAAAACGGTCCGACACAGATAATTTCATAATCATTTAGATTTCCAAATTTGGTTACGATTGGTTAAGTTTTGGAGGAGGAAACAGAGGAGTACGAAACCTCGATTTTTGTGATTTTTACGCAGGATTTTTCGCCTTGTCCTTATCGCACTACTTTTAGGTGCCGCTTCCGTTAGCGAGACGGGTATATTTACCTAAAATATTTAAAACTCAGCTCCTGTTTCGTCTTAAAGCGTGCAGTAGCTACTGCAGCGCGACGACAACGATAACAATTTATAAAACTAAATTAGAAATCTTAAGCTAAAACCATTTTTGTCATCTATTTCAGTTCATATGTTCACAATTTGTCATTATCAAATTAAACAGTATTAATTTATAGCCGTCTTGATATCAAATTCCACGATCAAATTAAGAAGTCCCAATTTCTCAATGGTTACGAAGACAATGATTGATTTTCTTCATTTGAATATTCTAAATAACGAAGGAAAATAGCGGAAATGCAAGCGATAAAAAAGCGGATAAGAAAAACGTCCTATTTTGGATTAATTAATAATTATGATAGAGCAAAAATATTTAGGTGTTTTGAATAAATGTCAAAGTCGATCAATCAATGTTGATTGATTTCGTTAGTCACACTCACAGATAATTTTAAATACCTCATCCTTCTTTTTCCTTGCGTTATCCCGGCATTTTGGCAGGAACAAATAATTAAATATTTGTGATAAACACACAAATAAATGCAACACCAGGGTTCGAACCCGGGACCTCATGCTTCGTAGGCAGGGTCACTACCAACTAGCCTAGGAGGTCGTTAACCATATCATATACCATATCAAACCTACAGTTCAGGTAATTAATATCAACAAACTATTCTGGCAGTGTGGAAAAACGGCGAGGCCATTTTTCAAAAACAGTTACATTGGTTTCACCGAGCCCTGAGTTTGACATATCGCCGCGTCAGACAAAAAATAATGATGGGCCCGTTTGGGCAAGCGTGTAGGTTGTACCTCCACAATCAGGCGAAGATCACCTCCCACTAGATCCCTTGCTGCGCGGAGTCGAGCTCAACTCTTATCGCTCGTACAGTTTAAACAAAGCTTCTATTATGAAGATGTTTTGAGTCGCTCTGATATAGGTATCAGTTGGCAACTTCTCAACCGGTAGGTATCAAAAGAATTGTTCAAAAGGTGTAGAAGGTGCGGAAGGCGGGTGTGGAAGGAGAGCCTTGGAAAGATTTCCACCTATAAGTAAGTTTGGAGTTTGAAACTAGATATAGATATAGCCAGCCAAACGATGCCTTACAAAGATATGCACCATGGGGGGGGGGGGTCAAGTGTCACCCGTAGTATTATCTCTAAAACTGTTATACTTTTTCTCTTAAACTATTAAAGCTTTTGTTGAAGTTATCAGTAATAAGCACAGTAAAAAAATATGGTTGTCTGTAAAGTCGGTTTACGGACTATAATTTGCATGATAACGTCATAAGAAAAAATTACCATTATATTACGTAACGTTACCATGGAGATCTGTCCACAACGTTATCATGGAGATCGGTTCATACATTTATAAGACGTTATCACGTCAAAATCTGTGTCAACGTATTTTTGGGCCAGCCTGTACAGTAGTGTGTAATAGTGACAGTTGTCTTGTATGCCCCATCTAGTGACAGTAATCATTAGTAGTCCATATCAAGCGTGGGTAAGCTAGAACTACCTGTTCGATGTTTTGAAACCTAATGCAACGAAATAAGATACAAAATTACGTACACGCGGTATTTCCGGAGTAGTCTCGGTGCGTAGCAAACATGCCAATCGTTTACGCTCCGTAGAGAACGAAACGCAACTGTCACTGTCGCCCTAATATGGAAGAGTGATAGAGAGAGATTACCGTATAGATCGCGACGGAGCGTTAACGATTGTCATTTTGGCTACGCACCCAGGCTCAGTAGACAACATGCTAATCGCTATCGCTACGTAGCGAACGAAACGCAACTGTCACTGTCACACTAATATGGAAGAGTGATAGAGAGACTTAAAGCGATTCGATGGCGAAGCGCAAGCTATTGTCACCTTGGCTAGGCCGCCTTATCCGCTACTTTTGTCGCCATCAGATATATCGGAGCGGCCAAGGTGCTCACAAATATCTGAACACGCCTCTATTGTCAAGGCATTAAGTGCGTGTTCAGATATTTTTGAGCATCTCTGCCTCTCCGATATATCTGATGACGACTGTACTCAATCAAAATAAAAACCTCTATCCCAGAAATCATATTATAACCCTATAAAAGAACCAATCTCTGCCACCGGCAATCCGTTGAAAAAGCAAACGGTATTTTTCGGCGAGGGTTTTAAAAAATGGATTCTCTTTTTAAATGTTTTCCTTAAAAACCTTTGAGCGTCAATTGCTGCCAATTTGATAGAAAGTTATGTGTTTCATTTAAGCCGCTATAGGTTTTAATTAATTTCGCATTCTATAGTAGGGGAGACCAATGAGGGTTGTGACAGAGGGGAGTTGTGACAATCAAGATTTCTCGAAAACTAGTATGATCAACAGCGAGCTGGAACCTGGAAGCAGCCCTTTAAAACCCCTTTAGAAATGCGCATTTTGACGTAGTACTTGGCAATGGCGTATGTAAAGTGGTTTCGGGTGTACAACATTAACGTACAAAAAATACGCGAAAAGCAACTTTTCCCCAAAACTTTTGATTGTATTAATATCATAAAGTATTATGTTTACGTTGATGTGATATTTTATGTGACTGCTACATAATGAAAGGCATATATGAACTGCTTAATTAAGCCACCAAAAGTTTAAATTTGGTAACTAAGTTAGAACTAACCTCACGTTACTTATAATAATGAGATCGATGTCAAAATAACAGCAAAACTTCAAAATATTAATTAGAATATATGACACGTCTAGATCACCTATTGCTACCTAGCTAACTGTATTTCATTTTCTGTGTACATATTATTATTTCATGTACAAACGTGGCAAAAAAAAAATCTAGGAACACAAACGATAGGCTCAACTAGAAAGTCGTGGAGTAACTAACTGCAAATAAAAATCTGGGAGCGATAGCTTGCACTCCATAACCGTCAAGCAGATGGCATAGCATTCTCACGCCGATAAGGACCCGACAAAAGATATTAGACAAAACAAAAACCCTAAGGTAGGTAATAACACATTAAAACATGTTGGCTAACGGCGTATTGCATAATAATACGACCGTACGAATAACACAAACGTGCAGTTGGTGCGTAACGGGAATTTTAGATGGCGTATTAAGCGGGACGCGAGTCGTATTAACAGTGAAAAAATGTATGAAAACAGGCCTAAAGTTTCAGGGACCGGCGCAAAATGGCGTATTTTGCGGGAAATCGTATTAAACGTGATCGTATTAAGCGGGTTCTACTGTATTGTTAACTGTACCTAATGTTCACAATAAAGAATGTTTGTATAACAATGGTTAAGATTAGCAATTGACTATACACATGTGAGTCTTATGACAATTCATAATGTCATAATAGACCACCACCTACAACTAAACCTGACAAATACCCGTTACTTCTTAAGCATGCATAGAAAAACCATAACTCTTCTTCGATTCTGTTTGAATCGAAATCGTAAACTTTTCTAAGCGGTTAAAAGTCCATAAAATGTCGATTTTAGACTTAAATCCATATACATAAGTATCAAAACTTATTAGAAATTCCAATACAGCTTAATATCGCATAAACTTATAGTAAAAAACGGAAATACTGAAATACTTATACCTTTTTTTTTTTTTTAACCTAGAAATCTGAGTCGGCCGGAAAAAATCCGGCCCTATTTCTCATTACCCTAAAGGCAAAAGTTTTTATAGCTAGTACAACCTAATACTAACTATTTATACAATACAATATTTACAATAACCTAACACTAAGCTAATACCTAACTTTTAGCTTTCAAATTATATTAACAATTCCCATGAGCTATATTTTACAAGACCATATTTACATACATTTATTTAATTATTTACAACATAACTATAATTTTAAATTTGAAATTAGTCAAATCCAAACAAAAATCCCTATAATAATAGTTTTGCAACAATTTTGAGAGTTTTTATACATTCCCAGGATTACATTTTACATATCAACAAACAGTTTATTACTATACACACTAGTGGCGAGCGTACATACGAGCAAACGAGCGTTTGACAATTGATAGACAATTGATAGACAATTGATGGACAAAAGGATGGACACGCGAAATACTTATACCATACCATGGCCTTGTAACTTTTTGAGTAGTTGGGTCAACATTATTTTTGTTGTCTTGTTTTTTGTCCCCAAAAATGTGACGGAGTGGAGCTTTTTGTATGGGGTGAAATTTATTTTTAATTTTTCTCAAGATAATTAAATCTCCCCCCCCCCCCCCAGCGGTATCTGGGCCGACCTACCGGGCGGCTACCAGTCGGTCTTCCCAGGTACGCCCTCTTGGCAGCCCGATCCTCTCCCATTCTTAATAGGTGACCGAACCAGCGAAGCACAGTGTGGAAGCGGATCTGCGTCAGCTTTAAGCCGATAATTGGCAGGAAACGGCGCAGAATCGGGAAAAGTGGCATGCTCTCGTTTCGGAGGCCAAGATCCTCTTTGGATCGCTGAGCCATATTAGTTAGTTAGTTAGTTAATTAAATCTACGGCTAAAAATACATGCAATAGCACTCAACTTTTTTTGAAGTATTGGATAAAAGGCAACACTAACAGAATATGGGCCGATGGGCCTGAAATAAAGACTTTCAATTTAAAATACCGGTCAAAATCATAACCCTCCTTTTGCGTTGCCATAGTCGGGTAAAAATAGAAGCGCTACTGAGTGGTCAGAAAGAAACGAAAAGAATCTTGACCCTTTTCCATTTGGCCCATAGTTGCAATTGCTCTGGCTGACTTTAACACTATTAATAATTTTATTTTATGTTGTTTTAGTCACCACGCGTGACATAGGCGGTTCAAATTTGAACACTTAGTGCTTGAAAATAGAGACCTAGGCTCTCCGATATAAAACCCTAAATTATTACAATCTACAATCGCCATCAGATATATCGGAACGGCCAATGCTCACAAATATCGGAACACGCCTCTCTGTCGTCAAGACGCTAGAGTGCGTGTTCAGATATTTTTGAGTACTTCAGCCGCTCTAGTATATCTGGTGGCGACTGTACTAGGTTCTCGCTAAATAGCCTCATCAGTTCAGAGCCAGTCAGAAGTCGTAAAAAGCAAACAAAATGCCCAATCGTAAAGTTTCCAAAACACCGGATCTCTTTACACGAATTCAAAAGGCTGTATCAGACGGCGACCCAGTTATGACAGCATGTTTACTTCGAGACCGATTTTAGTAGGTACCTACTTAGTAGTGGGTAGTTTTAGTATTTTCCTTGTTATATCAAAATTTTAGTTGAAGAATTATGGTGTGGCACAGTTTTTTATATTAAATGTAAAATGAAAAATTCACATCTGGCAAGACTCGAACACCGTTGCTGGAGCCATTTGATTATTTAATTATTACATTTAATTATTTCACACCCTGCACGAAATAAAGCACCAGATAATTATTAGAAAACCTAGCTAGCAGGTATATTTCGATACAATACACTATAGCAGTTTGTTTTTATATATTGGCAAATCATTTTGACAGTTCTAAAAAAGAAACTGATTTGACTAGTAGGAGAAAACCCTATTAGAGCATCGGATTGCCGGAGGTGACGAATTTTTCCACATTCCCATTAAAATAAAAAATTGTAGGCGAAAAGTGTAAAGGCGGTTCCTCTCTGGCGCTATGGGGTCGTTGAAAACTTCTCAAAACGGCCACCAGGTGTCTCCCAAGTTCCGAATTAGAACGCGCAAACACTTTTATTGGCCCTCCCGAGTTTCGAAGGACACTTAGAGATAAAATTTGTTAAGTTAAACGATTTTGGATTCGAAAATCCAGGGGTACCTACAGATTTGAGAAGAATAATTGTCATATAAAATATTTTCTTTATGAATTTATTTGAGGTAAGATGGGGTGAGACAAATACTGGGGTAAGAGTAACACTTGTAGGGAATCCTTATACTGTTACTTTTGCCCCGATAATAAACTATGTTTGTCTTACCCCAGTCAAGGTATAATACCTTAAAGACCGAGCTTTGCTCGGAAAACAGATAAAAACTCATAAATGCGCGTTTTCCCAGAGATAACACCTAGCTAGATCGATTTATCGCCCCCGAAAACCCCTTTATAGCAAATTTCATAGAAAACGTCAGAGCCGTTTCCGCGATCCCCGAAATATATAAATAAACAAATGAGACTGCATCGGCACTTACCATCAGGTGAGATTGTGGTCAAATGTTTACCTTTTTCCAATAAAAAAAAAAAATACAAGAATTGTTCGTTTACAGGTATTAGATTTAAAATAAGCTGTACGGATTAACTGTTAACAATTCTAGTTCTGTGAAAGTAACATGAATCACGTTTCTCGGATTAAAACGTAAAACCCAGTTCAATAGAAATCACAAAACATGCACATACAGTAGCCTTACCACGAGTTTGACACTAACATATTCGCTAACGTCTGCGTAACTTACTTTCTATACATTTCACTCACACTAATATGTAATTTTAATAACAAAACTTCCGTGAGACACAGACATATTAAATATATTTAAAACGGGTCACTCACGTATTCGTTGCGCCAGTCCGTCACCGTAAACGCAAGCTCCTGATGACACTACTCGGTACGGAGTGAAACATGTCGAGCGTTTTTCGACTTAAAATACGTGAGTGACCGGTTTTTAATACACTAATAATTATGTAGTTTGAATTTGCCTCTAAAATGATGTAGATACCACAAATACAAAGAAACGGTAAACCAAAGTTTACACAACAGTGTTTGTACAGTTTGTTTAGGCTTCAGCGGGAACAGACGGACAGTCCCCAGCTGCCGCTCCGTGCCTCTTGCGACCGGTTCTCGAAATCAATAAAATATAAATAGGAGAAAACAAAAAAGGAGGCCAATTCGAACCCACATTTTAATATCTAATTCTAAATGATATCATTTTGTTATCATATAAAAACTATGGACAAAAAGACTAAAGCATAAAGATTTTCTTGTTACCAATTGTTTTTATTATCTTAATGTATTTTATAATTTTAAGGAGTGACTGCCTATACATAAGTTAACTATTTGAATGATTCATTGTAAATATTGCATCGTTCTTGTATTTTATAGGTACTTACTTACAGTTAAACCAAGAAAAGTCAGCAACGATTTTGATAGAATACGCAGTGCAAGTGTTATTTATACGTCATAGTTTCATAGAAGTTTGACTGTTAAAATGACACTTGCACTGCGTGTGCTATCAAAATCGTTGCGGACTTATATTGATCAAACTCTAACAACGCAGTGCCCTGATAGGGTTGATGGACGAACTGTTTTAATTATAAGACCTATTGTAAACCCACATAAGACTTAAATTTAATTAATAAATGTAGTATTTGCGCGGGCGTTTCGGTCGTACTCGTTTAACAGGTAGGTACTATATGGCGCGAGCGATGAATAATAACCAAATGACATCATTTTGGTGTCAAAATGTAAGTTCGAATTGGCCTTCGGTTCTCGAATGCAGTAAAATATAAAATAACGATAGTTCTGTGAACAGATGAAATGCTTTCCGGATTAAAATGTAATAATAGAGTTCAATAGAAATTATAAAACATGTAAAAAGATTGGGTTGATTTTGCGCAGGTATTGTACTATTAATACGAGTATTATATTTATAGTACATATTACCTAAGTACTTACCTATAATTATTTTAACGAATTCCTGAAAATGTGTTTTATAAACGCGCAATCATCAAGCTTAGTGTTTAAAGTTAAGAGATTTTAAAGTTATAATAATTTGAAATATGGTTAATATTTACCTACATCAAATCGCATCAAATATTTTCTATAGGTATGTAATACGTTTGTATGGAGAACCGATCGTCATATTTCCTCTTAAAAATAAAATTATAAACCAGATAATACTTAAAAGTCCCAAGTGGAACATAACAACACATGTGATACGATAAACAGATCATTGTCTTGTGAATCCTGCGCATCTGTTTGTGCGTGTTTTTTGTCTTTTTTTGTCGGTCCTTTCGTTCCGGCGCTAAGTATCATGCTGAGCTTGCCTTCACTCCAAAAGGATATAAGTAACGTATTTAAGAATCAAAATAGGCTGTTTTGTGTTTATGGCTTTTTTGTTGAAGATTCCTCTTAGAAATTGGTTTATTTTGGTCGCTTTTGAAGATTTCGAGCTATTAACGTTGTTTATTGGGCAATTTGGGTTGTAGTGTTCTTTTTCTAATTATGGAGCGTGTTTTAATCTTACTAAGTATGCATGGCATTCTATGTTCAAAGGAAAGAAGTTCTAATTTGCGCGAAGTGGGTGGGGTGTTATTTAAGCGGTGACCACGGAGACACGGACGGTGTGGAAAATATTATAAAATTTTATGAACTTTCGCGAGCTAACACTTTTAGACATACCTACCTACTTCATATTTTGCAGCAGCGTCAGTGTCATACGAATTCGCGTTTATTGTAGCTCTTTGGATGTTGTTATATAAATAAATAAAATAAAAAAGCCTCTCTATTTTCTTAATTTCACATACATGCATCATTCCATAATCATATTATAATTTGAATTTAAATGTCGGTGAAATACATAAATAATATAAATATTGTAGGAAAAAATTACACAGATCGACTTAGTTCCTCCGTAAGCTAAAGTAAGTTAGCATTGGACTCCTGAAAGCCAACTGTCAGTAGTAAAAGGCATGACATTAAAAATTTGTATGAGAGCTCAATCCTTCGCGTCTACATTTTTCAAATTTGCCGCCTTTGCCACTGACAAAGCTGGCTTGCCAGGGTCACATACGAAAATGTTTATTAATTTTTTTTAAATATTTATCTTCTCTTTGACCAAAATCCCATCAAACCCAAAATAAAACAGGCAACCCAAAACAACCCTAATTACAAAATATCCGATACCACCCCAATTTACATAAATACCAGCATCGCGTTCAATTAAAAAAAATCCTTTTTGAAAGCGAAGTCGGACTAACGCGGCAAACAAAGGGGAAGCGATAAATTACAATTTTGTGAGGCCCACGGTGTATAGGTATGTCTATTTAGATGGATTCACCCTGTATGCGGTATTACCATGGGTCGTACACGGGATAATTCAGTTCGCGGGAGAACTACAAATATAATATATAATACTTTAATTTAAACTCGAAAGTCACTCGGATCGCTTACTCGAAATTAGTCCTCATTATGCTCTTATGATTCTTAAATTCTGCCTTTTTGTCCCTAAATTTACGTATGTGCTCCGTTGCTGTCCTTTCTGGAAACATCAAAATTTATTGTCGCCCATAGATGATTTGATCAAAATTAGTTTAGAGACGATTCTAAACATTCAGCTAAGTGAGCCTTCCTGGTCTCAAGCGTCCCTCCCTATTCGGTTTGGAGGTTTAGGAATTCGCAAAATTTCCAGTGTGGCTTCCCCAGCCTTTTTGGCGTCCACTCATAGCACGTCTGGTCTCATAGGAAATATCTTAAGGGCTTTGCCCACAAACTGTGAGATCGCGGGCTTTGAGGACGCCAAAAATGCTTTTAAAATTGCTTGCCCAGGCAAACAATTTCCAGACAACCCAAATTCACAAAGGAGTTGGGATAATGTTTACTGTGATTTAACTTACAATACTCTCCTAAACAACTGTACAGGTCCAGACCGCGCGAGGCTTTTGGCGGTCGGAGCCCGGGAAGCCGGTTACTGGCTACATGCCCATCCTTCGCCCAATACTGGTACTTTCTTGGATCCGGCCTCCCTTAGACTGGCGACTGGTTTGCGACTCGGGGTTTCGGTGTGTACGCCACACATATGCTCTTGTGGCACGGACGTGGACCGACTGGGACACCACGGATTATCTTGTCAAAAAAGTGCAGGCCGTTTTTCGAGACATGCGTCGCTTAATGACATAGTCCGTCGGTCTCTTGCCACCATCAATGTGCCTGCTCTTCTTGAGCCGACTGGCATTATCAGAGATGATGGCAAGAGGCCCGATGGAGTGTCCTTAGTTCCTTGGAGCTTGGGACGGATGTTAGTGTGGGATGCTACCTGCGTAGACACACTGGCACCGTCCCACCTCCAACGGACTACTGTAAAAGCGGGCGGAGCGGCGGAAAGCGCCGAAATTCTAAAACGTAACAAATATAAGAGCCTCGGTAGAGAGTACCATTTTGTACCATTTGGAGTTGAAACTCTAGGTCCATGGGGTCCCAGCGCGCATAAGTTGTTCGCAGAAATCGCGAAGCGTCTGGTTGACGTAACTGGTGACCGAAGAGCTGGCGGCTACCTCGCACAACGTATCAGCATTGCGATACAGCGAGGAAATGCCGCCAGCATCCTTGGTACAATGCCTCAAGGGCCTATTTTAGATTTAAGCTAGTTATTAATTTAGTTTAGTAGTACCACTGTATATATATTGTATGTAAATAAATGAAAAAAAAAAAAACTCGCGTTATGTACACATTTTGCTGGGACGTCAGTCTTCCATGACCGCAGCTAGTGCAACCTGGCTGAAACGTCGAAAAATAAAAAAACCGGGCAAGTGCGAGTCGGACTCGCGCACGAAGGGTTCCGTACCATAATGCAAAAAAAAAAAAAAAAAAAAGCAAAAAAAAACGGTCACCCATCCAAATACTGACCACTCCCGACGTTGCTTAACTTTGGTCAAAAATCACGTTTGTTGTACGGGAGCCCCATTTAAATCTTTATTTTATTCTGTTTTTAGTATTTGTTGTTATAGCGGCAACAGAAATACATCATCTGTGAAAATTTCAACTGTCTAGCTATCACGGTTCGTGAGATACAGCCTGGTGACAGACGGACGGACGGACGGACGGACGGACGGACAGCGAAGTCTTAGTAATAGGGTCCCGTTTTACCCTTTGGGTACGGAACCCTAAAAAGGTAAAATAATGAAATTATATCACGTCAGACCCGTTAATGACATTAATTACTTATACAAGAAAATAGTCAATAGCAAATATTGCGACTAAATGCTGAGTCAAAGCCTTTTCCTTACTGCACATATTGCTGGACTCAATTGTAATTTAATTTTTCTGTCTTTGCGTATGTAATTATGTCTGCTGTCTTTTTATTGTTGTTGTTATCCTTTTCTTTTTCTTTGTTTTTCATCTTTTTGCCCTGTGTATGTGTGCAACATCAACGACGCCGCAACATATATTATGCACCTGTAGTTGATATCCGAACGTCACCTTTACTGACTATTATCTTACAGATCGAATCGATTTCTAAAGCCGACCACTGACTAACAGTCCGCCGGACGATATCGGCCGGTCAGTTGTTCGGAACTGTCAAATTTTTGTTCTAACTGACAGGCCGATATCGTCCGGCGGCCTGTTAGTCAATAGTCGGCTTAATATATCTAGAGATTTCCTTGGTGTTTTTGTGATAGGTACAATGGGTATTGAAAGGTTGCTTATTATACATGAAGATTTTAAAATAATGTTTTCAAGTCTCACAGTAAATCCTTTCTACATTAATATGTCGGAATTGTCATAACTACAGTAAAATTATCACATGAAAAAGTAAACAAATGGCATTCTGACAACCTACTTCGGAAACCGCCATATTTTCATCTCATTTAAACCAAAAAATGGACTCGACTTTAAAATATGGCGTAAAATGGACTCGCCCGGATTATCGCAGGGAGGATGAAATGTAAATTTTAATTATTATTTAACTAGCTTGCAGGGTCTGCGTGGATTAGAATAAATTCGGTTTTTGTTGTCTTTTTAAATTTTCATTAGATACCGCTGTCAAAAATATTTTAATATTTTCCTCGTTTGACGAGAGATTTATTTAATCCCGATATTAAGCCCAAAATGGCAAAATAAAACATATTTTTATTATTCGATCCTGACGGCGAACAAACCAGTTCCTAAGAAATATTCAGAAAGATTATTGAAGTATTTGAAAGTTAAAAAGATAATTCTTTATTTTAGAATAAGATTTACACTAAAACCCAGAAGACACCACAGTATTATTTACCTATTTAGAAATGTATTTGCTTAAGTACAAAAAAAACTCGATTCGTTCGTACCTAGTCATAATGAAACGGCCGTGTGGATATGACGTCCGACTTTCAATTCGGAGGTCGCGGGTTCAAATCCTGGCTACGAGCCTATAAGTTTTTCGGAACTTACGTACGAAATATCATTTGATATTTACCACTAGCTTTTTGGTGAAGGGAAACATCGTGAGAAAACCTGCATACATCTGCGAAGAAATTCAAAAGTGTATGTGAAGTCCCCAATCCGCAATGGGCTACCGTGGGGACTATAGCCCAAGCCCTCTTACGCATGAGAAGAGGCCTATGCCCAGCAGTGGGACGTATACTATATTAGGCTGAATTATTTGTCATAATTAAAAATTCCGCTGTCCGGATTTTTGACATTTGCAGCAGTAATGCAGTCGGCAATAATGTCGCACTGTAATGGAAACATTCCATTTCTAACCGCAGCTGCACTACCGGTACTGAACGCGTCGCTGTCATTGTCAATTTCCATAGTAAAATTGACAGTAATGCAGCTGCGGTTAGAAATGGAATGTTACCTTAATGCTGCAGCATTAATGCTGGTGCAGTCTAAATCTGAACGATACCTTTACGGGTAAGAACCGCGTTCCTACAAACTTTCATCCAATACCAAACCCTTTACAAACTAATAAAGTGAAATAACCTTATAGTTCAAAGCAACAATCAACTTAAGAATTCTTTACGGAATTCTTGAGTAAAGGAGATCTACTAAATCTACGTACAAAGTTACGAGCTACGTTAAACTTTTACCCTTTTTCTTGTAAACTAGGTTGACCCGTAAGCTTAATAAACAATATGATATTTTTTTGAGCGACGCGTTGCGTTAAGTGTCATTTTGTATGGGATTTTGAGTTTTCAAAACGTACCGCTTGGCGCGCGTTCAAAATCCTATACAAAAATAGACAGAACGCAAAAACGAAAGTAGTCTTTAATAATGCTAAAAAAAACGAACTATAAAACCTCTAATTTCATACCAAATTCGCCGTCAAACCTTGACAATGTCTGCCCAACTTTCAACACAAGTAATATTTCACGCCGTGACACTGTACATGCTGCAAACACGTAAACCTTTTTAGTTAAACTTTGTTTCCTAGAATTGCTTTTAAATTAATTTTGTTTGTGTGTGGCTTGTCGACTTGCCTTGTTTGATGTATGAATTTAAATACAGAAGTTTTGTAGAACATAATTTGTTTAGACGGAATGTGAATGACGACTAAATCGTTTTTTGTGCCAACAATTTCATTTTTGATACAAGCTTTTATCGTTAACTGTACTTTTCTTTCAACAGGCAACTAATACTCATCGAGACAATTCTAATAAAAACACCCAAGCACAATTAGGTTGCGTTGTTTTATCACAGAGCATGGCCCCTCCTGTGTCAATCATCAGATTAGCTCGATGGTACCTATCCTAATACTGCATTGCCACCCAATTAACATATTATGTATGTGAAGTTTCAGCTCAATCTAATAAGGTAAATGGGTCTAATGTATCATGCTAATTTTGACCCGAACATACATACAAAAAACATACATACAAGTTAAATAAAAGCTTGGAGGTAAATATATAGCTGAAGCTACCAAGAATGTAAAAAAAATCCTTAAAAGACGCTACATGACCCCAAAGTATAACCCCGTATTTGACGAAAGAACAGATAAGTGCAGAACATTTGCAGTATCTCCGTGCCTTTAGCGCTATTGGCTACATTTACCGCTCAGGCGAAGCCTTATCTTACGGATAAAGCGTATCGGCGCATTTGAACGTCGTTTGCATGGAAGACTAGGATTCTGGATGAAATAGATGCACTTTCAGGAATATAGTCGGTGAATACGAATTAGCTGTATAATGTAGCTTTGGAGGAGGAAAAATGGACCATGGTTCTTTATGCAGCTCAATGACTTCAATGTATAGGTACGTAAATAAGAGACGTGTTTTAATGCTTTACATTTACACGCGGTTTTATTTTTATCATCAGTGCAGCGGGAGCTAAATTTCGATTTTACTCCCAGATTTTTTATGTCACCAACCCATACGAACCAAGTAGGTTATAAGTAACATACTTGTTTAAAGTCAAGATATAGTTGAGTTTTACTTTTAAAACACTGACGTTTTACACATCTTTTTGTTTATGTTTGAGAATATTTAATTTGATTAATATAATAGCCGTTTAAAATATTTTAACACAATTTTCAATCGTGGCTGAATGCCGGATGGGATGGGCCGGATGCCTTCGATGCCTGAAATTTACAATATGGCGGACGACTGTCTGAAATGTCACCGTATTTAAGAATTATTTCGATTGTTTTTCGCAAGTGTGATGAAAAACATTGCGTGTAACTCCGGGAGTAAGAATATTGCAAACTTAAGGTTGCCTGCGGCTGTCATGATTGGTTGATTGGAGTGAATGCTGTTATTGTTTGAAAGTTACTCGAATGAATATAGTTATTTGCGGCCTTTGCGGGCAAACTGCTCCAAATACTGACGTTATGTTGACTTTTGGTTGGATGCTCATGGCCATTATATACCTTAATATCATTGCAATAAAGTTAAAGACCGTCAGTTAACTGTTTTAAACTCTCGCGTTTTGTACACATATTTAATTACACAAACGGGTCTACCGCGATATAATTTCATTGTTTTTACCTTTAATTCCGACGTTTAAGCTGAGTTGCACCAACTGTGGTCACGGAAAATCTTTATCGTATCGCGGTAGACCATTGACGTATATATTTCAGGACTGGCCTTACGGGCAATAAGAATGGGGCCATTACAGCGGTGTGACACCGCTACAACGCGATTGGTTGATGAGTTCGCATCACGCACGCGATTGGTAGATGAGTTCGCATCACGCGCGCGATTGGTCGCAACTAGTTGCGTTAGACTGCACGATTGGCTCGAATTCGTGAGTCACACCGCTGAACTAGTACCATTTTTAGTGCCCGTAAGTCCAGTCCATAGATATAATACGTCAATGCGGTAGACCCGTTTGGGTAATTAAATACGTCAGTTAACTGTGTCAGAGTGTGATGCCGCGCGGCAAAGTTTGCATTCTAATTATTCAAGTACAACGGCAAGCGGTTTTCCGTGCGGTTTTCAAACAGAGGGTAGGTCTCAGAAGGCATATAACGTTGCAAAGACAAGATTAAACATGCACCTCTGCTCTGTTAGGCAACTAACGGCCTGATTCGAACTTTGAGGTAAGTACGTCAAAAATTTGCTAAAGATACGATATGGATCGGATATGTCAGTGTCAAGAGTGACGTTTTTGTTTGATGTAACGACACTTTTGACACTAACATATCCGAGCCATGTCGTATCTTTAGCTAATTTTTGACGTGTCTTAAAGTTTGAATTAGGCCGTTAGTATAATTTAGCTCGCAATGTATTAAAACAATTATTAATCATTTGTTACTTAAGATGTCGCACTTACTAGTTAGTAATTAAGGCTAAATTAAAAATTTCTTTTAAAATCGTTATCGCGTTGCAATACTGCTGTACCTAGTAATGCATCCGACTGAATTGCTGACCGGGTTTTTGATATTGAAGCAGTGTTAGTGTAGGTATTCTTAATCCAAACGGTACCTTTAGGAAGTTATTCTGTTATCCAATAGATATTATGTGCACATAATCTCATAACTCACTTGCCCCTTTTTCATTCACTTGGGGTCGGCGCAGCATGTTTTTTTCCCATACCTAATACTTCTCTGTCATTCATCATTATGCACCTGTCTACCAAAATAATTTATAAAATAAAGTGTTTATTACTTCCTTTTTGCACGTCTGTTCGGAAAGAGAAGAGCCGTGGAATGTATGGGGCACAATACATTCCACGACTCTTTTATTTCCGCATAGATTCCATAAGTATTGGTTTTAAGTAACAACGTTTCCAATAAAAACCCGCGCTCTAATCAAAAAGTAAAATCCCCAACAATTATTTAAAACATTGACAGCCACACATAAAAACAGCAATACTACGCCAATACTCATAAAACTACGCAATCAGCCCGTTTTCAGTATACAAATATTTCAACCGAGCAAAAAGTATTGGGCGGAGCGCGGAGATTTACAATGACCAAATATGCCGGCTCTTAAAGTACCGTTGTTAGTGTTGCGCCGTTCCCGGATTATTTCCCGGCCAGGAATGTTTCTGGTAACATTCTCGGTAACATTCCTGAGTTAAGGAAATAATAGAAAGCAATTTTGCAGTTGGCTGTCCAAGTATTTAGTATGTTTGTCAAAGAAGTTTAAGCGATAAAGTCCCGGTTTAGTTAAAACTATCAGATCCTGTAACCGGCAAATTTGAACAATAAGATATGATAACGTTACGTTATGTCATTGATAATATCTCAATAAGTCCCGTTTTAGTTTAAAATATTGTGAGCAAAGATCGTATAAGTTTAAATCAATTTAAAGCTCTGCTAAACTGTGGAATGAACTGCGGTATTTCCGGACCGATATAACCTTGAAACCTTCTAAAAAAAAGCGTACTCCCATCATAAAGGCCGGCAATGAACTTACAACCCCTTTCGTGTTGCAAGTGTCCAAGGGCGACGATAATTGCTTACCGTCAGCGATTCGTCTGCTCTTTTGCCTTCTATATTATATAAAAAATAAAACCAAATATTCCCTAGTTACGGGAAAAATGAATAACCGAAAATACGCTGTATGCCATCACTATATCGTTGGCAGTGCGCCGCAGAGCCGCGAACAGCGGGTTTATCCCTGTACGGATTGGATCTACCGAAAAATACGGTATTGAAAGACAGAGATTTTATTATGTGAACGTTCGAGAAACAGTTATAGGTAGCCTAGTACCTACTTCATTGGCTCAACGACCCAAAATAGTAAATTATACAAGAAGGGCGTAAAGTAACCCATTTTATGCGAGGCAATTTATTTGTTCGAGCGTAAGCGAGCGCCGATATAGTTCGAGAATAAAATTGATCTTTATGCCCGAATTAAATACTCTAATTTCACTTCGATTGCGAGATAGAGATATGGTTATTTTCCGTATTTTGTAAGAATATAAAAATGGCTACTCTAGCTTGCCCGCGCACGCCTCCAGGAAGAAGAATGCACCGGCCGCCTGCTGCAGCCTTTGCAATAGCAGCAGCAGTCCCAGCAGTGGGACGTATATAAGCTAAATTATTTATTATTAAAGTTCTTCTTGTATGTAGTATGTAGTGTACCAGTACCAGTATGTAGTAACCAGGGCTCGGGACCGGTATTAATAAAAAATAATTTGAATTATTTTATGTTCTTGACGTGTGCTACGTGTATGTATCATGTATTTACGTAACGACTTTGTATCATAAGAATTATCTTATTAAAAATGAAATAATAAACTAAAGAATAAAAAGAACGTAATAATACCGGTACTTTTGTATTGAGCAAATATCGGTTTCCGACCCCTGTAGTGAACTATTAAAATAACTATATCCGTTTAGCCCTATATAAATTACCACCAGGTACCTATGAGGTCCGCCATTTGTAATTTTTTGTATTTACTTTTAGTGCAACAGAATTTAAATAAATAAAATAGATATTCGCAATTATGACGTAAGGTTCGCAGACAAATTATCTACTTGATGTGATGAATATATTAAATGATATGTACTTGTATACAATTTAAATATGAATTGCAATTTTCATTCTGCTCAGTCAACATCAATAAGTAACCACATATGCGAAATGTACATAAAATCCCTGACCATTAAACGGTTGTTCAATAATAACTATATTTGCCGAATAACATTTATGGCCGGCAGCCATTGCACTGAGCCGCCAATTACATTGCCGGCCTAGTGAGAAATGAGCCATTTTGTATGCATGCTGCTGTGGTGTTCGGTCGTTTTTAACCGAACTGTAAGATTTAACGGCGTTGCGGTTCGCTTTTAACTGTTGATTTGTACTTTCACATTTATTCAGATTTAAAAGCTCTGTACCTATGTAGCAAAATATCAGTGATGTTGATGACATATGTGATAATTATGAAGTTATTATCCGTTGTGTTTATTTTGCGTCGAACAAAGCATAATTTTTAAGGTTTCGAGCCTTTGTTGAGCTTAAACTGAAAAAACTTGAGACATTGTAGCTGAAAATGGACACGGAATCAAGTTTCAAATGTATTCTACTCTTCTCACAATAAATAAATAGTACAATTTTACACTGATCGACCTAGTCCCACATTAAGCTCAATAAGGCTTGTGTTGTGGGTATTAGACGACGCTATATATATATAATGTATACATAGAAAACATCCATAACTCAGGAACAAATATTTGTGATGAACACACAAATAAATACCCTTACCAGGATTAGAACCCGGGACTTCCTGCTTCGTAGGCACTCCACTCCACTGTTTTTCAACCGACTTCAATTTCATAGAAGGAGGAGGTTCTGTATTCGGTTGTGGCTATTTTTTTTTTTTTTCTATGTACGTTCACCGATTACTCCGACATCCGTAGTCCGATTTGAGTAATTATTTTTTTGTTTGAAAGGAGCATTTGCTTCCGAAAACCACCAATTTGATGTACTGCAACTGTAGCCTTACCACGAGTTTGACATTGACATATTCGCTAACGTCTTATGCATCTAAATGTAACTTTTTATGCATCTCTCTCACACTAAGGTTAGTACGAGCGAGACGCATAGGAAGTAAGTTACACACATGCTAGCGAATATATCAAACTCGTGGTAAGCTGGTAAGGCTACTGATCGGGGGTTAGAGTTAGGAGTTAAGGGGTCAGGGATTAAGGGGTCGGGGAATGGCGGTTGAAGGGTTGCTGGTTCAGGACCGAGGGGTTCCTGGATCAGGGGTTGATGTGCTGTGAGGTTGAGTGATCGGGGGCTGAGGGATTGGGTCAGTGGCGGGGCGGGCGGATGGATTTAGTTGACAGGAATTATAATTTCCCAGATGGACTCGAGAAAATTCCTGATTACATATTTACTAAAGTAATCGGTACACGAATTTAGTGTTAAACATGATCTTGTTTTTCATTCATGCGTCGCGCTCTTAACAATGCGTTAAAACTAAAAATGGTAAAATAAAAACTTTTTACAAAAAAAATGAAACCGACTTCAAAAAGGATGAAATAAAATATTGTCCTTTTTTATGTCTATGCGTTACCAACTGATATGTTTGAAGTCGGTGCCAAGCCAAGCAGTAACAATACCAGTCAAAAATAATCAGCTTTATGGCTATAAATCCCATTAGAACTGTACTAATAACTATTATAAATGTGTAAATAATTCTGTCTGCCTCTTTGTCGCCTTTTCATGGCTAAACAACTGAACCGCTTTAGGTGAAATTTGGCAAGAAGGTAAATTTCTTGAACTGATTTATATTTTGAAATGTAGTCCTCTGGATAAGGGACGGGAAATAACTCAGTCCCAATCCCACACTTGCGTGCTATAGACTGTTCGAGCATTAGTAAGAAATGCTCTTTAAAAAATACGACGGCAAAAAAATGCATTTATATTTACACCAATGTGCCGACAAACATGGTACGGACTGCGCCATGAAGGTTTGATCGTGTGTTCTGAGGTGTGTTCTTAGGTCCAGTCGACGTCAATGATATGTTTACACTTTTGCACCTTACTCCTTTGTAATAAGGCGAAAAGTGTAAACGTATTTTTAACGTCGACTGTACCTACAGAAAGTACGTTCATTGTCGTCGTGTAAGGCAATCCAACGTAGGTAAATCCTTATCGAATCACGCCAAAGTCATGGTATGCTACAAAATTTGGCTTGGCACCGACTGCAAACATATCAGTTGGTAACGCATAGACATAAAAAAGGATAATATTTTATTTCATCCTTTTTGAAGTCGGTTTCATTTTTTATGTAAAAAGTTTTTTTCCTATTAACCTACTTCCGTTACAATGTTGGTAAAATTCCTACTTATATTAACTGTAAATATCTTATTAGAATTACCTATACTAAAATAATCAGGCTATCAAACATCTAACAGCTAAATAAGAGGATTTGTATTGTATTGTATTCTATCAGGCTATTATAATTTAATGTTTTGCGTAACCGTAGGTGAGAAATTCTCAAAAGTTTGTACATTTCGATCACATCTTAGATTTCTATAAACATTGGTATGCTGGTAAAGTACATGAAGCTGAACAACTTCCACCATAATTCTCAAAATGTCCCAGAAGAAAATTGCTCTGGTATCTTTACTGGGCTACAGGGCCAAGCCGAGGCGGAGGGGCTTAAGAGGATTGAAAATAAGCACCAAAATAATGTTCTCACGAGTAATAAACAAATATAATCAATAACAATACCCATAACACGTCATACATAACGCGTTAAAAGTCCATAAACGTCATAATCTTTTAGCCATTCGTCGTAAACAGAATGTATTATAAACCCATATGGTTCGTTCTAATTTATAACGGGTTTTATTATCACTCAAATTTCCTTTCGGATACGCGAGGGAATGATATTATGAGAAGTAGGAGGTTGTACATTATCTTCAAGATGGTTTGTGGTGCAAGTAAAAAGATTAAAGCGGATTATTGTTTTGCCTACTGAAATATTCTACCTTTCTTAGTCGTTGTAACGGACATATTGTTGTGTGCAACGTTGACGGTGTGCAGTGTGCAACAGTGTTGTGTGCAACGTTGACGCTGTGCAGTGTGCAACAGAGTTGTGCGCAACGTTGACGGTGTGCAGTGTGCTGAGTGTTGAGGGCAAGGTTGATCAATCGTTGTAGATATGCTTCGATATAACCTTTGTCCAGCATTAGATGTATACATACAATGGGCTAAAATATAGAGGGAACTTATGTTTGGACTTTTTAGTTTTGGAGAGGATGGTTCTGTCAGAATAAAGCGTCCGTCTTTATTGATTAAAAGCAACGTTTGCACTTTTTGACACTTTTTATGTTATTCATAATATACCGTTTAGATATATAGATAGAACTCAAGTTAATCGTTTCTCATTCTTCCATAAAAAGCGTTGCCGCAGTATTGTTGCTGATACGTATAATTGCCTTAAAATACGGCAATTTTTTTGTGATACGGCAATATTCTTATCATTCCCTCTTTAAGCACGGCAATTTAAGACTTGTACACGGAAACCTCAAAATTGTGTCTTTTTAGGGTTCCGTACCCAAAGGGTAAAACGGGAACCTATTACTAAGACTTCGCTGTCCGTCCGTCCGTCCGTCTGTCACCAGGCTGTATCTCACGAACCGTGATAGCTAGACAGTTGAAATTTTCACAGATGATGTATTTCTGTTGCCGCTATAACAACAAATACTAAAAACAGAATAAAATCAAGATTTAAATGGGGCTCCCATACAACAAACGTGATTTTTGACCAAAGTTAAGCAACGTCGGGAGTGGTCAGTACTTGGATGGGTGACCGTTTTTTTTTTCCTTTTTTTTGTTTTTTTTTTTTTTTATATGGTACGGAACCCTTCGTGCGCGAGTCCGACTCGCACTTGCCCGATTTTTTTCTTTGTTTGAATTGTTTCTTTTTTTTTTGCGACAGTAAATGACTTTTTCTCAAAAATGGAAGGCAAAGTCGACTTTGCCGTCTAAAAAATAGGTCGCGAAGCGCTTAGTTTATGGTCAGTCAAAAATTAAAAAGTTAAAAACATTGCAGTCTCGATTTTGGGACTGCAATGTCGCATACAAATTCCATTATTTGTCGAGTTCCAAACTTTTTAAAAGTTGAAATGGCCATATCAATTGAAGGCACAGGCCCTTTGAACAGCCAAACAGATGATTAGTGCCGCGACTATTTAGTTGTCTCAAATAGGTTGGCGTATTTTCGGCAGAAAAATACACTTCTATTTTTTTATTAAAAGTAAGAAGGCGGCAAGGGCTTTCTTATGTGAAAATATATACGTAACAACGTTGCTTTTGTAAAATATTTCTATGATATTTATATTTCTTCCACCATTTTTGAGAAAAGCACTATATAATATGACTCGACTGGAAGGCTAATTGCTGGCTTCGGATTCAATTAAATGGACTCCCAAGGTCGTCCGTTTAAAACGAATCCTCAGCCTGCAAGTAGCTACTTCCGAGCCTCGACAATAATGTACTATTTTTTAACTCTACAAGAAAACTGCGTTGCCGTCAAAACGCTCCACCTTGTCCTATACACCCCACCCCAAACCGTCATAAAAGGGGTGAGCAGTGAAAAAGACATCTCGAGATTCCACCCTAGGTGCGAAGTGTGATCACACATGACGTGATTATCGTTTACGGCGCTTTTACGACCCGAATCCACTGGTTATAACCGGTTAATACCGGCTCATCGGATTTTAATGGGAACTAGCATATTGTAGTTTAAGGTGGGCATGGACTTTGTCCTAGGAAAACTTGAAATGTGGACATTTTAGTACTTTTACAGGTTGAGACTGAATTTTATGAGAGTTACTCCTTGTTTTTATTAGCTTAATTTAGTGTACCACTGGAACAAGGCCTCCCCTCGTTTCCTCCACTCAACCCTGTTGTTAGTAGGTATTTTCCCACCATTTCGGGTAGACCATCTAGTCGGCCATCTCGATCTGCCCGCACCCCGACTTGCACCATCTATGGTGTTCCATGGGTCCCACTAAGTAACCATTTTGGCCAACCTTTCTAGATGCATGCGGCAGACATGTCCAGCCCAGTCCCAATTTAGCTTAGTTACTCCTAATTATTTAAAACTAAAACGGGAGATTAAATATCGCATGTACTGCACTTACTTTCATTCCTCGCCAGTCTGTATGCGACTAAGAACGTAATGTCACGTTTGAAATGACTGGACAAATCACACAGACATAGCGCCATTTTATAAACTGCGTCATGTGGATCCCATGCAAGGTATTTTCCCATCTATGGACGTTTATTTTTAAAGTGATTTCTCAGTTTTTGAGAAAAGCAATTTAGGTATTTGTACCTTAAGCCGACCACTGACTAACAGTCCGCCGGACGATATCAGCCGGTCAGTTGTTCGGAACTGTAAAATTTTTGTTCTAACTGACGGGCCGATATCGTCCGGCGGCCTGTTAGTCAGAGGTCGGCTTAAGGTACAAATACCAAGGCCGGAACAAAAATTTAAACTTAACGTTACTAACCTAATATACACACCATTGTTTAGGGTTCCGTACCCAAAGGGTAAAACGGGACCCTATTACTAAGACTTCGCTGTCCGTCCGTCCGTCTGTCACCAGGCTGTATCTCACGAACCGTGATAGCTAGACAGTTGAAATTTTCACAGATGATGTATTTCTGTTGCCGCTATAACAACAAATACTAAAAACAGAATAAAATAAAGATTTAAATGGGGCTCCCATACAACAAACGTGATTTTTGACCAAAGTTAAGCAACGTCGAGAGTGGTCAGTACTTGGATGGGTGACCGTTTTTTTTTCCTTTTTTTCCTTTTTTTTTTTTTGCATTATTGTACGGAACCCTTCGTGCGCGAGTCCGACTCGCACTTGCCCGGTTTTTTCTGTATGTAGGTACCTATTTATTAACTCCGAACACCATCCTTACCTGAAACAGACAAACATTATTTTACTCATAAATCGTGTATAGAGTTCCCTACAGGGTGATTTTAATTCGTCCATCGCTGTTTATCCGGTAACGGCCTGTGGGATGGGTATTACTTTATTGGGCCTGTTTCGCAATTACGTATTATTTTTGATGTTTTGGATATCTAATTTTGTGAACAACTGTACAGGTCCAGACCGCGCGAGGCTTTTGGCGGTCGGAGCCCGGGAAGCCGGTTACTGGCTACATGCCCAACCTTCGCCCAATACTGGTACTTTCTTGGATCCGGCCTCCCTTAGACTGGCGACTGGTTTGCGACTTGGGGTTTCGGTGTGTACGCCACACATATGCTCTTGTCGCACGGACGTGGACCGACTGGGACACCACGGATTATCTTGTCAAAAAAGTGCAGGCCGTTTTTCGAGACATGCGTCGCTTAATGACATAGTCCGTCGGTCTCTTGCCACCATCAATGTGCCTGCTCTTCTTGAGCCGACTGGCATTATCAGAGATGATGGCAAGAGGCCCGATGGAGTGTCCTTAGTTCCTTGGAGCTTGGGACGGATGTTGGTGTGGGATGCTACCTGCGTAGACACACTGGCACCGTCCCACCTCCAACGGACTACTGTAAAAGCGGGCGGAGCGGCGGAAAGCGCCGAAATTCTAAAACGTAACAAATATAAGAGCCTCGGTAGAGAGTACCATTTTGTACCATTTGGTGTTGAAACTCTAGGTCCATGGGGTCCCAGCGCGCATAAGTTGTTCGCAGAAATCGCGAAGCGTCTGGTTGACGTAACTGGTGACCGAAGAGCTGGCGGCTACCTCGCACAACGTATCAGCATTGCGATACAGCGAGGAAATGCCGCCAGCATCCTTGGTACAATGCCTCAAGGGCCTATTTTAGATTTAAGCTAGTTATTAATTTCGTTTAGTAGTACCACTGTATATATATTGTATGTAAATAAATGCTTTATTTTGTGATATAAGCAATTTTATAACCATTATAAAACATTTATATTACATAGATGACGAAAGACAGGGAGTCGTGGCGAAAAGCCGGGACAATAAGATGATGATGAGATGTCGATGTAAATAAATAACGCTTTCAAGTTTAATGTTTTAAAAAAGATATCATATTCTAAACAAAAAGTGGTAAAGGCTTGTGGGATGGGAATTACTGTATTGGTCCTGTATCGCAATTAAGTATTATTTTTGATGTTTTGGATACCTAATTTGTGATATAAGCAACTACATAACCATTATAAAACATTTATATTACATATATGACGAAAGACTCCCTTGAGCCGTGGCGAAAAGCCGAGACAAAGTGAGAAAGATGATGATGAGATGTCGATGTAAATAACGCTTTTAAATTTAAGAAAAAGATATCATCGTATTCTAAACAAAAGTGGTAAAGGCTACCATGACGACCGGTCTGGCCTAGTGGGTAGTGACCCTGCCTGCGAAGCCGATGGTCTTGGGTTCGAATCCCGGTAAGGGCATTTATTTGTGTGATAACACAGATATTTGTTCCTGAGTCATGGTTGTAATCTATGTATATATGTAAGTATGTATTTATCTATACATAAATAATATAAATATGTATATCGGCGCCTAGCACCCATAGTACAAGCTTTGCTTAGTTTGTGGGGCTAGGTTGATCTGTGTCAAACTAAAAAAAAACAACGGGTTGCACTCCGGGAGTGCCGACACAAGTGAAAACTCAATGACTAGTCCAAAATGTCTGCAGCACTATGTATAATTGACCGATCCTCCTTTCTATTGAAAAACATTAGTTCCGAAATTGCTGGCCAGTGAGCTTAAATTTGTAGCGTTAATTGTTTAAAATTCGAATAGAAATTGTAATGTTACCTTGCAGACCTCGCATCTAAATATCATGTCATGATATTTTGAGTTTTATTCACCAGTACTAGAGTTCACTTTTATTAGCGATTTCATCAAGATGTAGCTTTATTGAATTACATATATTGGAGTGATATAAAGTTATGTAACTGTGAGATCCTCGTATTTCAGCCCGTACAAGATTAGAACATTGAGCTTTATTGCTTAATATAAAAGTCCAGTTTTAAATAATTGACCTGATTATGATACGTTATGACTAAAGTTCTTTGGTGAATAACATTGTCCGTCACACATGACGTCAGCGCGTTACGCGTTACGCGTTACGCTGTCTCAAGTTTATCATTTTTTCCCCACCTCAAAAAGTGCTCAGCGCCGCTAAAGAAGTTTTCACTTCAAAAAATTACCTTATGCCGGATTTGAAACTGCCGCTTGCCGCGAATGTTGAAGACACAATTCAACATTCACGGCAGGCGCCATAACACTCAGGCCAACTGACCACGGCTCATACTTATTGCATGATTACCTATTACTTACTTTTTTACGTACTTTGCTCAAAAACGTGCTTCAAATTTCGAAACTGAATTACATTTTTCAAATGATTATATTGTGGTATGTTGAATATGGAGATTTAAAGTAGAACATCACTACTAACATGTTGTAACACTTAAATGAGGTATGATATAGTTTTCATAACTATATAAAAACTCTTAAAGCACAATTACCACATAAGGAGCAAAGTAGGTACATTTTATTGTACTATAGTTCGTTTTTTTAGCATTAGAAAAAGACTACGCGATCTTGAAGTGTCTTTTAAATGATAAACGCTTTTTAAATATCAGTAACTATTACTTATGAAAGCAAACGAGTTTACTTATGAAACTAAATAATCGTATATGATTCATAATTGTTACATTGCCGTGACTTGTTTTTCAATAAAAAGACACGTCAAGATTGTTTGCCTTTTTTCTAATGGTAAAAAGACGAACTAAGTATATAACACTTGTGAGAAAATCTCAACTCGCCGATGTAATGTCAAAATGTCGAATACTGGTACAGAAATCATGCTATATATTTCCAATCAATGCATGTGGGAAACGAATGTATGACTTTTCCCTGTACAAAAATGGGACATTTTAATGGGTTATAATTTACGTGGTGTCATGGGGATATTAATAAATTCAGATGCAGCCATTAGTGGGTACATTATCACGTACGTACGTCATTATCCAAAAAACGGGGTTTTTGAGTTAGTAGCGCCATCTAGCTCATATAATCGTAACGCACGCAATACGAAGACACCTATCGCCCTAGCTCTATTAGAACCGCCAGAGAGCGCTAATGTCGTTATGGCGAATAGAGGGAATAGGCGCCTGCCTCATGGGAACAATGTCATTAAAGGGAAGTAAGTTGTATTTTTTTGCTTAGTGACGGTTATCTATGAGATTCAATGGTAAGTACGTCAATTTTCATAAGAAATAGTGTATCTATACGTACTATGTCACTATGAACTTATAATATGGTGTCAAAATCAAAACTCAATTTAAAGCAATATTGTACTTTTCCCTTTAAGGACACTTGTACTTTAGCATTTTTTAACGTTTTGAGATAAGTAAAGTGACATTATACCTATAATGACGGTTTTGCTTAAAACTCAAAGCCATAATGCTTACTAAAAATATAAACGTAAGTACTGTTCTTTTACTTTAAGTGACATTGTGATTTTAAGAAGCTGACAGGAGTTTTAGCAGGTCGATCGTCATTATCTGTGTAGTGTCAATTTGCTAGCTTAGTTTACCATAGCGACACTTGGCGTACTTAAATGAAAAATGACATTTTAAGCTTAAAGCCACTACAACGGGTACAGAACGCTTATAACGGTGTGGTTAATGAATGTCACTCGTTGTTTAATGTCACTGTGTTGTATTTGTTCAATAAGGTTCATAATGGGGTTGTATTAAGGGTACCTACTAGACGACTATTTATAATTAGATAGATATAGCCACATTAGGAGCTCTATTGAACTAACTGTGGAACTAGGTTGGTATGTGTAAGATTCCCATGGTTATTAATTATAATATAATATTATTTATGTGTTGTGTTATACTTTTCATTAACGGACATCTCAAAAATAGCAAGTTATTTTTGAGATGTCCGTTATGTTCCAATTTTATTTCTGACAAGGTGACACAAAACACACATTAATTATTATTATCACTATTCATTACCCATAAAACTATTGTTCTGTTACAGTAGAAAATGTCTCATCGCAATTCAAGACAACAAAGTTTAAAGCTATTTTAATAAAGTTAATACAACTCTTTTAGTTAATACTGTTAATAAAGCTAATACTGATGATGACGAAGAATTCGTTACCCCATCAGAAGAGCTAGTTCTAATAATGTAATGTGTCTTTTGTTGTTTTTGCGGGTTGGTTTAATTTTGCTACTGGCTGTTTCTAAACTATGTATTTATAATGTTGTTATTTTGAATTATGTGTATTTGTCGTGTCTTCTTGCAAGGTGTCAAAATTACTTTGTAATTCTAAGTTAAACTGATCGTGGATCCAAATATAAGAGTGTCTCTGTTTAGGTGTTTTACCTATTTATGAATTAATTGCTTACGATGGATTTAAGTCTTAAACTTTATTTTTGCTCTTACGGGTCTGTGATCGGAACTCAATTTAAACCTATTGATTGTACGTACAGTCGCCATCAGATATATCAGAACGGCCAAGGCGCTCACAAATATCTGAACACGCCTCTATTGTCAAGGCGTTAGGGCGCGTGTTCAGATATTATGAACACCTTGGCCGCTCCTATATATCTGATAGCGACTGTACCTACCTAAATAAATCTCTACTTAAACTTTAGTCAGATGAAAATATGTGAGTAGTCAATTTCGTGTGTGATATTCCGCCAGGTGAAGTCCAGGTGCAGCGACTTTGAGGTTTTTTGAGAAAGAAGGAATTACTTACGCTCATGTTTTTACCAAAGGCAAATGGAATAGGCCGAGAACTACGGTCGTTTCTGCTGCCAAGGCCATATGTGGTCCAACTAAATATGTCGGGATTATCCAATCTGTGCTTGATCTGATTTTAGTGTTGAAGTCACCAAGAACAATGGTCCATGTTTCCTGATTTTCATCGCTAGATTTATTTAGGGTGTAATAATCTCATAATATTCTTCATCGCAATGTGTAGATGTTGATGCCTAGGTTTTGATTGGGGTTCATGTGTATGACTTTGGGATATACCTACTTAACGTCAACACAGCCATCTTGTCGGAGTAATTTGATAATCCGAAAATGTTGTCCTTCCACTTCTTTTTGACGACAAAGCCTACTCCACGTCAAACTTCTGACAACCCCACAACATCCTATTATTTTCTTTTACGCCGTGTTTCAGTTCAGTAAGACGCTCTTCGTTAATCAAAGTGCGGCCTTTATAGGTGTTGGAGTTCTTTTTTCTTGCATGGGCCATTAAAATCTTTTTGTGGGTAGGTATCTTCCGCCCGGGGATTCTTAGCACCACTTTTACAGGGCACTTAGCGCCGTAACGAGGAGTCGTACATGTCAAATGAGATTGGACCATACGCCCACCATGCTGGTCCAGTGCGGGTTGTTGGATCGCCAGAGGGTCGTTTGTTATTTAACAGGGTGACCACGAGCAGGAGAGGCTGGTTTGGGATCTGTAACATGGCATTCGAGCCCCTTACATCCCATCTCCCAATTATTATCCTCCCCTTTGTTTATTTACTTTGGTAATTTTAGATAGTAAAAATATGGCAAAACAAAATAAGCTAAGAATACTCTAGTTTTAAAGAAAAAATAGTCTAATTTGCTAATTTTTGGGACTGAAAGTCGCTTACTTTAATAAATATTAATTGACATCCATATAAAATGGTTCTATTTGCGCTTTTTTATTGAAATAAAGGTTATAAAGGGGTAAGTTATTTCAAATAACTGGATATAGTGTCACTTTTCCAGAAATTGAATCAATATTTCGAAGACGTCAAGTGACATTAAGCAAAAATAAACGGAAAAGTGACATTACAATTTTCTTTTAATTGAATTATCTTAGAAATTAAACAAATAAAACACAATTTTCTCTAATGGCTAACAAGCTTAGTTAAAAAATCTAACAAAACGTAGCAAAAAAATCTTACATTTATCACTAGTACGGCAGTTTTAGACGTTTGAAGATTTCGAAAATTTAAAAGCTCTGTACCCAAAAAACACGTTTTTCGCTTAATGACACTGTGTTTCTCAAGGAGCGATATACCTATATAATACCTCCTGTTTACTCTCTGGGGAGGGTTTGAGCAGCTCTCCCCACGCGAGCCGATTATGGATGAGGGACTTCACGTAGGTACTTAGTGGCGGCGCGTCTAGATTTGTTCGTAGGCAAGCCGTAGCTGAGTTGCCCTTCCTTTTCTTCATAAGTTTAAAGAAAATGGCCCAAGAGCCTGAATATCAGACAAGCCGATGGGAATCGAGTTCTATGGACGCTTCGCCACTGTTACGTACACACATTTTTCAATTTCTTCGCAGATATCGTACGAGTACAGCACTCATACACGTTTCATGCGGTATTGTCAATTAATCTATGTTCAATAAATTCCATTACATGTAACTTAATTGACTTGCATGTAGGTACATACCTACATATAACTGCTTGAATGTAGGTATATAACAATTTATATGATTGTTATTGCACACCTAGGTGTACATAATTTATTGTAATGTGACGATACATCTATTTATCTATGACTCAGTCGTTTAATTTCGACGACTAAATTAATTCCAGAAATAAACTGCGCATTGAGTAAGTTATTATTAGGGTAGATGCCGTAATATTAGGTCCTTACCTATGAAATTGGCGTTTTTGTTCATAGATATAAGTCTGATCCTAGTTTTTTTTTTTTACAAAAGTACATACACAATTACAATAAAACTACAGTGCACTCAATAAACAACGATTTTACATACAATTAATTGTTATTTTTTATTGTTAAGTGTTCAGAATTAAGCCTTGAAAATAGGTCTTTTCATGTGCTGTCGGTTCGAGTATTAAAATTACTTATATTTTTCTAATGGTACCAATTTTCAAGAAATGGAGATATTGAAAACATACCTTAAAGGTGTCAAAAATTACTGGAAAAATTTTGTTTGGTTTGAATTAGCCATCAAAAAAATATCCGCAAAATTAATTGTATGGAAATTCGTGTTTCGTTGAAATTCTCCCTACAAAACGCCAATTTCATAGGTAATGACCTAATAACTACCCAAGTACCCCAATTTAATATCTCGAGTAACCACGACAGTAAAATCCTCTTACAGCGCAGAATACAGATGTCCGTTTCATCTTAAATGCAAACGATAAGCCGTAAGACGCTTATTAGACCAGTCAACAAAGACCTCTCTCGCCTCGAGAGGCAAAAGTTTGATTTTATTGCTTTTGCGGTTATCTTCAAAATTCAAATATTTAATCTGCCACTAGGCCTTAAGTGTTCTTTTACAAGTCAACACAACATTTAAAGTGACATCATAATTATAGTGATGTGAAAAATACATAGCTAATACTACATACTATAATAATATACTATTCTTCTTCCTCGCGTTATATCGGTATTTTGACAAGAGTTGACGTAGGCACTAGTTTTTACGAAAGCGACTGCCATCTGACCTTCCAACCCAGAGGGGAAACTAGGCCTTATATATTGGGATTAGTACGATTTCCTCACGATGTTTTCCTTCACCGAAAAGTAACTGGTAAATATGATATTTCGTACATATACGTAAGTTCCGAAAAACTCATTGGTACGAGCCGGGGTTTGAACCCGCGATCTCCGGATAGCTAGTTTGTTAGTGCACGACACCTTGCACTTTGTGACTATGCGCTGAAACTTGGCACAGTTGATTCTTAGCTGGTCATGAGCAGATACAGACCGGGAGACCTCGAGAGCCACGTCTCATTTAGTGGGGGGGAGGGGGGGAAGTTCGACGCCGCCGCGCTTCACTTGGAGCATCATTTCTCTAAAACTATACCTATTAGGGAATGTAATATATCATTTTCGGATAAATTAAGGATGAGGAATCTAGTTTTGGAACAAAAACAATGCACTTTCTAACAAAAAAAAAGCATAAAGTAGAAAAGACTAAAAAACGTATTTTTGATTTTTTCATAATTACCAATTTTTTTTTAAAGTATAGCAGGAATCTGAAAACAAAAAATACAGTCGTAAAGCTACACTTATTATGTTTAAGAAAATATATAGTTTAATATACAAAACTGTTGATAAATGGGAGATAAAAAATAATATTAAGCGTGGGCCAGAGTGATCTCAATACATAATATTATGAATGTGGGAAAGTTACTTATAATTTGTTCTACAATCGTTTATTTTTTAATAATTTCGTAAATAACTCGTAAACGGTAGCCCACAGCAAAAAAATATCTTTTACGTAAATAATCTGTTTAAGATTTCTTATAAAATAAGTGCTCCTTTTTTTCGCTAAGGTCAATATTAAAAAAATATTGAAGGGAGAAAATAAATACTAAGGTCCTCTTTTTTAGTCATTCGTAAATAACTCGTAAAGGATGTCCAATAGCAAAAAATATTTTAACACAAGAATAATTAGCATAAAATTTCCTACAAAAAAGGTTATTCAAACTTTTTCGCTAGGATCAATATTTAAACAGGGGACCTTAGAATTTATTTTCTCTCTTTAATATCGTTTTTAATATTGATCCTAGCGAAAAAGTTTGAATGACCTTTTTTGTAGGAAATTTTATGTAAATTATTCATGTACTAAAAATTGTTTTGCTATTGGCCTTCGTTTACGAGTTATTTACGAATGACTAAAAAAGGGGACCTAAGTATTTATTTTCTCCCTTCAATATTTTTTTTAATATTGATGGTACCGAAAAACAGTAGTACTTATTTTATAAGAAATCTGAAACAGATTATTTACGTAAAAGATATTTTTTTGCTGTGGGCTACCGTTTACGAGTTATTTACGAAAAACAAGAAAAATAAACGATTGTAGAACAAATTATAAGTAACTTTCCCACATTCATCATATTTTGTATTGAGATCACTCTGACCCACGCTTAATATTATTTTTTATCTCCCATTTATCAACAGTTTTGTATATTAAACTATATATTTTCTTAAACGTAATAAGTGTAGCTTTACGACTGTATTTTTTGTTTTCAGATTCCTGCTATACTTTAAAAAAAAATTGGTAATTATGAAAAAATCAAAAATACGTTTTTTAGTCTTTTCTACTTTATGCTTTTTTTTTGTTAGAAAGTGCATTGTTTTTGTTCCAAAACTAGATTCCTCATCCTTAATTTATCCGAAAATGATATATTACATTCCCTAATAGGTATAGTTTTAGAGAAATGTTGCTCCAAGTGAAGCGCGGCGGCGTCGAACTTCCCCCCCTCCCCCCCACTAAATGAGACGTGGCTCTCGAGGTCTCCCGGTCTGTATCTGCTCGAACCAGCTAAGAATCAACTGTGCCAAGTTTCAGCGCATAGTCTCAAAGTGCAAGGTCCCCATACAACGGTGTGCAGTAACAAAGCAGCTAGGATTGAAAGTCGCACGCTCTTACCGCTAGGCCACCAGCGCTCCATTACCAACATTTATACTATACAACAGCCAATACCTGGCTAAACATTATATTATAATAATTTTGAAATAAATACTTTTATAAAGGTACTTTTATTTAGGTACTTACTATAGTATTTTATACAATCGTGATATAATGGAGAGCTTTTCAGTCGAGTACCGTGTTTAGACAACGAAGCTTGCTGAGTTGTCTAAGTAAGGTACGAGATTGAAAAGCTTGATTATATCACTATTGTATACAATACTTTTTCTACGCGTCAACAAAAATAATACTTTAAACTAGTAAAATCATTTAGGTAAACAAACCAAAAGTATACAGCTAAGACACGCCAACAGCCGCGATACCTTCATACTGGTACGCGTCCCGGCCGCCGCGCCCCGTGCCCCATGGCGGGCTGGTCAACGACACCTTCTCGTAACTCATGAGGCTCTGGTACTTGCTCCGCGCTAAATTAAATTTTTAGACAGTTTTTTCTCGATTTTGGCCACCGTAGCCTATGGAGACTAACAAGCAACGCTAAGTGGTTTTCGTAGTCTATGGATGTTGCTTTATTAAGGGTGTCACATGCGCGTTTCTGACTTATGAAGCAATTGTTTCTACTATACAACCTAAAATAATTAATTAATTTGAGCTATGGTTGTGTTTCATCCTCTTGATCGCGGCGAGCTGTGATTGGTCAATTTCATTATAGTTGACTAAACTGTATCGAAATGAATATTATAGTTGAGTTGGGAGCCCATACATTAAAAATACCCAATTGCAGTTTGGTATAAGAAATCTTAATTCAAGAATTACAGTCGACGAGTAGAAAAAAATAAATAACTACTGCATTACTGCAGCAGTATTGCAATTTGATATAACTGTCGACTGCATTGCTGCCGCAAATGTCAAAATCGATGTTGCTAATATCTATTCTATCAGATTATTATTATCAGGCAGTAATGTCGCGGTGTAATACTGGTACAATTTGAACGGTACCTTTAGACAGCATTTTAATGGGAAAACAGTCCTCAAAAAACTCCTCTCTGGTTGGGGTAAACCATCCCTCCATGTCCAGTGCTCTACAGGGGGCAATAAATTAAAATCCCGTCTGATATATTTACCCCGCGGACTTTTTAGTTAACGGACCCTTGGCATCTCTGTCAGAGTCAAATTGAGCACTATTTAAAAGTGATTAAGGTGAGATTTTGGATGAAGATGGATTGGTAATATTCAATCAGTGGATTTTATAATAGTTGGTGTGACATATAATTATTATCTATTATTTAATGGAAGTGCGTTGGTGACTCTTAAGGGGCAGTGGGTTCAGCCAGCACAGTGTTTGAAAGATCGTGGCGTTTTTTTAAATTATATTTTTCTTTATTAGAAGTAAAAACATTATAAACTGAAATAGATGTTATACTCGTATACGAAAGAAAAAGTGACCAATGACAAAGATATGCCGCCGTGGCCCAGGTGACCGAGCGGTCTAGCCATCTGCCGCGAATGCAGAGGACGCTGGTTCGATTGCAGCCCTGGGCATTGGTCACTTTTTCTTTCGTACCTATATGACATCTGTTTCAGCTAGAAATGTAACAGTTAAACATACAAATTACTTATAAATAAAAATAAACCTAAGAATAACTAAACCTAAATTACTTAACAAACATTACCCCCCACGCTGATTCTCCCCCGGACCAAATGTGCCCAAAATACTGGCGGGATTACCTCGCTGGATGGCCAGTGTTATCAGTTGGACAAGGAATGAACAAGAGCGAGGGTCGCCGCCCCTTTCCCTTAAGCGTCATCCAATATCCTTAATAAAGGCTTAAAATATTGGATAATGTGATCATATTTCAACATTATACATCATGTAACTTGTCGTCCAGCAAAAAGTGTAATTCATCAACCATCTTAATAAGACTAGCTCGGAGCATAAAACGGGTTCTTTCCTTTAGAAGGCAAAAAATCCCTTTGTTCGGACTTACATTGTCTGCGGTATGAAGTATGAACATCTTCTGGGACCAAATTGGAAGGCAAATTTTGATTAATCGTGGGGAAAGAACCCTACTTAGTTTTAGGACGCCATTTTCTGTGGCGATGTGGGTCTGATTTTTTATTTAAAACGGTGTGGTTGGTTCAATTCTTAAAGTGCTTATACTTTTGTTGATAGGCATAAATCTATTTACATAAAAAATATTAAGGCGCCGTAGGTTCAGAGAGTGGAGTTTTGAAAAATCGTACCGCTTTTTTAGATAACAATACGGTTGGCAAAAATTGAATTAGCAATCTAGAGGATTTTTTCTAGAGATTTCATAGATTCGAATCCTGATTTTTGGACATTCGCTCGATAGAAAAAAATCACGAACATAGACGCACTTTAAAAATGTGTAACAATTAATCCACCTTAGAGTTGGAAAAAGGCGCCTAGTCTTTCCAATATAGCATATATTTTAGAATTTGGTACGGATACCGCCGTGATCACTGGTCTACTTAGTAGTCAGGACGTTAGCCGCGTAAGTAGAAGTCGCCAGTTCGATTCCGGTCTCTGCCTCAAGAGGGTCACTTTTTCTTTAGTAGAAATATGACATCTATTTCAGTTTACTATACTTTATGTCACAAACTAGTATTAAATTATTAAACATGTTAAGCCACCTCAGGCCCCAAACTTACAAACTGAAGGAACAATCTATTATAACAAACAAAACTTTATAGTTAAGTCTTCAGGCCCCGAAGTTGGAAGAATATAAACATATTCATAAAGGGGTGACAATGATTGAAAGGCGAATAGCGAGTAGACATTACGACATAAATGTCTCTTTTTGCCTCACGTTTTCACGGTATCATTCTATGTCGATGTCTTGGATAGTTTTCATTTTTTGTAGAAAAGCATTCTGCAGCAACGCTGCGCTGCAATGTTAAGAATTACTCACGCTAGACCGGGCCGGAGCTTCCGGAGCTTCGTTCTACGGAAAGCACCACGTGATCGCCGATCAGCCGTCATAAAAAATTACATGTCGGACGCCTCGGAACGGACACGGCCCGGTCTAGCGTGAGTCATCCTTTAATTGGAATGCTACTTTTATAGCTAGAGATGGTTATGAAAAGTCCTCTTTCAGTTTTTTTAGTGGCGGACCAGCTCAGTTTCTGATCATATGCATTAATGCAGTCGCTGTGGCCGAAGAAGAAGAAGAAGAGAGATAGAGAGAGAGAGAGATTTAATACTACATCCTTTTATTCATAACCCTTTCACATTGCATTGTTCTCTAAAACTCGACTGCAGTAAATATTTCCGTAAACAGTTAGCAAATATAATTACGAGTTCCCTTGGAAGGAAGTCGTTAAAATCGCTGTATCCTCCGCCTTTCGCCACCAAAACTTAGCGCAAGCCAACAATACAATACAGAAACATCTCCGAGAAATTTCCTACACGCAACATACACAATACACGAGCGATCTACTTCCAAAAACCCCTAACAACAATCATCTGCTTTCCAAATTTGAGTTCTAGACACATTTTGTTAAAGTTGATACTGAAAATTTCTCACCATGTGAGCTACTTGGAAATCATTTGCGAAAAGTCCAAACGCATGTTTTAAGATTTTTAAATATGAGATCTACTCGCTTGTGATAAGGTCGGAAATGGAATAATGCGAAGTTAGGGATGATTGTTCTATTATTGCGTTGGATTTTGTATAACCCCAGGAAGATGTATGCTTCATGTGGAGGTTAAATGATAACGAAGTCAAGGGCAAAAGTCCAGAAACTTGAACAAGTTTACTGTTACGAACAATCAACTTTTGCATCTTTGAGGGTTTCACTTGTGTGTTGTTTTTAGTTATTTTCCGGATATATGTAGGTAGTTGTAGACACAAAACTTTTTATCTCTGCTAATATTATAATTGCAAAAGTATCCCTGTATTCGATTAAGATAAAAATTGGTATGGAGTATTAAGGTATCTATTAGGAAGGATAGTTTTTATTCCACGTACCTAAACAAAAAGCCGGGCAGCTAGTGATTCTTCGTAAAGACAAAAAAAAAGTTACACATTAGGTACTGTTTGTATTGCATAATACGTAATAGTCAGTTAAAGATTAGGCACTTTATGAAAATTACGTGTCTATAAATTAGTCAAAGTAAATTTAAGTAAAATAAGTAAAATTTTAAAAGAAAGTACAAAAAACACGCAAATAATAACTAGGTTATTCGTATTGAGTAAGTATGTATTAAATAAGTTACATAAATATACCGTTATCTAAAACAATATACTTCAATAACGAACACCAATGACTAACCTAACATTTACCACGAACTCAATAAAAGTTATAATTACAGAACAAAAGCCAAACGTAGGTACAGAACATTAGAACTGTCACATAAAGGACGAGACACCCACAGACACGCACGACAATTAGACTAATCACAACACCTAAATATAAATAAGCCTCCAGTGTAACAAATGTTGATTGCCGCGACACAATTGCTCGGAATTACATGCTTAGCTATAAATTATAACCTTTACCATAATAACACAAGTAACAAAGCTTGTATAGAAACATATGCCCTTTTGTAAACATGTGTGTAATAGTCATTAAGTGGATGTACTGCCTAAAAGCCGTGTCGTATGTATTTCTCGGATGTATTTCTCGTTTATTGGTTCTTAAATTTGTGTTTACAAGTTAAGGATGTTGTTTTAGCTACTAATTAGGGATTATGTTAACCCTTTTCTAGAAAAAAAAAATCGGGAGTTCAAGCCTCGATTCCGCCTGATAGAGCAAAAAAAAACACAAAAAGAGGGTGTAAAAGTATGTATCTTGTAAGATACATTGCCAAGAAAAGGGTTTAAAAGAATATGGTGTACTTTCCAGAAAAACAAAAAGGTTTTTATTTTAAAATTTAATAAAAAACTACAAGCCATAGGTATAATGTGACTTAAAATAAGAAGAAGAATAGTGGTTTTACAAGTAACATAAGCAGAGTCGAGTGGTGTAAGTTAATTTTTTAAACTGGAAGTCATGGCTTTGAACCTCGTTGCGTTTTCATATTCATATTCAATCATTTATTTGCATAAAAAACACATAGAAATGCATCCAAATACAATTTTTAAAAACACAGAGATCACAACAATACACAGATCGGAAATAATAATACACATATAGCAAGCTCAAACAAAAAAAAAAAAAACATTAAGTCAAGTATCAGGTACAATGGTCAAATACAACGTTAATATAAACATCAAAAAATAATATAAACTATGTCAAAGAAATAATAATAATAATGAGTCAAATGAATGTCAAAAAAACAGCATAAAAGAGATGTCAGGTACATTGGTCAAAAAACTTATCATAATATTCATTTATGGAGTAAAAAGGACGGCTCAGAAAATATTCCTTAACTGTTTTGTCAAAAGTTTTAAAATCTTCTATACTTTTAATTTCGTCGGTCAATAGATTATATACTTTTATGGCAGTATTATTTAAGCTTTTATCGAAATTAACATAATGTGCTTCATTTAAGAGTAACCTATTTCTATTTCGCAGTTCATAATGATTGATGGTCGCACCCTGTTCCGCGTACAAGTGTTTGTTGGTGAACACATAAACACATATCCTGTATAGGTACATAGAAATTACAGTCAAAATTTTATTCTTTATAAAAATGCGACTCAGGTATAGTACGACATCCTTCAACTATTCTTAGGGCTTTTTTTTGCTTAAGCAGAAGTGAATTTATATTAGTTCCGTTTCCCCAAACCTCAATGCAGTATCTAATTATGCTTTCGAAGTATGAAAAGTACATAGTTAATAAGACTTCCTTGCTTGCAATGTTCATTAGGGCTTTCATAGCATAGCAAGCCCCAGCTAATTTTATATTTATCTTATCGATTTGATCATGCCATCTCAAGTACGGATCAAGATCTACGCCTAGGAATTGCACACATTTTGCTTTACTGATTGGAATATCACAGTCAAAATCAGGACTTGTTGTGCTCCTACGAAATGTCATATAAAAGCTTTTACCGCAGTTCATTTTCAGTCCGTTGGCTGCAAACCATCTAGTAAGTTGCGCCCAGGAATTTTGCATACGTACATTTAAATCTTCAACAGACATTGCACTTAAGATAACACTTGTATCATCAGCGTAAAGATATGGAGTGCCATAGCTTAACATATCAGGCAGGTCATTTATAAATATTGTAAATAGTAACGGTCCTAACACTGATCCTTGCGGAACTCCATACTTAACATATTTCTCATCGGATCTTACTACATCTTCATTTGAAATATTATTTAGTTCTACGTATTGGTACCGGTTGGACAGGTATTATCTCAACAAGGCCATAGCAATGCCACGTACCCCATAGAAATCTAGTTTACTTAGGAGTATTTCGTGATCAACACAGTCAAAGGCCTTGGTGAGATCACAGAAAATGCCCCCACACGCAAGTCCTGTATTAAGGTACGTCATAACTTCTGTTACCAATTTACTTACTGTTGCCAACGTGTTTCTATTTCGCCTAAAGCCATATTGATGCGAGGTAAAAAGATAGTGGTTTTCAAAATGAGCTTGTATTCTTGTGGCTATACATTTTTCAAATACTTTGGCAAGAATTGGCAACAGAGAGTTTGACAAAACTTTAAATTTTGTGTACGAAATATCGTTCAATGTTTACCTACTTAATTATCGAGGTAATCTGACTCGACATTTAAATGGGCTACAAGGGTAAATAATCGAATGTACAGTTGACGTCAAAAATATGTTTACACTTTTGCACCTTACTCCTTTTGTAATAAGGCAAAAAGTGTAAACATAATAATCTTTGACGTCGACTGTACCTACTCGTACATTTTATAATTATGTGACTAGCTTCTGCCCGCGACTTCGTCTGCGTTGAATGATTGATAAAAACTAGGTATCCTATGTCCTTCCTCGCGCCCCAAACTATCTCCATACCAAATTGTATCTTAATCGGTTTAGCGGTTCAAGCGTGAAAGGGTAACAGACAGACAGCCAGTGTTACCTTCGTATTTATAATACTAAGTAGCCTACTAGTATTATAAATGGAGGGTTGGAAAAACCATTGGCATTAGGTTCGAACCCACACAACCCTTGATTTAAACATACGGAAAAGTTGAAAAAGACAAAGTTGCAATTAAACATTTTAAGGTTGTCTTATTTTGAAATCCTAATTAAGTATAAAACAAATAAGTGAATTGAACTCCAGGTAGGTATCTCAGACATACGCCATGGATAGAATGGTGGGATTGGTGGCATTATAAGTATATAGATCATAGAATATAATGTCTCTAAATCCTCAGAAAGCCTAGCAAGCAAAGAGGCGGGTTAAGGGCATCAAAATGCTGAGATAGTTTATCCCTAGCATTATCCTAAGTTATCTTCGTACGCACTAGCTTTTGCGGAAGCCATCACCCAAAGGGGCAAGTAGATCTTATTAAGCTTGGAAATGTATATCCTCAGACTCTATACTTACTTAATTCTCAATCTATACTATCGTATTCAAATACTTAAGGGGACATTCCAGATGTTAAGACGAAACAGGAGCTGAGTTTTAAATATTTTAGGTAAATATACCCGTCTCGCTAACGGAAGCGGCACCTAAAAGTAGTGCGATAAGGACAAGGCGAAAAATCCTGCGTAAAAATCTCAAAAATCGAGGTTTCGTACTCCTCTGTTTCCTCCTCCAAAACTTAACCAATCATAACCAAATTTGGAAATCTAAATTATTATGAAATTATCTGTGTCGGACCGTTTTGCTTTTTTGGCTAATTGATATCAGTTTTGAATGCCACGCCTCTCATTGCGGCATAGTCAATTAGGCCATTTTGGCCATTTTTGAAGGGCTCTAGCGCCTTAAAAAACAAAAATATCAAAAAAAGCAAAACGGTCCGACACATATATTGACAATATTAATCTGTATTGAAAAAATCATTGCTCTAGCTTCAAAAACCACGGAGGAAAACGAGGAGTACGTTTGTATGGAGAAATGACCACTCCCGTTGGCTCTTAACTGCAGTTGCGTTACTGATGCGGTTCTACTGCAGTAGCGTTGATGTCGCCACTATATCTGACAATTCCTTTGATAAAATAAGTGACGTTCGGTGCTGGATTAAGTACTAAGTACAATCATTTTATCAAAGATATTGACTGATACTACAGACATCGATTCAACCTTGTCGATGGTATTTCCCGCCCATCCGGATAGAATGCGTCTAAGTCGTCTCGTCATTTCCTTTTCGGTCTACCTGCATCCCGGCTTGCACCCATCTGTAGTGTTCCGTGGGTCCCACTGGACATTTATTAGAAAATGATGTATTCGTTTCTACAGATTCTTTTGCTGTCCTTCCTGTCCAGAGAAGAAACTAAGGCTTGAATCTTGCGGTTTCTAATACTACCCCTAATAAACGTCTAGTCTCAGTATTATAAGGCTTTTAATCTATTCCGGTGACCCCATACTCCTAATGCCGACCCATTATGTCTAAATACAAGATAACGTGCCCCTTATTGTTGAGTTTAGTGATGTGGGTGGGCTTGACATACAAACAATGTCACATGAATACTTGAATAGCGTGTGCTATGTGATTTATAGGAATTTCCTTGAAGTAACTTTTCGTTTAGTTTACGTGTGGAGGTTTCGGTAAAGGGTTTTTATGAAAATATAATAATTATGTTATTGTCTTTAGTAGTTTTGGTTTCGATATTTTTCGGCCGAGCGGAGCTATCTCCGTTTTAGCTTGGACAAGAACTTTTGTACATTCAGCAGCAAAAGTTGCTAAGAGGGCCAGGTGTTCAAAATGATCTTGACGCGACTTTATTGTTAAGAGAATAAGAGCGTGTCAAGGTAGTTTTGAACACCTGACCCGCTTAGCAACTTCTGCTGCTGACTGTCTGTCCGGATGTTCTACTACACAGGTCGCATTTTTCATTTAAACTAATTCTCGAAAAATTTTGTGAGCAGGTTCGATAACTAATTATGCAGATTTTTTTTTTTCAGATTCACGTTTTGGAAATTTTACCAAATGGCGGAATGGGGGTTCGCGAGGTTAATAGCTAACAGAACCACTAATATTAGTACATTTTGAAATAAACGAGAATAAGAGAGACCTATAGTTTAGTTACATTATTTGGTTATTAGTATACATCGGTAACTCGTGGCATTTAGGTAGCACTTAAAAGATTAGTGACGAGCACACATCGGTAACTCGTGGTATTTAGGTAGCAGGCACAGACTAGTGATGTGACAATGTTCTTCCTAAACGAGTCGAGAAAAAGAAACCACTAAAAAAAGGAAATTAATTAAACAAATCTTTTAAGTGCTACCTAAATGCCACGAGTTACCGATGTGTAGTTATTAGCTTTAATTGGATTAAGTTGGTTAAACGTTTGACATTTTCTTTTTCCTGTTCGCCTGAGTTGGATGAAGATGCAACCCGGAGTGGGTTTACTTACTTACATGTAGGTATGTAAAGTTTCAGCTCAATCAAATAATGGGAAGTGGGTCTAATTTAGCTTGCTTTGACCCTTTGCCAAACATAGCAAGTTGAATAAAGGCTTATAACCCTTCGGGTGGCAGCACCTCCGGTTGAACGGTAGGACAAATGGCGCGGCCATTTTTTTAAATATGCCTCGGCGTGGCAGAGGCCGCGAGAAGGTTCGGTCATAACAAGCCCGTAATTGGCAGAGACCGTCTCGCGGCCTCTGTGCGACGCTGCATTTCGCGCCTAAAATAAAACCGTTAAAACTATGCCTTGCTTGCTCACTCTTGCAAGATACATTCGTCAATAAACAAGGATGGTATTCGAAAACGGTCGAATTCCCGCGTAAAACAAAGTTTGTTAGAAATGACGTGATGTTCCTGCCCCACCACGCCCATTACGCGCCAACCGTCGTCGAGCCGCGAACATTCAAACGGAATACGCGCTGATAAAAAGTGAAATAAACTGTGTGAATCGTGTTAAATGTATTGTTTTGTCATAAAGACTGCTTTTTCTACAATCAATTGTTTTATTTCGTAACTATACGTATTTTTACATGAAAGTAGAAAAAAATTGGTAATATGAGATTAGAACAAGTCTAGCATAATTCACATAAATAGAATCGAATTCATTGGTATACAATCAAATAACCCATTTTATGCTGAATTCAGTGATATATAGTTTGTATATATCATTCATAGATTTTTTTTGGGAAACGGTTATATTTCTAACACGCGCCAAATTCGCGATGATCACCCGTTGAGGCCCCGCCACTTGACGTATATTTTTCCAAAATGGCTGCGCCACTCAACCGGCTTGTTATGTCTGTCCGTCTCGCGGCCTCTGCCACTTACCGTAGAGACCTCGAGGAGGACAATGCCACTCGAAGGGATAAAAAAAGATCTCCCTTAAAGTTCCAAAATAAATACAACATTTCCAATGACATCATATTCCAACAAAAAATTCCATTACACGCTACGTTCCATGCGCAAATCCACGTTAACACACCACAAAGGCACAAGGCACAACCCTAGCGCATTGTGCGTACAATAATAGATCCTTACGGCCCCGTGTATTGTGACGGGCTAAACGGATTAGGGCTGACAATTGATGTGTCTTGGAATTTATTTAATGTGTTACGGAATAATGGAAGCTAAGATGGAGATTAGTGTCTTAGGGACGCTTGCACCAAACTGTCTGTCACCGTTAAAGCGTTCGCTAAATTTTATTGTATGGGAAGTTTCATAGTTTACGGCCGTTGATCAGTCTGTCAAGTGTGGATGGTGCAACTGGCCCTTAGTCATATCACATTTCATTAATGTCGATTGTCTTTGTCGTTGGGGCTATGAAATGCAAGGATCGATGACACTTTATATATTTTTTTAATGAAAAACATGTGAAAACAAATTGTGATATTTGTGAGAAATCTTTGGGGATAACATGACTCATTTTCATAGCGATAAAGTAATAACTAGCTTGTAATATTAACTACAATTAAAATTACTAAAGCTAAAATATCTATCAAAATTTTGCGCCCTTGGTAGGGTGCTCATCACGTAGGGAAATTGTAAAGGTTCTAACCCTTACATTGCATACATGTATGTGAGTTACTAAAGTCGTGGATTTAAACCCCGGTCGTGTTGTATAGAGGAAAAACTCGCTTAGAGGAAAATTTGGAAGAGACTGAAAAAATGGTCGGGATCCTAAGCAAACAAAGATAAAACATTATTTATGTAAATGTATGTCAGGTTAAGACATAGGTAGGTATAACTTTTGACCCTCATTTATATTTTCTTTCTAACCGGAGTTTTTTTTTTTTTTTTTTTTTTTTTAGTTAGAGTTATTTAATTCAAAATTATTACTTTTGCCTTTTCATACAACAATGTTGTTTTAATTCATTCAAATAATTATTTGTTTTACAAGGGGGCTAAGTTGTTATTTAACTTAAGCAAGCTAAAGATTCCATAAATGAAAATTTCGAAAGTGGAATCTTGAGCGTTGCGAAGGTTAAAAGGCGCGAGGGTTCAACAGATTTATTTTTATTAATGAAACAGAAAATTTTTCACCAAACTAACGCACGGACAAGACTAACTCTAAAACATTACAAATCAAATCCAAAAGAATGCTTTTAAATATTTATTACTCAAAATCAACCCTTACTCGTAAAAGTCAATTCTTTCAGTCAACATGAGGAAACAACTCAAAATGTTCATCAAATTACCTTCACGTTCTTGTAAATAAAATTCAACATTCTCATCTCTTGAATTATAAGGAGAGCGTGTAGGTGTGGGGAAAAAATAAAATCCACGCGCATTTTCTCAAATTGAAAAACAACCTTCCTCAATAAGTATACTCCGTACACAAAATCCCGAAAATTTCTCATCATCCCATCAGTTGTGATTTGTTTCCCGAGCTATGAGTTTCGTGAACAATTTTTTCTATTGTTGGCTTGCCATAACCGTTCTCTTATCCCCCCTTATTTACAGTTATTGTTTCCTACAGAAATATATTCTTGCATGCAGGTAATAATTTGCATATTTTCCGTGCCAGCCTGGCGTATCTGCTAAAGTGTTATGTAAGCTTGGAGGGCAGACATTTGTTTATATAGACGCCGCACTACACAATTCAAAAGAATACGAGTGCAAAATTCTCCAATTCAATTATTCAAATCCCTGAAACAGGTCCCTTATCGGTGTCGTGTAAGATTGTATCTTAACCGAGCCTGATTTAGATTTAACCATTTGTTATAGACCCGGTATAAATATGGTTTAATATGTGTACAAAACGCGTAAGTTTTAAATGTTATAATTTGTTATGGTTTTGAACTTAATTTGATATAATCTTGAAGATCGTTCACTGTGATTGATTTGAAATGAAGTGAAAGTCGGACGTGAGATGCGCGCCCAAGACGATTGTCAAGGTTGTATAAGGTGGTGGTACTAGTGTTCGACATGCTAATGCCCAATAGATGTAGTAGTCTACTAATATAATATGTCTATAGCATAGAGTTATAACAGAACAAAATATACAGAGATAGGCTTATCGAGGCACATGTACTGCCTAATATTAGAACTATGTAACTTACGGTAAATTACGATACTTGGCGTCCTAACCATGTTGCGCATACGTATTGTACGCCATGATAACTTTGTGAGTTGGCTCGATCACAGAATAAATAATAGTACTAGGTCTAGGTACAGAAGGTTCCCTCTTTAACAAAACGCGTCTATTGCGACATACGAGTATATGACCGTAAAGTGGCACAAGCGCGAGCAGGCGTCCGTTCTGTAGCGGTGGGCGGCAACTACTACTGCTAGACACCAATATTGGTGTGGCCGGTGTGGGCCTCGTGTACTTGTAGCGAAGAAATCGCGGAGTAAGCCACGCCTGGCTCGATAGAGAAAATTAACGAAAACATCTCTAATCTTCATTTAATTTCAATTGTATATTTATCGTTACCCTGCATACCACAGCAAGGAACTATTTAGAAGTATATAAATAAAATAGCTAGTGATATAGCCGAGGGACTTGAAAAGCAAAATTTTAAACAGAAATACATTTTTAGATTCATTGAGATAGAAGATAAAAAGCCGCGCGACGGCCAAATCTTCTGTCACAAGTTCGTGCGCCATAATTATCTTTTCTTTCTAATTTCCTGCTTAGAAGCTCTCTTAACTTTTCTAGTCTGAGCAAAGCTATAGTTACACTTCTATATAAGTTTGCACAGTCATATTATAACATAAAGTTGAAACTAAAATAAAAATAATACCGTGAGTTTTGTATCTTCCATCCAGCAAAGAGCATTTCTTTGCAAAGTAGTATAAGTTAATAAAGAACTAAAGTTGATGTTCGCGGGGTAACTTGTCGTGTTGTTCGCTTGTCGCGTTGGCGAGTTTAAACTAAGTTTTTAAAAATGGCGACCGTTGCTGCGGCTTTGTGACAAAGTTGTTCGCGTGAGTTTTATGTTATTAGTATCACAGCATACACAACAACGCTAAGTTATTTGAAATAAGTTTTTAGTTAAAAAAATAATTTTTGATACAAGCTATTATCGCTGTGTGTACTTTTCTTTCAACAGGCAACTAAAATTCATCGAAACAATTCTAACAACCTCAAATACACTTTGCGTTGTTTTATCACAGAGTTTCCATAGCCACGTCCTGGTCCCCATCAGATCGGCTCTCCTTGCTTGTTATCCGATTTACATATGTACCTATATGCAAAATTTCAGCTGAATTGGAATTCGAGAAGTGGGTCATATTTAGCTTCCAAGATTTCACCCGCACCAACTAACTACGGATTGCATCTGATTCGCTCATTAAGAAAAATGTGAGACGCAATACACATTGGCCAAAGGAATTGGATAGGTATAATATCATCCTAACATAAATAGATACAGATACTAACTGCCGGCGTATTATGGATGGTTGTGATAAAATAACTGTCACCTTTTAACAACGTGGGATAGAAAGTGACGGATACCGTTTTATCACGCTGTCACGTATACATAGAACGACTATCATAACCATACAGGGCAAGTTAAATAAAAGCTTTTAAAAATGAACTTCCTCCCCCACCGTCTAACTTACTTTACCTGGCCTTTTAATGAAAATAGTTCGTAACGGGCAGTATCGTTTTGCAAAAAAACATCAAAACTTTTCACATTAAAGAATCTCTATGAAATATAAACTTCCAACTGGACCTAATAGCTTAGAATAGTCGTGTTCTCTGAACTTTTGTACAAAGAAAGTTAAAAGGCTAGTTACTCTAGTTAGGATATTGCCTTGTTCATATTTGAAATAGCAGTCGAAGTCTACTTTATGGAGAACTTTATAATTTATATGATGAAGTGGAAATCCACCTTAAGATGCAGTGAGTTCAGTATCCGTACCAAGTTTGACACTGACATATTCGCTAGCGACTGCGTTAATTAACTCATTATGCATCTCTTTCGTACTGACATTGGTATAAGCGAGATCCACTGCGTTTGAGTTGAAGCAGTCACCAGCGTTTAAGGCCGCGTAAAAATCATGGTCCTTCTCCGAACGCAGCTCGCTGAGCACTTTTATAATTGCGGGTACAGAGAGGAACATTTATTTTATTTTATGTATGTAATTACATTTGTGATAGTTGTAATAACTATGTCCAATTACGAAACACAATTAAGCCAAATTGCAATCTATAAAATCCATATCAGGAAGCCTTCTAAAATCTCATCTCTGCGCATTTGGGCTGATTGGTCGAATCCCAATACAGCCGAAAGGGAGATTACTCGTGCATTTAATATCGTCAACGATTAGTGGTTTAATTAACAAGTGGTCCAATTTAAATACTTAATAAACAAACTTAAACTACTTACTTATTTACTTATTGTAAATATTAATTATTACCTTTAAGTCTAAGGAGGCAAATTCTCTCCTAGGTACTACTTACAATGGACTGTACTATAAATAATTATTGTTTGACATGATTCTAACAGCCGTTTTCTATTACCGGATCGCTCTTTCTTCCGTCAAAGACGCTACATGACCCCAAAGTATAACCCCGTATATGATGAAGTACAGAACATTTGCGGTATCTCTGTGCCTTTAACGTTTATATGCGTACATTTAGTTGAATAAAAGCTTGTTATAAAGAAAACTCGCCAATCTCTCCCCACTTGCACGCAAACATCCAATCATTAATATCGTCAGATATCGACCAATCGTTTCGTTCTCGGATTATCGTTTGCTTTGTATTGCAAATACCCTCGACGGGGCAATAGGCGGGCAGATTAGGCGGCCATTACCGGCATTTGTCCCTTGGCAAATAGTTGCGAGATATTTTATTATCGGACACATTGTTGAGCTTTGGCATTCGGTTGAAGCCGACTGCTGTGTCACTATGTTTAGAAAGACAGGAATGTTTGTTTGTACCTGTAGAATGTGTACGGCATCAACTGAAAAACATTACGGATTATAAGTTCGGGTGAGTAACTGGTGGACAAAGCCTACATATTTTAGGTGTTCAGTTTTTAGTATTTATTATTTAAAACGTAAACAATATTTATACAATGTGCTTCATTCAGCGCACATAACATCCAAAATAATCCTTATAAAATTCAGTACAACATTTACAGTGATATCATAAAATGTAGTGCCATGAAAAATACAAAAACCTTTATACACACAAATATGCTACAGAACCTAAGGAAACGTAATCTGTTTCCCCACATTACTCTCCGTCACTGGTTCCCAGAATGAACGTATGCATAATACAAACCTCAATTCTACGCAAAATGACGTCCAAAGTAAACTCATTTTTCGAAAGCATCAAATCTAATCAACCCGCATCTGTCATGTGGAAGAAATTGCATTTATTATACTACTACTATCCTTAACTGGATTCTTTCTTCCACATCTTTGTCTGAAACGACAAAAATATCCATAGGAAAAATAGACGCTTATATCGTTCTTCATAAAGGTCTAACTTCGTCTCCTCTGGTCTTTGATGCGGGCATGGGATATAAATAATCTGAAAATGGAAAAATTGCTTATTCAATGTATTCTTTGATCCAATTTTACTTAGATTTTCGACGTATCTTATGCGGTTTTTATTACACTACATTTTTTTTGTATAGGGAATGTTAAACAATATTGAAGGACAAAATATTTCGACCGACTAAGTAAAACATAATATGAAATGTATCAACGAATATGCTTAATTGTAGGAAAAAATACAGTCACTAAGTATAATCCGTAACAAAGAATGTGGTCTTATACTCAAAGATATTCATTTTTAACTATCAACCTTAAGTAGTCTTCAATAGTGTAATGATATATCGAGTCAATTCTTTAAGTTCATTTATAAGGGATAAGGGATACGCCTGCCCGTAACCTTTTTCGGAGATTGAGAATCATAACCATTCCAGGTCTGTATATATTAGAAGTGGCAAAAGTTGTATTTAGGAATCTCGAGGAATTCAGAATGCGTGGTCCAAACTACCGTCATGGATATAATATTCTCCCAAATAGACACAGAGTGAAAAAATCGGAGCAATGTGTGTTACAGTGGTATATAGGTCCCAAAATCTACAACCGATTGCCCAATGACTTAAAACTAGTTGAAATGTCTGACACCATATTTATAACCAAGCTCAAGGAGTACTTACTAGAGAAAGCTTTTTACTCAGTAGATGAATTTATAAATCGAATAGACTAACGTAATATGCCTGTGACATTATTAATTGTTATATTTTTATATTTTATAATGTAATGATACCTAATAATTTAATTTTAGTTTAATGTAATATAATTTCTAAATGAATGACGACATATTTATATTTATATTTGTAATCTTTATTGCAATGTAAAGTGTGCTAAACAAAAATGTTAAATGACGTGTAACGCTTGTTATCAATAAACGATTGATTGATTGATTGATTTACCCACATTGTGTTTTATTCCATAGGTAACAGTAATTTCCGTATTCATTTCTCTTCACAAAGGTCACATAAAATTTGTACGCAAATCAGTCATTACAGAAACACCGTTTCAGACAAAAAAGCTATGCGTGATTCTTAGTGAGAAACACGCACGATATAATTAATTCCCGACTTACAGGCCGCATTACACGAATGTGGAACGCCGCGTCAAATTGGATGTGATACACGGTCGGCTGCGCCTGACCACAAGTAGGGTTTTAACCCAGAGCGCTTTAAAAGCTACTAAGAGCTGCATTTTAATGCATTTGGGGTCTTCATTGGACTAGCCTAATGACAATTGTTTATAAAGAACGTCTCGTAGAGATGTAGCCTCGCTCTGCATTTTCTATCGCATGGATAACGAGGAGTGCAAAGACGCGAAGAAGACCACCCGGTAAAACTGGCCTTGAGCCTGCCTGTAACCCAGCCACGCAGCCATGGAAGACCACCCTCAACTTGGCTGACGACGGTCGAAAGAGACCTCAAAGAAGCTCAAATCGACACCAACGCCGCACGGAATCGTGCTCAGTGGAGGATGCGGATGAGGAGGGCCGACCCCAAGTAAATGGGACTACCGGTCTAGGGGAAAGAAAAGGAAGGACAACGAGGAGTGCTCAGAGGAATTGTTCGGATTAATCCCTGCCGCATTTTTCCTCCATCGCTCTACGCGACAACATTTCCATCTTCACCCCTTAGATGGTTGGCAGTCCTCAACTGTGCGTTTCTCCAGAAACTTTCTGCCAGGACAATTAGCGATATTCCATATGGACTCTTACTAGCACCATTGTACTTGCAAGGATAAGACCAACAGTTTTTCTTACTGATAAGAGCTCTCCGGATGGTTTCATACGTATTGGCGTGGCGTATAAAGAAAGACCATAGGCCATGTAGCTTTGCGGGACATTTTGTCACTACCCTGATTTAAAACTGCCTAGATCTTCCCCTCGTACATTTCTTAACATTCTTCATTATCATCAAATGTTTGGCTTTCATCTGTCGATGCCATTATTGCCTGTAGGTCTTTCTCTTATATTATTACCACACCTTAGGGCCCGTAAGATGACAATCGTACATCGACAAACGCCGAACGAAAAAAAAATATCGGGATGACAGATGCTACGAAAAGCCACGTGACCATTTCCTATTTTCCTATTTCTTCCATATTTTCTAGGCCCATTATAAGTACGCCTGTGCTGGTGAAAGACCAAATCAAATCAAATATAGGTACTTTATTCATGTAGGCCTAGCAACAAACACTTATGAATGGTAAGTTGTTAAGTATTACAATATTTATATTATCTTAAGCTAATTATCAGAGCAATTTATTGATGTAATATTGGATTATTATTACAGATCAAATTTCTTCTTCTTCCTCGCGTTATCCCGGCATTTTTGCCACGGCTCATAGGAACCTGGGGTCCGCTTGACAACTAATCCCATGATTTGACGTAGCACGCACGCACGCGTATTACAGATCAAATGTAATACTAAGAATTTCACAAAATGATCGTCAAACATAAAAAAATTGTATAAAAAAATACTAGTTTAAAGTATCTGGAATAAAATCTAAATGTCAAAAAAAAACATAACAAAAGAAGTACATACATTGAAATATCAATTTCCTCATCATTTATCAAATACCGGGTGTGGCCTGTAATACTAGCAAAAAATTTAATTTAAAAATATCTTCTATTTTGATTTTCAATACACTTTAAAATTTATTCTAAGCCGCAATGTATTGCGAATTTTGTTGTTTAAGGTGTGACAAGCAACGTAAATCACAATGATACCATGTACATTGAAGATAATATTTATTTTGTATAAAAAATAGGAAATCTAAAGACTTTATAATTTTTAAAAGTTATTGAACAAAAGTGTCACCGTTTGAGAAGTACAATCTATGTTTTAATTATTTGGTCGTGTTACAGGCCGCACCCGGTATAAATAATGAATAATTAATCATTTCGACTTTGACTATACAAGAGTTTTGGACTGTAGTTTCAATCCAAGTACCCAATACTTATTTGTTTACGTATTCATAGTATCCGTGAGTATCGCGTGTTATTTACTCCCTAGCTCCCTACGCCCTTTTATTAGCTGTAGAGAAATACCTTTTCAAAGGTCAACGTTACACTGGCTCTTTTATCTGTTACAACGTTAGCTGAATTAGTGTTATGTGTGCGTATGATCCTCTACACACAACTGACTGTGACTGTAACTGTGTTATACTTGAAAGTAATATTTGGCAGTCGCTATGTGTGTACACCTTAGAGGATATAACCAACGGAGACGCCATGTCTAAAATTTTCGGTACAAAATAGTCTGCCGTTTTTTGCGGGGGAGGGGCACATCAAATGTATAGGTACGTCATGTCAGATAAACGTCAGTCCATACATATGGTTGACATGTGGTTGACCATTGGCCGCCTATTTTCGACAGAGCGGAACGCCTGTTAATGGCGGCTCCATTGTTAATTACTCCGAGGTGTACACCCGCATACAACATGTTTTGTAGAAGCTGGTAGTTATTGCCTCCTGTGGACTACGTTGGTTGCGTAATTTTTATAATAATAATTTGAGCATACGTATTGGATGCGAGTCATCAGGATCCTGCATTGCTCCAGGAACAGTTGAATAGAATACTTATCGGTGTACCTACTGTATAATTGATATTTCTTGCAGAACATAGTCAGCAACAATGTTACGCTAGTCTTAGAGAATATAACCAAACGGAGTGGTAATTAACAGGCGTTCCCTTTTATCGAAAATAGGCGGCCAATGGTCAACCACATGTCAACCACATGTATGGACTGACATTTATCTGACATGGCTATGTTTACGTTACATATACATTTGATGTGCCCCTCCCCCGCAAAAAACGGCAGACTATTTTGTACCGAAAATTATAGACATTAGACATGGCGTCTCCGTTGGTTATATCCTCTAAGACGCTAGTGCAATGCTAAGTATGTAGCCTGTAACTTGGACTTTATTTGACGAAAATACGGTAAGGTAAACAATTGAATTGGTTTTCGAATAAAACTTATAATTGTTATACAAGGTAGGACATTAAAAAAACATTGTTTTTTATAATAGGTTCTAACTAAAATAGTTTGATTAATTTCTCCAAAGGTTAAAAACTAGGTAGCACATTTTTTGTGACTTGCCATTCGCGTGTTATACCCTAATGTTCTGATAACACGACTGAGTTAACTAGGAATTGTTTATAACTAGTAAATTACTTGCATTCAGTTTTATAAAGTAGACTTTCTTATGCAAGTCTGAAAGTGTTGTTTTAGTACCTATGATTCTCACTTTAAAATTTAAGCTTTTCAAAGTTATGAACAATTGACCATCAATAATTCTATCATGTTAGGAGAATGAAAACCCTGATGGCCTACCGCGAACACCGAAGTTCGCAAATTGCGGGCATCTTCCCAGACAGACAAAGACAGGACAGAGAAAGATTTCCGCAAATTGCTAACTTCGGTGTTCGCGGTAGGCCACCTGTTTCTAATTCTTCTCATGGGGTAGTCGGCATTATAAAAACTTGACAGACCTATTTAAGTCAGTTCTGAAGAAATCTAAGCTGTGCCTCAGCGACTTAGGCACGATGAAAAACGTGCAGTTATCGTCTACGTTAAACTAAAATATTGTAACGATAACGAGCATTATAAATTATGTAAAACCTTGAGTTCAATACACAATTACAGTAGGTACGCAGTCCTTGCAGACAAAACAGAATAAACAAGTAACAGTTACTGTAGGCCTCCTGTAATGGCAGTAATAAAGCTAACATTGTCCCAGCAACAACGCCACTAACAAACATAATTACACATAACCTCTCCAACGCCCAGTTAATGTTGCGACTCCATTATTTTTATTAGGCAGGGGACATCTGATGGGAGATAAAAAATGAGATAAGTGGCGCGGTGGGAATGAACCTGTCAAAATTGGATGAGGGTAGGTTTGCAGAAAAATTAGAACTCCAAGACTTGTATTTTAGAAGTAACCTGAAGAGGATTTCTTTGTTTTATACATGATTACAAAACTTATTAAACTATTATTAAAATTAAGTATATACTTAATAAATTTAAAATAATAAAATAAATAAATAAAACATACCCTCCTATATTAGGTTCCCTAGATATGTACCCTACGGAAGGGTGCCCATAAGGCTGGCTACATTCCCACGCTGAACAGCTATGCCTTTTCTTTGACCTAGCAATGAGCCAGCCTTAGGGTCACCCGTAGTTTCAATCAGTCTTTTTTTAGGCCCTGAAAAAGATTCTGAGAGTCACGACTCCACGGCCCCAGGGTCTCTACCGCGAACGCCGCAAATATGAGGTTATACATGATTTAAATAGTCTTTATTATCATACTCCGGGGTTTTGGGTGCGGTAGTGATTTACACAGGCCAAAAAATAGGTGAAACGTAAAAATGGAAATTATTTTAACATTTCTAAGCACATTTGGAGTTTACCTTGGTGACTATTTTACAATCATCATCATCATCTTTTAGCCTTCAGTCGCCCACTGCCGAGCAAAGGCCTTTTGCGCCACTTGTCCCGGTCCTGATGGGCTTAGTCTCATCCAAAACTGCCCCGCAATTTTTCGAACGTTATCCACCCAACGAGCCAACGGACGCCAGGCGCCTCTTTCATATCTGAAAGCGGCCACAAATCCTCCGTCAAAGTTATAAACAAAGTTATTTTACAACTAACATTTTTTTTCGGTCTTCGGTCGAAAAACAAAATCCCTGACATTGCAAACCAAAAATCCTTTAGATAAAATATTCCAAAAAGTTCTAAATGTAAACACATCCATGCCAACAACTTTATCATGCAAATGTCCTTACAAGTTCTAAAATACCGGGTGTCCCCGTACATTTACTAACTTAAAATTCAATATTCAACACGACGTTTCAGTGTAAACATTGCGTGACAGCGTTTCGGGGGTGGTCTGAGTTAAGAACTTTTGGAGCACTTAGAATAGTTTGAGTCGGTTGCTGAACTAAGGATTAAGGGAGTCCTGAGTGTTGCTAATGGAAGTTAACGTGCCAATTTGAACGTACACTGACATCAGAATGATATTTATCTTCACTTGTAATTGTCCGTACATGTATTAGAGCGGGTTAGACGCACGATAGCTAAATACCATGATACAAATTTCATTCTGATGTCAGTGTACGTTTGAATTGGCCTGTATGTGAACAGGGATGTTTCCTGTATTTAATATAAATTATTTCACACTATGTACGAAATAAAGCACCAGAAAAATATTAAAAAAAAACATCAATAATTGCGGTCTATCTATATAGACCGCAGTTATTTTCAAACACAATTTTTATTTAGTAAATCTGAAAGAACTATAAAGAGTGACGTCACTTGACCGTGACGCCAATGTTCTGTATTTCATAGGGATTAGTAGCTAATCGTTTTTACAGTTTAAAAGAAAAGAAAGTGATTTGACTAAGCAGTCAACTACCATATTTCAATATGTGAATCAATACTTTAAAAAAAAATGTCCCCTTAATTCATCTTTTTGCTTTAACGCGCGTCTTCCACGCTCAAGTTTGAAAGAAATTTAAAAAAATAAGATAACTCTCTCATAACTTAAACCACTTCAATTCCGACCTGTTTTGTTACGTCATCGATCATCTTCAACGCGTTTTTGCGTCGCGTGGAGTCTCGAAAATTACTTACAGCAAATACATCGCTGTAAAGGCTGTGCTAGGAAAATAATTTGTTTTGCGAGTTATAGTGTATTTTGCGATATTAAAGAACCCTTTTGGAACGAATATTTTTCTGGATAAATATTCGTTTTCGATCAAAGGTTATATCACTGATAGTACACATAGACAATATAAAAAATGACTCGTCATTTCGATTATTATAGACTCTAAACTCAATAACGTTGCGTTGTTTTATTATAAAGATCTTACGGCCATTTTCGGTCTCCATCATCTTCGATGGGACAGTAGTGGTTAAATGAAGGTAACTATCGTTAAGGTGACTCCGATGGTATCATTCGGAGTCTAAACGAATCGGAAGGAAGTTTTTTAAGCTCAAAGTCTCGAGATCTCACAAGCACAAAGTAGATAACGCATACAATTGTGGTATCAGTCCGAAATTTCTAAACTCTTAATTAGTTCCAAAACTTTTTAATTTCGAATCACAGAGGACGGGAAATAAATTGAAATGTGTATTGTAAATTTGTAACTAAGTAAGTAAGTAATTTATTTATTGTAAACTGTGTAGGTACATAAAGGTGTTCAATAAGAAGGTATCAACAGTTGCTCGTTTCGAGCGTACAATTTAAAGCCTTAAAAATAATTAACAACTATATACATTATAAGCATTATAACATCTAATCTTATCATTAATACATATCACTCGCTGTTTCCATCGCTACGAAAAATTATTTTAAACTATAAAATACATTTTCTGTAAGAAACCGTTTTAGCTGGAATTTAAATTTGTTATCATCTAACATTTTAATATAGTTAGGTAGGGAATTAAATACACGTATAGAAGTAAAGAAGGCGCTTTTGTAGTACAATGTGTTATTTGCCTTTGGACATATTAGGTTATACTTGTACTTTTCTCTTAGATTGTCTCTTAATGAAGACTTTTTAGCGAAATATTCAAAATTATTCTTTACGAAAATACATAGTTCAAGTACATAAATACCCGTAAGAGTGAGTATCCGTACTACTTCAAAACTTACATTTCAAATCGTTTTCCCATCTCATTAAACTAACAACAATTATTTACATAAAACCACAACCCGCATAAAATATTAGCGCTGAACCGCAATATAAATTCGGTCAAAAAAAGAAACAAGGGAATACGGAACCCTAGTTTATCCTCGTCGGGCGGGACCCTCGGGCTCATAAATTAATGTCCAGCATATTCCAAACGCATTACAATATACAAGAGCAACCCATAAACCAGTGTAAGGGCGTCCGCTAGTTGGCGCGGTTGCACAGAGCAGGTTAACGAAAAATTGTATGAGCAACGCTAAAGGGGCCCACAGATTACCAGTTCGCCGGACGATATCAGCCTGTCAGTTGTTTGAAACTGTCACCTTTTGCGTTTAACGGATAGGCTGATATCGTCAGGCGAATTGGTAATGTGTGGGCCCCTTTAACTGGCACGGACGCATGCGGATTTTACCTACAATAGCATCCACGTGCGTGTGATCGCACAGTGCCCTTACACCAGCTAGCGGACGCCCTAAGACGAATTTACGTTCGATGCCAGCCTTTTAGTTGGTAATACGATCAATCAATCAATCAAAAATATACTTTATTCATGTAGGCCTAGCAACAAGCTCTTATGAATCGTAATTAATCTTAATCTAATTATCAGAGCAATTTATTGATGTTGATATTATTCCATAATAAAATTGGATTATTATACATATCAAATTTAACACTAAGAATTTCACAAAAGGATCGTCAAACATTAAAAAGATTGTATAAAAAAATACTAGTCTAGAATTTCTAGAATAAAATCTAAATGTCAAAAAAAAAGCATAAGTGACAAAAGTAGTATTACATCGGAATATCCATTTCCTCATCAATAATCAAATATACCTAATAAATAAATAATCATTTCGAATAACAATTAATCCCACGTTGTAATATCATTCATGTAGTCTTGTGTGGTATAATAAGCTTTAGAAATAAGTTTACGCTTTACATAATTCTTAAATTTATTAATAGATAATTCAGTAATATGGTTTGGAAGTTTATTATAAAATCTTACACAATTACCCATGAATGATTTTTTAATTTTATGGAGCCGAGTGAAGGGCATTACGCTCATTTCTTAAAGGTTTGAAGGTCGTATCAGTCCGTAAATACCGCTGGCGACAGTTCATTCCACAGTTTAGCTGTGCTGTTAGTTAGGCATAAAGTTTCCGGAAAAGCACATAGTTGAGGACTGCCAACCGTGGTAACTAATTCTCGGAGACCAATGGGAATAGTCAGCCAGGGCATTTACCGCCCACTCTGTACGGACCGAGAATTTTTCACTATAGCACAACCACGTGAGCTTTTGGGGGCTTAAATTTTATACCAGGATATTGCCCCGTTCATAATAAATGTTGGGCTTTCATGATAAGTAGAGGAACGATAGTTTGGGTATGAATGGGGCAGTGAATATTTTCACAGTATTGCCTGCTTGCAAAAAGATCCGACCCATATTTTTCGTACCTACTAGGCCGGAGTTTTCTTTGGTTTTTATAGTAAAATTATCTGTTGCTGTGATTTAGCACTTGCATGTCAATTTAGGAAAGGTAGAATAATTAGTTTTTGTCTTGAGAGGCTGTCAACGAAATTATTCGATTTTACTAAAGTGTTTATAATGCTATTCAATAAAAACGCTTCTTGTGGAATATACACTTTAATTATTATGATTTCGTTACTATCCTTCCGTTTTACCCTCTTAAGGAATGATTTTCGGGATGAAAACTATCTTAATTATGTACTTTCTTGGTACTCAAACTAGGGTTCCCAATTATCTAAGAAAAGGAAACAGACCGATAGATAAACATAGCTACAGAGTTACTTTCGCATTTATGGTATTAAATATTAGTATGGATGTTACACCGGCCCTTGAATTCCTCTTTACTTACTTATTATATTTCGGAACTTCGGTAAAGCAAAAAAACTAATATATACCTTTTCTCTGCCTTCTACATACCTCTTCTCGGATTCCATTACTATTATCGAGAAAGTTCTCGATCAATCCGAAGTCTAACTCAAAATCTAGAAGAGTTCCGTTACAAGGAAATTTGGAGTTGACAACAGAAAGTACTGAGCGTGATGAACGAGGTATTAATGTACCTACAGTGGAAGTCAAAGATATGTTTAATTTTCCACCTTATTGCAAAGGCGTAAAGTGCAAAAGTGTAATATATTTGACGTCGAATATACAGTTGGTACAGGTCTCAAGGATGTTTTGTGATTTATGGATTCTGCAGAGCGCAAGGCGTTAGAAAAGACTAAAAGCATTCTTATGCCGTTTATATTTTTTAATATCCTGCATTAAGACTACCGCTTTTGTGATATGGTCCTTTTTCTGTGCGATTGAGATTAATTGATACATAATAATACTATAAGTTCAAAGGTTCTAATCCTCCTCATTTATTAGTGTGTGCATCATTCAGTGTATTTAAGTATTTATCTATATCTATCTAATATACATAATCATCTTCTAGTACCCACAACACAAGCCTTATTGAGCTTTCTGGGGGCTGTGGGGCTAGGTCGATTTATATAAAATTTTCCCATAATATTTATATATAAATTTAGTTACGTTACTTACATCGGATAGGAACTCGTAAGTAATGAGAAATCAACTTTTCTTATTCTATGTTTACACTTTTATACTTGAACATTTATACCTACATACTTACTTTCTTCTCACACTAAGAAGTTTTTTGAACAATACCATTAAAAAGCTTGTTCTCTAACGTGCCGACTTCTATAAATACCTAGCTAGATATCATAATAAGCGATTTTGCAACAACTAAATAAATAAATGATGACTTATAATAAAGTACCAATAAGTGTCCAGTTAAAATAATTTAACGTACAACTTGCAGTCAATTAATCAAACCCGTATTCCACAAAATGGCACCAAAAACAATAGGGGCGATAAAATATTAACAACAGACGATCATGTCCACGTCAAATAAATGTTATAGGGTTGCGCTGATCCGGCTAACTTTTATTAATGGTGGCCCAATGACAGCACCCTGAGGAACGCCTGCCCTTGATACTTATCCACCTAAAATGACGTATGTGCATAGATAAACCATGGCGCTTATGTCCTTTTGGGCGAAGCAGGAAACGCCTCTTATAAATGTCGATAGAGCGCCTTGTAGATCGCTTTCTGACATGATTTTGTCTTGTTAGTTGTGAAGATGATTAGAAGCAGAAGCTATTTAAGTGATCATAAAAATACCGAGTTTGACAGACTCGCAATTTGAAGCAAAAGCAAATATAAATGAATGTTTATGGGATAATCTTGTACAAATTGAACAGTAAGTTCAATTGTGTTGTGGACACTAACTTAAAACAGGCATACCCAATAGGCAGAAAGAGAAAAAATATCGTAACATTCGTAACGTTTCTTATAAAATGTTCAAAACTTACGCTGCCGTTTTGAAATTAAGCTACATTGAACTCATTTAAGAAATTGTTAATTGATGATACATTTTCCATTCTTATAACAAGATTTATGCTAAAATTATTCATTTAAAACCTAAATTGCATCAAAATTCAGTGCTCTGATTATTTCCAGTAACATGAAACTTTCCAAAATTCCCTGATTCGGCAGTACCTTGTTTTAAATTAAACCCTCTAATGCCGTCTCCAATTTAACGAGTTCCGGGATCCTCTTACGGGGGATTATTACTTTATTATTGTTGAATCCCCCCCACTCTCCCTTTTAATGAATTCCCACTTGCCATTAATACGTGGAATGCGATGATTCTATGTAGGTCTGTTTTGTGACGTTTTTAGACATGTACCCGTATATAAAAGGGTTTTACAACACGGGATTTTGATTGTCATTGATTTTTGGTACCCACTGCAAAAGGAGGCGTTTCTGAAGTCTGTCTGTCCGTCCGTCTGTTTAACGTCGCCGTCGTCATTGTCGTCGTGTCATCGTCCGTATGAATAACTAGATCCCAAGCTGGTGGTAGAGAAAAGCCATCTTTCCTATTAAAGTTTGGATATTTCTTAATCTCAATTTCCCCACGCAACATTTTGTGAATATATCGCTTTTCCTTGGCGAGAACCAGAGGCTCATCAAACTTTATTCCGTTTAGAGTTTTATTTGATGAGTAAGCAACTGACGCGGTAACCGAAGACAATATTACGCTCTTATAAATAAACTACTGGAAAAGAGAAAATAAATAAAACTTCAAGTACATACCATACGCCAGTAGGTGACTTTCCCAAATGCATTGTACATACCTGGAAACAACCAAATATTCATGAAACACAAATCATCAAAACCAAAAATAGGTATGTGCTGTATTTTTTCGGAGAAATCATCAAATTTGTGAAAAGTATTTATGCAAAAATTGAGTTGCTTTGTGCATTCAATGACTAAAAATAACTGACATATTTTATTGTTCATCGAGATTTGGAACAGTCCTTTCTCAAAGGACAAACATGTTCATAAAACATCATTAAAGGTTTATAATCATATTTATTATTTCTTTCTAGCAACCGTTTCCATTTTAAAAAGATATCCTCTTAAACCTTTGCATTTCTCTAGCTATCAACTTTCTAATAAAAAGCTTATCCCATATTTATGTGTCAGAAACTACGCTGAGAATAATACCCGAGGATTCTTGCTCCGTAGGTCTTGCTCCGTTGAGTCATGTTATTAAAACATCTCTTTAGATTTTCAATTGCAAATTTATATTTTGTATGATAATATAGGAACCGTGATGAGTGGCGAAAGAAAGGGAAGGCCTTTGCCCAGCAGTGAGACACAATACACACGATGGGCTATTAAAAAATGGAGGCAAACGAGCAGACGAATCGCCTTATGGCTAGCAATTACCGTTGCTCATGGACACTATTGCGACATTACTGCTGCGGCCTTGACGCGGGCGGTATCATCTGTTATTATTATTACTGCTGTATTTGAGCGTTCAATCCGTTACTCATTTTTCAAGGAAATTGACAGTGATAACGCCCGCGTCAAAACCGCCGCAGTAATGCCGCCACAGTAATAATACAGGTACAGTTGCCAACCGAATGGCACCCCTATGTAGATCGAAAAGAACCATGGATGGTATATAGCCCACTTCCACGTTCACTTGTTAGGTATAACCCCACAACAAATAGCCTAAATCTCTGTACCCACGACCCACAGTTATGTCCTTGAGCGGTCCTCAGGTACGGAGATAAAACATATAAATCACCGGTGACGAAAACTACGTGGGCACCGGCGACCATGTTTAGTGGCGTCGTTACAGCGTTACGGGGCCCTAAACCGTTGTATTAATAAGTAACGAGACTGCGGAACCCGGAGGAGTTGGTCCAGGTTACTAGAAAAGGCGTTCTTCAGACGTCACAGTAATCTGGTTGCAACGGGACTGCGGGAGTGTAAACTGTGATATTAGTCCCTGCCGCTTCTTTCCGCTTTCGCTCACCGCGACAACATTTCCATCTTCACCACTTAGATGTTTGGCAGTCCTAAACTTTGCATTTCTCCAGAAACAGGAAGTTTCAAAAAAACAATCTGCTGTCTCATTCGATAGACTACATACTATATATTATATACTTTATGATGATGATGATGATATCCTGTTATCCCTCATCAGGGACATAGGGCTCTCAGAAGGGATTTCCATTCTTCGCGGTCCAGCGCGGCCTCTTCCAGCTCCGCCCAGCCGAGGCCAACTGATGCCGCCTCTTTTTCCACTGTGCGCCTCCAGGTGGTACGTGGGCGACCTTGTCCTCTTTTTCCGGGAATTTTCCAGGTCAGCCCTTGCTTGGATAGGTGATTGTTTGGCCTTCGTAAAACATGTCCTATCCAGCGCCATTTCCGCAGAAGTATCTCCTTAGCTATAAAAGGGTTTTGGTTTTATATACTTTATGCTCATACATTTTTGAGAATCATCGACTCCTCAGAATATGGTCAGATATAACAAAATCATCATGTTACATATATATTAAGTAATAGGAGGTTTTGCAAGAAGCTGAGCGACTGGTATTTACCCCTATATCAAAAGGTCGTTGTTTAACACCATGTTTTAGAGCTCAAATCTTCAATATCTTGAAAGTATCCGCTAGCACTTGTTCCTTACTCCTGACCCCAACTCTCAAAAGGGACCAGTTTATGGTTTACGCCGCGTAGTTCGACGTTATTTTTTATTTTAACCAATAGCTTACCCTCTAACTTAGTGAGGCCCGGCGCGTTTTTGAGTTTGATAGCTTTACGAAGTAGGGTTCGCATAGTAACAGTAAATTTGAGAGCCTCTTGTTTGTTGGCATAGCCTCTCAAGCTTCTGTGCTGAAAGATTTTTGGGTCGGGTGTAAGATATTGGCCGTTTATGTTTGCGGTGTTTTGGGTTACGATAAATGATAGAGATACAGTTTTCGGAATTTTAACAGTAAATATGTGATCCTTGTACATACAAGCAACGAACTAGAATAACTATTGAACCAAGATTCGAAACCCAATTTGCGGCATCCTCTTAGCAACTTGGTAAAAGTGGTCGTCAGTGTAAAGTGATAAATTCAATTGTTTGTACTTCACTGCGAGATATATATATTCTTGTTTACTGACAAGACATTAATCTCCAAAATCCACCAGGTTTTAATAACAAAGTAGCGTAAACAATAACTTCCGTGTTCGCAAGCCTCCGACTGTTTTCACCTTTTATCTCCCTTTGATATTTTGGAAAACTTACCTTATGCTACACAGTTTAAGGTTGAATTTGAATGATAAGATACAGCTGAATTCGACATTAAGGTATAAGTGCGCCTATTAAACAAGATCTGCCGGTAGTCAAGCTCTTGAATTCGTTCAAGTATTTCATCGTTTTCTAAAACAAGATAGGGAAATCCGACTTGATAGTAACAGGCGGATCGTTTTGCTCGTAGACCCTGTGACATTCAGATGTGTATTTTGTAGATGCTTGTTGCGGCGCTTGTGGGTTTATGGTGTCCCGTATCGCCGTTGATGGCTATAAAGTCCTATAGCAGCGCGGCATTTCTTGCCACATCGATCGCACACAAAACGCGAGTCCGTAGGAGGTGGTAGAGCACGACGAAGACCTCTCCAGCCAGTCATCGTCATGCTTTGATGTTCCGACTTTAATGTCATCTGCAGTTGCCATCTCAGCAGCTGATGTTTGGACGGCAACTGCAGCTGCTGCAGTTGCCGTCTAAACATCACCTCAAGCCGAACAACAAAGCGGTCGGCAAAGTGCCAATCAAGATTTACCGATATTGACAAGATTTGGTTTGGTTGGATGAAGGCAGAATACGGATTTGCTTTGAGAAGATATCTTATAGGAAGAATTTGACCACCGGTAGATTAAAATATAATGATGTCACAAATGAAGTTGAAAACGACTTTACCTTTTATAAAAAAAATCCTCGAAGCACTGCTAACAATAATCTATTTTATATTGTTACAACATTGGCTTAAAAAGGTACCTACATACTAGGGTACTGCATACCTAATATGTCTCGATATATTGTTAATTTATGGAATAAAGTGAAATATATTTAAATGTGCAGGCCAGAGCCAGATATTAATCGAGAATTTTGCCTTCACTAAAATCTTCATCACAAAATGGATTTGATGCAAAGAGCTTCTGTTAAAACATCAAAATTCATCTCCTACATTATTAAGTCGAAATAAAACGAAAATAGAACAATCACCAAGTACATTATTCACTCGGAATTATGAGGCAGATAATCCATCATGGCATTTCAGAATTGTAGCATTAAAACGTTCCTGGAGGTCAATTCTGATCCAACCATTTGTGTTGGTTTTGAACTGGTTTTGTTACAACCTTGACGATTGTCTTGGTGGCGAGCGTCTCTCGTACAACTTGGGAGTCCTATTTTTGAATTTCGGCCGCTCTATGTCGTGTATTTTGTTCAATAATATCTCCACTGCTAGGCATTTAGATTCTACTAATAGAATAGAATAGAAAACGAGTGGCCAATACCACTAGATTTCAATTTTCTATCGCTTGTATTTCAAAAATTAACATTTCGCCATTTTCCACCGATTTTTGAGTGACGAAATCAAGCGATCGTTACTAAAACATCGCTCCGATCAGCGTGAGTAATTTTAGAGGCCGTATCCTTCGAGCAACACCGGCTTCCGACACGTCGGAAGACGGAGCTCAAACGATATCTTACCGTACAAATCCTTCTGCCATTTTATGCGGGGGAAACGTAAACACATTCGCACTTTTCACTCGCTACATACAAAATCCAATCTTTAATGACAACGCAAATACATAGAAAATTACACACGTCAAAGACAAATCTAGGTGTGCAAGATTTCTTTTTGTGTACGGATGAGTCACATCCGCGCTAGTTGTGTGCATGTCCAGTTGGGCATGTAGTTCGGCAGAGGGGAAATAGTGCGAATGCCGACTCCCTTCCCGGTGTTCCTCGAAGGTCGTATCAAAAGATCAAAATCGTAACAAGTTGAAAAATCTGAATTGGATTCCAGCTTATCAAATTTAAATCCAAACGAGGATTGGCGGGGGCGGAATTATGTTGTTTTTGATTACACGGTACATGTTCTGTTTAGGTTTAATTTTGAACAGCGTCAGTTCAGCGAAAATATCCTTCTGATATCGTATGAAGTAGATCACAAAGGAGGTATGTAAATAGCATTTGAATTTGTGTCATCTTCCTTGCGTTACTCCCGGCCTTTCGTCTCATTCCAGCCTGGGGGCCGACTGGCAACTAATCTTAAGAATTGACATACTAATTTTACGAAATCCACTGCCATCTAATCTTCGAACCCAGAGCAGAAAGGAAACAAGGCCTTATTGAGATGATCCCGGTTTCCTCACGATGTTTTCCTTCACCCTAAAGCGACTGGTAAATATCAAATATTATATTGAACATTCATGTCTTTTAACGTCTTAATAAAAGGCTTTTGTTCAGATATTTGCGAACAACCTGGCCGCTCCGATGTGTCTGATTGCGATTGCACTAAAATCTTCTGATCTGAAAGAGAGCTCACACATTTTCGAGTAACATGTACCAATTGTACCACTCCAAACCGTGAACGTAACATGTTGATGTGCCACGTATTCTATCACAGAGCATTGGATTGGAGGCGATAAGCTCGGATCTCGTGCAAGATGCAATTTGCAAGGAATTGGCTTGTAAACGTGAGCGCCAAAGCGGTAGGATTGGTTTACGTTTATGTTTTTCTGAAATTTGTACTTGAAATAGCAGTGCAAATATAACTCGAGTGTTAGGGATATATATATTTTAATTTTGTTAAAACCATGACAGTTCATTTAAATGTCCATATTAAATTTTCTGGACCCTAAATTAATAAAGTTAATATTTTATTAGAGATCCTCTTTGTGGCGTCTCTCTTAATACGAAAATTCAATACTACTCTAAAGGGTCCGCAGCAAGGTCGGCCGAATTTCACCTTCCCATACAAACGGCTGTTTGTTCTCATTTTAAAACTATAATAACTTTGCACATACGATTACATGAGGTATATCTATGCCTGTAATTAGTTCACAATAGGATCCCTAAGCAATCATTAAAACTCTTCCATTAAAATGTGTACACGCGATTCAGGATTGTATGAAGTGCATAAGTATAATTATAGTTTCCACGTTAGAATTAAGACCATTAGGCTGGATCGATAAAAAAAATGTTATTTATCAATTGTTTGATTCGTTGCTGTAAGTTTTCTTTCTTTCTTCCTTTCTTTCTTTCTTTCTTTCTTTCTTTCTTGCTTTCTTTCTTTCTTTGCGACAGTAAATTACTTTATTATTATTTATTTATTTAATTGTCAACTTAACAATTTCATAATGATGCCAAACCGCAGTAACATTTAATACACTTCGAAACACGAACGCGAACAATCTACCGCTTCGTTGATTCGTGTTAAGACGAGATAGAGAAATTACCGCCGGCTCTCACTGCGAATGTAGAATTTTAAGCGCATTACTGCTTCAGTTTAATGGGACCGCTAAATTTGAAGTGGGAGCTTATGCAAAGAAGAGCAGTGGAGTTAATGTCGTTGAGGGTAAAGAAATTTACATTATGACGGAAGGAGAGCGACTGATAAACAAAGCACAATTTATAGGAAAAAAAATGTCAGTGTACCTATGTTCGAATTGGCCTTTAGCTGTGACTATAATAAAAATACTGAAGAGAAGCCTCATTTTCAAGTGGGCCAAAATCTCAGTGTCAGTAAAAAACAAATGTGTTATTACTAAACATTACATGGCGCAGTCAGTAGGGTGTTTTAAGTTTGTTAGTCTTCTTCGATTATAGAAAAAAAATCATTTTTTTTACCTAAAAAAGTACGTAACGTAATAATGCTTGTAACAGAACGACTCTAGACTATTTTATGGAATGGATATAGAAGTGACAGTGTCAGCGAGCGGCATTTGTTTAGTACAGACGCTGTTGAATAAGAATGAACTGTGTAACTATAGGGTTAGCCATATCTGATTTACTGGTAGCTACATGTTGTTTGATCGCACATGTGTAAAAGTTATTTTAAAATTAATATAATCAAAACTCAGAGTCAGTAAAGAAACAAATGTTTTATTACTACTTTACATAATTAGATTGTATATGCTTGGTCACCATATAAATAAGGGTCACAAGGTACAAAAATGGTTTCACACAATACCTGTACAAATACTTACCCATTGATAGATTAATTTAGACAATATCGGATTTCTATTTTCGCAAGTAAAATCACTGAAAGCAAAAACAATATGTACCTAACAATAATTAATTAGAGAACAAGAAATAAAACAAAAATATTACAATTGATTACAAAAATAAGATCAAAAGCTGTTTCAGTATTAAAGAACAATACATTAAGTGAAGCTGGTATTTTTCAATGTATTCTTCTTCTATCAGTAAAGTCAATGTAAAAATGATAAGGCGCCGAATGAAAACTAATGTTTTTTTTGTTTCATACGTTGTGTGTTTTGTAGAAGTAAATACAATAAGCCTTTATAGCAGCGGTCGGCAACCTTTTTTTGCGTAGTTTTAGTAGCGTAGTTAACGATGAGTAAGTTGACGCGGGCCGCACTTTTTTAATATTTATGACTTTATCAGACATTGTCGTTTCTCAATATTACATAGCAAGAGAGGCTCGCAGGCCGCAAGTGACAGTTTCACGAGCCGCATGCGGCCCGCGGGCCGCAGGTTGCTGACCGCCGCTTTATAGGATAAAGCTAAGTAATAATTAATTCCGGATGATCCGGAAATCTGAATCCCGTTTCAATAAACGCGTTTTAATTAAACCTTTTTGTGTTGATACTTTTGTATCTAAATAAGCTATAAATGCGTTTTATTATTCAAAATCAATGCTGGTTGAGAGGCTTTGCCGTCATTTAATTCAGGTATCTGTAAGGAATTTCAATTTGTGAAGCTTTAATTCTTAAATGGACATAGGAAATCCTCGGCGCTCGATAATTTTGCACCAAATTAATTTGTCTAGTGATCTCATTAAATACTATGTGGTTTCTGTCCAGAACTTCAGAACAGAAAGAAGTATACTTAATTAAGGAGATTGATCAGAATCTACTAATTCAAACGAATTACTAGATTACGACCTCTAGATGCCTAAAGGCCTAAAATGTCTTCTGTTCCATTGAATTTTGAATATTTTATTTGACAAATCAAAACTGCATTTTGTCTTGCCAAGTTTTAATTCATGAGAAAATAAAAACGCCTATGGGAAGTGTAATATTGTAAACCAGCAATATCTAAGCCGAATATAATAAATGTAACAAACAAATTGGTTCCCTTCCCAACAACACAATAGAAGGCGGATTTGAACAGAATGGCTGCTATATGCTATTGGTATTGAGATTCCGTTTAAAATTGATACAAGAATACTTCGAACTCGTATATTCTAAATGCCGATGTTCTGACGTGAGAACGAATATTTTAGATATTGGTAATAGTCACAGACCCCTTGCCTTCTAGAAGAGATGCTTAAAATTTAGAATTCTGATAGTAGGCCTCAAGGCACAGTATAATAAAGAGTACTAACGTACTCAAGGGCTCTTACACAATACAACATTATAGTAATACCAGAGAGTATAGAGGGTATAGAGGCGGATTGTCAAAGTAACTTTTGTAGCTGACAATTTAATTTGCTCTCAGTTCACTAGATGACCCTAGTAGTTCTTTTTTGTGGAGTTACGTCCTTTTCGATTTGCGTTTGGCGTTTAGAATTCACATGCGTTCACCACGTTAGCGTAGCTTTTTACCCAGCCAATTATTGACAATTAGTCTTGTCAGATGGCGCTAAGTTTAAGATGTGACCAATTTCATAGATTATAAAATATAATTAGTTAAATTTGACGTTAGGTACCAAGACATTAAGTGTCATTGTCACATTTTGCGAAAATCTCATCGAAATGTGCGTACCTATATAAATTGCAAAAATAACCAAATTATACAGTCTGAAGTTGTAAGAACGCACTGCTACCGGCGGCCCCGAAAGCACGGTTTGCTGTGCTAACTTTACCTAACACCAATTCTAGCAATTAGGTAACTACCGAATACTTGAAGCTCTGTAATCAGTCCTATGCATATATGCTATTGTGCTTGTAAAGCATAGAAAAATACAGGAAACATTCGATACGAGTATTAACAGTGACCCCTACCGTCAGTATGTCCGTCTGTCTGTCTAATGTCTTTCTATAGTTCGTTTTTACCAAGCTTTTATTAGGTAGACCTGTATGTAACTATGTAATGGAATCTAAGGTAACTAATTTAACCATCTTCCAAGGATCGTAGCGTCATGAAAATTGGCAGCTGTATGTAGTTCTGATGACAATACAATAATATGGTACCGTCGAACTGATCTGATGATGGAGACAGGAGGTGGTCATAGGAACTCTGTGATGAAACAACGATGAGTATTAGTTGTCTGTCATAAGAAAAGTACAGTCAGCGATAAAAGCTTGTACCAAAAATGCAATTTTTGCCAAAAAACTTATTTTAGCATTAGAAAGAAGGTAAGCGATCTTGAAAAAAATGTGCTATATGTGTTTGTGTGTTTCAATGTCTGCATTAGTATGCTATTACGCTTGAAGAACATAGAAAAATACAGGAAACATTTGATATTAACAGTGCCCCCACCGTCCGTCTGTCCGTCTATCTGTCACTTATCTATCCATACTAATTATAAAGGCGAAAGTGTGTCTGTCTGTCCGTCTGTTACCTCTTTACGCTTAAGCCGCTGAACCGATATAGTTGAAATTTGGTATAGGGATAGTTGAGGGAAGGACGTAGGATAATTTAATGTCGAAAATCATCCCTGAAGAGAGTGCAAAGGGGGGTGGAATTGAAAAAGTTAATGAATTGCCTAATAGTTGAAGTAAGCAATGCGCGAATTGAATGATTGCTATTAGCATTATCCAAGCCAAGCGCTATACTTACTTTAGCCGCTGTCACTAATTCCACGCAGACGAAGTCGCGGGGCAAAAGCTAGTTATATATATATATTTGATGTGTGTATGCATTGAGATAGGTACTAATGTACTTTACTTGCAGGAAGCTTGGTAGCTTGCTTTGTAGAAAAATACAGAAAGCATTCCATATTAAATATCAGCGACTCCTACCGGCCGTCTGTCTGTCTATATATATATATATATATATGTATGTTTGTCTGTATGTATGCTTTGCGATGCTAATGTACTTACAGATGTAGAAAAATACAGGAAGAATTCGATAATAACAGCGACCCATCCCGTCCGTCTGTCTATCTATATGAATGTTTGTATGTATGCATCGAGATACTAATGTAGGTACTTGCGGATGGAGAAAAACACAGGAATCATTCGATATTAAGTAATAGTGACCCATCCCGTCCGTCTGACAGGCCCTATACTTACATTACCTAGTCGTAGATGATTTTAATGACTGGAATTGTTTTGTGAAGGTCCTAACATTTTAAAGACATGCATGGTAGTTTGGTTGCATTCTTTATACAACGTTGGTGGCAAACAAGCATACGGCCCGCCTGATGGTAAGCAGTCTCTTTAGCAACAAGTATTTGTCTCGAAAACCACCTATTTGATGAAGTGGGTCTGATGATGAAGACATAATATATGATACCCAATATATGAATCTTGCCTTATACATATCATATATCACCTTTAAACGAGCAATTCTTGTATATATATTTATTTATTAAAGTGTCATTTTTATTCTAGAGTCAGTCCATGAAAAGTCTGCAGCGGATTTGATAGCTCACGCAGTGCACGTGTTATTTTAAACGTCAAACTTCTATGAAATTATGACGTATAAATGACACTTGCACTGCGTGGGCTATCAAATCCGCTGCAGACTATTCTTGGTCCGACTCTATCGCCCCAAATTTTTTGGGCTGTTTTTAGCATGTCGCGTTGCAGAAGAAGTTGTTTAACATCATTTAATTTTGGCTACAAATAAATAATGACCACCAAAGAATACTTTGGTACCCTAAATAAAAAAATCATGCTCACCAAAATAAATTACTGAACACCAAAAAAATAAGGCCTAAAAATACAAAAGTACCACCGTTTTAATTGCGACTGCACTTCAAATTGTATTCAAATACCAAATATATTGAATGATCACCAAAAATCATTAATGATCACCAAATCTTGAAGACTTTGGTCATGCGATATTTTCACCTAAATAAACCACTATGATTACTAAAAAATTTATACATATTACCAAATAAAGTAAACTGATGCCAAAATTACTGGCCCCTCCCGCTCAACCCCCCGTACCCCGCACCGCATACCCACCTAACCTACTTTTCTAGTAGCATTTCGTTATGCTACTAGAAAAGTAGGTTAAACTGCTATCAGTTTGAACTGCTATCAGTTAAGTGGGTTAGGTTAGGTTAGCACTGCGACACTTACAGAAACGAAATGGTACTAGAAAAGTAGGTTAGGTTAGGTTTGAACTGCGACCTTTACAGAAACGAAATGCTACTATAAAAGTGGGTTAGGTTAGAACTGCGATCCTCACGGAACCGAAATGCTACTAGAAAAGTGGGTTAGGTTAGGTTTCAACTGCAACCCATACAGAAACGAAATGCTACTAGAAAACTGGGTTAGGTTATGTTAGCACTGCGACACTTACAGAAACGAAATGGTACTAGAAAAGTAGGTTAGGTTAGGTTTGAACTGCGACCTTTACAGAAACGAAATGCTACTATAAAAGTGGGTTAGGTTAGAACTGCGATCCTCATGGAACCGAAATGCTACTAGAAAAGTGGGTTACGTTAGGTTTGAACTGCGACCCTTACAGAACCAAACTGCTATCAGAAAAGTGGGTTAGGTTAGGTTTGAACTGCGACCTTTACAGAAACGAAATGCTACTAGAGAAGTGGGTTAGGTTAGGTTTGAACTGCGACCCTTATAGAAAAGAAATGCTACTACTCGTAGAAAAGTGGGTTAGGTTAGGTTTGAACTGCGACCCTTACAGAAAAGAAATGCTACTAGAAAAGTGGGTTAGGTTAGGTTTGAACTGCGACTCTTACAGAAAAGAAATGCTACTAGAAAAGTGGGTTAGGTTAGGTTTGAACTGCGACCCATACAAAAAAGAAATGCTACTTGAAAAGTGGGTTAGGTTAGGTTTGAACTGCGACCCTTACAGAAACGAAATGCTACTAGAAAAGTGGGTTAGGTTAGGTTAGAACTGCGACTGTTACAGAAATAAAATGCTACTAGAAAAAGGTGACGAAGTGCATTAAATAATTTAATAGGATAACGATACTTATATTAAATATTAGCACATTTTTAATTAAAATGGGGTTACAATTTTGGTGGTCATTTACTATTTTTGGGTTTACAATGATTATTTTGGAGTCATTTGCTTTAATAGGATAGCAAGATTTAAAAATTTGGTTATAATTTTACATTAAAATGGAGTTATAATTTTGGTGGTCATTTACTATTTTTGGGTTTACAATGATTATTTTGGTGTCATTTTCTTTAATAGGACAGCAAAATGTAAAAATTTGGTTATCATTTCACATTAAAATAGGGTTTGAAATTTGGTAATCATTTACTATTTTTGGGTTAATAATGATTAGTTTGGTGTCATTTCCTTTAATAGGATAGTAAAATGTAATACAATTGGTAATAATTTCACATTAAAATGGTGTCATAATGTTGGTGATCATTTATTATTTTAGGGTGGTAAAATAGTTTTTTTTTATATTAAATTTTACTAAATCTGGTGATCAGTTAAATAGCAGCCTTTAATTTTACATTTAAGAACATAACGGATCCAATACTTAACTCATTAATTAAGGCTGATATTTGCTTGTAATTTCATACAAAATGGAGATCGTCGATTTTGGGCCCGGAGTAAACCATCACGAATATGGTACAGACTATTACAGTAAGTATATACGCATTTTATTACTGAAATAAATATAATATTGGGTAAAAATAAAACGGGAATTAGAAATATATAATTAAAAGATATTATAGTATTCATTTTCGTAAATCAATGTATTATAATTTATATATTAACAAAAGCCTTGCTGTCGTCAACATCTTTATTAGCATTGACATAAAGCTCAACTTCACACAAACCGTGAGGTTTTTTCACTCAGGAGTTATAAAATCTCATTGCATTAAACCAAAGACATATGTAACTTATTAAACTATGTATAAGGTGGGTAGCCATAAGTCATAATTGACATAAGTGCGTTTCGAAACTATTCAAAATATCAGTAGTGTCATTCGTTATTTATTGAATATATATATACCTACTTTAAAATTCTAAATCGACTCTAAAAATGCCTAAAATAAGTAGTTAAGAAATATAGTAATTCGAATTTTTATTTAGTTACCGTAAAACGGTGTGAAAAGACACGATTTTCAACTTCAAGGACGATTTTCGCCAATAATCCAAATGAAAAATTGATATCATTTTTTGAGTCTTGGTTAATTCTTCAATTTTGCATTTGTGAAATAAATGTTTACCTTCCCAATTCAGAGAAAATAAAAGAAAACTACCTGTTTTCTCCATAACCTTAAAACGGGGTCGATAGACACAAGAAAAGGGTGAATAGAAATATTAAGTTTTAGTTGTCATAAGCATCGAATTTGGTAATTATTATGTTGATACTCTATTGACAAATGGTATATATATCTGTTAAATAGCTACTTCACACAAAATTATTTTTTCGTGTCGTTTAACCCCCAAGGCGTGTCTTTACACCCCTTTGTTGTATCTATATAGGGGGTGACGTAACTATTCATCCCATATGCGTGTCCACTGACCCCTTTAACACGTAAAATTGCTTGTTATTAGTTTTTTGCAAAAATAATGCGTCTTTATTGAGCAAATTAGTGATATTATTTATTATTTAGGTACTACAGATACTATATTGCCAGGTTAGCTAACTTTTACTTAGTTAATGTCAAAACATTTACCGCTAGAACAAAGTTCAGACAGGCTTCATTTCTTACCTCGGCGAGACCTTACTTTAGAGTCAAATAAATCTAACTTTTAGGCAGTTTGATTAAGTTCTTTTGGTATCAATGTAGAGAATAAATAGTCTACTATATACGCATTCCAAAAAATCTAATTTTAGCGATGTACGTTTTTAAATAAAACAACTTGAAAGAAAAAGTTCAAAATTTTTCTATTCACCCCGCGATTTCTGTTGACCCCGTTTTACGGTACATAGTTTGGAGATTTAAACGAGTTCAGAGGGGCTACCGCGAAAACCGAAATTCGCAAATTGCGGGGATCTTTCTCTTTTATTTCAATGAAGGCGTAATTAGAGTGACAGAGAAAAATGCCCGCAATTTGCGAACTTCGATAGTTATAGCACAGAATACGACGATATGCTACTTTTATTTAACGAAACGCAACCATTTTTTTTAATCTGTCAAATATTTTCAAGTAACGCCAACCTTAAATAAATCTTACTTCATTGAAAGAAGATTTAAAATGGATCTGTTCACTCTCCGTAGAAGTAACAGTGAACTTCCGAACAAGAACAAAATATAACTTTTTATTGAACGCGAATACGTTTTCAGTTTAATTTACATGTCAGACTTTGCCTATTTTATTTTAAAAAGCCAAAACACTTTTACAGAATAGTGTGAGTAGTATATAAAACGCTTTTGTATATAAAAGTTTTTCTTGTCATGTTCAAGTTTTTATTGCAGTATTTCTCAAAATTCCCGTTATATTTCGTGATTCTGTTTTTATCATCATAATCTTGGAATTATAACGATTAATTTCCTATATATATATACATATACATATATACATATATATATATATATATTACATGTATACGTTCAATTTGCGAGGGGGCCCAGGAAACGCCTAAGAAAATCGACGATCTCCTTTAAGGACAGTAGACCTTATTAACCTTAAATACGGTAGGGCTTCTGTCAAATTCAAATAGAATCAGTCAAAATACATAAAGATGCATAAAGATGTGTATGTTAGTAGTAAAATTCAACTTTAATTCTAGTAGTTAGAGTTCATAATGTTTTGTCATTATTCTTTATGTGTATCTGGAATATTAAAGAACATTGGCTACTTAGATTGTAATGTGAATAGCAATATAGCAAATATTCATCGTGGCAGTTTGTAACTTAGCAACTGTTGTTTTTACGTACTGTCACACAAAAGTAAATGTCGTAAACAGAGATATTATAAGATTATTATCTATTCATTTTAAAGTGTAACCGAAAATAGAGCAAGCATTAAACACGACGATTATTCAAATAGGGAAATTAGTATCCCAATATTATAACACTGGTGGCTTAAAATTTTAGTATTGTAGTGCTCGAGGCAATTTTAATTTTGTTCACGACATCCATGTCCGCGATTTTGCGATTTCATTTCGCTAAAGATGTGTGGGAGGAACGAGAGCGCATCTACGGAGGTACCTGCTTAGACAAGGCCTGAAATGATTCAGCTACAAAATGGATGGACCCGTATCATGACATCATTACTCATGTGTTAAATTTAAAGAATATCTGGAGCAAACTGTGTACGGAGTCAAAGCTACAGAGCGTGACTCGTAAATAATAACACACTTTCCACACTTGCATTGAAATGTACTACAGTTTTGTTGTGGACCATTAATTTAGAAACGACCGCCTAGTCCGAGTTCAATCTTGATTTTTAAGAGGTTGTTTTGTGAAATAAATGGTATGTTAGATCCCTTTTAATTTTAACACAAATTGTAAAATGACTCTCTGACAAAAACTATTGCAAGTAGGTTATTTATTTTATTTTAAATAAACTATTCTAAAATAAAATAAAACTAAACTAAACTACATCTAAAAAAGGCAAGAGGCTCTGGCTGCGTTACCCCGCTGAACTGCCAGGCTGAAGCGTTAAGCGAGGTAACTGCCAGGCTCCAATTTCACCACGGTGACAGGTGCGACAATTGTAAAACATCACTGTTGCTGACGTCACAGGCATCCATGGGCTACGGTTACCGCTTACCATCGGGCGGGCCGTATTCCTGTTTGCCACCATCATTGTTTAATTAAAAAAAACTTTATTATATCGGAAAAAAACTGATATTTCTCTTGCTAAGTTTATGACAATTGTCACAAGAAACACTACAATTGTCACGAAATTCCGACATATCACTCATTACCTGTCTTGAATTACCTACAATTCTTCTAAATCTTGACAATTGTCAGAAACTTCGCAAAAGAAATATCTGTTTTTTTTCGATATAATAAAGTTTTTTTAAATAATACAATGATGGTGGCAAACAGGAATACGGCCCGCCCGATGGTAAGTGGCAACCGTAGCCCATGGATGCCTGTGACGTCAGCAACAGTGATTTTACAATTGTCGCACCTGTCACCGTGGTGAAATTGGGGCCAGGTCATGTTATTTTTATTTATTGTTTTTTTACTTGTTTTTTGTACCATATATATGATTAAATGGAGTTGAAGTAAAGCTTTTAAATAAATTGTTAACGCAATAGAGTATTCTTCGGTGTATAATGTTTTATTTAACCTGTTCGCCTTACCTACATTTTGTGCCCCATATGCTACGACTTGATACTTATGTTACATATATGTATGGGTTGTTTACGCGCATTTTGTTGCTTGGCGTTGGTTACAATTTTCAAGGTAACATGAATAAGGGCATTAGTAACCGTCTACCTAGTCCTAAAAACAAGTATTATAGAAATATGTATGTAGAGAAGATAAGGTAATAATAATATACTCGGTCAAACAAATCTTATCAGTAGAAAAAGGCGCGAAATTCAAATTTTCTATGGGACGATAACCCTTCGCGCCTACAATTTTTAAATTTGCCGCCTTTTTCTACTAACAAGATTTGCTTGACCGACTATAATACGAAGTTCGAACTTTCAATAGGAGAAGCAGAGCCAGCGCTATTATCATTTGTCTTTATCTTAGTCCAGGTTTCATACTCTCAACACTCAGATACAGCTTGGCAAAAAAGAGTAGAAATTAAAAAGTGGCAACACTGTAGTGTCGTCCCTTTCAAACTAATTTCTATAAGAAAACGGGACGACACTACAGTGTTGCCACTTTTTAATTTCTAATACTCTTTTTTGCCAAGCTGTAGTTCGGTTACCATTAACTCGCTGCTATTTAGCTAAAAACCTTTTTCCTGTTTTCATCGTTATATAACGAAAAGATATAAAAATAGGTTATATATTCATTTACACGACTAATTGAATTAATTGCCATCTATCGACGCTTCAATCATTACGATGACATTTTATGCACTTAGCAAATTTACTGCCATCTTTCGATACAGACCTAAAACATTGAGAATGCCTTGTGACTAAATTTAAACCATGTTCTTTCACTGAAATGTGTTAAGTATCACCTAGGTCGCCATCTAGTTGAGCATAGGCTAAAGGTATAACGCCATCTGAGCGAGAGTAAATTTTTACGAGGCACGTTTTTTTCTTAGACTTTACACATCTTATACGAAGTTATATATATCTCTGGTAATACATTTATAGCGACATGAAAAATACATAGCAACATTTTAAATCCAATAGCCAAACTTAAAAGTGTTATATTATTATGTCATATTGTGTTAATTTATTAAGAATATTGGCATTGTATATTCAATCAGCTACTTAGCAGTTTTCCTAATTGATGAATCATGTTCTGAAATGCAAATAAAAAGATAGCTAAAACAGTTCAACAAGCATTAATTGGTTTGTTTCTGACATAATAATTCATTTGTTTAATTTTCGAAAAAAAAATTTGAAAGCGGTCCAAAAATTTCAAGCAAATTTGCAGATTCACACAAAACAATCGTAAAAAGAACGTAACAGAAATTCATAAAAAACTTCCCGCTTCCCAAATTTCGTCACAAAACAGTCCCCGAAAATATCGCGAAGTACAGTCGGGGGCAACAAAGTTTAACTGTGCCTACAGTACACTCGGCGATATAACCATTACGAGCGCGATAGCGAAGACATCGTAAACTCGCATTGTTGGGCCGTGAGGTGAGCGGGTGGAAAAGCGGAAGCGGGAGCGGAGGTCATGTTTTAGTAATGGAGTGTGTATGCTTATGCTTGGCTTCTCTCTTTCTTCGTTTCAATTGAAATTGTCTTCTGTCTTAACCTCTAGCCCAGACATAAAAACTTACCAAGGCAATTACAATTTTCATTTGTCAAAGATTGAAATTAGAATGTAACAAGAGACCTTTTTATATGCCTCTGGGTGGCTAGAGGATAAGACAGTTGAAGAAATAGAAATGACATGGACAACCACCTACAGTACCTACCTATACTTACCTCTTTTGTCGGATGATGGTCCCTATGACAGTTTCTTCAATTATCCCTAGATTGGGCTTAATTTAAGAAATAATGGAAGAAATATATTTTTATCGTATTTTATTACGTGAATGTTTAATTTCTAAATTAATGTGCTAAACTTCCTAGAAATTACTACAATCATTGTACGCGACTGTCGTTGGGACCATCATTTGACGCGACAGGTATTGAGTTGGTAACCTTCCAAAATATCTCTCATACTGTTAAACAAAAATTAAATAAGAGTCATAATGACTTGTAAGTAGACGTAAACATCAATCACCATAAAGCTTGTTCAAAAAATAATAGCTAAATGAACTGCTATGACAATAATAATATGATCCAAAATCTATTTTTATCTCAACATACTATGATCCATCTTTTCCACACTATAGGTACTGACACGAGAGCCAAGTAAAATACTTTCCACGGTTACCCTAGTTTTGCAGGTACGACACTGATAGTTGCCTACATCAACTAATATTAGCATAGCGTTGCTTTAACTTTGCATTAAAGCTCAATACAGCTGTAGCAGCTTCGAAACTCCGATAACTCTTCAAGACTTAATGGCCCCAAGGAAAGGGCGAACTTTTCTAATTTATTCATAACACGGAATCCCCGCTTGTAGAGTTGAAGAGTTTTTGTTAACAATACGGATGAGCGTTCAAACGGACCTGTAAGATTGTTAATGTTTTTTAGCGGGATAAGTTTAGATTGGCCTGCCGTTCTTAAGTGGCTTTAAATATATTCATGTTTATTTTAACATGGGCTTATTTTGACGATGCGAGAACTCGCATGCAAATACAAATACAAATGGTTTATTCGCAGTAATATGGTTACATAATGGTCTTAAGTAGGTACAAAATTGTTCTACATATTACGCCATTTATGGCGTGCGAATATCAAATGAAAAACTTAAAATTAAAGGACTAAATCTATCATGCAACTAACTTAACTAATTAATTACAGAGTCTACTTTGTAAGCAAAGAACTCGTTTATTGAGTAAAATACTTTATGAGTAAGCCATTGGTGGAGCTGAGCTTCATGACATTGCGGTTTTTGATCGGTCGGATGAATTGGACGTAACCAACAGTCCGCAATGTAACTAAAATCGCATGCATACGCACAGTCCTAACACGTGAACTCGCTCGGTGAGTTCTCTGTTTGTAGTCGCTTTTCTCTACAAAGCGGGAAAACGCTGGGATCGGCTACGAGCGTAGCGCTACGAAAACGTTGGCAGTGAAAGTGAATGTGATTCCCGGCACTCAATGTGTTAAGAAATTAAAAAACCGGTCAAGTGCGAGTCGGACTCGCGTTCCAAGGGTTCCGTACATTACACAATTTTTAACAATGTATTTATTTATGTGGAACGAGAATAAAATGCCTTTAAAAAACCCTACGGGTCGGATCAAACACTAAGTAATTAAGTCCGACTCACGCTTGACTGCACATTTCTAATAGGTTTTCCTGTCATCTATAGGTAAAGAACTATTTTGTGTATTTTTTTCAAAATGTTTAGACCCAGTAGTTTCGGAGATAACGGGGGGAGGGGGAGGGGATGGTAATTTTTTGCCTATTTTCTTAAATTACTTCAAAACAATTTGTCTTAAAATTATAAAAAAAAATACGATTGAGATTATCACAATGAGCTCTTTTATTTGATATATAACACGATATAGTTTGCAAAAGTTTGTTTTATAATTGTCTCATTTACCCCCGAAAAGTGCCTCCTATGTTTAAAATTGATTTATTTACGTTACATGTCCGTCTTCGGGTCACAGACTAACATATGTGTACCAAATTTCAACGTAATTGGTTGGTATTGGTATTGGTACAATTATTGTAACGTACTCGTACACTGACAGAATGATTATCATTTAGTTACCGTGCGCCTCTCTCGCGCACGTCAAAAGGAAAAAAACGGATCCCTTATAGGAACACTCGTGTGTCTGGCTGTCCGTCTGTCACAGCCTATTTTCTCCGAAACTACTGAACCAATTACGTTGAAATTTGGTACACATGCTTTTAACATTTTTGGCGATCAAAGAAATTTAAAGAAGATTGTTAATAGTGTCACAAAAGTTACCTGATTCACCCTGTATAATTACTATAATCCTCTAATACTTCCAAAAACAAAAAAAATAAAAAAAAACACTTGCATGAAAAATTCGAAAAGCTTACAAGCTAAAAATATCATCACCCCAGGATGTAACGTCGTAAAATAATTTCAAAAATCGTCCCCCGCGCCGCATGGACTCGTGGAGTTAACTTCGTAAATGTGGCAAAGGATCCTATAAAGGCAATTTGCGAGGCGGTGGTGGTAATCCCGGCGTGATTGGAGACGTTTTAATACAAAAAAAACGAGATTGCACTCTGTATGTTAATAAAAAGGATTATTAGGGTTTAGGGGTGGAACCCCCTCCCCCTCTTCTAACTTTCGAACCAAGACTCGATTTTCACTGACTAGCCTATTTTCAAACAGTGTCAATATTAGATATGTTTATTTTTTTAATACATTTAATGACTTGGAAATCGGACACCATGCTTTACTCTAACTCGAATGTGTATTGCTTCAAGCAATTCAAGCACTGCACGTGGTCAGTATAGCGTTCTAGATATTGACCCTCATTATCATCATTCCTTCTTTAATTTCCTGAAGAGCACAATTACGGCACTCGGGATTATCGTATCGTGGTAAACCCTAAATATTGATTAGAAATAGCTTTCAACTCTGTAGGAATTGTTGCAAATAAATCTTTACTTCCCCCGACAGCATGCAATTAGGGGTATCACAGGTGTCAATTTTATTTTAATTAGTTATGTCATTATTTACGGCCAAGTCAGTATAATTATGTATTAAAAAACCGGCCAAGTGCGAGTCGGACTCGCACACGAAGGGTTCCGTACCATTATCTATAAAAACGGTCACCCATCCAAGTACTGACCCCGCCCGACGTTGCTTAACTTCGGTCAAAAATCACGTTTGTTGTATGGGAGCCCCACTTAAATCTTTATTTTATTCTGTTTTTAGTATTTGTTGTTATAGCGGCAACAGAAATACATCATCTGTGAATTATCAATTTCAGCTGTCTAGCTATCACAGATCACGAGATACAGCCTGGTGACACTGCGGACGGACGGACGGACGGACAGCGGAGTCTTAGTAATAGGGCCCGTTTTACCCTTTGGGTACGGAACCCTAAAAATAAAGATATCGAATATTGACACGGTTTTAAAATAGGCAAGTCGATGGAAATCGAGTTCTGTGGACATCCCCCGGTACTGACTAAAACAACGACTTGGTTTAACATCTCAAAACTTTTTCGTAGTAGAAAAACTGCGTTGGCTTTCATCTTTTTACATGTAGACACTTTATGTTTTTGGTGGGATGTCTTCATCGGGTTTCGACACCGAGACTGGCAGGGCGGAAACAGACTAAATTCCAGCCAATAAAAAACTTGATGAACCAGGTGTGGCTCACTCCGAGATTTCGTCGCGTCGCTACAGGTACATGCGGCCTACACCAATCTTAGTGTCTAGCAGTAGTAGTTGCCGCACACCTCTACGTAACGGACGTTTGCTCGCGCTTGCGCCACCTAGCGGTCATATCTGTCGTAATAGACGCGTTTTGTTAGAGAGTGAACCTTCTATACCTAGTACTATTATTAATTCTGTGATGCTGCATTTTAATGAGAAAAGTCAAGTAAGAATATTGCTTCATAATAGGGCATTATTACATTAAATCCACCAAGTTTATTAACTATGGGGTGACGACGGAAATCAGATGTCTGCAAGAAATGGCGTCATTTCCTGCCGGCGCTTCTAATATTTTCCAAGGAACGCCATTTTATCATTGGTTTTGGACTATTTATAGATGTTAATATTTTCTATCCAACACGCACTTTAGTTCGATAATTTGAAATTCAAGTTAATAACATTTTAATAACAAAACTTCCGTGAGACACACATATGAAAGTTCATTAAGTATGCATAGAAAAGTTAATATAACGTTTAATTCTTAAATTAAAAATAAATACCATATATTTGTACACATACTTTGCAATATTTTGGTTACACATTTAAGAAAATGTTTATGTTATACATGCTTCAATAGTGGAAAATTCCAAATAAATAATAAATAGTTTTTTACGTTTTATGTATTTGATTTAATACAAACTAAAATTTTGGCCTATAGCTAACCACAACCATATTTTTTTTTAAATAAAATCCATTAAAAATCAACGAAATGAAGAAAATAGTCCATAATGTAAACCTTCTCAAGGAATTTTCTTGAACGACATTGAGGCAAAGAGAACATTTGTGTTTGAAGACAATGTAAAAATACGGAATTTTTCCTTCATTTTAAAGGAAGTTATTCCTTCCGAGATAACGTCATGTTTGGATGGCATCTTTAAAAAAATATGGGTGGACGGTGTTTTTTTAAAGACATTTATAGTTCCAAAGAAAACTTACAGCAATAAATCAAACAAAAAAAAAGAACAGACAATAAGCACAATAAAGTTTAAGTTCAGTAGTATATTTTTATTGAAGTTTATTTTACAGTCTCTACAGCACGAAGAATTTCGAAGATCGCGTGGCGATAGAGATACTAACAGGCAGGTCAATGTACGAAATTCTTCATGCTTTGCGTCCTTGCTTTATCTGCCAGTGTGAAGTGATTATTTTCAGCCACTTTAGCCTAGATGCTTAGTAGTGTGTCTGTAAGGCTAGTGGTCTTAGGTTTGTAACCCGGCCATATTGTGTAAAGAGATATTTATTTTCTGATTTATAAATGTAATTTCCTTTTAAGTTATTAGGTACGTATCTTAGTACCTAGCTGCCTTTTTTGAATATCGCTTCTTGTACCCATAACACAACTTATTGATACATATTTTAGATCATGTTGAATTGTGTAGTAAGGTTCTCCAATTTTATTCCTATTAATGCAAAAGTAGGTAATTCTGTCTATCTGTCTGTCACCTCTTAAACCACTGAACTGATTTAGATGAAATTTCGTATGGAGATAGTTTGAGATCCGAAGAAGGATATAGGATAGTTTTATTAATCATCATTATCATCATATTTACTACTAGTTTATTATAGTTTTATTAATATTTAAAACTTTCGCGTTTTGAGCACAGTATTAACTCACATTTATCTAGTTCTTTATTCAGTTAGCCGCGACCACAACCAGTGAAACCTGTGTCGAAACGTCGGTAAATAAAGGTAATAAAATAAATGTAATGTAATTATGTGATGTATTTTATAATTAATGTAATTTTGGTGTAATGTTTTAATTTGTAATACTTATCTTTGATTAAAAACTATAAAATAAAATACCCTTCTATAAATGTGAGTTAATATTCTTCTCTTCTTTGCCTGTCCCTCTTCCCAGTTTATCTGGGGCCGGGTCTCCTTGTATATCTGCGCCAGAGAGCTCTGTTCCATTCTGGCTTGTCTGCGTACTCAATTTCTCTTTCCGGATCTCTTTCTGCATGTCTGACCACCTGGTGTTGGGTGGTCTTCCCCTTCCTCGGGATTGGTTGGGTATATTTAGGGCCTTTTTAACAGAATGGTCATCATCACGTCTAAGGATATGGCCATACCAGTGCATTCGACTTTGAGTTAATATTATAATTTTGTTATATAAAGATGTTAATTGGTAACTTTTAATGGGGAAATCACCTAGATTTCCTATAAACACCTTTACTAACCATGGTTACAATTTTCAGCTCAACTCTTAAAAAAATAAAACAACAACATACATGTAAAAAATACTCCTACTTCTTTTGAATCATAACAATTTATATTGGTAATTATTTTATGAATTTCTTACGAAAACAAGAACGCAAAGCGCTGTCACTTTAGTCACAATTTTCTCGTCTTTTAGTAGGTATTCCTGTCTCCCGGAAACATTAAAAAATATCATAACGAGCTTTTTCTTTTCCTTGTTCATTCAGGGTTCTGTAAGTAAATATTTGGTTATTTTTAGGGTTCCGTACCCAAAGGGTAAAAACGGGACCGCATTACTAAGACTCCTCTGTCCATCTGTCTGTCTGTCACCAAGCTGTATCTCATGATCATCAGTGATAATGTATTTATGTCGCCGCTATAACAACAAATACTAAGTACGGAACCCTCGGTAGGCGAGTCCGACTGGCACTTGTCCGTTTTGTTTTTACTTTACTGAACTCAGCACATTATCAGTCTAATCTTCAACACGAGGCAAAGACAGGAGAGTTTCTCTTACCCTACCTAACCTTGTCAACATTTTTATTTTCCACTGTATTTATCACTCCAACCTGGTCCAATGACAAACAAGCTCGAGCTTGCCTCCATATTTTTCGCAGCAGCTTTGATAATTACAGCCTCTTAATTAACGTAGTGAAACTTGCTGAGTGTTTCTAATTCCGTCTAAAATACTTTTCGTGTTTTGACGCTTCCTTTTTTCCAAGCTTTGATTGTTTAAAAACTGCGAGGTGTTTATTTAATTTTCTTGTTAAATGGACTTCGTTAGATAAAATGTTAATTATTTTCCTCATTTTCAATAACTTTTATTTAGATGTACCAGTAAATAACAAGCTTCACTTAAAAAAAAGGTTACATAATTAGATTTTCTTAGTGAATAGATTCAGGCGTTACTTTGCGGAAATCCATATAAAAGCTAAATCCATAGCAAAGTAAGTAATATTTTGGTTTTAATTCGATTTTCTTATTTTTGAACACCTTATTATTTATATTATACAAAAAAATATATGAATAATATTTATTAACTCACATTTATAGACGGGTCTATCGCGAATTTATTTTATTACCTTTATGTATCGACGTTTCGACACGGGTTTCACTGGTCGTGGTCGCTGCCATAGTCTAATAAAACATGGTCTTCTCTTCCCAGAGTGACACAAGCCTACGTCACAATAACATTGCCACTTTATATAGCGCTATCGCATATTATCATATAGCGCTGTCGCATGATGACGTAGGCTTGTGTCAGTCACGTGACCACGAAAAGACGGGAAGAGAGTACCAGGCGGAGTATATTAATTATACCATGGTCGCTGCTAACTGATGTCCCAACAAAATGTCAAAACAGAGATTTGTGCAACTACCCGACGAAGACGATGTGAGTTAATGTGTTCAAAACGCGAAAGTTTTAAATATTATATGAATAATATTGTAGGAAAGAGAGAGGACAGGGTTTACCCAGGCACTCCGAGTCCGATTTACGAAAGTTGTTGCAGTCAATAGTCTTAAACCTACACTCTAAAAAAAATTTGGTTGGCCCAATCAATATCTTGATAGTCGTAATCAAGCATCTTGATTCCATACGAGCCTAACAAGAACTTAGACACATCAAACAAGGTAATTCTGATTGCTATTACTATTGTTATGTAACTGAACCAATTAAGATCTTGTTCAATATTTATATGAAAAATAATTATACTAACTAAGGGCTTGATAATTATTATCATGATACGTAACTGTAACAACTAAAACAAACAAGTTAGTTTAACTAAGAAGTAAATCAATGTTAACATGAAGAATTACTGTATTAACTATTTGACCCAAATAAGTTCAACTAAGAACATGATTACACCGACTTATGCACCTTATTAGCCTGAGCTAAGATATTGGTCAATTTGAATCTATTGTTTAATCATTTCAACTAAGATGTAAATCAATGTTAACATGAAGAATTACTGTATTAACTATTTGACCCAAATAAGATCAACTAAGAACATGATTACACCGACTTATGCATTTTATTAGCCTGAACTAAGATATTGTTCAATTTGAATCTTAATTTTTTAATCATTTCAACTATGAAGCTTGTTTAGTACAATACCATTCTTTGAAGTATTTGAACAAATTAAATTATTTTTCAGAAAATATTTAAATATTTTTAATATTTTTGTGGGGGGCGCCACAAGCCTTCAGTAGGAAGTGCATATACTTGGAAAATTTGACTAATGTCGCTGTGGCCCGGTGGCCGAGTGGTTCAGGCACCTGCCGCGATAGCAGAGGACGCTGGTTCGATTCCAGCCTGGGGCACTGGAGGCCTTGGTCACTTTTTCTTAGTATATGACAGTTATTTCAGTTTATAATACCATTCTTGTTCAATTGTACTATGACTTACTTTGTCTCATTTACTAATACATGCTAATACATTTATTTCAGATCTCTAGTTTTTTTACGCGCCGTGCTGAATAATGCTGATGGTCCTCGTTGTTATACTCAAGGCATTAGTCTTAAATACTAAGATATACATTTATTTCAGATCTTTTTGGCGATCGGCCTAGACCGGTTTACGTTTAGCTTTACAAACACGGGAGGAGGCGTGCTTGTGAAATGTGAAGCCATACCGGTCTAGGCCGATCCTCAAAAAAATCTGAAATAAATCTGTAATCTGTATTACCTACTTAGTATTTAAGACTAATGCCTTGAGTATAATACGAGTACGAGGACCAGCATTTATTCAGCATGGCGCGTATAAAAACTAGCACAAAGGAAATTTATCAAATTTAAACGAATAAGTAGTTAATAAAATATAACAACAAAGAAAGGGATAAAACATAATTAAACTAAATCAGGCCCGTAAAGTTTTATGAAAAGGGGTAAATAAATAAAACAAAAAAATATTATAATAAGATGTTATTTATTAATTTAAACATTTTGAAAGTACACTACACTCACAGTGTCACTACGCGAGTTTGATTCGGATTTCACTGGTTATTGTTAGACAAACAAATCACAGGATTCCACACATTTGACAGTTTAAAACCCGATCTTCACGATTGAAATTTTTATATTTGTGAATTTCAATGGCTTCTCTTACCAATCTTGGTATATAGTGGTGTCGAAATGACCTTGGGACTACGCAACTCGATCCAGTGATTATTGTACCCGATTGTTCTTGACCGCAGCGATGTGTTCTTTAATTCTGCAGGCAATAGTGCGTTTGGTCTGCCCAATGTGCGAACTACCACAACTGCACTCAACTTTATACACACCAGGTTTTTCCAGAGGAATAAGTAATTGAATGAGCTTAACGCAACTGCATGCTACTGAGACTCGACTGCTCGCTCGCACGGTGGCACACGCCGCGAGAGGGGCGCGGGCGGGGCGGAGAGCGGGTGTACAGGCGCTCCCCCCGCTTATCTCTTGATTGATCGGATTAACCGATTATTTAATTTAATTATTAAGAAAATCGATTTAACAAATAATTCTTAGTAGAATGGAATATTAGTTTCGCAATTAATACAATAATTTGATCATAATGGGATTGAATGTTTTATCTGCGTTGTTCTAAATATTGTATGTTTAGTTGATTGAATTACCAAATCTTATGTAAATCAACAAAGACAAAATAATCAAATAAACTATTAAAATGTTCATAACTATTAACATATTTATCTGTTTTAATTAATTTGTTAAGGATTGAATTAACCTACGTTACATAATTATGCCAACAAGTTAATAATAGATGCAAAGTATACAATTGTTAGGATTGATAACATACCTACTTTATTAGTTCAATCACAGATACACTTATTGTTTTAAGTAATCAGCTTTCTTTGATTTATATAAGATCGTTATTGTTGTAATTAACTTAACGTCAACTAAGAGAAAACTGCTCTTAGTTGGTCTTCATTTTTTAGAGTGTACAGTAATTAATTAATTTACTTACTTTTAAGAGATTTAGCCGTTTATATAAAGGCAGGTACTCGCAGTCTCGCCGCTAGTACCTACTGAATAATCTAGTTAAGTAATATAATTATCCACGTTGCGTTTTCTGCCATTCGCAATGTTTACTACTTAATTTTTTGTCAATAGCTTTCTTTCCCGAAAGCATTTCTAACCAATCGCATATTTTTCCATTATATTTAATTTTAAATACATACATATCTACATATCTTATTTTCCTGATAGGTTTTCAAACCATTAATTTTGCATTATGTTAAATACTGTAAGCTTCAATTTGTTAACATATTCTGGTGGATCAACGGTCTGTATTTGTATTCAATTAAGGTATCGGTCCGTCCCTTGATAAGAAACAGTTTCAAGCTTGTATAATCTTATCGAAGACTTAGAGTATCCTGTTGTAAGAACAATACTGTTTTGTCGCACAGAATATTATATCGAGGCTTATGTTTAACCCTTCGGGGCTATTGTTTATTAATTTATAAGCCGTTATTGGGGAGCGATAGAGACTATTGGGACTACAGTTAAAACCCCTTAAACCCTTCCCCGTACCCTTCAAAAAAGGGGCAGGTTTGAGTACGTATGTAAATATTATTTATCGTGTACCATACATTGATTCAACAAACTGAAGATACAATTTTTTTTAAACTATGTAACATAAATCATAAATAAACGCAAGCCTTATATCTGCAAACATCGTGGAAGGCCGTGAGTTCAAGCCTCCTCGGAGCTCAATATTGCTAACAATTCCGTTTCAGAAAAAAATACAAAACAAAAACGATCAAAAGTAACGTGCATTCGATGCCCCGTTGCAAATTTAAGGGTTAAGATAGCGATAAGTAATGTGGTTTCAAAAGATTTAAAAAAATAGGAAGGGATTTAGTACATCAGTGTCTAACGGCAGAGCATTCCATAACCAAACAGCACGTCGAACAGTTATGTAAAAGAGTCTAATGTTTTCAGGTTTATGTTTTTGGTGAGATTATTTAACAACACATGGTAGTACTTACTTTTATGCACTTCTTCTTCTTCTTCTCAGCATATTTGCGTCCACTGCTGAACATTATGCCTCTTTCATGGATTTCCATGTTGTTCTGTATGCGGCGGTTCTATGCCAGGTCGGCCCTGCCGTCTTTCTAATGTCGTCCGACCATCTGGCTCGTGGTTTTCCGTCCCTCCGGCTTCCCAGTCGAGGTCTCCAGAACAGTACTCGCTGGCCCCATCGGTCGTCATCCCTGCGGCAGATATGGCCGGCCCATTTCCACTTCAGTTGCGCAATTATTTTGGCGATGTCGGTAACTTTCGTGCGTTGGCGAATGTCCTCATTCCGAATTCTGTGTCGCAGGAAGATCCCGAGCATCGCGCGCTCCATAGTAGTCCATAGCTCTCTGTGCCACTTTTAGCTGCCGCCCCCTTCCGACAGTCAACATCATATTTTATGCCCTATAGCATGATATTAGTGTTTATTCAGCTAGATGTTTAACAACCGACACTCGACTTCCTGAATCCATGTTGACCAAAACCACAAACCACTGCAAACACGGTAACGTTGAACATAATAATCTGAATGGTTTAACCACACCTTACAAAGTAAATTTGTCCCAGCGAGACCTCTCTCAATTTTAACGCGCGGGTCGCGCTTAAAATGCGATATAATAACGAATTTCACTCTGTGAGCGCGTCGACTCTGCATAAAAGTGTGGTGTAAAACGACATGGATAAGCGTTTTCGGAAGTTGTATTTAGAGTCGGGGAAATGGTTTGTCAATTGGGTCCAGGACGTGCGGAAATTCCAAGTAGTAGTCCGAGAGTAAATTGCATTAACCTACTATAAATATGGTGACTATGTCATCTTTTGTCACTTTGTTAAGCCAAAATGGGCCGTATCACAGGATAGTAGTTTTTTTTACCAGACTGCCGAAAGGGTTAGGTTATATTAAAACATGTTAAAAGTGCTCGCTAAATTGAAAAATAAAAGTCACATGGACATTACCACACATTATTTAGTTTTCGATTAGCATTGTCGAGTCACGATTATCGCCCTGACCCGTTTAGCATCATCATTATAAACTAAAGATCTTTTCCTTACGATACGACATGTACTAACGAGTCTGATACGACACGACAATGCTCTCTGCTATGATCGGTCTTGATGAATTCATCGTATCCCAACAGATATCACAACATGTTCTTCCTTCTATTTTCAATGGTTCTTAAAAGGCGCCGAGTTCTTGAACTAATCCCCACCCACGGAACCGCTGAAATACCTTACCCTTCGGCCAGAAGTCCGCACCCGCGATGGTTTCCAGCAGCAGCCAGGGCACGTGTACCATAAATGAGTTGAAGCAGACGTACCTAATAGCGCGATCGCAGCTGGAACACTTTCGGCTCGAAAAATTCCGCTACCTATCCAAACTCAGACCACCACCCAAAGCGGTGCCGGGAACTTGTGTAATTTATTCATAGTCGAGTAATGACACTCGATTACTTTAGCGTCAACCCTTTACAGCGAGGTTCCGAGGCTTTTTTAAACTGCAACCAAATTACTGGCTCAGACAGGTGAGGTTTGAATAATTTTTTTCTTAAGTGTGTTTTGTTATTTTGATTGGTTCGTGAAAGGGTTAGGAAATTGTTTTTTTTTCGTTGCGAAGTTTAATTATGTTATAAATGTTGTTAAAGGGGTGTTGGAGTTAACAGTGCACAGTGGTACAATACGTATAATAACTGGCATCAAATAATATTGTCATTGCGTACGAAAAAGCACCCATAACAAAGGAAAGTATTAACTATAAAATACAGATTAAAATAAAAGAAGGAACTAGGTACTAAAAGGGAGAGTGTCTCTTACATTTTGTTACTTTTCTACTTGAGCCACTTTTACGTCTCTATTTATGATTGGCTGGTAGAAAATGCGTTTAGGCATTAAGTCCGCCTTTGTAGGTACATTATTTATGCATTTTGTGCAGTAAAGTTTAAATAAATCAGTAAACTACAAGCGATTATATTTTTCCATTATTATTATTTTCATTCCATTAATTGAATCTTAGTAATATAATATATTATTATGTTATTCTTCCACTATGGGAACGAATTATTAAATAGTAATCAAACTGTGCCTCAAACATAGTGGCCAAAGTGTTTTATAAATAATATAATAATATCCTTATAGAATTGATTAGTAACCAATAAATTCTAGTTCATATTACATAATAAATTAATAATTCAAACTCGTTTCAAAGGGTAGATTTTCATCTACGATCAATTTACAAAATTAGTCAACTAATTAAAATGACTAACGAGCAATATTTTGACGTTATCGCTAGTATCTCCGTGTTTTCTGTTTTATTTCAATATTTAGATTGGAAAGGTTAATTGGGGTTAACTGAGTTAGGCATCTGTAATGTTTATATTACAATGCTTTTGCGCTCGAAGTTACATTAATAATTTGTAAAATATTTTAAAGTTTAAGTCTTGTAGAATTAATTAGCGTTGTCGAATAATTTACATTTAAAACAATAGGTAGGTATCTAAAAAACTATGGCTTTAAAACAACATTTTCAACAAACAATATTTTTGTAACGTTAGAGAAATTTACGGGTCTAGAGAAGAAAGGGGAACAACCCTAATACCAATGTTAGTAAAAATAGACAGTCATATCAAATCAATTGCCTTTGCCACACATTAAAAAATATTGACCTTTATAAAAAATATGGAGTTAAGCCTAGTAATGATTGAATGATTAAAAAAAAAAACTATTTATTTTGTCTATTTTATTTAACTTTTATTTTTTTTAATAATACGACACTAAATAACAACATATTTTCTTAGAAATTTGATATTAATGATGACACTCACTTTGCTATTGCAAATGCCGTGCATAGTTAGCTTGGTCCGTCTGTAATGGCTTTACATTTGACTTGTGCCAATTGAATCCGTGACCCGATCGATACCCATTTAATCCGTTTAATTTCGGCAACGTGCCGAGATCGAATATTCGTATATACGATACGTGTCAACGTGCCGTCATATAAAACGCAGATTACAACGGCTAGAGAACTGCGGTAAAAATCGCTGGATGCTAATTCAAACTCACATATTATAGTGACATCAAACTGATATCTAAATGATGTCAGTCGCCCGCGCCAATACATCTCCGGACAAGTACGAGCGAAATGCGCGCGCGACTATATAGATAAATCATTTTATCGCGATGTAAGTTTAAAATGGCTTCCTGATCTCTCAGGATGTGTATTCTGATTTCAAAAATATGTTTATTAACATGTAATGATTTTCGGCGCATCTCTGGACCTGGGTACCTATACACGGTGGCTAAAAAATGACTGCATTCCCTTTGCCAGGGAGGTTTTGGGATTATACTGAGTAACTTTTACTATGAGACTAACCAAAAAAAATGGATCTGCCAAAATGTATGATATGAAACAGCCAAAAATTTTTTTCGCGATTTCGGGGTTGGTCCCATAGTAAAAGTTCCTCAGTATAATCCCAAAGCTTCCCTGGCAACGGGAATGCAGTTATTTTTTAGCCACCGTGTATAGGTACCCAGGTCCAGAGATGCGCCGAAAATCATTACATGTTAATAAACATATTTTTTAAATCAGAATACACATCCTGAGAGATCAGGCCACCCTGTATATATATTAGAATAATATTTGCGTGACGCACTAAATAAAATAGACAAAACATATTACAATTTAACCAATTTCTTTGTGTAGGTAACAGAAACTTTACCAAAAATTTAGATGAATAAAAGTCTTTCAGTAAATACAAATTTTTAAACCCATTCACATCTCGATGCGGCGGTTTTTTCTTCAAGTGCGCCTTCTTTTTACACATATGTTCCTCGTCATGTTGAAATGGCTTATTTGAATGCAAAACACGTAGATTTGTTTGCATCGATTTATAAAATTAACACGCGTTTCATTGGATCAAAATAACGAGTTTAAGAACACTTTTAATTTAAAAAGACCTTCGGAATACCTTCGGTTTTACGCGTCACTTTGTTAATTATTAGTCAGGGTAATTACTAAGTAAACGGTAAATTAGTTTTAATTAAGATTGATTTGAATTTTATTCTATTATTCAGATATTTCCAGCTAATCGAATTTAAACTGTCGTACTAACATTAACCTAATTTAACGGTTTAATTCTCGTGTTTTTAGTGACTCATACATTTTTCGGAGAACCAAGGTCTCCATTTTTAAGCATTAACGACTCGGCCACGACAATGCGCGACTTGCGACGGTCGCATGATATCGTGGCCGAGCCGTTAACAGTGCATGAAAACCTAGCGGTCTGCCACTGCGTCGGGTGCGCGATGAGATAAGTACTAAACACCGACGGGGGGGGGGGAGGTTGAGCTTTTGAAAATGGAGACCTACGCTCTCCGAAAAATGTCGTAGGAGTCATTAAAAACACGAGAATTAAACCGTTAAATTAGGTTAAGGTTAAAACCAAGAAACCGACACATTTTTGTCCTATTAACTCGAACTTGATACCTAACTAGAAATCTCCGGTAAAACTCAATTTTAAACAATTCAAAATGGAAACTATAGGTCTAGATTAAGAGAAGAAACTGTAACAATATTTTAAGTAAGACCGTTTGTTTCATATTTAAATAAACAAAGGATAATATTTAACAACTTATTTACATGCCTACATAATAATGGTTCTATTATATAGCACGTATTCTTTTTTCCCTTTACATTCTTAAGTAATAAATATTAAAAAGGAGGGAAGTCAGCCTCCTCTTAAATATTTTTCCTAGCAGGGTGGGAGGGTCAAAAACTGGCAGAAACATACATACATTAATAGTCAGAGTTGGGCAAAAATTAACTTGAATAAGAATAAGAATAAAAACAGAAATTTTATTCTTATTCAAATCGATTTGAATTAGAATAATTCTTGCACTAGTTATTTTAGAATAAAATTAAGGTGAATAAATCATGCGACTTTTATTTTAAATGCGGAATTAAAAACAGAATAATTATTCTAGAAGTAGGACTATTCTAACTAAGGTTTTATTCAATTAAAATGTTATTTAGAATTAAGTTAATTTTTGTAGTACAATTGGTTATATTTTGTAAGTTGATTTTCAACCTTCTATTTAAAGTCGGATTGATTTGATATTTGTTACTTTAGTTTAGATATAGTACACATTGAAGAGTTCCGCTATCTAGTTCTATCATCCGATCAGGGTGCTTAGTCAATATGCCAAACGTTAACGCTCCGTAGAGTTGCGCATAGTCTCTCTCTATCACTCTTACATATTAGTGCGATAGAGAGACAGATAGCGTTTCGTTGTCGTAGCACTCGTAGCGCAAACGATTGGGTGCCTAGCTAAGATGCCAATTTTTGTTTTTAATTTAATAACCAAATCATTAGGTACAATTTAGCTGTTTTTAGCGCTTTCTGTCTATATCACTCTTACATATTAGTGAGATAGAGAGACAGAGATAGCGTTTCGTTGTCGTAGCGCAATCGATTGGCATGTTGGCTACGCACCCAAGGTGCCTAACCAAGATGCCAATTTTTGTTATTAATTTAATAACCAAATCATTAGGTACAATTTAGCTGGTTTTAGCGCTTTCTGTCTATATCACTCTTATATATTAGTGAGATAGAGAGACAGAGATAGCGTTTCGTTGTCGTAGCGCAATCGATTGGCATGTTGGCTACGCACCCAAGGTGCCTAGCCAAGATGACAATTTTTATTTTTTATTTAATAACCAAATCTTTGGGTACGCGGTAAGCGCTCTCTCTGTCTCTCTATCGCACTAATATGTAAGAGGGATAGAGACAGAAAGCGCTTCGTTGTTGGAGCGCAAGCGATTGGCATGTTGGCTAGGCCCCCTGAACAGCTAAATTGAACCTAATGATTTGGTTAGTAAATTAAAAATAATACGGTTACTGAAACTATGCGATATGCGACTGTCAATTTGTAAGATTTTATTCCATAAAATAGGTATAAATTAGGCAAGAGACTAACTACTTTTACATCTACCTAACTATACGTAATTAGTACCTATAACGTACCCGGACTACATTTTTATTCGTGGAATATTATTTCGAATAAAAAATCATGATTATATTTATTTGATTAAGAATAAGTTATTCTCATTCAATTTTTTCTCATACGAATTATTCCCGACCAAAATTATTTGAATATTTTTGACGGGAATAAAATCGAGATGATTTTATTCCTACGAATGTTTATTCAAATAATGATTTTATTCTTGAATGGCCAACACTTAATACACGAATGGCGCCCAAGTCGAAGGCTCGCCTGTCAAAGCCAACCGCCGTGATATTTTCTAAGTTAACCACACCATAAACTCTGAATATTCATGCTATCTAAACAGCTCTGTTTGTGCCCCTAACAGGTTACGTCAATAACGCCACAGCGTAAATAGTTTCAGATTTGCTAAAGATTTCTTGGATCGTGAGTTTTTTACGCGTCGAAGATTTTGCAACCAATATTATAAAAGATGAAGACGAAGTTGTTGTAAAGAAGGCCTGCCACGGATCTACACAGGCGCCTATTATCAGAAAAGCGGAAAATCGTGCAGAATGGAGAGCTTTGGTGCACAAAATAACGACCTGATGTGGTCGCGACCCTCAGTCATGAGGAATCGAGGAAGAAGAAATTATAACATGATATAATGTGAATGGAACGAGATACCTGTGTTTATACGTTGGCGTATCCCGTCAACTTATTGAGAAAGTTTACGTGTAAGGTATCAAAAAAAGGAAAAGTATTCGAGGGTGGCAGATACTTCTGGCGCGTTGTTTTATCCGCTACTATTGATTGCTGACTGTATCAAGTATCAATATAAGTCAGTACCTATAGGCAAAAATAGTAACACTTTAAACTCTCGCGTTTTGTACACATTTTTAATTACACAAACGGGTCTACCGCGATATACTTTCATTATTTTTACCTTCAATTCCGACGTTTCATCTGAGTTGCACCAGCTGTGGTCACGGAAAGACTGACGTCCCAGCAAATGTATGTTTCAGCTGGTGCATCTTTCTTCAAGGAATTTAAGTTAAAAATAATGAAAGTATATCGCGGTAGACCCGTTTGTGTAATTAAATAAAAATAGTCTAAGTTAAGAGCTTATTGTTAACATGCAGTGTATTCTCTGTTAATGTGCTCTATAATTATAATAGGTTTACTTTACTATCGACGACTATTCAGGTACACTCTGTGAGCCTACTCTGTACGCATACTTACATGTACATTGTATATACGATGTTTATAATATGGTTCAGAAACTATTAAACCTAACATTGAAGCCGAAGTTTAGGTAAACTATTAGTTTGAAGCTCAATCAACATCTAGTTGATGAATCGATGTTTCCACTCGCCTGAGATATTGGTAATACCAGCAGCGCTGCGGTGTCATGATCGCATTTTCATCTTCTGTCGTGCCATATGTCACTTTCGCACTTATATATTTGTTAGAACGTGACAGGCATGGTGACAAATGATAAAGAGCCGACCATATTAGCCCTACTGGTCTTAAGAGGCTGTCAATACCTAAAACGCGCACACTGTCTGTTTGTAATTGACACATATAGGAATATTTTGTATAATTATTTTCTGCATTGACTTGCATACGTCACACTGCTGGGCCCAGCCAAGGTGTCTACTTATGTATTCCTAAAAAGCTACTTACTCTGTAGGCATGTAGGAATGAATATGATTTCCAGTGATCCCAAGCATGATTCACTACAGCACAACTTTTTTTATTTTTACACATTTCAAAAATTTCTCCAACAACACCTACGTAAAATAACGGATAGTTAAACAAGCGATATATCTGCCTGTTATCTGTTAGATAACAATAATGACACGACTGTGGAGTGTTACAAGATCACACACGACGATCGGCGGTTATGGGATTGGAGACAGTGGTAGATAAGCTATGTTTATCGAATTTGAACTGTCGTGAGTTATGCTAACATTAAGCTAATTTTACGGCTTAACTCACGTATCTTCGGTCACTCGCGCGACAAGTTTCGGAAAGCCTATTGATGGTGGGTTCCTTCTACATCAAGTGGTTTGTCAACCCAAGGATAAGAGAATTGCGCAAACTCGGATTACACGCATTTAGGCCCAAATGATAATGTTAAAACGATTTACAGCTTGCTGGGAATTAATTCTCCAAAACGCTATGTTTGGATCTAATTTGATTGGCCTGTTATCCATGTCAATTTATTAAATTAGTAAGCGTAACTGCTTAAATCACACTTACCACTTTACTGTCAAATTCAAATACTCGTATTTATTTATTCATTTTCTATAACTAAAATTTTTGATGTATTCATAGCCAACGATAAACCAGCACCATTTGCCCACATTTAAAACCAAGTTAGCTTTGCTTCGTACTATCTTGCACTGGGCCACGATCCTAAACAATCGATATCAAGATATAAGATCAGATAAGATCAGATAACGTTGTCTTTTAACAGGAGCGCCCATTAAAGGTCCAATCTGATCTGAAACGGACATTCTTGTTTTATTTATGACATTCCTGTACATTATTAATAATGATCGTGTTAATGATTAGGGCGATATAGAAATTTATTTATTTTGTGTTTTTTGTTGATAATGATGTTGGTTTTTGATACCGTAGTTTACTTTACTTTCGCTTGTAGGTAAATTAAAAAAAATCCTAACGAATTAAGATTCTTTAGGATTTTCCTACACAGATTTCAACTGGAGATTTTATTTACAATGCGTCTTCTGTTTATTTTTGACGTGATTCTATTCTATTGATCCAAAGTCAAAACATCAGGATTCGAATCGATGAAGTCACTAGAGAAAATCCTCAAGATTGCTAATGAAATTTTTGGCAACCGTATTGTGATCTTAGCGGTACGATTTTTCATACGGTTCTGAACATACGGCGGCACCTTAATCTTTTTCTTTTTTGACAGGCAGTGCAAGTGTTATTTTAAACGTCAAACTTCTATTTAATTATGATCTTCTGATTATGCGTATGCTCTCAAAATCGCTGCAGACTTTTCTTGGTCTAACTCTAAACATAATCCAAAAGTTAACGTCGTATTTAGCCACAAACAAAAACAAGTAAACAAAAAGGGAGTTAAAACAGAACCTGGCACGGTTCGGAGATAATTTTTCTCCAATAATCTTACTGCCCGATTCGAACTTTAAGATACGTAAATGATTACGTCTAGATACGATAATTATGGATTAGGTCAGATATGTCAGTATCAAAAGTGACGTTTTCAAACAATAACGTCACTTTTGACACTGACATATATTATCTAATCCATATCGTATCTAGCCGAAATATTTGACGAACTTTAATGTTCGAATCGGGCCTTGAGTCTATTCTTTTTGGATACGGCAAGTCCAAAAATACTAAACACAATCCAAAGGTTATATACCGTCTTTAGCCACAAACAAAAACAAGTAAACAAAATGGGAGTTAAAACAGAACCTGGCACGGATCGGAGGTAATTTTTCTCCAATAATCTTAGTCTAGCATTTGACGCAGTGCGGTGTTTCGTTGCAGAAGCTCTCTTTAATTGCATATAGCTAGTTTATATTTATCTTTTTATATTCCACATACTAGAATGGCGAATCGATTGGCCTATTTATTATCAAATTTTCGTGCTATTGTACTAATTGTGTTACTAAAATGATTGGACAAATCGAGGGAATCTAATAATTGTGTTTTTGGCGTGCGTATTACAAATGCGTGTCATGGATGAGTTTTCATTGACTTGCGCTATTGATCTGAAATGTTGGCTATATACAAGTATTGTAATTTTTTTTATATTCAACTAGCTTTTGCCTAAATACAAAGAAATGGTTCAGGTCGTGTCATACCAGAAGGTTAAGGAGTTGGCAGAGGACCGGACGAGTAGGAGATTGCTCCACCGCCAAGAGCACAGCTCTTAAATATAAAGAAGAAGAAGAAGAAGAAGCTTTTGCCCACGACTTCGTCTGCGTGGAATGAATACCAGCAGTTAGAGTAAGAATTCTTTCGAGAACAATAATTTCGAGATTAATATGCTTAATTGCTTACACCAATGAACAGGCAATTCATTAATTTTCTCATTTCCTTTTCATCCTCTTTAGGTATGATTTCCGACCTAAATACTATCCTATGTCCTTCCCCGGGACTCAAACTACTTCTATGTCAAATTTAAACTAAATCCGTTTAAACACACAGACAGACCGACAGACAGACACGCTTTCGCATTCATAATATTAGTATGGATTCAATGAATATAGCTACCTTATAAAATAGCGATGCCACTAACAGTTTACAAAGTCGAGTAACGCTTAATTTGACTATGGTATAAGGACCCTTAAAAGGATTACCTTTTATCCCCTACCAAAATAGAACTCGCGATATATCTACAGATATTTTGGAGATCAAAGATAATACGTAGATAAATAAACCTTGCGTCATTGTAATACGGTTCAAAACTGAATAATGTAACATAACACCTGGTTCTTGGGCGCGACAGGCGGTGTTGATCGATTTCCGGTACAGACTGTTGGAGGTACCGGATATTACCGTATCAGTACCTACGATAGAGATGTACCTTTACCCTTAGAAGAGAGTATGCGTGAAGTGTCAATAGTCAATAAACTTACGAACGTGTCTTGCCATTTCAGTCAGTCTCTGTACAAAATTACTAACATTGACTGAAGTAGCATGACAAATACGAACGTTTCCGAGAAAATACGATGGAAAACAAATATGTACTACATCAATTCTGTACCTACTAAAACAACCCATGTGACAACCAAATTCACTTTAAAATTAAGAATGTAGGACGCCTCTTTAGATATAGATTTTTGTTTTTTTTATGTATTAGTTTTGTAGATAGTTTTAATTTTAGATTAGGTACTTTTTATTGTAAGTTTGTTATTTACCTAGATACCTACATAATAAAATAGATTGTAGGTGTATATCGTCATGTACTTACTAGTGATCGCTTCAAGTTTAGCTTGATAAAATATGATTTTAATAAAATAATGATAAGAAAAAAAAAATTATTCTTGTCAAAACATTTTCAAATAAAAATAAAAAACATTTCCAAACAAAGTTTAAAGAAACCACTATTTAGTAAACTAGTCTATGGGAAAAGCATCAATAATTGAATTTATCTTATCTCCCTATCTCCCTGCCTGTCATTTAATTTTGCCCTCATAAATCCTATGTCTGGTCGCAAGGTTGATCCTAAAACACCATCTGGCACCATACTAAAGATACTTATTTTAGCGCATATTGTTACTGATCCCAGGTGTGAACTTGTGAAGTTAAGCATCTGCAAAGTTTAATTTTAGGCGACATAGACAAAAAATGTTAGCACAGATTTAAACTCGAGTTTTTGCTTGACACGTGTCTTCTGTTTTTTTTGGTAGTGTAATAAAAATAGTGTAAAACGTAAGAAACGTTCTTCAGTTAGTACAATGGTTTAACACCAAGTTGGGTCTAAAATACGTTGACAAAATAATTATATAGGTATTGTTGATAATTAAAAAAAAACGCTTGTGTTTGTGTATCAAAGTTAAAGAGAATATTTTGCAATATAATAAGATTTGTTTTAGTTAAATGAATGTAAGTAGTTTTAATTTTTAATGACATTTTGTGAAAGATGTGTAAGTAAAAAAATATAAATAAACAAATTTTGCCGTAGTCAAGTATAAAGGTTATATTTTATACAAAAAGTGAATTAAGTTCGCCTTTTGTGCAGTGTGTTTTCTTATGTGCAATAAAGATTAAATAAATAAATAAAAAGTTATTTAAATTAACGACTGTTACACATAAAATGGATAACGTAGGTATTTAGGTAATTATATTTGAAGTAAAATATTATTAAATAAATAAATAACCCCACTCAAGAAATGCTCCTACCTCTTTAGAAAGTCGTGTATTCCCCATATCTGTTGAAAACACATTAACAACTCAATGCTGCAAGCGGAATGGGCACTAAAAGCTATTTCTTCCAGTCTACTTCGGTTACCGGTATTACTAACAGGGCTTGGCACATTCGCTTTTACGGTAAAGAACTTTTAGCAGGCAAGGCTCTTAGGTATCTATTTTATGCTTGAAAATAGCAATGGGTGTAGTTTAACAAACAATGTTTTTATGATATAGGAGGCAAACGAGTAGACGAATCGCCTGATGGTAAGAGATTACCGTCGCCCATGGCCGCTCAACGCACCAGACGGGTCGTAATTGCATTAAGGCCTTTAGGATGGGAGTACGCTCTGTTCTTGAAGGTGTGAAGGTCATATCGGTCCGGAAACATAACCTCCTAGGGCCCAGGCATACAAATGAAAAATCCAGAATTTGTCACTGAAATTTGAATCTATAGTGCAGGGAATAGAGTTGATTTTGGTTTTGTTTGAAAATTGAACGAAACAAAACAAATGCGACTCTATTTCAATTAAATATGATTTAAATTTCATCGAACTGAGTAAATACTATTTAGGACTTTGGGCCTTAGGAGGATAATCCTTTCTACGCTATGCGCTACAAGTACATGCGGCCCACACCAATTTTGGTGTCTAGCAGTAGTGGTTGCCGCGCTCCTCTACGGAATGGACGCCTGCTCGCGCTTGCGCAACCTTGCGGTCATATCTGTCGTAATAAACGCGTTTTGTTCGAGAGTGAACCTTCTGTACCTAGTACTATTATTTATTCTGTGGCGTAGTCGGACACTAAGGGCCAATGCACCATTCACTAACCCGGAGTTAACCGGTTAAACCTGGAGTTACCATGGTTACCAGTACAATTTGACACTGGGTTAACGGTTTAACCAGTTAATCCCGGGTTAGTAGGATGGTGCAAGTGGCGCTAAGGCATAAAATAATAGCCTGAAATTGGATGCTGTTAAGCAATAGTGTGACAACCCTTATTAGTTTTTCAATAAGATGTCAACTCAAAAAATGTACGCTTAAAGTTGACATTTTATTGCAAAATGGATGTGGGATGACTTATTTTTGCTAAACACCATCCAATTATCCTGTTATATCTCTTTTTTGTAGACAAACCTTCCAACAATATATAAAAAGCTTTCAAACCAACTTCACTGTAAATATTCTCGACTTTTTTCCCTTTAAAAATAGTGAACACCTTCATTCATATTCAGTTGCATCCGTAATATATAGCTCTTTGCCTATGATGTATGACCACTTACCATTCTCATTGCAAATACAACTTAATTTTAAAACCTCATATCTTAAACACGCGTCAATGTACATTTGGACTTTAATAACTACTGTATATGGTCGATATCACAACGACACTATAGTAAAAAATATGATATTCTGAAAGAATATTTTTGGTATTACAGGGATGTTATAAGGATGTATTTACAGGGGTAAAATTATGGGACACGGTGATGGCATTTTTTGATAAATTGTTGCGAAGTAAATGAGGCTGGAGTTAATGTATGTTTTGAGTGTAAAATTACCATTATAATGCCGTAATGGCGGATTTACATTAGGTAGCTCGAGTGAGTTACAATTTATGGCCAGACAGTCTGGGGTGCCATTCCAGGCTCGAGTCAACGTGAATCAAGTGACGTCATGACGGCTGGGTATTATGTACACTCACATTTATTTAAGCTGGGTACCTATTTCAAAATTTCGAAGGAGGTTAGTTTTCTCGTACACGGCTTGATCGATTTGGTGTTTTTTTTTGTTTAATAATATCTTCGGTGGTCCTTTTTTGGTTTTTCGAGATTTTCTATCTGAAAGCTATATAATTTTTTTAAGTTGTCTATCCACATAATTCTTAAACATTCCAAACAAAAAACAAACATACAGACTTAAAGACGTTTCAAAACAACTAACTCTTAAAAAATAAACATATCTATGATCGTTTGTTCCTGCCCCTATAATGAAAATAATACTTTTTTTTTAACCAAAACAGTTGAAAACATTAAATTTGCTTTTTGTCACTATAAAGCCATCAATGTAAATTATAGGTCATCAAAGTACCGGGCAATAATGATCGATCATCATTCGACTTCCCACACATTACACAGCTGTTCACACAAAGATCACTTCGAATCGAAATAACTTTTATTTTAACCCGTCGAAAGATCATCATACAACAAATCGTAAAAGAATTATATGGGTGGGTTTTAATATAATACTTAAATAGTTCGAAAAGTTTGTCATTAATACGCTATTAAAACTTATCTTGTACATATCTTTTTACTTTGTATATTATATACTTTTCATAACCACAATTAATGCCAACCACATTTTAGTGCTAAAAGATATGATTGAGTGCAAAGTATCCGAAAACGACGTCAAGGATAGGGCGAAGTGGACGCGAAAGGTACGGAAAGCTGACCCCATCGCCATGTGGGATACATAGGTTGGAAGAGAGAAAGGGAGAGAGAATGCCAACCTTGTGGTAAACATCATAGCGTCCGGTTTTAGTGAATTATCTTAATCTAAATAAGCTATAATCTGTTTCGAGTCTTTATATGTTGAAATCATTATTCCTACACATATCATAAACTTGTTATTTACGACATCGCACCGGATATATAAACAATAGAGTTAATTTATTCATAATTTAGAACGATATAATTTCTATAATTGAATATTTAATAGAAATTTGTGTATTACAAGCATTTAATTAATGGAAAAATATTTTAAAATTCTAAATCATAATTACCTTTTAAGCGTTAATATTTTAAAATATATTTTTGTTTTTATTTGTTTAAGTTTAGATTAGTTTCAAAGGATTTATTTTACTCGCTAAATAAAATATGTAGGAAAAAAAAAAAAATTATAAGTTTGATAAATGATAACAGGGTCTCTATTGTTTCCCAAATAGTTTTAAGTCATACTGCATTGTTTGTCCGAATTTTCGTTAGTCATAATTGGTTTTTCTCAGAAACGCGTAACTTTTCAGGATTGCCATAAAACAAACCTAACCTAACCTAACCTATCTATAGAATAACCTTAAGGGATAGGGGCTGCGACCCTCGCTCTGGTTCTTTCCTTATCCAACAAATATCACTGGCCATTCAGCGGGGTAATGCCGCCAGTATTTTTGGCACATTTGATCCGGGAGACAATCAGAGTGGGGGGCAATATTTTATTTGTTAAGTTCGTTTTACTCATTCTTAGGTTTATTTTAGTTTATAATTTGTATGTTTAATCTATTGTAATCTAAATGTTTTTAATAATTAAAATTATTTACTATTAGAATAACCTTACGAAAATCTTGAAAAGTTAACGGTTTCAGTTTTATGACTAACGATAATATGACAAACAGTACATTATGACATTTATGACTTAAAACTTTATGGGAAACAAAGGGACCCCATGATAACATGATAGTCTAAATTATTAAGTATTTTTTTTTATTATTAGATTTATAGTTAATGCCAATGTGACTTTGGTTAAAATTTTAAAAAAGCTAAAATAAAGTAACACTGGATTTTTAAAAACAGGAAATACCTTCTTATATCACTAACAATTCCACAAAATTCGAAACACAAATTTGCAAGTTTAAAAGACCGCAAAGTTTTGTTGTCCTTTCAGAAGGACCGAATTCATTAAAACAAAAAATACACGCCAAAATACCCGGGAAAGATAAAACCTCGAAAAGAAAAACAACTGCACAACGTCCGTGGAATTAGCGCGAGAAACGTTGAGAATAAGAATTGAAACGATAGGCTAAATTCGCTCATTATTGCTACATAATCTTAAGACGTCGTCACGGATTGCATAATGCAAAGGTAGACACGCCATTTGTACGAGCTATCTTTTTCTTATGGTGCCGTATCCTGCCGGAGCTTGGCTATCATTAGGGCTATTTTCACTTTTGACGGTTGCAGCTCGAAACAGCGATCTGGTGCTCTTGTTGAACCATCGCCTGTGGTTTTTGAGCCACGAGGTACGTCTTCTTCCACGTTTTGGTTTTCCTTGGAATTCGCCTGTATATTATCAGCTGGAGGAGGTGGTATTTGTAATTTCGTAATACATGACTGTACTGCAGATTCCGAATGTTTATAGTATCTAAAATGTCTCTTTTCTTTTGTACAAGCTATGAGAAAGAGGAAAACACTTATTTTATTTGCACTGTATTTCCTTGAATCCTTGATTTTCGCGGGTCTCAAAATTGTGCGTTTTCAGCTAGTTGTTAAAAAAGGATTCAAAGTTGTCCTTCTTCAAAATTAGTGTGCCTATACAGTATCCACCATCCAGGCTCTGACCATGGTGGGACTTTAAATTCAGGGTTCGAATCTACTCGCTAAACTGAGCTACTTTTATTATGAGACCAACCCCAAAATTGCGAAATAACAAACTGCAAAGCACTGTTTTGTGAGAGTTCTAGTAGCATCTCTAACAGTTCTATAGTTCTAGGTGGGATGGCAAACAAACATGGTGTATCTATAGCATTATACAATCTGTGGTTTCTTCGACAATGTCACTTAAGCACCCTCTTTCTACCCCTCGCAGCGAAAACCATAAAAAGAGTTATAAATGTGAATCGGTAAAGTTCGCCATATTATCTGCGGTGAATAAAAACTCTTATTTAAAGGGACTTGTTCTCGAATATGAATTTGACGTATCGGGATGATATCGATATCGTATTGATTTCACGCGTTTACTCTCTTTAGGGCCATCGAAATACTTGGCGGTGTATTTATTTCTGAAGGTCATCTTTCTCTGTCACTTAAATAATGCCTTAATTAAAAAAAAGAGTTAGAGGCCAACAATTCACGAACTTCGGTGTTCTGGTTTAGAAAATACGTCAATTACATTTACTATGGATGACCCAGAAATTAAAAAAAAAATCTGCTTCGAAAAAACTTCGGCATAGTTATATATCTACAGATTTTGGTGTTGGCTACATAATTGAAGTTGTACAGTGTGGCTAGACATAACAAAATGACCTGTATTATATTGATGTTATATTTTCTCTTCTGAATTTGGCTCTAGAGCAAACTAAATTATACGCTCCTGTTAGGTTTTAATGAAACTAATTTTCATGCGATTGGTTGGAGTCTCTGTTATCGGAGACTTGTTTGAGTTAATGCGATTTCCTTTCTGCAGTGCATTTGAGGTAAAAGTTGAGTTAATTCCATTGTACTTTACATAGGATATATTAAAGTTATTATTTAATTACAATTTCACATTATATGTAGGCGGCTATATTTAGAAGGTACGAGTATGACTTTACGGACCGCATAGCCTACGTGTAACACCTTTTGCGAGCAAGTGTGATGAAAAACATTGTGATAGCCGCGGGCGGTTACGAACTCGTGTTAATTTTATTAAGCCCTCGCCTTTGCCTTCGGGCTTCAATCGTTCGTGAATTTTCGTTACCGCCCTTAATATAAAATGTACTTTAACTGTATGTATGTGTATGTATATATGTATGTATGTATGTATGTAAGTGTACTATATGTATGTACTGTATTAAGTATATTGTTCGTTTTTAAATAATAGAACTTGTTTTGGGTTCCGTACCAAAAGGGTAAAACGGGACCCTATTACTAAGACTCCGCTGTCCGTCCGTCCGTCCGTCCGTCCATCCGTCCGTCCGTCCATCTGTCACCAGGCTGTATCTCACGAACCCTGATAGCTAGACAGTTGAAATTTTCACAGATGATGTATTTCTGTTGCCGCTATAACAACAAATACTAAAAACAGAATAAAATAAAGATTTAAGTGGGGCTCCCATACAACAAACGTGATTTTTGACCAAAGTTAAGCAACGTCGAGCGTGGTCAGTACTTGGATGGGTGACTGTTTTTTTTTTTGCTTTTTTTTCCGTATTTTTTTCATTATGGTATGTACGGAACCCTTCGTGCGCGAGTCCGACTCGCACTTGCCCGGTTTTTGCATTATGAGACGGAACCCTTAGTGCGCGAGTCCGACTCGCACTTGCCCGGTTTTTAAGTTTACGTTACGTTTAAATGCCATGCACTTTATATAAATAAATACTAAACCTATTTCAAAGAAAGCGTATTTAATCTAGTAGGTAGGTACCTAGTTTATTAGATATAGGGTTAAACGTTTTTCAAACGATAATCCCTATTCACGAGTTTATTTCAAATAATATATTCCAAAAACCATTTATTACAAATTTATTGAATAAAAAAATTAATCGCCTAAAACCAATAAATAACTTTTTAAAAAACAAAACACAGCTCCGTTAAACGAACAAACAAAGAATACATTAAATCATCTGGACACTCGCCGACAACCCTATAATATTATGAATTATAACGTTAGTAATTTGTTATACAGAGCTAGGGTTGAAACAAAAAGTCGAAACCTTGGGAAGGGCATACATGAGTCGGGCATATATTCTCATAGTTAGATTTTATGGGTGGTTGTCACGCGAAGTACTTATCGGCTTATGGGCGCGCTTGAATAATATTTATTGACGTGGGTTCTGTATTATATTTTAGTAATCTTCATAATTAAAATATTTCTTAATGATACCAATTTTATTTGTTGTAAATTGTGTTGTTGTCTTTTATTTATTCGTTTTTATATACTAAAATATTTGCACTTTTAGAGCATTTTTAATTTGATGTTTTTTTTATCCAAACCTGGGTTTCTCTGTCTCTCGATATAGGCAATACAAATTAGGTAAAGTTTTTGTATGGAGAACAAACATTTCGGTGCGTCACGCCTGCATATACTTAAGCACAAAAAAGCGCCACGCATGCATATACTCGTAAGCATATATTTTCATTTTTTTTCTTTTTTTTTTCTTTTCAAAAAACAAAAGTCGCTGCATAACGTTTTAACTTAACAAAGTCAATTTTTTTATAGATAATGATCCTGAGAAATAAATAATAATAATAAATAAATATTACAGGACATTCTTACACAAATCGACTAAGCCCCACTGAAAGAAAATCGGAACTACAATGTTTTGAATACCAAAAATGTACAGAATTTGCTCAGAATACAAGTGCATTCCATGTTCTGGTAATATAACAGCAAACACAATTTATTTTTATGGAAGATAAAATAAAACCGAAATGCTTTACTTATATTTAACATTTGCGGCGGGAAACATGCACACATCATAATTAATTAGGTCATTACAACGCTGAGCTAAAATGTAATGAGAATAATTAATTCACATCTCTTTCCCATACATGAAATTTTCAGAATAATACGTTTTTAAGGCGCATTTGAGGCAAATTCTATTTGTTGTGGTAAATAGAAAAGATTTTTTTTTATTAACAATCATTTATTTACATACAAGATATATACAGTGGTACCAAAGACATATAACACCGTATAAGATGAATAAAGTCTAAGAAAAAAACGTGGCTCGGAAATCAAGAAAAAGTCATTCTCGGATAGATGGCGCACACACCTTTGGCCTATGGTCGGCTTGATGGCGTTGACGACACCGTTTTATATTTAACAATTTTAACACATAGATATCAGTGAATGAAAATGGGTCAAAATGATATAAAAATAATAAAATAATTTATCCATATATATACATTTTTTCGATAGTTTTATACATTTTCATTTTGAGTTTTAGTCGTGTGTCGATAGATGACAATGACAAAATTTACTATGACAGGACCCCTCTATACTATCTATTCTCTTTGGTGGTACTAAGTAAACGAAATTAACAACTAGCTTAAATCTAGAATAGGCCCTTGAGGCATTGTACATAGGTATGGTAAAGATTAGTTGGTTAATGTTTTGTTCTTAACTCTAAACTTTAACTTTGCAAAGTTACCTTATTACCTTCACGGCCTCCTAGCCTAGTCGGTAGTGACCCTGCCTACGAGGTCTCGGGTTTAAATCCTGGTAAGGACATTCGTTTGTCTGCTCATCACTAGTCATCACAATTTGTGCTTGAGTTATGGATGTTTTATGTAAATATTTAAGTAGGTTATGTCTATTTATCTATTTATCCCACAACACAAACCTTATTGAGCTTACTGTGGGGCGAGGTAGATCTGTCTAAAATTGACAAATATTTATTTATTATAATTTCACTGCCAATTTGAAATCAATGGTGAGGGAAAAATGGTTGAATCCGTTTTGGTTTTGTGGGCCTTAGAAGGTTATATAAATAACATGATCAAAAAATCATAAAATATCAAGAAATATCCGTAAGGTACCAATGCACCCACGCATCCCTAAATCCGTCATACGCGTATTTTTATACCCTCAGATAATACATCAAAGGCTTAAATCACGGATAACACGAGCCCAGATCACAACTGTAATTTACTTCTACCGACTTTTATTCGATATAAACATGATATGAAGCTGACGTAAGCAGTTATGGCCATAAATGTTTGTTTTAAGGCTTGTAATAACGATTTTTGGTAAAGATTTATCGACGAACAAAGCATTAAATGCTTAACGTTCTATGTGAAGGACATAAAGTATTAAATACTTAATGTTATATGTGAAGGACATAATTTTAATGCTCAAACTTTATAGTGTGTAGGATTACTTCAGCATTTTTTTAGTATAATATAGTTGCATACGCGTTCGCTTCTAAGAAGTTATTTTGAGGGCATTGTACTTAAGTTCGATAGTTGTAACAGAATTAGAACAACAACACAACACACAACAACAATTGGCGCAATTTGACTGGGTTTTTAGCCGCATGACAATAAATGTATTTTCCTGGTAACTTCATGCTTTGCATTCGACTACCAACCCAATGAAAGACTCAGTGTGAATGCCTAGCAATGCACTCACGAGAACTTTCCAAAGTTGCGAAATTCAGAATGCCCCATAAGTTTGAACTTTTACAAAAAAATCCATGAATCTCTATTTTTGATGAAAATCCGCAAATTCTAGTCATATTGACCTCGTGCTACATTTGCCCTACCTATATGACATAGCGAAACTCAAAAATACGAGTAACTACTTACTTAAGTGTCAAGCATCTAAATATACAAAATCGTCTAAATATATTTTCCTAACTTTTGAAATCCATAAAAAGTTAAAAGACATTCCCCACGAAAAAAACCTATTCTGAATTTCTTAAAATCGCTTTAGTTTTCAAAGTTCACCCAAAAAATCTACATTTAAATACCTGACATGCCTAAAATTCTTAGTCAAATCAGCCCCGGCATGCCATAGCGTAATAGTAAAAAAAAATATTTTTCTGTAAAAGAATCTAAAAAATGCCCCAAATCTGTCCTTCTCATAGGTCAGGGGGTCATAAAAAGCGTGGCCTGAAATTGACAATTTCTCTGCGTTATTTGACGTATTCCATTAGACCCTAGGCATGCAGATTCTAATTTAACAATTTGTTATAGTTTGATACGAACTTGCCGATCGTCTTGACGCCTCCCCACCTCATTGTCACACTTGGTCAAATTTTGGCAAACCGGGAGGGGTTTGCCAAAATGTGTGACGTCACATTTTGTCAACGAAATCGGCAAATCGAATTAAGTAGTTCGTACCTATTATTAATATTTTATCAAAAAATAAAATAAAAAAATTAGTAACTATATAAATAACCCATTACTGATTAGTAAAGAAAGTTAAACGAATAAAATTGATTATCGGTCCAAAAAGTTGTTATTTAACCGTACAGCGAATTAAATAATTTAAAGTGACGTCACAAAGTTTGTGACTCCCTCCCCCATGTCACAACGTGTCACATTTTCTTGACCCCCTCCCCCCTAAACGTGTGATTTAATTAATGGATGACCCCTTTCACTTAATTTCGCATGCACCAACCAGCGTGAGCGATTTTCAAGGTCGTATCAAATTAAGATCAAAACCGTAACCAGTTGTTAAATCTGAATGCGGCTCAGGGATTCCGTACCAGCTTAATTACGGTGTTAAGTTACCTAGATTCAGCGCATTTTTGAGGGAAGAGCCAAATGGTGCGAAGTGAATAAAACCACACAGTATACTTACGGCGCGATTCGGGAAATGAATTAGATATGAAATAGTAAAGATATGTGACGTCGCACGGGTAAAGGTACCTATGGCGGTTGGCGCTTACGCTATTATTAACGCCGCTCCAATATTATTGCGGCGCTATGCGACGTAAGTGCCAGCCGCCATAAGGTACCTTTTGCCGTGGAACGTCACATATCTTTACTATTTCATATCTAGTGAATTTCCAATTCATTTCCCGAATCGCGGCGCCAGCCGCCATAAGGTACCTTTTTCCGTGGAACGTCACATATCTTTACTATTTCATATCTAGTGAATATCTAATTCATTTCTCGAATCGCGCCGTTAGTTTGCTAGTAGAGTAAGTTTGATATGTTTTAAGGGGCTTCCCAAGGTTTTCATCGACTTTTGACAAATTTTGAATCGTATCTCCTAATTTTGCACTACAGATAAAATTATAAGACATCGGTTCTTCAATCTTTTATCTCCATTTTTGATAACCGGCTTTTAAAAAAAAAGAATACTTAGGTATTTTCTAAAAATCACATTTTTCGTATCTCGATTACTGTGTCGATGTCTATAACACTTCACTAACTACGAGTACAAAAAAAAGTGTCTTTAAATTTTTGACCAAAATTATTATGACATTTAGTAAGCCTACTGTATCGTCTTTCGTATTTATGAAGTCAGAGCGTGAAGGTGCGCAGCGTGCCAGACATTCAGGTATTTTAGGTCACGGTAAATGGTCTGGGAGATTATAAATATATGTAGTGAAATGGGTACCTAAGCATGTTTATAGACGCATATCATAAATCATGGAATTTAATTAACTACCGTGGTACTACTAAACGAAATTAATAACTAGCTTAAATCTAAAATAGGCCCTTGAGGCATTGGACACGGATGCTGGCGGCATTTCCTCGCTGTATCGCAATGCTGATACGTTGTGCGAGGTAGCCGCCAACTCTTCGGTCACCAGTTACGTCAACCAGACGCTTCGCGATTTCTGCGAACAACTTATGCGCGCTGGGACCCCATGGAGCTAGAGTTTCAACACCAAATGGTACAAAATGGTACTCTCTACCGAGGCTCTTATATATTGTATGTAAATAAATGTTAAAAAAAAAAAAAAAAAAAAAATTAACTACCTAATGAATTTGAATTTGAAGCGGTGGTGGCCGAGTGGATATGACGTCCGGCTTTCAATCCGGAGGTCGCGGGTTCAAATCCTGGCTCGTACCAATGAGTTTTTCGTAACTTATGTACGAAATATCATTTGATATTTACCACTTGCTTTTCGGTGAAGGAAAACATCGTGAGGAAATCTGCATACATCCGCGAAGAAATTCAAAGGTGTATGTGAAGTCCCCAATCCGCATTGGGCCAGCGTGGGGACTATTATAGCCCAAGCCCTCTTGCGAGTGAGAGGAGGCCTGTGCCCAGCAGTGGGACGTATATAGGGTGAATGATGAATTTAAATAATTGGGGTATTATAACACATAGGTAAACACCTACTTAATATTTCTGGTTTAACCCATTGCTAGAGAATGCCTTAAGGCATTAAGTCCGAAGATTAAATAAATAAATAAACCCGCATTTTGGTAAAATTCGGTAGATTTATCTCATTTTGTGAAGCTATTGCTTTTGTTATGATACAAGTTTGGGGACAGTCATACACAGATCGACCTAGCCCCAAACTAAGCAAAGTTTGTAACTATATTGTTTTTTTTTGACACGCAAAGACTTGTTAAATATTCATCTGCTAGTTCACAATGAATAAATATTTTGCTAGAGTTAGACCAAGACGATTTTGATAGCACACGCAGTGCAAGTGTTATTTATAAGTCATAATTTCATAGAAGCTCGACATTTAAAATAACACTTGCACTACGTGTGCTATTAAAATCGCTGCAGACTTGTCTTTGTCTAACTCTAGTACATTGTATATTATGTAAAAATATATAGGTACCATTTCATTACAAAGTTATAACATATAATTAGTTTTAAATTCATGCATTAACGTTCGTTCGTGTGTTAACAAAAGTTTTTCAATTGTAATATTATTAAAACTTTCTAATATGGTTCGTAAGCTTTGTAGAGGTATTTTAATCCAGTATATTTTCCAACTATAAGGCCACATGCAAACGAAATTAAATTTTGTGGAAAAATACTGTACGAAAGTTAGCTTTTATAACATTATACAAATAGTTTGCATGATTAACGTAGTTTATGCTAAACAAAATTTAGACGAACAGTACCCTTACCACGAGTAAAAGGAGGCCTCTGCGTCAACTCAAACGCAGTGCATCTCGCTTGTACCAACGGCAGTACGAGGGAGACGCATTGTAAGTTAGTTTACGCAGTCGCTAGCGAATATGTCAATGTGCAAATTAGAGTGCGTGTTCAGATATTTTTGAGCTCTTCGGCCGCTCCGATATATTTGATGGCGACTGTATCTATAATCTCATACTAGGTGGGTCGAATACTTACCACTCACGTCATATTAAGTAGTCATAATAAAAGTTGTAAAACGTAATCCATCAATAAAACCTCTGACGGAATGCATTTATTTTATTATATTTTCGTTGTTGGCGCCATTTTAATTATTTGAAAGGAATGTGACTATGAATCAACAATTGAAAAACAATTAAATATTTTAAATGCCATTGAGACCATTTACCGTAACGAAACACATCAATAATAGTAATTTCAACCGCAGTTTAATTAAAGTCATTTTGATGTAAACCGTGGTGCCAGCATATTTTTAACTTTATTCCAAACTAGCGACCCGCCCCGGCTTCGCACGGGTTGAAAAATTATACACCTAAACCTTCCCCAAAAATCACTCTATTGATAAAGTGAGAACCGCGTGAAAATCCGTTCAGTAGTTTTTGAGTTTATCGCGAACAAACATTCAAACAGACAGACGCCACGGGGGACTTTGTTTAATAAGGTGTAATAAGTAGATTTACAAAAAAAAAATCCGACAACGCAACGTTTACTCTTTTTATTTATTTTGAGCAAGAAATTATAAAAAATAAAACACTTTCCTCATTAAACACGACACAGTCTTGAAATAAACGGTAAAAACGCAGACATTATTTATATTTTTCAAAAGACAAGCAAAACGAGAACTCAAAGCACAGAAGTTAAATTAGAGAATCAGATCCAAGAAACATTTTCCAGACTAACTTAAATTTCTTTTGAACTGCGAAAGAAAAAAAAGAAGTCTTAATAGCTCGCTCTAACATTGGAGGTGTTACGAGTGAAGTAATTATGGCGCTTTTTAAAAAATCAGTTTTGAATTTTGCTCGTGAATTTTTATGTTTCTAGTTCTCTGGAGTTAGTTTTTTAAATGGTGAAATACTAATGTAAAAAGTTTTGCTGAAACTCGTGGTAACTTAGCACACATAAAAATGATGTAGATGTCTGTGCTAACGAATTAGTTTTTTGTATATCTATGCTGTATGTATGCAACAATAATTAGCTTTAACTTATTGACACTAGTGCACTAAAAATGTACAAACTACCATCAACAAAGCCGCAAAACAATTGCGTAATTATTCAACACCACATTAACATAATTGATTAATAAGTTTACCAAGGTTTTGTTTGCACACCAAATAAATCGCGCTTTGGTACTCGGTATCTGTTAAAAACTGTCAACAGTATAAATTAATTAAAATTGAAAGGTAACTTTAAAAAAATATGATATCGAGCTACAAAACATTTTTGGTGCAGTCATTTCCATTTGTAAATCCTTATTGACTCTGACTCGCCAACACCACATGTTACGTTGGTAGGGTTGGCACCAACCATACATAACTATACTATTAGTAGGTATGGCCACTATTGCTTACTATAATTGGGTATCGGATCAGTCTCTAAGTTTGTCACTGCTGTGCTGCAAAAATATACCAGAGCTCGTTTGCACGGGAGATCGGTGATCACGTGATGCATTCTATAGAAAACTCAAGTGTTAAATGCCTAGGCCCGGACACGGACCGTTCTAATGTGAGTCATCCTTTAAGACCACGGACTTCCACTTGCTACGATCCTTACATAGGTACCTCTTTCGGTTCCTTCACTTTCATAACATTCCTCATACACGCTTGCCGGTTTATGGTACTCTTGACCTGGCCTTTCTTCAGGATTTCCCCGATCTGATCAGAGAAAGTCCGCCGAGGTCTACCCCTTCCAACTCCCACTTCTTCTTATGTAACATACCTATATGAATTTCTTCGCTTACCTGGTTTATCAAGATCGCTCAGAAAATCCTCCTTGTCGAAGGCCTTTGTCCCTAAGACCACAAGAGCGATCCAATCCACGACTCATAACACCCTTAGGATAGCCTATGTAATATATATGTTTTTTTTCACTCACCTGGTTTAAACTTATACTTAATATGAATTTCTCCGCTCACCTGGTTTATCAAGATCGCTCAGAAAATCCTCCGTATCGAAGGCCCTCGTCCCTAAGACCACGAGTGCGAGCCAGGCGACGACCCGCGCGCCGTGCGCCCGACGCTTGCACATGGCACTCACGCATTCACTCACTACACTGCACTGACACTACACTTGATTACCTGGAACAAGATAATTTGTCGTTAGAACATTGTAGTTTGTGTCAATAACGACACTCAAGTAAAAAAAACCCGGGCAAGTGCGAGTCGGACTCGCGTTCCAAGCGTTTCGTACATAAGTCCGACTCACGCTTGACGGCACATTTCTAATAGGTTTTCCTGTCATCTATAAGTAAAGTACTATTTTGTGTATTTTTTTCAAAATTTTAGGCCCAGTACCTAGTTTCAGAGATAAAGGGGGGAATGGTCGGACAGACAGACAGCCGCACAAGTGATCCTATAAGGGTTCCGTTTTTTTCTATTGAGGTACGGAACCCTAAAAACAACGGGTTGCACTCCAGGAGTGCGGCAGAAGTGAAAAATCAATGACATTGTAACAGTTTTTCGATCAGGTCACGTGTCCGTCTTACGTCTTACGAATCTTACAGTCATGTGACCTGTCGCGAGTTTAACATTTTTTCCCCATCACAAAAAGTGCACAGCGCCGCTAAAGAAGTTCCACTTCAAAAAAATACCAACTTCTGAAGCTTCCTCGGCCACATTTTTACCCGACTTACGAGAATAGTAGCGTAATTTTTCTTTACAAACGCTTCTAGCTGGGAGCTTTCTTTCAGAACTCTTCTTAAATGCGTTTTTATTTTAGCAGTTCGATTGTGGGAAGTTTGAAACTATAATGCACTTCTGCTTTGAGCAAGCTTTTTATTATTTAGTTCGTTTGCAGTGTTTGCAATGAAATAGTTTTATTTAATAAGATTTATCCGGATGCCGAAGTAGATGGTAATGTTTTATGCGAAAAAAGCTTATTTAGATAATTCTAAAATGTCTTGTCTTTACTTTTAATATATGATACGAACTGGAGCCTTATTCGGATTGTAAATATTGTAATAACAGGTTATGAATCCATAACAAATCCAGGTCATCTGTAAAAACCTCCTGTAAATAAATCAATAAATTTCTCAGCATTTTAATAAAAAATATTTAACTACAACGATGGGACGGTACCATCACCCACACTGTTAACTGACAGTTAGTAAACCTTATTACTAAAGGCATAAGGTTCACCAATGGACAGTTAAGAGTGTTGCCGTTTGTACAACAGAGAAACGATACATTTATTCGGCTTATGCGACGCGAGGAGGCTTATTCGTGTGTCGTAACGAGTACGAAAGCAGTTAACAAACTCAGAAGTGCTCCGCGATCTTCTGCGGAACAAGGTGGCGACACCAGGCGCTTTTTTCATCAGAAAGCGGCCACCAATCCTAAAACATTTTGTCCACCTGCCATCACTCTACTTGTGCCTGGCCTTTTTAGTTTCGCCGCAAGATAAAGCTTGTACATCTTGTACTAATCACCATCAATATTTATTCAGCAAATAGGGCACTTGAATTTACATACAAGCAAAAAAAAACAAATCAAAAATTATTAAATACATCTAACCGCTACTGTCTGAAAACTAATCTTCTGAATGTCATTCACCCGATGAGGTAGCGGACGCCAGGCGCTTTTTTCGTCAGAAAGCAGCCACCAATCCGTTAACATTTTGGTCCACCTGCCATCACTCAGCCTGTGCCTGCCTTTTTAGTTCTGCCGCAAGATAAAACTTGTACATTTTGTACTGTCTGAAAACTAATCTTCTGAATGTCATTCACCTGATGAGGAGGACGCCAGGCGCTTCTTCCATCGAAAAGCGGCCACCGATCCGTTAACATTTTTGTCCACCTGCCATCACTCAGCCTGCGCTTGCCTTTCTAGTTTCGCCGCAAGATAAAACTTGTACATTTTGTGCTGACTGAAAACTAATTTTCTACATCAAAACACTTTAAAACTTTTGTCAAACAAAAACTATTCCATACCTAATTCTAAACTCCTCAGCACATGCACACCCACTTGGAAATTTCTTTCACGAATAAAGTTTTTCCACTCAACTGTCCGCGAATATCTCCGTTCGTGGGGAAAATTTAATACTGAAAGGAAAGCAATATTAAAATTACGTGCTTCGCGAAGGTCGACGTACTGAGGAGACTGCTAATGTATCCTTTTATGAGTTGTTTCTGGATTCTTTTCGTCTTTTTATTTGCAGTTGTATTGCCTACATTCCGTAACTGGTATATTGAAATCGCACACTTTAAATCTTAAAATTTTAAAACTTGATAGCGTTTTTTGACTTTTTTTGAGACTACTTTGACTGTGATTGGTGCGCTTCTGACGCACGATTTTAATTTCATTTTACATGCACCTGATGAGAATAACGATCATCGCGATTAGCCGAGTGATTACTGTATACTATGATTTCACTCTGTCAATTCACCAACATTACAATCAAAATAAGAAATTATTAGAGCCTCATTCTGATTGTAATCTTGTTATGAATTTGATCTGTTTTTGTTTTTCATTTGATCACCTCCTCCTTGAGTCGTATTCCTTCTAGCTGAGGGTTGTGACCTCTATAAATTGCTTTTCGAACGATTGCTTTCCACGTGTTTCGGTCTTCGGCAGTGTGAATAGCCTCGTGAGCTTTCTTGCCGGAGTTGTCACTGATTTGATCAGTCCATCGCATAGGACTTCTTCCTCTTCGATATCCCTCTTTTTTCCTGTCACCAGCATTTTCTCCAGAGAGTCGTGTCTTCTGGCTATGTAACCGAAGAAGTCAAAGATTCTGCGTAGACAGATCGTCGATAGTCTCAGGGTGATTCCCACTTCGCGTAGGATAGACACATTCGTACGGCGGGCTTCATTTGATCATATCCATAACAAATATAGATCAAATTCTTAACAAGCTATTACGATCAGAATAAGCCTCTAAAAAAGCCTCAACATTTTACAGAGAACTATAAACGGACCCTCCTCACAATATCCCTTACGCATCCTATGATCTTCACACATTCGTCGTTTTTTACCCCAAAATTTCGCTAGAACAGACAATAAATCGAGGGATGCCTCAAGGGTGGGTGTTAGGGTATTTTTATTTCACTCCAACGGGGATAATGTCGTTTTTTGCGGTCCCAGTGAGGTTATAATCGTTTGTGGGCATTAAGAAACTATTTGATTTAATATTATTGTCTTTAGCACTATTGATTATACTATTAACTCCTTATTCATAAAACTTTACGGGCCTGATTTAGTTAAATAATTATGTTTTATCCCTTTCTTTTGTAAGAAGTTTTTTTTGTTTTTCTTTTGTTTTCTTTTTGTATTTGTATATATATATATATATGTCGTAGTCAGATCGTATAATCCGCCGTATTACATTACGGCTAGCCGTTATCAAAAACAGGGGCGTTTTGAAATGCGGCGGTTCGACGATTAGCCGGATTGTCATTGCGATACGTTCTTCAATAAGGCGGCCAACGTTTAGCCGCATCGTACTACTATTTTAGATTGTAGAGTGACCAGTTCTTTCGGTCGCCTACGTAACCGGAGTTTGACAATGTTTGCAATTTAATTTATTTTTACCATGGTCCCACCGCACTACATGTGTTTCTTTTCCAAAACATTTCCTTCACAACTTAAATAGACGGAGCCCCGCAAGCGGGGCTCCTATTTCTGGGCGGTTTGCCCTTCGGGCATCTGAAGCTACCTAACAAACCTAACCTACTTACCTACCTACGCTTTTTTCCCCAAAGTGTAATGTTTTCACGGACGTCTCACTAAATCAATAGGTAGGTAGGTTAGGTTCGTTAGGTAGCTTCAGATGCCCGAAGGGCAAACCGCTCAGAAATAGGAGCCCCGCGAAGCGGGGCTCCGTCTAGTTAAGTTGCGAAAGAAATGTTTTTTGAAAAGAAACAGTCCGACGAACTCCAGATTTGATGGACACCCCAGCGTTTGTCAGGCAGCGCCACGGGTGTTAAAAATGGGAACTAAAAACTGTCAAAGCGGCGGCTAATGACTCGCTGTATTACATTACGGCTAGCCGTGTTGAAGAACGTATGGCGCCGAATACATTCCGGCGGATTCTCATTCAGCCGCATTCAATCCGGCTAATCGTTATACCGCCGCATTTCAAAACGCCCCTGTTTTTAAAAACGGCTAGCCGTAATGTAATACGGCGGATTATACGATCCGACTGTGACATATATATATGCGACTTCACGTAGAAGTAGAGTTGGACTAAGAAAAGTGTGCAGCGATTTTGATAGCCCACGCAGTGCCAGTGCACTGCGTGAGCTACCAAAATCTCTGCAGGTTTTTCTTGGTCTAACTCTAGTTATTTCAACCTTTTCCTTAGGGATTGGATTCCAAAATTTCCTTGATTATACCTCTCGCGTCGAATGATTGTCCGTATGACAGTTCTTTCAAGTGTTTTGGTTGGGATTTATTTAAAAATAATAGATAATATATGTTTTTTTACCTTCTAGATAAAGTATTGTGGACGTTGTAGAATTAAGTTAACAGAGTGCTATACATTTTAGAATTTTTATCGAGCGGCAAAATATTGATGTACCTACGCAATATTAAGTCATTACTTGTGACAGTTGTGATGCAACCGAAATCACGCTAAACTGAGGAAAACGTTGAAAATCACATCCGTCTTCTTCTTATTTGTCATCCTTTGAAATGCATCTAAAACATACAGAACAGCAATTTTCTATCTGCAACCCATTCAGAAAAACTTCGAGACAACATGTACATCCTCAATTTCTCACCAGCAGAAGCACAAAGATTTTTCAAGTCAAGGCCTTCCCCTAAATAAATCTACCAAATGTTTTCCCAAGCAAGGCACGCCGGGAAACATAACATTCCCAATTCCACTGTTGTTATATGTAAAGAAGTCTGAATATTTATGTGATTTTGTAATGCAGAGCGAAATTAACATATTTTGGTGAGTTTTTGTGCGAGCAGCTGTGTAAATTTTACGCATGCTTCGTCCGCGTCTTGTTCGTTTTGGGATGACCACTTACAAATTTTTGCCATTTTCCTGTTTTCCAATTGGTCAATCTAATGCAAGAAAAGAAAAAGTACATTTAATTTTTAACAAGCAGAAGCGTTTGTGAACGATGCTATTAAGCTTACAATAAATTTAAAAGTGGAAAAATTACTATCTTGGGTGAGACTTGAACTAGATCGGTGAGCTTGAAAAGGTCATTGTAGGTAGAAGCAAGCAAGAATATTTTTTCTGATCTTATTTTGAATCATTTACCTAGACGTCTAACTATTTTTTGGAAACGTATTTTGTGTCACCCGTAACTGTATACGAGTGTAAAAGAGTACTTAATGTAGTTTTGAAACCTTAGCAGATTTTTTAAATACTCTTATATCATGCAATCCTATTTTTACAATTTTTTGTATTAGTTCTTGTCATAGGTACGTATAACCAACACAAACTACTTAAAATGATTCTTATGAAACAAGTCATTATCAAAAGTGACGTTTCTGGTTGAATAATTACGTTGACACTGACAGATCATATCCATAACAAATTCAGAAGTTCAAAATTGATCTTTCAACCTTGACGCTGGCAAAAAACTGAACTAAACTAAATTCATGGCCTATACACAAATACAATACAAATATTATGACAAATAGAATACTCAATTCATATAAAAAGCATACAGATAAGCACACTTGAAAAACGAACTACCCTTTCAAATCCTACAATATTGGCAGCGCTACATTTTTACCTCAATACGACGCCAACTACCCGAAAAACCTATGAATCACCTCTATGTACTAACAGCTCTCTTACAACCATTGTGGACGTTGCTTGAAAACCGTTGAGGGCTTGAAAACCGTTTCATTTTTCAAACCGTTTTCGTTCATTCGCCCAAGAACGAAAAGAATTTAGTTTCCGTTTGCGGTTATCGGTTAAAGAACTGTATTGAGATACCATTTATATACCAAATTCATTAATCTTTCGTTTTTGTGGAATAAAATTAACCGGTTAAGTTGAAAATATCGTAGCAAACTAGACTAGTAAGCATTATTTTTACAAACGTAGGTATGAATTGAACCAGGATTTTATATCGTTCCTCGTGAACTACAGAATTTTGTCCCCTCTTTTATCCGGTAAAGAGAACGAATTTTTTTGTTCACGTTCGTTCAATTAACCGGTTTTGAGTGAACGAAATAATATACCTAACGGTTATACAATGATATTAACAGGTATTTCAATACCGGTTTCGAGCCCTAGTTGGTACTAACATCATATCCTGACCATTTTTGCACCTTAATGTCTTTGAAATAAAGTTTAAGTTTAGCCAATAAACAGTACCAACGATACTTAGGAATCTCGACCGCTCATGCGGCTTTTGTTATCGCCACTGTAACTTTACCAAATCCAAAAGGTACTAAGTGCTCTTGTAGGGCATACAATGTTCATACCTTTTAAAAGTAGCCGGGTAATACAACGGATGATCTTGAGTGCAAAGAGCTATAAACAACTAATGGAGCCGCAGTCCTTTTGTTTGGAGTTGCGAGTGGAAAACTTGTTGTTATTAAGGGGAAAAACCGGTAAATCAGGTTGGCCTATAATAATGGCATTAGTTATGTACACATAAGGTAGAATATAGGTACAAATTGCCTTCCTCCAATGATAGAACTTTAAGCAAGAAATATTTTGTAAGGTTGTTCTTAAACCCTAAAACGATTTAGATACAAAACACTGATTTAAACTTTCACGATTATTAAACATTATCAAACTGCACAACGGGACTTAATCGCGTATTTAAGTTTTAAGATTTACCTCCGAGCACATGATCTGTGTGACCCTGAATATTTAGAGAGTGAGATGTCGCATATTCAGGAGGTACTAAGGAGGAACGGGTACAAGGTAAAAAAGTGGCAACCCAGACGAAAGGCAACGCGGAAACGTCCTGATGTCTCCAGACAGCCGGCATTTTTGCCGTATGTAAAAGGGGTAACGGATAAAGTTGGCACAGTACTTGGAAAGTACTCTATAAAGACGGTGTACACACCTTTATCCAAAGTAGCAGGGAGCCTAAGGTCACCGAAGGACGTTATTCCGTTCCAGTCACCTGGCGTTTATAAAATAGATTGCAGTTGTGGTAGTTCCTATATCGGAGAAACTAAGCGCACCATAGCAGAAAGAGTTAAGGAACATATCGCAGCTGTCAAAAATCGTCAGGTCAACAAGTCTGCGGTGGCTGAGCATTTGCTGGAGTCAGGACCAAACCACTGGATTGAGCTGCATAACCCTAAAATCCTCTCCACGGATCGCCATTTCTACAGTAGAAAAGTGCGGGAAGCCATTGAAATCAAAAAACATTGCAATTTTAATCGGGACGAGGGTTTTAAGATCTCATCCACATGGAATCCAGTCATTAGTAAATGTAAGCGGAAACGAATATCGACAGTCGATAAATCGAATATCGTTAGTGTTGTGTGTCGACAGAGTGACATCCCTAGTGCGCAAAACGTTCAAACTGATAAACAAGACCAAGTGCGGGTAGTTCGAAAAACTCGCGCGGCTAGAAGATGTTGATGTCAACTTGAGCCAGTCTTCTCCGAGACCACGGGGACAACGCCGTCCTCGAAACGTCGGAGGTAAATCTTAAAACTTAAATACGCGATTAAGTCCCGTTGTGCAGTTTGATAATGATTTAGATACACTTTATAATTTGTAAAGCGGCTTACAACGATAAACGTCGATCAGGTTAAGTTTCTTTATTAGGAAAGTTCGTTATAAGTTGCTTCGGTCAGCCAGATAATATGAATAGGAAAATAGGTATAATAGTAAAATCGGGGTCCGTTTGTTTCCCACAAAGTTTTAAGTCATAATGTATTGTTTGTCATATTATCATTAGTCATAAAACTGAAACCGTTAACTTTTCAGGATTTTCGTAAGGTTATTCTGTAGATAAGTTAGGTTAGGTTAGGTTTGTTTTATGGCAATCCTGAAAATTTACGCGTTTCTGAGAAAAATCAATTATGACTACCGAAAATTCGGACAAACAATACATTATGACATAAAACTATTTGGGAAACAATAGAGACCCAGTAAAATCACATCATAAAATCTGAAATTCGATACCTGATTTAACTTACTAAGAAATAAATGAAGGAATTGTTGCTCCTTGACAACACTTTTCTTGCAGACCTCGTGCCTGTTGAATAGTCGTGTGCGTGTGTACGTAAACAGTCCGTATTATACGTCAAGGAGCATTAATATTCGCAATAATATAGAAAAATGTAAGATCTGTACCTTAAGTAGTGCCAAAACATCCATCAGGACACTGCAATCTGGATTTAAAGTGAACCGTAACACCGGTGAGCCACATTTCACTAATTTTCAATAAAATAAGAATTGAGTCTAGTCCTAGAATCACTCACACATACACAAAGTTTGAAGTAACTGATTTAAAAGGATATAAAATAAGGATAAATAAGGGGTATTTAACCAGCTGATTCGTGACGTATAGTCAGGATGACACATGACGTTTGACGTTCCGTTTCGCGCGGCCAAAATCAACTCACCAGAAAGGTTGCGTTCAGAAATAAAAAAAGAAACAGACCGAAACACATTGGTATCAAATAAAATATCACAACTTAAATATAATATTATTTGATGAATATAACTTATTAACAGTGGAATTAGCTTTTTACCGCTTCTCTTAAAAAAAGGTAAAATGTCTTCAAAGTCAAAGCGAATCATATGCCACAGTTGCAAGAAGGAAGTAAAAAGTAAGGAATATTTAAAATGTTCTACATGTGATAAATTTTTTGACATAAACTGTGTAACTTGTACACGCATAAGATTTAATTTAATGACTCCAGATAACAAATCCAAGTGGAAGTGTCCGCCATGTCGTGTTCCAGTAAAAAAAACTCCCCCTGACACTAGTAACCAACCTAGTCAAAGCTGTGTACAAACACGACGAATGAAACAAATAATATCCGAAAAGTTAGTGGAACTTCAGGACGACAACACACCCTATGAAGATTCATCCACCGGAAACAGTATAACTTCAACTAGTAATAATTTACAGTTTGCGGAAAAAGTACCACAATCAAGTGTTGATGTCAGCGAAAACCTATTGTCTGTTCAGGAGCATTGCGTAGATGAGCCTGACCATGACACACGAGGGAGGAAACAAACAACCCCCGAAAAAGCGGTGGAAAGTCAGGACGAGATCATGCACCACGAAAATTCATGCACCGGAAACAGTATAACTTCGGCTAAAAATCATTTACAGTTGGTGGAAACAGTACCGCAGACGAGCAACGATGTAAGCGAAATCCTATTGCCTGCCCAGGAGCAACGCATAGGTAAGCCTGACCATATGACGCCAATGAAGACGCAAGTAATACACGAAAAATCTCTGGAGCCTGAGGAAGAGATTATTCGGCATGAAGATGAATGCACCGGGAACGGTCTTACTACAGCTAGGATAAATTCACAGTGCTTGGAGACAGTACCGCAGATCAACGCCGACGTTACAAAGTTTTCTTTTTGTAGTAATAACAGTTTTGACATACTAAATTCGACGCCTAAAGAACTTCACACGCAAACACTCCCGAACTTGGAGACTCAATTGCAAAACATAGAAGTTGAAGAGCTCAAAAAGCAAGTGCAGAGACTTGAACAACTTTTGCAAGGAGCGGACTTGGAAGTGCAAAACCTTCTCAGCGAAAACTATGAGTTACAGGACGCTTTAACAGGGACGCGCAAGAAGTGCGACTTCTACAGAAATCTACTGCAAGGAAAAGCAGAAGGTTCGCCTTTCAGAACACCTAGCGTCACAACAACAAAAAAGCACAAGAAAGCATTGCGTCGGCAACAAACGGCGTCAGTGTCATGTGAAAGTATACCAGAAAGTATAGCAGAAGGAGATAGTTCGAAATCAGAGGTGCCAGATAAATTGCACACAATAACTCCTGAATCTAATAAGATAATGAAAATTACAGACGTACCGAATACCACAACTCCATCTACCAACTTACAAGAAAGTAAGCTGGTCGATGACCTATTTTCGTCAGATAAATTGCCAGTGCCAGAGTACGACTACTGTACGGACACAAAAACTCCTGAATCAAGGAAAACAGGATCAAAGGACCTGGTGAAAACCAAAACTACGCCTACCGATGCTCAAAAAAGGAAAGTGATCGATGACATGCGTTTGCCTCCGAAACTTTGCATCATCAGTAGTGATAATAAAAATTCAATACTAAGAACTGCGGAAAATGCCTTCAATGATCACGAAATTTGTCATTATCTCACACCACGTGGAAGCGTCTCTGTACTACTGAAGGACATCGAGAATAAACTTAAACATTTCACTATGAAGGACATTTGCTTTGTTCTGATAGGAAACGAAGACTTTCACACAACACAGAACTACCATCAAATAGTAGCTCTAATTAGAAATAAACTTTTGCTAGTACAACATACCAATGTAATAATAAGTGCTCCGACTTATCTGCTAAAAGACTATTGCTGCTTGTTAAATAATCGTATTGAATATTTCAATAATCTATTGTATAGAGACATAATGACGCATGAATATGCATATTTGTTAGATTCAAATAAAAACCTAGAGTATTCAACCAAACACTTCTGGAAACGATCTGGCCACATTAATAATAAGGCATTATTAATAATTTTTAAAGATTTAGAAAATTATATAATGGGCATTAATGAACTTGACGGTGGTGCATCTCCAGTTAGTTTACTGTCTGAGGATGTATCAAAGGAAATATCTAGTATCAGTAATTCTCCATGTTTCCAAAGTAACGCTAATTTTTTAGTTCACCGACTTCCCGGAGACGCAACACCGTAGATAATAATCCTGATGCTTCTTACTTAAGAGTCTATTACCAGAACCTATGTGGCGTCACTAATAAGAAAAATGAGTTAGAATTATACCTGTACTCCTTACCGGATGACCAGCACTATGTATGCATAAGTGAGCATTTCCTTAACGCTAACACAGCCTCTCTTTTCAGCTTAGCAGAGTTTAATCTGGTAACCTTTAATACTAGGACAAAGAAAAAGCGAGGAGGTTCACTAATCTTAGGGCGCAAAACCAGGAGGTGTGAAGAACTTGCTATATGTAAACAATTGTACAAAGATGAGTGTTTTGAGGTGTGCGGTGTCAGGGATTGCGACACAAATGTCAATATAATATGTTGTTACCGTAATCCAATTGATGCAAATTATGACTTTTTTATGAGCCGACTTGAACAGATCTTGGAACACTTTTTCAACAAGGATTGTGTCATTTGTGGTGACTTTAATATCAACCTGTTGAAGGAAGACAACAAATCTGCTGACTTTCTATCCTTGTTAGTCTCATATAACTTTAGACACTTGATATCGACTGTTACATTTACACGTAATGAAGCTAATTCATGTTTGGACAACATCTTGACCAATTTACCAGCTCAACGAGTGCCCACACCATTAGTGGATCATAATGGTCTAGCTGATGGACACGCTGCCATTCTAAGCACTTTCACTACTGTCAAAGATAGCAAAAATGACACTAGTAAACACCTTTGGAAGACAGTAAGAAAATTTAATCGTAATGCTAAACTACAATTCCGACAGAAACTCGAAGCTGAAGATTGGTTAAATAAGGGTGTTAATTGTTTTATAGATAAATTTAACCATATATTTAGAGAATCCTTTAAAAAAAAAGAAATCAAGGTACCATTAAGTAAATGTTGTAAAATAAATTGGGTAACAAAGGGTATCAAGGTATCAAGTGTCATGAAACGTATACTTGTAACTCACAAAGAAACCAACTCCGACTCCATAGAGAAGTATAGGAAGAGATATGTTAATATTTATAACCGGGTTATTCGGAACGCAAAAAGATTGGCAGTACAGTCACAAATAGAAAAATCGAAAGACTCTTGTAAGGAAATTTGGAAAGTAGTACAGAAATCCAGAAACAAGGCTGCAGAAAGTTCGAAAGAGAACCTAATTTTAAAAACAGAAACTGAAAATGGTATAGTAAAAATGATAAATAGCCCTGACAATGTGTGTGCTATTTTATTAGAACAATTTACTCAAAAAAGTGACACAACGGATGCTTCCCATCGTGCTATGTCTCTATTGAATTTCCACGCCACAAAAGTAGATAAAGATATGCCATTTGACAGGGTCTATCCGGCTGAAATTAAATTCATCGTCAAACAGCTTAAACCTAAAACTTCTTGCGGATATGATGAATTACCTATTGCCATTTTTAAAGATAATATTGATATTCTTGCTGAACCGTTAGCCTATTTTTTTAATCAATGTCTAGACACTGGTACCTTCCCAGATCAGTTTAAAGTGGCAAAGGTAATACCGGTCCATAAAAAAGGTTCCAAATCGGATCCTAAAAATTACAGGCCTATTTCTATACTGCCAACATTATCCAAATTGCTGGAAAGAATTATGAAGGATAGGTTAACTAAACACCTATAAAATAAAATAAAATAAAATAAAATAAAATAGCCTTTTATTTCGACCTTAAATTTTTTTTTAAATGGTACAGTTTTGTCATGTTATTGAATATTTGTCAAATTTGTCATGCTAGTCAAACATATTACACTATTATTATTATAATTTGATTTAGAATAAGGTTGGTTGTCATTTTTGTTAGAGTTGACATCGGTCGACTTGCCTCCCGGCATAGGCCTCCCCTAAGACCTTCCATTCCTCTCTGTTAGTTGCTCTTCTTGTCCATGTCCATGTTGGTCCAGCGATAGCTCTAATGTCGTCTTCCCATCTGCGGTAAGGTCTGCCTCTTTTCCTTTTCCCGTCTTTGGGGTACCAGGTTGTAACAATTTTTGACCATTTTTGTCCTGGCTCTCTGAGCATGTGTCCAGTCCATTTCCATTTTAGGCTATCTGTTACATAGGATACATCTCTTAATTTTGTGTTTTTTCTTATGGTGCTTAGTCTTATTTTGTCTTTCTTTTTGATGTTGAGAATACTTCTCTCTATGTTGTGTTGACATACTTCTAGGGATTTCCTATTTTTTTGTGTTAAGGCCCACGTTTGGCAACCATATGTCATGCTAGGGAGGATGCAAGAGTTGAACAATTTACTTTTGCATTTTAGTGGGATTTCCGGGTTCTTCATAACCTCTTTCCATGACCAGTATTTTTTCCATGCAATACACACTCTGTTTTCTGTTTCCTTGTCATTCTGGTGTTCTGGAGAAATTATCTGTCCTAAATATGTGTATTCATTTACATATTCTATTATGTTGTTGTTTATTGACATTTTAATTTTTTGTCCATTTGTCATAAGTTTAGTTTTTTCGGTGTTGATTTCCAGTCCCACTTTCCTGCTTTCATAAGACAGTTGGTGAAGCATTTCCTGCAAGTCATCTGTGTTTTCCGAGAGAAGTATGAGATCATCAGCAAATCGCAAGTGGTTCAGCAACCTTTCATCTATTTTTAAACCATATTCTTTCCAGTTCAGGTTTCTGAATACCTGTTCTAAAGTTGCTGAGAACAATTTAGGTGACAGTGGGTCTCCTTGTCTCACTCCTTTTTTCAGTTTGAATTCCTCGCCTACTGTTTCTAGTTTTATTTTTGCTGTTATGCATTTGTATATGTTGCTGATTATTCTTATATATTTGTTCTGGACGTTTTGCATTTTCAACGCTTCCCATATATAGCTGTGGAGTAGGGAGTCGAAGGCCTTGCTGTAATCTATAAAAGCTAGGTAGTATTTTTTACCATACTCATTGCTCTTTTCTATTATTTGTTTAATGGTATGAATATGGTCTATTGTTGCAAAGCCTTTTCTGAAACCCGCTTGCTCCTTGGGTTGGTTTTCATCTAACACTTTTTCTATGCGTTGTAGTATGATTTTTGAAAATATCTTGTATAGGTTTGACATGAGGCTGATGGGCCTGTAATTGCCAACGTCGTTTCTGTCGCCTTTCTTGTGTAGTAGGATGATAGTGGAGGTAGTCCATTGTTTAGGTATTTCTTCTTTCTGAAGGATCTCATTGAATAACGTGACGATGCTTCTGAGTGATGCTGGGAGTGTACATTTAAGAAGTTCGTTAGAGATTTGATCTTCGCCAGTTGCTTTTCCATTTTTTTGAGTTGACACAGCTTTAATAACTTCATTTTCTTCAATTAGTGGTATTATCTCCTCGTCGAGTTGATATAGTGACTTTAAGTTTGGGAGGGTCGTATCTTCGCAGTCATATAGTTCTTTGTAGAATTGTGTGGCAGCTTTTGAGATATTCTTACGTTTTGTTTCTAATTTTTTGGTTCTTCTGTTTCTCATGCTCGGTATCCAGTTACTATATTCCTGCATTTCTTTCATTGCTTTTGCTGTCCCTCCTGTTTGTTCCAGGTGCAGTTTGAATGTTTCGGATTGTATCTGCTTCTTGTGTTTCCTGATGTTGAGGTTAATTTGCTTGCTTAGTTGTGATATTGCAGCTCTATTACTTTTTCTGTCTTCCAGAAGTAATTTTCGTTTATTTATAAGATTTCTAGCATGGGGTCCAATTTTGTCTTTCTGTTTATTTGCAATACTTATTTGTTTGTTTATTTGTTGTAATCCATATTCTAATTTATTATATTTTTCTTGGAGGCTTTGTTGTTGTTCTATATTTTCGAGGGAAGTTTCCAGGTCTCGGATTATGTTTTCTGGGAGTATTTGTGGGAGATGGTTTTGGCCGGTTTTTATATTTTTTCTACTTTCTTTTGGGCAGTTGGAGTGTATTTTACCTTGTAACATTCTGTGGTTGGTATTGAAGTTAAGTTGATTGATAACAGATACGTCTAAGAACCATTTGGGTTTATTGGTTAGTATAAAATCAATTTCGTTTCTTATGGAGCCGTTTGGTGATATCCAGGTCCACTTCCGGTTTGGTTTCTTTTTGTAGACACTATTCATGATGTGCAGGTTGTATTCCAATGCTAGGTCTATTAGTCGTTGTCCATTGTTGTTGCGTTTGCCTGTGGAGTATGGCCCAAGGATATTATCTTCATTCTTTTTTCTTGTACCGAGCTGGCTATTGAAGTCACCCATTAGAATTATGTTTTTGTGTGATTTATCTAGTGCATATTTCAGGTCTTCGTAGAACTTTTCTTTTATATCATTACTTGCTACTTCTGTTGGTGCATAGATCTGTAATATTGAAGTTGGTGTTTTATGTCCAGGTAGCGTTATGTTAAGGATAGCGATTCTTTCTGAAATTGCCAGGAATTCTTCAATTGCCTTTTTGAGTGTACTTTTTATCATGAAGCCTACACCATACATTCCTGCAGTTTCTCCGTAGTGGAAAAAAATGTACTTTTCGTGTTCTTCTATATTAAGGCCCAATCTCCGAACCTCACTTAAACCGAGTATGTCCCAGTTAATTGTTTCTAATGCGTGTTCCAGTTCTTGTAAGGCTTCTTGACTTCTTAGTGTTCTTGTATTTAGGGTTGCAATATATATGTAATTATTTAGGTTTGTTTTTGTATTGTTTGTTTGTTTTGGTTTTGATCTTGATCTTGATCTTAGGGGGTTTTGGTCTATCTCCCCACGGGGACCAGCCGGGTTGGGGATCTTGTAATATTGTTTCTTACATTGTGAATAGTTACTGTCGTTACCGATGTCGGGCAATTCCTATACTCTATATGTGCTTTTTTCTGACCTCAGGTAGGCGGATGCCCGCATTATAGAGAAGGCGTCTGCCTTTTCTGGTTCAGCAGTCTTATCCACTGTTTGAGATTTTTCCTGGTTGTTTGTTTCATTTTTTTCAGGTTTGTGTATTTTTGCTGCGTTGGCTTGGCTCGAAGTGTTTTGTGTTGGTGATGTGGACTCGGATCTTCTTCTTTTGTCATTACTTTTCTTCTTTTCTTTGATAATAACCCTGTTGTTTCTGATCACCGCATAGTTGCCAGCTTCTTGTGCTTTCCTCAGTTCAGCTTGGAGTTGTTTTCTTTTTTCAAGAGTTTCTTTAGTGAAGTCTTCTGTTATGTGTTAAGTGTTGTTACTCATTTTCCTCTTATTTCTTAGTATTTCTTTTTTCTTAAGAGCCGTTGTTGTAGTTATAAGGATAGGTCTTGAGTTTCCGTTTTCTTTTTTCCTTCCTAATCTGTGCAATTTGTCTATATCACTTGAATTGATATCCACATCTATATTTTTTAACATTTGTGTGCAGCTATTAAGTAGGTCTTGCGAGTTTTGCTCTGTTTCTTCTACGCCGTGGATAATTATATTGTTTCTTTTGTTCGAAGTTTCGATGGTCTTCATTTTTGCGTTGAGTTTCTCGATTTCTGATTTTAGAATTCTATTTTCTTCGATTATAGGGCAAAGTTTATCATCCACGTTTCGTAGGATGCTCGCTTTCACGTTTTCTGTAATGATTTCTGTTTGTTTATTCATTTCCTCTTTTATTTTCGTGAACAATAGCTCCATCTCTTTTGACATTTCTTGGTTTGACGTTTCTACTGCCATGTTGCGTGCGTTAACAAAACGCGCAGTGTTTTGACAGTTTCCGAACGAATGTGGCCGGAAGTTTGTTATGTTGGTACTATTGGTGTTACTTATGGTTCGCTTCGTGTCAATCTTGTTTCCTAACCTCTTAACGGGTTTCGAACACTCGGAAATCACTTCATTTTCGCGTATTTTCTTGAGATTATAACGGCACTTTATTCTTCACACGTTTGTGATGTTGATTATTCAAAGTTTTGTGACAATAGTTCGTTATTTCACCAGATTAGGATTTTAATTTGCGGAGCACTTGACAGCACGTATTCTCTTTCACGACACCGGAACCGGAAACTAAACACCTATACCAAAACAAAATACTATCTGCAAGGCAATTCGGTTATCAAAAAAGCAGGGGTACTAAGGAAGCGATTGGTACTCTGATTGAGGACATAGTTCATCAATTGAATACTAAAAAAAGGGTTGCGGGCTTGTTTCTGGACCTGAGCTCTGCATTCGATTTAGTGGACCATGATATCCTACTGGATAAACTGGAATTCTATGGTGTCAGAGGCAAGGTATTAGCTTTGTTCCGATCTTACCTTCAGAACAGGAATCAATTTGTAGAAATAAAGTGGACTCTTGATAACAAAGAAACGACTCATAGATCCAAAATGACGAGACTTACAAGGGGTGTACCACAGGGCTCCATCTTGGGTCCAATCTTTTTCATCCTTTTCACCAACGATATAATTGACTATATGAACAGTCAACTCCCGAATAGCCAGCTAGTGATTTTTGCAGATGACACCAATGCGGTAATATCTGCTGATAACGTTACACAACTCAACGATAGAGTAAATAAGGCATTGGAACTTTTTCATACCTGGTTCAGTACCAATAAATTAAAATTAAACAGCAATAAAACAAATGCCCTGCTATTTACAACAACCGCCAATAGTAAAGATAGGCTGCACTTATTATCTAATGGGTCCAACATCCAGCAGGTGCAGTCTGTGAAATTTCTTGGCGTATTTATAGACTCTAACTTAAATTGGAAAGCTGAGCTATCTGCAGTGGTAAGTTCAATAAATTCAGCCTGCTACGCACTCAGAAGCCTAAGAGACGAAATAAAATTGGCCCAACTCATTATGGTTTACTATGCGCTAGTCGAATCGAGATTAAGATATAGTGTTAAGTTCTGGGGCAATAGCTACCAATACAATTGTCATTCGGCTTTTGTGGCCCAAAAAAGGGCTCTTAGAATAATAGCACGAATATCGCAGCTAACGTCATGTAAGAATTACTTCTCTGAGTTTGGAATTCTGACTGTACCCGGTCTGTACATTCTTATAGTGCTATGTGATTTGGTAAAGTCCTTGAATGAGATTGAAAACAAAGAGCAACGGGAAGCTCGTCTAGCTTCAAGAAGAAAGGACTTGCCACTGACTGTCAGATCAAACCTCAAGGTATTTAAGCACTCAGCAGGTTACCAGGCTATTATCTTATTTAACAAATTGCCAATTGAATTGAGGTCGCTCACAAATGCCAACTTGTTTAAAAATAAATTAAAAGCTTTTCTACTAAAGAAATGCTTCTATTCAGTAGAGGAATATTTATTGGAGGACGATACAAAATATTAGATATGTACGTACCTAGTTCTGTATACGATGGACATTAATAATAATTATATTTGACATTATAATAATTATATTTGCATTGCACTTGTACTTGTAATTATATGTTGATAATAATGATAATGAATAAGATGACGATAATGTATGTAATTAATTAAAATAATGAGAGCATGGATTATTATGTAAGATCTAATTTTAATAATTTAATGTAAATATTTAATTAGGTTAAGTTATTTAAGTATAATAGAATTTCAAACACAATGTTTATTGTTATATGAATAAATAAATGAAAATAAAATAAATGTATATATTTCTAAAATATGGCGAAATAAAAATTTCACCTGTAATAAAAAAAACAGCTTAAAACAAACAACTACGGACACAAAATTCCGAGAAACAGTAAAAAGTAAGTGCAAAATTTAAGAAATTAAAGCCCAGCTTTTACTGCGAAACTCGGCAAAAATCTCCGACTTGACAAAGCTCAAGTCATCCCCAACCACTTAATGGCGGTATCTAAATAAATATACAGGGTGGCGTGTGACAGGCGGCCGTGACAGCGGGTACCGGAATCAGCGCGGGAATACAAATCGCGAGGATAATCTGTAGGGATGGGATGTTGCGGATATTTGGGAAATTTCTCTTTTGAAAACCGGTCAAGTACGTGTTTCTACTCTGTTGATGTTATATTTCTCGTGAAAAACCGTTGGCATCCGGTGTTGTGAATTTCATGAGGTTATTTATGGTTCAAAAGATATAAAGCTTTATAACGTATGTCTTCGTAAATGGATTATGTGGCATTCAGACTTGGTCGCTTACAATGGGTCTCATAAGAAGGCTCAAAGTCAAAGGGCGATGGAGCAATATAATGTTCGAAATTTCCTTATGATATCATAAGAGAAAATATATTCACAGTTGCACCAAGTACCAAGTAAGTAAGTAAGGTGTGTACCTTAGATTTCCAGACTTTTGTAGCATTTAGAATGAAATCTCATTTAGGCGGTGCGAGAACTACATAATAGTTGGTCAAACCAATTTGTCAACAGTTCCAATGAACTCATCGATCAATCAAAAATATTGCAATTTTCAAGAGTTATTGTACTGAATATAAGACCTTGGATAAAATTGGTAACTTATGAATCTAAATTAGAAAAATAAAACTTAGTTTAACAGTTTAACGTAGACGTAATAAATATATAATTATAAGAGCCTCTGTAGAGAGTACCTACCATTTTGTGTCATTTGGCGTTGAAACTCTAGGTTAATCTTCCACCGCGCACAAGTTTATTGGAGAAATCGCGAAGCGTCTGGTTGACGTAACTGGTGAGCGAAAGGCAGAGCTGGCGGCTTCTTCGCACAACGTATCACCATTGCGATTCAAAAAGAAAATGTCGCCAGCATCCTTGGGACTACAGATTTGAAATTTGTTAGAGGAACGAGTCAGACCAGTGAGTCAGACTAATAATTTGATATTTCCGGTTCGAAGGACCATATGTAGCCGCCGTGCAGGTCAGGATCTCGACGACTCAAATAAAAAGCTTTCTGTTCTTAGTGAACTGATATAATTTTCCAAAGTACTGGTTTACAAGGGTTTCTTGACTAAACGGTTAAATGCAGCAGTGCCAGCAGTGGTGTGTTATGCAGAAGTGGTATGGAGGCTGATGAGAGAGTGATTTGCAATATTTGATCAGTACAAAAGGTGGTTTAAACTTAAGTGCCTCTAATACAGAGTATGTGTAGCGCTTCTATTGGTGCTTTAAAAAAAGCTTCCAAATACTAGCCGAGCCCGACGGCTACGTTTAGCTACTGCATTAGGAATGTATTAAGAGTTTATACAAATAAAAGGTTGCGTTCGCAACAATACAAAATCAATCTATCCTAAACATTCACGTTTCCTCACTACAAAAGCTCCTATGAGATATCTTGTCGCACATTGGCTTTATTGTAACGTTCATTGTGGCAATCCCTACGGCCAATGTCGGTTTTTAGTTTCATGAGAAGTTTTTGTCGTCAGCTTGTTGACATTATTGAGGGAATGTTTTCGTTTATCGAAGTTACGGTAACGTTATGACAAAATTGTCAGTTGTTAAAACGATGTTTTCAATACAATGCACGAACTTTTACATAGGTCAAGATAATGTCTGATGTTGTTCTTTGGATAATGCTAATGGTTACTTTCGGATATGTTTGTAATAGTACTAATAGTTTACTGGCCGACAAGAAATTCTATAAATTTATTGAGAGCGCCACTGAGTTTCAACAGGCAACACATGATGCAAAACATCAATACATCTATGTCCTTCTACCGCATAAGTTCGTCCTTTAAGTTTGTTGTTTGACATTATGACGTTTGCGTCAGCGGAATGTAGGAAAAATAACAATGCGCTTACCGCTGCGTTTACCTCGTAAAACAACGCAGTGTCTTTAGATTATGTGGATTTTGACGACCGGTCTGGCCTAGTGGGTAGTGACCCTGCCTATGAAGCCGATGGTCCCGGGTTCGAATCCTGCTAAGGGCATTTATTTGTATGATGATACAGATATTTGTTCCTGAGTCATGGTTGTTTTCTATGTATTTAAGTATTTATATATTATATATATCGTTGTCTGAGTCCCCACAACACAAGCTTTCTTGAGCTTACCGTGGGGCTTAGTCAATTTGTGTGAAAATGTCCTTAATATTTATTTATTTATTATTTATTTAAATGGGTGTGCGGAAAACCGCATAAAACAATCGCGAGTGAAAATACCTAAACGTCATATTTTCATAAAAACGTGACTCATTTCCACATTTAGTCTTAAAAATGTCGTGCAGAGCTATCTTGGTCAGATTCTATTGATTATTCACGTATAGAGTGATGAACATCCAAAAGCTTTCAGGAATGAAACATGAGTAGGCACGTGATCCATACAGGAATGCTTTGACGAGAAGATATTTCATATTGCACGTGATAAATAACACGGAAATTAGGGTATTACGTATTCGAGAGCCTTTGAAGGCGTTCGTTACATCGCGTCATGTTAATAATAAAGGAAAATATTTGATTGGGTAGTCAGCTGCAAAAATACTTTCGGCCCAATTCGAATAATGCTTATAAGATGTCACAGCGATACGATACCGATCTGACACTGATACTGACAGATCGGTATCGTATCGCTGTGACATATTAGAAACATTGTTCGAATTGGGCCGTTTATCTTTCCATTGCAGGTGACGTACTACGTAGCTACAATTAATTATACAGTCATATAATACTTAATAATTATGTATTTATAATACTGACGTACAGTCATTACGAGTAACAAAGTTAACTACGCTAACACAAAGAGACGGGTTACTTACAAAGTATGCCAAGTAGCCCTATGCCAGCCTAAAGGTACCGTTCCGTTCCATACCATTCAGAATACACCAGCGTTACTGCCGCAATATTGCAGCGCGACATTATCGCCGACTTTGCTGCAGATAACGTCGAAAAGATCAGTTTATTAAAAAATATTTTAAGGTTTCGGACCTAGGCGTCCTAATCCTTAGTTAAGTGTACTATTAAATTTAAATATTTAGATGCAAGAAATAGAATTATTTTAATTAATCTTCTATCGTGTAGAACATTTCTAGGCATATCCTTTTTTGTTCTCATTTTCTCCAGTCCCGGCGACGTAATTAAAAACAAACAAGCGATGTATGCATCCAAGCTGTTATAGCGCGAAATATTATACTTCCAGATCACCTTCGCTGGATAACGCATATCAAATTATTCGCTATCAGTCCTTATTAACAGGAGTTAAAATACAATTGCATTTTGTAAGCGCTTCTGCAGTGTCGTCCACCTTTTAATAGTGCGCTCGCATATAAAACATTCAAAAGTGAGTTTTGGGGATAAAGTGGACTGTACCAAAAATTTTATTTGGACGGTAGTCACATTAAAGCAATAGATAGGTAGGATAGGTCCATTAGATTGCTTCAGACGCCCGAAAGGCAAACTGTCCAGAAATAGGAGCCCCGCATCCCCGCATAGCGGGGCTCCGTCGACTCAGGGAACAAGACAATGATTTTCACGTTTCACGATATGCCTAAGAATTTTATGATCTGACAAAATTACGATCGGCCGCCGATATCTACATTATTTCACCTTATTGCAGTGGATTAAGGTGAATAAGTATACCTACATATTTACAAACTCGACTGTACATCTTCTTCATCTGTTTTTAAAGCCTAGATTGCTACACCCTGAGGTGTCAGATATTGTGTAAGATTGTGTAATTTACGGTTTTTACGTAGGCGTGGTTGTAGACAAATACTAGATCTGTTTTAAAATGCAGAATGTAAGGGATGTAATCTCGAATTTTCTCCCTATTCAGACTAACACGTACGATATTAACGCTGCACGTGAAAATTAAGCATAGAATTACTAAAGTTGTTGGAAATATATGTAATTATAACTGGAAAAAACCGGGCAAGTGCGAGTCGGACTCGCGCACGAAGGGTTCCGTACCATAATGCAAAAAAAAAAAAAACAAAAAAAAAGCAAAAAAAAAAAACGGTCACCCATCCAAATACTGACCACTCCCGACGTTGCTTAACTTTGGTCATAAATCACGTTTGTTGTATGGGAGCCCCATTTAAATCTTTATTTTATTCTGTTTTTAGTATTTGTTGTTATAGCGGCAACAGAAATACATCATCTGTGAAAATTTCAACTGTCTAGCTATCACGGTTCGTGAGATACAGCCTGGTGACAGACGGACGGACGGACGGACGGACGGACGGACGGACAGCGAAGTCTTAGTAATAGGGTCCCGTTTTACCCTTTGGGTACGGAACCCTAAAAACAAGATTACAGATAACCAACTCTATTATCTTCTCTCATTAATTAGAGACGTGTTTCACTTAGTTATTTAGCAAATATTAAACTTCTAGTCTGGTGTAAATAAGTTAGCAATATTCTTTTGACTTAGATAACTAAAGAATGACTCACGCTACAACGGTCCGGGCCAGGGCCGGGGCGTCCGACACTTACAGTTTTCTATGAAAGTATCACGCGATCACCGGTCACCGGTCATAGAAAAATAAGTGTCGGAAGCCTCGTCCCGGGCCCGGGCCGTACTAGCGAAAGTTCTTCTTAATGCAGAAATAAAGTTCTTCTAATGACGTGTATGACCGCAATAAATGGCGTGACATGGTTAGGAAAGCCGACCCCGTGTAGCGGGACAAAGGCGAGGACAAAGAAGAAGAAGAAGAAGAAGAAGAGGCTAATATACAATAAGATTGTATTTTGTATTTTTCACGCCTTAAAGTTCCCGTAGTCTATTAGATTAGAACCATAATTGGTGCAAAATGTTTCCTAATTTTTAGGGTTCCGTACCCAAAGGGTAAAACGGGACCCTATTACTAAGACTCCGCTGTCCGTCCGTCCGTCCGTCTGTCACCAGGCTGTATCTCACGAACCGTGATAGCTAGACAGTTGAAATTTTCACAGATGATGTATTTCTGTTGCCGCTATAACAACAAATACTAAAAACAGAATAAAATAATGATTTAAGTGGGGCTCCCATACAACAAACGTGATTTTTGACCGAAGTTAAGCAACGTCGGGCGGGGTCAGTACTTGGATGGGTGACCGTTTTTTTTGCCGTTTTTTGCATTATGGTACGGAACCCTTCGTGCGCGAGTCCGACTCGCACTTGCCCGGTTTTTATATATTCCATTCTGTCGCGGCATATGTGGGAGCGGCTAAGGTGCTCACAAATATCTGCACACGCCTCTGCTGTCAAGGCGGTAGAGTGCGTGTTCAGATATTTTTGAGCACCTCGGCCGCTCCGATATATCTGATAGCGACTATACACAAACCATTGGAATTAGCAGCCAAGATAGTTATTTATTTTACTTTTCTGCCCGATCAGAAAAATTTAATAAGTAAGTAAAATGGTGGAATACTTTAAGGCTTAGTCACAAAGAAAGTTTTCACCTCAGCAGCTCGAACAAGGGTACTTTGCTTCTTAAAAACAGTGAGCAAAATGCGATTTTGCTCACTGAGTCATTTTATCTCACTCAGTGAGCAAAATCGCATTTTGCTCACTGAGTTGTCTCATTCAGTGAGCAAAATGCGATATTGCTCACTGAGTGAGACAAAATGACATTCAAGTGACCTTTATAGTCAAATGTCATTTCAACATGCGGGGTCTAATACAAGTTCGATACTTGGGTTCTATTATCTCTGTCCCTCTAGGTATGTTCTCACCGCTTAGGGTGAAAAATTTTGTGTACTACACGAGATCAAAGTTATTTACATCTCGTGCGCTTTTGAATCTCTTACTACGCTCAAGATTCTAAATTAGATTCACTCGCTACGCTCGTGAATCTATTATAGAATCTTTCGCTTGCACGGGACTCAAAATAAGCACTCGAAGAAATATCAAACTTTGATCTCTTGTTGTACAAATAACTATTTCACGTTAATTATTCAAATTCACCCAATATCAATATATTTAATGATGACACGATGTCCCGTCATTACTAACAAGCTGTTATAGTGATTACTCACCAAATATAAAACATGTAACAGCCATTGGGCAATTCATTCAATTATGTACCGTATTTTCATGTAAAAAAGTCGAAATTCAAACTGATATTGTCATGGCTGATACGGCTATTAATACCTAGTGGGACCAACATGCCTACCGCATTTTCACACGCGATGCCTACTTTGATTTTGCTAACCTCAAATCTTAAACACATTGATTTTGAAATTTCGACTTTATCTTTACAATCATAAGGTTATATTTACAAAGTAAAACAGTTATTATATCTTTTCCAGAAAGTTAACAGTTCTCGATCTTATCATACGCTAGTTTGGATGCAGTTTTGATCACACATAATTTAAATAGTTGTAAATTTTGTCAATGACAAGTGTTGATTACTTTTCTTTTGATAACTCTGAATGAGTTAAAGTTATGAACTTAAAATTAACCTATTATAGGTTAATTTTAAGTTCAACATGGAACGATTTCACGAGTTTTTAGGGTTACCCAAAGGGTAAAAACAGGACCCTATTACTACGACTCCGCTGTCCGTCTGGCTGTCTGTCTGTCCGTCTGTCTGTCTGTCTGTCTGTCCGTCTGTCTGCCTGTCCGTCCGTCTGTCCGTCTGTCTGTCCGTCTGTCTGTCCGTCCGTCTGTCCGTCTGTCTGTCTGTCAACAGGCTGTATAATTAAATGAAAATGAATGAAAATATTTATTTTAAAAACACACAATTATGGCTGCGATGCAGCCAAAAAAAGATTAAGATAAAGTTACCAGCATAATCAATAAGATGTACTTAAGTTAACAAGTAATTAGGCAATTAGCTAAGTCTACCCATCTATGTTTTAAGGGAGTTCCCTCTGCCAACAAACTGCCCTGCAGTTTGGTAGAAGAAAAAAAAATCTGAATAAATGTTTTTTTATTTTATCTCATGAACCGTGATACTGATAGATAATGTATTTGAGTTGCCGCTATAACAGCAAATGCTAAAAACAGAATATAATAAGTTTCGTGGCTGTTGGTTTAGTGACAATGGATTGTTGGCCAGCAGAGCAACGTCCATATGCTATTTAGGCGTATCGTACGATCGCCCACACTGGTAAATGTACATCGATGGACCTTATTACAAAAGGCATTTATTTATTTAAGCGTATGGCCTATTAATATTGTAGGCAATATAAACATGCTACTAGTATAGCTAATTATAAGTCGACATCCAGGCTACGCAGCCATCGCATCGCATCAGAGGTGTCAGATAGGTGTAGAGGTACTCCGGATCGCCCTGGAAACGTCTCTTTGGGCGCCGTTCTACAATGTGCTGGGTAGTTTGATCTTCAAGGCCGCAGTCACACAACGGACTCTCGTTCCATCCCCATTTGTGTCGCATATAATTGCACCTGCCATGACCTGTGCGGATTCTGTTGATGCACCAGTATTTTCTCTGCAGCGACAAGCCCTTCGGCTTCTGAGTAGATTTTGGGTACTTATGTGGTGACCAGCCGCCTCCGCCCATTCTTCTTTCCACGCCTGCTCCAACTGAAATCCGCCAGCCCTCAGTTTTCTACCTGCTTCGCTTGTACAAAAGCCAAAGGTCCACCGATGTAGGGCAAACCTTGGCTTATCGGTGATACTTGGTAATTCGGTGACACTCCGTTATAATCTTACACAGTTCTCACCATGAGGAAATGCGAGCTATAAAATCGTTGGCAGCTGTCAGTTTTGATGCTTGCAATCGGGTTGGCAGCGATTTAATTGCTTACATTTCAGCATTGTGAGCTCAGCGTAATTTAACAATGCATTATCACCGAATTACCAAGTATCACCGATAAGCCAAGGTTTGCCAAATTAAGAGTGTTGCTATTTGTACCAAGGCGTAAGTTTAGTAGTCATTTCTGAATATGCGGAAATGGTTGGAGGATTGCGTATAGCGATTGTCGACTTTTAAATAATGTGATTAAGCAATAAATGAAATCCGAATTCGTCTTCTTTTCATAATAGTAGTAAAATAACGACCCTCTGTTCTAAACAAGTCATAAGTCATAATGCTGCTTTATTAAAACATTTACCTCTTTCAATAAAAATACCTTAAATTAAATAATTAAAAAATAATAATTCGTTAATTAAAAAAATAATTTCAATTATTATGTGGATGTTAATTACCGTCCTTAAAATAGGGCCTTTTTTATTACACGTGTAACAGATCAAGGACACTATAGCTGTATTATAATAATTACAATAATAACTTAATAACGGGCAGGGCAATTTAGGCTTTTACGCATTTCACTATTTAATTATACGGCTATTATAAAAAAGTCAACAGTAATTTTATTTCAATATCCTCATATCGGCGATTGAGAACTACGTCTATGCTTTTGACACTTTAACACATTCAACACCAAGAACCCGACTGTCGGGTACACTGTTCGTAGCGACTACGCGCTACATACGACGAAACCGTGGCTACGCGCTACGAGCGTAACCCGTAGCACTTAGTGGTATTGAATGTGTTAACACATTCACTGCCAACGTTTTTGTAGCACTACGCTCGTAGCTGATCCCAGCGTTTTCCCCGCTTTGTAGAGGAAAGCGAAATGAACAAAGAAGCAGCCGAAAGCGGGTTGCCGGCCCTACAACTACAACAAATATGAACCATTGAGATATTATTACTATAGATGACAATGAAATTGCCACAATCGTAACCCGTACCACGCGACCAAAACGTCGTAAGCGCCGTTACATTTATGGCGCTTACGCGTTTAGGTCGCGAGATTCACGCTCCGCTTGTATGGTTTGATGTCAAAACAATATCAACCCATGGCGCAAAATACTAGTTTTCTGTGCCTGTTCTATACGATAGTAATAGTTCAATGATGAAAAACTGCCTTTGGTCCAAAAAATTCACCCCCAAATACTCCATGTTAAACGTGCGTGTATAAGCACGTTCATTTCTCAAGTTTAGTTCTAAATATAACATTATTATGTTAATACATGTCCTAGTTTCTGATAAGCACCAGTCGAGCGTTCCACGGAAAGGGGTCAACGTTATTTATCTGGCGATAGTTCAACAAAGGTATTTCAACAAAAAATGTTTTTTTTTTATTCCAGTTAGCTTTATAATGGTACATTATAACAAGCTTTGGCTAGCTTTTTGTCTAAGTTGTAGTTTTTTTAGTTTTACAGCTAAAACTACATCTCGGATTTGTTTACTTTATAAAAGTAATTGTGATGTAGCCTTCCTTAGTGTCCCACTTCTGGGCAAAGGCCTCCCCTCGGTTTTGCCACTCGACCCTGTCACCCTGTCATTGGCAGTTTGCAGTTTTTAGTTAGCGAATATATTACTACACGTTATAATAATTTGATTATAGTTGTCTAGTACCTGTACAAAACCAGCCTTCAAAAATAATATGTATTTAAAATCTAGTTCATATTAAAAGCCTAAAACATATTCACAGTAGCTCTAACTAAATTTACCTTCAAAATCAGCTACACTGTCCCTTTCTACAAGAAGTAAAAGTTAATTTACATTTCATTAACAAGCCAGTTACTAGCGCTGTTTGCCCAAAATTATAACCACGTAAAAGCTATGTTAAAGATAAATCAACATCAGAACCGCTTATCAATAAAAGACAAGAATCTTACTCCGAAATAACATTAAGGGACTAACAGAAGCAAATTGAACTAACTCCAGAAATTTGAACTACAATATTCAGTCTTAAGAGTAAGTAGTAGAATTTATAGTTCATGAGGTTGTTTCATGGTAAATTCTTTACTGTTTTACGGTGATTATTCTAAATTACTATCAAACAAAAAACGGAAACAAACAAGAATTTCCGTTTTGTTATTATGGTAGGGAAAATTAGATCCTCTTTCGTATGTGGGGTTCAGTAATGAATTAATGATAACTTTAAAATGTGTCATTCTGTTTGAGTTTTGTATATTTTTACTCATGGTCAATGAATAATAATCAATACCTATCCGAATTGTGACATTACAATAATATTTAGGTACTAGCCCGACACAAATTATAAACTTCATTTGATTTTATTCGCAGTGAATGTCATTATCTTATAACTTTAAACGAGCAATTCTTGTATATTTATTTATTTATTTATATATTTCGGGGCTCTCGGAAATGGCTCTAATGATTTCGATGAATGGGATTTCTGGGAAAATGCGCAGTTTTGAGTTTTTTTTTGTTTTTCGAGCATAGCTCGGTCTCCCAGATATTTATTGATTAAATATTATAGGAAATCTTACACAGATCGACCTACTTAACCCCACAGTGCACAGTAATCTCAATAAGATTTGTAAGGTGCTAGTCGGCGATAATACAATGTAGGTATATAGTCTCTAGGGTTATTAATACATTACATTTGGAGGTGTAAAATGTCCCCAACGTCAGACAAAATACTTTGAGGTATAAAAGCTCTCCAGGCATCAAAATGAAATTATGCAAAATAAGTATTTCGCGCCAGGACTGTTAAGCTTAAAAACTAATTTTACTGAATACCTACATAACTATGTAGTATGACTGTGTCCAATAAGTCAATATTCTGAACACTGAACATCTAGCGACCTTCACCAAGGAGGAATTTTGGCCGAAGGGTGTCAAGTTTCGGCGGTTCCGCGGCCGGCTCCCTGACACTGCGGGGTTGCGTAATGCATCGCAGCCATAATGTGTTTTGTAGTGTTTAGTTTTAAAATATATTTTTATAATATGTATGCTAGTTTTAAGGTATTTATGTATGGGCCACTAGTTGCCTGAAATAACGATTTTCATTTCATTTCATTTCATTCATTTATACAAATAAATGCAAACGAGATGTACAATTAAATATCACACTGTGAGCTGTGTCAGGTCGGTTTCTATCATATCAATATTATATCAACTTGAAATTTTGAAGTTTTCTCTCTCTTGGGCTTGTCGCGTCTGTCACGGCAATTTCTAGGAACGAAGTCTCTTCAACTTTTTTAATATCAACTTCGGTGTTGGTTGTTTTTGTTTATAAAACAGGACTCTGATGTGAAAATAGACCGTTAAACAAATTTAATCAACTTTTTATTTTCCTATTAAATGGACGTTACGTCTACGTAATAAACATTAAAGCGCTCTTTCAATATTGTCAATTCCACCGTATAATTTTTGTACCATTATAATATATAGATGTCGCAATTCGATTATGAATATAATATTTAGTGTGAATTTACTCGAATATAAGGCTCTGATGAAGAAACATGTCAAAAACTACCATGTGCCCGTTTAGAAAAAAAGTCGTGTTTGAGAAAGCCCTGAGGATTCTCAAGTTGAGTTCAAGTTGAAGTTTGCATCCAAACGTACGGCACAACATAGATTACATATGTAGTGCATAATTATTTTCCATCGTATTTTCACGGAAACATACGAACGTGTCTTGCTATATCAGTCAGTCTCGGTACAAAAAGTACTGATGTTGACTGAAGAAGCATGACAAATACGAACGTTTCCGAGAAAATACGAAGGAAATCAATTAGGGCTCATTTAGACGACGCGAGAACTCGCATGCGAGTTTCATTACATTGCGGGTTTTGATCGGTCTGTTGAATTGGACGTAACCAACAGTCCGCAATGTAACTAAAATCTATGCTCCACTACGAGTATATCTGTACAACATATACGTACCAACGGATCAGTATTGTATGTCAATACATACTGACATGAGACAGGCGTAGGTACAAGTTACGGTTGGCACCGCATAAGTAAATATTTGTTTACCTAGTACCTATCCCATGTGTTGCGATATGGGTATACATACATAAACATTACATGCGAGAACTCGCTTTCCTTTTTCATCCGAGGAGCTGCGACTTTAACAATAAAAAAATGTAATACTACCTACTTATACGGATTTAGGTGTATTATACCTATCCTATATATCCCTACCTTTTTTTCAAAATGGTCTAAAAGATATTTTTATCAGTCTTCTAGTTTTGTGCAGTTCAACTGGGTACAATACAAATGATCTTTATTGCACTTAATAGAAGAATAAAATAGAAAGAAAGAAAACAGAGACAAGTTATTTGAAAGTTATCTGGAAGCTAATCGCAGAGTGTTCAGTAAAATATAAATATTGTTATTCTCTTTATTTATCTTTCATCTTAGTATAGGTTTTCATAATAATATATGTATATAAAAGTAAAATACAAAAACAATACAAAATACATATAAACATATTACAAAAAACCTAACCTAGGGTGCCGCCAGCAGCGGGCAGGGCCCAAGCTGCCGGTGGTCAGGGCTGCAGAGTGAGGAACCGACGTACTATACACGCCGTGTCCAAAATTACCGTCTTCTGCATCTAACCCTTGATCCAACCACCCAGCAAGAGTCGAGACTGTTCGCTGACACGATTATCGGAACAATGATCGTGGAGTCAACATCCCACATGGCGGTTACCTATCTCGTGAGCCAAGTCTAGGTTGCGGCTGTTGCTCGGCTTTCACGAAAATGACAAAATAGTTATTATTCTTTTTATGCATAAACTTGTATAGTTAATGTATGATCATGAATATTTAATTAATGTTAACGTATACGTAGGATAATGTTTATTGCGCAAACTGTTACAAATTAGCATCGCTGGGAGCTATTTCGGGTTTGGCGTATTTGACTACAAAACACTTTAGGCATAGGTTATGAAAAAATATGTATATCTACCTAATCTTTTCCAATATTATGGAAATTACATAATATTTACTTATGATATTTTATCTTTGACATTGTGTTGCTAGCATATACCTATTATAATATGTATAACATAATATATTATATTTAATTTGATCAAGTTTGAAGTAGGTTTTCTTTTTTAAGATTTTATTATTCATGTACGACAATGCGTATTTTTAATATAATATCCTCAAATTAATAGGTTGTCGGATTTATTTATAACATACTTAAAGCTTTTGAAATATAATAATATTATGTATATAATATAAGGAACCAACTGCTTTATAACTGAGATTATACAGAAAATATCGAACTTTTAAATACCTATAGTTTATTTAACAGTGCTATCTATTCAACAATAGTTAGTTTCGCTAAAGATCTGTTTTTCACACAATATTTACTAAAGCTCACTACTTAAGCTCAAAGATCCGTTTTTCAAACAATACTTAAGTACTAAAGCTCATTTATACTTAAGCTCTATTTAGTGACCACTTACGACTAGAATCCTACAAAAGAAAATCGGCTTGACAACCCCTAAATGACCCCATAAAAGTAATAAAAGCTTTTCTGAAAACATTGACTTTGGCTCTTTGGTCGCGATAAATGGGAGTATACAATAATCGGATAAGAGGGAAGAAAATGGGGCAATATTCAACAATATGGGATTAGTTTATGACATTTAGAAAGAGGGGAGTGAAATTATTGTTTGAAATGCAAATGGCGAACTAATGTGGTTGTGGATGATGAGTATATGGAGTGGATATAAAATACGCATTAAAAATGAGGTATAAAGACATTTTTTTTACAAAAAATTCAGACTAGCTTTTATGGCTGACACAGGCAACTGATACTCATCAGGACAATTCTAACAAATCATAATATCACATTGCTTACATTGCATGTAAAAGAAATATGTAAAATATATTATTATGTGAAATTAATTACCTATATTGATGTATATAAAAAAAGCTTTATTCTCAATAAGAAGAAATACAGCATTAAGTATTTACTTATTAATTGCTCTATTTAAATTTACACGCACATAAATTGTAGCTTAAATATGTATATAAGTTGACATCAATTGCAGTTATGTTAATACGAGTCGCACAGAAAATTTTTGTATTTACAAGTGGAGTTAAGTACCTATACCAAGAGTTTAAAGATGCCTCAAAAATTTAGCCTTCATACAAAAAAAGGCTGAATTATCAACCTCTTTCAAAAAGTGATAAAGGGGAGAAAATGAGTTAACTTTTTTAATACAAAAAACTAGGAGAATGAACCCTGATACAAAAGAGTTATATGAAACATTAAGTAACAAAAGACTTACAAAGCGGCAAAAATGAGTATGGCTCAGCATTATTGTGGTATTTTAGATATACCTAAGTATAGTAGATGAATATGACAAAATTTTTGGCAAGCACTAATATAGCCAGCATGTACAGCAACACTCTTAGTCGGAGATACGTTATAAAAATGATATACCCTCATCTGTTAGATATGAATGATAAGGAATAAATGATAGATAACATTCACATTGATACATTGCGCACATTAAATTGCGATCAGTTAGTATTCAATAATAAATTTTATGTTAATCGTATGCTATATCAAATTTAAAAATTGGTTGGCTAAGTTTGCTCGATGGAAAAAAAAGTTAAGAAAAACAAAGAGTAAATCTATGAATACTTAGATCACAGATTATCTTTACAAGCAAGTTACGAGTGTAAAAGTCGGAAATCCTTTTAAATCTTGGGTTTTAACAGATTTTGTACTTTTAACTTTTAACTTCTTTTTTACACTTTTGTCATTTTAAAATTTATAGGTAATATTTGTTTTATATGGGTGCTTGCCTGAAATAAAATCAATTTTTTTTTTATTTTATTTATTAAAGCCCGAGGCCTTAGGTCCTGGCTTGTTTAATTTAAACGACATCAACCAAACAAAAGAAAATTCGTTCCGATGACAAACACCAACAACAATTAGGCTGGAACAATCCAACAGCTGTTCTGTTACGTACTGGAGGCCGATTATGCTAAATCAATTTGATAATTATGGCCAGCTCTGACGTGGTGGACGAGTATGGCCAAACTATTGGAAAAAACCCAACTACCCAACCCGACAACTCAAGACAGATCCTCTTGACACCGACGGATAAGGAGAGCCGACCCCACCTAATGTGGGATAAGGCAAAGGAAAAGAAGAAGAGAATTATGGTCCTGGCATTGTCCCGGCTTTGCTCATGGGAGCCTAGGGTCCGCTTGACAGCAACTATTTCCGCCACTAGTTTTTAGAAAAGCGACTGCCATCTAACGTTCCAACCCAGAGGGGAAACTAAGCCTGGGATTAGTCCGGTTTTCTCACGATGTTCTTTCACCGAAAAGGTTCTGGTAAATATTCAAGAGTATATCGTACATGCAATTCCGAGAAAAACTCATTGATACGACCCAGGGATTGAACCCGCGACCTCCGGATGTCCAGTGTGGTACACTTTGAGCTTGACCGTGAGCACCAATTAGCGTCAGCGGCACACGCTGATTGGTGATAATGAAATGCAATCAGGCCTTGTCTCAGGCATTTCGTTCGCACATATCGGTGCACTTGAGATTACACGACTAAGGGCCACTTGCACCATTCCACAAACCCGGGGTTAACTGGTTAAACCTGTAGTTACCATAGTTACCAATACAATTTGACACTGGGTTAACGGTTTAACCGCTTAACCCCGGGTTAGTGGGATGATGCAAGTGGCGCTAAAGGTCATAAACTGAAATAAATGTCATATACTAAGAAAAAGTGACCAAGGCTTCCATTACCCCCAAATAAAATAATTAATAATTGAAATAAAAACAAATTAAATATTTTCTGAAAATAATTTGATTTGTTCTAAGTAATACTTCTAATAGTATATACGACTAAAGGTCGCATCAAAATAAGATAAAAATCATATCAATTTGTTTATACATAATCAGCCCCATGTTCCCTACTCAAAGGGATCCGGTAAATAATTTCCGAGATTACAAGACAATAACGTCATTTGAATGATTTACTGTTTTATCAGATACAAGCTCTCGCTCGCTCCCGTTGCCTGTAAGTGGGGGATAATTGAAACAGCATGATTTATTCGCCCCCATGTTTTCACTTGCTATTCGTTTACAGGAGCCACAGTGGTAATTTGACAGTAAGGCAATGTGGGTAATATGAATTGTTTATTATGGTTTATGATTAAATTCGTAATTAGTTTAATCTAGTCTGTACCTTGACTGTGACATAATGTTAAATTCCAATTGCAACAGCATTAAAGCGCAGCATTGTGGCAGTGATTATCCAAAACAAAGACATAGATTATGACATTTCTTGGAGCAACAAAACCGGCGGCAACGCTGCGCTATAAAGCTCTCGCAATATAGCCGTTACAGTGTAAAAGATTGATCACGATATGTAGAGCTTAGGTTACTAAGATACTATAAACCTTCATTTAAAAAAATGTACACAAAAAAGTGTCTGGCAGAGGCGCAGTGTTGGCGACTGGCTGGCGCGCGACCTCTTTAGTGCATGTTATTTATTTATAAAACGATATTTATACCTTTTTGATTTCTTATTCCGTGTTAGTCTGCCTGTCACCGCGATATAAATATCATCTTTTTACTTAATATTATTTATTAAAATAACTAATCATACAATATCTACGTGTTTCCATCATCTCATAATACAGTCCACACCATTAGCAGCTATCATCCGGTATGAATTCTCCATGAGTACAACTCGTTCCCCGTCTTTTGACAAGTTTTTAACAAAGTGTCTCGACAATTTGATAATATAGCATACGATATTATCGTAGATTGTTAATTATTTGCTCAACATCATCCAAAGAAAAACTTAAAAGTTGGTATTACAAAAAAAGTGTTGCTATATATTTTTTATATGCATTGATTCGCCTGATTCTCGTATTTAGTAATATCTTGCGGTACTGTTGTTAAGATCCCACTGCGCCCCTGAAAAGGCTTTCTTACAATTTCGCCTCCACCCTTTCTGTGAATTATAGCCTTTTAAATTTTTATTCTTTGTTATCGCGCTTAGTTTTTTTTTTCTCGCAATAAAGAGAATTACGCCATTCATTTTAGCTTATTTTCGTAAATGAGTTTGATTTTATAGTACTATAGATTCTCAACAAGTATTTAAATAAGAAATGGTTATCCAATAATAAAATAAATTGAATGAAGAATTGAACGGGATCCTGCAGAAAACCGTACCCGCAAAAAACGCGATGTTCGGTGGGAAAGAGCCCTAAGCAAATTTTAACGAACTAGGATGACATAGACTAACGGCCCGATTCGAACTTTAAGATACGTCAATTAATAGATCTAGATACGATATGGATTAGATATGTCAGTGTCAAATGTGACGTTTTTTCAAACAAAAACGCCAAAATTCTACACCTCGACATTGGCAGAATCCACCTTACTAAAATTAGCGAGGAGTAAAAGCCACTTATATAAAAAAAATTACACTGACACATCTAATCCATATCGTTTCTAGATCTATTAATTGACGTATTAAGTTAGAATCGGGCAAACACGGTTTGGTGCAATGGCATTAACCCGTCGTCGCCGGCAGCTATGCGCTAGTTCGTGAATGCTCTGGCGTCTTCATGTGTAACAAATGAGCAAATGACACTAGAGGCGTCCTAAATGTCACAGAGGATTAGAGATGACAGAGTATCATAATGTTTATATTTATGGACAAGCCCTATCTTCACAAACTCTACACATTAGTCAAATATGTGGCTTGGCCGTTTCGCTACCGTCCCATGAGCGTACCTAATGTAAAAATAATACATAGACTGGTTATACAATAGTTCTTGTAGTAACATATTTTGACTAAGTTGTAAAGTTATTAAAGTTAGGGCTTGTAGAGTTAGGGCGTGTGGAGTTAGAAGCTTGGCTCTACATCAGATCTGATAACTTTTTGATAGTGCGACCCATAATGGTTTCGTCTTGGCAACATTTTACATGAAGAATGTTTTTGATGCGATAACACATTTCTTATTCAAATTAATAGGTCGATTTGTGTAAGATAGCTTGTTATCTTGCTACAAAAGTATAAATGCCAAAGTAACTCTGTCTGTCCGTTACCTCTTCATCATTATCTCACGTAGACGAAGTTGCGGGCAGAAGCTAGTTTATTAATTAAAAAAAAAACTAAAAATACTAAACAGGCTGAAGCTATTAGTATAAGCAAACCCACACAAAATCTCTACTTAAAAACAATCCCCATGTTCTTGTAAATACCCCCTCATTCCCATAGGTAACCGTACTTGCGCCTGTTCCTGACGATTGAGATTAAAAAACTTCGCGAGCCTCCAAAAAATAATGAAATTTCCGAAAGCCACCGATATCCGAAGGGTCCATCAAAGCGATCCTGTGGCGGATAGGTAATTAAGAAATTAAATTTGTTAGCAACTTTTGAGGTTTTAACATTGTTGAAAATTTATGCAACAAGTTACTTGGTGAAGATGTTTGAAGATTATATAATAATGATCGGCATAAGCATATCAATGCAGGTACCTACCTATCATTTTGATAGCAATTTGTAATGTTTGCAGCTTTACAATGGAATGACATGGCATTAAGAATCAAAAGAGTGGTTTCTGGCTGATACCACAAAGAATTAAAGTCAAAAGGAATATAAAGATTTTAAAAGGGCCAGCAACATGTAATTGCCATCTTTGGGCTGTTTAAGCAAACAAAGGCTATAATGCTTGTTTGCCACAGAAGTAAATAAATAATTAAAAAAAAAAGTATCGGCTCGGTCATCATTTTTTTTCAATATCCTATTTTGTGTCCCACTGCTGGGCAAAGGCTTCGCCTTTCTTCCGCCACTCATCACGGTTTGATGCATGATCATCGATACGAAAAAACAAACAAAAGTAATCTCTTCTGTAGGACTGTTACCCTAAAGTTTAATAGGATACTATAGCCAATTAATTGATTTTTAATTTGTGTCGACCTAAACCGCTTTTTTTATGTGTCAATGTAGTGAACATTTGAGACTTTTTGGGAATCTTTGGGTTCATTTCAATATTTTTAACTTTTTGAGAACAGAAACAGCAATTTGGAATGAAATCAGTTTATTCAATAGCCATGTTCCAGCAGATTTAGATACATTACGTACCTACTTACACAAAGTAAAATTACATCTTCTTCGCTTTTTAACCCAGTTGAAAAACATTTGAATTTAAAAGCTCCTTTTTGGACGGATAAAAGTACGTAGAAAAATGTTGAGCACTCTTTTAGTGTCTAAAGTACATCCTTCTTCCGTCTTATCTCGACTCCTGGCTGATTGTTGGAATCATAAATGGAACACTCCAACTCTCCGCCGCGTCTAGTTAAGCACGACTCTAGACTGACACAGAGCTGGAGTGAACAGAGTAACATCTTTGAAATTTTATAGCACATTTTTCAGTCTAGCAATGGTTTCGTTTAGCAATGGTTTCGTTTAGCAATGCTAGTGAATAATTTAATATGGGTTCAAGTATTATTATCGATATCGAGCCTATTCTAAATCATAATAACAAATGTGACTCATCCTTGATGGAAATATTATTAATTAAGAGTGTTAGTTATTTCACTATATATTTGAAAATCTCTTTGAGTTATTCTTATTGCCACTGTAAATATAAGATATTTACAGTGGCAATAAGAATAACATCTAGCATTGTCTTTAGTAATTCTGACAATAATTAAAATTACACCAGATAATAATTCAGTTAATTTTATTGTTAAACTCATCATAATATTTAAAAACTACATACCGGTAGATTACGTCATAATTTTATCGACATCGACACATAGTAAACGTTGCATATATGTTCACCCTAAATTTTAACCCTATTAACTAATAGGGTTAAAATTTATAGTACCATCAACAATTTTCAAACTACTACCAACTGGTAGTAGTTCGAAAATTGTTGATGGTACTATTCCGCAAGCAATAGGTGAAAATGGTGAAATAGTAACTGAAGTTATAACCAAGCAAAGTAAATATAAATCTAAAAAGGTCAGGAGAATCAAACTGACCCAAGGCCATTAAATGGGCATTTCGAATCAAAGCCTTAAATATTATGACGCACTAAAAGATGGTTCTGTAAAGATCGCCAGCAGAGCGAAGCCGAAAGGATTGAGGAGATCATACACTTTATTACTGGCTAGACCAGTCAACAAGGCCACATGAGAGTTTGAGGTCATAAGGAGTAACCATCCAATTTACGACATGTTATATCATCAATTATTTTAGTATTAACATAAACTTCATAGATATTCAATAATTTGTTAACAGGCTGCTAGCTGTCAAACACTAGGACATGTTATAAAGCTACACTTACCTCGGACAGTTTATTAGAAGTTATTATGACGTTGGGATTGCAAGTTTAACTACGTGTGTCTGATTTGTGTTGCCTATGCACAGTTAGTAAAAATAAGGTAGATTTAGTCCCAACCCTTGGGTAGAAGGTAGCTCACTTCCTTCTTCTAGAAACTACCGCAAGAGAATCACACCGGCGGACTGATTTACAAAAGTTGTAAAACTGTCAGACGTAGGTATTTCAGATATTACTTCAACCAAAAACGTCATTCTGGATTAGATATCTTCTTCTTCCTCGGTGCCTCATTGCTGAGGATTGCGACCATGTATGCTCCGTCTTCACGGTGAGTGATCATAGGCCATATTGGTCACGCACTGCATGTTGCCGCCAACCGCCGCGCCGACCACCCTCTTCACAACATCAGACCATCTCGTGGGTGCTTTTCCTCGCGTTCGCGGTGTGGATTATTTAGATATGGATCTGTAATTAAATTAGAATACGCCTGTGTTGTAGTCATTGATCGGTCTAACAGGGGGAGTGGATGTCCGCAATTTCATTGAAATTCGAGTGCCAGTAAACCCCATGAGCATAAATTTCGGGCACTAATGCCGGCCGGGGAGTCCAAGTGTCGACTCCCCGGTTTTATTTTCAGTATTATTTGTTCACTTAATGCGGGGATTAGTGAAATAGTTCAAAGTAGTGTCGAGTCCTTTGGAAAATAAAGTTTTCATCACACTCGCTTAGTAAATGTGGAATTGCACGCAGGTTTAGCGGGAGTTATAGAAAAAGCGTTCTCCCTAGGGAGTTATGAAGTTTTTTGTCTTTATACTTCATTTTTGTATCGCAAGTGTGATGAAAAACATTGTGTGTAACTCGGGGCGTAATAATATTGCAAACTCGAGTCTATAAATCGCTCCGGCAAGCCGTCGCGATTTAACTTACTCTCGTTTGCAATATTCAACTTACGCCCCATGTTGCACAATGTACTATTTTAGACTTTGGAAAGAAAAGTGGCCGAGGCATCCACCTCCTAGAGATCGACCTGGCGTCTTCTGCATTCGTAGCAGCGGGTGTTAAAAAGGTCAAAATCAAACTCGGTCAAAATTATTTCGTTGTCTTGACGGAGTGGAGCTTTTTGTACGGGGTGAAATGTACCTAGTTTTTGATTTTTCTCAAGAGAGTTATAGGTAATCTACATCTAGAAAGACATGCAATAGCACTCTATTTATTTGATAAAAGACAAAAATAAAAGCGTGACAGAGTGGTCAGTAACAAGACAACGAAAATAATTTTGACCCGCCTACTACATAGGACGCTGAAAATTATGTTGAGAAACCCCTACACTGGGCACGGCCCAGCTGGCCATGGCAGTTTTTTTACACGCATATAAACAAATACAGAATAAAGAAATACAGTCTGGGATTCTTCATTGCCAATAAAAAACAGAAATTACAGTAACAAGGACAATTTATAGCCCATTTCAAATAACCCATTACTCTAGCATCTAGTTTATCGCACTCTAAAAATCGTTTGCACTAAGTAGAGCTCTAACGAGTTCTCAAGTCTGTTATCCAGTCGTCAAAGTTAAAATACCAAACCGTCGAACCGCGAACCCTTTGTGAATTGTAACCAGTTAAGAGGAAAAAGACGACCGCTTCTCTATATAAAAGAAGTCCCCATTTTCCTCTCTGGATATTGACATTATAGAAAATATTTTACGATAAAAAAATACAATCATTACAAATACTTAAGAACTAAAACTAAGAAAAAATTCAACACGGCCCCTTCGTTTGACTTTTTTGAGTTTTTGATTATTAAATATAATGAATTAGGAGCGATAAACAAATTCCATACAAAATTGTAAATGCTCCTAACTCTTAAAATAATTAAAAATTCAGAAAAGTTATAGAAAGGGGCAAAGCTGTGCTGGATATAAATTAATTGTGTCAAAATATCTCAATAATGTTAATATCCAGAGAGGAAAATGAGGTTTACGTTTCTACGTTTGTATGGAAAGGCGATTTGGCGCGGTTCTTCCACTTTCGTTTCAAAAATGCAAACTCCGCAGACTATGAAGAAACCGTAACTTTCCCAACAATAAACATCATTCTTGAAAGCTTTGAAAGCATCTTTACAGGCAAAATTGGTGCGCAGCGAGTTGTAAAATCGTATTTTATGTGTTACATAGCAGAGGTTATTAAATGAGAGTGGATCAGTGGAAAAAGGTTAGGCAACAATAAAAAAAGGTAAGATCCAGCGGATTTTTATAGTAAGGCTTTTGTTTTGGGCGCTTTTGTTAAGGTTTCGCTCTGGATGTTTTGAATGGAGCCGATTTCTCGGGGTGGCGGCTAAAATTTATATTAATGCCCGCTTCGGATTTGCCGGGAAAGTCTCTTTACAGTCTTTAGTACACTTTAGTGGAATGAAATAAAATGGTTCTTTGCTTTAATAAATTGAGTGTTTCGTTTGTAGCAGATTAAGGACATGTAATCCCTACCTGGTTACTTGAGTACTATAGCCTAAAACTTCTCATACAATGAAGCAAGCAAGCAAGGAACAAACTCAATGTATCTAAATCTTCGTACTTCTCTTTTTTACTTTAGAAATTGTAGGTACCTACCTAAAGGAATAATTTGATGGGAAAACGTGCTAAATAGTATAATTGCGGAAAGAGAGAAATGTCTTTTCATAAGGTAACGGTTTTTAAAATTAGTAATGAAATCTAAAGAATAACGTAAACGTATAGTAAGTACAATGACAAGTCTATGTTTAAATCTTAGCATTAATTTGCCGCTGGTCATCTTTCCGTTGAATATTACAGGAATATGGCAACTTGTTTGTTTTACACAAGTTTTTATTCAGTTTTTCTTTATATAAAAACATTAGCAGACATAATTTATCCTAAATAAACAAGTCAACTAGAATTGTTAAATAACTTTTTAATTTTGATTAAGATAAACACTGGGAAAACAAACGAATAGACGAAACAAAATTACTAATCTAAAAGCCCCGGGATATTGTTCATAATAATGAAAACGAAATATCTATCTGAATTGGATGATATTAAAAAAGTTGTAGACGACCCACTTTCTAAGGTAAACAAATATTGGGCCAATTATTTAATCCCGCTGAGAATCGTATATCATTATTACAAAACTAGAATGGATACTGTGGGGATAAAAAGGATTTAATCCCAATTCGTTTCAACGTTCTTATACAAACCTACAACAATAAAATAGGTATCCTTAATAATTAATAATATTTAGTTCAGCCCATGTTTTTTATTAGAGTCATTGATTTGAGTCAATCGGTCCTCGGTAGAAATACGGGCGGCCGTTTGCTCTTTGTTTCAATAATAGCTGTGTTGGTAGAAGATATGGTGTCTGTTTAGTGGTTTTGGTTAGGCCGCAATGGTACGGGCGAATCTATCCCAAGTTTTAGGTACTCGCCAAGAAGGGCAGCATAACTGCTGCAAACTAGGTAAGGGGTCAGCCCATATATGTCCCAATGCTGGACACAGGCTTTCTTTCACGGAAACTAGAGAGGAATTGGGCTATATAGTCCATATGCTGACTATTGGATTAGGGTTTTCTATTAGCAGAAAGACGTCTACAGTACCATCGCCCACACTGACAGTTCGTAAACCTTATTACAAAAGGTATAAGGTCTACCAATGGACAGATACTCTTATTGCTTCGTACAAAAAGCAACACTCTTGTTGCTTTTTGTACGAAGCAATAAGAGGTATTGGTATTGTAGGATTTGTGGGTTCGTTTCACAATGAAAAAATAGCCAAAATTATGGAAACTACTTATATTTTTAAGAGGGCGGTACATCCACAAAATACTAGCTTAAAGGGACGTGCGGAGAGTGCAACAGCTTATATCGACTGGTTTAAAATTTGCTCTAGTGCGGTAAACTATCAGGGCCGCTCCCGCGCATCCCGCCTTCCCCGTGCGTCCCCTAGTTTTGACAAACGTAAAACTGGTATTTAAAAACTTAAATCTAATTGAGTCGCTCACAGGTATGGTCTTAAAGCTCTTAATTAAGTCAATTTTTAAAGTCCGAAACAAAGTAATTGAATGACATTTAATTGCCATCGCAAAATTGAGAGTCATCATCATTCGCTTGCTCTTGCCCCGATCACATTCTTCATACCTCTCGGTCGCCTTTCATCCGATCATTTACCTACATCTTTTATTAACATACCGTCTCTCACACAGCACATCCACATTTTTCTTTGTTTGCCATTCCTCTTAAATCCCTCCGGATCTAAAGAATTAAGAATATTATTTACTAATACCTAAGATAATTCAATACCGCCTCAAATTTAATTTACCGTCTAATCCCAACAGAACACAACATGAAAATTTAATCAGAGCGAAGAAACTTCGCAAGTACCAACCCTTTATTGCTTGGTCAATGGAGCGACTGAAAATAGCCGTACTTTAAAGTGGTCCTGAGTCAACCACATACAAGACCGTGGTTTAAATTTACTGAATTAAAATAGGGAGGGGATCTAGTCATTAAAGGATTGCTTGGGTAATGATATCATCGTGATATCACCCGAAAAACGTCCACTTTTGGACATAGGCCTCTTCCTAACATCCTCCTAACGTTATGAAAATAAAAAAAAAACGACGAATTGTAAAAGTTTTTAAAATAAAAGGAACAGCTTTCCCAGCACTCGCATCCAATTTTCGTAGAAATGGAAAAATGCACTTGAAACTTGGCACAGACTTACATACTGCGAAAACGAAATATATTTCAAAAGCGAAGTAAAATGTTTACAAAGATACTTTTTAAAGGTAGTATGAAATATTTTTAAGTACTTAACGAAAAAAAATGAAATATGAATGAATATCTCATAATATAAAAAGAACATAGTTATATGCCCGCAGCACAGAATAATTAATAGTTCTACCGTACAGAAAGGAAACTTCCTACAAAAACGAAGTTTGACAGCGGTTCAGGGTCGAATGTATGTATGTATGTCACTTTATTGCACATAAACAGGTTTACATAAAACGGACAACAACAAAACAAAAATAAAAATGTTATGTACACAGGCGAACTTATCCCTAAAAGGGATCTCTTCCAGCTAACCTTTGAGAAAATGCGAAAGGATCAAATACTAACAGGTGAAAGACAATTTAATATGGACAAATAGCAATATGAGAATTTTGGATACACATAAAGGAAGACGAGAGCAATAAGTAAAGAGAAAAACTAGTACTACATATTTATAAATACGCATAAATTAAATAATAATTATAAATTAAAAATTAAATATAAATTATAAATTAAATATAAATTATTAATTAATTTAATTTGAAATATTTTTATTATGAGCTGTAGTTTTAATTAATGATTTATATTTGCCACTCTGATGCGATGATGAGTAATATGATATGTCTCGTCTGGGCACGGCCGTGCCCCCAGATTATGTAAATAGTTTGTAAATAATGTTTTGTTATAGGTTAAAACAAAACATAATTTGCATGCCTAGATTATTGGCGAAATGTGCTGAACTCGCAAAATTGCATGTTAACATCAAATTTCTGTACCTACCACATTTCTAGCAAATAAATTTCTATTTCATAAACTATAAACATACCTATATATAAACCTATATATACTTACATAAAATACACATATACATATATGTATACATAAACATATAATCTATATATACATATATATATATATATATATATATATATAAAGTATTCAGTTCTTACTTCATCAGGAGTCTAATAACCACAACTTTTTCAACTTCTCCTTGAGTGAGGCAACAGATTGCGATTTCCTTACGTCCACTGGTAGATCGTTCCACAGCTTAACTCTTAACTCGAATCATGCTGTCCCTTTCTAATATATGGCACTATCCCTTTCGGCTATTTAGGGTTGTCAAAAATCAAGTGATTATCTTATCTGTGGTCGTGCACGCAAAAGGAAGTTAAGTGGTGCCAACCCTAATAATTGCTCGGAGCAATGATGAGCCGAGCGGAGCCGAGTTTGACCGAAATCAAAAGTTTCGCACCCCTGCCTGCAGTTCCGTCTACGATGGATTCGGTCTGTGCAAGGGGGTTGGTCGGTCGAAGTATTTAGCAGATGTTTCCCTGTCCCACGACGAGCACATGTTTCGCCGTTTCTAAACCAGCACGATCTCCTAAACATGAATTCACGTAGACGTCTGCATTTTGCCACATTGCTGTTTGGAGTCATAATAAATAAAGAACCCTCATACCTATATGAAAAACTTAACTTCTCTCGACGCGCCATAAGACACGCATTACGACTCACAATTCCTCCACATCGCACGACTGCCTTCCGTGGCAGCTTTCGCTTCGCTGCCACCAAGTGTTGGAATGATTTGCCACCACCAGTACGTAATTGTAAAACCGTGTCCACCTTTAAAATACACCTCCGTAAATTCATACTGGCTAAGCAAAAATGCAACACTTAGGCAACCGTGCACACTCACACACACCAATCACATAGACACTTTACATACATACACACAAACATCCAGAAGATTTAAGTATAGACTAATTTTATTTAAGAGTTCCTTCATTTTTGTACATTGTCCTTTACTGAGTGCCACCTTGTCCATCCACTGGGCCTTACTGAAAATCAGCGTTGCGGTATGTACCATGTGGCTCATACCGTGACACCTAGCTGAGTGAGGACCATTTACCGCAACATTTCATTTTGTGTAATTATTTTTAGTTTTAAGGTTGTATAACATTGTGCTAATAAATGCTTTCTTCTTCTTCTTCTTCTTCTTCTTCAGATGTTGCCAGCATAGCCAATCCCTAGAATTGTGTCAAATTTTTGTTTGTTTAATGGATTTTTTTGCCCTGGATGCCAGCCCTTTACGCCAAATTTCATAGGAAAACGGGCAAGCTATGATGGCGCCATCTATGCAAACCTTTGACAGTTGCCAACCCCATTCCCTCTCACACCCACAGGGGGTGAGTTACCAAAAAAAATCCAGTCACTATCCTCACGGTTAAAAGCTTTTATACTTTGATTTATAAACTCAAAATACAATCCCAACTGGAAGAAAGCATACCAATTGGCCTGAAAGTGACTTTTGTATTCATAATATTTATTAGTAGGTACGGCAGGAGAATATTTTTGTGTTTTTTGTCCAATTAACAATCACTAAACTTAAAGACATAATAACATGACATACTTAATATTAATTATAACTAGTTTATAACTTATAACAGTTATAACCAATAATTAAATCAGTAATACGTACATTAAATTATGAACCATACAAAAATATCACCAAATATTTGACATTTAAGAAGAAAATATTTTAAATAAATGTATACCCATTAGTATTTGAATAAACATAACTCGTTTGATGTTTTTAAGAAACCGTTTGATTAAGACATTTTATCGATATTTACCAATAACTCAAATATATTATGTTAAAAATAAACTATTCGATGTTGGTAGTACTTATTCAAGGATATTCATAATATTTTACAACCATGTTGATTAATTAAATATACCTATTGCTCAGGCTACGCTTTCTGACCTTTGCAGTAGGTAATTAACTAATTAGGTACTTATGTATATAAATGATGTGTACTTCCTGTATAGTGTTCTTATCTATTTCAGTTTTTCATTCATCTTCAATAAAATCTTGCAAGTACATTTTCTTATAAAGCAGAGCTGGTTATAGTGACATTATTTGACACCATTTCAAAAATATTTATATCAAGCTTTGACCCCATGATCTTATGTTTGATAGTTGCACCCTTTAACTACTATGGTATTAGTTATTATTCAGAGCCTACTGTGTCCCACTGCTGGGCAAAGGCCTCTCCCTCTTCTTCCACTCGTCTCTGCTTAGTGCTATATCTAGCTAGCCTCTCAAGAAGGAGTCCAAGTTATCCCGCCATCGCCAACGAGGTCTGCCGGCTCCCCGGTTACACTCGTGGGGCTCCCACTCTGTTGTAAATTTGGCCCACAAGTCGTCAGTACCAATACTTTTTTTACTATTTTAGTATTCCACAGCTGGGCAAAGGTCTCTCCTTTTTACACGACTGCCCAAAAAGGAGGGTATTGTTTCTCGTTTCGTTATCATCGCTAGCTAATTAACACTATCAGCCGTAGTACGTGTCCAAGTTGTCCCACCACCTCCTTTTCGGACCGCTACATAAACAAACAAAAAACCGGCCAAGTGCGAGTCGGACTCGCGCACAAAGGGTTCCGTACTATTACGCAAAAATCGGCAAAAAAATCACGTTACTTGTATGGGAGACTTAAATATTTATTTTATTCTGTTTTTAATATTTGTTGTTATAGCGGCAACAGAAATACATCATCTGTGAAAATGTCAACTGCCTAGCTACCACGGTTTATGAGATACAGCCGGGTGACAGACAGACAGACAGACGGACAGACGGACAGCGGAGTCTTAGTAATAGGGTCCCGTTTTTACCCTTTGGCTACGGAACCCTAAAACTCGAGTAAACAAACAACCATTATAATATCATTACGAATATCTACCTTATTATTTTCAACAAGTCAAAAGCACTATAAAATGTATCCGTCAAAAGAACGTGACGGGAATACCTCCAAATCCACCTTTTACAAACACAATGAGCCTTGAAAGGCTGTAGCTGAAACGAATACCTCCATAGACTCCAGGAATGCTGGCGAGCCAACAAAGCAACCGGAGCGCAGTTTTTCTTATTAAATTTTCATGTTTTCACATAAATAATAGAGTACCCGAGTACTCCCGCTCCGCGAAAACTTTTTACTGATTCTTGAGTAGAATTACAAATCAGTTATAAATCTTGAAATGAATTTAATGAAAGCGGGCGAAATTTAAATGTTGAATAATGGAGGCCTTTGTGGATAACTTGCAACCGCGTGAATTGGGATATTGGGTTACTCTGTGAAGGCAAGACGCGGCTTACTCATTGTTGGACGTAGTAATTTAACAAAATTAAAATCTAAAATAGGCATGGTTGCTATTTACACATGTAAAATCAAAAAGAATATTCTTTTTAGCCAAATTGTTGACTAAAGGATGACTCACGTTAGACCGGGCCGTGGTCGGGCCGGAGCTCCCGGAGCTTCGTTTTCTATCGAAAGCACCACGTGATCACCGATCAGCCGTCATAGAAAATGACATGTCGGACGCCTCGGACCGGGCACGGCCCGGTCTAGCGGGAGTCATCCTTGACAGGCCAATTTGAACATACACTGACATCAGAATGAAATCCAAAAGATATTTATTTAGTTAAAGTGCGTCTCTCTAGAGCCAATACAGTCATGCACGGACAAGTATGACATCATTTAGATGCCATTTTAATGTCAGTCTACATTCAAATTGGCCTTATAGGCATCCCCTTTGGTATTTTCTTGTTGTGTCCTATTGAGTATTTATGTAACCTACTTAAAAGAAACCCGCTGAACAAAGCACCATTGTTTTAAAACAGTCTTTTCAAGAAAATTCCTTGACATTTTCCCGTCCGATTTGACTAAGATACTACGTAATTGAATATGTATGGTCCAGTCTAAGAGTGTATAGGAATTGCTCGCTGCATAATGGAGGCTTGGGGTTTGTGTATTTCGCTTGGTTCTTTCACCCTCTTTCTTCTCATTTATATTCCCGATTGCCATTATCTCTGAATTCTTTTTCTGGATAATATTTAAGTTTTCATAACTCTGCTGAAAGCTATTGTTTTACGTACAGGTGCAGCGCCGCTTGTAAATGGCGAATACTTATGCATAGCTCGGGGCGTTGGAAAATTTGAATTTCACATTTTTCCTTGCTGTCTTCTGATATTTTGCAAAGGTGACATACATTTCAAATTTTATGCGCAATGTTTTGTGTGCAATCACAGGAAAGTGTGGTGTTTTGCGGGATTCGGTTTCAGAATTTGTAAATGTATATAGCAGTAAATAAATACATATTGGTGTTGTTTGAATATTTTTGTGTAATCTAAATAACAGGAGGGAACAATATTCTTTGAAATCAGAACTATTCTCGCACCATCAAATAAAGACGCGATTTTTTTAACGCATACTGCTAATGGACATTATGGACAAACCGTACCAAACGGTACCTTACTCTAGTTTTGACAAAAATTTGAATTTTTGACTATAAGTATTACAAAATAAAGAGACCAAAGAGTTTAAAACGTAGGTACAGAGTAAAATTTACAACATAGGTATACGTATAGGCATATAAAAGTTTTAATGTTTTATAATTATTAAGCAGAGTTTGTTTTTTTAGCAACAACCTGCAGATGCAGTTTCAGTATTATAATTAACAAGCGTAATTGGTATACTTAAATGCAGAGCTATTTCACAAAATTCAAACCGTATTCATAACAAAATCATACACCGCCTACACCGGTTTATATCAAATTCTCATTTACCGATTAATAGCCGTTTTTCTCCTAATAAACTGCGATACCACTGAATATGTAACAGTGGAATAAATTTCACTTCGTGTGGAAAATCGATGTTAGCCAAATTGGTCATTATCATTGGAAATTACAATTTTACCAGAGACTAGTATATATTTAAGACGTACACGAGCAACTCCATACAACACGGAGTTCCTCGCGTGCCTTTTTACTATTGTTCTGTTTTAGCTTTATATGTACCTATAAAATTCGTCACCTAAGTATATAGGTACTGCTTTTATGAGTTCTAAGTTTTCAGCAGTTTTCATAAGCGAATATCTAACTAATATGAAATGTCATCTACATCTACGAATTCTTGTGTCGTTTTATGGGGGTTGCCAATCTTCTTCATTTACAATGAGGTGCAGATGAAGTGCATAATTGTTTACCATCGTATTTTCTCGGAAACATTCGTATTTGTCATGCTACTTCAGTCAACCTCAGTACTTTTTGTACCGAGACTGGCTGAAATAGCATGACACGTTCGTACGTTTCCGTGTTAAATACAACGTAAAATAATTATGCACTACTTACATCTATCCTCTGATTTTACTGTCAATTTTACTGGCAAAGGTTGCTATGGCTTGGGATTGTATAGGTTAGATTAGAACGTGTTGCAATGTTTCCATAGATAACATAAATTAAGTTTCTACTCAATGACTCGTACGCATAAAAAAGAAGTATATTAACAGAAACTCATCAACTGTTCCGCGGCGCACAGCATTGCATGCTAGAAACCCACGTGTGATAGGTCCGACTTTCTATGAGCACCTACCAAATGAAATAAAAAATGAGACAAGTGATATGACGTTCGGACGCAAACTAAAAATGTTTTTACTTAAGAAATCCCTATAGTCTGTAAAGGAATATTTATCAAATTGAATTGACCAATTATAATTGTGTATCTAATGTAAATTGTTATTTCGTTATTTTATTTTTAAGTTGTTTATTTCAATATTTTTTTATATTTCTCATTTGGCATGTCTGACATTGTTTAAAAATTTAAATTATTTATTGATAGGTACTCTGTAGTACTATATTAAAATTGTTTTTTATTTTATTATTATCATTTATTATCTTTGACATTGTATAATTTGCTATTTGAATATTTTGACATTACTAATATTTTGTGATATATTTATATACCATTGTATATAACTACTTTTCAACTATAATATCAATTGTAATTTAATTATTTGCTTTGTTTGGTATCCTGACGATCGCTATACGATAAGTAATTGCTTCTGTATTCGATTACATTAACTATGAAAATTGTATTGAGAGATCAATAAACTAAACTAAACATAATGATTTTATAAATTTTATTCAGTAGATGATGATGTAGAATTCCAACATCAATTACTATATTTTGACACTTATAGTTGATAGTTGATAAAATTATATTACACAAAAAACCTCATTTTTAAAAACCGGCCAAGTGTGAGTCGGACTCGAGCACGAAGGGTTCCGTAGCATTACGCAAAAAACGGCAAAAAAACACGTTTGTTTTATGGGAGCCCCACTTAAATATTTATTTTATTTTTAGTGTTTTTTTGATAGCGTTGCCGCTGTTTCAACTGTCTAGCTATCACGGTTCATGAGATACAGCCTGGTGACAGACAGACAGTGGAGTCTATAGGGGCCCCTTTTGCCCGTTCGGATGCTGAATCCTAAAAAAGTCCGAAATAGCTCAAAATAAAAATATTACAAGAACATTATATGATGTCATTCACAAAACCGGGTACCTACAGTTGAAAACAAAAATAATTTTAAATTTTAAGCGAATGCATTTTAATCAAGTACTGAAAACAAACAGACAAAACAATTGAAAACGAGAGGTCAGAGGTCAGGTTTTTTAGCCTGCAAATAGTAATGCATGTGACATACACAAAGGAATAGTATACTGTGTAACGAGGGGGTAAGCGAGATTTTGTAAATGAAGTCTATAATTCCCGACAGCCGCAGGATGTCTTTGCCCTTCAGTACACCTGCATGAAATAAGATCTTTTTCGAGGAAGCGCGAATAAAATATATAAAATACATGTGGTTATATTTACTTTGATTTAAGAATAGTTTGCATCTTCGTCGACTTCGCAGAATTCAAATAAATAAAATAACACGCGTGATGATGAATTATATCATTGGTAGTCATTATCATACGTCATTCTTTCTAAATTCTTAAGCAGGGCACTGACGAGCCTTCCAAATGGATGCCGTTACAATGCATTCATCCAAATGGACGGCATCCTAATATTAAACATTGTACGTTTTTGACATTCACGGACCGATTTTGGATTGCAGCCACGCTATTTGGACTGTTGGAAGGCTCGTCAGTGGCCACCTTTAGATAATGAAATTTATCTATGTTCTTGAATTTCTGATAGACACAAAAGTATCATGAAATGTGGCCGAATTCTGTAATTTTTGTGGTTGTAGTTGTAGAATCCTCCTGATAATTATAATGTGTAATACTTTACTATAAAATTTATATGAACGCTCATATGTAAAGGATAATTAAACACAGCAAAACATAAGCTTCGGGAGGCCGCTATATTTAGGTAATTTGAATTCCCTCGTTTGCCGTTCGGTCTCTAAAACGTCTCTCGACTCTATTTTAGACACTTTTAACGGCGAAGCGGCAAAAGCCGAAATAAAAAGGTCTTATCCCAAGTATCCTCCAAACTCTGTTAAATAGTATCGAGCACAAAGGGTTTTTCCCTTGATTTATCTATTAGCTTGAAATGTAGATGCTTAATGAATTGTCCCGACCGTTTACCAGTTTTTCCTGTCAAACCTTTATCAAATGAGATTTTCTAATTTACTCATGTATTTATTCTAGAACGTATTACTTTTTTTGTGTACAAAAAATACAACGTTTAAGTGATATAAAGAATAGAAATTGAAAAAAGACAATGTTATTTTTAGCGCTTCGTACGAAAATTTGTTCACGGAACACTTCTGTCTTGCAAATCGGTTAAATGCATCGCAGAGATCTTTTGACGTAGGTCGTCGTCGTAAATTTAAGAGATACTGCCGTATTCGAACTTCAAGATATTCACAAGAGACGACACGTACTAGATCCATTCTAGATACGTTATAGTTTAGATATCAACTAGTTCTCTTTTGCAGCGCAATTCGGGCAACCAATGTCACTTTTACGTTAGATAGAGTAAGATATCTATCAGATGTGAATTGGATCTCTAAGTCATATCCTGTGGAAATCGTTCTACAGTATCTCCAGAATCGCGCAAATGTCAAATTTGACAGGTTAGATCTTAAACATATCGTTATCGTATCTTGGTGATGTCTAATAGATGTCTATTACAAAATCCGAATCGGGCCCTTAGACTCTTGTCGGTGTAGCTCTCTCCATTTGACTCTATCCAGGGCCGCCTCCTTGATTTCCTTATACGACATTACAGCTACTTTTTCTTTTATTTGTGTTATGTAGCTTATCCTCGGCCTTCCCCTTCCTCTCTTGCCTGCAATCTTTCCTTCTATAATGTTATTTATAAAAGCGTCCTGTCGTATAAGACGACCAATCATTTTCCCTCTCCTACTCTCTATTGTCTTCAACAGTTGCGTTTTCTCTCCTACTCTTTTTAACACTTCTTAATTTGTGATTCTTTCTGTCCATTTGATCTTTGACGTAGGTGTCGTCGGACATTTATAGCAACTACCACTACAGATGTAAGTAGTGCATAATTATTTTCCATCGTATTTTCACGGAAACTTACGAACATTTGCTATTTCAGTTAGTCTCGGTACAAAAAGTACTGACGTTGACTGAAGTAGCATGACAAATACGAACGTTTCCGACAAAATACGAACAATTATGCACTACGTCTGTACTATTTAAGAAAAAGAAGCAATTTAGCATATTTCAGTCATGTCATTCCTACATTTCAGAAAGTTTCAAAAGGATCTTCTTTGACTTTCTGATCAAACTCAAGACAGCCGCGGCTATTTTATCAATAATAAAGGTGTCGGTTTATTTTAAAAGAACAAACAAATCATTGTAACCTTTTCAAGAAAAGCTTTAGTCTTTTTAGAGGCAATCAAACGTCCGCCCACTAACGGGTAAAGGGCCATTACCTTTTGGAATATACCTATTTAAATCAAAGTATCGTGAGATGAAATAGGCACACATACTAGCAGTAAAGTAATAAAAACGAAACTTGTAATAAATAAAAAAAATATTCTTAATCCCTAGTCCATATTGTTACTAAACGGTTAAAAGCTCATAGAACTCAGAGTTTCATTACCGCGAACCACGTGCGACGTGTTGCCTGTCACACTTACGTACGAATTCACAAGTGCGACAGAGAAGCAACACGTCGAATGTGGTTCGTGGGAGGCCCTCTGTTTAGTTATCTACACTATATCTACGAGTACACTTACCTATATATCATTAGATGATCCCTTTGACAGTTCATTTTCATATTAAATAGCTATCAATTGATTTAGAAATTGTAACATTTAAATAATAAAATACGGTAAAAACACATCTCTTCAATTATTTTTTCAATTAAGTCCTACCAGAACGACTTAAAGGAACTATAACAGGGATCATCATTCGACGCCAGAGGTATATTCCACATCGTATGAAAATAAGAACTTTTTGCTGGGATAAGTTCTCCAATAAGTATTTTTACAAATATTGGCTCCACACATAGGGGTAGTTTTTCATCTGTCTAATATCTCGGTCCAATGTCATTGCATCTCACTCTCTCATTAAGCAAAATGTGAGACAAAATACACATTAGACAAAGAAATTGGACGTGTGAAATACCACCCTATGCCACAAACAAGTCTAAAAATACCTTCCACACACGTCTGACATTAACTAAACACTTACAATGATCTAAGGATGCAAAGTTCTTTGCACAAGACAAACCAATTTGTGCTTTCAGAAGAACAATAAATAAAACCTTTAAAAAGAACAAACATTTTCAACATAACTGTTAGGGTTTCATTAATGATGCCAAAGCAATTCCATTTATACAGAAACTACTACCAGAACCTCGTATTTAAGTCAATCGTGAACTTGTAAAAGCAACCATTCACTATCGTAATAGAGTATAAATTTGCATTTAACGTTAAAGTTTGATGAGACGGTGGAGTAGTTGAACGGTGTTTTTATTCAATTGGTACAAAGAGCTGGCTATGGAGCTAGGTTATTCTACTTTCCGTTGATAAAGGATGTTTGAATCTATCGTTTTCTATAAAATAGGTAAACCTTTTTTTCTACAAAACCCGTCAAACGATTGAAATTGCCTTTGTACAGGCATCAATATAGGCTGAATGTAACGAGCGCTTGTCAGAAGTATCAAAAACAGTTTGCGAATGGCTGGTAAACCATAATTTAGAAATAAATATAAGCAAAACTAAAATAATACAATTTAAACCCACACAGAAAGCCGCATTAGAAATGACATTACAGATAAATAATACAATTATTGAAGAAGTAACTGAATTTAAATTATTAGGAATAACAATTGATTCAAGTATAAATTGGAAATATCATATTCAATCCATCAAAAGTAAATTGAGTAGCTTAATATATGCACTAAGTGTGCTCAAGGTCAATACAAATCAGAAAACCGCGTTATAAGCCTATTTTGCCTTCGCCCATGCATGGCTCCAATACGGTGTAATATTATGGGGAGCCAGCACTGATGTACACCAGTTACTCATATTACAAAAGAAATGCATCCGCATTCTATCAAATACTCGGGTACCAGATAGCTGTATTCCACATTTCATTAAACTTGAAATCCTTACGTTACCCTCTATTTATATTCTAGAAGCAGCTCTATTTGTTAGGAAGAACATGAATTTATTTAAACAAAAAGTAATAAAATCACAGAGACGAATTAAATTAAACTAGCTAGAATTACCAACTTCAACATTAGCAATGTTCAGAAATGGTCCGTATTACCGATGTATACTAATAGCGAATAAAATACCAGAAGTAATAAAAAACGAAACCAAAGATGAATTGTTCAAACGAAAACTTAAAGATCTGTTAATTAAAAGGTGCTATTACTCTATTGAGGAATTTTTAAATGATACAACCTTATCAAACTAAAAAATATAGGTACATATAAATGTAAATGTTAATAAAATGTATATCATATTTTCTTTTACACTCAATTGATAATGATGAGCAATGAATAAATATTTTTATTTGTATGTCTTTCCCATCACGGAACAATGGTGTTCCGGACCTTTGGGAGGCGTGCGCGGAGCCGAAGCCAACACGTAGAGGCCCTTTTGACACTTTAATGAAATGTAAGGGGTACACCGAGCGGAGGCTCTCTTGCCCGTGTCATGGGACGCACGCAGAGGCAGCACCCGCCAGGGTGTAAGGACTATTGAGAGTTGATGGAATCTAAAATGAACTAGGTTATTGGGTGAAAGCGATGGACTAAGAACTGAGCTATGGGGTAAAAAACCGGACGCCTGCCTAATAAAACGGTATGCAATTTTATTTCCGGCAGACGGTGACTCGCCCTCACAAGATGGGCCCCCACAAAAAGCAACATCTAGGATGGCTCAAGGGCAACACCGGTGTGAGCGGCTCAGGGGTGTCGAGAGGTGTGCGCCGCTTTCTACCCAGTGGCTGTTAACAGCCACTGTGCCAACTCGCGTCTTATGCATATTTCACTTCCACCCCTGGAGCTTATAGCTCTAACGACTCCACTCTGGCCGGCCGGCTAAGGCAAGCCAGAGGCAGAGAATCCTGTCCCACCCACCCTCCTTGCGGGTAACAGAACTCTCCAGGAGCACTCGGGTACGAGAGGTCGCTAATCCCCAACAGCTCGCCACAAGCTGCCCTGCGTTTTTATTTTATTATTAATTATACAATATAAATGATTTTTTTATAATTATATACTTATACATAAATAGAATTAATTTATTTTATTGTCGATGTTAAATTTAACCAATTACCTTGTAAACTACTCAAAATGAAAAATATTTTTAATAAATTTAAAATTTCTTAATAATTTCCACTACTAAATCGTGTCATGTTGCATGCCATATAAAAATTAGGTTAAATTTACTTTAGTATTAAGTTTTAGTTAAGTACTTACATTGCTATATACCCTAACAGGGTTCATGTGAACACTAGCTGTAAAATGCCCTTTGTAAGACCTTATGTAACACGTGATTATAAATGCAATAAATGAATTATGAAATTATGAATTATGATTCATGAGACTGATCAGGATAAACCCTAAACACTAGTACACACTCAGAAAATGTTAATTAATCGTTTACCATCGTATTTATCCTCGTCCTGCCCATTGTGCTTCCTAAAGGACATATTACATTTTTAGCAAGTTATGAATGAAATGCGTGAATAGGTTGAGGTCACACTGAAAATTCTTTTATTTTACTGAAAACGTGAAACAAAGGAAAATCAATTCTATTCTCCAAATAATTTGGTTTAAATTTCAATGGCTTAACTTGAGTATGGTGGGCAGGACGGGGCTATATGAAACCACCTTTTTTACTATTTAATGAGGACAAATTTATTTCTCTACAAATCATGGTCACACTACAACACCTAATTAATAAAGAAAACCACTTTAACAGTTGATGACATTAAATTTGACACTTGTCACGGATACACCAAAGATTTAAGTATTCTAATTTTGCTGGCTTCAGATATCATTCTATGTCAGATTATCGACCATTACTCAAAAACTCACAATCACAGAGCTTTATATTAGCTCTTATTGTGTCTCATTATTTTCATGAAATAGCCCGTATTCATCCTTTATCCTGACAAAATAGTAGCAATTATGGTTTACAATCCACGTCTCCGTTTGTTTGCTTTCATTTTATCGCTTCTCGATATTCTTTGTTATAAACAGTCGCCATTAAATATAACGGAGCTATCAAGGTGCTCAAATCATCTGAACACACGCTCTAACGCCTTGACAATAGAGGCGTGCTCACATATTTGTGAGCACCATGGCCGCTCCGATATATCTGACGGCGACTGTAAGAGCGCAATAAAAATTTAACGGTCACTCATGACGGTAGTTTGATTTTTGTTCTAACTTGTATTGTGAACATCTATTTAAATCGATTTTATGTGTCGCTAATGTTAGTTTCGACTACTTTTAGAATTGTTAGAACAATGTGCTAAGTTTCACAAGTAGTTACCAGTTGTGTCTCTGTGCGTGGAAGGAATTTTCAAGACTATTGTGGATGTAGGAATGTCTGTGAGAACGACATTGGCTGAAAGCTAGTTAATTTGACTTTGGAAATATGATAGGTATTTGAACTCCGAAATATTATTAAGCATGTTGATATGTATATACCTACCTATAATACACTCATGGACTTTAGAGGAACGCCAAAAAAGTTGAATTACTTAGTAAGTTTGAAATTAATGATAATCGTTAGTTCATTTTAATTCCAAATTCAAAATACGAGTAGTTGTCATTGAGTGAGAGCTCTATTGCAAATATCTCAAAATATATTTAGAGTTGAACCAAGAGAAGTCTGCAACGATTTTGATAGCACACACAGTGCAAGTGTTATTTTAAACGTCAAAGTTTTACAAAATTATGACGTATAAATGACACTTGCACTGAGTGTGCTATCAAAATCGTTGCAGACTTCTCTTGGTCTAACTCTACCTACAGTTAATAATTTTCAAAATAAGCGACAAGTTTTAAAATGTCTCTTCTAAAAATGCAAAATACAAAAACTTACATGTCCATCCAATCTCCAATCAACCTGAAACAAAAGAATTACCTATCATTTTCAACACGTTTCAATGTCATTTCAACCATCAACATTAATGGAAAATTGGCGCATCGATATCACCTAATGGTATGTCAATGCGATCAAGTTTAGACCGAGGGGCCGATTCCGCTTTTAAATAAAAAGCTAAAGTTTCGACCTCGTTTTGATATGACCTGGCTACGATAAGTTGGCATTTGACTTTTACGCTAGAGACTGCGTGAACTCGATCGCAGTCCCTTTCGATCGCATCAATATAATATATGAGTACGAGTAAGATGGAATGCGATCGAGTTCTCGCAGCCACTAGCGTACTTAAACGTCAAAATATCAACTCATGGTAACCGTACTTGACACGATTCATAGTGCAACTCACGCACACTAATTACGACAATAAGTGCGAGCGATATGCCTAATGACATGGTTTTTTTTTGTTATGGGTTTTTTTGTTAAATTTGTCTGGTTTGAAAAGTGGAATGCATCATTATTCTGGGCAAAGTAAATACGAAATCAAAACTTGTGACAAATAATTTCGTTTTCTTAACTAAGAATAAGATTTTTGCGCTTATACCTAATGTACAGAAAAGGGAACTCTATCTATCCACCAATTTTTTTCAAAATCTGACGAAAAATAGTTAATAAAACCGGGCAAGTGCGAGTCGGACTCGCGCACGAAGGGTTCTGTACCATAATATTAAATAAACGGCAAAAAAAAACGGTCACCCATCCAAGTACTGACCCCGCCCGACGTTGCTTAACTTCGGTCAAAAATCACGTTTGGTGTATGGGAGCCCCACTTAAATCTTTATTTTATTCTGTTTTTAGTATTTGTTGTCATAGCGGCAACAGAAATACATCAACTGTGAAAATTTCAACTGTCTAGCTATCACGGTTCGTGAGATACAGCCTGGTGACAGACGGACGGACGGACGGACGGACAGCGGAGTCTTAGTAATAGGGTCTCGTTAGGCATCCCGTTTTACCCTTTGGGTACGGAACCCTAAAAACCGTTAATAAATAAAAGTCGACCCGGCTCAGAACCGGCCTCCGTACTTGACATAAATTCTGACTCGGCACTCGGTAATATAATGCTCCCTCGTTTTAGGGAGCGAATGATTCAGACGATTCAGTTTTTGGGGAAAATCATTTACGCGGCGATTCGAGTTGGGCGAAGGTAAGCAGAAAACTCGTGCGTACGCAAATCAATATAAACGAAGTAAGGTAAACGTACTAGTGCTCGATACTAATGATGATACTCTGCTGTCACCTCTATTTAGCTAAATTAATGATTTGAAGAATGAAATATATTCCAAATGTATGCCATAATAATAATCTACCTTTCACTTTTTCTGCAATAGTCCCAATGCCTGCTGCGACCGGTTCATGGGTGTCTATGTTGCGCCTGTGGACGGGTTCCAGCAGGCGTTCTACATGACATTAAAGCTCTCCATGTGTTGGATCTATATCCCTACGCAAGCCTATCAAAAGTCCGGGATTTAAAGGCCTCAGCCAATCCAAAAGTAATTTGTCATCACAAACATGAAAACATTACCAAACATTTTTGTTACCAAGTTGTAATAAAAGTATCCTTCCTTCTTCACCTTCAAGGTTTGACCTAAAAAAAATGTTCACACAATATGCTCTAATAAAATATGTCTACATTTTTTCTCTAACAACAATGCCATAAACTCCAAAAGTGTACATATCTTCGACATCGTCTACACCTCCAGCATGGCTATTCAATCTGTGAATCTCGAACATATTGCTTGCTTTCCAAAATATCACCCCGGGTCATTGGGACAATATCGTCCGTCCTACGTCAGCAATGTCTCTGAATTTATTTTTGCTTTTTCGAGATTGTCTGGTATTCGCTGTGTTGCCAATCGGTTGGATTGTATTTGAATCTGCGAAGCGTTGGTACATGATAGCGAAATCTGAGGAAGGATTTTTACCCTCAATTTTTGTAGTTGGGACTGAATTTGCATGTGTAAACAAGTAAAGCAGAGTATTGACTTTAACAAGGATTTTAGTAGAACATGTGGAGGAAAACAGTCGTTATTTTTAATTAGTATTCTTGTTATCATTCTTTTTATATTAGCCACGTCAAATTAAGCCGAATTTGGGGAATCTGCGGAAATAATTCGTGTAGTTTTGAAAATTGGTACAGGCATACCTTGTGGTGTCCAGATAAACATACTAGTGCTAGTGCTGAGGGTGTAGGGTGGGGGGGGGGGGGGGTGAAGGTACCTTTTTTCATATGTTAACTCATACCTCGAATATCTGTACGAATAGCATTATAATTACTTCTTAAATATGAAAAAAATAGTGAAAACATAGCTTAGTAAACACACCCCCTACCCTCGAGGACTTTTAGTATGTTTATCTGGACACCATAAGGTATACCTGTACCAATTTTCAAAACTACACGAATTATTTCCGCACATTTTTCTAATTTGCTTAGGCTATACATAATATATATGTATTATAAATGTATTTTCACAGTAGAGCAGCGGTCGGAAACCTTTTTTTGCGTAGTTTTAGTAGCGTAGTTAACGATGAGTAAGTTGACGCGGGCCGCACTTTGTTAATATTTATGACTTTATCAGACATTGTCGTTTCTCAATATTACATAGCCAGAGAGGCTCGCAGGCCGCAAGTGACAGTTTCACGAGCCGCATGCGGCCCGCGGGCCGCAGGTTGCCAACCGCCGCAGTAGAGCATAACAATTAAAGAGAATGAATAAACGAGAAATCTATCTAGAGTAATAAAAAAACTTAAAAATAATTAATTGATGATAATTATCAATATTTGCTTACATTATGTGGCTGGTAATTTAATTCAACTATATACATCTTATACAATATGTAGTAAAGGGCGTAAAAGTTATCACTATATAAAAATTATAATTTTTTTCACGTCTAACTTTAACGTAACTTTTTCTTTGACTCCATAAATAAGTGGGCTTAAATAAATATTTCAAACTATAATCAGACTTTTTAACTCTATGTCATCAACTTTAATGACAGTGATGTTAAAATTAACTTGCTCCATTTAAATTGCTTTTTCATGTCAAATTGAAAAGCGATTAATCAATCACAATTTCATTAATTGAGCGTTTTAATTGAATTATCGGAAATTAACAGGGCCTAAAGTAAATGAAATGAAATGAAATGAAAATAATTTATTTGAAACAACACAATCTTAAAATTAATAGATGACAAGCATGTGATATAGTATGGATTAGATGTGTGAGTCAAAGGTGACGTTTTTGTATGAAGAAACGTCACATTTGACACTGACATATCTAATCCATATCGTTTCTAGATCTATTAACTGACGTATCTTAAAGTTCGAATCGGGCCGTATATCTTCGGGCATCGGGTTTCGTGCACACTCGTACCCTTATTGTATCCCACTTGCACTAAGATATTTATATTACTTGTAGAGAAAAGTTCACAATTAAACTAATTTTACGGTTTAAACTCACATGTATTTAGTTCCTCGCGATTAAACGCGCGAACCACGGCCGTCGTGAACGCTGCTCGCACTGTTAGTGCTTGAGAAAGAACTGAACTTTCAAGAGAGACTTTGAACTATATTCAAGAGAGTCCTCTTGAAAATAGTTCAAAGCCTCTCTTGAAAGTTTCAAACTTAAATTTAACAATAGTAAAAATATTCTCAGGGTATTCGGAAGTCAAAGTCAAAGTCAAATAATTTATTTGCTATAAGTATACAAGTATACATGCACATATACAATAACTAAGCTATTGGTTCATGACAAACGCATCCCTCGCTATATATCCTCACAGCCTTAAGAAGATGAAAGCCGAGATTCGCACCGAACGTCATGTGAAAATTCGGCTACCGCTGCATTCAGAAAGCTCAATGTGTATGGATAGTAAAATACAAGTATAACAAGCCTATATATTGAAAACCCATTCAATTTTATGCCTTGCACTTTCGCAATAAAGTGCAAGTTGCAACTAGTTTTCAAAGTATGGAGTTGTTTGTGGTGTGAGTTTGAGGAACTGAAGTTTGGTTCGCGGTTTTGTGAAACAGGATGTTATGTTCATTATGTTACTTTGTATTTAAGTAGTTGTACGAGTATAATGCATGTTACGTAATAGTATAATACAGTTTACAATGTTAAGTGTTGCCATGAAGAAGTAAAATGAAATGATTAATTAAAATTAATATGTCTTCACTTTTCTTACGTATAAATTTGGTTCATCACACCGAACTTACTCATAAAGGGTTTTTTTTTACTCCACGAATTGAGACAGACGATAAACTTCCAAGTGTTAAATGATTATTTATGAAATTTCACCTGTTTTCTTATATTTTGGCTAATCAGGATATGTCAATGTTGTTTATAGAACAACTAATTTGATTTCACATTATTCGCGGTTGAACACGGCGAGACGCACGGGCGAATGATGAAAAAATTAAATCATTTAGATATAATTTTGATGTCAGAATGTAAATTTGAATTGGCCTGCCGAGCATTCTACTTATACAATTTAACATCAGCCCACCCAATATATCTCCTAGAGCGATTCAAATATCTCTATCCAATTTATATGTTGCTGAAACTGGCAGTAAATTCTTATTTATTGCCAAACCCCGCTTTTATATATTGGTTAGATGTTTTGAGTTCTTATTTGGTATGATATTGAGGTTAAAACCTTTACCCTTTTCTATATTCGGATCGTTTCCAACTCGTTTCAATGCATTTACATTTTCTTTTGATTCTTTACTTATATCCTTATATTTATTTACGTTACTTTTGAACTGTTAATCGGCTTTTACTGATACAAATATTGGGACCAATATAAGATGTAAGATGTATAATGTAAAGTAAGCCGAAGGGACGGAAAACCACGAGCTAAATGGTCGGACGACATTAGAAAGACGGCAGGGCTGCCTTGGCATAGAACCACCGTATACAGAATCCACGGAAGAGGCATATGTTCAGCAGTGGCCGCAAATATGCTGAGAAGAGAGAGAGAGAGAGAGAGAAAAAAAATATTGACAATAAAATATAGGAAAAAATATATGCATATAAAATTTTTGGTTGGGAAGACCCGTATTTGTATATACGTACTTCGGTCAGACACAGTAAAAAAAGAAGAGCTTCCCTCCTTCTGCTCTACCGATCTTCTGACCTCTGACCTAAAGACCTCGAGATCCTTTTTTTTGTAATAATGGGTAATATTACAATCTAAAAAAGCGCTACAATTTTTCAAAAACTGCACGAAGCTATCTTTTGTTTATGAAACTCATCCACGCTCCACTATCTCATACATACCCCAATGCCCTCATCTAACTCTCATACATACCCCGATGCCCTCGTATAACTCCACATTACGATATGCCAATAATTCCCAGCGCTGTTTTATTCCCCGTTCGTGCATGCCAAATCTTTCTGCAATGTTTAGTGCAACCACGTAGATGAAACTACCGAGGCCGAGTGCCAATTCTGATTTAGTAAATTGATCTTGATTTGATGCAATCTTCATAATAGTCTTTGATGATTGGTGCACATCTGACTCACGACTTTCACGTCCTTTTGCATGCACGCGTGAGTCAGCGACATCAGCGTGCGTCGTTCTAGCGTTAGCAACTCACGCTAGCTGATTAGGTAGTTCTCACGAAATGCAATTAGGAAACTAGAAACGCAAGTTAGTGCTCCGATTATTCAGAATAATCTCTGCCGCTTCTTTCGGCCATCTCTCTACGCGACATCATTTCCATCTTCACCAATTTATGCTGTCCTCAACTTCCCGTTTCACCAGAAACTTCCTGCCTTGCATCTAAACTGTGAAATGAAGTACTTATACAACCTTCAAACCTACAAGGAAAGATCGTACGCCCATATTGAAGGCCAGCAACTCACTTATCCTCTAGTGTCGCGGGTGTCCATGGGCAACGATAATCTCTTACCATCATCGAATAGCCGACTGCTCATTTGCCTCCTAAATAATAATAAAAAAATCTGCAGTCGTCCCATAAGGCATCACGCTCGCACTTTGTTTAAACGCGTGAGAAACTTAATGACCTGACTCAAGGTATAAAGATAAGATCAAAACCTCACCAAATTCTCAAAGCAGAATTGGCCTTCAATTTTTTATTGCTCAAATCCCTCGCGAGACGTAAAACGCGATATGTAACCTAGCCGCACGGTGAAATATTGAGACGTCGCGGGACCTCACCTGTCAGCGCCAGGCATAAAACTATCGGTTTTATTGTTTGACTCAATTTTTCTCGTGCTTGAGTTCGTATGAATATTCTATCGCCGGAATATAGGTCGTGTTTCATTTCAACGCTCGTATTGTAGGATTTCTCAAGCTATTGTAAATAAGGAATGAAGCTGAATTGTAGAGGCATTAGGTTTTAGGGTATTAAATATTCCTTGTTTTCTGACGAGTTTTGGACTTTATTGCGACAGTTCAAGGGATTTCGCGTATTTTAATAAAGTACCTACTTGTGAATTAAAAGGATAAGTTCGCCTTTGTACGTCTTACTAATTGAATGTTATTTTTGTGTTATAAAAAGTTAACTACTCCTACTAAATAAAAGGCAACGATGACAGTAAAATCGTATGTAGAGAAATAACAGGTTGTACATTGTTTTTCACCTCAGCAGCTCGAACAAGCGTACTTTGCTTCTTAAAAACAGTGAGCAAAATGCAATTTTGCTCACTAAGTCATTTTGTCTCACTCAGTGAGCAAAATCGCATTTTGCTCACTGAGTGAGACAAAATGAGTGAGCAAAATCGCATTTTGCTCACTGAGTGAGACAAAATGTCATTCAAGTGATCTTTATAGTCAAATGTCATTTCAACATGCGGGGTCTAATACAAGTTCGATATACTTGGGTTCTATTATCTCTGTCCCTCTAGGTATGTTCTCACTGCTTAGGGTGAAAAATTTTGTGTACTACACGAGATCAAAGTTATTTACATCTCGTGCGCTTTTGAATCCCTTACTACGCTCAAGATTCTAAATTAGATTCACTCGCTACGCTCGTGAATCTATTATAGAATCTTTCGCTTGCACGGGACTCAAAATAAGCACTCGAAGAAATATCAAACTTTGATCTCTTGTTGTACAAATAACTATTTCACAACAATAATTATGAAACATCTTTTTCTATCGAGCCAATTTTAACTTTTTAAGGTTTTTGTTGAGTCAGTCCTTGTAAATACAGTTTTGTTTCTGTTAATTTTTTCATGACATTTGCCCTTGATTTAAAACCTGTAAAAAATCATTATCATAAGTAAAATTTTTCGTTAGCTCCCTCTTAAACACAGCACATCCTAACTGATTTTAGTCTAGGCTCTAGGTCAATACTAGTACAAGGGCGACACCGTTTCATAATATATTCTTACATTCAATATCATACCTAAAATATTTATGTTAATTAAATAGTCCTACCATCATCATAGTTTTATGTAGCTTATAGTTTTGTTTACTGCTTGAACAGTTCAAATATGCTTATAATTACTCTATAACCATTAAAGATGATTAAAATTGTGTTTATTACCGATTTTATTTTCTGTCTCATGAATAATTCATGGTCTGTCCTTTGCAATGTCAACAAAATATGAATATTCTATCGCTCCTGAAGGTTATTGTGATACTTTAAAAGGTTCTGGCAGAGTGAAATTATATAGAGTAGTCTACTTTTAAACAGAAGTAAGCAAATGCGTGGTACGTGTTAAAATCAAGTGTCGATATTGGCTAAAAGAGTACACTCAACTAGTCCGTTTTGTGGGTAGGTAGTTGATGCATCCGAGATTTGAACGTCACATTAATCTTTTGCAGTTACCTTACTGTCATTGGCCGTATGCTATGGTCCTATTATGGAAAGATGCTACGGGTACTAGAGTTATGATATCAGGTAATTATGCTAAGTATATTTTCCTTTTAATATTCTTGTTGGGGCCGTGTTATAAAAATTACACCTAAATGTTATGTTAGGATAGGGTATATTATTACACCAAACAGGGATTGATTTGAAAGAAATTATTGATGGTTAAATTATTGTTTTTTTCGTAATTTATACTTTAGCTTCTGTATTCCTAGCACGACACGACAGTATCTCGTGGCGAGATAGACTACCCGTCTTTTTCTATGTTAATTAAAAAGGGACGGGTAGTCTATCTCGCCGCGAGATACTGTCGCGCCAATCATGCGCTAGCCCGGCTGGGTTTTTCACGGCGGTAATGGGCGTTTTCTAAAATAAATATCGAAAACCTGATTCTCACAGATCCTGGTGTTTTTAGGTTCTTTCAACTCAAAATCAATAGCACATTCAATTCTGATGATAAAATAAAATGTCCCAAAAATTTGTATGGAAATTGTACGTTCCACATGGTTCCACTACGTCACGCACATACAAGTGAAAAAAATTTTCATACTAAAACGTGACGTAATGGAATGGACATTTTGGGACATCTTTTTAGGGTTCCGTACCCAAAAGGTAAAACGGGACCCTATTACTAAGACTCCGCTGTCCGTCCGTCCGTCCGTCTGTCCGTCCGTCCGTCCGTCTGTCACCAGGCTGTATCTCACGAACCGTGATAGCTAGACAGTTGACATTTTCACAGATGATGTATTTCTGTTGCCGCTATAACAACAAATACTAAAAACAGAATAAAATAAAGATTTAAGTGGGGCTCCCATACAACAAACGTGATTTTTGACCGAAGTTAAGCAACGTCGGGCGGGGTCAGTACTTGGATGGGTGACCGTTTTTTTTTGCCGTTTTTTGCACGGTACGGAACCCTTCGAGCGCGAGTCCGACTCGCACTTGCCCGGTTTTATTTTTTTAATGGTGGGATGGAGAATGCTGTAGATTCTGAGTAGAATGAGCCCAAGAATGTCCAGATTTGAAAGAATCAGGTTTTCAATATTTATTTTAGAAAACGCCCTAATATAGTAAAGTACCTAACTAAATAACATGATTCAAATATAATTTTGATGTCAATCTACGTTCCGAATTGGCCTGTAGGACTAGTTGATTCAGACTTGTGAGAAGGCACTTGGTGTACCTAGGTACTTGTTCAATAAATATTTAATTTGATTTTAGTAACCTAGCCGCCTCTTGCCTCTGTAAATAGACAGCCGACAAGTAAAGGTAACAGCCGACTAGGGTTAAACCCCGATATGTATATAATGTTATTGTTGACCGAAATTTCCTTTTAATATTAAACGTTTTTTATCATTTCCGGCCCTAAAGCGGAGCTAGTGAGACCCATCTTAGAACCGAAAATATGGAGCGTTCCTAAATGTAAAAATAATTCATTACATTTAACTTTTAATATTATACTGTTTTACATTAGTAAATAATTCTTTAAAAAAGGGTAAAAATGCCTCACCATCATTTCAGCCAGAGGACGTCCACTTGACTGCTGGACATAGGCCTCTCCCAAAGAGTGCCACTGTGCCACATTGGCCGGTCTTGCGCCACCCAAAAAATGCCTCATGCAACCCAAAAATAAAATAAAAGCTACCATTGTATTTTATTAACTTAATTTCATTTTAAGTAGTTAGGCGAGCTTTGTACAAGCCCGAAGGTTGAGGAAAGCCAAGATCTGATATTAAGGCTGCCTTTCTACTGAGGCGTGTGAGAATCAACCAATAGCATAGCAATACAATATGAACTATCATAGGGTAAGGGACCATTATTCGACGCGAGAGGTACCTATAAAAACCGGGCAAGTGGACTCGCGCACGAAGGGTTCCGTACCATAATGCAAAAAAAAAACCAAAAAAAAAGCAAAAAAAAAAACCGGTCACCCATCCAAATACTGACCACTCCCGACGTTGCTTAACTTTGGTCAAAAATCACGTTTGTTGTATGGGAGCCCCATTTAAATCTTTATTTTATTCTGTTTTTAGTATTTGTTGTTATAGCGGCAACAGAAATACATCATCTGTGAAAATTTCAACTGTCTAGCTATCACGGTTCGTGAGATACAGCCTGGTGACAGACGGACGGACGGACGGACGGACGGACGGACGGATGGACAGCGAAGTCTTAGTAATAGGGTCCCGTTTTACCCTTTGGGTACGGAACCCTAATAAGATGTATAAAATGCTAGCTGGGTCATTTTATAGTTGTCTTAACTTTTTCATATCCGAGCTATAAAGGGTGGCCAAAAAATAAGTGCATTCCCGTTGCCAGGGAGCTTTTGGGATTATACTGAGCAACTTTTACTATAGGACCAACCCCGAAATCGCGCAAATAAAATATGGCTGTTTCATAAATTTTGGAAAAACAATTGAAAAAAAGTGAACTCTCCCATAGAAAATGGACCAGCCATTTTCTATGGGAGGGTAATTTTTTTTTTCACGATTTAGGGGTTGGTCCCAAAATGAAAGTTTCTCAGTCTAATCCCAAAACCTCCCTGGCAACGGGAATGCACTTATATTATGGCCACCGTGTATAGTTAATAAAAAAAAATGTTTTACTAGCATCGCTTAAAAAACTAGTAAACTCGTATAACGTAGTATAGCAACTGCTATACTTGATTAGTTTAAGAACTGGCTATGAAAATGTTTAATACCGAAATAAGAGAACATAAACTGAGCAACGAGAGTAGTTTTAAGCGTTCTGACGTTTTAACAAAACTTGGCAAAACAGTCACTAAGTATTGGCTAAACTGACTTTTAAGAAAGGATGTATAAATACAGCGGCGGCGTTGATGCCCCAGCAGTAATGTCGCAACAGTAATACAGCTGCAGTTGTCATCCGAATGTAAACTTTACGGGTAGCATACCATTTCTGACCACAGCTGCACTACTAGTACAAACGAGTCGGTGTTATTGTCAATTTCCACAGTAAAATTAATGGTAGTGCTGCTGTCGTTGCAAATGGACTGTCACCTTAAGGTGTCGTTCGGATTCAGACTGCATAAGCATTACTTTTGCAGTATGGCAGCGCGGAATTACTGCCTACTGCATTCCTCTTCCCCCTAGATAATTTGTAACTAAACGTATGCTCCTCCCCCTCCCATCCTGCCCACCCTAGTCCATCAGCTAGCGACGCTCTTGTTAACCATGATACATCTGATGTAACCATTATTCCTTTCTTTTCGTACAATAAAGTGTTACTTACATTTCACATACATTTCACTAGCGCGCCATACAACACTGTTAGGCATACCTGTGAGATAAAATCCCCATTTCCCTAGAAACTAGCAAGCAGGGAATCGAGTTATACCTACTTCTCCACTCCACACTCCGCTCCACCATCGCATTTCACAATCACAATCAATATGAAAGTCGCTATGGACCTCATACTATTGTCACTGTGGTACGAAATAGTACCTATTGAAATAAATTTTTTGACCGTACCTAATCCAAATAAGCGTTAAATTGATAGGGATAATCGTTCGAACGGCAGCTTACGCAAACTTTTCACCAAACGTCGGATTTGCTTTCTTTATGCCCAAAACCGTACTGCCCTGACAGCATATACGGATATCCCGTCTAATTGGAACCCATTGAATGCCCTCGTTTTGCTATAACCGGTAAAAGCAGCGTTCATCCGGGTTTCTTTGATTTTAGTTCCGGTCATTGGGTTCAGGCCGAAATTGGGGAACTGTGTTTTTAAGCTACATCTGTGAATGTCCTTCCATTTGTTACAAAAATAGGTTCTTGGGCTCAGTTTATTGAAAAATTCGGGAGGTTAGTAAGGTTCGTTTACTAGGTATGTGCTGATGTACCTACTTATTGTACAGTCACCAGCGATAATATGTTACACAACGAAGGCCGCAAAAATATCTGACACGATCTTGTTTGTAGAGCCATAAGAGCGTGTCACATATTTTTGCGGCCTTCGAAGAGGCACATATTATTGCAGGTGACTGTACAATGTTCATATTTATGTGACATGTGACTTTAGATATGTCCAGAGCCTAATTTTAAGTGTTTAATGATTAAGTTCTCTTTTAAGCTTTGTATGTTGGGGTCAAATCTTGCAAACTAAATTAGACCTACATACACATACATACATCACTGGCTCAGTGACCCAAAGAGGATCTTGGCCTCTGACACAAGAGAGCGCCACTCTGCCCTATTCTGCGCCACTTCACGCCAGTTGGGTATTCCGAGGGCGGACAGGTCTTTTTGGGCTTCGTCAAAATTAGACCTACTTTCCATTAATCTATTGAACTGGAACTTCACATAGGTAGGTACATAGATAGGTATGTAAGTTGGGTGACAAGCCAATATTATGGTAGGTACGCAACCTAATTGTGTTTGGGTTTTTAGAATAAAATATCTTATGAAAGTTTCCAGAAAATTTCTAAAATATTGAGAGTGTTCTGCAATTTGCACCTTGCTACGTAAGCGTATGAATTTATGCATATGAGCGAATTGCATGTTTGTCACACCTGCTCGTAGTTAAAGTTAGTTTTAAACTACGTTCCGTGCTAAATAAGTAAGTACTTGATAAAGTCGCTGACAAACTTTAGTGAATAAATTCGTACCTAACCGACTGTAGGAAGCTTAGGCGTTAAACACACGGATCGGACGGTCAGTGCGCTAAGCTCTGCGATACTATGCGTAGTAGTAAGCCGAAGCTATGTGATGAGTTGACATTTTGGTCCACCTGCCATCACTTTGCCTGGCAACATTTCCCGCCCAATTCCATTTATGCTTGGTAATGACGTCACCCGCAGCTCGCACCTTACAGCTCCGTCAGATCTCGACATAGGTACCTTACTCGGTCTCGTACTCAAATAAGGTATACCTACCTAAGAAAGACTTGCCATAATGCAATATTAATGTGATGGACACTGTACCTAGTTGGCCATAGTAACTGGGTGAAGAACGCAACTTCCTTTATTTCATTTTAGATGTCCTAGAATCGCTTGAATGAGTAATGTGGGTTAAAGGAAAACTACAGTCAGCGAACAAAACATACTTTTGACAAAAAAATCGTAGTCGTTCAAAGGTTCGAAACGCTCGACCACGAACCACCGCTTCTTCCGACAATATAACGTTCCGTGTGTTCTTGCCTTAGAATTCCATGTTTCTTAGTTTCCACACAAAGGACGGAGACAAATGAGCATAAGGATGAAATTCCTTTGTTCTCTCTTCATTTGTACTAGTTTCGTCCGGTACATTAACCTTTGCGTGACGTAATACGGACTACCAATGGAGATGTTTTAGGGAATATCCTTGTTTCCCGTATAAACCATAGGAAAGTGAGTATTGCATAATTATATGAGAAATTAGAGCATGCGTTAAAAGCGAGATTCTATTTCGATTGCACGTGTTGCTATCAGCTTTCTTATTGGTAGATTTCAGTGTAGGTTAGTTAGGTCCCTTAAAAAAGTTGTTCTGTATGACCTAGGTATTAATATCTTTACCAATCACGGAACAATGGTGATCCGGACATTAAATTTGGGATACAACTAGTAGGTATTTTTTTTTTAACTATACTAAAATGAATTGTCGAAAATGTATTCGTAGGTCACTAGTGCCAGCCCTTACCATTACGCTAGTTTGCCACTACCACGATAAAAAACAGTAGCCATGACGAAATGGCAATTTTCTCCACCCTTTCTTAAAATTCTTGACAATCACGGTCATTAACCGCTGATAATTGTGTGAAAATCCCCGAGATAATAGGATTATTCCAGCATCTTTCGTCTTGGCTGCGTTTTTTCTTCGTTTAAATTCTTTATTACCCCATCCACCCTAATGTTCCTTGTAGCGCTATGTCACAGTGGAATAAAATTTCAGTAGTTATAGCCAATAAAATTTGAGCACTTTAAGGCCCAGTTGATGGACTGATCATCGCCACACAGCACTGAACTACGAAACTTCTCGAAAAGGCTTTAAACGTGACAGACGTTTTGTTGCAACTGACCCTTAGCCTCGTCCCTTTAATTTGGAAGCTACGATGCCGCACAGATAAACATATATACTTACAGTATATATAATATACCCTAGAGGATATACCTAGCCGAAAGAAAGGCCCACGCAGGTGGGAAGATGAGATAAAGCTATCGGCGGGACCATTTTGGAGAAGACCGACAATCAAATGGATAGAACTCACTGGAGCTGGAGGGCCTTTGCCAGGAGGCAAACTGAGTTACGTGACATCATCTATAAACCTAAATTTAATTTCAACAATTCAGTAAGACAAATATATAGCTATACATCTATTTTCACTGTTATGGTACATTTGCTCAGTAATAAAGGCTATTTTATTTTATTTATATAAATATAATATAGCTTCCAAATAGACCCGGTTGTAAATGTGATTTAATAAAGGTCAAAAAATTCATACTGTTAACATTCTATGTACTACGTCTGAGTGCCTTTATTATTTCTCTCCTTGCTCAACGCTTTTTTTTGTTTATTTTAACCGTTGTATGTTGTTTAAAATATAAACAGTCTTCTGGGCGTGACCACTGAATATAGAACTACTCTACGCGTAAGATAAAATCTGGGCAACTTTGCCATAAAAGGTTAACATTGCCCACTGAAAAAAACTTTCCTATTGTATACGTTTAAGATAAAATAGTGAAATGACACCCAACTTAGAAACGCTCCACGGGTTAAGATAAAATAGTAAAATTACACCCAACTTAGAAACAAAATTATTGTATTTACGTGTGGGCAAATTTACCACCTGGGTTAAAGTAACTTGGGTTACAGCTATATGTAACCTAAGAATATCTTAATACCTAATAAATATTTGTAGAAACTCTAGATAATAAAGATTAATAAACAATTATCTTTTCACGAACATTCTTTTGATTATGGTCGGCTGAGCCATTAAAGAATTAAAAAAAACTAATCTTCTTATTAAAACGACCGCGATGATACGCTCTTTTTCTATTGTATGAAGGTACGGAACCCATTATGCGTGGTCCGACACGCACCTGACCGGTTTTTTCTCATTGAGTTTGTATTAACTACTTAGTTACTACACTGCCAAATTTCATGAGCATTGGTCAAAGATTGGTCTAACAATCATGTCATTTAAAAACTTGAAAGTACACCCCCCTAGTTGACTCTCAGACCTCAATTCCATCGCTTGATTATTAAAAAAAAAACTCTATTTTCAATAGCAATTCTTCCAAATCTATAAGCAAACGATATCGAATATCAACAAACTTATTTCCAGCATTGTACAAGCGAGACACTAAAAAAGAAAACCAGATTAAGTAAATTTTGATAAGCGGAGACCCCGGGGCCTTTGTTACGATAACCAAGTAAAAAAGAGGGCAAACTCATAACTAATTTAAACTTAATTCGGTTAGCCCTAAGACGTTGATTTTGAAATTGGAGAAACTTTGAAGTACGTGATTGGGATACTGCTTTTGCAGTGGTTATTATGCTATGAATTTATTTAACGTTTGTTTTTTATTATTTTGGCGAAAACTGCTGCTTAAACTAGGGAGATACGTAAAAAGATGTTTACATAATTTAGAGGACTTTTTTGTTAGAATGAAACTCGAGAAAGAAAAATAGGATATCTCCTTGGCGTTAGTATGATTGTCAGTCAAAGCGGCAGGGAATAATCAGAACAATTCTTTCCAATTTCATAAAAAAAACTTTCCTAACAGATTATCAGACCAAACAATAGATGGCGTGGCGGGATGACCTCGACGCATTCTGCAGCATTGACGTATATCTAAGGACTGGCCTTACGGGCACTAAAAATAGTACTAGTTCAGTGGTGTCACGTACGAATTCGAGCCAATCGTGCAGCCTAACGCAACTAGTTGCGACCAATCGCGCGCGTGATGCGAACTTCATCAACCAATCACGCGTGCGATGCGAACTCATCAACCAGTCGCGTTATAGCGATGTCACACCGCTGTACTGGTCCCATTCATACCCCATTCTTATTGCCCGTTTTTTTTTTTTTTTTTTAACATAGAAATCTGAGTCGGGGTGGCAAAAAGGCCAGTCCTGAGATATAAACGTCAAAGTTTTGCAGCAACTGGCGGGAGCATGCACCAAACCGTGATGAGTGGCGGAACAAAAGGTAGGCCTTTTCCCGGCAATGGGACACAAAATAAGATATTAAAAAAAACCGGCCAAGTGCAAGTTGGACGCGCGTATGAAGAGTTCCGTACTATTATGCAAAAAACGGCAAAAATCACGTTTGTTGCATGGGAGCCCCACTTAAATATTTATTTTATTTTGTTTTTAGTATTTGTTGTTATAGCGGCAACAGAAATACATCATCTGAGAAAATTTCAACTGTCTAGCTATCACGGTTCATGTGATACAGCCTGGTAACAGCCAGACAGACGGACAGACAGACAGAGGAGTCTTACTAATAGGGTCCCGTTTTTATCCTTTGATCATTAATCAGATCCATTTGTATGCCCAGTAGCATATTATTACAATGTACCAGTGTACCTACGACAAACATGGATTTAAGTGATGTAACAGTACGCACCCTCTTCAAAGTCCAGTACATTAGCACCTACGCGGTGGGATGTCTTTTCTTCGGTCACGTTTCTTAAAACATGTGTTTTCTTACGCCCGAGCTAGTGTAAACATCTGGCCTTAGCCTCGTCTGCTTACTTTGAGCCTTATAAAAATAATGGAAGAAATATTGCTGGGGTACAGTCACCTGCAATAGTATGTTACACAACGAAGGCCGCAAAAATATCTGACACAATCTTATTTGTAGAGCCACAAGAGCGTGTCACATATTTTTGCAGCCTTCGAAGAGTAACATATTATTGCAGGTGACTGTACTTACCCAAACAATATGAAGGATACGTATTATAAATATGGAAATTCATGGCTTGAAAATTTGTTTTATTTATTTTTATTTAACTACATAATTAAGTTACGTTAGAGACACCGACACTCATTTAGACCTCAATTACCTATTTTTATCTGTGAAATAATATTGAACTTGGCTCCCATTTACATTAATTAACGTTTTGGTTGCGATTTCATTTTACTCAATAGAGATGCCAATTCGAACGTACCTTCACTGAAATCATAATACTCGTACTTGTCCGTACATGTATTAGCATGAGCAAGACGCACACTAAATGACATAATTTAGATATCATTCTGATGTCAGCGTACGTTCGAACTCGTCGTGGTTAAGTCGACATTCTTATATCTCTGATAATAAGAACTAAATTTCAATGTACAGTAAAACTCTTTTTGAACTTTAAGGACAGTCTATTAGGAATATTCACACAGCTTACCGTGCGCTCCTCCCCTTAATCTAGAAATCTTAAGACAAATACTGTGAAACTAACTTTTCCTCCAGGCGAATGTTGACATGGGCAAAGTTGGCAAATATGAGATCATCAAAATTACCAAAAACTTGGGTTAAAGATGGACGATATAAGCAAGAAAAATGCTTAAAAGAATTTTCTAAAAAAACAATATAAAAAATAGAAGTGGGCAAAGTTGCCTAGTCTAACGGTATTAACTATTTTGAATCGAAGATCCATTAAAGATTGGCGAAGAAGTGAATCGGGTAGTGTGGTGTAGAAGGCAAGCGATGAGAATTTGCCCGGGATGTGGTGGGATGAAATAATGATGAGCGTTCGGGTACGAATGGCGAATGAAATGGAAAATTTGAGAATCGGCAAACTGGTGGCTGGTTTGAACAGGAAGGGGGTTAATGTGGAGTAAAAATGAAATAAGTTATTAATAATTAATTTGGGTTTGGTTCATAAATTATAGGAAATTAAGGACCTTTTTATTCGGATAGAACAATAGCAATACTCAAGAGTATAGTAATCATGATGGACGTTTTTATTTAATTAGGCAAATAGTTAGGTATTTTAACAAAAAGTTGTAAATAAACCTGAATAGCGCAAAATGCTAAATTGAGTCAATAACTTTTTTAGTATGGTCATGCGTCTCTCCTGCGGACATCATTAAAAAAATGGACTTTGATTTGAAGCCAATTTTTTCTGTTATTTAGTAAAATGTACCAAAATTGTTACATAACTATTGTATCATTTGTATTGTTTACAAAAAATACGTTTTCCAGAACAGAAGGAATACTTTAGAAAATCTTAACCAAATTATTAAATAAGTAATTTTAAAATAATGTCTTTATGATAAATTGGCAAAATTTTAAGCTAAACTATGTGTCATGGGGTCCATGCCGCAGCTCAGTCCGACCTGTTGGACGGGGTGTTCTTTTTGTAATTGGTTTGATTTTTTGTAGGTAAGTATATTTTATAGTTTTTTTTTTTTTATGTTAAAACTGAGATTTAATTTAAAAAGTGTTAGTTACTAACATTCGATAACAATAGAAATTAATAAAAAAAATACTATAAATTAACTTAGGATTAAAATTTTTATAGTTACTATTATTATTTTATTTCTAGTTTTAACTTTAGTTTTAATATTGTATTATTATGTTTTTTCTTGTTTATCCATCAAATAAATATAGCTAAACAATACAAAACTCCCATAACCTGCGAAAGCCAGACATCCTCAAACATTGTTCGGTTTAACCATTCCATAAATATCTGATCGCAACGTCGGCTTAGCGTTAACAATTCAACTTTGATTCCTTTGGCTTCCGGGAAATCCAGCGGGGGTATAAGAAGGAAGTTTATGTTATAACGATGGTAATTTTTTATGCCATAAGCCATTTTATTTATTAATTTTTATTTAATATACAGTGAAACCTGGATAAGTGAGACTTCAAGGGACGAGCAGATTTGTCTCACTTAAAGAGGTATTCCACTTACCCAGGCTCTCAGTTAGCCAGGTACAAATACATTTCTGTCTCATTTACAAAGGGTCCCATTAATAGAGGTGATAATAGAGGATATATCTCAGTTATAGAGGTGGTTATTAAGGTATTTTGTAATTATCTTTAAATGTTTAGGTAAAATAATCCTTGTCCCTAAATATTTTATAAGTCTGTTTAAATATTTCTTTGAATTTATTATGAATGATTTTCCAAAGGATAGATTTTTTCAATTAAATTTGATACGGAATTCATTGCGTCTTAGAAATTAATTAAATGTAAATTTGTTTATTCTTGTTACTTATCAAAATGTCAGCTTTCGTTTCGATAGTTTTAACTACATAAAGTTTTTCATTTTTCATTTTCATTTTTCATTTCATTTTTCATTTAAAGTAACTAAATGAAACTTGAAGTCGTTTAGACACAATTAAGCAAATGCGGAATTTGTGGCTAGACTAAGAGTTAGTAAGAATACGGAAATAGATCAATAAAGTCCAAGTTAGAGAGGTCATAGATTGACGTTATATCAGATACAGAGGTAATTCGTATAAAATTGTAAAAAAACAATTAGGAAAATGTAATCTTATAAATACAGTCTCAGTAAAAGAGGTAAAACACACTCTCTGTCTCAATTATAGAGGTAAATGTGACTATAAAATCACAACAACTAATCCCAGTTATAGAGGTCCGTTTTATCTCACTAACAGAGGTAGTTCAGTGCTAAAGTGTCGGGACCGCACCATGAGTCCCAGCTATAGAGGTTTCTCACTTGTCCAGGTCCCACTTAACCAGGTTTTACTGTATTATGGTTTGGCAACAGGTGTAATGCAAATACAAATGGACTTTAATAAATAAAATATCAGACACAAAAATCATAACGGAGTATTCACCCAAACACAAATTAGCTAATATTACGCGCTTACATTTTGTAGGTAGGTAAGCTACTACTACCAGGGGTGCGAAACTTCTGACTTCGGTCAAACTCGGCTCCGCTCGGCTCAGCATTGCTCCGAGCAATTACTAGGGTTGGCACCACTTGCCTTCCTTTTGCGTGCACGACCACAGATAAGATAATCACTTGATTTTTGACAACTCTAAATAGCCGAAAGGGATAGTGCCATATATTAGAAAAGGACAGCATGATTTGACCTTGAACCGCTGTCAAACTTCGGTTTTGTAAGTTACTTATCTAAAATTCTTTAGAAAACAAAACAAAGTAAGTAGATAGTAGTTGTGAACAATTTTTTTTTATTGGGGAATTATTATGTTATTTCTATTCAGAATCACGAGCACTTTCGATCCATAGAAGAAAAAAAGTGTCCCAACATTTCCATATATTTTTCATTCTTTCCATACCGTGATACAAAGTCTATGTAAAACGGTAACGCCCAGTGCATAAAAATGGTAATAAAAAATCTTGGCCTAATTTAAAAGGCCACAGATTTCACCTGATCATGAAAATCTGTTGGTGGCTTTATTCTACTATTATTTTCGTCAGTAGTATCAGTAGTGTAGGTAATGCATAATTGTTTTCCATCGTATTTTCTCGGAAACGTTCGTATCCACTCACATGATTGATATTTTTCAGTGACCTCTATTATTATAATAAAATAAGGGTGACAGCTGGTAGCTACAGTTACCAAAAGCAAGTGAGTGGGTATTTGTCATGCTACTTCAGTCAACGTCAGTACTTTTTGTACTGACTGACTTAAATAGCAAGACTCGCTCGTACGTTTCCGTGAAAATACGATGGAGAATAATTATGCACCACATCTGTACCACTGTTTACCTCAACGATCGACTCATTAGCTCTCGGTAACACGGTAACAGCTTCAACCATAGTCTAATAAAACATGGTCTTCCATTCCCAGAGTGACACGGGCCTACGTCACAACAACATGGCCGCTATATATAGCGCTATCGCATATTATCATATAGCGCTGTCGCATGATGACGTAGGCCCGTGTCAGTTAGGTGACCTAGAAAAGACGGGAATGGAGTACCAGGCGGAGTTTATTATTATACCATGAGCTTCAACAAAGAATACCTAATAATGAAGACCGACAGGCCTATTCGGATTTCGAGATAATCACAAGATCTTGAGACGATTTAGAGATCAACTAGATCTACATTAGATATCGACTAGATGTGACTTGGATATCTAAGTAAGTATATAATATATACTTAGATATCCATATAACTAACTTGTCGAAATCGTTCAAGAGGACCTCCAGAATCGCGGAAACGTCAAATTTGACATATCTATCTTACAAATATCTTTAAATTATCCGTATCGTAACTTGTTGAAGTCTAGTAGAAATCTAATTCATTTTCCGAATCGAGCCGCTAGTTAGTTATCTAGCGAACGCTAAGTTGAGGCCTCTAGGGACCAAGACAGGAACCGGTTACCTTAACCGGGGTTTTTCATAGGGTTATTTTAGAGGTGTTTATAAAAACCCCTACCATAACGGTAACCGCTTAATAAGGTAACACTTTGATTCGGTAACCGTATCAGATCGAGTTAACCTCTGTTACCGGTAACCGAATTAAAAACCCAGTCTATTCAGTTACCTCATTATGAGGTTTTTGACCAGTTCAAACGATTGTAATCTTTACGCACACTTAAATTCAACTTATTATTGAATAACCGAGGTTGGCATGGGCGGTCTATGAAGCCTCCAGCACAAACAAGTTTTTTTGCCTTTCCTTTGTTTATCTTTATACCTACCTGTGGTGTGTTCTTATTATAAATATTATTATATTATAACTAAAATAATTAAAATAAATAAATTAAATAAATTAAATACATTCAATAAATTAAATAAATTAAATAAATTAAATAAATTAAATAAATTAAATAAATTAAATAAATTAAATAAATTAAATAAATTAAATAAATTAAATAAATTAAATAAATTAAATAAATTAAATAATTAAATAAATTAAATAAATTAAATAAATTAAATAAATTAAATAAATTAAATAAATTAAATAAATTAAATAAATTAAATAAATTAAATAAATTAAATAAATTAAATAAATTAAATAAATTAAATAAATTAAATAAATTAAATAAATTAAATAAATTAAATAAATTAAATAAATTAAATTTGTTCGTAACAAATCGACCTGTTTTATTTGTCATTTTAGTTTAATTTGCGCAGCTGCCGCATGGCGCTAGATGTAATGTCAGGCGTAATGTACGGCCAAGATGAGTTTGACCTGATAATGTAACAGCTGTATTGTACGTAGTAAAACTATACATAGTAATTTATTGTAATGTATTCTTGACTAATTGCTATCTTTGTCTTTTGTATTCTTATTACTATCTTTGTATTTTGTATGTATTAATTTTGTTGTTAATTCTCTTGTTATTCATGTTACCTGTCGTGATTGTTTCACCGGATGGTCTTATCGGAAGATCAGCGCTGGAAGTCGCCAGCAACATGCTGAGGTGAGACCATTTCGTGGCACTTTCTCTTTTTTATGTTTCTCTGTTTAGTATAAGTTTTTATTTTGTGTTTGTGCTTACGAATAAAATTATTTCTATTCTATTCTATTCTATTCTAAATAAATTAAATAAATTTAACAAATTAAATAAATTAAATAAATTAAATAAATTAAATAAATTAAATAAATTAAATAAATTAAATAAATTAAATAAATTAAATAAATTAAATAAATTAAATAAATTAAATAAATTAAATAAATTAAATAAATTAAATAAATTAAATAAATTAAATAAATTAAATAAATTAAATAAATTAAATAAATTAAGTAAATTAAATAAAATAAATAAATTAAATAAATTAAATATGTTAAATAAATTAAATAAATTAAATTAAAGAAATTTAATAAATAAAGTCAATAAAATCAACAAAATATAAATAAAGTCAATAAAATAAACTATTTTTTAGTATTTTTTTTAGTTCTGACGGCACATCACTAAAACTACTTTAATGTTGCAAACCAGTAAGCAACCGATAATAAAGGTTACCATAACTGAATGAAAACCTGTTAAAAACCCTTAACAAAAACCCTATCGCGATGGGGTTTTGAGATTAACTCGGTTAAAGGTTAGGGTTACCGTTTCAATAAGGTTACCATTACAATCAGGTAACAGTATGATAGGGTTACCGAATGATAAGGTAACCGAATCGATTGGGTTACCGAATTGATAGGATTAAGCGTAAAGAGGGGTTTTCCGGTCCTTGCTAGGGACCCAAGCGATGCATGCGGAATGAACAAATATTTATAGTTCAGGAAATAACGCCGGAAGGTAGTAAAATTGAAAATGTTGATAGTATAAAAAAAACCGGGCAAGTGCGAGTCGGACTCGCGCACGAAGGGTTCCGTACCATAATGCAAAAAAAAAAACAAAAAAAAAGCAAAAAAAAAGCGGTCACCCATCCAAGTACTGACCACTCCCGACGTTGCTTAACTTTGGTCAAAAATCACGTTTGTTGTATGGGAGCCCCATTTAAATCTTTATTTTATTCTGTTTTCAGTATTTGTTGTTATAGCGGCAACAGAAATACATCATCTGTGAAAATTTCAACTGTCAAGCTATCACGGTTCGTGAGATACAGCCTGGTGACAGACAGACGGACGGACGGACGGACGGACAGCGGAGTCTTAGTAATAGGGTCCCGTTTTACCCTTTGGGTACGGAACCCTAAAAACGCGCTTGCGTTGGTACAGTAACACAGAATACATTCTTAACATTATAAGTACATACATTGAAATCAAAATCATATTTTTGAGCGTATTCAGTAATAATAGGCTTCATTTAGACCTACAAGTTGAAGATAATATACCTATTTCCACACATTTTTGATACTAAGTATGTTTCAGAGAGGTCTCCTTTCTCAAGCACTAACAGTGCGAGCAGCGTTCACGACGTGTATCGCGTACTGCATGCGCGTAATTTAAATAGGGTTATTTTAATCTCGATATTAAAGAATATGCTTTAATATAATATTATTAACCTCTTGTGATCATGCATACAAATTATATCTAAGTTCTGCAACCTTATCTTATGTGTGCATAGTATATTTAATTAAACGTAGGTATATCAGCTGTCGATATTGTCTATCGTGTTATGCACGGAGCCAAATTATCGCATAATACATGCGACGATGCGGTTTACCAAGCCTGATTATACCAATCCACTGACCTATATTGACGACCGGTCTGGTCTAGTGGATAGTGACCCTGTCTGCTAAGCCGATGGTCCTGGGTTCGAATCCCAGTAAGGGCATTTATTTGTGTGATGAACACTAATATTTGTTCCTGAGTCATGGTTGTTTTCTATGTATATAAGTATGTATTTATCTATACAAGTATGTATATCGTCGCCTAGTACCCATAGTACAAGCCTTGCTTAGTTTGGGGCTAGGTTTGATCTGTGTAAGATGTCCCCAATATTTCTTTATTTATTTTTATTTATATTTAGCTTCTGTGGACAGAAGATGAAATTAACTAGTTGCTAAGTAAAATTTCAATATACATAAGTAGGTACTACAATTTCGGGTTCCCCGAAGGCACCTTGTATAAACACTCATTCGAAAACATTTGGATTTACAAAATAGTTCTAAACGCAAGGTCAGACTGTACCTAACCAAATATAATATCTGTATTATTAGTCAAATAGCAGTTAGCCTCGGGGTGTAACAATATGTTAAGGATATTAATATTAATTCCTAGTAGTTAACAAGGGTAGGATTGTTAAAATAGCTGCCTTGAGGCACGCTTTGAAGAAACACGTGTAGTATAATGTCGAGAACTAGTTTATGGCACTTGTGTCAAAACAACAGAGTAAGCTAGGTACAGTCAAGGAACCATTCTCGGTACCCCTAATGTAAATTTCATTCGATAGCGTAACGTAAGGGCGATTGTGCACTACAATGAATTTTACTATCCGGCAGTCCGAGTTTTCATGGTCCGATATGGCATGAAAAAAAACGGATGATTGGCTTGTGCACTTGTCCGTCTTTTTACTCGCAGGTGCGGCGCAGTGGCATGAAACACACCCTAGCCCGACCCCGCCCGGCCAAGTCATGAATAATACTAATTCCAGATACAGTGCACAAGCTTAAACACGTTTTTCATAGCTGTCATCTCGGACCGGAAAAAAACTGTCCGGAAAGGGGAAAAGAAAAATGTCGGACGGTAAAATTACGTCTAGTGCACAAGCTACTATATACATTTAATGGCGTGCCATATCGGACCGTAAAAACTCGGACAGCCGGACAGTAAAATTCATTGTAGTGCACAATCGCCCTAACGTACGCGTTTGCGTTAAGTGTCATTATTTATAGGTTTTTGAGTTTCCAAAACGTCTCCCTTGGCGCGCTGTTCAAAAATTCCATAGAAAAGTAGACATAGCGCAAACGCGAACGCTCCTCACGGACCTCACGCTATCGAATGAAATTTTCACTAGCGGTTATAGGGATAGCTTAACAAAAACACTACTACTTACTACTGCAGATACTTTTGAATGCAAACTCTCGAGATATATATCTATTTGAAGAGAGTCTTTTCTTTTCTATTTCTTTTCTTTAAAGGGCTTTCTCTATGAACATCATACCAAAATAAGCCCTTTTGAAAAACACTCCTCATTTGGAAAAGTATTCGAGGATGGCAGACAGTTTTTGCGTGTTGTTTCATACGCTAGTATTTATGCTGATTGTAACTGCATATTCTTAGTATAAACTAGAAAAGTCCTATAAAGTTAAATTACAGCTGTTAAACATGAAGATTCAACCAATTCCACTCGTATTCTACTTTACGATGCAACTGGGATAACATAACCCGAGAAAGATGAAAACGGTGCAAGGAAGATTGTATCAAAAACTAACATTCTATCAAATTCTAGAAGACACGCAATCATGAAATCCGAGCCGTTGCACTTTATAGTGGGCGTAAAATTTTATATTTCTGTTATTGCCCCGCACACTGGCAACATTGTGTGTTAAATTTTATTAAAGCCCTGTGCAGTATATCGGTTAAAGGTCTTACCTTGTTTCACGTACTGGATGCTAGCGTATTATGTAACAGTATAGAATAATGTTATACCGAAGCATTACTTTTAGGGGAAGGCTTTTGGACACATCCAAACTAGAAGGCTGGCATGCTGACAAAAATCGAACACAATAATGCATTACCTATTTAAGTTTACCAAGGTCATGGGGTAAGAAGAAATAAAATTATTTTGCCCGAGCAATGTTATATTTGTCTAAATAACAATGAGTTTCATACGGTAAACTTCCATACTAAATGTTAAGTCTTCCCCGTATGTTCCTTTTACCCACTCTGACCTTACTAACTATAAAACAAGATTTTGTTATTACGATTTATATAAATAGATCCCGATTTTGTAATATTCGTTTTAAATAAAATAATAACAGTAAAATTTATGGTAAGAAAGAATCGATTCTTGCATAATAATATTTTACAAAAATAAAATACAATGAATTTTAAGTCCCACTAAAATAGATCCTTATACTTAGGTACACGTATTTTAAGTGTTTGAAAACCTAAAACTCAAAGTGGCATTCTTCAGACGGGTTCTTGAAAGTTTTCAATAGGTACGGCAAATAATTCTCTCGGAATAAGTTTTAAGTGGTACCTGTTTTTGATATTCGTTGAGTTATTCGTATTGTTTTTAAGTTAAATATTTTAATCTGGTTTGTAAAAGAAAACGAAATTACATACTTTATTTTAGTCTCTTGAAACATGAGTTTTGGTTTCGTTTTTTAATTCAGAACCCTGCTCAAAAAAATCAAAATAGATTGTAGAGTACCTATGTAAAATAAATTGTACACTTGGACACAGGAGACTAGAGATTGTATTATTGAAGTTGTATAAAGGTCAATGTGGCAAAGACCGGCATAAGTATAAAATTTATTGCAGGGAAGATTGTCATAGGGCTCTTATATGTGCATAAATACGTACGTCGCTCAGATATTCAGAAATGAAGAGCTTTACTCCTTCTGCTCTACCGACCTTCTCTAATTGGAGTATCGGCCCGACTCGAACTTTAAGATACGTCAATTAATAGATCTAGAAACTAAAAAATATTATTCCGATAAAAGTTTATTCGAATGATGCCCATCTCTGTTTCTAGTTCATCCAGAACCTCTAGTGTAAGTTACATTGTTTGTGTTATGTCTATTTTTGTATGGCATTTTGAACAGCGCGCCAGAGGGGACGGTTTGGACACTCAAAATCCCATACAAAATGACACTTAAATCCAACAACTAGAGATTTATTATGCTCCTTAATAAACTAGACTATCTCCTGAAACTGCACACTATACTGTTTCCTTCTCGGAATTAAACTCAGTTTTATTTTCCCCGTGCTCTATTAGCCTATAAAACGAAATAGTACGAGAGCCAAAGCTATACTTCAAAGCAAATTATTTTATTTTACAAGTTATTATATTAAATTATTTGGCCAAGCATTACTCGTTGTGTTTTACCTAGGTATAGGTAAGTTACTAAAAACATATTATTCATATCGTTACGGCTAATTATTTTGTAGGAGAATAAACATTAATATACAGCCGATATATATTATGTCCCACTGCTGGGCACAGGCCTTCTCTCATGCTGAGGGATTGGGCTATGATAACCCAAACAACCGGCGATTTAACGGAGTCACGCCGTTTTGTCGTATAAATAGTGATTAGTTTAAGTTTATAAAATACATATGTATGTTAGTCTGTAAGGTATTTGTAATATATGAACCTTGTTGCCTGATTTAAATTTAAAATAATTAAATAAATAGTACCTACGCTAGCTGGCCCAAAGAACACACACAATTTAATTTCTCCGCTAAAAAGTGGTCTATAGATGTTGACTATAGATATATTTAGTTTTATACAAAATACCATAAAATTAAATTAACCTATTCTAAAAATTACTACGTACCTACACGTAAACGCCTTATGCATTAGAAAATTACCTAACAATTACTGCACGGCGGCGCACAAAATAGACCGAGCGCCCGCCACAAATGAGTTTCTCACGTGACCCAAGAATTAGTCGTAAGTCAATAAAAAGTTTCCAAGTTGTAAAAGCTTTCGTATCAGTGATCGCTGACGGGGCAGGTTTTTGTGTAGGCTGCGTAATCTTTAGTGAAGCGAACTTCACGCCATTAGAGACGAAGCAAATTTAACGGTTTTTCGTCTTTTGCAGTCGCATTCTAATTCCAATTTTGAAAGTACGATTCATTTATTTTCAGAGGTTTATAGTCAGAGATAAAATAAGTACCTACTTAGGTACAACTGAAATAACAATTTAGGCTTATATAAGGATTTGACGTCGCGTTTGGTCGATGCCACGGGTGACCAAAGGGCTGGCCAGTATTTTGCCCAGAGAATTAGCATCGCTATTCAACGGGGAAATGCGGCCAGCCTGTTGGGTACACGGCCTGCTGGCGGTGAGTTGGAGGGTCTATTTTATTTGTAGGTTTTTTTTTGTTTTTTGTTTTTTATTAATGTGTATATTTAGAGTAAGTGAGTTGACGAAGCCTGTTGCGGATTTTATCGATTTAGGTGTGAAGTTGTAAGTGTATCTGTGAACAATAAAGAATTTCATAATCGTAAATAATTATACTGCGTCCATTGATTTCACATGACCTACCTAATGTGAGTTTTAAATTAATCATGCTCGGACTAAATATTAGTAAATGAATGCGAATTGAAAGCGGGTTGAAATCCTCCTTAAAACACAGCAAGGGACGTCCGATGCGACGCTTTTCAAATGCTACCTGACTCAATAAATGTAAAATAAATATAAAAGTCAATATGCGTTGGCAAACGAGTGCTATCCATACGCCATTGCCCAAGTCACCGCAAACGCCTCTCGGCGCGACTCGGGAAATGAATTAGAAATAGTAAAGATATGTGACGTTCCACGGCAAAAGGTACCTCATGGCGGTTGGCGCTTACGCTATTATTAACGCCGCTCCAATATTATTGCGGCCGCCATGAGGTACCTTTTGCCGTGGAACGTCACATATCTTTACTATTTTATATCTAGTGAATCTCTAATTCATAACCCGAATCGCGCCGGTCTGTTTCCGCATTACCTATAATTATTCTTAATGGAACACAATACAAATATCACAGTCAAACAACCCCAGTTCCTCGCCAACAAAAAACTTGATCGATTCCTCCATTCTCCACACAAACCACAATTAAAACAGATCAAACACTCCGTTAATCTCTGTTTACGTCCCTCAATTACAGCCTTAATGGCTACGATATTACTTTACTTTCTTGCCTTTTAAAAACAACGTAAGCGCCATTAACACTGGTGTAACTTAGTACGTTCTTGAGAACGTGGTTGGAATACGGCCCTGGGCAATCATACACGATCAATATGATTTTAATTCGTATTCATGGGGGAAATTGACCGTTTTTAGGGTTCCGTGCCCGGAGGGTGCGCGCCATATTAATGAACCTTCGCTATCAGTGCCGTTCGTCTATTTGTCTGTGCCTAGCCAAAATACCAATCGTTTCCGAGACGCTATCTCTCTCTAATATGTAAGAGTGATAGAGACAAAAAGCGTTTCGTTGTCGTTGCGCAAACGATTGGCATCTGGGTTAGGCCCCCTGTTTTTGTTACTTATTATAATTTGACGTGTAAAATGTAAGTATGATTTATGAATATAATATTGAATTGAAATAAATTTGGAAAGGCCGTATCTTATGAACTCCCATTTGAAAGGCCGGCAACGCATTTGCAACCTTGGTGTTGTAGGTGTCCACGGGCAACGGTCTTGCTTACCATCAGGCGCGTGCAATTGTGTGGCTATTGGCAATACCAATATAAAAACAAATTATAATTTAAATTAAAAAAATACAAAAGTAAAGCCTGACCATTAATATATGATCATGCGCCATGTTGCGGAACTTCATTGGAACTAATTTCTTACACTGGCAATAATTTTAATGATAGGTTGTCACTGTTGTCAGTGTCATTGTGGCGGTTTACTCGAATAATACTTAAGTGTTGAATATTAAATAATAAATGACAAAAAATTGCCAAAACTATACATAATCAAGAGCGAAACATTGTAAATAATGTAAATAATAAACTGCTGGAAAAGAACCGTTCGGGAAATTAAACTATTTCGCTACGAAACATTCAAAAACATCAGAGCTGACAGGTAAACAAATCAAAATGGCATTATAGTCTGGTTATTACGACTTGGTTATTGTAGTGTTATGTTATACATAAGCGAGGAAATACTTAAGTACAGTAACAAAGATGTGTTTGAAAAATATTTACTATGGGCAAAGATATATACATAACATAGATTTTCATTTTTAGTTTTAATCTTGTGTCGATAGATGGCAATAAATTTACAGTGACTACAAAATTTACTACGACAATAACTCTCTATACACTCTATTCTCTTTGCTATGGGCTTTGGAGACGATCAATTTTATTCATTGACAATGTAGCAGACCCTATGTAAGGTAATTTTGACCTATGTGTGACGCGTAAGAAAATACATGAATTTTATACGGTAAAACCGACAATAAAAAAACGTGAACACCGAATATTTGGATACCGATTAAGATTAGAGTGAGTAAAAGTATAAGTCAAAATAACGAGTTGCCAATCCACATTGTTCTGACTATACTGAACTGTTGGTTGCCATATAAATGAGAATAATAGCGCCCTCTTGACAATGATCATATATTACTGGTCAGGCTTTCGTTTATTTGATAATTTCTCTAAATTCTCTAAAACGATAAATATGGGAATGTCTGTATAATAAAACAAAAATATACTCAGCAATCTCAGCATACAAGAGTTGTCCTCATGATAAAAACAAAAACGTCATAGAATGATTTCATACTAGGTACGGAACCTTCTGCGCGCGAGTACAACTTGCACACGATCGATTTGAAATTCGATCAGATATTCCGATGTGGACATAAGCGATGGAGATCGCTCTGTAGCGATAAGGCAGACCAAATTTGTGAAACCGCTTTGTGGAAATTTTCAATTGTGGTGCAATATGATAGTACCTTCGAATAATGGTTTTGGGAATGTATAGAATAAAATAAGGACAAGGAGGCCCCTTCAAAGTTACATTTTGATGCCTAAATGATATCATTTTGATCTCATTCACCCGTGCGTCTCACTCGCCCCAATACACAACAACTACGGACATTCGAGTGAAATATGAGTGAAACACAAGTATGAGTGAAATGCATGACAACTAAATCATATATATTAATAAAAATGATAAATATATATAGCATCACTTTGATGTCAAAGTGTGCGTTCGAATTAGCCTCCTAAACACGCCTTTATGAACAAACTCGTACTACGAATGGTCCCTTGGGAACACCTCAAAATAAATGTAACAAAACAGAGCTATTTTGGTAACCGCCAGCAAGAACAACTTGTTCAATTTAAAAAGTTAACTGAACTTTATAACAGCAAGATTACAGATGTAGTGCCTAATTGTTTTCCATCGTATTTTCTCGGAAACGTTCGTATTTGTCATGCTATTTCCGTCAACCTCAGTATTTTGTACCGAGACTGACGGAAATAGCAAGACAACTTCGTACATTTCCGTGAAAATACGATGGAAAATAATTATGCTCTACATCAGAATCTGTACCCACTCCTATTTTAATTGACCGTGCGTTAGCGAAGGTCTCCTTTTCAGCTTGGAAAAGATGGTTCCGTATGTCCGGATGTTCTCTTCAGGTTGCAATTTTCAACCGATTCTCATGAAATTTTGTAAGCAAGTTCCATGATTAAATAGATTTTTTTATCGATTCAAAGTTTAGGAGATGTTCCCAAATGGCGGCGCTATAGGTACATTTATTCAGTTTCTTCAAAGCTTCAAGTAAAAGTAGGTATGTATGTAATGTCTTATTGTTGTGGATTTATATTTTAAAAGAAGGTGCTTTCTTTACTGCTGGAGTTAGACCAAGAAAAGTTTGCAGCTATTTTGATAGCCCACGCAGTGCAAGTGTTATTTATACGTCGTAATTTGATAGAAGTTTGACATTTAAAATGACACTTTCACTGCGTGGGTTATCAAAATCGCTGCAGACTTTTCTCGGTCTGACTCTATTTAATTTTAATTTCGTTTTTTTCACCTCCTAATTAGTTAAATTATGAGTTTCATTTGTCCTCTAACTAAACTTTGTGTGGAAGAGATCGCTCTTTAGCGATAAGGCTTTTGTTTACCTCTGTCTAGGGTTTGCAATCCGGATCCGAAATGTATGAAATTATCCGGATCTGGATCCGGATCCGCGGATCTCCCGATACATTTCGGATCCATCGTGCAAACCCTACCTCTGTCTTTATGTATTCCTTTGTATTTTGAGGTTGTGTAATAAAGAGTATTTGTATTGTATTGCACTGTAAAACCAAATCTCGATCAACATGAACTGTCACCATTACAACAAGTAGGTATTAAATATTAACTTATAAATAACGTATTTACCCTTTACTAGGATAAGGGATATATTATATTTCTCACATACGGCACTTCAAACATGACTGTGTTCTATTTTCGATCAGTAACTGACATTCGATTGTCATTTGAACTGTCAGCCTGGTAAAGCGTTTAAGAACACGTTTTAAAAAGCCTTACCAAAAGAAACTTTGCCTGAAGTTAAAACAGCGTAAAACGTGCATGGAAAGTTCGTATTGTAAATATTGCGAAATTTCGACACAAAAGCCGAAAGCCGTTGAAAAGAAAATTTACCAAAATTAATTGTTAAAAGTACTCAGAAGGGACGTTTGTTCAGTTGTTAAGATGTAGAAGGTTCAGTCAGCAGAGTTTTTTTTTATGATCATAGTATTTGTTAGATCATAAACGGTTGCCAAAAAATAGGAATAGCACTCTCAAGAGTGCTAGGCCTTTAAATTGCTTCGAATCTTTTATGTGTGATCGAATTCCTCAATTTTTTTTTGTTTAAACTTACAAAACATGATAACGTCGAAATTCTAAAACATTGATATCCGCGATCCCGGGCACGCACAGCTACCTCGCTCACGCTTACGCTCAGTGTCCTCAGTTAGAGCGAGAGAAGAACCTGAACCCACGAGGCCTTAAGTATAGATAAATGGCTGAAGTTTCTGTAGACCAATTTGAACGTATATTTGTCATCATAATGATGTCACTCTGACATGTCCGTACATGTATTAAGTGAGAGCGGGACGCCCGCGCGAACACGGCTAACTGATATGATTCCAATATCATTCAAATACCCATCGGTTTGATGTCAGGTGCACATTCGAATTGGCCTGTCACTGTCAGCCTCATTATGATTAATCCCATTTCCCTCATAATGTTATCTTTCAGCAACATACAGGTCTGGTAAACATCAAAATACATGTTTCACATATTTTCCGAAAAACTCACTGGTATTTAGCCGGGGTAATACTTTATATTGTATATTGGAAATGGATTTGAACTGGCGCGAATGAGGCTGAACGTAATTCCCATTAATAATACATACATACTGTAACAACAAAATTTTAATTCTTCATTTTTTCATTACTGTTTAGTATGGGACCCATCTTCGTTTGATACCCTTATCGCCATCTAGCGAGCGCAGGCGTATTCACGCAGCGCCCTATCGAACTAAGCTTGGTCCGTGTTGCTATATTAAAAATAATTTCGGTTTCTTCCTACATTTTTGGTTTTTTTTTTATTCGAAAGGGGTTCGTAAATTAAAATTGTCTTCAAATATTGTTTTTGCTTTCTATCTAATATTAGTCCAAGTAAATTAAAAAAAAGAAAGGTAATGTTTCCTTTTCAAAATCACCTAGGATCGCACGAATCTAGTTCGGGCTTTGGTAACCCCGTCGTTTCATCTGTCACCGATGGCTCGCCACGTCGAGGGCCGTTCTTTTTGGATTCGGAAGAGATCGTAGCAAGGCGTGGTTGTTTCCTTTTCCCAACGGCCTGGTGCCGTCTGAGTCTACCTATATCGCGGTTTAAGCCGCCTAATCGTAAGTAGCTCGTCGATTCCTTCATTATTTTGTATGGGTTTGTTAGTGCAGTGCTGATTGTTTTTATATTATTGCAGCTCGTTGGATGTGAATCGTCCTGTGCAGTTGAAGCCCCGGGTGCATTGAAATTATGCAAGTCCTTTCCTACGCCCGCTTATTGTCTGCCCCGGGTAAGCAGCGACCTACACGCAGTCCAGTATATTTATTCGATTCTGTGAATGACTGTTCTGTTACTTAGTAGTTTTATAAATTTCAGGGTTTCAAGATTTACCGTCTTTATTACAAGTGTACGGTGTGGCCTCAAGATGCCAGCTTCTGCAAACCGAGCTACCAGTGGCAGGGAGCTGTGTTTGGCGTTTCCCTACTTCCACGTCGAGGTTCCTGGTCAACGTGGCGGTTGTATTGTTTACGGTCTCTCGAAGTTTTGGAGGTTAGATCGACCCTTTATTTAATATTAATTACTGAACCAGAGATGCTGGTTCTGGCGCCCTCATACCCCTTACTACCGCTTAAATTTGTCCGTCAGTAGGCCGCTTCTACCAAAACATTTTTAAATAAGAGTTCGCTATACCCATAACTGTTCCCTCAACACTTAAATAAGAGTCTGGTGCTCGTGTTATTTAGATAAGAGCTAGTTTACCTTAAGTTCCTGTTGTTAAGGCCCTTAAGGCTCTCCGGGTTAATTTCAAAATAATTTGAATAAATGTTTTAACAATATTGCCTTGTTTTGTTAATTAATTAAGGAAATATTCCATATTAGTAACCCTAGAATAATAGTTGTTACAGTGGCGCCCAACGTGGGGCAATATTAGCGAACCTCTTTGGTCACAGTGTGTTAGCTAAAGGGAGTTTTTTTTTTTTGGTAGAAACGGTGCTGCTTGTATTCTTGTATTGTGTTAAGGATTATTACCCTTATTAAAATTAAAATGTAACTATACTACATAACTGTGTTAGGTTATACTATTTACCACATGTGAGCATACTTATAGGTTAGGTTGTGTACCTGTGTGTGGAGTTGCTTATCTATTACTTGCGTTGTACTGTTTAGTACTAGAGTGTAGAAATTATTAATTAAATTACAACTAGTGGAATAGTGTCTTAATTAAAAATGTATACATGTGTGCTGTGGTTCGGAGTGTCAAGTACACAGACTTAAACTTGAGTTAACTTTTACTTTAATTTAAAAAATATATATAAAAGGTGTAATGTTAGTTAGACATTCCTGTACCAAGGTGTAAGACTTGTTGTTCTTTTAAATTAAAGTATTTATTTTTTCCTCAGTGGGAGGTTACTGTGTGTATACTTAGTTGACTGTACACCTGTTTAAAATGTAACGATATTTTATTAATTATAAATGTGGAGTTGTAAAAAGTTTGAGGGAGCAAATTTGGAGGTTATAGTGAAGTACAGTCAGCAGGTGTTTCCATTTATTAAATTTATTACGGGATGTTTGGAGTTGAAGTTTAAAATAAATAAAATTAATATTAAATAGTTTCTTCATATGGTTGGGTACAGTCAGTCACAATTATCGTTGTTGACTTTCGTTTTTTTTTTAAATAACTTACTGATATCCATATAGCGGTTCATCTTTAGGGTCGAATCTTATTGTAGTGGTTTTTAAAAGTTGTTTCGTAGGGGAGTTATGTTTATTACCTACTTTTCTTTATCTATTGTCTCGACTTAAATCGAGTTTTTTCCTTATTGTGGTTACTTTAGGTGAAGTAAATACTTACTTATTAGTTTACTATCGGGTATTGCGGTTTTTTTTGTTGTTGATGTTCGGTAGGAGTTTTTTTTGTGTTTCGAGCAGGAGTTTATGTATGTAGTGTCCGGAGGGGAAAATTACCTTTCGAACACGCGTATTACCTTTCGATCGTGTCTGAGCAAACGTAACTCAGGCACGTGGTTTGTTTGTCGTTGGTGGGCGGAGAGGACGATTTTAAAGTCTCTTCGCGAGTTTACCGGGGTGCTGGCGTTTTAAACCAGCATTCCAATTGGCACTGGCTGGTCGGGTTTTGGCGGAATTTAAACCGTCAAGCTCTTAATAGCAGTGCCGTCTTCTTTGTTAATGCTTTGCGATATGACTTAAATCATATGCGTGAACGTTAATGTAGATGTTCTGTGGTACGCGCCTTAAAGCGTTGTCCGCAAACATCGGATTTTTGTGTGTCAGACTGACAGTCTTGCGTCGCTTGAGACGGATATTGTACAGTCGACTTCCTTGTGTCTCGTTTTGTTTCGAACGTTACCGTCTGCTTGTCGTTCAGACACAGCTGGTTAACGTATCGTTGTTGTGTTGTGGTATTTCTTTATAGGTATTAGCGTTCAGACCTGTGTCGACTGAAGGCACGGCCTGATAAGCGCGTTCCTTGAATTGTGTAGCATCTTAGTTTAATTTCACCTGGCTATAAGCCGTCTATCCACAGTGAGTGTTGGCAGTGCAGGGCGAAATCCCTGATTTCGCACTGCAGGGCCAGTGTTCCTGTGAGGAGTGTCGACTGGTAGCTCAGTGGCTCCTTAGCCGAGCTATCGGACACTGTCCTTAATTCATACGGGTAATTGACTGTTACTCAGTCATTACCACGGATTATTGATTAATCTGATACCTTACGCACATTCCGCCATATAACTTGGACGTGCAGCCCGCGATCCAGGTCGCTCGCTGCGCCGCCAAGATATACAGTGATGCAGTGCGTAGGTAGGGAGCTTTGCAGCTTCGCTTATTAGCGTTTAGTTTCGTTTAGGTTAATATGCGTTTAGGGTATCGTAGTATAGATTACAGTACAGTAATATTATAGTTTGTATGTGGTAACTTGTGCACAGCTCGGCTGTGCTTATTTTTTTTATTATAGTTTAATGCGTGGGTTCGAATTGGGTGGTCGTTGCTTTCCTTTATGCCTTTAGTGTCGATTTTTCTTTTGGGACTTCGTCTAGAAAATAAGAGGGTGGTTTTGCGAGCTGGGGACCAGCTCAAAATTTTGCCGTAGTCAAAATTTTCTTCGGGAAGGGGAGCACTGTAACAACAAAATTTTAATTCTTCATTTTTTCATTACTGTTTAGTATGGGACCCATCTTCGTTTGATACCCTTATCGCCATCTAGCGAGCGCAGGCGTATTCACGCAGCGCCCTATCGAACTAAGCTTGGTCCGTGTTGCTATATTAAAAATAATTTCGGTTTCTTCCTACATTTTTGGTTTTTTTTTTTATTCGAAAGGGGTTCGTAAATTAAAATTGTCTTCAAATATTGTTTTTGCTTTCTATCTAATATTAGTCCAAGTAAATTAAAAAAAAGAAAGGTAATGTTTCCTTTTCAAAATCACCTAGGATCGCACGAATCCAGTTCGGGCTTTGGTAACCCCGTCGTTTCATCTGTCACCGATGGCTCGCCACGTCGAGGGCCGTTCTTTTTGGATTCGGAAGAGATCGTAGCAAGGCGTGGTTGTTTCCTTTTCCCAACGGCCTGGTGCCGTCTGAGTCTACCTATATCGCGGTTTAAGCCGCCTAATCGTAAGTAGCTCGTCGATTCCTTCATTATTTTGTATGGGTTTGTTAGTGCAGTGCTGATTGTTTTTATATTATTGCAGCTCGTTGGATGTGAATCGTCCTGTGCAGTTGAAGCCCCGGGTGCATTGAAATTATGCAAGTCCTTTCCTACGCCCGCTTATTGTCTGCCCCGGGTAAGCAGCGACCTACACGCAGTCCAGTATATTTATTCGATTCTGTGAATGACTGTTCTGTTACTTAGTAGTTTTATAAATTTCAGGGTTTCAAGATTTACCGTCTTTATTACAAGTGTACGGTGTGGCCTCAAGATGCCAGCTTCTGCAAACCGAGCTACCAGTGGCAGGGAGCTGTGTTTGGCGTTTCCCTACTTCCACGTCGAGGTTCCTGGTCAACGTGGCGGTTGTATTGTTTACGGTCTCTCGAAGTTTTGGAGGTTAGATCGACCCTTTATTTAATATTAATTACTGAACCAGAGATGCTGGTTCTGGCGCCCTCATACCCCTTACTACCGCTTAAATTTGTCCGTCAGTAGGCCGCTTCTACCAAAACATTTTTAAATAAGAGTTCGCTATACCCATAACTGTTCCCTCAACACTTAAATAAGAGTCTGGTGCTCGTGTTATTTAGATAAGAGCTAGTTTACCTTAAGTTCCTGTTGTTAAGGCCCTTAAGGCTCTCCGGGTTAATTTCAAAATAATTTGAATAAATGTTTTAACCATATTGCCTTGTTTTGTTAATTAATTAAGGAAATATTCCATATTAGTAACCCTAGAATAATAGTTGTTACAATACATAAGTACTTATACTTCCCTAACAAATCCTAATGCATCTAGCTTTATTTACTCAATAATTTCAGAACTCGCTCTGCCTTCTATCATTGTACCTACCTATGTATAACGGGGAGTGCTCCGAGGACTTGTTTGGATTAATCCCTGCTACTTCTTTCCGTTTGGTTCCGTTGAATTACAGCTAGGTCATCGATTGCCAATGATTGGATGATAAAAGTCAATTATTGGCAATTCTGTCTGTACTCGTCAATATTGACATCGTCCTATTGATTCAAGCGATGGGCTCGCCTGCAGCGATGTGTGTTTGTACTTTGTAGTATTAATGCCACTTAGATAACGATCGAAATACCTTCAAAGGTCCTTCCAACCCAGAGGGGAAACTAGGCCATATTGGGATTAGCCGGTTTCCTTACGATTTTTTCCTCCACCGCAAAAGCGACGGTATCTAAATATCAATTTATAAAATAAATAAATAATAAATAATTATTTATATAAAAATATTGCAGGGAAAACCGTCATAAGGCAACAACTCTCGTAAAATGTATACGTAGTAAGTACGTCGGTCAGGCACAGTCAGAAAAGAAGAGCTTCACCCCTTCTGCTCTACCGAGTTTTTGTAAGGAGAGACCGAAACGCTCTGACACGTATACGTATAACGCGTTTGGCCAACTCTTTTGTAACACCTGCAGAAGAGTCTTTAAGACCAAGTTCGGCCTGGCCAGCCACATTCGGGCCCATAACAGACGTAATCTGTCATTGCTGAGGTCGCCGTCATCGAAATCGATGAGGAAGACTATATATGTAAGCGAAGTAAATATAATATGTTTAGACTAAACTTGACTAGACTACGCTAAAGTTTACAATCAGATGGCGTCTTCGTGCCAATAAATGTACGGACAAGTACGATTGATATGCACGCGCGACTAACATCACTTAAATAACATTTTGATGTTACAATGTAAGTTTTAATTAGCTTCCTAATTAAAGGTCGAAACACACGGTCGACCGACGACCTGTCAAAATCGCAGACATTGTGTACAGTATAAGGTGTCAAAGCTTTTCAATCAGTGCGGAACCTTCATCGAACTCTCATTAGACCAATTACAGTTGATGCACAGCCGAAACAGGGTTTGCCTGACTAGTGAATACAACACCTCGCTCACATTCGCCTTCTTATTAGACTTAGAAACTCGGTCGGTTTATTTCCTGATTTTCGTACTATTGGGAATCGATTCATATTATCAATGCTGGATTATGCATTCAAACCTCTAGTTAATCTGCTTTACTTTCAAATGATGCAAGTTACTTTCATGGTTCATGCCACCATTTTAATGAGATTCTATTAAATTGGACGTTGAATGAGACTTGTCTGTCTTTGCCAAATATGTCGGTCGGTTTTTCTGATGTGTCGAATACTCTATTATTCCGTTTGATAAGAAATAATTTTAATTGAATACCTACGTTGCAGTGTCGAATTCTTAAATCGAAATTTCTATCTTCTACAACGGATTGCTATCGTATTGTCACAACGATTTTTTCAACATCTTACGAGCTTTATGTTTGTTCATCGCCATTGTCAGTATCAATATTCTCAATTTATCTGTAATATTTAATATATCTCATTATTAATTAATATTGTCGATAACGCAACATAAACTTCTATATTATATATTCTAGTCAGCTTAAAATTCTATAATCTAAGCTAGAGCCAGTCTATGATAACTCTGCAAGCGACAATGTGTAAAAAACGCCACCATATATTTCGTATTCCTATGAAATTAAACGTCGATAGTGGTGCCATTCTTTGTCGCCAAGAGCACAGTTAGGTTCGTTGGACTCTGTTTTCAAATCCTGCCTGTATTTTCAGTCTAATACTGAGCACGCGAAAACCAGTTTATGGGATTGCGAGCGACTGATCTAGTTCACGTGACTGTTTCGGCCGAAAATTCGACTCAAACAATCGAATGCCACGGCTACACTAATGAGCTCCTGCAAATGCACCTTAATGAGGCAGCCACGTTCAGCTTTCGTGTGTTACGTGGCGCAGTACCGTTACTATGGATTACCGAGACCATAAATGTGACATTAAAGGTTATATTCAGATGACGATTGCAGTAGCGTTACTATGGCAACATTAATTGTGCCACTGTCTTTGCTGCATTATTTTCGCGATAAGGACGTTCAAAAGTTAACGATTCTTTTCGATGTTGCTAAGAGATTAAGAGTATGTTATTTCTCTGTCCCTCTCAACAGAAAGAATCCAACACGTCATTCCCTCTCTCATCTAAAATCCTATTTCTAAATCTGATTATATTGTACATACTGTAAATTATCTTAAATTATCTATATATTTATTAATATTTTAAGTAAATTATCTTTTAATATAAAGAACCCCGCACAAAATGATCGGTAATAGCCGTTCGGTCGATTTGGCTGAAATTTTGTGAAAATATAGCCTCTAATACTCTGATCAACTGTGTGAAGTTGCAACTTTAATTAATGACTAGTTTTTAAAATATGCCTATTTTTACGTTCAATATTTTTTACTTACATTATAATTCTTATTAGTTAACGTACAATGTAGCAACCTGGATTATTATTATTTACGTGGCAATATCGAGATAAAAAACATCATTCGAAGGTTCAAACTATCTTCACACCGAATTTCGTCCGGTTCCGTCCTAGTGTGAGCGTGGAGAACTAACAAACTCGTAGCTACATTACGGTGCTAATCTGTACTAGTTACAATTAATTGATATCTGATTGGTTTTACAAGGCTACCTTTGTGTATTCAATGCATTAAGTATGGTATGAAGCGATCTTAATGATGGATACTTCACATTTTCTTCGTATCGGGCAAAACCTAAAAACCATAAGATTGCTGTAACGTGACCGCATGTACCAAGGGTTCTTGCTCCACTTTTACACGTGCAATAATAGCCTAAGATTGGATCTACACTTCTCCCGTTATTATGTTCTTCATCAAATGCAATCCACACATAATAAAAGGTTGCGTTCCGGAATCTTGATGTAGCCCTTATTTAAATAAATCCTGGCTCATTGACCTGGCAAATTCGGTGTAAACAGGTGTCAGGTCAATGAGCCAGGATTTATTTAAATAAGGGCAACCTTTTATTATGTGTGGATTGCATTTGATGAAGAACATAATAACGGGAGAAGTGAAGATCCAATCTTAGGCTATTATTGCACGTGTAAAAGTGGAGCAAGAATCCTTGGTACATGCGGTCACGTTACAGCAATCTTATGGTTTTTAGGTTTTGCCCGATACGAAGAAAATGTGAAGTATCCATCATTAAGATCGCTTCATACCATACTTAATGCATTGAATACACAAAGGTAGCCTTGTAAAACCAATCAGATATCAATTAATTGTAACTAGTACAGATTAGCACCGTAATGTAGCTACGAGTTTGTTAGTTGTCCACGCTCACACTAGGACGGAACCGGACGAAATTCGGTGTGAAGATAGTTTGAACCTTCGAATGATGTTTTTTATCTCGATATTGCCACGTAAATAATAATAATCCAGGTTGCTACATTGTACGTTAACTAATAAGAATTATAATGTAAGTAAAAAATATTGAACGTAAAAATAGTCATATTTTAAAAACTAGTCATTAATTAAAGTTGCAACTTCACACAGTTGATCAGAGTATTAGAGGCTATATTTTCACAAAATTTCAGCCAAATCGACCGAACGGCTATTACCGATCATTTTGTGCGGGGTTCTTTATTATATTAATTAAAATTTTAAGTAAATTATCTTTTAATATAAATTTATTATAAAATGATTGTATTGTAAATTATATTTTAATCTAAATATCCACCCTACTCTGTAATTCTAAACTAATATTTTAAGTAAATTATCTTTTAATATAAATTTATTACAAAATGATTGTATTGTAAATTATATTTTAATCTAAATATTCACCCTACTCTGTAATTCTTACTTACACTTACCTACAACATGCAATATCAGCAACATGCATTCTCACAGGCCAATTCCAGTTTTAGTTACTCGATCGGTTTCCGATATGATACTGATCTGTCAGTGTCAAAAGTGACATTTCTTCAACCAAAAAATGAAAACTGACAGATCAAATCAGAAACAGATCGAATACCTAAGTAAAACTCGAATTGGATATCATTTACAAATGCATAGGTATATGTATGAGAAAAACAGCACGCACACTCTTTAGTCGAATAAATATAAAAAAAATGCCACGCACTCTCTTTAGTCGAATAAATATAAAATAAAATCGCCACGCACACTTTTTAGTCGAATAAATATAAAATAAAATCGCACCAAACAAATACAAACTTTCCTTTCAGGTTGAACTTTCCGTTTGAATAGAACTTAACTTTAGGGAGAACTCTTTCTATTCACTAAACTACCCAAAAACGCCGTCAAAACGTGCATGTACTAATGAACTGTCAATCAGTCCGTTTGTCCGTCAGTCCGGCCGATACAAATTAGTGATAACGGTGCGTCCGGTCGGATACGGCATTCTAGGGTTGCCAATACAAATAGAATACAAAATTTATTTGTTTACAATTATTTACTGTGACACCAGGGGCCCGTTTCTCAATAGCTTGTAACTTGTAATACAAGCGGAAGTCCCTTTCTAACAAAAGCTGTCAAAAAGTGACATCCGCTTATATTACAAGTTACAAGCTTTTGAGAAACGGGCCTCAAACTGCGACTTTCCTACTAAGTTCCTTACCTATGTTTCATCTGTAAAAAAAAGCAATACGCACGTGCAATTGAATAATATATGAGAGAGAACGGAGAGGAGTATTGTCGGTAAATGGTTCTTTAAAATGGAAAATACAAAACAAACACCAATTAAATTCAGCTTATATACGTACCGCTGCTGGATACAAAACTCCTCTTATGCCTGAGAGGGACGGAAGGGAGAATTGAAAATAATTAAGGTTTTCGACACAGAGTGTGCTGTTCAAATGGATTAGCAAGAGAAAATCTATAAATACAGCGTTATTTTCTATAAAATATTGTCAAATTTAATCTTGAGAGCCACGAAATATTTAGAATAATGGTTTTTTTAGAATTTCTACGCCGTGACAACCCTAATCATTAATGATCCCGTATATACGCATGTTCGTATGTCAATGCTACCAGGGAAATAATTAATGTTGCTTCCCAACTGTGGAAAGGTGAACTATGCGTTAAAGACCACACATGGAACTATTGACGTGAACTAATGGTTTTGATACTTTTGATCCTGAAAAATAAATATGACGCGGAGTTTTGTACGATTAATCCTTTGAAAGCTCAGCGCTTCGAAAAATAAAAGAATGACAAGCTCAATGGATTTATTCGGTGCGTATGATGTATTGATCGAAAAAATATTGAAACTAACCTAGCTTAGCCTAGACTTTGCCCTAATTGAAGCGAAAAATCAGACAACGCGTAAGAAACAAATTACTGCCGTGATGATGACGTTCATTCCGACACTCATTAATCTCATTATCATTGAACTATTGAACTACGTATGGAACCGGCACAGAGTACCAGTATTTTGCGCGATGAGTTGATGTTGTTTTGACATCAAGCCATAGAAGCGGAGCGTGAATCTCGCGACCTAAACGCGTAAGCGCCATGAGTTATACGGCGCTTACGACGTTTTTGTCGCGTGGTACAGTCACCTGCAATAACATGTTACTCTTCGAAGGCCGCAAAAATATGTGACACGCTCTTATGGCTCTACAAATAAGATCGTGTCAGATATTTTTGCGGCCTTCGTTGTGTAACATATTATTGCAGGCGACTGTACAGATTGCGATTGCGACAATTTCATTGTTTGGTATGGCTTCTCTATTACAATACAGTGAGATACAGTGGTGGCAACAACGACGCCGCAACAATATACCACCTGCAGTTGACATACGAACGTCACAACACATTTGAAGTGCATAACGTTTCGCGGAAACGTACGAACGCGTCTTTCTATTTCAGTCAGTCTCGGTCCAAAAGTACTGAGGTTGACTGAAGTAGCATGCCAAAAACGAACGTTTCCGTGAAAATATGATGGAAAACAATTAATCTGTAAACAGAGCTCTGAGCATCGATTCCAAAAGTTGCCGTTCTCATTTTTTTCGACCACCCTCCAAACTCCGGCCGCGATATAACGTTGATCACTCAGCCTGGCAAAACTTTTAAACAAATACGCCTGATTCGTACGATTTCTGTTTTGTTTCTGTATCAATTTGCGAAGCAAACAACGCTGATTGACTTGGGACTGATTTGCAAGGGTCGTTTTAACGAATCATGATATTATTATTTTTGTGACATGGCCATAACCGATTTGTAACACTCTCTCTGTCGGTATGTCTATTACCTCTTCGTGCTTAAACCGCTGAACAGATTTAGATGAAACTTGATATGGAGATAGTTTGAGGTCGAGGAAAGGACAAAAGACAGTTTCTATCAATCATCATCATTCTACGTAGACATAATCGCAAGCAGAAACTAGTACCTAATACAAACTCTTCTTCTTCCTTATTTCCTCAAGTCTGAGGGTCGCGACCAAATTGGATCATTTCTTTGTGCACCAAAGCTGTCCCTCCTGCACGATTTTCCGCCGCTCTAATAATATAAACTAATATATAACACTTATCATACAATAAATGAGTTTTCCATAAAAAAAACTAATTTAAACTAATTCCTTTGCAATCATTAGACTGCTATTTCAAAACAGTATTTTTATATTCTTGTTATTTTTTTGTGGAAGAAAAAAAGGAATATTTGTATTTTGTGTTTTGTACAATAAAGAGTTTATACATACATACATAGAGGAAAGCGTAAAGTAGAAAATACTCACTACCGCTATGTAACCAACTTGATATCATTATATCAGCCAGAGGACGTCCACTGCTGGACATAGGCCTCCCCCAAAGAGTGACAATGACCGGTCTTGCGCCACTCGCATCCAGCGGACTCCCGCGACCTTTACCAGGTCATCAGTCCACCTTGTCGGGGGTCTACCCACGCTGCGCCTCCCAACCAACTTGATAGGCAATAATATATTATTTACTTTGTTACCTGATATTTCGTGCACGGTTAATATATAGGTATTTTTCGATCCCAAAGAAACCCTAGATTCTAATAGACCTTTTTCTTGAATAGCTGAGAGGTAAAAGCATCCAATGTTTGTTATTTATAACATGGGCAAATAATAATATATAGGTCTATTTCTGTATTTGATTTATTTCTGCTTGTGTAAGATTGTATTTTTTCATATTAATATACTTATACGACGTACGTACGTAACGCTAGCAAAAATGTCTTGAGTCCTTTGCACTTACATACCTGTAAAAAAGACATAATATTTAGTTTTAAGTGAAGACAATAAATTAAGAGACACAAGGACCTAGAAATTACGCTCTTATTAAAAAAATCCCATACAAAATGATACTTAACGCAAACGCGTAGGTTGCGTCACGCTATCGAATGAAATTTACACTAGTACGTCTACCATCAGTTTTGACATTGACATATACGCTCACGTCTACGTAACTTACTTTCTTTGCATCTCGCTCGTACTCGCATATTAGTGCAAGCGAGATGTACAGAAAGTAAATTACGTAGACGTGAGCGTTATGTCATTGTCAAAACTGATGGTAGACGTATAGGGGTACTGATCTACCGTAAGAATGTTCTATCTTAACAGCACCAAAGTCTCAGGTTAGGTATATTGAGATTGAGAATTTACCAGTAACAATATTGATGCATATTGTTACTGGTAAATTCTCAATCTCAACGATCTATCAACGATCAACGAACTTTAACGATCCTAATTAACATTTTATATTTAATAAAAACTCATTACATCTCTAATAAAATATTCTTGTTAAACTTCGATTTCGTTCAAGTGACAATCCCCATATTTCACGTGACATACGTGTCCCAAATCATGCCAATCCTGTATTAAAAGTGTATTTCACGTACATACGTATATTACGTACGTAAGCCCTCGTAGGCCCGATTTCCCATTCAGAGATCGAAGGTTAAACGAAGCGTTTTGGTAGCTTCCTCGTCCCGGTTTGGTTGGGGCCATGGAATCAGCGATCGGTTCAGTATACTTACTAATAAGGTTAGATGGGGTAAGATAAACACTGGGGCAAGATCTACGTACGTACTGTTTCTCTTGCCCCGAGCAAAATAAACTAAATTTCTCATTTCTTGGCTTTTACGAGTATGTTAAGTTATGTTACGTGTTATTTCTTCTTTTATTTTGCCTCGAATAAACGCTCGCTATTCTATTCTTACAACACATATGACCTTATTCTAAATGCGAAAGTATTTCTGTTTGTCTGTCTGTGTGTTACCTCTTCACGCTTAAACCGATGAACCAATTTAGATAAAAATATTAGGTACTCTATAACAGAACTATACCTAGTTTGGGTACCCCCAACCATAGTCCAAAACTCCTGAAAATGGTCCAAATCTAATTTATTTAAAATAGACAATCAAACTAAAGCCATAGACTATTTTAAACTAGGTAATTAAATTAAACTAGTGGCTCTGTGAGCTGTACCCTCGCGACTACAAATGTGTGGCTCCCCCATTTAAAAAAAATCCAAAATCGTCAAAAAAGCCCATTTAAAAATCATCGAACCACCTCACTAAATTTCAGTTGAAACGGTTGAGAATTGCGACCTGTAGAGAACATTCGGACATACGAAGGCATTTTCGCCCAAGCTGATCTTCGCTAACCGGAGCGAATCAATAAAATAATAAAAAACCTTTAGAAACGCTTGTCTCCTAGCCCCAACATAATTCCCGTTGAAGAAAATTTTGTCCCATAATTCTATGGAGCGCGCTGTAATCTCCCCGCGGTGAATCTTAACTCGGCCTGATTGGATCGGGGCCGTTATCGCCAAATTCCATTTTGATAACAATACCTACCGGGTTTTTGTGGATACGAAGGGATGATAACATGGAGTAGTTAGATGCGTTATCTATTAGAATTTTGATTTATGTTTGTCCCTACAATTAAATTTCACTCACGTGAATAGGGACTGTTTCTTAGAATGAAATACTGGTATTCAGGGATCGTATTAACAAATACAAGATACTAGATATTTATTGAGATAAGTCAATGTTTTACAAGTGAGATAATAAATTAATATAAGTAGGTACTAACATATTTAACTAATAACTAACCGGTATTTATAATTTTTGGAATATGTATCTTTCTTAAATAGTTTACATTTTTCTATTTTTATTTTCAAAAGGGTGTTAGCCTCAATCCATTAAATGAATGATTTAAAGAACAAAAAAGTCACGTTTAACGGTTCACGATAACCCGAAATCATTAACCGGTTAATTGTATGAAGGCATTACCGTAACCGACCCCTAGTTCGTTTTTGAACTACAAACAAAAAACTGACAAAATAGCAAAAAAAATCCAAAACTCCCGGAATGGAACAAACTCGGATTACACTAATTTAGAACCAAATTAAGGTATTAAGACGATTTTCAGCTTGCTGGGAATTAATTCCTGGAAAAAATCTAATTTAACTGGCCTAGTTCAAAACGTTAGTTAACCAAACACAAATTCTTAAGTAAATTGTATCAATTAGAGGAGCAATATCAATAAATTTAGCATAAAATTTAATTCAAAAGCAATAAAATATATCTCACCATTAATTTGAAACACATTAGGCAATCTGTACGGTCTTAAAATTGATAAATCGGACCCAATTTAAAGAGCAAAGAAATGTTTATTTACAAAACACGATACGAGTAAGACACGGCACGTAAAACAATTAATCAAAATAACAATAATTTAAAATCTACGTCTAATATATTCTGGCAAACCCAATTTGTTAGTAGAAAATGAGCGAAATTTAAATTTTCTATGGGAGGACAGACCTTCGTCGCACCTACATTTTTAAATACCGCCTCTTTTCCCCTGACGGAAATGGCTTGCCAAACTATAGGTAATAAAGTAATAAACAACTTTAGCTCGATAGAAAAAACATAGGACTAAAACGCAACATTTTTTTTACTATTTTTGACCATGAAATTTGTTTTTAAAAATGCGTAATGTTATTTTTGATCGCACTAATCGATTAATTAAAGTTAAAAATTACTAAAAATAACAATTCTAAAACAATGATATCTGCGTTCCCATCACGCACGGCCCCGCTCAGTGCTCAGCGAGCTGCCTTTGGAAGAAAGACCGGAACTCACGGCGCGCGGCGCCTTAGGTCGTAGCCTGGACGTACGCGACCGGCAGAAGGCCGTTCATACATTTGGCTGCGCCGTTGGTCGCGCGTCGCGCGCGTCCAGGCCGCGGTCTTAAAAGTAGGCACTTACAAGAATTTATAATGCACTTTTGATCCTTCCACAAGCTCAAACAAAGAACCGGTTACAAGCTGCATTCAGAACTAGGAAATACAATTCCAAGGCAATGTAGTTGGCTGCAGTACTGATGTACCTACATATAAAAGGTGACATTTGGACTGCAGCTGCATTAAATAACTGTTGCGACATTACTGCGGCAGCGTTGATGTCGCCGCAGTATCTGTCAATGTTCTTGATAAAATGAGTGACGTTCGTCGCCGCAATACTGCTGCGAGCATGGCGACAACAGCGGCATCGGCATTAACACCACCGTATTAATGTTGCAACAGTGATGCAGCTGCAAGTAACATCCAAACGTCACCTTGTTGTAATAGTAACGCTGCAGTCGCCATTCGAATTTAACCATAAGCAAGAACGAGACGCATCTAATACCATTCCAATTTAAATATTTCCTTAGCGCATTTCCGAATAGACAGAACTCTAATGGCGCCTTGCATGTCTAATCACAACGAATATAACGTAATAGATTAGTTTCGTCCAATCGTCCCATAAAAACAATAAGAATACCAATAACCCGAATCTTTTTCTAAAGCAGTCAAGGTTTTTTTGTCGACTTTCTTATATGAAAATATGGTAATATATTGTTATGTTTAAACGAATTCCCTTGTCTTTTAATACGTGTCCGTCAGGTTGAGTTAGTTTAGTTTAATAATTTTGGTATTTAGGTGCTTTTAATTTCTTTTATTTAAGAGATTACATATTTTGTAGGTTAATGAACTCGCAAACAACTTCAGAGGAATTCGATTTACAAAAGTACAGGAATTTTTGAAGTAGTTAGGTTAGATATAAAGGAAATGGGAAATACGGTGTACCCTTGTTTTGCCGACAAACTTTTCATCGAATATTATTTCATCGACAACGATTCATCGAAACGTTAGTACTAGTAATATTGTTTGGCGTTATTTTGTTTCATATACTATTTATTTCAATGTTTCTTACTGCGTAGAAATACTATTCAACGAATATTACTTGATCGCTAATTCGTTTCAAATTATTTTAATTGGCACAACTACTAAACATTGCAATTCATTTGTTCGACGTAATACATACATTTTTTATATGTCGTACTACACATTTATACATTTTTCTGATGTAAGAATTTTAGATTTAGGTTAGGTTAGAACTGCGACCCCACACAGAAACGAACGGCTATCAAAGTCGGTTTAGGTTAGAACTGCGACCCCACACAGAAACGAACGGCTTTCAAAGTAGGTTTAGGTTAGGTTAGAACTGCGACCCCACACAGAAACGAACGGCTTTTAAAGTAGGTTTAGGTTAGGTTAGAATTGCGACATCACACAGAAACGAACGGCTTTCAAAGTAGGTTTAGGTTAAGTTAGAACTGCGACCCCACACAAAAAACGAACGGCTTTTAAAGTAGGTTTAGGTTAGGTTAGAATTGCGACCTCACACAGAAACGAACGGCTTTCAAAGTAGGTTTAGGTTAGGTTAGAACTGCGACCCCACACAGAAACAATGGGCTTTCAAAGTAGGTTTAGGTTAGGTTAGAACTGCGATCAAACACAGAAATGAACGGCTTAGTAAGTAAAATTATTGTTACCAACCTATTTATAATTTGCCCAAAATGAAAATGGCAGCCTTGTAAAATTATATCTTCAAAATTAGAGCACATAGCTATAATCGCGCAGAGTGAACCGACTGACGTGACTGCGTTTAGTTTCGATAACGAAATGTTACAAATTGAAATAATTTTACGCGTAATAAATTTTATTAAATACAATCCAAAATGAAATAAGAAAACCCGTAAAGAAATACCACGATATAAACTATATACAAAATAACTCAAGTACCAATTAAAAGTCCCCGATTTAAATTTACTAGTATCGATTCTTCGACGCAATAACTTGTCGATGAAATGAAAATACTGGAAACGTTGTCTTCGAAATAACATTCGATGAAATGTCAGTCGGCAATTCAAGGGTAAACCGGGAAATACATTGTAAGGTTGTACAAACTTTTATTTCACTTTTCCTGTTACCTACTTTTTTTTACAATTAATCAATACTTTACTTTACTTTATGGTAATAAGTTTCATATATAGTAACTGATATTGATCACTATCTTATTTACTGTGTTTGTTAATTTTGCGCAGGTACTCGTTTATTATACAGTATAAATTTATTCAGATACCTACTTTTTTGGATAAAATCTTAGCAGCTTAATTAAAACAACTTCCTGATATTTGATACGGCTAATATTAAAATTTATATACCTAGTTACTTATTACAGATCGGTGACAACGCAATATTATAATGTGCAAGTGTTATTTTAAACGGCAAACTTCTATGAAATTAAGACGTACAAATAACACTTGCTCTGCGTGGGCTATCAAAATCGCTGCAGACTTTTCTTGGTCTAACATAGTGTCTAGATAGCACTGAAACCGAATATGACAAATTAAATAATTCACAATCCAGCTTCCTGACATTCGAAGAGATAAATAATACTACTTTACTTACTTATATACAAAATTAGTAACCATGAATATGTTCCCGGTTTTGAATAGTATTAATTGATAGAAGACCTTGCATATAATTAACACGCATGTCACACACTATAAAAGGAACATTGCATCATTTAAATCAAATGTTACTGTTTAACTCACGTACCTAATTTTAGTCACTCGTGCGACATGTTTCGGATGGCCATCTCCATTTTCAAGCACTGAAAATATGTTATCGCGCGAATGACTAAAAATACCTGAGTTTAACCGGAAAATTAGCTTAATTTTATGACACACGACACTTTTAATTCGATTGAAACAAGCATCCTTAATAAACGTATCGTAATAACGAAAATGCATCATGAGAATCATGATTCCATTGATCATTGATACACGATGCTTAACAACACTTAAATCATTAACACGACACATTATCGTGCTGACGCTACTCTTATCGGACCGTCAGCACATCAATAAATGTCAATAAACAAAACATTCGTGTGAATGGTAATCATGAGTCATGTAGGGTTCGTTCTATTCGTAAATTAAATTTTGTCGAACCGCTTTCGACAGTTTTTTGTTACATTATATCAATACTTTTTGTCGTTTGTATCCATTTTTTAAATCGGTATGTTTTGTAGCTGAATTTAAATCGAGTAAGGTCAATGTACAGAGCCCTGTCTAATCTACCTGTCTCTCTTTCTCTCTCTCTCTCTCTCTCTCTCTCTCTCTCTCTCTCTCTCTCTCTCTCTCTATTCCTCTCTCTCTCTGTATCTGTCTGTCTGTCTGTCTGTATGTGTGGGGCTCTATAAGTTTTTTCGTCGCTTCACTCTTGCGTTTGTACACATACTCCACTTATAGATTGGTAGAGACCAGAGAAGGAGTGAGGGGACTCTATCTGAGCGACATACGTATATAAATACGAGAGTTCTTGCCCTATGACACTCTTTTCCACAATGATCTTGAGACTAAGTTAAATTCTCACGCCAAATCATTAAAAATTGATTTTCTTTAAGCCAGGCCAAGGCAACACCGCTTTTTTTACCATGTTCGTTGAAATCAATCACACCCACGAATTAAGCACAAAACCCACGCTCGCTTTGTAGTGTTACCGACTGATAACAAGTTATTAATTTGTTTAGACGGAAACGGCGGTTAAACGCGTCGGCTGACAGGGTAATGACATGGCTACACGTCATTATCACATCATGACGTGTATATACGCGTCCAAATATAACTATTGGTTCTCGGGTATTTCTGAATTTGAGTTATTGACTTCTATAATGATGTCAAGCCTGATTTGTGGTAGTTAAGTATCTAATGACCTTGAAAAGTATAAAATATGGTATAAAGTCCGCCATATTGTTTTTATTATGATGTCACATACGGCCCGTTTCGAACGTTAAGATACGTCTAATATTACGTCTAAATACGATACGGATTAAATTATGTCAGTGTCAGAAATGACGTTTTGTTCGAAGAAACGTCACATTTGACATTGACATATCTTATCATATTATCTATCTTATTATATTATCAGCCGCAATATTTCACGTATATCCTAAAGTTCGAATCGGGCATAGCCTATTTCACTCGGGATGACGTAAGTAGGTATTCTAACGACACAATACATAATACTTTCGGTGAATGCATTCAGAAGTTATGGAGGAAAAAACTAAATTGTATACGAAATTGTTTTCAGGGTTAGTGTTTGTATATAATATGCCTGAATCCTGAAAACAACAATACACTCCTTTTTATGGGACATGTAAAAAAGTGAATCCAAAATACGACTATCTCCATTTCGATATTGAAGTAACCGAGTGTAAAATACTGCAATATATGGATGCTGTATCAGAATGACGCAGTTAGCAGTTAAAATGGCTCCACTACGGTTGCCAGTATTACCTCCTAGGATTTATTGTACCTACCTACGAGTATGACACCGAAGTATTTGCATAGATAGGCTTTATAAGGAGGGAAAATAACATAAGTACATCTCTAGGGTTCAGGGTATGGCCTTCTTAAGATTTCATACACTCAATTTAAATTCCGGCGAAAAAATTTTCGCATAATTTTATCTCCTTAGTAACAAATAGCAGAATGTTTCCTTCTCCTTCCACGTAGCGTTATCGGGCCTTTGCCAGGGTCCGCTTTCCTACTTGCTTTCCTCCACTTTGCGCGATCCTGGGCGTCGTCTCGTGTGAACCCGTTCACGCTCATATCTGCTTTGACGACATCGAGCCATCGCTTTTTTAAATAGCAGAATGTTTATTTGCCAAAATTCATTTCTCGAATAATTTTGTTTGAGTGATTATCATTTGGACCAAACAGGTTATGTCAGTATGCTAACTAAACATTTGCGATAGACATATGTGCGCAACATATGCCATTATTTGATGATTCGCCAAGACGAAATTGTGGGTAAAAGTTCTAGGGAAGTGATTATATGCTAAACCAAGAAATCCCCATAAACGGGAAGAGAAAGTACCAAGTTTCATCAATGAATAAGTAACTGTGTTTAACACCCTAATCAATATCAATATTGTTAAACATCCCGGCGAAGTGATAGATTACGTAAATAACTTTGATGGGATTAAAGGCAATAAATTACTTCGGTCAGACCGCGGTTTCATCAAAATACTCATGTAAATTAAGTCAAGACATTTGAATAAACAACAACCAGAACGGGTAAAATTAAATAAGTGAAGTAATAAATAAGTTTTTACACACTTTTATTTTAGCGTCAATGCGTAGGTATATTTATAGGTATAAATATATTCATATATGTCGGGAATTGTGGGCGTATCATACTATCGGCAGCACATCAGAACCTTCAATCGTGGATGACGAGGGCCTTCAATGAAATACGATGTTCAACTCACAATCTTTACTGCACAAGACTCATTACAAATCACAGCACGCGTTACGTTTCTTATCTTAAGCAAACCAGTGGATTAGACCCAGGAGCCGCCACAGACGTCATCTTCCCCCGTTCGTTCTCATCGTGCTCCTTCTGAAGATTGATTGACAGCATAACTTCAATTGTTCTGGACTTCAATTGTTTTAAGAGCGCACTCTATGACGTCTTGGCGGAACTGCGTCGAACGCCACTCAAGTGTACGTAACACCCTAGTTTGCTCTATTTGTCAAGGTTTGCATGACAAAACGCCTCTTGAAGGCGATAGATGGCACATTTCAGCCATTCTCCGACACGGCCAACCTGACATTGTACGGGTCCCTCCGTACGTTATCCATCCCCCTTTATGATTTTCACTGGTAGACTAGAGCGAAGATGAGATCTTCTTCTCCCAAAAGAGACTGTAGAGCGCAGATCATCTGCACCACCACGGCATCCTGACATTGTATGCATCACTGCATACATCTGCGGACAGAATACAACAATCTGAGGTATCTAAGCTCATTACTCGGCCTACCTGACCAAAGTAAGTTCCTCCATAACTTTTGGATACTGACAGGCAACTCAACTCAACTCTTTCAATAACACGCACATAGATCATTGTTGTGAATGAACAAGTTCAGCATCAGTAGCATCACGATATTCAATCAGGCCATATTTCAACGGAAATGGGGTAGAGATACATTTCGAACAATTCATTAAGAGACTTAAAATGCAACAGCGTGAAAATAATATCACCATAATCCAAACAGCGTGAAAATAATATCACCATAAAGATACAATACAAACTAGCTTTTAAATGAACCTCACCACAGAGATTCCCCTCAGTTGAAACACATCTTGTATTGAGTTCTCGAAAATAAATGGTTTTCCATATTTAACTGATTTTATGAACATTATCTGCGCACCTATTCTTTACTTAAACGTTTAGTATTCCCTAAAAGTTTAGTGTTCCCACTAATAGATTTTCTTATTTGATTTCATTGATACCTTGATCCAGATCTATTTGCCATTTTAATCATTACCTCAAAATGTTAGCTAGGATCACAGAAAACAGCGATGAAATTAGTTTATCCGTTTGAAAGATACTTGGCTGCACGCACACAATGGCCTCTCACCCAAGACGCGTGTATCATCTCCGTTATCTCATGGTTAAAATGTTTAGTAAGTTTGATTTAAACTAGTAGTTCGCCCCGAACTGAGAACTCGCGGTTCGCCAAAAAGTTAGATCAATTAACTAACTACTTAGTCGGCAAAGGATCGAAAACCGCATGTGATTTATTGCAAGGTCTGCGGAGCCCATCACAACACCATAGAGATTAAAATAAACTGTATCTGTGGTAAGCCGTTATCTTTCTTGTCAAATGTCAAATACCTATATTATGTTTATTTTTATCTTGTTAATTATTTAAAAATGGTAAACTTAAAAACAATATTATAAAAGCCGAGCACTTTCATTTGATACCAAACTCGACCATACTTTCTTGCAAATAAGATGACCAGAAAAGCAAGACCCCTCACAAATAGCTTTCTAGCCTTTTAAGCTCTTCTAACTCAATAACACCTTGATCGAGCCTGCTCATAATTTAATGACTAAAATACAATGCCCTCAACTACACGTTTACCCAATTTCATTTAAATTAGAACAAATTTACTTAAGTTATTGTGTATCAAACTATCCTCTGATAGCTCAGCTTAAAAACATCGAAATGCCGGGACGTGCCCCTAGCCAGCCGTGTGTTCCAAGTTGAATGTAAGAACTTCACTTCGCTTCGCTCGCTCGTTCGATCACCCGCCTAAGTATAAAAAGATTGAGCCAGGTCAATTGATTTCAAACCAGCTTTCTACCATACCCTGAATATTTTGATTAAATTTTGGCATCATTAATTATTTGTGTATTCCTAAACACAATCATTAATTCCATAAACAAAAAGAAGCATATTGTAATTAATCGACACGTAATTTTAAGTTTCGGAATAGGACTACGACAGTTTACTTATTCGATTCTCATATTAAATAGTTTAAACACGTACCAAAATTGCGTTCAGTTCAGTTTAAACCGACTTCTCTATTTTATTTCTTCTGTACGGACAACACATTTACAAGACAGCTTGAGAAATTTTCAAAACTTGATATATTATCAGGTAAGTGCAGTATTATACTTTCTACGAAAACCAAATTGTATTTTTTTTTATCGCTTTCATAATTTTTATTAAGAAAAAGGCAAGAAAACTTGATCATTATGTGATATTTACACACTGACACGATTTGTCTTTAGCTGACTGACACAATACTTCAAAAACCAAATAGCTCTCAAAGAGGTTCAAAAAGGTTGAACATGCATGAAATTAATAAAGAAGTTCACAACTCGTTTTACAACGAACGATCTAGCGTAACAGGTATTAGTGGCAGAATTTCTATTCTAAATCAAACCGCTGTAGGTACTCAAATTTTGCTAACTTCTTTATCGATCAAACAGAAAATAAATGCGTTCGACTCTATTCGCTAAACATCGACAACTAGTTTCGTAAAAGATCATAAGGAACATTATAATTACTGTAAGGAGTACGAACAACTTTTTGTACTAGTTCCATAACGTGCGTAATAGCGTACGTAGTAACATACTTTAATAATTTTGGATAATAAGTGTAATAGACAAAGCGTTATTTTCCCTTTTTTTTCAAGTCTCATTTTTGCTGCCTTCTACCGAAAAATACTAAAATAGCATGCCAAAACCGTTCTGTCATTTGCCTTCACATTTAAGGGGAACAATAATTTTAACCATAATATGAGGAATTTTAAAATTTGTTTTAAATCACGTTGCGTGTGTTTTGTTCCTAATGGACGCACGCGCGCACAGCTTTGAGTGTCGAGCGAAAAACTAAAAATGTGTCTATCTGCACATAATCATTGACACGTTTTTTTTTTCTTTGGCATACACACATAATTAATCATTAATACTTTCTTTTCACATACATCAACCAATGCCTACAAGTCAACACCGACTTCCAAATAACAGTGCCAACACCTTGGCTTTACAACAGCTTTGTTCCAACACACAGCTAGCCTCATCGCCCGGTCCGAAACCCCCATGAATTGCAGTTACGAATAGGACTGTGCCCTCCAGCACCCAGCCCTCAAACGCCCTCTGGACAACTCAGGTTCCGGTTGCGACCGCCAACTCAAGTGATGAACCTCTCAAATAAACTATCCTCAAAGAGGCATGAACTTCACGTTTCGTTTCTTACGACAATGTCATAAAACCAACGCGGAAAGTGGTATACCTACGTAGAGAAATCTAATCCCAAAATGTGTCCCTTTAAATAGGTAGTGTTTTAATAAATCAATGAATAATATCCTTCTCAAACTGCTTACTCAGCTATTATTATTCATGCAATATGCAAAATTATCTTAACCCATTGAGTGATAAGTAAGTCAAATCAAGTGTCAAATCGCATCCTCCAAAGTTAATCAATTAATTTTAAATTATTTTATCATTGTTCATCAAATTCAATTTAATAATCATAATGGCCCTTTGACAGATACACATCGCAAACAACATATCACTGAATCACAGAATTATTGAAAAATTAAATGTCGGGTCCAAATTTAAAATTGTTCTGTAGGTACTGTAAACTCTAAAATCTGACTGCAAAAATGACCACAAAAGGATTCCTTCGGCTTCGATGCGGTTAAAATAATCACCATTTAGGTTCTTCAAATAGGAACACACAATTTTCACTCATTACGTTTACGTTTCGTTTTGACTAGTTAATTTTGGATGTGAAGTCATTTTAAGTAATCAAAGGAATGCACAATTGCACATGATTAAAACTAAGTCAGAACTATCCGTCAACGGTCATGAACTTTACCACTAAGTTCTCGGTTTACTTTTCATATCAAAAAAATATCACGCACATACTTACCACCATCATAGGCACAAGCTAGCAAAATAGAAATCATACTTAAAGGTGAGAATTTTATATTCACAGTGTGATCGAATAATGGCATCAACCACTCGTGACGCTTCTCACGATAATATTATTTGGTCCACGACACAATTTGAAATAGTACGTCTCCACACAAAAAAAATTAAGGTGCATTTTGCTAGAAGCTATTCAAGTTGTGACGGTATTACATGCCATAGTGCTCAGAAAATCGTTAAACAGCCTTACATCGTCTTAACAGCAGATTACAAGTCCACGTACCAAAAGTTTTTTTACATACATTCTGATTCTGACCATTAAAGGCTAGAGTAGATATCTCGTAGGTAGGTATCTGTTCTCATATTTTCCTAACTAGAACCCATCACGCCGGCTTTGTGAGGTACACTCAACACAGTTACAAATCATAAAACAATGGACGCAACTCACGCGATTTCCAACTTCCAGCGACAGTCTGGCAACCAGTAAATATGCAGCTCCTCTCAGCTTCTGTAAACAAACTAAGGCACCCACGTTTCTGCAACCGCAGCTCCAACCCGTGCGAGACGGGAGATCTCGCAGCAACTATCTTCATTCTTCATGGTGCAAAGGACTGTAAACGTATTACTTAGAGTTACAACATTAACAACATTCACGAAAATTTCACACAACATAACATAAAAAGCAATGCAAAAACTGGATCACAATTTATAAAATATCAAATATGTCAACTGTCATTTCACTTCAAATATTTTCCATCACGATACTTCTTTATTTTCCACCAGCGATAGCATGAGATTTCTTCATTTTCTAAGGCCTTTAAAACTCTTGAATTAAGGAATGCCAGGGATTTTCAAAATCAGGGTAGATTTTTGGGACCTTCAGTCCACCTTCATTTGGCAAATTTGAGCTTTCAAGAGGAATTCCGTAGCGAATTCCCTGTGTTCGGCCACACTTCTGATGTCGGGAATTGTGGGCGTATCATACTATCGGCAGCACATCAGAACCTTCAATCGTGGATGACGAGGGCCTTCAATGAAATACGATGTTCAACTCACAATCTTTACTGCACAAGACTCATTACAAATCACAGCACGCGTTACGTTTCTTATCTTAAGCAAACCAGTGGATTAGACCCAGGAGCCGCCACAGACGTCATCTTCCCCCGTTCGTTCTCATCGTGCTCCTTCTGAAGATTGATTGACAGCATAACTTCAATTGTTCTGGACTTCAATTGTTTTAAGAGCGCACTCTATGACGTCTTGGCGGAACTGCGTCGAACGCCACTCAAGTGTACGTAACACCCTAGTTTGCTCTATTTGTCAAGGTTTGCATGACAAAACGCCTCTTGAAGGCGATAGATGGCACATTTCAGCCATTCTCCGACATATATATATTCATATATTTTATTTATAATATAAATTACAGGTCAGGCATTTTGTAAACATAATCAATTCAATCAAGTAAACTTAACAACACATCAAAGCATACCTAATAAAGCAAAACAGAAATACATATGTCATGTCAATCATAATTATAAATTAAAAAACAAAAAAACTAAAATAATTCATTAGGTAGGTACGTGTGCTTCCAATCTTGTAACTTAAAAAAAAACACTAATTTCTAATTCTGTATAAATTTGGATCAATTTCTTCCTTAATTCCGACAATTAAATGCAATAGGTATACAGGGTGGAAAGGCACGACGATCCTTCCCGGAAGTATTAGGTCGTTTAAGTGATACAGAGACTATTGGTAATGGTAAGAATCGTTAATTGAGTAAAAAATAAAAATTGCAAAAATACTACTTTTTAACTGTGGTGATAACCCTATAGCATGTGCACATGACGGCTAGATTAAGGATCTCCGTCGGGAAAGCTCGGGACTTTACACTTTTTTCCGATCGTTGACAGTATCGCAATGATGTATGAATGACGCATAAATGTCAAATAAATCAAATGCATGCAAAAATATTACAAACAATTTTATTACTTTCTTAGATAATTACTTTTTTCCAATATTTAATACTATCTTCTTTTCACATACGGTGTTCAAATGTACCTCCGTGTATTACAACGCAGCCGCAGCCCGTACCCGAGTATGTCGATGCACATGCGATATAGTGTATGCTCTTCGTCATTTATCCTCCGCATAAAGCACCAATTAGCCTTTGTCTCATTTCGTCCGCAGTTTCACATTCCGTTTGGTTTGGTACACCATATCTTTTACACAGCCCCACAAATTTAAATAGCCACGAGCATCTAACATTTTTATTTGAAGAATATGACATTCAATAAGTATAGTTCAATGAAAATTTAATTTCAAACATCAGACGTCTTGTCTATTTCCTACCACGCAAGAAGGTTTGTTAGTTTGGTATTTAAGAAGTATTTATTCTTGATTTATTCTTAGTATTTAATTTTTGCAAGTTCATTTGGTGCAACTAACACAACCTACTTGTTATTTTTAATTATTTTAGATAGTTTCCAATTATTCGAAAATAATTTTGTGATACGTGTTAAGAAACTAAAACCTTTTTATCAGTCAAGGAAACCAGAGATATTTATAAGACGATTGCGTACTTTTGAGTGGTTGTCAATGTCACCATTTGAACTGTCGTTGTAAACAATGTTGTGGTTAGTATTATTAATATTAAGGAATAACATAACTATTTCATTCAAGTATTGAACAAGTGGAACCACTAAGAAAGCGAAAATCCTGCAATGATTCTTACCGTGCTGTAAGCAGACCTAAAAATGGTTAGATGGCAACAAATTAGCATAATTTCCTGTCAAATACTGATTGTTTACAAGTAAGTTCATTGACCCTGTCACCTGTTAGGGTTAGAACAAAGTAGTTTTTTGCGTGGATGTTTAAAAGGTCATAATTTAGAAACGGTTGCCCATATTAACATAGTTTCTATGGAGAAAATATAGAGCTTAGGCTAAACTATCTCCCATTTCCGGAAAGGATCGTCGTGCCTTTCCACCCTGTATATAAATATAATATTGTAGCAAAAGTAACATTGGTAATTTCATCTTTTTGTCATTGATATACTTATGGTCAATCGTTGAAATTTAAAAAAATATTGCACTGACTCTAAAATTACTGTATACCTATGCTAAAATGTCGTACCTAAGGTAACCAAAGGAAATTCTCAATAGAAAAAGGTCTCGAAAACTATTTGATAGACATGCAAATGAGAAGAAGTAAGCAATAAAAGTGTGTGTAACAAGATTATTTTTTAGGTGGCTTATTCTTGGAAGACTCAGCACAAATAGTGGATAGATAGATCAACGCGGAAAATGTATATGACACCTTCTAAAAGTATTACAAATAAATATAAATCCCTACAGTTTGCATTCAGTCGTATCTGCCACTGTCTAAAGGTTAAAATAAGATCTAATATACAATGCTCTTTATCTTATATATTTTATACTATAGCATCTTATGAGTAGGTATAATAAAATATTGTTCCATAATTTAATCTCAAAACCGTCGTTTTCGACATTTTCCTCCATCTATCCGAACGCTCATGAAAAGATAATTCCATGCAAAAATGAGGCATATATTTTCCCCCAAGTCTCGTAGAAGCTCATTATTTATAAGGAAATGAAGGCGTGACGCTGACACTTGAGCTTTTTACAGGAGTGTGACGTCACGAGTTGACGAACAAAGCTCGTATTTGAGACGGAAAGTTGAGTGCTTAGTGAGAGAGCTTCTTAAGCTCGAGACGTTACTAATGAGTGTTGCGGATACTAACACTAATTTGAATTATTAGAAGCTGTTCTATTTATATTCAATGCCTAAAAATCGGGCAAGTGCGAGTCGGACTCGCTCACCGTGGGTTCGGTACTTTTTAGTATTTGTTGTTATAGCGGCATCAGAAAAATATCTGTGAAGATCTCAACTGTTTAGATATCACGGTTCATGAGATACAGCCTGGTGACAGATAGACAGACAGATGGACAGTGGAGTCTTAGCATAGTAGCTCTACTCCCTTTGCCACGCATACGGTAGTTTTACTCCATTTTCGAGTCGAAAGTGTCTTTGTGTGACGTCCGTGTCTTTGAATGGACCAATCACGGCACGGGACCTCGCTCACCCCGCCCCCGCACCCCCGTATATTTGGCAGCATCGGTTTAATGAAATAATTGCTCTAAACTCCGTCTAGAGGATTCCTAGTCTATGTTGGTAGGTAAGTAGGTAAATTTTATCATCAAATTTGAATTAGATTGTCTAGAAACTACTTCAAATGCTAGGTTATCACTAGCTGGAAGACAAATTTTATCATCTTCTTATTCCGTGTACGAATATATAACACTCAACAACTAAGGCTACCACTTTACAACACTCAACGTAACACTAAGTTTCAATGTAGAAGCCATATAATTTGAAACTTAATGACTATATTGCGTCCATAAACCTTCTGTACACAAATTGAAGCGTAATAACTCATGTTTAACTCATTATTTTACCATTATAAGCATACAAGTCATCACTAAAAACGCTAAGACAAACATGGTTAAGTACAGTTAAGTGTGAGGCACGTAAGGCTAAGTATCTGTATTATACATATAATGCATGCATCATATTACGTATACTACAACAAATCTACAATGCACAGTCGCCATCAGATATATCGGAGCGGCCAAGCTGTTCACAAATATCTGAACAAAGCCTCTGTTCTAAAGACGTTAAAGTGCATGTTCAATATTTTTGAACACCTTGGCAGCTCCCGTATATCTGAAAGCAACTGTATAAGATTGCCGGTCAAATATCAAAAGTGTGATCAAGAATAATGTCAACTGTCATATGAAATATTGAATTTAAATAAAAACCGGGCAAGTGCGAGTCGGACTCGCGCACGAAGGGTTCCGTACCATAATGCAAAAAAGAACGAAAAAAAAAGCAAAAAAAAAACGGTCACCCATCCAAGTACTGACCACTCCCGACGTTGCTTAACTTTGGTCAAAAATCACGTTTGTTGTATGGGAGCCCCATTTAAATCTTTATTTTATTCTGTTTTTAGTATTTGTTGTTATAGCGGCAACAGAAATACATCATCTGTGAAAATTTCAACTGTCTAGCTATCACGGTTCGTGAGATACAGCCTGGTGACAGACGGACGGACGGACGGACGGACGGACGGACGGACGGATGGACGGACGGACGGACGGACGGACGGACAGCGAAGTCTTAGTAATAGGGTCCCGTTTTACCCTTTGGGTACGGAACCCTAAAAAATGCGATTCCGTAAATCATTTCAATCGCAAAAGTATATTTGAAGATATAGTCACCCAAGTGACGTTCGCCGCCGCATTACTGCCGCTATTATGACGTTTATTGCTTACCTAATTTTGTCAAGGAAATTACAGTAACAGCGGCGTCAATAACGAGGCCGCAACAGTAATGCAGCTGCTGTTGATATCCGAACGTCACCCTTAAGGTGACAGTCCATTTCCAACGACAGCAGCACTACCATTCATTTTACTATGGAAATTGACAATAACACCGACGCGTTCGTACTAGTAAGTGCAGCTGCGGTCAGAAATGGAATGTTATCTTAAGACACCTGCAGACTAATTCTAAAACTGTGCATTTGTCTATCAACGTGATATTAAAAATAAACACACTTCTCGCTCTTGAGTGTTGTTATGTAGTGACTTGAAGACCTTATTTGTTTATAACTCTAGCGTCGAATGATGGTCCCTATAGTATTTCCTTCAAGTCTCTTTTGATTGGACTTAAATAAAAATATATATGACGGGGGGTTGCAGGCAGCATGGGTGTTGTACACAGGATGGCGGGTGGGCGTAGTATCTCAATGAATTACTTCACAGGTAAACCAGTATGCTACCAGTGCATGAAATAAACTTTCGGACTTGTTAACCATACTAGTGCCTACTAAAATATCTAGTCGCTATTTGGATTGCACTCAAATAAAAGGATCGCATAAAATCGTTCAAGTCTTTATTCAAATCAAGCTAGGCCGGCTCCAACCGTACACCTCTGACCCGAGAAGATTTAATTCCTTCTCAATTGGAGAAGGGTATCCCAATATGGGACCGGCAACAAACTCGGCGGACACATCTTTTCAAAACAACACTACTTCTCTTTATTTTACAAAGCTAAGCTTCTAATCACACGTAAGAAATCAAAATAACACTTGGAATAAAACACTTAGCTGAATGGTTAAAGAACGTTAGAATCTATACGCCTTCAGAATAATCCTTCAGATATAAGCCTTCAGGAACGTGGCGAATTAGGCACGAGGTTGGCTAACGTCCGATCTCTAGCGCGGCTCGATCAATTCTGCTCGAGGATCCTCCCCGCTCCCGCCTTTAAGTCATGTAGGCAAATCTGCTCGACCGGTCTACCAACATACCGACAAAACTGCCAACTCGTGCCTACGTTCACTCAAGAGAAACCTCTTGACGTTCCAAAGCCTTCTACCTGTCATCTTAGTTCAACAACACGCCAATAGGTGGCGCCACTCTTTACGCTACTCTATTATTCCGTTACAACCAAGTAATACGTAGCCAAACATTGCTAATCGACTTTCTACAGGTGTCTAAAACTAAACTATAACGCTGCAATACGTCCTCCTGGAGTCACGCTCCGACATATATATATATACCTATTTTTATTACCGTATTTTTATTAAGGTGCATGGGGACAATTTCGACTGCGGGAAATTTCAACTAAACACATACAACAACGAAATACATCCTTTTCGCTATCTGGACATACATGGCACCCTAGTTGATAATGTAACACATGGAATATATTTCGATTAGTTGAAATTTCCCGCAGTCGAAATTAACCCCCTGCACCTTAATTAAATGTTACATTTATAAATAAACTTCCAAAAAATGTCTACAACCATGTTACGTGACAGCTGCTCCATATAAAATTGAACTGCCATAGGGACCATCATTCGACGCAAGGGTAAATTACCTACAGAATTGATGCAGTGCATAATTATTTTCCTTCGTATCTTCACGGAAACGTTAGAAGCAAAAAAGGTCACGTATAATATAAGAGTATACCGTAAAACGGGGTGAACAGAAATCGCGGGGTGAATAGAGAAATTTTTAACTTTTTCTTTCAAGTTGTTATATTTAAAAACGTACATCTCTAAAACTAGATTTTTTGGAATGGGTATAAAGTAGACTATTTATTCTCTACATTGATAATAAAATAACTTAATCAAACTGCCTAAAAGTTAGATTTTTTTGATTCTAAAGTAAGGTCTCGCCAAGGTAAGAAATGAAGCCTGTCTGAACTTTGTTCTAGCGGTAAATGTTTTGACATTAACTAAGTAAAAGTTAGCTAACCTGGTAATATAGTATCTGTTGTACCTAAATAATAAATAATATCACTAATTTTCTCTATAATAATGCATTTTTTTGCAAAAAACCAATAACAAGCAAATTTACGTGATAAAGGGGTCAGTGGACACGCATATGGGGTGAACACTTGAACAGTTACGCTATAGGGGGTGATTAGATACAACAAAGGGGTGTAAAGACACGCCTTGGGGGTTAAAAGACACGAAAAAATAATTTTGTGTTAAATAGCTGTTTAACAGATATATATACCATTTGCCAATAGAGTATAATAATGACCAAATTCGATGCCTATGACAGCTAAAACTTAATATTTCTATTCACCTCTTTCTTATGTCTATCGACCCCGTTTTGAGGATATGGAGAAAACAGGTAGTTTTCTTTGATTTTCTCTGAATTGGGTAGGTAAAAATTTATTTCACAAATGCAAAATTGAAGAACTAACCAAGACTCAAAAAATGATATCAAAATTATTACTTTTATCATTTGGATTATTGGCGAAAATCGTGCTTGAAGTTGAAAATCGTGTCTTTTCACCCCGTTTTACGGTATTGTAGAATCCGATTCAAACACGTGAAAATGTTTTTTATTTAATAAGGAACCTCAAAACTGTTCAATCATCGCCGACGTAAAGGTCACTCCAGTATGTCACAACGCGGCCTTGTCCCGTTCAATATAAATGAAGATCTGATTTTAATTATAAATAACACATACCGGTTTCACTTTGCGTAGGACATTACCATATTTAAAGTGGAATTAGGTATGGTGCTCACTAAACTGAACACGATTTCTGGCGTATAAGTATTTGTTTTTTTTTTTGCACTAACAAGGCAAGGACGCATAACAGATCAAGACCTGATAAATAGACTAGACTGGCATTTAATTTTTAAAATTTGAAGTCAATTTGCCATAAAATTATGAATGATATGAACTTTACTGGTCTACTGCGATAAGATTTCGTTATTTTTATATCCGACGTTTCAGCTGGGTTGCACGTATTTTATTCGTCGCCTCACTTTCAAAATAAAGTAACAGAAAAAGGTGGGGATTCCCAATAGCTAAATGATATTAAACCACACGGTAGTGGGGTTGGCCGGTCAAAGTTTATTACAGATGGCGCCAGCATAGGTGTCAGCAATCAGCATAATTATGTGGCTGTCCTTCGAATAGTGACAAACTCATTTTTTTGCATTGTATGGACTGGATACTAAGCCCTTAAATCCAAATCTCATAGAAAACTAGAGATAGGTAAAACCTATGCTGGTGCCATCTATATACACCATTAACATTTGCCAACCCCATTGTGAACAAGACTTTAGATCAATCTCGGTCCCGCAAAGTCTGCGCGCGCGACTACGACGTAACAAAAACTTGGCCAATATAAAAACGACCTACGCGTCATAGAAATAAGATTTAATTTAGATCACATTCGATTAAAATCTGTTTTGATATTGTATAACGATCGCAAAACGTATCAACTGTTAATGGCCGAGAAAAAACTTGTTTTAATTCTCGTAACTTGATACGATTTGCATATTATTTTAATGAAAACTGCAAAAAATTGCCGGATGTAAAGCGAAAGCAAGGCATCTTAAATCTGTAGGATTTTTACCTAAAGAAAACGAGATGTTAGATATTTGCTATGTTGAGCATACGAGTACAGGGAGCCTAGCCTAGATGACAGTCGAAATATTTAATTGTAATTCATTCATTTGCATAATGTCCCGTAGTCGATAAAATCTTAAAAACATAAAATTAGTGCTAAGTTAATAATTGTGGTTTAGTTCTATATAAAAATAACCAGTTTAATTTTTTTTTTGTCGTTCGCAGAGAAACGAAACGAGACGCTATCTGTCTCTATTGCACTAGTACTTATTATGGAAGAGTGCTAAGGAAACTATGGCGTTTCGTTACGTTTTCTAAACTATTGTCATCTTAGCTAGGCCTGTTCACCGTAAGGTCTGATTTAGACGGCGCGCGACCTCGCATACGATTTTATTTACATTGCGGACTGTTGGTTACGTCCAATTCAACCGACCGATCAAAAACCGCAATGTAATGAAACTCGCATGCGAGTTCTCGCATCGTCTAAATGAGCCCCAAGTGACATTCGACTGTCATTCACAGCTACATTACGGTTGCGACATTAGTGCAGCGGCATCTAGCGTGAATCATCGTGAAGCTGCAGTGGATACCCGAATGTCACCTTAAGTGACATTGGAAAATCAGTATACTTAAACTTAGAATTAACTTCGTGAGTAGATGGCAGACAATTGAAGGGCTTCCGAATGTCAATTATAGCTATAACGCGTTCTGGGTCAGTATTAGAGTACCTACTTATATTATAAATTTTTAATGGAAAAATTGGAGCTAATATTAAACACTAGCTTCTGTCCGAAACTTCGTCTGCGTGGAATAATGATGATGATGATTGATAAAACCTATCATAGGTAAAGGACATCCTTTCCCGGGCTTCAAAGTCTTCAAACTATCTCCATACTAAATTTCATATAAATCGGTTCAGCGGTTTAGGCGTGAAGCGATAACAGACAGATAGACGGAGTTACCATCGCATTTATTGCCCGAAGTGTAAAGCCGACCACTGACTAACAGGGCGCGCGGACGATATCGGCCTTTCAGTTAGAACAACAATTTGACAGTTCCGAACAACTGACCGGCCGATATCGTCCGGCGGAATGTTAGTCAATGGTCGGATTTAGCGAAGGTCTCCATCTTGACTCGGGCTGCTTTCGTATGTCCGGATCTTCTCCTCTACTCTACAGGTCGCAATTCTCAACCGATTCTCGTGAAATTTTGAGAGCAAGTTCAGTAGTTAAGTAGTTTTCTGTTGTTTCGTTTTTCTTGGAAAATTTTCATAATGGTGGAAATTGGCATAAATAACTTAAGCGCTATTAGGGTTTATGGCACTTAAAACCATTGTGAGTACGCTGTGATAATGACTCAATTTTTTTTAAGATTACGAATTAATCCTATTACAAAGTCTACAGCTCACAGCCGGACTAGCACATGATATATTACCCGTCTCTCTTTAATTAACATAGTTTGAAAAATACGGATAGTCTATCTCGCCGCGAGATACTGTCGTGCCAATCATGTGCTAGGCCTATCGAGCCACTAGTACCTGATATTAGAAATATTAGTAGAGATATCGGTGGAACCCATTAAATCGTCATAACTTTTACAACCGTCGCTTAACCAACTAACTAGTTTGAGTTCATTTAAATTTTGCGTAACGTCATTTATTCTGAGAATTCATAAATAATAAACTTAGGGACTAATCTACCGTTTTTTTTACATTTCATTCTACAGATGGTCGGTGATATAGTCCTAATTTATTTAACTTTATTTACGGATGAGATAAGTACCTACTTGATAAGATTAGATAAGATAAAAGAAGATTTAGGTTCCTAAAATGTGATGAAAACAATTTAGTTTTGAGGATCTCCGCCAATATGTCTGCTAGCGTTTTTGCGTTAGATTGCAAAAAAGCCATTTAGATCATTATTCATATAAAAACTAGGTGTTCAGGTTTTTAATTATTATAATCTTATACATATCTTACTACTCTTGAGTAACAAGCTTTTAAGAATTTGTATGGAATATGTTTTTCGCTCCTAACTCTTAAAATAACCAATAAAACGGAAAAAATAATAAAGAAAGGGGTACCGTTCGTCCTTGCCTCAAAACGATTATAAATACCCCATTTACTTCGTTTCAACTTACCTCTGTTTTAACTTAAAACTTTTACTCACTTAAAAAGAGGCACCAACGCGGATATTGTAATTTATTTTGAGGCTGCAAGTTTTTTAGGGTTCCGTACCCAAAGGGTAAAACGGGACCCTATTACTAAGACTTCGCTGTCCGTCCGTCCGTCCATCCGTCCGTCCGTCCGTCTGTCACCAGGCTGTATCTCACGAACCGTGATAGCTAGACAGTTGAAATTTTCACAGATGATGTATTTCTGTTGCCGCTATAACAACAAATACTAAAAACAGAATAAAATAAAGATTTAAATGGGGCTCCCATACAACAAACGTGATTTTTGACCAAAGTTAAGCAACGTCGGAGTGGTCAGTACTTGGATGGGTGACCGTTTTTTTTTGCTTTTTTTTTTGTTTTTTTGTATGGTACGGAACCCTTCGTGCGCGAGTCCGACTCGCACTTGCCCGATTTTTTTACCACGGTCTCCCCTAGTGAGTTGATGTTGATTAAGTAGATCAGGTACCTAAAAGTACCTAGATGATGTTTTCCTTCAATCTTAACTTCGAGCTCGATATCACACACGGTTTCCCAATGGCGCCATAACGCATAACGTATGCTTTTAATTAATTTAATGGTAAATTTAACTGGTTTCGGCATGGCGGCTTGTGAATTAATATCGGCTTTATTTGAAAGCATAAATTTGTAATTTAATGTTGTTTCTACGGGATGTCGGAATACTCAGAATTCGGCGAGAAGACTCGTTAGATGTAATAATAAAGTCAATGGCTATGCGTAATTAGAGCACTGTGAATACACTTCAATTAAAGGCTTTGGTTTCACTGCGTCCTATATGTCATAATGCCATTGTATTTATTTGTCCTACATTGTAAAACAACTTACGGTCTGGGGCCTATTGCGTAAAAAAGTACAAGCTAGATAATATTAGTAGTGATTTTACAAACAAAATCACTCAATCATTTTGCAAATGCATACAAAATCATACAATATTTTGTTTAGTTTGCACTTTATTATGCAATGTAGGATATAACCAAACGGAGTAGTCATTAATAGGCGTTCCCCTCTGTCGAAGCTCTATGACCAATGGTCATACACATTGTATGTACTGATGTTTATCCGACATGGCTATTTTGACTTTACGTATACATTTGACGTGAGCCTCCCCCGCAAGAATTGGCAGACTGTTTTGTATAGAAAATTACAGACAGGGCGTCTCCATTTGGTTAAATTATATCCTCCAAGTGCAATCTAGCCCCAAAAATTTGCTAAAGATAAGATATGGATTTTATATGTCAAACTGCCGTATTCGAACTTCAAGATATTCACAAGAGACGACACGTACTAGATCCGTTCTAAGTACGTTATAGTTTAGATATCAACTAGTTCTCTTTTGCAGCGCAATTCGGGCAACCAATGTCACATTTACGTTAGATAGAGTAAGATATCTATTAGATGTGATTTTTTTTTTTTTTTTTTTCCGCTTCATAGATATTTTATTCAATAATCGTCAATACAACAATATATATATATATAAAAAAAAAAAACTAAAACTAAAACTTAAGACTAGCTTTAGTCAAAAAGTCCCCCCCGAGTTGTCCCTGGCGCAAAGGTACCCATCACACTAGCCGCGTTACCGCGTTGAATGGCGATGGACAACCTTTGCACCAGGTACGAACCCGCGCGGGCGTCAGATCCCTTCTCCCTCATTCGACGTCCCACTTCCCTAATAAAGGCAGTAGCCTCCGACCCCCAGCACCCGGTTGTCTCAAACGCAAGGGGCACAAAATAATAATTTCCGGCCAGGTTCGCATATTTCTCCAGCTTCTTGGCCGCGGCAAAATCCGCGGCGGCACCAGCCGCCCGCACAGTTCGGCCGAGGTGTGAGGCCGCGAAAGTGCTAACGCACGTAGCGTCCCATAGCAGGCATTTACCCCTCTGCCACGGCACCGAAGTCAAGCCGTCTGGCCTTTTACCATCGGTGCGGCAGAGGCCCGGAGGCTCCAGGACACAGGGGATGTTGGCGGATATTAAAGCCCTCCTCACGATGTCATTGAGAGCGTGGTGACGCGGAAACCTTCCTGAACAACGACAACAACTCAAACCGTGATGGCCATTCGCCTCCACCATTGAGCCGCAGATGCATTTATGAGGCACACAAACATCGCATGAATGTGAATTGGATCGCATGATGTGAATTGGATCTCTGACACTGCGGGGTTGCGTAATGCATCGCAGCCATAATGTGATATGTAGTGTATAGTTTTTTAAAGTTTAGTTTTAAAATATATTTTTATACAATATGTATGCTAGTTTTAAGGTATTCATGTATGGGCCATTAGTTGCCTGAAATAAAGATTTTCATTTCATTTCATATCCTGTGGAAATAGTTCAACAGTATCTCCAGAATCGCGCAAATGTCAAATTTGACAGGTTAGATCTTAAACATATCGTTATCGTATCGTGGTGATGTCTAAAAGATGTCTAATAGATGTCTATTTCAAAATCCGAATCGGGCCCAAAGTCAAAAGTGGCGTTTTTGTTTGAAAAAAAAAACGTCACTTTTGACACGAACATATCCGATCCATGTCGTATCTTTTGCAATTTTTTGGCGTATCTTAAAGTTTGAATCAGGCCGTGCCCCTAAATCCCTAAATGTCATATTGTTTCACGTTTCACACAGCCAGACAGAGTTATAAATTATAATTTATTATACTACAGAGTTATACCTTCAGGCTGACGCGACGTGTGGAAACACAATGTTGGCCTTTTCTCTTCAATTTTTCCACTTGCGCGATTTCACTCGTTGGAATTAGTTCGCTGCTTTCCCTTGGGACTTGGAGCTTGGAGTTTAATTTTTAAGCCAACTGTAAATTATATACAAGCAACTGCATCTGACTTTGTCTATGTGGAACTAATTAAGAGGCAAGGGGACGACCGGCAAACGTAGTCCCATTTTCCTCTCTGAACATTGACTCTAAAATCTCTGGATGGCTGGATATGGTCGCTAGGGTTATATTAAATATATCAAAACCTATGTAATTTTGCTGCCCGGATTTTTGACATTTGTAGCAGCAATGCAGTCAGCAGTAATATCGCGCTACAATACTGCAACAGTAATGCAGCAGTGATTCAGACTACTGAATCCGAACAGTGCCTAAAAGTTGTAAACGCTGGATGAATGTGGTCACGGGTACTTGAGGCCTTGGTCCCTTTTTTAGGGTTTCGTACCCAAAGGGTAAAAACGGGACTAAGGCTCCACTGTACGCCTGGCCGTCCGTCCGTCCTACTGACTGTCACCAGGCTGTAACTCATGAACCGTGATAGCTAGACAGTTGAAATTTTCACAGATGATGTATTTCTGTTGCCGCTATAACAGCAAAATACTAAAAACAAAACAAAATAAATATTTTATAAGTGGGGCTCCCATACAACAAACGTGATTTTTTTTTGCCGTTTTTTTTGCGTAATAGTACGGACCCTTCTTGCGCGAGTCCGACTCGCACTTGGCCGGTTTTGCTTTCCATGTGACATCTATTTCATTCATAAATTGCACAGCGGGACTTAGTCGCGTATTTGGATAAGTTTTAAGATTTACCTCCGACCTTTCGTTTTAATAATGTTTAAAAATCGTGAAAGTTTAAATCAGTGTGTGACATCTATTTCAGTTAATTGGCCTTTGCGTCTATTGCAGACGATTTATGGTGTAACATACAGTACACCGCCTGGGACGGAATTAAGGAAACGCAGTAATGCCCAGCACCTACATTCCCTCTCGGCTTCACTGTCTTATCCCACAGGAAAGGCGAGCCAATACGTGTGGAGACAGGTCTGCTGCAGGAATCTGTCGCTTATTTCACGTTGGACCCTACCTGTCATAAGCTGTTTCGTCACAGGGAAGATGGTCCTCTTAGCATTGGCTTGCAATCAATGTTTTGAAAAGTTGTGTTCCACCGATTTTGTTGCCGGTCCCATATTGGGATACCCTCCTCTAATTGAGGGGGGATTTAAATCTTCTCGAGGCAGAGGTGTAGGGTTGGAGCCGGTATAGTTTTATTTGACGTTCATAAGCGCATTGTAATATGCCTACTTGAATAAACTATTTTTTATCTTTATCTTTAATCCATCTAGGAGAAGGATACTTTAAAATTAAAACCCGGAACGGAGTTACCGTAAGAAACCTTAGGTAGGTGTATTATAAACTGAGTATACACTCTATATTTAATTACACAAACGGGTCTACCGCGATATAATTTCATTGTTTTTACCTTAAATTCCGACGTTTCAGCTGAGTTGTGTAATTAAATATGTGTAGAAAACGCGAGAGTTTAAAGTGTTATATTGAGTATACACTCTATCTAGTATTCGAGGTGATCTGTGAGCCAGACGAACTTGCCCCGCAAGCGTAACCTTTGTCGGCGTCTGATTGCTTTGTTCTCCAGAGGGGAGATTTGAATTTATCATTAGACCGCCTCGGTTCGATGTTGAAATATTCAATGGATTGTGATATTCTGGCTTTAGTTGTTACGGAACTTTTGCAAGCCGAAAATAATTTTGTGCTCGGTTTGCATTTGATTGTCTTACTTTTGTATTACTTCATCTAACCCTGTAACAAGTGTCAGTGACAAATTATAGATGGTCAAACCAAATTTGTCAGTAAATAATCATTGAAACCGTAAAAAAATCACAAATATATACCAACCAATACAAAAAAATTAAGACATATTTTCCTTAAAAAAAGGATTAAATTCTCCAATAGAAATATTTTATGAACAGCGTCATTCTTTTGTTACCAAAGAACTGGTAATTTATTACTCCACAATTTACACAACAACCGAAAACTACCGAAAAACATTAAAACTCGTTCATCAGCAAATAATTAAAGCCGAAATGAAAAGAGTCCCTGCCTTTTGTCCTGGAGAAACGTTAATTGAAAAAGGTCGTAAATTTAATAAATTTAATGAATACGTCAGACATTTTGGACTTCAATTAATCTTTGGCCCGCAATTTCCGTCGTAGTTGAACGGAAAGGGATTTTAAGGTAAATTTAACCTTTAATTTTAACGGGTTTTAAATAAAACTAAGGGTGACGCACGAAATTAAGTAATGAAAGAAGAGTTATGGAGTAATCATGGGATATGGTATAAGTGATAGGGAAATTAAAAAGTACGACACAACGGGACATAGGGACTGCGACAGTGTGAAAGACACAGATTTAAATTTCAAAACTACCTCCGACCCGACGTTCACATAGGATCCAGTCATTAGTAAATGTACTTACCTAACCTAAAACAAATATTTATTTATTTATTTATTTAATCTTTATTGCACAAAAGAAAACCTTATAGTACAAAAGGCGGACTTAATGCCATAAGGCATTCTCTACCAGTCAACCTTAAGGCTAAGCAGAGAGATTGTGAGCGGTGCTACAAATTACAACAGCAAAAACAATCAATAAATTACGAATAACATATTAATTACGTATACAAATATACTATGATATATATGTACATATATATATTATATACCTATATATATATATATATATATAAATAAATAACGACGAAACATATTATGAAACTAATAATACACTAAGATTTTTTCATTCTGCTAGCAAAGAAAGCACGTACGGATTTTTTGAAAGCGAACTTATTAGGCGCATTTTTTATGTTGAAAGGAAGTCCGTTCCATAGACGCGCCACCTGCACAGTGAACGAATTCGACATGAACCCGGTTCGGTGAGGAGGTAGGAGGAATATCGCCGGTTTAAAAACCGAAAGTCGTTAGTGTTGTGTGTCTTGCCTACCGAGTGACATTCCTAGTATTCAGAGGGCTATAAAATGGCCTCCCGTTCCGTTGTACTTTGAATCTTCAGTGTGTCAAATTAAAATTGAATTTACCTTGGCAACTATTAAGTTGTGGACAGCTACAAGATAGATGTATGCAATTATTTCTTCCTTTGCCCTTACTGCCCTTAGGCCTTAAGGTAAAGTTGTATGTTAGAACACCTCAAACAACCTTATCAAGGATAGAAAATTAGGCTATATACCAATTAAACTTCTATGAACTGCCGTGATTTGCCAAACTTTCGCCCAAGCCTGTAAGTTAAGCTCATAATAAAGAGCTTCAGGAGGAAAAAGCTCTAAGCGCGGAATTAGTGTCCTTAAGGGAAAAGTTACGATATTGGCTTTATCTCCCCCGGCTTTCAGGGAACTTCTCAAATAGTTAAATTTAATGTCCCAAATTACGTAATTAAACGTGGGGATGAAATATTGGGGATAAAATTTAGAGTAAATGAGATGTTTACTTTTTTATGGGTATGCAAATATAGGAGGGGAAAGAACGTACTTAAGTTTTTGCCCTGCCATTAGACATAATGGTAGGGCTCAAATTTAAGTAAGTACTTTCGATATTAAACTTTGATGTTTAATATACAAAACGACATAAACATTTTACTTTACATTTTTGAATGAGTAAATAAATTTTATACTTTGCCTAAAAAATATATATTTCTTAGATTAATAATATCATTGGCGGATTTGGCCGCATTGGCCTGTACTCCAGAAAAAAAGATATCAATACAATCAAGCCAAAAATAACTAGCTATGATTAAGTCCGTGTATACATATTTATTTCTAGTATATTGCTCTTGACGGCGCGGCGGTTTAAGTCAATGCGGCCAAATCCGGCTGTGGGGTAATCCGTACACGAGCGTATTTTTCTTAATATTATTTTTCAACAATTGTAGACAATAGAGCCCCGTTTTGTCTGCTGAAACTAAAAGTAATCGTTGACTCGTCGATGAAGTTAACAATCGTGTGCCATTGTTTGAAAAATCCCTCAAGTACGGAATTTCCTCCAGACGGATTTAACCGTATTTACCTGATCTTGTTATCACTTGCTTTTTAGTTTCACACAAAAATGTCTGATGTAGTTGAATAAATAAAATGAAATAAGTTGTCACTTCTGTATTTTGTTCTAAGTCAATACTTCAAACAAATCTTACGTCACACCATATACAGGTTGTCCCTAGCCATTGGACAAAGCCGAAATGTACATATGCATTAGGGTACTTAGAACCAGTATACAAAGTATCATAACAATCGGTGTAGCGGTTAGGAATAAATTAACAAATTACGATTTTTTTACTTTGGAGCAACCTGTATGTGTTAGTAGCTCCTGAGGTAATAAATAGTATGAAACCTTCTTCGACCGTTTTGATTATCTTTTTTATTTATGACATTAATAAGATTCTGACTTTTGACAAATGTCATCATTGCCGCACATTTTCAAACAAATTGTCAAAAGCACTGCCAATGATTAATACAGCATGTTTCTTTTTGTTGTCGATTATTGGAAATAACTTTTGATTGATAATTTATTTTTTTATCTTTTGTTCTAATTAAAAAAATATTACCGTTAGAGCATTTCTGAGAAGTAACCCTACGTGGGATTTCAGGATTTGTCCAATGGCTAAGGTCACCCTGTATAATTTATGTTACCTACTATTGTAATATTATACAAGTGTATAAACTTTATAATATACGTAATATATATAAAAACATAGATTAACAAATAATAAGATAGATGATCGTTTCAAAATTAAAACACTTACATGGCGTTAGCAATTAATATACCTATAATTAAATAACACCAAAACACTTGTGTGGGTGGTTCCGTGCAGTATGGTTATTGATACCATCAATTACACTGTTATCTGGTTATTTGTAAACTTTATTGGAAGTACATATGTACTCGTATTTATTTAGGTACATAAGATACTTCGGTGGTCAGTACAGAGTGCCGCCAATAAAGCTGTTAGGCGTAGGTACTCGAACCATCTAAACGATAGGACAAATTTGCTGTCTTTTAATAAGTGTTTCTGAACTAAACCATATAATTAAGTCAATAAAATTAGAAAATAAGTACTTAAATTAAATCGTGATGTTTATTATTAAACTTAGGTACATCAATCTAGAGCAGATCCTTTGGATTTGGGTTTTGGTAGATCCCTTGGGGTGGTATTTGACTACCAGTGAACCACTTTAAGATGATATGACCAGTGATTTCTTTAAATTAATTAAATAATAAAGAAAAACAATGTCCATACATCGAAGAACAACTGTAATCCAAGAAAATCTTGTGTTTTTTATCATCCACAATTAAGCAATTTCTCAAGGGAACGATCGTAATTAACAAAAGACGACAAAAACAGCGTTAAAACCAAGGCCATGACCAAAAAGCCAACCAATAAAACACCGTATCTAATCAATTCTACGGAGGCCACAAAAGTTCCTCTAGAAACCAACTTAAAATAACAATCGAACAAATTCCAATTTTAATAATCCAAACCCAATCCCCATTTAGCAAAGTTGAAATTGGAATACCTTGCGACGTGAAATAAGTTTGTCACCCGAATTATAAAGTTTGTTTTCAGCGAATGAAACACGGATTCTGTTCTATCGAGTATGTTAGATTGGTTCATTCGTTCGTTCATTCAATTGAATGGATGACCGACGGACCGGATGGGTGAGACCTCACCTGAACTAATCCGTATTATAGAGGTCGACGGTTTGTGGCAAACGTTCTTTCAGACGATTGGTCAAGGGAAATATGTCAATGTATCAGTTTCAATATAATAAAATGATTAAGCGTAGGTGTGAAAATTATAATTTACAGTACATATGGTGCTGCCGTAAAATGGTGTGAGTAGGGTCAAAACTGAAATTCAAACCTCGATAACATTTTATTTTTACATATGAAAACTGAGTGGTGTATACAGGGTGATTTCTGGGTCGTGCTCCAGAACCACTTTTTCTGACTCTGTAAATGATCCACATTATCATATGGTACTATTTGTTTAAAAGATAATTACTTTAATTATTCTTACTTTTCAAGTAAAATTAATGTTATACTAATTAATTATGGTCACCCTATGACTTTTGACATACGCTGTATGGAAAGCGATAAGACGTCACATTGAGTAGGGTCACCAAATTATATGCAAAAATGTTTTTTCCTACTTGTCACCTGGAAAATAATTATCATTATTGATGATAAACAATAATTAACAACATCATTAGGCTCATCTTTGGATTCTGTATGATGACCCCGACCCCGAAATCACCATGTATAATAAGTGTTCCGGACGTTTGTATTTTAGTTTTTATTTTATTTTGGGTAGTTCCATTTCATAATAAATAAAAATAAATAATAATAAATATTAAATATTACAGGACAATTTTACACAGATCGACCTAGTCTCACAGTAAGCTCAATAAGGCTTGTGTTGCGGGTACTAGACGACGATATATATGATACATAGGTATATATGATACTTATATACATAGAAAACATCCATAACTCAGGTACAAATATTTGTGATAAACACACAAATAAATGCCCTTACCAGGATTCGAACCCGGGACCTCCTGCTTCGTAAGCAGGGTCACTACCGACTAGGCTAGGAGGCCGTTATATTTCATAACTTTGACGATAAAGAGGAAAACCCACCTCACCCCGTAGTGCCTCGTATTTGGGGTGAGAGGGGTTTTCATACTTAAGGTGATTTTGGAAGATTGTTGGATCGATTTTTTTTTAATATGCGTATTACTATAGCTCCATTTTAAATGGGAATACATTATTTTTTAGCAGTAGCCTTAAAATCCCTTCTCACCCCCTCTCAAACCTTCTCTCCCCATTCATAACCCACCTCTTTCCGCGAAACCTACTCACCCCGTTTCACGGTACTTTACCGCACTAGTGTGATAATTAGCACATTACGTTACGTACATAGCTATGTCGTAAATTTAAAGGGCCATATGTACTGTAAAAATGTTATACGATACAAGTGCGAATAGGTAATTCGCAACTCGTGCCGATTTTAAACTCTTTAATTTATCGCCACTCGTTGCGAATTTCAAGTGCGAAAAATATTTCGCACTTGTATCGTAATGTACTAGTATCGTACACGTTACGAGCGAATAAAAATTAATTCACGCGACAAAATAAGACAATTAGTAGCTTCTAAAGCTCGAGTTCTAATCTACATAATTACATTAGTAAAGACTTTAGGTAATGCTACATACTTACTTGCTTCAGAGTTAATCTGATTTTAGAATCAATTAAGGCACTTTGCTCGTAATTTGGTAATTTGCTCAAGTGTATTAGGTTTTTTTTCACACAGTTTTTAATAATGTCGAGGCAATTTACGAAAATATTTACTTCTAATAAAGAAACTTATGTAGCAAATTGAAGTTATTGGAAAGGCCTTGGCCTTGGTCAGGTGGTATTTAGAAAAGATGCGTTTTATAGGAAAAATTAAGATTTATTGGGAAAAGACGTTACATTTTCGAAGGATAGAAATTGAAGAAGCGTTATGGCAACGGATAACAATCATTGCATGGATTTTAAATATTATAATATAACTTTTTACTTTATTTGTAATGTTGCTAACAGTTACCTATGTTTTCTATAAGTTCGCAAATAATGAAACGTACCACACATTGATAGGTAGGTACCTATTTGCTAAAAGAAAAATGTGAAATTTTCAGTTACTTACCTTTATGTACAGTCGCCATCAGATATATCGGAGCGGCCAAGGTGTTCACAATATCTGAACACGCGCTCTAACGCCCTGACAATAGAGGCGTGTTCCGATATTTGTGAGCACCTTGGCCGCTCCGATATATCTGATGGCGACTGTACTTAAGTACAAGTACAGAGTGGCTTCCTATTTTTTAATAACAATAAATGTTTGTCGGAAAAAATATCAAATGATAGGGTTCTAGATAGGATTAACGAGAAAAGAAATATAATAGCGACAATAGAAAATAGAAGAGGAGTACTAATTGGACATCTGCTACGACACGACATGTTCCTAAAGAACATCATAGAAGGAAAAATAGAGGGAAAGAGAGGAAGAGGAAGACCGAGAATAAATTATTTCAACCAAATAAAAGAAAAGGTTCAGGTCGTGTGATACCAGAAGGTTAAGGAGTTGGCAGAGGACCGGACGAGTTGGAGATTGCTCCACCGACAAGAGCACAGCTCTTAAATATAAAGAAGAAGAAGAAGAAGAAGAATAAATGTTTACTAGAAAAGCGGCTTACAAATCGGCCTGCATTGGAAATGGAGGAATGTTTTTTATTATTTTAAATGGGTCAGTGAGCACAGCTCACAGATCCCGTTATTTTACGCAAAAATTGTCTTAGGAGATACGGTGGGTGATTACTTATATCTTGAAATGTAACCTGCGCAATCACAATTAATTCTTGAGTAATTACTTCTAATGAAACTTGACATTATTATTCATTCTTGACAGGCACATTTTGGACCTGTGGTAATGACGTTCACCTGTTAGGTACTGTAGGTAGTCAATTCAACAACAAAATAGCCTAAACAAATTGTTCCTTTAATTAAATCCAAAATTAGGATTAGTAAACTGAGTCGTTATTTATTTATTTATTTAGGAGAAGGTACCTAATAATAAAAATATGATTGACACAAGGGGTGACCCTCAATACCAGCCACATTGCCACCTTAGGATGACTCACGCTAGACCGGGCCGGGCCGAGGCGTCCGAGATGTCATTTTCTATCGATGATCACGTGGTGCTTTCAATAGAAAACGAAGCGCCGGAAGCTCCGGTCCGGTCCCGGCCTGGTCTAGCATGTCATTCTTAAGAAAATAATACAAAAAGTTGATGTTATAGGGTGGTTCTTCTAATATCTTATTGTACCGTATAAAGGATTAATAAAGCCATGTAATTAAAATTAAAGTTCTATTTCTGGATACCTACCAGTATACACTTGTACCTATGAGAACACAGTTTTTATAACAAACTCTCTAGAGTACACGTTTTTTTGATACCTTTTCATGTCTCGCGCCTCTAATGAACAGATTTAATGACGTCATTACGTATTGTTAGATTCCACTTACGGCAGTCTGCTCTTGACCTGAAAAAAAAGAAATTGAATTAGATTTTTTGGTACGGAAATATCGCTCTTTATTATTTTTATACCTAGGGAAATATTCAATGCGTAGGTATATTTGGAAAATTATGGCGAAAGGTGTGTACGTAGATAGGTACCTACAATTCGGTTCAAAGTTCAATTACTTAGGTATACAGGAAAATAGCATGTAAATAAAATATATTTTATAGAAAGCGGGAAGTGTAAAAGCAAATCACGAAACTAATTAACATCTTAAAATAAACACACTTGAGGATTTGAGGAGTATGTATTTTATTGCTCTGATGTATTCATTTAACAACAGTGTAGCAAATATTGACAGTTTTATATAAGTATAGTGATTATCACTACACCAAATAAAACAAAGTCCCCCGTCGCGTCTGTCTGTTTGTTTGTATGTCCACGATAAACTCAAAAACTTCTTCTTCTTCTTTATACAGGGTGTCCCATAAGTGACACGTCACAGTGACACTGGAGGTAGATCAGGCCAAGAGGACGCAAACCAACTTAACATGACCCCGTAAAAGTGGCACGGTTTTCGAGTTATTGCCAAATTAAGGTTTTTCATGAATTTTGACCGTTTTTAACATTGTTAGTCCCAGTGTGCACTCGGAAAGGTCTCAAAGTTAATTTTTTTTATGTGTACGGCATCATGAATAGTTAATTAAGATAACAGAATAGGTATTTTATCGATAAACAATGTAAAATGCAAAAAAGTACTGATTTAATCTTGAATTAAATTGAAAGCGAAACATTAATTTCGACTTTGACCACCTGTCGTGAAAAAAAGAGGAACTACGGCGGCATGTTCGAGGCAGCACGAAACATATCCGAAATTTATTTAAGAAAATTAACTTGAAGTTTTACAAGACGGTGCCAAGCGTGCATACGAGCCGGGGAAAAACAATTCGAGCTTATATTGTTCAACAAAATTATTTTAATACATTGATTAAACTTCAACTTGCAATATTTTATTTTCTTTGAACCTTTATCAACTCAATGATATCCTTAAAAAGGGAGATAACCATTTTCCATCTCTTTCTTTTAGGCATTCGGCAAATACTGAATAGGCGTTTTTTTATTTCTGTATCCAGAGTTACATAAATCTGAACATAAATCGTTATTTTTACTAAGTAGCAACGGATTGCAGATTTCCTAGTTTTAACTTATTTTTTATGAGGCTTTCGAAAGATAATAATAATTCCTATTTTATTGCAGGAAGGTACATGTGTCATACCATTTTTGAATCTGCATAACATGCTCAATAGCTTGACGTTATTTGCTCATTACTTTACTAGTAATTTTTTTTCACGACAGGTGATCAAAGTCGAAATTAATGTTTCGCTGTGAATTTAATTCAAGATTAAACCTGTACTTTTTTGCATTTTACATTATTTATCGATAAAATACCTATTCTGTTATCTTAATTAACTATTCATGATGCCGTACACATAAAAAAACTAACTTCGAGACCTTTCTGAGTGCACACTGGCACCAACAATGTTAAAAACGGTCAAAATTCATGAATAACCTTAATTTGGCAATAACTCGAAAACCGTGCCACTTTTACTGGGGTCACGTTCAGTTGGTTTGGGTCCTCTTGGCCTGGTCTACCTCCAGTGTCACTGTGACGTGTCACTTATGGGACACCCTGTATTTAAGAGCTGTGCTCTTGGCGGTGGAGCAAATAAAAACTCAAAAACTACTAAACGGATTTTCATGCGGTTTTCACTTATCAATAGAGTGATTATCATAGATCACTCTATTTATTAGATTAGATTTGATTTATTTAGGTGAAAACCGCATGAAAATCCGTTCAGTAGTTTTTGAGTATATCGCGAACATACAAACATACAGACGTGACGCGACGGGGGACTTTGTTTTATAAGATTTTTTATTTTATTTATTTTATTTTAACGGTACAATATCATAACAGTTGACCAATGCGATATATGTAGTGATATACTTAACATTATAAAAGTTTCATACTCATAATTGCTAGCTTTATTTTATTACAGTGTCTCTAAAACTATTTAATTTCAACTCGTATGAAACAAAACTCGCCACGTAAAAATGCTAAAAAACGTCGAAAACTAGAGCATCCTTCGCTTGGGGACCGCAACCCTCAACTCAACGTTGCTTCTAATTACACGCGGTCTTTGCGACGAAAAGATGCCACAAATGTTTAAAAGTTGCTAAAATTGTGTGAAAAAAATATTGCTTGCTTGTATTGGTTGTTACATAAGTTGCTGAAATTGAACGTAGTTTTGCAAACAACCCCACGATAAAAATATTGAAAATCGAACCTTTGCATGAAGTAAAAATTTGAATGGAGAGTTATTAGTGTGGGATAGTTCCCGGCAGAACTATGTATATTGTATATAATTTAGCAATAGGTAATGTTGCTAAGTTGATAATAGTTTTCCTTCTGCTTCTAAAATACTACTACATTTGGGTGCATAATAACTTCATAAATTTCCAAAACTTATCATCATCTCCTAGCCGTTTTCGGCTACAGCGACTGCTTTTCTCCCGCTGAGAGCGTCGCTGGTGCGCTCCGCGCTGGCCACACTCGCTGCAGGTTAGCACCCCTCCGACGTAATTATATGTGATGGTCACAGGTGGTCACACTTAGCGTCAAGCTCTGTGCGTCGTCTCCTGGCTTCAAATTCACGCACCTGCGTCTGCACAATATGCCTCCACTGTGGACGGTCAACAGCTAGTGTCTCCTATGTTGTTGTTAAACTACTATGTTGCTGAGTTTGTAAGATCGCTCCGCTTGACAAACGAAAACCTCAACGCTCCTTCTAATTTCAGACAAATAATACTTGCTAAAACGTTTGAAAAATCTTGCTAGTCGTAAAGTCAACAGTTGTTAAAATCGGCAACTGTATAGCTTTCCCTTGGGGACTTCCACGTTACTACGTTACACGCAAAGTAACTTTGGTGAGATAAATTCAAAAGTTGCTAAAAATAGCACTAGGTATGTGTCTGAGATAGAAACACTGTTCCCCTCGGGTACCGCAAACCTCAACGCTGCTTCTCCTAATGACACGCACTCTTGCCGCGCACAATTTGAGGTCCCGCCGTGTAACACCGGCTTTTAAAATGGCGGCCAGTAATGAACGTGTTTGTGTATACAGGGTGAAATAGAATAAATAAATATAAATATTATGGGACATTCTAATGCCATCGACCTAGCTCAGTAAGCCCAATAAGGCTAGTGTTGTGGGTAATGCACGACAACATAATTATACACGGTGTAACATGAGGAAACCGAATAATTTTAACAGCGTATTCCTGATCATATTTAGAGACAAAAATGTCCTATAGACTTTTTTGAAATTCGCCTAGTTTCAGAGATAATATTAATTAAAAAAAAACAAGTTTTTATTGTTACATCAATTTTAAGTGACAAGTTTACCAATAACATTTATTTTTTATATACAAATACATTTAAAAAATTGAAAAAACAAAAATAATTTTTTTTTTTTTGGCGAAATTGACCTAAACTCAGATAACATTTTTACCTTCTTTTGACCTCAGAAATGCGTGGTTAAAATTATTCGGTTTCCTCATGTTACACCGTGTATAGAAGATGGGTACAGGTACAGGTTGAAAGTTGAAACTTTACCCACCAGCCATACTCTGCGTAGTGACTTTACAGGTCATAATGAACAACTTTCATTATGGGACCAATGCAGAAACCGCGAAAAAAAGTGTTGGCTGTTTCATACTATCCGGCTGCTGATTTCTATGGGACAACTAATTTTTTTTCACGATTACGGCTTTGGTCCTATAATAAAACCTGTACAGTATGGCAGTTAAAATTTCATCGAATTCAAGATAAAAACTCGCGCAGCTAGATGATGTTGATGTCAACTTTAGCCAGTCTGTCTCCAAGACCACGGGGACAATGCCGTCCTTAAAGCGTAGGAGGTAGTATTTAAAACTTAACTATACGATTAAGTACCGTTTTCTTAATAAAATGTGTAAAAATGAAACTTTAAATTAATTCTAACACCACCCTCTGTACTCTAGTGTCCATACATCTATCTAAGGCGTACCATAAACAGTTCATAAACCTTATTACAGAACATGGTCTTCTATTCCCAGAGTGACACAGGCCTACGTCACAATAACATGGCCGCTATATATAGCGCTATCGCATATTATCATATAGCGCTGTCGCATGATGACGTAGGCTTGTGTCAGTTAGGTGACCTAGAAAAGACGGGAATAGAGTACCATGGTAAATATATTATTATACCATGATTACAGAAGGCATAAGGCCCACCGATGGACAGTTAAGTGTTGCTGTTTGTACAGTTTGTTATACATATATACAGTGTGTCGCTCAAGGGGGAGATTAAGACAAATGAGCAAGGTTATGGGCTCAGGCAATTTTCGTGCCACGGGTAGTTAACATTGTGACGCACGTATTTAGTTGCGAGTGACGTGACATTTTGCAAGTTACATGTTACACGTGTATTAATTTAGAGACAGGCTAAGGGGAGGCATTTGTGAGAACACATTTGTAAAATTCCATTAAAATATCAACGTCTTAACTAGTACTAATAGCAATAAAAATAGAAATATTAATATATGAATAGAATAGAAATCGAAATATTTCTATATTTCTATTTCTATTCTATTCTACTAACCTCCTTATTCATGAAACTTTACAAACTTAAATAAATAATAGTTAATTTATGTCTTATCCCTTTCTTGCAAATACATAAGTCAATGACATAATAGACACGACTAATACCTAACTGAGGCTTGTTAAAATAACGCCTTAAGTATTTAGTTACCAGGCGTATTCCATTCCGGTATGTTACAAATTTCGTCAAAATACCAATCACTTATAATTTTCGAGTAAAATGGCTGTGGCATACGGCCAGACAGACGAACGGACGGAGGGACGGGCGGACAGACAGACATGACGAAATTATAAGGGTTTCGGTTATGGCCATTTTGGCTACGGAACCCTAAAAATGTAGGAATACTGAAATAGGTAAACTTGTAGTTAAAAATCATCGCTTACCAAGCTCGTACGCTTGTTTTCTAACTTTTTTTTTTTCAAAAAAGCCTACGTCATTGATGCAACGTCCATTGCTTTTCCAGCCACGTTCCAAACTCAAAGCTAACCAGTACGCGTTCACAGACAAAAAGATTTTTGGCGAACAATGTCACAGACACTCTTTGTGCAAACGCGATACGTCCCTTGAAAAACGTCCCTTGAAGCGGCGTAAGTCGCTGTCAAACTTGTGAGACTTTTTAGCGTTGAGTGAAAAATATAGTTCACAAGAGCCTATGTCGCTTAAAGTTGGAAGGGTGTTTGCCTTTCTGATGTTGACGGAAAATGTAACAGTGAATAGAGCGTATGACCGTGTCAAAAATGAATAGTTATAAGACGTTTGAAATGAGATTTTCAATTCATCGATTTAGCTATCAAAATTAATTAAAAATACAAACTAAGTACATAAAACATAACCAAAATATTTGTTAATCGGTAGGTTATGATTCTTAATATTCCATTTAAATAAATATTAGATATATAATGCCTACTAGTGGCTCTGTGAGCTGTAGACCTTAAAACGGAATAAAGATATGACTCCACCATTTTCGAAAAATCAAAAAACTTAACCTATCGACAAAAAAAATATATTAAATCATCGAACGTGCTGCAAAGGTTCTAACATCCGGACATACGAAAGCATTTTTGCCCAAGCTGAAACGGAGACCACTAACGCTCGGTCAATAAATGGAGTAAGTTAGTAACTATAATTGTTACAATGAAGTATCCCAGCGTGAAATCCTGGAGCCTTGAAGCCGAGTCATCGGCTTGAGTCGTCGAGCTCGGCTTAGTTCGGTTAGGCTGACCCAGTTCATTTGTTCTGCTTTTGTGAAAACAGTGCGAACGTTCTTGGAGCTAACCGTCTTATCTTAACCGTTTATAGGGCACACTTGATATATGCCAAAAAGAGTCCCCCTGTAACACTTTTTGTATTTTTGTTATGCAGAATTTTGAGGACTTTTGGATCGTATATTTTTTGACTGTATGGTTAAAAGGGTTAAGCTATGTTTTTATACACTAAATACCTACTTTGTATTTAAAGGTTAACTGGACGAGATCCCTCAAAGGGATAAGTTCGCCTTTGTACTTCTTATTAGTTTTATGTTATTTTTAATATGTCTATGAAATCCGTCATCTGTGAAAATTTCAATCACGGTTCATGAGATACAGCCTGGTGACAGACAGATAGACAGACAGATGGACAGATAGACAGACAGACGGACAGTGGAGTCTTAGTAATAGGATCCTGTTTTTACCCTTTGGGCACGGAACCCTAACCAGTTCAAAACCTTAACATATATTATTCTTAACATTAACTGGAATCGGCCGGTCAGGTTACCAGGTCAACCACAAAAGTAAAGAATATTTTTCTAATTTCTGAACACATTTCCTGTTTCCGTTACTGAGTTTATTAAAAAACGAAATGTCAGGTCGAGTTACAATATTCATAATTCCAAGTCCACGATGACTGTAAGAACTAGGGAGTTTCTAATTGAAGGCGACGGATTCCAGGAAAAAACACCCTCCTGTATACAAGCCAGAAAGAAGAGCCTACTCACTTAGCGTTGTTTTTTTTTAAGAAGCAAAGGAAAACAATTTATTTATATACCTAAATCACACATTAAGAAAGTAGGAGAAATCCTTCTTTTGGTAATACTGTTATATTTAGGTTCTTTAAAAATCCACCGCACTGCAGAATCTAACGCAGGTGCTTTTGCGCTTCTGCACTATGTCTGTCGCAAAGCTATCGGGAGACGTATATTTTATTTTCATATTTTTTATTTATTTAGGTATTTTCCCAGCAATATTACAAATTAAATTTTGAGATACTATAATTGCACTGATCAACATCAGATTTTACAATAATACCTAAAGAAGAGACGCTTTCCAGATATTTCGCACATTCGTACTTGCCTGTTGCTATCTCTATTGCACGCGCGTCAAACTCGGACAGTGACATTGACAACCGGCATCATGGGCGGGACAGCAATATAATTATGCGCGTGCAATAGAGATAGTAACAGGCGGGTCGATGTACGAAAATCTGTCTGAAAAGCGTCTCTGCTTTAGTAGGTGAGTTTGATACAATATGGGGTATTATTGCAATGGTTTACCGCCAGAGTGCAGCACTAAGCTAGCTAGTAAACCATAGAGTATCTTATACATACTGTGCCTTAAACTGTTTTTTGACAAGTTTTCACAGACAATAAAATTATGACATTGATGCATCAAGGCGGTTTGTTAACAAGGGCCTACGGCGGGAAACGCGAAAATCGAAATTTAGTTATCTGCCTCTTTATCGCTCGAATAAGCAAGAGTGTTACGGCCTGGCCACGACATTGGTCTAAGGCGATCGGCGGCGGCGACCGGCGATAAGTCGCAAAAACAATAACCCGGCGACGCATAATGCATGCCACGAGCCTTGTCGCCGAGCGGCAACGCGCGCAGCGTGCACTGGGCGACCAGCGGCGGCGGCGAGCGGGGCGGCGCGTGACTCGAACATTTGTATCGGGCAGCGCGGGCGATGCTACGACTTTAGAGCGGAACAAAACATTTTGTTTTTTTTTTTCCGAGCGACATGGACACGGAGGCGTTTATTATTGAAGTTTAAATTGTACTTTCGCGTATTTAAGTATGTTGCAACGTCTCCACACTCATTCTTGTGTACTCTTTTTTTTTCTGGGTGCTTTCTATAGGTACACAATATATTAAATACTAAACTAGATGTAAATAAATTTGTCGTCCTGTATTTAGGCCATGCACCCCTTCTCTTTTGTACAAGATGCTATTGACAAACAATTAAATATATTCCAGGCACTGACGTGCCACTTTTGAAAAAAATCACATGTTTTTAAATACGTCTACGTCCCAGCCGCTCCTAGTCGCTGCTGCCGCCGCTACTGAAAGTACGTAGCATGCCTGGCGGTCGCTCGCGTTTGTCGCGCCGCCAGCCGCCCCGCCAGTCGCCTTAGACCAATGTCGTGGCCAGGCCGTTAGAGAGGTTAGATAGCGAAATTTCGATTTTCTTGTTTCGCGGTAGACCTCCAGATTGTGATGGATTGTGGAAGTAGCGCCTCCTACGCAGAGTTTCGCGTAATATTCCCTATTATCAAACTGACTTACTAGGTATTCAAAATGCAAAAGACAGCTGACGCAACCAAACCTTTACGCGTTCAAAGTCAAATTAGTTAGTGTCCTGTCCGTCAAAGTGTGAACACTCCAAATTCAAAATTGGAACGTGCCGTCCAGTTACTGACATCCGAAATCAGGCGATCACCATTATGCTAACTTGCTTCACTGCAATCGAGTCTGTTATTTGACTTGGCGTTTCTGAAATCAAGCTTTGATTGTTTGATTTTGGCTGCAGGGGAATGTGATAATTGTTTTCGAGACAATGCGACAGAAGTTGATAGGTTCTGGAGAGAAAGTTTGATATGAACTTAAATAAATTGTAAGAAATGCATTTTATTACATTGACTGGAAGTGGGACTACAGTTAAAGCGAGAATAAAGTATAAGTTACACAAGTCTAAAAACGATCTTAAGTTGAATTTAAACGAAACGACATCGGGTTATCTATCGATCCTACCGTGACTGCGCCAATAAACTTATTTTTAACCCCCGACGCAAACGGAAGAGATCCCTTATAGGGATAAGTTCGCCTGCACAACACAACACAACATGCATTAATAAGCATGCATTATATTCATTATGCTGTTTACGAATTAGATGTGTTTTAAGTGTCTATTGTATATTTAAGTATTTAAGTACTGCGGAATGGAGTATCGAGACAAACCATTCTGGTGTAACGACGCTTTTGGATCAAAATATTATGTAATTGTGATTTATCTCTAATAAATAAATAAAATAAATAAATAAGTGACATTATGATCACAAGATTATGCACTTATAGTGTAATGTTGTGAATAACGCATTGCAAGCAACAGGTGCACGTACGAGATCTTGAGTGCTTCAATCAGCTATGCAAATGTACGACCATTTTTGGACTGCATTTTCTCGAGTTCAGATAGCATTAGAAGTTTGCTTTTAGAGATATTTATTTAAAACGTTTTCTTTCTTAAATCTGATGTCTCCGCTTCATGTATTTTGACTAAATAAAAAAATAATGTTTCATATCTTAGGTACCTATATTCTATATTACGCTTTATTGTATTTTAGCTAGGTATATGTTTTTTACCTAACTGTCGAAGAAGGGAGTGTAATGTCTTCCACCTTTTTACCTTCACCTTCTTAGCATTGGTGTTTTCAACAAGCATCGCTAATCCAGAACCTAGCCAATCCAGCATCCTCTGTAATTCGGACAGTTTCGATGTGGGCGCACTACCTTCGAAATTAAGTGCTAAATGTAAAGCCTTAGAGAATTTAACAACCGGAGTCCCCTTGTCTGTATTTTTTTTACAAAACAGTCTGCCGAATTTTTCGGGGGAGACGTCAAATGTATGGCTATTTGTACGTAACGTGCAAATTCCGTCCGCAACGTACAAAATCCGTAGCACGCGTCCACGCCAGAGGGCCTACCGCGAACCACGTTCGACGTGTTGCCTCCCTGTCACACTTACGTGCAAATTAACAAGTGCGACAGAGAGGCAACTCGTCGAACGTGATTCGTGGTAGGCCCTCAGTTAGCGTTGCTCATACTACGTTCGTTAGCACGCTCACCCGCTCCGTGCGATCGCGCCAGCTTGCGGACACCGAACACCCTCTTCTTCTTCTTCGTTACACTCTTGACAGAGTAGTCGTGGCCATTATGTACCTTGAGCGACTCGCTTAACGACACGTCGCCATTCCTCAGCTGCTTTCCGTGAGCATTCGCTTACTGTGGCCAATACACTCGCTTGGATTTGGTCGGTCCATCTCATTGGAGATCTTCCTCTAGCCCAGTCACTTCCCACTCTTCCTTGCACAACTAGACGTTCTATGGATGTTCCATCTCGCCGAGACACGAGTCCAAAGAAGTTGATCCGAGTTTTGACCGTAGAAAGCAACCGCTATTTAATGCCAAGCTCCTCAAGAATTGATGCCCTACGGCCTACACCCTAGAAAGACGCAAAGTATACAGGCTGTTATATCAGGCCCAGGATGATTTACCGGGGCTCGACACTGTCGGATAAACCCCGTAAATGGACCGGCCATTAGTCCAGATCCTTTTTGGCTAGTTTCTTTTTATGTTTTACAGTTTTTCTGCTCTCAGGCTTGGACTAGGTTGATTAATTTATCGGTGTTAATGCTGAATTGGCGATTAAATAAGTTAAAATGAAAATGGAGTAATTTTAGGTCAATAATTCAATAAATAATATCTGGGAGACCAAGCTTTGCTCGGAAAACACAAAAACTCAAAAATGCGCGTTTTCCCAGAGATAAGACCTAGATATAGATCGATTTATCGCCCCCGGATCCATCGATTTATCCCATATAGCAAATTTCATCGAAATCGTTTGAGCCGTTTCCGAGATCCTCAATATATATATATATAAATAAATATACTTACAAGAATTGCTCGTTTAAAGGAATTAGATAAATTCAGTTTCTCTGAATTAAATGTTTGCCTTAAAGTTGTTAAGCACTATTGTTAAGAGGAAAGTATAGCTACTGACAAAATGTACTTTTTTTCATACAATTTCCATTTCGGGAGAAAACGGTTTCCACTAACTAAATCTGAACATATCAGTTTGATTTTGATGTTGATCGTTTGAGCATAATAATTTTATTCTAGATTTACTTATAGGTTTCGCTTTTTTTAGTTTTAATTTTTTTGTATTACAAATTTTGGAAAACGAAAATCCTATAAACCTACAAAATAATAACATACAAAATATCATGGAGAATGGAAAATATGAAGTGGAAAAACTTTACTCTTTTTGTATGGACGAGTTCGTGCTATACTTCCCTCTTAAGGTTGGTATCAGAATTGAATTTGTCAAAAACAATAGGTTCCATTTTTATTTTTAATTTGTCATGCAGAAATGCCAATTTAATACCTAAGTAATCCATTGGATCAATCGTCTTTTAGTTTATAAGTTATAAGCATGGGTGAATTGAATACTTAGTACTCACCTACATATTAAAGTTAAACATATAATTATGTTAAACAAGAAAAACAAGCAAAACAATAATACGACTAAGGAAAAATCATTCTCTTGCCCTTGTCTCATTCACTTGGGGTCGGCGCCTAAACCACAGAATAAATAATAGTACTACTTAGGTACAGAAGACTCACTCTCTAACAAAACGCGTCTGTTACGATCAGCACAGGCTTATGGCAGACCCCAAAATTGGGGCCGAACGGATGTACTTTTAGCTACCTGTAGCAAAGCGACGAAATCGCGGAGTGAGCCACGCCTGCCTAAACATAAAAACGCATTATATCTTTATCGAATATAATTAATAACAATGATATATTTTTCCTCTAAGTCTTCAGAACACAGTGGAAACGCGCGTAGCATTTAATACAAAACCCGTCTCAAAGACTGTATCAAACTAATAACCTTTTCTTTCTTGTATTTCTTCATTTTGCTATCAAAGAAAAACTACGCTATTTCCCCTCTCTACCACTTATTTACTTAAAGTCTTAACCGACTAGCAGTTCCTATTCAAATACATTTTTATCGAAGCAAAAAAAAACAATGGCTGATTTCAACATGGAAAATAAGACTTGGGAGGAAAGTTCTATTAAAATGAATAAAGAGCTGTGGTTTTTTTGTTCAAACAAAGGCGCTGGAAGTGTTTTATGAACGAGTCAAATGAAGTTTAATAAGGTTTCGTTGTACTTGCTTGTGCAAGCTTCTTGTTTCTGTCTCAGAAGTGGGCGCCATTTAAATTTTGTTATATTTACAGTTTTTAACTAGTGCGCCTAGGAGGGGGGGGTAGCGAGACGGTAAAATGCTTAGAAGATATAACCAAACGGAGACGCCTTGTCTGTAATTTTCTGTTCAAAACAGTCTGCCGATTTTTGTGGGGTAGGGGCACGTCAAATGTATAAGTAAAAATAGCCATGTCAGGTAAGCGTCAGTCCATACAATGTGTATGACCTGACCTACACCTGACTATATGGTTTTAATTTCAACTGGATATACCTCCACGCTTACGGAGACAAAGAGTTCAGACAGACAGACGGACAACAAAGTCTTCCTATAAGAGTTCCATTTTTTCGTTTTGTGGTACAGAACCCTTAAAACATATTTCGTCGCAGAACCTTATTACATGTTATACTAACTATATTAAATCGGGTTGAGTTAAAGGACAATATCTTATGTCGTATAAACTGTCATGGCGTAACTTGTACGTTGCTATGAAAGGTGACCCGAAAGGATTTGGGATTAGGCATAGGCGTACAGCCCACTTTAAGAATCATATCAACCCGCCGCCTAAGGGTTCCCCCAAATATGTCGACGCGGAATCGGCAAAACCCGATAGGAAAAAGCTTTATGTCTACGCAATAAGAGCGAAAAAGTCGTTGTTCGGCTCGGCTCGCATCGGCCGGCACCTGCCGACGTGTCGACGGCTTTTTCGCGCTTATTGCGCGGACATAAAGCTGTTTCCTATCGGATTTTGCCGAATGCGCGTCGATATATCTGGGGAGACCCTAAAAACCGCTCCCAGCCTCCCATGCAATCGAAGTTTAGCTCTCTATTCTAAAACTACGTGTTTAAATTGCTTGAAACTTAGCATGAGCAATATGAACATTTTCGTTACATTTATATTTATGTCTGGGCACTAGTTTTTGCGTTAGCGTGAGTCATCATTTAATATTACAAAAGTAAATACATATGGCGCTACCGTTCTGAAGTCGGGGACGAAAATTATATAGCGACGTAAACGTACTGGTGCTCAACGCGGTCCCAGTACATGTCATCTTGAAACTTAAGTCCTTGTCGATAGAGAAGACAGGAAGGTGTCATCTATTGGCCATTAGCGCCATTAGCATGTCGAGTACTAGTACGTTTACGTCACTATGTTATAATTTCGTCCCCGACTTCAGAACGGTAACGCCATGACGCCGCGACGTTAAAGGGCAGCATCCGCTCGGTGAACCCCTTACATTTCACTCAAGTGTCAAAAGGGACTCTACGTGTTGGCTTCGGCTCTGCGCACGCCTTCCAAAGGTCCGGAACACCATTGTTCCGTGATGGGATAGACTTAAGGGTAAAAAGAGCACAGCGCCTAAACAACGCCCCCGCTCTCATTTAAACCACACCACACACGTCTCCATGAGTGAAAATTCTCCGGAAAATGATAAATTGGGCCTGTGACGTACCCAGAATTTTGATGGGCCGCCTTTATATAGTATCGTGTTTCAAAGTGCCCCCTGAATTACGGGACAAGCCTGTTATTACGGACAAAGAGGACCGAAATGTGGTCACGGGGTCCAATGGAGTTGGCAGACTTCTGACTAGGGTTTATCTGTCAAAAGTGTTGTAGTTGGATGCGTTTGGATAATTGGGTCGAGGCCCTATTTTTAGTTTCGGGTCCGTTGAATGAAATTTTGGCTTGGTTGTTTATCAATTAGGGGAAATTGGGGTAGAACCGGGACACTAACATCTACGACAAAAGAAGAATCTATACGAACTTTTCCAGTCTCCGCTTAGTTGACTTAATTAACTACATATTTCATTAGTGAGATCACAGATATGAGTATGAGTATGAGTATGGAAAAAACAATCAACTTTTAAATTTCTATTTTGTCCGGTTTAACCCATTCCTTGTCCAAAACGGGGTATACCAAATCATATATCGGATTTGGCCCTTAAATTACCTATGGCGCCATTAAATTTAAACCTAACAAAAATCTATGAAAAATAAAACTTAAGCACCTCTATGGCTCTTGTTTATGGCTCAATGTTGCCAGTGTTTAAAAACTAATGATAAATTCTTATTTTACAGGATTTGTCTATACCATCCCATTATTGGTGCCAGGCCCATTATAGGGCTGGTTACTATACTGACACAGTCATCTTTACCCGCTAAAAGCACAAAAATCATAACAGAAGACATATTTCCGTGGCAATTTACATAATGGTCCAGTCGCCAAGGGTCTAAACTCAATAAAGGGCCCGAGGGACCTCTGATAATGCCCTGTGCTTCACACCCCTGTTTGGCCCTTTAAAGATAAATGCCAGATAGTATTCGTAATGGGTGTTCTTTAAAGTTGGGTAAATTTATACTGACACCGGTTTATGATGTTTATGTTATGTTGTTTTGGAGTGTGTCACTAGTAGGTATTGCTTTTAAACGGTATCCTTTTAAAGTGGTTCTTCTTACGCGAATTCCATACAAACTTACCAATAAATAGCATTTCACGCGCTGCACTGCGCTATCTAGGTTACTTTACTGTAACATTCCAAATCTACTGTCATTTGACACTGACTTTAGGTATGTAAGTATGCGTGAGTGCAAGAAATCTCAATATTTTGCAGTTCTGAATACATAATAATGAAATGGGACACTGTTGAGTGTAAACTGTAAATATGTTTCGATTTGGACGTAATATTTTTTTGTGTTTGCGCCAAAATCAACACATCTTATGTAACTGTTTGTATTTTGCGAGTAACGGTGAAAATCCACGATTTGTGCACGCTGACGCCATCTTTTAGCTGACATCCCCTCCCTAGACATCCACCTTAATCATTCTGAATTCAGCATCAAATGTAGCGCATCAGACTGCGTATCAAAAATATCTACTAACTTAACTCATCATAAATATATACTTCTTTATTTATTCGTGTTACTAGTTTTCATCGTAAAACGTCTTAATAGTCTTTTTACCGGAAGCTGATACATCTATTTGGAAAAGTACCTAATCCAAGGAGGTAGATCATTTAATATTTTTTTTTAATCCGTAGTAGACAAAAAGGGGTTTGAATAGAGAATTAGGGAGTCATGTCTTAGATATTTGAACTAGGTATTGAACACTATCTTAATATTCTTAATCAAATACGTTCATTGTCCATTTAAATACCTTTTCAGTATTTGAATCAGCCAATACGCAACAATCACTGGCTGACTTTAGAATATTACACTAGAATAATTAAATATACCTAGCTTTCAAAGCACTAGCTTATACAATAAGCTATTGTATGACCTTCTTTCAACAAATATGCCAAGTAGGCCCGCATCAGCCCAGAGGAATTTGGGATAAAATGCTTACTAAGAAGGGTTAGGACTAACAATGAGTTAGGTATTCAAATAATACGGGAGCGATATAAATGGCAGTCGTTGAGAGATTTTTCTGACGTTTTTATTCAAACTTTATACGAGATGGGCTGCTTTAATGCCTTCATAAGAGTCGTAATATTGTATAAATGTTTAATTATGTAATTCAATTGTTTACTCTATACTCGCGCGAATAAAAGTAAAACACCAAACAAAGTCAAACCAAATCAAATTCTATCATTAATTCAAATAATATCATTTTGACTTAAGTAAGTATTAAAAAATTAAGTATAAAAATTTGCCATTCAAACACATAATTTATGTACAAGTCTATTCTACCAGTTACCATAAGGAAACAATTCAATATTTGCACCAAATTACTTTGCAACTCTTGTGAATAAAATGCAACTTTCTCATCAGTTTTTGACCAGTCAAGAGAGCCTTTACCGGTGTGGTTGAAAATATTATTACTATTAGCGAGATTGGGCGTGAGAATGCTACTGACAATCTCTGTTTAATCTAAGGGCTCGTATATTTCACACACTCGCACATAAACATCGCATATTTATTTTATAGTCACGACACTAAAAGCGGCGTAAAATCTACTCCAAACACTTAACAAAACAAGAGGGAAGTCGGAGAGTACGCTGCATTGAAAGATATAAGGTGAAAGCTTCTTACGATGAAAAGACGTAAATGTTCTACACTATATCATGCGCGTGAATAGGTGGCAGCACTAGAGACACTGTGTTTTGGCACGAAGTATCAACGTCTAGTTTTAAAGTGATGTTCAGATGTCATCTTGCATTACTGTTGCGGCGTCGTAGTTGCCGCCGCTGTATCTGTAGATTTCATTGATAAAATGAGTGACGGAATGAACGTAATAATCGCGGTAGTACTGCGGCGGTGAACGTCACTCATTGTATCAAGGACATTGACAGATACAGCGGCGGCAACGACGCCGAAGTTGACATCCGAACGTCACTCTTACTTTTCTATTCCTGAATTAACCAAATAGAAAAGTAGTACGTAGTAGTCACGAGGTGGCATACTCTCCAACGTACGCGTATAGTCCCTACAAGCATAGCATGACATTGTACTCTAGCGTCTTGATAATAGTGTCGTGTTCTGAAATTTGTGAGCACCTAGGCCGCTCCGATATATATAGGTATCTGATGGCGACTGTGCCTATAAATGGACTTGCAATTTTATTCAATTTATAATATTTTTAGTTAGGTACCTATATTGAATTTCACTAGACTTATATCGACCGGGATATAGACCGTGAATACCTTTTGTATTGTGTTATATATATCCCGGTCGATATAAGTCTAGTGAAACTAACCGTGAATCTTTCAAAACTGTTATACTGAATTTACTTAGGCGTCTTCAACAAAATATTAAGCTATTTCTTAATTATAACCTACTAGGTGGTATAACCGTTATCGAATTTCCGTTTTCAAAAGGCCCGCCTTTTGAACATTTTATCAAATTTTGATAATTTAATTTAAAATGCATAATTTAAATTGTTGCGTGTATTTAAATTTAAATAAATGTTATGGCTACCACATTTACAAGTAAATCAGGCGGTGGATCGCGCTATCATCCTAATTTGAATTTTTAATTGTATTAATTGTACTTTGACTTAAATTTATCGTTCTTAGTTTAGATATTTAGTTATAGTTTATGTTTCCAGTAGCAATTGAGACGTCCTATCATATAATTAATTCTACTCATTAACTTGTGTAGCCAAAGTGACATGTTTTGTGTGCAGTGAGTGCGGGTCCTTTTCCGAACGCAGCTCACCGAACACTGAGCGGACGGCCGTGCGCGCCCGGGCTCGCGAATATAATTGTTATTTTTAGTTATTTGTAAACAAACAAATACGTAATCGATGAGTTCGATGACAACTAACATTGGGTACGCATTTTGAGTAAAAGCTTTTGTGCAAAAATTTACAAAGTATGTTATCATAAAGTACTTCTATTTTTTTGCTAAATTGCAAACATTCCTTAGGACTTAGGTAAGTGAATTGCATAGAAAATGTGTTATAAAGGTATCTTACTCGGCAAGTAGGACTTAAAAGTATTTAAGTAACAAAATTCATAAAACGACATAGTAACACGCGGGGTGTTTCATGAGCTAAACTGTTGGTTTGTTTGTGTCATGACTAACAATGCGAGAATCATACAAAAGTCATTTCTCGAACGCTATAACTTAAAATGTTTACGCCGATCCCGCTCAGATAAATCAACTTTGACAAACGCGTATCACATTCAATTCTATCAGTGTAAAAGCAACTATGTTGCATTTGAACTAAAGTTCAAATCGAAAAGAACACTAAAGAGATTTGTGAGGTTAAGAAAGCGGCGGCTGTGTCCCTTAAGCTATCGCAAAGTCTCCAAAACCCGAACACATTTTGGAGGCATAAATCGGGAGAATGGGACAAAGTCGGTATCTACGTCCCTATATCTTCACAAGGGTTGTATCACTTGTATCTGTAATTCTGTGTGAGAATTCTTTAGAAATCTGGCTTTATCTTTATAGCTGTGTCCGATGGTAGCTGATGCGTACTGGATATTGCTCACAAAAAAACTGGTAGCCATTATACGACGCGTCATTAGGTACTTGTATTGTATGCATGCTACCAAATTACTGTATGGTCAATTAATTATCGTTTTGTCCAGATACATTCAGAAACATGCCCAATAGCTACGGTCTTCTAAAAATTTAGCGGGCCACACCTATAGGCTAATTCAAAATTACGTTTGACATCAAACTGATATTTAATTGATATCATATTGTTCTCAAGTGTGAGCGAAATGAACACGCGAATGATAACTAATGACATCATTTAGATATCAAAGTATACGTTCGGATAGGCCTTATATCCTTGGTTGCCGCTAAAAACAAACGATATTCATCTTCATGCACCACCACGGAACTTAAAAACATCTGGTAAAAAGACGAGTAGTATTTAATTTCCACATTAAATGTGTCAAGAACCAAACACGTAGATGTCATGTTAGCTTTCTTTACTCAGCCACCGCTTACTTGACAGTTTTTTCCTCGCATTTAAAATATTTGTTCCGGTAAAGATAAAGAAGAGTTAATGGAATTGAAGATGTTTGTGTTAACGTGAATACATTACTTAAAGCGGGTTTAAAATAAAAAAGAGGTGCTTTGCAGAGATATGTACGGCAGTTAGGACGTTTTTAAAGATAGAGATTAGTGATGTTGCTGATGTACTTATAGTTCTCAGGTTACCTACTTCTGTTTGTTAAATCTCTAGTTAACAAAATGGCTTAGATATTTAAGTAACTGACGTACATTAAGCTATTTTGGATTAGAGTGTATTTGTTGGTTTTAATACTGAGCAAATGGAAACTGTGATTTAACAGTTTTTAAAACAACGATTTTGACCGTGATTGGTATTTTTCTGCATGTCAATAGAAATCTGTCTTATGTACCGTGTTCTAATACAGACAATCATTGCAAGTTAAATTTGCCCTACTTCCCGGTTTCCGATAAAGCTAAAAATTTTCATATATGTATATGTAAATCGGGTGACGGTAAGTCGGGGGAAGATCTGACGATGAAGACAGGAGGTGGCCATAGGAACTCTGTGATAAAACAACGCAACCTAATTGTGTTTGGGGTTTTTAGAATTGTCTCGATGAGTGTTAAGAAAAGTACAGTCAGCGATAAAATATTGTACCAAAAACTTATTTCTGCCTGTCATTGAAAATTGATGCCAATCCTCGTGAGCGTGGAACTGATATCTGAAAGTTAAAGCGAAGCCTAGTGATGTGCCATACGTAAGCAAAACTGTTTTTTAACCCCCGACGCAAAAAGAAGGGTATTATACATTTGAAGTTAATGACTGTCTGTAGCATCGTAGCTCTCAAACGGATGGACGGATTTCGATGCGGTTTTTTTTCGTGAATGCCAATCTCTTTATGGTGGTTTCTTAGCTACGTTTGATAAAAATCCAACTAGTAGTTTGAAGAGTATTAGCCCTTTTGCAAAATGATGTAAGGCATTTTTGGCATACCGTCATTGGCCTTTGAGTCTATTACAGACTATACAAGCAGTGTCAGGTAGGGAGACAACGTTTTTCGTGGCTGTGTAAGCCAATACGGGAGCGGCAAACACGCCCACAGGCCTGGCAGGTGTAATGTGCCCGTGGCGAGCAGGTGTCGGGCTGATGACGCTTGGCTCGCTTACTTGCGAGTGTCTTAAACCAAGCGTCGTCGTGAATTTTACGCCCGTCAAATACCAGTTTGCGCCACTTGACTCTGTCCTCGGCAATTTGTGAACCGGGATGTTGAAGGCGTGCATGTCTCGCGTGGCGCAATCCTTATGTCGTAACATTGGCCGACCGACGCTTCTTTTGGCATCAGCTATGGCACCAAGCAAAACACGCCGCGGTAAACGAGAAGATTGCATTCGATGCACATGCCCCAGCCAACGTAAGCGTCTCTGCTTTAGCAGCGCAAAGAGGCTGGGCAGCTGAGCAATCTCAAGCACCCTTTCGTTTGTGATCCTATCCTTCCAGTGTATGCCCAAAATGTTCCGGATGCAGCGCATGTGGAAAGCGTTAAGACGACGTTCGTGCTTGGCATACGAAGTCCAGGTCTCCGCCCCGTACAAGAGTATGCTCAGGATGCACGTTTGATAAACAACCATCTTGGTTTTCCTGTTGTTTATTTTGCCATACTCTTCTTCCCAAACATATTCGCCGCTTTTCCGATACGAACGTCAATTTCTGCATCCGGTGAGAGATTGTTAGTCACCGTCGACCCGAGGTAGCAAAACTTGTCGACTGACTTGAGCGGGGCGCCATCGTTGGATGGATTTTCGGTGTTTCCGCACACCCTTGAGCGAGTACAACAGTTTTCCGGGGATTTATGGACATAGAGAATAGAGCACAGGCCCGCGAAAACTTGTCCATAATGGTCTGAAGCTCAAGCTGCGATGTGGCGATGAAGGCTGCGTGTCGGCAAATTGCAAACTGTCAACGAATAAATCGTTTCGTTTCGACTTTAATAATGACACATTGTAAAGTTTTCCGTCAGCCCTCGTATGAAGATGGATACCCTGTTGGTCGTCACCGAACGCAGTTTTGAGCAGTAACGAGAAGAATATGCCAAACAGGGTAGGCGCCAGTACGCAGCCTTGCCGAACACCTCGACGTATAGAGAACGGGTCAGACACGGTACCGTCAAACACCACTGCACCTTGCATACCCTCGTGAAACGACTTCACAAGACTCAATAGTTTTGGGGGGCATCCAATGTGTTCTAATACGGAGTAAAGCCCTTCCCTGCTGACGGTGTCGAAGGCCTTATTCGGGTCAACGAACGCAACAACAAGGGGTGTTCTCTGCTCTCTACACTTTTCTTGAATCTGCCGAAGTGTAAAGATCATATCCCTTGTAGAACTCAGGGCACGGAATCCACACTGGCTTTCGGAATCTTGTGATTAACGAAGAGGGTTTTTAATCTTAATTTAATAGTTATTTTACTGCCTACTGACTTGCCCAGCAGTGGGCTAAGGCCTCCCCTCATTCCCGCCATTTGGCCCTCTCCAATGCACACTCCGGCTGCTTTTCACAATAGGTACGTGTCTAGGTCGACCCCAGAAAGAAAACAATGAAATCAAGTTATAGCTTAAGCGAGAACAATGCCTAAGCCCTATTTTTCCATTTAATTAAAAACCGATAACACGTAAACGCTCCGTGTTCGCTTAATTGAATTCATTGCTCTATTGATAGGCTTGTCACGTTGACTTTTGGGATGCGATCGACGCTCGGTTTAAGCCCGCAAGTCTTGAGATTTAAGCGATACCACACAGGAGACACTCCTCCTTTCCGGCCAACTCGGCTCCGTTCGGCTCAGCATTGCTCCGAGCAATTACAGAAGGCTGGCTGGTGGCATTGCCACGCTGAATGGCGATTCCAATTTGCTGGGCAAGGAAGTAACCAGCCCTCTGGTCACCCGTAACATCACTGAGACGCTTCGCTAGCTCCCTAAATATACAATGTGCTCCGGGTCCCCCAAACGGCTCATACAAGCAACCAGAATCAATGGCTGCATATTTGCGCCGCCGTTTGAGGTGCTCGGCCGCTTATCATATCTTATAACAATATTTGCTGTTAAAGCTATTGAAAAAAACGCCTTAAAAAACGCTTTTCCACCCGCTACCGCCACAGTTTTAAGCCCCGCACCATAGCGGGTTGGACGGCGTTTGCATTTTTTATAGCTTATTAATTCTCTCCGCGGCTTCTGAAGTGAAACGTTCACGTTTATTGTTTTCTTACGTTATCTGGGGGATGATGGCGATTTGCTAATGGGTGAATTGTTTAAAGTTTGTGCTTAAGGAATTGGTGCTGTCCTACTTATACGTAGGATTTTTGTAATGAAGGCTACCGTGTATGTATATGTATTCGTCCCTAGAGGCGCTAGTGTAACAGAGTTGCATGTATGTTTTGTTTCGCTCATTTTACAGACAAAGCTACGACTATTTTCTTCACTAAGTTTACTACGCTTGTTTTTTATCTTATTTTTTATCTCGATTACTCTGTAAGCTTCGTAGATCTGTGTTCATTACAAAGGGGATACTAACCTTTATTAACCTTTTTGACATTAACCCGGTTTCACCGATCGGGATTCGGGTTAGCCAATAATGTCATATTTTTAGACGACCCACCAAATATCGAAAATCTAAAACTGTAACTATATTAGCTGGTATCAATATTTAATTATGAAAATGGAATGAACTGAAATATTTTAACTGTCACCATTTATCTAAATTTATTTATATACCGAAATGTATTACGAAGGAAAAACACTGGACAGGAGGACGCTGGTTCGATTCCAGCCTTGGACACTGGAGGCTTTTGTCATTTTTTCCTTCGTATACGACATTTATTTCGGTCTTTAATTTAAATAGTAGTGTTACTTGAAAGAACACAAATTAAAATATTTTCATAGAAAGAAATTTAATTTGTTTTTAGAGTAAATTGATTTACTTTATATTGTAATCTAAAACGTTTCCCACATCACGAAGCCTACGGAACCATTGTATTTGAGTCATTAACAGACGCAATTAGGCCCCGGATGCCGACGAATGGGACAAACGGTGCTCCCGTCCCCCTCACACAAAAAGGGTTTATCTCATTCGAAACCCACTCTCGTTGTGTCCTTCCAATTCTGAACTCCTGGTGAAATTACAGTTTGCGCCCGAGATTATATATTACATAACTACAAATTCCCTTTGCAAATTTAAATTGTGTAATGGGTTTATTTGTTTGGTTAGTGAAATAGTGGAAAGTGCAATTTAATTGGAAGTTTAATAGTTTAAATTGCTTAACACTGAATTAAAGAAGTACACTTCTCTTAAGGCCGATTTTTCATTTGCCTCATCCAATAACTATTGCAACGAAATAAGTTATGAGAATGTCACATAAAAATAGTGTTATCAATGAATTATTCTCAGTCTGTTTAACTGAGGACTGAGAATCTGCTCTTATCTTAGTACAGCTGTATAATTGGCGTATCTTGGCCTATGTTTTAATGGAAATATTTTGGAAATAAAGAAAATAGGTACCAAAATAATTTGAGTTAAGTCTAATTGCTTATCGTCAGTAAAAGAGAAAAATTCGTACTTGGAAAGTAAAACGCCGTAGATCACAAACGTACCGCCTTCTGCGCACTTCATAGATAAACGATGACCCACTTACAGAGCATGAGAAATGAAAAAAATATTACAGAGGAAATGCCAAAAGGCCAAACATCAAAGGACAGTCCGCAATATATCGAAAAAACATACAGATTGCTCCGTCTATGGCGAGTGGCGACCCAATCAAATCCAAATTAAAAGTCGATGCCGTCGTGGAAACGGACAACCGTGTATGTGGCGTTTTGACTAAAACCGTTCCGTGTATCATTTGAAAGTCAAAAGCTACAAGCACTGGTTTTGGTATGGAAATGAAACAGTGTACAGTGAGCATCAAAAGTAGCGATCACACTAGGCGTCATAAATATCTACTTTTTTTTACTAGCATATTTGAGTGTCCCACTGCTGGGCATAGGCCTCTCCCCTTAATTTCCACGACTCTCAATTTGGTGCTTTCTCCGGCCAGTTGTTCAGGAAGCTGTCCAGGTCATCTCGCCATCTCCGTTTGGGCCTACCGCGGCCACGTCCCTCTACCGGCATCCACTTGGTGGCTAAGCTAGCCCACCTCTCCGGATGCATGCGGTAGACGTGACCGGCCCACTACCACTAATATCCACTAATACTATATCTACTAGCTAAACAAAAAGAGACATGTATCTAATCGGATGTGTATCTAATCATGTGTCGGAGAATGGCTAATTTGTGCCATCTATCGCCTTCAATAGGCGTTTAATCACGCAACCTTTGACAAATAGAGCAAACTAGGGTGTTACGTACACCTGAGTGGCGTTCGACGCAATTCCGCCAAGGCGTCATAGAGTGCGCTGTCAAAACAAATGCAATCGATAACAATTGAAGTTATGCTGTCAATCAATCTTCAGAAGGGGAACGAGGAAAATTAACGGGAGATGACGTTTGTGGCGGTTCCTGGGTCTAATCCACTGGTTTGCTTTGGTTAAGATGTGTAACTGATTTGTAATCAGTCTTGTCCAGTAAAGACTGCGAGTTGAATATGAAATATTTCATATTTCATTGAAAGCCCTCGTCATCCACGATTGAAGGTTCAGATGTGCTGCCGATAGTATGATACGCTCACAATTCCCGACATACAACATAGATACATAGATGTATGTATGTATGTGCTGCTAAGTTTAAGCAAGGTAAATACGCCAACTTTGGACCAGTGTATGACTTTGTTCCGGTTGCTGTCGAAACGGCTGGGCCATGGTACACCGAGGCCAAGAGACATTTTTTGGTGCTACAGTTGCTACACCACATTCATTTATAACATATAAATAATAAAATTACGGTATAAACATATTTCTTCAAATATGCATGGTACATACATTTCATCCTTGGTACAATGTCTCAAGGGCCTATTTTACATTTAAGCTAGTTATTAATTTATTTTAGTAATACCACTGTAAGTAGGTATATATCTTGTTTGTCAATAAATTATTATTTACCTTTCTTCAAATATTTCTCAAATTAAGGTTGTCCATAAACAGTGAATAGAATCAGGCGTTACTTTGCGGAAATCCATATTAACTAAAACCAAAAATATTACTTTGCTAATCCGCGAAATGATAACGTGCTAGTCAATCAGTGCTAACCCGTTATACTTACTTGCGTATTTTTTTTAATAAATTAATTGCATTCATTGCATGTAAAAAAATACGCAAGTAAGTATAACGGGTTAGCACTGATTGACTAGCACGTTATAAATTTATCAAACTCGATTAGCAAAGTAATATTTTTGGTTCTAGTTTGTCCATAAACGACTTGGAAGAACTGTTATAGGGATCATCATCATGATTATAATTGAGGCGAAGTTATCTGCTAAGGGCGAATTTACGGTACCTACTTATTTTTGCCAACTCTCATTTTAAATGAACTGACACATTGATAACGGGGTTCGACGATAATAAACACAAAAGCTAATATAGAACCTGCAGGATACAATGTTATAATACACAAGCCTACACCCTTTCCCCCTAAATCCGGAAATTGGGAATTAGACACCACCCCCAATAAATTGGACAAATATCGATCCCTGTCGACAATTACATCATCAAGTTAGTATCTGATACATGTATTCGGGTGTATTAGGGTATTGTGACAGGTTTTTAGGACGATTGGCTGCCCGATTAGAACTTTCAGATACGTCGAATATTACGTCTAGATACGATATGGATTCGATATGACAGTGCCAAAAGTGACGTTTTTGTTTGATGAAACGTCACATTTGACGCCGCCATACAATCGAAGTTTCGTTCTCATTTCAAAACGTCTTGCTGAAATGACATGAGACTTGGATTAGACATTCAAGTATCATATACATATGATAGTCAGATACTAGTTTTTTTTGCTGGGAATTGTAGTACATAGAAAATAGAGCGAGTAGTTTTACATGAAAAACTTCTAGAGTTGGACAAGACAAGTCTGCAACGATTTGATATATAAACGTCATCATTTCATAGAAGTTCAAGATAACACTTGCACTGCGTGTGCTATCAAAATCGTTTGGTCTAAGTCTACACGCTCTATCAGGTTTATCTTAATGCTGCCTATGTTTTGGAATGCAACATAAAGGATTCATGATATGAGTGTAGAATTGTAAATAAAATATTTTGAATGCATGTTTTTAGGAAACTTCAGTTTTCTAATAAAAATATTAATATTTTAAACATTTATTATCTATCCATGCGTTGATGCCGCACCCCATTATTTCTGCAGCAAAACTGACCTATAATCCCGATTGATTCAAAACCTGCTGTCACGGCGCGTTACATAAGCGGATTACCCATAACGAATGTTATACCCATAAGTAGATTTCAACTTGTTACCGTAAATTTTAACTAGACGGAAATTATTTGGAATGAGCAAAATATTTGAGCCCGAATTAACATAATCCTGGATAAAGGGTAGGGAAGTTCTAACGCTTGTTAGAGATGGGGTAAGGCTACGATAGGGATTGCTTGGACGTACTAATTTGAACGAGGGTAAGCGACTTGACATCGACCAGTGGTTAGCCTGCAGATTTTGAAAAGAGTTAGCGAAGCTGAGATCCTTATATTGCAAAAGCTGTAATACCTATACCTATCATTGTTCGTAGTTGAAACTAGGGGCCCGATTCGGATTTTGAAATAGATATCTACTAGATATCTTTTAGACGTCACCAAGATACGATAACGATATGTTTAAGATCTAACCTGTCAAATTTGACATTTATGCGATTCTGGAGATACTCTTGAACGATTTCCACAAGATATGACTTAGGGATCCAATTCACATCTAATAGATATCTAACACTACCTGACGTAAAAGTGACACTGGTTGCCCGAATTGAGCTGCAAAAGAGAACTAGTTGATATCTAAACTATAACGTATCTAGTACGTGTCGTCTCTTGTGAATATCTTGAAGTTCGAATTCGGCAGGATGCGGGGATATACAAAAATTGCAAAACTGCCATACGTACATACTTATATTCATTTAGATTTTAATGAACATAAGTTTCTTTATAATGTAACCAACTTAAATTTGGGACGAAAACAGAATTTTGTTTTATTTTTTCTAGAAACGAGATGCTTGATGTTATTGTAACTTAGGAAGCAATTAATTAGTTAGGTATCAGTTTAATATCCCATAACAATTCAATTCCATTGCAAGAAACATCCAAATCCAACAAAATATTTCAAAAACAGGTATTTTCACAGGTCCGCAAACATGCACTTACATCACTATTCCAAATTTTACCGAGTTCAAATTCCCAGAGTGTTTTGCCTACATCGCAAGTTTTCAGCGTTTTGAATAAAATAGTACTTATGTACCTACAATTTCGGGATGCTGAAAGTTAGCAAAGTCGGTGTTTGATGTTTTGAAGGTCATGCTTCAAGTGAACATGACGTATTTGGGCCTCGGTGTGCCGAGGCCTAAACCTTCATCAAAGATATGGGAAGACGATTGCGGGAAGGGGGCTGCGACCCTCGCTCTGGTTCTTTCCTTGTCCAACAATATATTTTTTTAGGATAATTAGTCCGTCTGTCTGTCTGCCTGTCATCAAACTGTATCTCATGAACCGTAATAGCTAGGAATTTAAAATTTCACAAATTATGTATTTCTGTTGCCGCTGCAATAACAACAAATAATAAAAACAAAATAAAATAAATATTTAAGTGGGGCTCCCATACAACAAACGTGATTTTTTGCCGTTTTTGCGTAATGGTACGTAACCCTTCGTGCGCGAGTCCGACTCGACGTCGCTTACGTAATGAGAGTTTTCAATAGCTTGCAGCAACTTATGATATAAGGTTAGATACCTACATTACATTTGTACTCACACGTCGCCTTTGATTTCCTTAACAACATAATAATAGAATCTTAAGCAAACATCAGATCAAACAAGATATAGCCGCAGGCAAAACAGTCAACCTTATTCGTACACAATAGCTTCTATATATAGTTTAATCCATTCTGTTTGACCTTTTGTATCTTTTGAATGTAAAGATTAGGCTTTTGTTTGATCGATTTTATTTTATCTGGAACAGAGTCGAGGTGAAGTTTGTTTTTAATTCTGACACCACTGTTACTATCTTGTTTCTCGTGCAGTACATTATCTTATATTTATTTAACCTTATTTTATATTAAAATGGCCTATGGTTATCAATATCACAAAAACTGAGCGTAAAGCTATTAACTGTGGAATGAACTATCGCCCGTGGTATTACTCTGTGCGTCATACTGGTAGTACTCCCATCTTAAATGCCAGCGATGCACTGGCGACCCCTCTGGTTTTGCGGGTGTCCATGTGCAACTTGAATTGCTTACCATCAGGCGATTCGAATGATCGTATGCCTGCAAAAATCTCAATATATGGGCGGATTGTGTTAATCACCCAGTATAATTATCTTCATCGAAATGTTTTGTTTTATTTTTTAAGACTAGTATAGTCGCCATGAGATATTGTATCGGAGTGGCCTAGGTGCTCAAAAATATCCGAACACGCACTCTAATGCCTCGCCTTGACAATAGAGGCGTGTTCAGATATTGGAGATCACCTCGGCCGCTCAGTTATATCTGATGGAGATAGTACAAATAAAAGGCAAGAAAAGTCGCGTAGCAATATCTTGTATGAAATAAGATAGGATCCTCTGTGCGCCAACCATTATTATTAAGTTCCTTTGAAGATAACGAATACTGTTAGATAGATGTACTTTGAAATAGGAGCTTAAAAAAAAAGCTAGAAAAAATGTTATTCTAACTAGTAAAAGTGTGACATAAGTGTGTGTTGAATGTTTGCTATTCAATAACGTAAAAACGGCTAAACATAATGTTGGGTCAATATCTGTTTTAGTTATTAAACCATAATGGTTAATGGTATTACATGGTAAGTAACAAAACCGGGCAAGTGCGAGTCGGACTCGCGCACGAAGGGTTCCGTACCATAATGCAAAAAAAAAAAAAAACAAAAAAAAAAGCAAAAAAAAAACGGTCACCCATCCAAGTACTGACCACTCCCGACGTTGCTTAACTTTGGTCAAAAATCACGTTTGTTGTATGGGGGCCCCATTTAAATCTTTATTTTATTCTGTTTTTAGTATTTGTTGTTATAGCGGCAACAGAAATACATCATCTGTGAAAATTTCAACTGTCTAGCTATCACGGTTCGTGAGATACAGCCTGGTGACAGACGGACGGACGGACGGACGGACGGACAGCGAAGTCTTAGTAATAGGGTCCCGTTTTACCCTTTGGGTACGGAACCCAATTAAGTAATATCTCCAATCACCAGATGTATTTCTAACTCGGAGTAATTAACAATGGAGCCGCCATTAACAGGCGTTCCCCTCTGTCGAAAATAGGCGGCCAATGGTCAACCACATGTCAACCATATGTATGGACTGACGTTTATCTGACATGACGTACCTATACATTTGATGTGCCCCTCCCCCGCAAAAAACGGCAGACTATTTTGTACCGAAAATTTTAGACATGGCGTCTCCGAAGATTTCTAAAGTTATTCTAGTTCGTTGATACTCGTACATATTTCTTCTTCTTCTTTTAAAATATTACTTCCATCCAGGGACCGGAACCGGTTACCTTAACCGGGGTTTTTCATAGGGTTATTTTAAAAGTGGTTATAAAAACCCCTACCATAACGGTAACCGTCTGATAAGGTAACACTTTGATTCGGTAACCGTATCAGATCGAGTTAACCTCGGTTACCGGTAACCGAAATAAAAACCCAGTCGATTCAGTTACCTCATAATAAGGTTTTGAACCAGTTCAAACGATTGTAATCTTTACGCACACTTAAATTGAACTTATTATTGAATAACCGTGGTTGGCATGGGCGGTCTATTAAGTCTCCAGCACAAACATGTTTTTTTGTCGGTAACTTCGCTTATTGTCAATTCAAACAATATTGTACTTTGAGTCCTTAAGCTAAAATTGAAAACATTATTGAGCGATTACAGTATTACTTTGGAGCGACAGCCGCAGCGCGGCCATTCCTTTGTTTATCTTTATACCTGTGTGTTCTTATTGTTTTTGTTCATTTCGGAGCAATTCTAGTTTGGAATTTTTAGAAAAGGGCTTGCTGCAAGTAAACACCATCCTATCCTAGCAATATCTGCTATTATTTAGTTATATTTTTAATGCTACTTAGATATTAGTTTTCTATTTTCGGGTTCGAACTTGGTATGTACATACAGAGTAAAGACTGATTTAAGGAAATATTTTAACCTAACTAGTAATTTTACTGGTAGGTAAGTATAGTTTATGTTTAGATAGAGTGATTAAATAAATCACTTTGTGATAAAGATACATGCGTTAGCGGATTGTGGTAGTGTGGTAGATATTTAACCATTGTTGACAAATGACATAATAGGTAGTTATTATGGGCTTATTTTATAATAAGCAACTACTTTTAAACGTTTTCAGATGCGGTGAGTTGTGTCAGCTAAAAGTCGTAATTTACCTTGTTTTGCTTAATGCAGCGAGCAGAATATATATATATTATCTATAGCAGTGATAACCTTATTTTAATACTTCAAATCTTTCATTAATACCAGAATTCATTATATTTATTGAGTATCTGTAACATTGGTACCTAGGTGAAATAATTTTGATTAAATTAAATAGATACATACTTAGTAAGCAGTGTTGGGCATTCAAGAATAAAATCATTATTTGAATAAGAATTCCTAAGAATAAAATCATGTTGATTTTATTTCCGTCAAAATTATTCCAATAATTTTGATCGGAAATAATAAACGTATGTGAACAAATTTAATAAGAATAATCTCATTCTTAATCAAGTAAATGTAATCATGATTTTATATTCTTAATAATATTCCTGGATTAAAATGCAGTCTGGGTGCCGTATAGATAGAAGTAAATAATAATAGTTTCTTGTCTAATTTATACCTAATTTTATTACTTTAATTTACTGCCGCATAGTCTTTGTGTTGGTCGATACCCGTATTGCTTTTAATGTGATAACTAAATCATCAGGTACAATTCAGCTGATCTGACCGGATGGTGGATAGCGAAATACTTCAATGGCTCACTGTGCCTAATTTAATGTAAAAAATAAAATACCGGCCAAGTGCGAGTAGGACTAGCGCAGGAAGGGTTCTGTACCATTGCGCAAAAAACAGCAAAGAAATCACGTTTGTTGTATGGGAGCCCAACTTATATATTTATAATATTCTGTTTTTAGTATTTGTTGTAATAGCGGCAACAGCAATACATAATCTGTGAAAATGTCAACTGCCTAGCTATCACGGTTCATGAGATACAGCCTAGTGACAGACAGACGGACAGCCGAGTCTTAGTAATAGGATCCCGTTTTTACCCTTTGGGTACGGAACCCTAAAAAAGGTGTTTTTAAAGGTATGATAAGGAATAGCTCGATATGGTGTATTCCTATTTCTCTCCGCCGGGCACAGATGGGAATAGGCATTAGTATGTAGTTTCAGTGTCCGAGTTACTACCGAGACTCATTGTGTTTTTAAAAGTTCAGCTGATATTTAAAATTTGCATTAATTATTAGACGGAAATCAATAGGTATTAATATCGTTTCACACACCGCCTACCGCACGTGTCTCAAATCAAATGCTGTCAAAAAATTCACCACGCCACGATTAAATCTTATTGTTATTGCCAATGAGTAATAAATGACGGTCTCAAGTGGAAACACGCCAAATAATACAATACAATAATTCATGCTGCGATCTGCGACTTTCTGCAAATCTAGTGATAAGCGTAGGACTCTTTTCTTACCTGCTGTAATTTGCTATCTCATTCACTTTCCGTATGTGTGAAAGAGATAGCATACGTAAGACCTCAAGGCTGATAAGAATAATAAACAAAATACATACTTAATTGGCAAAGGAATATACATTGAACCATCATAATTATAATTTCGCAGTTTACTTTTTATGTAGCTTCATTATCAAATTATCATCACCGTTTCGAAAGCTCCTAAAAAAAATGTACCTACCTATCTATCACAATCACAACTTTTACGCTAAATCATCAAATAAAAAAAAATTCAAATCAATCCGACCATTGAAAAGAGGAGTGAAATTTATTTTACAAATTATATACATTGTACTACAAAAGTTAACTTAATTCAGAATAACATTCTAATTGAATATAATGCAGAAAGTCGCAGGTCGCAGTATGAATAACTGAAACCACATACTAAACAATACATGAAATGAATGAAATGAACGAAATAAACACAATAAATACAATAAACAAAATAATCAAAATAAATAAATAATATTAATCAAATAAATAACATTAATAAAATGAATATTATTAATAAAATAAATTACATTAATAAAATGAATATCATTGATAAAATAAATAACATTTATAAAATAAATATTATTAATAAAATAAATAACATTAATGAAATAAATGAATTATAGTAAATAAATAAACAAAAAAGTAAAAAAAACAAAATTAAGAAAGTTAACAATTAATAAAACAACTATTTTTTTTAGTATTCTACTGACGGCACATCACTAAATACGGATGTTGCAAACGTATAAGCAACCGATAATAAAGGTTACCATAACCGAATAAAAACCTGTTAAAAACCCCTAACAAAAACCCTATCGCGATGGGGTTTTGAATTAACTCGGTTAAAGGTTAAGGTTACCGTTTCAATAAGCTTACCATTACAATCAGGTAACAGTATGATAGGGTTACCGAATGATACGGTAACCGAATCGATTGGGTTACCGAATGGATAGGATTAACCGTAAAGAGGGGTTTTCCGGTCCTTGCTTCCATCAAATTTATGATCATTTTAGTTTGTAGAGCATTGCGTTGTTCGGTAGTTGCTTTTAGTAAAGCGATAGCAGGCCTACAGACAGCCTCGTGGAACGCCGGCTGTTGACGAAATAATTATTAAACGCGTTTCAACATAAAAAAAAACACGAGACGCCATCACCGCTCTGGAGCTCAACCGACAGTGTCATACATCTTTCTAAACCCTCCAAATTCTGTATGTTCGTATGCTCATTAAAGTAAACTTATCCTTGATTGTAATCTGGTAGCGAGCACTTAATTAATGACCCCTTGGATTGAGCGGGTCGCGCTGATAAAGGTCTGCGGTTTTGATCTAACGAGTGAGTTGAGACGTTTCCAGTTTCCACACGCAAGGACAAAATTGGTCACTTTATATGGGGAAGTTTTATATGAACCGTAAACTTAGTCCTCTCCGTAAATTATGTGTACCTAACGCTGGTAGACAAGTGGTAAGAGCGTGCGACGTGCGACCTTCCATCCGGAGGTCACGGGTTCAAACCCCGGCTCGTACCAATGAGTTTATCGGAACTTACGTTCGGAATATCGTTTGATATTTACCAGTTCCTTTTTAGTGAAGGAAAACATCGTGAGGAAATCGGACTAATCCCTACAAGGCTTAGTTTCCCCTCTGGGTTGGAAGGCCAGATGGCAGTCGTTTTTATAAAGCTAGCGCCTACGCCAATTGTTGGGATTTGGTGCCAAGCGGACTCCAAGGTCCCATGAGCCGTGGCAAAAAGCCCGGACAACGCTAGGAAGATGATGGTGTGTCCTAACATATTATAGGTACAGTCCAAAAGTTTTAATTTATGACCCATTTTGTACCTTACCTTAACAATAGTATAAGGTCTCTAGCGACTTTCATATTAATTGTCACTGACAAGATACGAAATGGGTCATGAATGAATACTTCTGACCGTACAACCCGGTGTCTCACGTTTAAAAAAAAAAACACAAAATACAACAATGAGTCTGCATTACCTTTTAACTTGGTTTTAGTCGGAAAAGGATCATTGACGAATTTCCGTCATTACGATAATGACTTAAAAACTACGAGGTTACGTCGCGGGTCGATGCGTCGGATTTGCGTTGCCTTACACTGCTGACCAGCAGCTAAAGCTAAAAAAAAATTCATTGTATATTTGGTTTTACCGTTCTGTTGCCATGCATGATTTATGTATCCATGCCATATTGCAGCTTTCTAGCACTAAGGATCAGGGTGCGAAGCCGCGTACGGACAGACAGACGGACATGGTGAAACTATAAGGGTTCCTAGTTGACTACGAAACCCTAAAAAGACACAGGAGGTTTATCGAGTACTTCGAAAATTTTAACGAGTGTATCGCCTATCTCTGTTAGTTCAGCAAACGATTAATAAATGGATTTGAAAGCTTAATTCTTTGTTGGATCTTTACAGGCAAATTTGAACCTTCTATTTCTTGAAAGCTGCATGTTGGAAGCGTTAGTAAAATATATAAAAATCTTTAACTATTAATAATATAGCTAATTGTCCACAAGAAAGCTCGTTTTTCCGAACTTTGTTGACCCGGGTAGCTTCTGAGTAGTGAACGAAATGTTTTCTTTTAGGTTCAATCCCGTTTCACTTGACACTTTGTTTACAAACAAAAACAAATGAAATCGCAGCATCGGCAAATCGTGACTACTTTGAAAAAATCTCGTATCTCACCCTGATACTCAAAGTTGAAAGGCAGTAACTCTGTATGCATCATATACATAGATACCACATTTTTCTTTTGATTGACAGAACAAGATTTTATTTCAAAGTAGTGCCGAAATATATACAAGTACATATTTTCCGATGCGTCTCAAAACATTTATACGTAGGCGTCGATACGAATGATGGTTGTGAGCATTGTAAACGCACCATGACTGTGTAACGTTATTATTGTGATTACATCCGCCATTGAGCTGTCAGTTGTGAACCAAACCACGAGTTACAAAATGCCTGCTTTACCCGTTTGCCTAGTGGTTGTAGGTATTCATTATCACTACACAGACACCTTTGAGTCATTATAAGGTCCTTTTTAGGGTTGCGTACCCAAAGGGTAAAAACGGGAGCCTATTACTAAGACTCCACTGTCCGTCTGTCCATCTGTCCGTCTGTATATCGGTCTGTGGCCGACTGTATCTCATGAACAATGGCTAGACAGTTGAAATTTTCACAGATGACGTATTTATGTTGCCGCTATAACAACAAATAGGTCCTAAAAAGTGTGGATCCCTCGGTGAGAGTTGTGTTTTTTATTTGGTGCAGTGTTGCTGCAGACGCAGGTTACTGCAAGAAAAGGTGATGCGTCAAAAGTATCTACACTATCTACCATCCTCTAAGCCCTCCACATTTTTTTTTATTATGTAAAGCAATTATGCCGAGGCCACACTAACACAAACTTTATAAAACAAAGTCCCCGTCGCAACTGTCTGTTTGTGCGTTTGTTCGCGATAAACTCAAAAACTCAAATGAATTTTCATGCGGTTTTCACCTATCAATAGAGTGATTCTTAAGGAAGGTTTACTTGTATAATTTGTTAACCCGTGCGAAGCCGGGGCGGGTCGCTAGTTAGTTTTAAATTCAACAATCTAACCCAATATCATCAAGTAATTTGACCTATCATCGTCTTATTGTTCGAGCCCCACAATACACGTGCATGTTGTGACATGTCCGCCATTGTGCCGCCATGTTGGATTGTCTTACATAGTAAGGGCTGTAGTGGCAGCAAGACCTTGCACTTTTGTCCAAATGCCGCATTAGAACTTTAAGATGCGTCAATTAATAGCTCATACAAGACAGTGTATTACGGTGATTTTATTAGCTCTTGTAAAGCGACAGCTGGACTTTACAAGTAGCACGTGGACTACCGGCTGTTAACTCCACAATGGTGGTTAAGTGCGTTTCAAGATGAATTATCCATTCACTGCGCACTACACTATCGATATTACACTTTAAACAATATTAATGAGCAAAAAACAAAAGAATTAATCACGAGGCGTGACTATCAAGATGGCGCTCGAACCGGAAGTCCGTCAATTCTATCTAGTAATGATATTGATTAGATGTGTCAGAGTCAAAAGTGACGTTTTTGTTCGAAGAAACGTCACATTTGACACTGTTGCGTCACTACTATCATGTTTTAATACTTAAATGAGGCTGTGCTTTAGTTCATACCTACATTAAAAAACTGTTGGAGCACAACAACAACTGACAACAACAGGAACGTAGTCACTTAACTTCAAACTCGGATAAATCCATCTGTCAGATTATGCGATATCACTACACCTTATAATTCAGTGTGGGTTTTTTTTTTTATTTATATGTTATTAGTATGTTTTTTTTTGTTTTCCTTTTCTTTCGTTGTTGTTCAGTATGTATAAATTTTAGTGTCTCTCTCTTTTTAGGGTTCCGTACCCAAAGGGTAAAACGGGACCCTATTACTAAGACTTCGCTGTCCGTCCGTCCGTCCGTCCGTCACCAGGCTGTATCTCACGAACCGTGATAGCTAGACAGTTGAAATTTTCACAGATGATGTATTTCTGTTGCCGCTATAACAACAAATACTAAAAACAGAATAAAATAAAGATTTAAATGGGGCTCCCATACAACAAACGTGATTTTTGACCAAAGTTAAGCAACGTCGGGAGTGGTCAGTACTTGGATGGGTGACCGTTTTTTTTTTGTTTTTTTTTCGTTTTTTTTTTGCATTATGGTACGGAACCCTTCGTGCGCGAGTCCGACTCGCACTTGCCCGGTTTTTTTTTATGTCTGTTTTTTGTGTCGCTGGCGTATGTGTTGTCGTCTCATAGTTTTAAGTCAGGTCCCCACTGAAAACCAGCGCCACGGATTGCCGCGGCATTATGCTGAGTGGGGTCCTATTTTAGCGTCCAATGTTTTTTATGTTTGTATGTCTTTATTTTCTAGATGTAATATGTTGTGGCGTTAAATAAATGTATTTTCTTTCTTTCTTTCTTTATAAAATTAAGTCCCCCGCCGTGTCTCTCTTTTTGTGTGTTTGTATATTCGCGATAAACTCAAAAACTACTGAATGGATTTTCATGCGGTTTTCACTTATCAATAGAGTGATTCCTGAGGAAGGTTTAGGTGTATAATTTGTTAACCGGGCGAAGCCGGGGCTGATCTGAGAGGGTCAACTGGATTTACCCGAGTTTGAAGTTAAGAGACACAATTACCCAGTGAGAGCAAACTACATTTTCACCTCAGCAGCTCGAACAAGGGTACTTTGCTTCTTAAAAACAGTGAGCAAAATGCGATTTTGCTCACTGAGTCATTTTGTCTCACTCAGTGAGCAAAATGTCATTTTGCTCACTGAGTGTGTCTCAGTCAGTGAGCAAAATGCGATTTTGCTCACTTAGTGAGACAAACTTACATTTAAGTTACCTTTATAGTCAAATGTCATTTCAACATGCGGGGTCTAATACAAGTTCGATATACTGGGGTTCTATTATCTCTGTCCCTCTAGGTATGGCGCCACTGTGCAGCAGACGTTTAAATTTAAAGGCTCCTCCGTATTTTAATTTATTTAATTGAATTAATACATTTACGCTATTTCGTTTGTTATTAAACAATTACTTTGTATACAAATAAGTGATTAAGTTATAAAAACAATAACAAAAACGTTGTTATCAATGGCGAAACAAGTGACACAGGCAGCGGCCGTTACAAGGTTGGTGGAAGATGTAGCTAATCTAAAGAATCTAATACAAGACATGAAAGAGCAGATTACTTCTTGCTGTGGTGTTATAAATGGACAAAATAAGCTACTTACATATCAGAGTAGATGTCTTCAAAAAATCTTGGGCACTCTCACTAACACCAATATAGATTTGCCCTTGACTAGTACGCAAGAAGCACTAAATCAGTCCGGTCCGGAAGGATTTATATTCCTTCAAGATGATTTGCCACTGGATATCCAAAATGAAGATCTGATATCATCACCAGCACCACCTCCAACCCAGCCTGTCTCTGTTGCCGTGACCCCTGGGCATGAGAGCCCTATCCTTCCAGTTCAGAAGCCAGCAGATCCAAAGCCGTCGGTGAAGTCTGGTGCCCAACAGCCAGATCCAGCACCCACAAAACCTGACCATGTGACTGAGACACGCCGATCTCGACCGCGTCGTGGAGTTGGTTCATCGACCCAAAGTAAGACGTGCGCCACAAAAAAGGCTGACTGTCCTCCAACGGCCCCTGCTGTAAGTAGCCCCGGGATATCGCCAGCGCTGTTGCCGCCCGCCACTGGTCCGGTGCCACAGTCTCCCTGCACCTCTGGCCTGCGTGCTGCGGGCCCTCGCGTGGTCAGCCTGCACGTATATAACCTCAGCGAGGAAACCACCACGGAGGATGTCGTGCGCCACGTCCAGACCAGCATGGGTATCGCAGCACCAGTGTGCCAGCAACTGGTGGTCACTCGTGGAAACTACACTTCGTTCCGCCTAGATGTGCCAGCTGACAAGGTGAAAACCGCCAAGAATGTTGCCAATTGGCCGTCGGGGGTTGGAGTACGATATTTTAACGTCGTACAACCAAAAAACTCCAATGCACAACGCGAAATCACGACAACACGGTAACAACAAAATTCACAATCATTCACCAAAACGTACGATCGATTTGTGGAAAAATTTCACTACTTGAACTATTATGCTTTGATGAAAACCCAGATGTACTTGGATTAAGCGAAATTTGGTGTAATAAAAGTGAATTGGAGCGCGTTAGGTTAGGTGGGTACACGCTCGCGAACGGCTACTGCCGCGCTCGCGCCGGCGCGCACGGTGGGGTAGCTATTTTCTTACGCGACAATATACAATATAAGTTACGAAATGACCTACATAACCTATGTGTTCCATATCACATAGAATTCACTGCAATTGAAATACCATATTACCATATGATTATTATTGTATTGTATAGGACATGTAATGGCGACATTGATATTTATTTAGAACGTATTGAATTATTATTAAATAAGCTAACTGACGAAAATAAAAAGTACCTCATTGTTGGCGATCAAAATGTGGATTATCTATCTGACAATAGTTCAAAAAGGCGGGTGGATGACGTACTTAATTCTTTTGGTTGTATAAATCTTGTAACTTTTCCAACTCGCGTTACGGACGACTCTGCCTCGTCCATTGACTGCGGATTAGCTAACTACGCGCGCGAGCATCTCACAGTAACAGCAGTGGATACCGCTATAAGTGATCACAACGCGCAGCGGTATGTGTTTACTATAGAAAAGTTAGACACCAAAGCGAATACGACAATGGAACGCCGATTATTCAATAGCCAATCTATTTATGCATTTTACACTGACATTTCATATTACAATTTTAATTATATTTATGATAGTACTATTGACATTAACTATAAATTTGATAAATTATTTAATATATTGACATATTATATAGACTTACATTTTCCAATTAAGACATTGAAGTTAAGACAGAAATGAACTGTTCCATGGGCGACAGACGAACTGTTTGGATATATGCAAAGGCACCGCGACCTTCATGAGATATTGCGCCAATATCCTGACAACCAAATCATATCAGACTGCATAAAGCATTACTCGCAATTAATCAAGTCAGAGACATTACGAGCCCGTCAACAATATGTTGAAACTAGACTGGCGGAAAGTAAAAATCCATCTAAAGAGATATGGAGGATTGTTAACGAAGAGGTCGGCGTGAAAAAATGCACCCAAACCGTTACTCTAAAAAAACCTGACGGGACCGATTACATGTCTCATGAGGAAATCCCTAATGCATTTAATTCTTACTTTTTAAACATAGCTTCGAAATACGTGATAAACAGCGATGAGTCATTATCCAAACAGTACGTCAGTAGGCACTTGGATGGCTCTGATATACCGACATTCACTTTTCCTGTCGTAACACGTGAACTGCTAGACAAGACGATTAAGTCTATGTTAAACACCAGGACTACAGTTGACGTTTATGACATATCTTTAAACATTATATTAAGTATATGGCCTATTTTATCTGACATTTTAGAATTTCTATTAAATGACATGTTTCTAGTTGGTACATACCCAAGTGTTCTTAAAAGTACACGAGTATGCCCTGTATATAAAGGGAAAGGAGACAAGAGTGATGTAAACAACTATAGACCCATAACCATCGTGCCTACCATCTCAAAGCTGGTGGAGTCCATTCTATCATCTTCCCTAATGGCCCACTTGGAATCAAATAAGCTACTTACTGACCATCAGTACGCATACAGGCAAAAAAGATCCACCACCATGGCGGCACATAAGATGGTAGACTGTATTACGACTGGTCTAGATGATAGGTACAAAATAGCGGGCATACTGTGCGATCTTTCGAAAGCATTCGATGTAATAAATCATAAATTGCTTCTAAATAAGTTAAGTATGTACGGCATTACTGATTCCGCTCTAAGTTTGTTTGCATCATTCTTGTCTAGCCGTAAGCAGGTGGTCAAAATGTCCATAGGTGGCAAAACAGTGTCTTCAGTCACTGGTTTTGTCAATTTGGGCATCCCTCAAGGGTCGGCAACTGGCAACACGTTATTTTTATTATTTATTAATGACCTCCCGTCGGCAATTACGAGTGGCAATTCTATTCTATTTGCGGATGATACAACAGTCATCGTCAACGCAAAAACGCACACGCAGCTTGCTGAACAAATTCACGAAGCAAGTGACCAACTGCAAACGTGGTTTTCCTCTAACGGCCTGCTCTTAAATATGGCCAAATCACATGTTATGATTTTTTCAGGACGTAACGCTGAAGTGCCACCGTGTATTGCTGACGGGCCTATGCCTATATGTAATGAGACCAAATTTCTAGGTTTTACACTTGACTCAAATCTGCATTGGAAGTGCCATGTTGACGGGCTATGTAATAGGTTGAGTAGTGCTATTTTTGCTATAAAAAAACTACAACCATTGATATCTAGGAAGTCACTGAAGGCCGTATATTTCTCGCATTTTCACTCCTTAATGTCATATGGTACGGTTATTTGGGGCAATTCCACGGATGCAAATCGCGTACTAATACTCCAGAAACGTGCGATACGGTTACTGGCAGGAGTTAAACCCAGGCACCCTTGTAAGGAACTATTTAAGCAAAATCGAATAATGTCGCACTACTCACTATACATATTCGAAGTATTGATGTTCGTTAGAAAAAACTTGCCACTGTTTAAACGTGTTGAGGTCACGGGCAAAATAATCAGATCCACGGGGAGACTCAGAACAGTGCCGCGACGCATGGCACTTTCATGCAAAAACCCGCGAGTAATCGGCCCGACATACTACGAGCGTCTACCCGCTGAATTACGAACGGAAACATCTGACGAAACATTTGAACGTCAACTGAGAGTCCTTTTATTGGATAATCCACTTTATTCTGTAAATGAGTATATGACCCTGACATTTTAAATTGAAAATTGAATCGTATAAATTTGACATGTTCTCAGTTATTGATTTATGTATATTGTAATATGTACCTAGTATTTTATTTAGAACATGACGATCATTAAGAGATACTCGTACTAAGTTATTACCGTATTTTGTTTTGACATGAATGGATAAATTGTTGACATAAGATTAATTATTGCAAGACATTTTTTAATTTGTATGTATTCAATAATATTATGTAAATATGAATGACGATCATAATATAAATTCGTGTAGATTAGTCTAGCATAATTTATAATGTAATTTAATATTATGAGAATAAATATCTAAATCTAAAATCTAAATCTATGTTCTCACTGCTTAGGGTGAAAATTTGTGTACTACACGAGATCAAAGTTATTTACATCTCGTGCGCTTTTGAATCCCTTACTACGCTCAAGATTCTAAATTAGTAGAATCTTTCGCTTGCACGGGACTCAAAATAAGCACTCGAAGAAATATCAAACTTTGATCTCTTGTTGTACAAATAACTATTACACTACTGTTACACCAAGTTTACTGTGTCATGTACTTATAACGCCATGACGCAAGCGTTGAAAGTTTATAAAATAACTATTGACAGATTGACAAGTGACATGGCACTTGCTGCGTCATGATTGGATTAACTCAATCAAACATGTGTTAATGGTTAGTGTTATATTAATTTGACTATGATTTTTATCGCTTCTGTCTGCGGGGTACTTAACCTTTTATTTGATATTATGTTAAGAGAAGAATACTTAAGAGCAGTGAAAACGAGTCATTTGATAGGTGTAGGAATTTATATATAGTTTGTCAAAGGACTCACTCTAAAAAAAATTTGGTTGGCCCTATCAATATTTTGATAGTCGTAATCAAGCATCTTGATTCCATACGAGCCTAACAAGGACTTCGACATTTCAAATAAGGTAATTCTGATTGATTTTACTATTGCTATGTAACTGAGCCAACTAAGATCTTGTTCAATATATACATGAAAAAGAATTATGCTAACTAATTGACCCTAGTAAGATCAACTAAGCTTGATATTTATTGAATCAACCTACGTTACATAATTATTTATGTCAACAAGTTAATAATAGATGCAAGGTATACAATTGTTAGGATTAATCAATACCTACTTTATTAGTTCAATCACAGATACACTTATTGTTTTAAGTAATCAGCTTTCATTGATTTATATAAGATCGTAATTGTTGTAATTAACTTAACGTCAACTAAGAAGAAACTGCTCTTAGTTGGTCTTCATTTTTTAGAGTGCTGTCTCATTTCAATCATAGACAGAGAGAATCATACTATCTTTGTCTTACACTAGTACTAGCATCCAATAGAAAAGGATGACTAGTTTTCCTGGTTCTTACTGACTGACAAATTGGTTTGACCAACTATAAGTACCTATGTCGTGGCCAGCCGGCGTATTATGGATGGTTTTATCAACGTGATAAAATAACTGTCACCTTTTAACACCGCGGGATAGAAAGTGACGGACACCGTTTTATCACGCTGTCACGTAGACATAGAACGACCATCATATCCATACTGATCATAGATTTTTATCATTTCTTGAAATGCCATTTTAGAATTGATTACTTCATGAAATGGTTAGGTTAGGTTTGATTTTTTCATCATGTGGCCAACCGATTTCATGATCTGATTGCAACATCATGAAATTATCAACTCTAATTTATTTGTACCTACCTATTACAATTTAATTTCTAGCAACGAATATTAGTACCAGACATAGAAATATATTAGGTAGGTACTTTAATGTTCATGTAAAATTTCATGATATCTTAAAATTTTACCCACCTCACTGACATGACATAATTTTGTTAATTTCCGCTACCTAATGGATGTCTGGAAGAGATCGCTTTTTAGCGATAAGACCGCCTGTTGTTAACCTCTTCTTTTCTGTATTCTTTGTATTGTTTTCTGTACAATAAAGAGTACCTCAAAAATGTTCATGTGACTCTTATAGACTATTCATATAAAGTTTTAGGTATTTTTTAGGGTTCCGTACCTCAAAAGGAAAAAATGGAACCCTTATAGGATCACTCGTGCGTCTGTCTGTCTGTCCGACCATTCCCCCCTTTATCTCTGAAACTACTGGGCCTAATATATTGAAAAATACACAAATTAGTACTTTACCTATAGATGACAGGAAAACCTATTAGAAATGTGCAGTCAAGTGTGAGTCGGACTTATGTACGGAACCCTTGCAACGGGAATCCGACTCACACTTGACCGGTTTTTTATAACCAGGATATTATTAATTTAGAGTTTTATCGATCTTAATTATTTGTTAGTTTGCTTACTGTATTTAGCTACAATGTAATTTAACTTAATATTAATTAATAATATTTAAGGTTGTTTAAATATTAGCATACCCACAAAGAATATCTCGATTTAGCATAAAAAAGTAAACCTTTTAAAACCGACTGACAGCGACAGCCAAACATACTTAAATATGTATAACTAAAATACCAGGCAAGCATAAATTCTAACAATAATTCCTTAAGGCTTAAGCGCGGGGCCACTAAAACTGCTGGTTTACCCCTTTCATGGGCCCCATTACGTTTTAATCAGCCCCTGACTAATTAATTAGGGTCAAAGGTGCGATATAAGCTGCTCAGTTTTATAATAATTTTAATGGGAGACCGTTCTCACGGCGGCTTAAGAGAACTATGCAGAATATACAGGGTGGAACGGAAATGAAATCGTTGAGCTTAAAAAAATAGCGATGTTATCCAAAATCATTAAATGGAAATCACCGTCAAGATTATATTCTAAAACTTAAACATATTTATAACGTTTTAAGTGTTGGGATTATTACGGTAGCACATATATATTTTTGATTTATTCGATTGAATTTAATCAGTACGGATATGATGGTCGTTATTGTCTACGTGACAGCGTGATAAAACGGTGTCCGTCACTTTCTATCCCATGGTGTTAAAAAGTGACAGTTATCTTATCACGTGGATAAATATGGATAAAGCCATCCATAATACGCCGGCTAAAGTCTTCTTCTTCCTCGCGTTATCCACAGCCTCAAATATTGCCACGGCTCATGGGAGCCTGGGGTCCGCTTGACAACTAATCCCAGGAATTGCCGTAGGTACTAGTTTTTATGAAAGCGACTGCCATCTGACCTGAATCTGAATTTAATCAGAAGTGATTATCCTAAATTGCTCCTGCATTATAAACTTTTGGAGGACACGGACCAATTTCCTTTTATTAAGTGGTCCCCTTTGATCCTCAAAGTTACAGACATTTGTTTTATAAATAAAATGACAATTTGTACAAATTAGGTTACCGCCTTCAAATAAATAACCTTTATGTTTCGACCTCTGTAGTTTGACTTTTTAACATGTTTACTATGTAAATGTTAGGTCTAAAATTAAACCTATACTAAATAAAACAGTAATTATTTATGAAATGTAGAAAGTTGAAGTTCTAGTTTACTTTATATTCTTTGAAACAATTCTTTCCAGTGGAATCTAGAAGGTTTTGAACTAAATTTAGTTCAGGTATTTATTTATACTTCGATATCATAATATTCATAATACAAATCAAACGCGCACATTGCATTGTATTACTAGTTTTTTTAGGGTTCCGTACCCAAAGGCTAAAAACGGGACCCTATTAAGACCCCACTGTCCGTCTGTCCGTCACCAGGCTGTATCTCATGAACCGAGACAGTTGAAATTTTCACAGATGATGTATTTCTGTTGCCGCTATAATAAAAAAATATTAAAAAGTACGGAACCCTCGGTAGGCGAGTCAGACTCGCACTTGTCTGGTTTTTTACCACGGTAACAATTAATCGTAATAACATTGACTTATACTTTTCTTCAAAGTCTCCATTATGTGTCGTTTTTAATGACACGTCAATTCCACCCTGTATTTTTCTAAATAAATATTACGAGCCGATTACTAGAATTGATTTATGAGTATCATTTCAATTCTAATAGTTTCACTTTTATAAGCGCCCACACCTAGCCTGAAGTTACTTGAGTTATTAAGGTACTGGTTATATTCAAAATTCGAATGTACAGCCAACGTCAAAGATATATTTACATTTTTTCACCTTACTATTTAGTAATAAGGGGAAAAATTTAAACATATCTTTGACTTCAACCGTTTACACAGGGTGGACCATTTCTAGAGACTGAGGTGAAAGGATAGTGTTAACTAAGTGATCTACAATCGAGTTATAATAATCGTAAAGCTGGTTTTAAAAGTAAACCAAAATCAATAAATGAAATATTTTTATATCAGTGAAAACCCTACAAAGTTATTCACATTTTAAATTTTAAATTGACACAATGTCATGTCATTCAATAGGATCTACTTGCTAGGGTTGAAACATACAGATTTTCGCACTAATGTCTAAAAAACTGTATCTCAAAAACGGTTAAAAATATTAACGTGATTAATAAGTGAAAAATAAAGTACGTAGCCTAAACAATTCCCCGTTTTCGTAAAAGTCCCTCGTTCTGTTCCACCCGATATAATAATACGCAAGTCACACAACGTATTCTACGTTTGTTTTGTGTCTATATTATGTGTACAGAACTCAGCCAGACAGATAATTAATGTAAGAAGGTTATCCAAAGTGTTTATATCTAAGTAAAAGTGGTGTTTTTGTTACGTCTGTAAACCGATCCGGCCACAGAGTAATGAAGCACAGAGTGTACTATCTAAACAAATTACGTAGCTGTTTATTACACAGGACTATTCGGATTTCGAGATAATCACAAGATCTTGAGGCGATTTAGAGATCAACTAGGTCTACATTAGATATCGACTAGATGTGACTTGGATATCTAAGTCATAACTTGTCGAAATCGTTCAAGAGGACCTCCAGAATCGCGGAAACGTCAAATTTGACATATCTATCTTACAAATATATTTAAATTATCCGTATCGTAACTTGTTGAAGTATAGTAGAAATCTAATTCATTTTCCGAATCTCGAAATCCGAATAGGCCTGTTTGTGTCTTGCCAGGTTAAGACAGGTGAACTTGATAACACGTAGCTCAACGTCTGCTTACGAAAAAGATGTAACTTTTGTTACAATCTTGAGACTTAAGAGGAAAGGGGTTGGCCGTTTCTCCGTACAAACGTTGTCCCCATTTTCCTCTCTGGATATTGACATTATGGAAAATATTTTTACATAATTTGATGTATATTAACCATAGCTATACCCCTACGTTTATCATTTTTCGATTTTTTTATTATTGTAAAAATTAGGAGCGAAAAACAATTTTCATACAAAATTTTAAATCCTCCTAACTCTTATAATAATTTAAAAATTCGAACAAATCTAATGTAGGGACATGACTGTGGTTGATATACAAAAAATTGTGTCAAAATATTTTCAATAATGTTAATATTCAGAGAGGAAAATTAGGACTACGTTTGTATGAAAAGGCAATTTCGCACGAGTCCACCACTTTCGTCTTAAGCCATTTTTGAGACGCAGTCTTGTGTAAGTACATTCTAAAATAATGGTTTGCTATAATTTAGTGTGATCTTTTAGAACTTTCAGAGCTTGAGTTGTTTTTATCTGTCTATATAGGTATAACACTCATCGAAAATAACAGAGGAAGTTCCAATGTATTAATGTAATACACATACATAATTAAAAATTGTATTGGAATTGAACATTGTTTCCAAAAAGGATATTGAAATATTGTAGTCCGACTCAAGCTCAAAGCAGAATCCCATGTCACATTATCTACTATTGTATTATTATTCCTTTCTCATCTCATGGGAGCCTGAGCTCCGCTTGACAACTAATTCCAAGAATTGGCGTCGTGAAATGAACTAGGCTATTTGCTGAAAGCGATGGACTATATTATTGCTTTATGATATTATTATTTGTCATTGGGCTAACGTGGGGACTATAGCCCAAGCCTTCACGCGCATGAGAGGAAGCCTGTGCCCAGCAATGGGACGTATAGAGGCTGAAATTATTATGATATTATATACATTTTCGTGAATCTTCAAACTATATCGCCATTTCACTCACGACCCAAGGACAAGAAAAAGGTTAAGCCAAGCAACGCGGGGCCATCCGTCAATATTTACTTTTGGACCAGCCAATCTCTGAGTTTGCTTTGTATTTTCGCTCCTCTAAGGATGTGCGTTGGCGTTTGATTTTGAGGGTGTTGAATTTTAATGTAGCATTATATATACCTACTTATTTTTATGTATTTTAGTTTTTCTATTTGTTTAGATTGATATTGAAATTTGACAAGCTTTTAGTGAACTTGCAATGTTTATATGTAGGATGTATTTATGTATATTCGGGTTATATTTTGCAAGCAAATTAGATCAACTTCCCATTATTCGATTGAGCTATACTCGTACTTCAAATATGTATATAAGTTGGGTGACTATTTAATGCAATATTATGGTACCATTGAGCTAATCTGATGATATCCATGCGTAGTCCTCCATGCGTAGGGACACTGTGATAAAACAACGCAACCTAATTGTGTGCTGGTTTTTTATAATGGTCTCGATAATCATTAGTTTCCCGTTCAAAGAAAAGTACAGTGAACGATAAAAATCCTATCAAATATGAATTTATTCACAAATAAAATAATTTCAATTAAATCTCGACAGTTATGTTACAAGCCTAACGCATACGTTTGTCCGCGTTCATAGGTTGATTTAAAAGGTGTGAAACAGGTAAATATTCTTTTCACACCAGCAGCTTAAACAAGCATAGGTACTTTGCTGCTAGAAACGGCCAAAACCCAGAATCTTTCGCTTGCACGACGACAAACATCGTACTCAAAGCAAACACCAACTTTGCTGAGGGTAAGGTTAGAGTGGAAAACATCAAAAAACATCTTGTGTCCCAACTCTATTTTACATCCAAGAATTCCGTATGTATCTATATAATATGTCAGCCGTAACTGTTCGTGTCCCCTATTTGTCTTTTCAAATGTGCTTCCTACTTTTTTATTTTTCTTTGTGTCCCAAATTTGATTTTTTTAATTTAAAAGTTTGAGTGACAATTTAGGACAGGTATGAATAATATGTTTAGAAGACAACGGTTTAGCTCACTTGAATTTTTAGTCGCTATTGGCGACATCTTTCGAGCCGAGCATGTTTGAACGAGTGAGGAGGCGGAGGTGCAGCCGCCGCGAGCACTCGAGCCTGAGGAAGGACTCCCGACCGGCACGAAATATGTCGCCAATAGCGACTAAATATTCGAGTGAGTGAAACCGTTGTCGTTTAAAATCTAGTCTCACGAAAGTTTAATTTCGAGGTATGAATATAATAACCGTTTTTTGTAACAAGTTGTTTTTAAATTCCTTTTAGTTCATAGGTATATTATAATAATGTTCGTAATCTACGTACAGTCAGCATTAATAGCAGCGGACGAACCAACTCGGCAAAACAACTGCCATGTCCAATTGTTATACATATAACTCTTCTTGTTAAGTTATTATAAAAGAATATTTTTAACGCGTACTAAGTCCTATCCGCTATTTTTGATGCTGCCTGACTAACGTTTTCTTTACTTTTTTTATAAAAATATGGGTTTACGCTTAAAATATCTGAGCATAAAATAGAAATGTAATATTTTTACCAAAAAAAATATTAGATTAAACGTATATTATTATCAATATATAGCATTAATTGCAGCCCTTAGCAACGTTTATTCCGTCCATAATGTTAGTTTTACAAAGCGTTCTACTTTATTCCACGAAAAAAAATTGCATAAACGAAAATTCCTCTCTTCAAAGTGCAGTTCTTTGAAACATACCTCAGCTATTTATAGGAATTCGTAGAACTGAATTATTAAAAAAAACATAGGCATCTTTAAAATACCTTTTAGATACGGAACCCTAAAAAGATCGACACGACGAATATTTCCATGTCGATTTTAATTTATATTCAAGTCGTAATTACTCATTTTAATTAATTTCCTTTTACTTTGTACAAAAATTAATGACCTGGAGGTCCTGGAGGCCAATTTAATCTTGCATTTTTACATCAAAATGACATCTAAATGATGTCGTCGTCGTGTCGTGTCGTGATACAGTCAGCAGCAGAAGTTGCTAAACGGGCGAGGTGTTCACAATTACCTTGACACGCTCTTATACCCTTAACAATGAAGTCGCGTCAAGATTATTTTGAACACCTCGCCCGTTTAGCAACTTCTGCTGCTGACTGTACAACAACGCTATTAATTACTTTTTATGTTTTTTTTTTAATAACTATGCCATTCAGGGAGTTTAAACAAACACGTGTAGACATGTAAAAGTGCTTGAAAATAATGTCGGAGGCCTATATTTTAGACATACCTATGAACAAATAAACACCTACAATACGTGTAAGTGGTGTAAACAACCTAACAATTTCGTGTCGATGTCGGATCACGCCTATTCTAATTAGAATTCACTTATCATTTATAGAAGACTAGTCGAAAGCGATTCGAAAGTAAAATGTCGAATGTTAAAGAAAATACACACACATAGGTAAGCAATTTAGTGTAAAAATTGGTAAATTTTTAACTAAGTGTAAGTTTCGGCGCCGCCAAAAGGTTCGGCAGTTTTGTGGCTGAAACCGAATCTTCAACCGAAACTTGATTTTAGTAGTAGTAGTAAAACACTTTATTGTACAAAAAGAAACATAAAACAGGAAAAAACGCACATAATTAGTACAAAGACCAATTTATCCCTTTAAGGTATCTCATCGTTTCTCTTCTGTTTATACTGAAACCTGCCGAAACCGAAACTTCGGACAGTAAAACCCACGTCGGTTACGCTCTTTTGAAAATGGAACATCGACGCCATTTTGCAACTACCACGGCCAATGAAGCGGCAGATCCCTGAGGAGACTACACCTCGCCCGTGGCGGTTATTGGGTAGGAGAGTCGGTTGATCGGAGGAGCCATTTTTAATTGGAAAATGTTGACCACATTTTTGATTTACTGTTCGAAATCGAAATCTGACAGATCAGTATCGTATCGCTGGGACATCTTATAAGCATTTGTTCGAATCGGACCGTTAATCACAAATCTACCAGCTGGTATTTTTGCATAATTAACACGTTTTTTCATCTTCTGTTACATAATTATTAACCGGTAACCTTTCCCACACCATTTTCTAGGTAATTATGCTAAAATATATTTTTTAATACAGTTGCTCAAAAAGTGCTACTTTACGTAGCTGTTTAGCGTGCGGAAAGTTGGTTATCTCGAACTAGTGCTTTTTACTTTTCCAATTTTTTTAAATTTATACTTGTTCCAATTCACGACTACTTATTGATGAGTGTTAATATTAGTTTCCTTTAGTCGTCGTAATCAGCATAAAAACCTACTGTTAATGTAAGAATATGAAAAATATACATATTTCATATTTTAATACTTACCTCTTCATCATTATAACACGTTTATTTTTTAATATTGAATATTGAAAATTCCGTTCTTAATAAGGTGTCTGAATGGAACGGAATAGCTGCCAAACGCCCATAGATATAATATACTTAAAGACGACGTCTAAGCGAGCTGTCACTGTTACCACTTTTGTTAAGTGTACAATTAACAATGTTTTACTTATTTTTTCGCAACTGTATTAAAAAACGTCGTTCGATACACGTGCGGAAATGTCATTCTTCACTCGTCCCGAGTCTTCCCACTCGCCTGCGGCTCGTGGCAAGATATCTCGGTACTCGTGAAGTAATGACATACCTTCCGCACTAGCATCGAAATGTACTATTATCGCCATAGCACTGCGCTGGCAATAGTTTTGGAAAACAAAATTAAAGCGTATAATAGGCGTAAAATGGAAATTGTTTATTTTATTAAGAACATATTAAAATCTGAAATGATTTAGGATATACATTTAAGGTTTTAAACAATGATAACATTGGTAACATTTCTTTTTTTCTTCGATTTAAAATAAGCATTACGTTTACATAAAAAAAAATAAGTGTTCCGTGAACAAAGATTTGTACGGAACACTAATATTATCGAAATCCATTTAAATTCTAATTCTCTATATTCTTAATAGAGAGATTATTTGGGAAAATTAGCTATTGAAAATATTTCACAACAATTTTTTTTAAGCTAAATAAGTATAGATCAGTTATGCACATTATTAACTGTTCACTGAATAAACATAACAGTATCCTATTACGTATTCTGTCATATCGAAGCTCAGCTAAGCAAGTTACTGCGTTAATTAATGTCTAAAGTGAATCATGATCGGAATATGATACCGATACCGATACTATTACAAGCTCCGTATTTCAGCTTCCTGTACAAGGGACACTTTTTGACATGCGCAAACACGGCCCAATTTTAACAATGCTTCTGAGATCACTGTCCGTAAAACGCCCTGTATATTCTGTTTAAAGTCATCCAGGACAATTGCATCTACAGAGCAAATGCAACTACTCTTAAATAAAAGAAATCTAGATTACTAGTAGTACTACTAGTACTACTCATGGCACACTTTCGCCAGTCATATAACATCACCCATGGTATAAATGGGTCATTTTATTTAAAGTTGTCCCCTACACTCTTTTTTCAAAATTGGGATTTTTTATGTTATTTCTACTCAGAATCACGAGCTCTTTCAACCTAATAGGAGAAAAAAAGTGTCCAAAGGTTTTTTTCCCATTCCGTTACCAGTTTTTCATAGACTTTGTATGGCGGTTTCGGAATGGAAAGATCGAAAAATGTATGAAAATCTTGGGACACTTTTTTCTCCTATTAGGATCAAAAGAGCTCATGATTCTGAGTAGAAAATCCCAATTTTGAAAAAAAAGTGTAGGGGTCAACTTTAAATAAAATGGCCCAAATGGCTCTAGCCTAGACTCACTTTTTTATTTTTAGAGTAGTTGCAATGCCCTGGCTGACTGTACCACATCTTTTATTTAATGAAGTCGTTTCTCGTTTTACTGTCACTGATAAAAACACCCAATAAAATAGTACTAAATGTAAAAAGTTACTGATAAACATTTGGGTTACTTATTAACATTCCACGTCGTGAGAGTAATATATTTAAACTTCAAAGCTAAAAACTGGTGAATATATACAACTAACCCAGAAAGGTGGGCCAAAATGGTTACTGAGTGGGACCCACGGAACACAATAGACGGTGCAGGCCGGAGTTTAGGCAGACCGAAAAGGCGATGGCGGGACGACTTGGACGCATTCTACCCCAAATGGTGGGAAAATGCCGATGACAGGGTCGAGTGGAGAAAACGAGGGAAGGCCTTTGCCCAGCAGTGGGACATCAAAATAGGCTAGAGAAAAAAAAAACAACTTAGTCCAAAATGGACCAGTAATTAAAATGAAAAACTACAAGTGTACCAAGTAGATTTGTTCTTGAAAATCACAATAAGTATAGTTTTTTTTTTTTTTCAAAAATTATATAGGCACCCTTTATTGCAGAAAATGACACTAGAAATGACGGACTTAAACTCTTAAAGCATTCCCTAACAGTCATAAAAATGGACTTCTTGCCTGGCACAGCTTAATAGGAAATATTACGCAAAACTCTTCGTAGAGGGCGTCACTAGGCCAATCATATGGCCTACCGTGAAACACGACAATCGAAAGTTCAGTTTCTGCCTCTCTATCACTCTTGCCTATTCGATGGATAGAGAGGCAGAGAAAGAAATTGTCAAAATACTGTTTAAGCCCTAGTATGTTTAAGTTACACAACCCCCCACAAGGTGGACTGACGACCTGGTAAAGGTCGCGGGAGTCCGCTGGATGCGGGTGGCGCAAGACCGGTCATTGTGGCACTCTTTGGGGGAGGCCTATGTCCAGCAGTGGACATCCTCTGGCTGATATGATGATGATGATATGTTTAAGTTACTCTATGGTTTACTAAACAAATAAGTGCTGCACTCTGGCAGCAGAACATTGCAGTAATACTCCCTATTGTAGAATAAACTGTCGCTCGCGATATTTCTGGGCCGATACGACCTGTAAACCTTCAAAACAAGAGTGTAGTGTTAAGATGGGAATCTTAAAACTTAAGTTGCAGGTACATTCACCCGCAATAATAAATGTTACTCTTCGAAGGCCGAAAAAATATGTGACACACTCTTATGGCTCTACAAATAAGACCGCGTCAGATATTTTTGCGGGCTTCGTTGTGTAACATATTATTGCTTGTGACTGTACCTAACCATGGACGGCATTAAGACATTCGTGTACTCGTTTGCCTCCTTAAAAATTATATATTCTTTATCATATTTTACAACTGAGGAGAATCTTTTCAAAAGGGCTTATTTCGCTATGGAAACCATACAAAAATAAGTCCTTTTGAAAAGACATAAGTGTGAACACGTCTCCATACTCGTTTTTAAAATCGGTATATACCGTTATGATAAATTGCATTCGTTTCTCCATTATTTGTAAGCAAACAAGAATTTGTTGTTTTGATGACCTTTCATAGATAAGATATGATGCAACGTATTTGAGGCCTCTTAACACTATTTGAGTGTCAATATTTGAAAACATTAAATCACGCATTTACAAAAAAAACATCTATGCATGACAAATAAAATCGTAGTTATTGACTGAATAAAAAACTGTTGTCTTAGTATTAAATATTTATAACATTGAATTAATTACTACTTGAAAATGGAGACGGCACCCCGAAACATTTCGGCCGAGTGATTAAAAATACGAGAGTTTAATAGAGCGTTTCTTTGATTTTTTGCCATTTTTATATATTGTGACCTTTTTTGCCACTTTTGTGTTATTTCTAGCGAGCCCTTTTCATCCTTAGGAGATAGGAGAGATAGGAGATAGGAGAAAATAAATGTTTATTTTTGTTACCGCCATACAAAGTACATATATGGGGAAATGATAACACGTTACGATAGGAAAAAAATTCTGGGACATTTTTTTATCCCATTAGGATCGAAAGATCTCGTGATTCTGAGTAGAAATAAAACAAAACAAAAGTGGCTAAAAAGGTCACGATAAATAAAAATGGCTAAAAATAAAAAAACGCTCAATAACCCTTCATTGAGCAAAAACGGTTAGTATATAAGGCTGTTAGTTCGCAAAACTATTAACCCATAAAAGCTACAAGTTATCTTACCTAAACAAGTTAATTTCCACTAACTACCTATCAGTTTTAAATAATCATTCATTTATTACTCCATCATACTTAATCATAAAAATAATCCATTAAAAAAACATATACGTGCACGCTTCGTCATGCTTCATAATATATGCAAATCAGAACAGGATTCATCCATACGAATCAATAATGAATTGGGTTTATTTGTGGCCTTAGTCTGCAAAAGAACTAATGACAAATAGTATATTAAACACCTAGGGCAGTAAAGTAAGAAACTCAGATACATGTAATTGTCGGCCGAGGCGGAGCCGAGGTCCTCAAATATCATAATCTAATTTGAGGCTTTCCTATTTACTAGCCGAAGTGTGTATACTATTTTTATTTATTTAAACTTTATTGCACAGTAAAAATTGTACAAAACGCGAACTTAATGCCAGAAGGCATTCTCTACCAGTTAATCCTCAGTGTTTGAACAGCGGCAACTTCTAGCGCAACGATATAGTCCGACAAGAAATCGTAGAAAATTATTGAGGGCGCCACTTTCTACGTAACTGTCACATTTTTGACGTAAAATGCTTAAACATGGCGACAATTTAGTATAGAATTTTTTTAGTTCCATTTTATTTAACTTATACTATTTTATGTCGCACTATACTTTGCGACCGGACAACAGATTTTATGTTTTCCGTAAAAAAAACTATTTTCAAAAGCAAAAACATACTTGGTACTCGTAAATGGCTATTTCCATAAGCTAAGTTTACACCTGCCAAGTATTGAAATAAAACAATTATTTTTAGCTCCATGTAATTAATTATTACTCGCCCAGACAGATCTAATTATAATTACCAATCACGTTGCTGTAACGTCGAACACGTTAATGTCAAGGCACCGATTTGACATTCAGGGAGTGTAAAAATTTAATAAGAAGCTCAATCCGAAGTTACAAGCCAATACGGAGTATTACTGCAATGTTATGCCGCCAGAGTGCAGCACTAATTTGTTTAGTAAACCATAGAGTAACTTATACATACTACGCCTTAAACCGGTTTTTGACAAGTTTTTACTATGACATAGATGCTTTAAGGCGGTTTGTTTAGAGGTGGCCTAACACGAAATGTGAAAATCGAAATTTCGTTATCTGCCTCTCTATCGATCGAATAAGCAAGAGTGATGGAGAGGCAGAAACCGAACTTTCGATTATCTTGTTTCACGGTAGGCCATGTGATTGAGTTAGTGACGCCCTTTACGCAGAGTTTTGCGTAATATTCCCTATTCGAACGTACTCTGACACCAGAATGATATTTGGATCATGGTTTATAGTCGTCGTGCATTTCACTCGTACATTATTAGCGCGAGCGAGACGCACGGGCGACTGACGTCATTAGATATCATTTTGATGTCACACAGTAAGTTTGAATTGGCTTGAAGGCGTCAATGATCGGACGTCACGAAATTTTTACTTGAAAAATGTATGGAAGCGCAGTGAAAATAACTGAAAGGAGAGACTTGACAAGATTTGATGTGTTTGAACATGCGTTAACATGTCAGAGCCAGGGACTAGAGGTATGATTGTAACAAAAAATAAAGATACCGTTGCAAAACGGTATTATACGTCATACCGTTTCGTTTGTGCAAAAATAGTTTTTTTTTAAATGAGCCTATATATAAGGTGTCCCACCTCCCCCCTAGACTTCCAATCCTCCCGATTAAGTGCAGCATCTGTCCAGTTGCTGAGAAATGTGTCCAGGTCGTCCCGCCATCTCCTCTTAGGCCGACCTTGCCGACGCTTACATTGTGGCACCCACTCCGTGGCTAGTTTAGCAAAAATATTAGTTATAAAAAATATGGTGCCTTTTAGACCAATTAAGTAGGTGATTTTATTCTTAGAGGGCGAGCGAAACTTCAGAAATCAGGTTTCGTATCGATGAGGTTACTACTAAAGGCCTCAAGATTGCTTCATATTTTTAGGCAACCGTAATATCTAAAACATCAATAAAATAAGTATACAAAATTATAACGTAAGTAACCTAAGTACTTACTTTTGTTAAATAAACGCTATGAAAACCAACTTAGCAACCCTCCTATTGAATCACAGGGAAAATACCCCGAGCAGGCATCAAATTCCTAAGGGTCCAACAATAGCAAAAATCTCCTAAAAACCCACTCCTCATTTAATTGGCTATTAAGTTTTTATATACTAAACGTTTCTACAGCGTCTCTATACGCGGAAACATAATAAAATGGCAATTAGTGAGCCCTTGGGGTAAGCTTGGCAATATGTATTGCTCAAATTAGCGGGTTCAAACCGTAGACTATCTCCCAAAGACTACGTATTTAATTTAGCGTTTACAAACTCGCAGTCTCCAGTTAGGCGGTTATCACGCTGTTATGTTTGAGCGAGACAAAGCTATGCGCGTATTATGATTGTGTTATTTTGCTATATGCGTGGATTTTGATAGTGGGCTTGGTTAGTTTGGTCCACGTCGATGCTTTAATTGTGATAATACTTAATGTGAAAATCTTGAAACATACAAAAATCTCCTTTTGGGCTCCTCTACCAGAAAGAATAAAATTTGTAAAAGTGGGGGAAAAGTGGAAGTGGAGTGGAAAACGAATGCAGATCGCTTTTATGACTAAAGTTCAAACTTTGACTAATGCCCGCCGTTTGAAATGACATTTTAAGACCTGATGAAGTTCCAATACATTTTGCACAAAGAAGTAAATTGAGTTTGGCGGCAGCAACATCATTTTGACATTTACGGCAACAATGCAATAATGTTGCGTTGCAAATTTGCAATACTGCTGCAGTAATGCTGGTGTAGTGTGAATCTAAGCCGTACCTTAAGCCAATGTGATGTCATGATGTGTTGTCCCATCTAGTAAGTAAATGATCTACGGTATAAAATAATAGACAGCGTACAATTTTACACGGAGTTGGTTTTCATTAGCTTTCAGATGATGAACACTGTATGAAATTACAAGCTACTCTTAAGGTGTATACGGGTAATTACGAAAAGTTAAGATTTTTTTTTATTACGTGGTATTCAGCAAACGAGTAGACGAGCCCTCTGATGGGAAGCGGTCACCGTCGCCCATGGACATAAGCAACATCGGTAGAGCCATTTATGCGTTGCCGTCCCTTGAGAGCCCTGAATACTCGCTTCTAGCTCTGATCAGATCTAACCTAGTATCAATATCCAGAGAGGACAATAGGATCTACGTTTGACTACGCTCCAATAGGGACTTAAATGAGAAGATGAAGTTTGTATGGAAGTTCCATTAACTATTTCTAAGCGAAAGCAGGCGTGGCTCACTCCGCGATTTCGTCGCGTCGCTACAAGTAGGCGACGCGACGAAATCGCGGAGTGAGCCACGCCTGCCTACACTACATGCGGCCCACACCAATTTTGGTGTCTAGTAGTAGTACAAACAAACATTTATTCAGCAAATAGGCCACAGGGGCTCTTCTACACGTAAAATTTTTACAAGCAATAAAAATAACCATAATTACAATTACTAAAAATTACAAATAATATTATGGAATCAAGTGTAGGCACAGAATAAATAATAGTACTAGGTACAGAAGACTCACTCTCTAACAAAACGCGTCTGTTACGATCAGCATAGATATGGCCGCTAGGTGGCGACAGCGCCACGCGCGGCTTATGGCAAACCCCAAAATTGGGGCCGAACGGATGTACTTTTAGCTACCTGTAGCAAAGCGACGAAATCGCGGAGTGAGCCACGCCTTATGTAGTTGCCGCGCACCGCTACGGAACGGACGCCTGCTCGCGCATGGCCTGGTCATTTCTGTCGTAATAGACGCGTTTTGTTAGAGAGTGAGCCTTCTACTACTACTACCTTGCCTTTTTTTTTAATTTTAGGGTTGGCCGGACACCACCATTATGAATCGGTACTAGTCGTCTAAGTAAATCGATATGAATTTTTCTTTTAATAAAAATAAGGAAAAGGTGGATAATTAACTGTAGATATGGATATATTTATCGTCACTTAACAGACAACAAATTTGACACAGAAATAACATAAATAAACTTTTCACCTCAGCAGCTCGAACAAGGGTACTTTGCTTCTTAAAAACAGTGAGCAAAATGCGATTTTGCTCACTGAGTAATTTTGTCTCACTCAGTGAGCAAAATCGCATTTTGCTCACTAAGTGTCTCACTCAGTGAGCAAAATCGCATTTTGCTCACGGAGTGAGACAAAATGACATTCAAGTGACCTTTATAGTCAAATGTCATTTCAACAAGTTCGATATGTGGGTTCTATTATCTCTGTCCCTCTAGGTATGTTCTCACTGCTTAGGGTGAAAAATTTTGTGTACTACACGAGATCAAATTTATTTACATCTCGTGCGCTTTTGAATCCCTTACTACGCTCAAGATTCTAAATTAGATTCACTCGCTACGCTCGTGAATCTATTATAGAATCTTTCGCTTGTACGGGACTCAAAATAAGCACTCGAAGAAATATCAAACTTTGATCTCTTGTTGTACAAATAACTATTGAAATAGATCCCCAGTTAGTTTCAATTTTGACAATGGGTGCGACCTACTCGGTCGGTGTATTAAATGCATTTAGCTTGCGGGAAAACCATATAATTCTAGCTTTATTTAAATCTCAAATAGAATTCATTATACGTCACAATTCGATACCTCAGTCTACGTGCCATCCAATCGTAATCGCTTGCTGTGACAATCGATTTGCGTTAGTTACATCTCTATATACGTCAGTCATAATGTGTCAAATACCGCAAATAATGTTGTTTATACTATATATGCTTTGTTCTTGCCTCCGTTTTTTAGAGCTTACGTATAGTATGGAATATGGATGCTTATTTGATATTTAACACTAACACAAGCGTAAAATATAATATAAAATAGTTTTACAACGGGGCAAAATCGGGTACAGAATTTGGTATACCGTACAATAAAGATTTGAAAGTTGGTTGTTCTTTCGATGTCTGATAATGAAAAAAGTGATGTTATTTAATAAATATGTTGCTAATTAAGCCAATTAAACAGAGACTTGTAAAGTTCGAAGAAGAAAGTTATGTCAATAACGGTATACAATAAAATAAGTAAAACAGTAATGAGAAGATAATAAGGGGTAAGTAATATAAGACATAAGAACTTATGCTATAATATTCATATTATATACGCTCATATTGTATAAATTTGTTTTGTATACCGTTCAATGTGTATAACGAACGTTAGATATAACATCAAAATATCTATTTTTGTTAAGTATAACGTTATTTAAGTATAATATCATTGTATATAACGATCATTATGTATAACGTTCATAATATATCAGATTTATAATGTATATTACTCAATACATCTCACACCAAAATGCATAATGCTCGTATAGAATAACCTAACCTAACCTACTTTTCTGGCAGCAGTTTGTTTTCTGTAGGGGTCGCAGTTCTAAACTAACCGAACCTACTTTTCTGGCAGCAGTTTGTTTTCTGTAGGGGTCGCAGTTCTAACCAAACCTAACCTACTTTTCTGGCAGCAGTTTGTTTTCTGTAGGGGTCGCAGTTCTAACCTAACCTAACCTACTTTTCTGGCAGCAGTTTGTTTTCTGTAAGGGTCGCAGTTCTAACCTAACCTAACCTACTTTTCTAGCAGCAGTTTGTTTTCTGTAGGGGTCGCATTTCTAACCTAACCTACTTTTCTGGCAGCAGTTTGTTTTCTGTAGGGGTCGCAGTTCTAACCTAACCTAACCTACTTTTCTGGCAGCAGTTTGTTTTCTGTAGGGGTTGCAGTTCTAACCTAACCTAACCTATTTTTCTGGCAGCAGTGTGTTTTCTATAGAGGTCGCAGTTCTAACCTAACCTAACCTACTTTTCTGGCAACAGCTTGTTTTGTATAGGGGTAGCAGTTATAACCTATTTAAAGTATATCATACGCTATTATATTTTATAATCATTATACTAAAAGATAGTATATACTATGATCGATATACGTTATGTATGTTATATAAACTGAATTTATAGTATTTGAGTGTTATATAAAAAATCATTATACAAAATGAGTATTATGTTAAATGACCGTTATTCCTAGTAAAAATATTGATTTTGATGTTATAGCAAACGTTCATTATATCTTGTGAACGTTATTAATATGAAATTATATATTATGTAGTTATATCTCGTGGGACGCACCCGATAATAAGTACCTAAAAAAAATAAAAAAATAAGTAGGGATGTGACGACCCCATCGCCCGCTGGTTTTACCAGTGCAATCAGTCAACGCAGGGCAGCTTGTGGCGAGCTGTTGGGGATTAGCGACCTCACGTACCCGAGTGCTCCTGGGGAGTTCTGTTACCCGCAATCCTGTCCCACCCACCCTGGTGGGACAGGATTCTCTGCCTCTGGCTTGCCTTAGCCGGCCGGCCAGAGTGGAGTCGTTAGAGCTATAAGCTCCAGGGGTGGAAGTGAAATATGCATAAGACGCGAGTTGGCACAGTGGCTGTTAACAGCCACTGGGTAGAAAGCGGCGCACACCTCTCGACACCCCTGAGCCGCTCACACCGGTGTTGCCCTTGAGCCATCCTAGATGTCGCTTTTTGTGGGGGCCCATCTTGTGAGGGCGAGTCACCGTCTGCCGGAAATAAAATTGCATACCGTTTTATTAGGCAGGCGTCCGGTTTTTTACCCCATAGCTCAGTACTTAGTCCATCGCTTTCACCCAATAACCTAGTTCATTTTAGATTCCATCAACTCTCAATAGCCCTTACACCCTGGCGGGTGCTGCCTCTGCGTGCGTCCCATGACACGGGCAAGGGCAGCCTCCGCTCGGTGTACCCCTTACATTTCATTAAAGTGTCAAAAGGGCCTCTACGTGTTGGCTTCGGCTCCGCGCACGCCTCCCAAAGGTCCGGAACACCATTGTTCCGTGATGGGAAAGACATACAAATAATAATAATGCCAAAAACTAGGTATGATGTCAAACATCCATATAATATTCACTAACAAAGGATAATGCTTTATCCAATAAAAAGTTTCTCGGTCTACGTTTTGAACGCTGAATTACACGGTTCGGTTAGTGTTATTACATGTTTGAATTACCTAAATGAATAAGGATAGGAAGACTTCCTTATAAACATTACGAAACTCGTAAGAGAAGTAATCTAATATATCGACCTTAACATAGTCCCACTCAAAACAGTCGTAGATTATAATCTACCATTATGTAATGAAGTCAAGGCTGCGGCTAATTTCCTGACAGAAAAACATTAATGTATGGATTCGTCGCAACCATTATTGTCGCATTTTGTGTAATTATGTGAATATTTTCTCATGATTATTTATTACCTTTGATTGTTTCAATGGAACATTTGACAAATGTTATAAAAAAACCAGACCCGCCCACCGAGGGTTCCATACTTTTTAGTATTTGTTGTTAGCGGCAACAGAAATACATCATCTGTGAAAATTTCAACTGTCTAGCTATCACGGGTCATGAGATACAGCCTGGTGACAGACAGATGGACAAACGGAGTGGAGTCTTAGTAATGGGGTCCCGTTTTTACCCTTTGGATACGGAACCCTAAAAATCATATTATGTCAATATTTTCTATGAAACAGCAGTTTTTTTAGCGATTTCAGGGTTGGCTGCATACTAAAAGTTGTTCAGTATGACCTAACTCTGAGGGGTGAATATTATTCACCACTCAGAGCATGGTCGGATGTGCGAAAATTACTGACATTTTTATTCGTCTTAATTTATCTATATTAAATTTATGAATAATGTGTTATTGAAACTAAGTACCTACTTTGAATATTAAGGAACATTTAAATATAAATATTATATCAAAACTTATAAACTAAACGTAACTAAATTGTAGTATCCTAAATTAATAATAATTCTAATTTTATTGGTCCATATTTTATTCTAATTTAAATACTTATTATTCTCATTTTACTTAATAATTAATGCATGTCACGAATGTTTACTAGTTATTTGTACAACAAGAGATCAAAGTTTGATATTTCTTCGAGTGCTTATTTTGAGTCCCGTGCAAGCGAAAGATTCTATAATAGATTCACGAGCGTAGCGAGTGAATCTAATTTAGAATCTTGAGCGTAGTAAGGGATTGAGTGAGACAAAATGACTTAGTGAGCAAAATCGCATTTTGCTCACTGTTTTTAAGAAGCAAAGTACCCTTGTTCGAGCTGCTGAGGTGAAAATATTTTTAGCTTGGTATATCATCATCTTCCTCGCGTTATCCCGGCATTTTTCCACAGTTCATGGGAGTCTGGGGTCTGCTCGGCAACTAATCCCGAGAATTGGCGTATATTATTGTTAATTTTGGTTTTTAATTGTAAAGTTATTGTTTTGGACCTCTGTAGTCTTTTATAAACGCATTTACTATTATATATTTAGGTTTACAAAATATTCGTTAGGTAGGTAATATTGTGGTTGATGGTAAACGCAAAAATCCTTGACCGTTATAATAATGACCTCTGACACAGAGTAAGTAAACCGTATTACCCAGAATTTAATATTCTTGATAAAATATTACCCAAAATATAATATTCTAATATGGGTCATATTCTCAAAGTATCACCAATATTCTAGTCTTTGATGTATCTTATTAATAATTCCCAATTTCGTAATATATTAAGAATATTTAAGTGACGTCCATTAGTATTAGGAATTAACTAAAGAGAATAAACTAAATAATATTATATTATCTAGTCTTAGATTTATTAAATTTGATGGAGTACATATTTTATTGAAAATAATGCGGGAGACCGATATATGCGCCCACATATATGACCGTTTGTAGAAAAAAATATATGACACTCTTCTTTTAAAAGCTTTTTAGGGTTATTAAACGTTAAATATAAGGCTAATCAAGTAAACATTCAAACATGTCAAATGAAGCCACTTTAAAAAAATACAATAATTATATTATAGAAGGCATAACTTTTTTACGAATTTACCTGGAACGAATTCTAGACATTTTACTCGTAAATTTCTGAATACTCTACAATAGCAATTAATAAACTTTTACAGGCATTGTTAGGAATACGTTTTGAGCTAAAAGTACCCTAGAGACGAAAAAGCTATCACGGGTAGTTTTCTCCCATTTTATTTCTGACGAAGTTTCAAACAAAATAAGCATTAGCGATTGGCCTCACTAGGTTCACTTTTTATTCGCTAAGATTAAGTCGACTGGTAATAAGATAACTATTGCGTTCCCATCGATAATAAAAAAAAATTGATATATATATATTTTTTAATTGAAATTGCTGTTCACATATTTGTTATATTTCATATCCCATACTTTGTATATACATACATATAGTAGGATATAGGTTTACCTTTCTTGTAGGATATTAAATATTTTATTTTTATGCCATTTAGTACAGCTTTTATGTCTACCGTTCTCCAATTTTCCCTCAATTGCTCAAAGGTTAACTGGAAGAGATCCCTGTAAGGGATAAGTTCGCCTTTGTACTAATGATGTGTGTTCTTTCATGTTTTATGTTTCTTTTTGTACAATAAAGTGTTTTACTACCACTACTACCTACTTACTATAATTGAGTTTCCCGGTATAGGAACTCGCTGCCTGTCATTTAACTTTGCCCCCTAAAATCCGACGTCTGGTCGACATTTTTCCTCTAACTCAAAGAGTTTTTGCATTTTGGCACTATTCTTTTTGGTAAACTACCTACAGTTGGGGACCTACAGTCAGTACGGGAAAGCATTTTGGACATACTTCTTCACTTATGAAATGTTACATGCTACAATTTTGTATCGAATAAACGTATGAAAAATCTCACTCATAATTCAGAATTAAAAAAAAAACTGCTTATTTCGATAATCGTATTAGGCAGGCTTCTTGGAAAGTCGCCTAAAAGCAGCGTGTTAAATTCTCGCCGATTTAAGTGTATAGATTTAATTAATAAAGGGCTTTTCATCAGGAAATAGCTTTCTAGACAGCAATCTTTAAGCTCCGGAACGTTCGACACAGATTCTCGAGTCAAATTACTGAATTTTGGGCATTCTTGGATCGGCAGCCGATTAATATTTACCGGTTTTATTTCTGGCATCTCTTTTAGCAGGCTTAATAGAATTTTTGATACTCAGGTACAAAGTCTTTGTCCCCAACAGTGATCTCCTTCCAAAATTCAGAAGCCAAAAGTCATATATGATCATCGAGATGATTCTAAGAAACCCAAATTCAATGAGTTTGGTTGAGAGTTGAGATTCAATGAGAAGGGAAGTTGTTCTTAGGTATTTAGCAAACAACTAAATACGATGGCACCATATTTTAAATGTAGAACTTAGGTAGGTACATTTGGTGGTACACTAAAATGAAAATTTCCCAAAAACTAGAATATTTCTGCGCCAAAGGAAGTTTTTACACTTGCCTACTAATATTGAATATTTTATACTTTACATGTACTAGTACCATAGACAAAACTACAAGTTCATATTAAACAAAAAAAAATTACGATGGGCCTTCTTTGGCACAAGTACCAACTTCAGATTCAGCGAAAGTCGTCCCTATTATAGGCCAAGGTATAAAGGGAAATGCTAGGAACATAATTTTTGACTCCGTAACTTTGTCCGGACTAGTTAGGAGGTGAACATATCAAAAGTCCCCGGCCGTGGTCCCTATGCCAGGGGGGGAGATAGGGGTAAGTAGATCCCATTTTTCGGTTTTTCACTTATATAGTGGAAACTTTGCGTCTTAGCGACATAACTATTTAGACAAACCGAAATCTGATTAGATTTGCTACAAGTTTAATTTAGTAAAGTTTTTCGATATCTTGAATAGTTTTCGGGATATCCTCTCTTGAAAGTTATTTGGGGCTCTCAATTTTTTCTTGATATCTACATCAGTGAAGCTATTAGGCCGAGTTTGGTATCGTTTTCGTACAAATCAGGGGTGCTGAATTCATTTATGTACCACATTGACACCATTCCGTACTGTAATTTAATAATAGGTGAACGTTAAATAATGTAAAAAATGCTTTATAATTTTACATGATATGACCCACGTTATTTAGGCCAATGCAATGGAAGTGTATTATAAAATAATTTATAATTTAACATCTAGTACTTACTTATTTAAAAGCTTGTAAATATAACCGCTAACTCTATAGGTACCAGTTTGTACGGTCTCATTTAAGGGTACCAATATATGTTTAAGTAGGTATTTACCTATATCCTTATGAGAATATTTTTCAAATGCGTTAAAATCGGTTAAATTTTTATTTAATCTTGGTAAAGTTACGCCATAGGGAAAAGTCATATTTTATCACCTACCTACCTATTAGCTATAATTATTCTGAACTGATGTACAAAATTAAATGAGAGCTTAATTTTTTTGTTTTAAGTAACATTTATATACCTAAGTAAAGTTATAAATGTGAATCACATAATAACTTATCAAAAACAAAATTATTCTTCAAGTTTTAATGGAATCTAATAAGAATCTAGTTTAGCTACCGTTAACCAATTTATGTATTAAAAAACACTTACAGCAATATCCTCTACTGATATTCCTTTACTGTGGAGCCGCACAAAATTTCATCCATCCATAATATCACTTGGAACACATCAATACTTGTCACTAAACTGTCACAAAAATTAAATATCACGCAACACTCATCAATTTTTATCCGCACCCATCCAAGTTACAGATCAAGTCACTCACACTTTACAACTCGCGCACTCAACCGTCAAAAATTTTTGAATTTCGAATTTTTGAATCGTCGTGCGTTCGGCCAATCACGTTCGATTTTGAAACGCGACACAGCTTCACGCATTCATGCTCCAAGCTCGGACGCCCGAAGCTAACTGAGGAGCCTCCCGTCCGATACCTGCAGAGGCACACACACTAGCGAGATTCACGCACACAATGTAAGGGCGTTAGAACTTGAATAAGGGCTGTTGTTCACGCGGTTGTCCATTTTGAGTTTTTTAATGTTGGTCGTGTGAAGTGTAAAAAAAGTGATGTTTATCTTTCAAATATGAGAGAAGTAAACACCATTGCATTCCCTAAGGATGAGTGAAATGAATTTCTACAAAGGAAACGTTTGGCTGGAACTAGATAATCTTTTGTTATTGATTTACCAAAAAATTTCAAGATAAAATCATGAGTTCAGACATGACTGATCTAGTGGGTAGTGAGTAGTGACCCTGTTTATAAAGCTGATGGTCCCGGGCCCAGGTTCAAATCCTGGTAAGGGTATTTATTTGTGTGATGATATCCGTATATTTTGTTCCTGATACATACACAAACATGAACCATGAATACAATAATTACCTACACTCTTTTTTTTTGTCCAGGCGTGTAAAAAAAATACTTACATGGGGCTCTACCACAAAAAACGAAAATCGCAATGTCTGTTTCCGCCCGTCTATCGCTAGGATGTTGAAGAGCGATAGAGTCAGATTATAACATTTTTTTTGTTTTTCACGGTTGGTAGGCCCGAGCTTTCAAAACAGGGAATTTGAAACTTTTTTTTTTCATTTTTAATGCATTCCTTGCATAACGCCATTACGCAAATAACCAAACAGACGAGATGTATTCTAATATGGACCTGTTTTCTCGATAGAAAAATATTGATTTAGGCCGTAAAGTGGCCGAGCGTCAATTTGTACGAAAAAAGAATGAAAAGACCACTCGACCCCAAATGCTCGTATTATCACAATATTTGAGGATACGTACTTTTGCCTGTTGACCGATTCTTATAGGCAGTTGATTTTGTAATGATATGCTCACCATGAGTTGAATTTTTAGATTTCTAATTTGCATTGCGAGTTTGCGTATGGTAATTTCGGAAAATTTCCAAGAATATTATTTAAGGTTCGAAACCAATATTAAGTACCTGCACCAAATAAGGCCCTTTCTTATTTTTATTTTTTATTGTTCTTATGCTTCATATGAACTTGCAGTTTTGTCTGGGGTACTAGCGACATGGACGCAAAATTTTAACCCATACCTATACTTATCTGCAATTTTAAGTTACCGCGCTGAGCGCCACTTGGACCATTCCACTATCCCGGGGTTAACCGATTAAACCTGGAGTTACCATGGTTACCAGTACAATTTGACACTAGGTTAACGGTTTAACCGCTTAACCCCGGGATAGTGGGATGGTGCAAGCGGGCCTTAAAAACTGGGTCAACCGGGCCTTATTTGGTGCGGGTAGTTACTTTAAGTATAAATAAATGCGATAGTAGCTCTGTCTGACTGTCACCTCTCTACGCTTAAACCGCTGAACCGTTTTAGAAGAAAGGTACGGAGATCTGATAGATTGAGGCCAGAGGACCAGCTTAAACTATGCTGGGGCCCTTGAGCACATAAGAATTTGGGGCCCTTTTGGAAAGTAAAGAAAGCTAATTATACTAATATTTTTCTACTATGATCTTCTATTCATTATGGGTAATCAAATATACTGTTACTGTTTGTCCTTCGGGGCCCCCTGAGGATGGGGGCCCTGGGCACGGGCCCCGTGTGCCCTTTTGGTAAAGACAGTACTGCAGCGGACATAGGATAGTTTTTATCTTAATCGTTGTTGTACAACGTACAGGAGCCTATTTCTCGTACGTTACAAGTTCACAAGTCTACTTCCAAGCTTACATTTAAAATTTCATTGTACAAGTGTGTTTTAATTCTGTTTCTCGTAGGAATGATTACTACAAGTGCTACAAGGCGGCTGTCTAAAGTTTTGTTTACTATGCAAAAAGGAAATGCAATGGCCATTATAAATGTTATCTTAATGTCAATGTCACTGTTATGCATCATAATCTTAATAAGAGGAAAATAAAATGGCTGACTTGTGTTTTCGGAATATACAAGCGTATAATAATACAAGTAGTAATGAAAAGCGTTTCTCAAAATTATCAATGACAAGTGTAAAATCAAACTCAGTTTCGTCAGTCACTCTATGAATGTTTACAAGCTTCACGGTGGGTCAGTTTTTTTTTATAATACGGGTGAATTCGTTACAAAATTATTATGTTATTGGTCATTTACTGGTTCTTTCCCAATTATAATAATTTTGATAGGAATGAGTTTACTGTTTTTTTTTTGAGAATAAAATCTAAATTTAAATAATATTACTGATTTTAACGAAGTGCATTCAAAACTTACACGTTTGAGATCTTAAAAATGCAATATCTTCATTTATTTATTAATCGATTTTTACCAAAAACGCATATTAGCAGTTTATAGAGACTCGTCATTATTTCGTGATAAGTCACAAGCTACAAGTATAAAGTACAGCTTTTGAGAAACGAAATTACTATTTTAGTATATAATATCTACTAGTGTTTGTCAACTTGTGAAACAACAACACTTGTGAAAACTCTTTTATCCCCGCTCTTGTAACAATTATACATTTACGTGAAACGGAAACTTGTAAAAAACATTGAAATACAAGCGGTACCATAGATACACACTTGTATTACAAGACTTGTAACGTACGAGAAAAAGGCCCCTGGTCTAATATGGTATGGGGTATTAACTAGTCTACTACTCCACAAAAATAAAGATTTTCACACGCTTTGCTCGTTATATACCTGCTTAGAAATTAATTAATACAAAAGATTTTTAATATTAACTAAGCTCGATGCGGCCTACTTTTTAGTTATTAAAAGTCTTCGATCAACCTCCAACCACAATTTTATGTTTTAAATGTTGAGTTTAGTTTCGCTGCATAGTTCTGCTCCATTCGATAATAAAATTCTATATTAATACGGTTCGTCAAATATTAAACTTTGTGAACGTTTAAATGGAGCTCGGTTATTTTAACCACCATTTAATCGATATCGGTGAGTTTTTAATTCAATTATCGACAAATATGGATGGAATTTATTTTGTTATAAGCAGAAACATCTGCAAATGAAGCTATAGAGTATAGAGGGATTAGCCTCGTTAGCTCACTTGGTATAGCGGTGGGCTGTAGTAAAAAATCGGGCAAGTGCGAGTCGGACTCGCGCACGAAGGGTTCCGTACCATATAAAAAAAAACAAAAAAAAAGCAAAAAAAAAAAACGGTCACCCATCCAAGTACTGACCACTCCCGACGTTGCTTAACTTTGGTCAAAACTCACGTTTGTTGTATGGGAGCCCCATTTAAATCTTTATTTTATTCTGTTTTTAGTATTTGTTGTTATAGCGGCAACAGAAATACATCATCTGTGAAAATTTCAACTGTCTAGCTATCACGGTTCGTGAGATACAGCCTGGTGACAGACGGACGGACGGACGGACGGACGGACGGACGGACGGACAGCGAAGTCTTAGTAATAGGGTCCCGTTTTACCCTTTGGGTACGGAACCCTAAAAACAGGCCAAGTGCGTGTCGGACTCGCGCACGAAGAATTCCGTACCATTACGCAAAAAACACGTTTGCTGTATGGGAGCCTCCCATTAATATTTATTTTATTCTGTTTTTAGTATTTGTTGTTATAGCGGCAACAGAAATACATCATCTGTGAAAACTTCAACTACCTAGATATCACGGTTCACGAGATACAGCCTGGTGACAGACAGACAGACAGACAGACGGACAGAGGAGTCTTAGTAATAGCGTAATAGGGTCCCGTTTTACCCTTCGGGTACGGAACCCTAATATTATATATGTATAAAAACATTTTTTCGCGACGATCTAAAAACATGTACGAATAATAATGACAACAGTCCGCCCGATTCGAACTTTAAGATAGGTAGGTCAATTAATAGATCTAGAAACGATATGGATTAGATGTGTCAGTGTCAAAAGTGACATTTGACACTGACATATCTTATCCATATCGTTTTTAGATCTATTATTTGACGTATCTTAAAGTTCGAATCGGGCTGATTAGCAAGAAAAGAAGAGATCATTAAGTAGTAGGTAGTAGCAGTAAGTGTAGATTTCGTACTACCTACTGGAGACCATAGTCTAATAAATCATGGTCTTCTCTTCCCAGAGTGACACAAGCCTACGTCACAATAACATTGCCACTTTATATAGCGCTATTGCATATTATTATATAGCGCTGTCGCATGATGACGTAGGCTTGTGTCAGTCACGTGGTCGGAAGAGAGTACCAGGCGGAGTATATTATTATACCATGCTGGAGACTAATTCATATATGTACTAATATTTGACATTAAAACTATATCTAAATGAAGTCATTTACATATGAATCGCTTAACTTCAAAATCGGGTGAATCCAGCTGTCAGATTATGCGATTTTGGTATTAAGAAAACGTAATAGAGTAGATATTTGCAGAGAGGGTCGAATGGATTTACCCGAGTTTGAAGTTAAGCGACACATATCTAAATGATGGTATTTATAGGTAGATAAAATTTTCAAAAACAGCGATATTAAACCAGTTGTTTTGCAAAGTCACCTCTTGTCTTTTTGGCACTTTGAACTAACTCCTGTAGGGTAGGCTCTATTCCTCGAGATATTTTCGTTATCGATTACACGCCGTTTTCAGACCTTGATAGATCGCCCGGGGACCGGCAATCTACTTTCACCGGTGACTGAGATACAAGCCACAAGAGAGAAGATGTAGCTATATCTATATTATAAACTGAAATATATGTCATATAAATACGAAAGAAAAAGTAACCAGGGCGCCAACCGCGAAAATCGAAGTTCGCAAATTGCGGGCATCTGTCTCTGTCACTCTTATTACGCCTTCATTGGAGTAAAAGAGAAAGATCCCCGCAATTTCCGAATTTCGGTTTTCGCGGTTACAATATGTAATTTATACAGTTTTTTTTTAATTATTATATGGATTATAAGGCGCGATACACATGAGCTTAATTGGAATATCTATCGTCACGTTATAATTCAGATATTGTGTAAGGCACCTGGTTGTCCCATACAAAAATCAGCATTATCAGCGGTAACTCGAGGTTTCGTTATCGATTACACGCTGTTTTCAGACTTTGATAGATCGCCCGGGGACCGGCAATCTACTTTCACCGGTGACGCTGAGACGGGGCGTAAGTCACAAGAGACTAGGTATAAGAAAAAAAAACACAACTTTATTACAATTAAGATAATTCACAGACTACACAGACACAGCATTACGAAGCGTTTACAGAGAGCACGAGGTCACCACACGTATGTACAATTTCACTTGTAAAATGTTACGAATCCAGCAGCACAATAGGGTTGTATTCTACGCTATTAAATTTTATACTATAGTATTCTACGCTATTTTATAAAAAAACACCCCTAAAGCTTAATAATTATAAATATTTTTAAAATACTAGAGTAGTGGTCCTAATTGTGGGCGCAACTGCAATATGCGGTCGCTCTGCCATACTAAATTTGCACGGGAGAGGATATGTGTAGTGACTTATGTGCTCCGCCTAGTAGTTGAGGTGGTCTGTGAGCTTATTATACGGTTTAATTCACGTAGCTTAGTCACTCGCGCAACATAAATATTTTGGAGAGTCTAGCCTAGTAAGCGATCTTCGTGGTCATATCAAAACCAGTTCAAAACCATAATAAATGGTTAAATTTTAATCGAGTTCCCTTATAGGTACTCAAGTCATTTGGACCAGCTTGTCCGGTCAAGGAATTTCACTTGAGTACCATTTTTTACCTTGTCACAGTGGGAATAGCATGAGACTAAGCACTGTAACAAGGTACGAAAAAAAAAAAATTCTTTGACTGTACCTCATCTTGAAATTAAGGTCGACGATATTTTGGTAGCATTTCAACTTTCTCTTTGTCGATGTATATGTAAAATAATGCAATTTAATATAGAATAGTAATGTATTGTAATTATAATGACGTTTAAAATTGTGATTTTATAACTAAGTTTACTTTCGGAAAGCGCCGAAATTCTAAAACGTAACAAATATAAGAGCCTCGGTAGAGAGTACCATTTTGTACCATTTGGTGTTGAAACTCTAGGTCCATGGGGTCCCAGCGCGCATAAGTTGTTCGCAGAAATCGCGAAGCGTCTGGTTGACGTAACTGGTGACCGAAGAGCTGGCGGCTACCTCGCACAACGTATCAGCATTGCGATACAGCGAGGAAATGCCGCCAGCATCCTTGGTACAATGCCTCAAGGGCCTATTTTAGATTTAAGCTAGTTATTAATTTCGTTTAGTAGTACCACTGTATATATATTGTATGTAAATAAAGATTTATTCAGTTTACTTTCTCTTTACGATAGCAATATGTCGAACAAAGAAAATTCTGCTACCTATATAAAATGTGACTAATCTTTCAAAATTATTATATCGTGGTAGATATATTGATATACTTATATTCCGATTCAAATTAGACCATCACTACTATCATGTTTTAACGCTTATATGAGGTTGTGATATCATTTTCATAATTTTATAAAAACTGTTTGTACCTATATTGTTTGTAAATATAATAGGCACATTTTACGGCATTTGATACTTATATTATGTTTGTTCATAACTTAATTTTATACCGTAGTTTGGTTAAATTTTCTCCTTCTACATAGTTTACAAGTTGCCGATACAACATAAAACATATCTTGCTAGGTACGTACTCGTACCTAGGGGCTATTCATAAATTACGTCATTTCAAATTAGGGGGGGGGGTCTGGACATCGGATGACGGTAGCATGAAGTAGGAGGAAATGGGGTCATTTGAAGCATGATTTTTGGATGATTATAGGGGGGGGGGGGGGTCAAAAATCGTCAAAAATCGATGACGTAATTTATGGACAGCCCCCTACGAGAAAACGCTATATCTCATAATTTATGCCAAATGGATCTGAGTTTAATTTACTAAGTAAACATAACATTGAAACTTTTCTATTACTGCTGTTTGTAGTCCAGGGGGTTTTACTAGTAAATAAACGTTTTTTAAAGTAAATTTACTTTCTGTTGACAGTTGGAAGTTTCCAAATTACTTTCTTACTGCGATGTTTACGCTCAAAGAAATGAGACTGTAAACAAGATGTAGAATGCATCAAATTGGAGTAAATAAATAAATGAGGTCGCACTGGTGGAGAAAATACGCTATAGAGTCTAGCCATAAATAATATAAATAAATAAATATTATAGGACATTTTTACACGAATTGACTAAGCCCCACGGTAAGCTCATGAAGGCTTGTGTTGTGGGTACTCAGACAACGATATATATATAATATATAAATACTTATATATGTACATAGAAAACAACCACGACTCAGGAACAAATATCTGTGTCATCACACAAATAAATGCCCTTACCGGGATTCGAACCCGGGACCATCGGCTTCATAGGCAGAGTCACTACCCACTAGGCCAGACCGGTCGTCATAAGGTATTTAATAAATAATTTTTTGCCACAATATACATTTTTATAAAATTTACACGCGGCAGCGTGTCAAGCCAAGTTCCAAAGAAAAGAACCGGCGACGCCTTTAAGTACTTTAATTTAGGGGTTAGTGCCTACGTGCTACAAATATTTAATTATATCAAAGTACTAGCGACCCGCCCCGGCTTCACACGGGTTACATATAACCTATTTACATAAAATTACATAAAACTTATTCACCTAAACATTCCTCAAGAATCACTCTATTGATAGGTGAAATCCGCATGTAAATTTGTTCAGTAGTTTTTGAGTTTATCGCGAACATACAAACACACAAACAGACAGACGCGGCGGGGGACTTTGTTTTATAAGGTGTAGTGATTAAATAATAACCAAACTAGGTACAGAAATCAGATGTGTTACAATAAATTTATAATATTAACATCAGTACTTGTTAAACAACTAAAGTAGTTAGGTAGTTAAATTTGACATTAGGTACATTCAATTATGTTCAATCATATTCCTTTTATATAAATTATTCTTTGCTTTTTAGGGTTCCGTACCCAAAGGGTAAAAACGGGATCGTATAAAGGATGACTCACGTTAGACCGGGCCGTGTCCGGGCCGGAGCTTCCGGCGCATCGTTTTCTATGGAAAGCATCACGTGATCACCTGTCATGTCATAGAAAAGTAAGCCCGACCGTTTGTCTGTCACCAGGCTGTATCTCACTGTAACCGTGATACTAGACAGTTGAAATTTTCACAGATGATGTATTATTTCTGTTGCCGCTATAACAACAAATACTAAAAACAGAATAAAATAAATGTAATACAAGTGGGGCTCCCATACGACAAACGTGATTTTTTGCCCTTTTTTGCGTAATGATACGGAACCCTTCGTGCGCGATTCTGACCCGCACTTGGCCAGTTTTTTAACATTAAACATGTCTGTCACTTGTAAATGAATTCCAAATTCTGTTAAGTAGTTCAATTCTAATTCGTTCAATAGTTCAAGGTCTGTATACCAATCAGTTAACCTATTAACAATAAAAACTTCTTCGAATCAGTACTTTTTCAATCGCTTTCTTCAATTACAAAGGTAAAAACAGTGACTAGTGATTTGTAAAGTCTGCTGATCTCAAAACAAGTTATATTATGTCTTTGGTATAGTTTAGGGCTGCGGCAAACATTGGGTATTTCGTCGCTTCACTAGAATGTTTATAGATGAATTAAATGGCACACTACTGTATGGTGTATATTATGACTAATTTATAATCTCTACTTATATTATTAATGCGAAAGTAACTCTCTGTATGTCTGTCTGTTACCTCTTCAAGTGCCAGTCAACCGGTGTAGATGAAATTTGGTACCGGAATAGTTTGAGACCCGCATAAGGTAGATATAATAGTTTTTACCAATCATCACCATCATTCCACACAGAAGGAGTCGCGAGGAGGAGCTACTTACACGTAGAACCTATTGTATAAACAGCTTACAAATCATGCAGTAAATATTTGTTTGGAAAAGAAGTCCATTTAATATGGCAACATAATATGTTGCAATATTAAAGGGACTTTATATTGAATACATAATAATTATTATGTAATTATAACGTTGAGGTTGTTTGATTGAGTTTATCGATCCGAAACGTAGGCTGCCTTATTGAAGAACGTATCGCAATGACAATCCGGCTAATCGTTGAACCGCCGCATTTCAAAACGACCCTGTTTTTGAAAACAGCTAGGCGTAATGTAATACGGTGGATTATACGATTTGACTGCGACAGATACATGAGCTTCCTGCCTGTCATTTAAGGTTCCCTCCGCAAATCCGTTGGCTTCACATAAATATTGACGTATATAGATTAATAGCAGTCCGTATTTTGCACTCGTCTATGTAAGTAGCATCGCGTGAGGCTTCGACGATTACCATTTACCACCGCTATTACTGTTAAGTGTCTAGATACTACTACTGCGATTGGTATCTAGTACCTGTGAAAAGTGGAGTAGGAGAGTGCTAGAAAAAGCCACCTTTTCAATGAAACGAACTGAAATTAAGTTTTTTTTTGAAGTGTAAACTTTAGCGGCGCTGTGCACTTTTTGTGATGAGGAAAAAATGTTAAACTCGCGACAGCGGCGTAAGACGTAAGATGCCTCGTAAGACGGACACGTGACCTGATCGAAAAACTGTTACAATGTCATTGAGTTATCACTTCTGCCGGCACTCCCGGAGTGCAACCCGTTGTTTTTTTTTTAATTTAATTTTTGATATAGACTGTACTTTTCTTTAACAGGCAGTTTAATTTTATTAATACTACTCATCGAGACAATTGTAAATAACAAACCCAAATACAATTATTATGCGTTTTTTTACCACAGAGTTGCTATGGCCTCCTCGTGTGTGCATCATCTTTTCAGATCAGTTCGATGGTACCACAATAATATTGCAATGTCACCCAACTTACATAATTATGTATGTGAAGTTTCAGTTCAATCTAATAATGAGAAGTGGGTCTAATTTAGCTCGCAAACTTTGAACCGACTTGAGTTATGTCGTATAACTTACGGCCCGATTCGAACTTAAAGATACGTCAAATATTACGTCTAGATACGATACAGAGTTTCGTAAAAACGTCACTTTTGACACTGACATATCCAATCCGTCGTATCTTTAGAAAAAATTTGACGTAATTTAAAGTTCGAATCAGGCCGTTAGCCATTTTTAAGTTCAACCAGAAATCCACCCCGTTATTTAAAAACCGGCCAAGTGCGAGTCGGACTAGCGCACGAAGGGTTCCGTACCATTACGCAAAAAACGGCAAAAAAAATCACGTTTGTTGTATGGGAGCCCCGCTTAATTATTTATTTTATTTTGTTTTTAGTATTGATTGTTATAGCGGCAATAGAAATACATCATCTGTGAAAATTTCAAAAGTCTATTATGGTTCATGAGTTACAGCCTGGTGACAGACAGACGGACGGACAGACGGACAAACAGACAGCGGATTCTTAGTAGGTAATAGGGGTCCCGTTTTTACCCTTTGGGTGCGGAACCCTAAAAAGATGACATGAAAGGATAACAAAGTTTACATTGACAGTAACTGTCAAATTACCAGCGATAAAGTACTCAAAGTGAGCAGTAAACTGTTATCTACGTTTAAGAATAATTGAATAAATAATTTATTCCAAGTAATTATTCTGAGGATACTTTGTGGGAATTATGGTCGCCCACGTAAATAAAGATTTATAATAAGTGTAACTTTTATTAATTAAAACGCATAAATATAGTAAATATCAAAAATATGTAAATTATGAACCTAAGCCAGTGTCCTTACCATGAGTTCCGTAGGTAAATGATATTCGATAGTGAGAACGTTAAGGAAAATTTAATGAAATGAAATGAAAATATTTATTTTCAGGCTACTATTGGCCCACAGATACCTTAAAACTAGCATACAAATTATTAAATAGGCATATCTTAAAACTAAAAACACATAATTATGACTGCGATGCAGTTCGCAACCCCGCAGTGTCAGGGAGCCGGCCGCGGAACCGCCGGAACTTGACACTCTTCGGCCAAAACTCCTCCTTGGTGAAGGTAATGTATGGAGTAATTGCACAGTGCCTCTACCGGTCACCTAAAGAACTAAAAATTTCAACTGGTACCATAACCCCTAGTGTAAATTTTATTCGATAGCATTACGTGCGTTCGTGTTCGCGTTATGTCTTTTATTGTATGGGATTTTGAACAGCACGGCAAGCGAGGCGTTTTGGAAACTCAAAATCCCATACAAAATGACACTTAACTACGCAAACGCGAAACACTAGGGCATGGAGTATAGAGTAAAAGGAGGGAAATCTCTTATGGTAGAACAGTTGTAAAAGTGTCCAGCAGTCAGCTGTAAATAATAGTTCCAAAATTCTCCAGAGTAGCGCTAGAGTAGCAAGAACGTAGGCGTCATTGACTGAGTGAAGTGCGCTGTCTAGGTATAAATATATAAATATTCTAGGTATTGTAGCGCCACCTATTTTTAAGGTTTTTTGTGCCTGTTAAATTGATACATGGAGATTGTTTTCCTTACCTTTACCTTCCATGTTACAATTCACTAGGGGTACTGGTGTTTAACTAGACTGTTTATAGCCTAAAACGTAATAGGAGTTACTGCGATAGCTCGGGGCGGGACATTTAAGACAGACCCGAGTAATTTCGCCTATCTGTATACCTTTACTGCCGATTCCGAGCAGTTTAGCGCTGTGACTGTGTACTAAAACGGTCTGACTACTAGCAGTAATTTACTTTTCATCACACTTGCTCGAAAAATACCTTATTTCATGCACGTAGATTGTAGGTGCAAAGGCCTACATTGTGTCTGCGGGAGTTATGGATTGTGGAAAAAAATGCTATAACTCCCTAGGAGCTAATATTTTTTCACAATTTTCAATTGTGGCTGAATCCGGATGGATCTATGCCTTCGAATCCTAACCTGTCAAAACAAGACAATATGGCGGACGAATGTTTGAAATGTCACCGTATATAACCCTTCGAGTGGCATTGTCCTCCTCGAGGTCTCTACGGTAAGTGGCGGTGGCCGCGAGACGGACAGACATAACAAGCCGGTTGAATGGCGCAGCCATTTTGGAAAAATATACGTCAAGTGGCGGGGCCTCAACGGGTGATCATCGCGAATTTGGCGCGTGTTAGAAATATGACCGTTTCCCAAAAAAAATCTATGAATGATATATACAAACTATATATCACTGAATTCAGCATAAAATGGGTTATTTGATTGTATACCAATGAATTCTATTCTATTTATGTGAATTATGCTAGACTTGTTCTAATCTCATATTACCAATTTTTTTCTACTTTCATGTAAAAATACGTATAGTTACGAAATAAAACAATTGATTGTAGAAAAAGCAGTCTTTATGACAAAACAATACATTTAACACGATTCACACAGTTTATTTCACTTTTTATCAGTGCGATTACGTTTGAATGTTCGCGGCTCGACGACGGTCGGCGCGTAATGGGCGAGGTGGGGCAGGAACATCACGTCATTTCTAACAAACTTTGTTTTACGCGGGAATTCGACCGTTAGGGAATACCATCCTTGTTTATTGACGAATGCATCTTGCAAGAGTGAGCAAGCAAGCCATAGTTTTCACGGTTTTATTTTAGGCGCGAAATGCAGCGTCGCACAGAGGCCGCGAGACGGTCTCTGCCAATTACGGGCTTGTTATGACCGAACCTTCTCGCGGCCTCTGCCACGCCGAGGCATATTTAAAAAAATGGCCGCGCCATTTGTCCTACCTTTCAACCGGAGGTGCTGCCACCCGAAGGGTTAAGAATGATTTCGCTTAAAATTTTGTTTTTTCTTCGCAAGAGCGATGAAAAACATTGTGTGTAACTCCGGGGGTAAGAATATTGTTAGGTACTCGAGTCTTTAATTCACTCCAGCCTGCGGCTTTCGTACAATGTTCAATATAATAGACTCTCGTACAATAATTTGAGCGTACAATATTCAATATAATAGACTCTCGTACAATATTCTACGTACCCCCCACGTTGCAAAATGTACTATTTTACCACAGCTAGTAAAGGCTCTCTTGATACGTGAGAAAGTTGCATTTTATCTACCAGTACGGTTACCATCAGTTTCTCACTGACATAAACGCCATCGAGAACGTAATTTACTTTCTATACATCCCGTTTGCACTAATATGCGAGTGCGAGCGAGATGTATAGAAAGTAAATTACGTTCTCGACGGCGTTTACGTCAGTGACAAACTGATGGTAACCGTACAGGAGTGGCAAAGTAATTAGATGCAAATTGTAAATTGTTGATTCCTCATTTTGGCTGGTGGGATTGACATTTAAGTGATGACTTTGAATGATAAATATTAAATAGCTTTCGTGTTTTCAGTAACAGTTAGTATTTTCCTCGCGTTGGTATGGTCTGATATGGTGAAGTCATTAATAATGTCAAATTCCTATGAACATATGACGTTTATAAAAACACTCCTTCACTTTGATCTATTCAAATCGATGCTAAGTTAGCTTGGACAGACTCTACAGTACCATCGCCCACACTGGTTAACTGACAGTTCGTAAACCTTATTACAAGAGGCATAAGATCCTCCGATGGACATTCAAGAGTGTTTGCTGCCATCATCATCATCATCATCCTGGCGTCAATCCCGGCTGTGCCCCCGCGCGGGGCGCGAGGTCCCGGGGTCCGCCTTCCGACTCATTCAAGAGTGTTTGCTGTCTGTACCCAAAAGTCCAAAGCTGGTTTTAGTTACCCAGTGGGCTGGCTCAGTAGCCTTAGTAACGTAGTTTAGGACGCTCTCCGACCAGGTGGGCGATCTGCGAAAGACTGCAGGCAGATGCTGGATGCGGCAAGCTGAGGACAGGGCGCTATGGCGCTCTTTAGGGGAGGGCTATGTCCAGCAGTGGACTACTATAGCCTGATGATGATGATGACGATGAACCACTGGCAGGTATAATCATGCTGTGGCTTTTGTTATCTCAGGTATTACCTAACAACCAAGTCTAATGACTTTATCGTAGAAATAACTTAGCAGTTTTAAGTCCAAAGTCTAAGTAGGACTCTATTCAGTTTGAAAGGTTTTAATTAAGCCAATATTTCTTAAGTGACTTTGAAATTGTTACTTTAGTACAATTCGGTTTAAAGATTCTTTATTCTCATAAGAAGAAACAATTAGAATGAGTAAACTAAGTTTGATTCTACTCTTGCCTAACACCTAATGCCAAACTTTTTAAGCTTTTGTTTGTAGGTACCTAGGTTCTACAACGAAGGCTATCTATTAGATGTTGTAACACTTATCACGTATCCCTGACAGTTATCCCTTTTCCATAATTATTTGAATACCATACACAAAAAAATATGTATACCGAGATGCAGATAGATATATTTCGAAGAATCGATAAACTCCTTTTTGAATTTGGTTAAAATGTGCAATTTGCAATAAGCCAACGCGACCACTTAGTATTTAAACATCCGACCGCTAACTCTCTCGAAGGATATCAACTCCGAAAGACTAATCAAATTAAGAAACCCGACTGCCGATCCTCTTTCGTTGCAGTACGGAAACTGTCTTATTCTGCAACCCTAGTGTAAATTTCATTCGATAGCGTGACATGACGTACGCGATTGCGTTAAGTGTAATTTTTATGGGATTATGAGTTTCTAAAACGTCGCGCTTGGCGCGCTGTTCAAAATCGTACAAAAAAGACTAACGCAAACGCGAACGCTCGTCACGCTATAGAATTAAATTTCACCAGAGGTTTAGCAGGCGTAGGTATAACGGCACCAATTATGAGACTTTTAAGAGAAAATTTTAAGTAGGTACCTATTTTTGTTATTTCACCGATACCTGTAAAATTTCTACGGCTTTGCGCGTTAAAACTTGTATGTCCTATTGATCTTTTATGTTTTCGACGTGCTTAATAATAGATACCGTAATTGGTTTTAACATCAGTAACAAGTTAAAACTATGTTTTTTAGAGTCACGGACATTATGGCGCCATTTACTTAACAAAACCACCAAAAAATAATGAAACGTCAAACTGAAGCAGATCTATGTCTCCTGTTTACCTTAAATTGTTGCCAGTGTTTAAAAGCGGACCCCGGGCTCCTGCCTAATCAAAAATGGTCAAGTGGAAAAAAAATTCTTTCATTTGCGAGCTTCATCCTTATTAATCACACATCATGTACCTACCTACCGTTGATATACAGGAGTCGACGGCAACGCTGCATCTGTGAGTGATGAATCCAAATTAGTTTTCTTACATTTCTAGTTCAACATTGTTTCCCCTCTCAGAATACCGCCGCGCCTAGTTTGAGAACATAGTTTTAGATTGGATTTGTCTTTTGGATCCGGGAACCAAAACTGCCGAAACTGTGTTTGCTGTGAGAGATCTTTCGAGAGTTCTTTTCTTAAGTTAGTACCAATTTGTTTTAGGAACTGAGTGATCAAGGTTTTCATTGTTGAATGTGCAAATATAAAGTATTTTGTTATAGTTAAACAAGCGCTGATAATAACTGAGTGGGTTTTTCAAGTTTGTACCTAGGTACCAATTAAGTCATCGGGATTTTTCCATCTTCCAAAATGGAATTCATGAGTGAAACCCAGAGGCCTGATTCAGATTTAACGTGAGGCGTTTTTGAGGATTTTTAGTCATCTCTTGGTGAGATGTCGTGAGATTTGTGAGGAGGTAAACACGCAAACGACTTCCGTGATGGTAAGCGATTACCGTCACTCATGGACACCCGAAACACTACACACGGTGGTGTGTGTGGCTGTGTGCGGTGTGTATTAATGGACCCCCCCTAAAAACATAGAAAACCTCCATGAAAAGCTCCTCCACAACAGACAGTCATCGATCGCTGCCACGTTCAGTGTAATTACTGCAATCTGGATAATAACTGCATTTCTGCAGCCGATTGTACCTGCATTGGTAGGGTCGGCAGAAATGAGGATTTTATTTTTTATTCTTTAAATTCGTTACACTGCTTCACAGTATTGCTACCAGGCACTACGAATAAATTACCTATAGGTACCTATTTATTGCTGCGAAGACAACAACTCAGTAGGGCTAATATGGTCGGCTCTTTATCATTTGTCACCATGCCTGTCATGTTCTATTAAATATATAAGTGCGAAAGCGACGCACGCCATGACAGGTGATAAAAATGAAACCATGATACCGCTGCTGAAAAAGAACAGAAAGAACAGATCAAAGAGTTCTTAGTGCAAGAGCTCTCGCATTGGTATACGTACTTTGACCAGATCACAGAACACACAGAAACACACACACACACTCAGAAAGGAAGAGCTTCACTCCTGTTCTAGCGACCTTCTTAAAGCGGAGCTAGTAGACGGTCTTCTCTACATTACTTAAGTTAATTGTACCTTCAGTGGGTAATCCAACGAAACAAATAAATAAAATTATTGTTATACCTAAATATTTTTAATTTTGACGGCTGGTACCAGAAGTAAGTTCAAACAACAAGTTTTTCTTCCTTTTTTGCTGATCGTACGTCTGAATGATCGAAAGTCAAGACTTTTCAGCTAGTATCGACCATGAAGCCGAGTTTACCATAATTACAATTCTGAACATTAATTGTTTTAGACTATCGTTTCGCTTTTACCTATCGTCGTCGTTACCTTTTCTTCAAGCTTTCCTGGGAATCCTTAAAATCTTCGCGTAAGCGCCATGATTCTTTACGGCGCTTACGACGTTTTGTTTGCGTGGTACAGGTTACGATTGCGACAAATTCATCGTTTTGTATAGCTTCTCTATAGTAATAATATATCAATGTCTCAAATGCGTCAATTTTTTTTTAATGTTAGTCAGCAAACGAGCAGACGAGCCGCCTGATGGGAAGCGGTCATCGTCGCCCATGGACATAAGCAACAACACAGGAGCCACTTAATCGTTGCCGACCCTTGAGAACCCTAAATATCCGCTTCTTGAAGAATCCCATGTCGTAGCGCAAAGGAAATACCTCAGGAGGCAAGTCATTCCACATTCTGCACGTTCTGGGAAGAAACGAGCGAGATGCCCGCTTATTCTTGGTGTGCCATGTATCTAAGAAGTGGGGATGAACTTTGCTCCTTTGGCGGGAGGTGCGGTGATAGAAACGAGACGATGACACCAAATCAAAAAGTTCTTCCGAGCACTCCCCATTGTACAGACGGTAATAGAACATGCAAAGAGAGCCAACGTCTCTCCGAAGGCTAAGAAGTTCTAAGCCGTCAATTCTACTTCGAGTACTCGCTTTCAGACGGCGCGATTCGGGAAATGAATGACAGATTCATTAGATATGAAATAGTAAAGATATGTGACGTTCCACGGCAAAAGGCACCATGACCCCGGCTGAATATTGGAGCGGCTTTAATAATAGCGTAAGCGCCAGCCGACATAACGTATCTTTTGCCGTGGAACATCACATATCTTTACTATTTCATATCTAGTGAATCTCTAATTCATTTCCCGAATCGCCCCGAGAGTCCAGGTTTCCGAACCATACAGGAATATATAGAGAAGACCAGGGTCCGCAATTATAGCTTGGTTCTGGTTACTTTGCTCTCCTTAGATTCCTTTGTTCTGCCAGATCTTCTCTAACCGCTTAATTAAAGCGTACTGACGGCTGTGCGTGCCCGGAATTGCGAATATCCTGTTTTTGAATTGTTACTTTTACTAAGTTTTAACAAAAAAAAACTAGTCGACGTGCGGCATGATGAAATCAAAATTGCGCTTCAAAATTCATTTTTTGAATGTGAGCGAAACAGCGCTATGCTCGTATATAACGATGTCCCGTTTTCACACCGGAGCGGCTTGCGGATCCACATTACGTGAAGACCGCCTAAATACCTGAACCTAAGTACACCTAACTCCCTAGTCCTAAACTCTACACAGAATTAATCCTAAAACCAACCCTCACCTGCATATCCGGACAACACCTGCCCCGGATTCAATTAGCAGCCGGTGCGGTTAATGCGGAAATTTCCGGAAATTTCTACAAATTCTTGGAAACATCCACAAATTTCACCGTACGTGCTGGTTAATTTCATTTGCAGTTAGGATATGGCAGTCGAGTGTGCAGTGTGCATGGTTGCGAAAAGTTTATTTTGGGTCTAGTTTCAAGGCATTTAAGCTTGAAATTATGCAGGTTTTTTATACGATTTTTACCGATCGTGTTTTTTGTATCAATCAACTGACTACCTACACAGCAGGGATGTTGCGGATGTAGATTTTTTGACATCCGCGGATGCGGATGCGGATATTTAAAGGCTCACATCCGCGGATGCGGATGTCAAGATTAGGTACTTAGAAAACGTCAAATATTAAATTTTTAGTATTTTGTTATAAAAAAAAACGAAACCTTTAGTATTTGAGCAAGAATATAATGACGAAATTACCTAGCACTTACGCCGCCGCTAAGACGTTCCTGTACCGACTTGTTCGACATCCGCATCCGCATAAGCTCCGCATCGATTTTATGCGGATGCAGATGCGGATGTTGAAAATAATGCTGAAGTTCCGCGGTTGCGGATGCGGATGCGGATGTTCGCAACATCCCTGCTTCACAGTAAAAATAAAATAACATTTTGCAGTATGTAGCAGAGTGTCTTGGCCAATCATTGGCCAAAAAACATTAAAATTTAAAATGTTTGTATAATAAACACGTTCAACAACACCTAATTAATCCAAAAATATGTATGTGAAATTGCAATTTACATGACATTTATGTTTTTAAAAAGGAATTTTATTACATTTTTTATTACCTTAATGTAAAATCACTGTATAATAAACTCTTCAATTAGATTTGTGGAGTGTAGACTGTAGCTTTTCGTGATGGGGGTTCGTTGGGAGAAGCGTAGAAACTCGCCGCTGGAACGCGCTGGCCGCTGTGCTGTCTCGAAGTCCGCTATACCTCCATTTACCGGTATATGTGTTGTGTGAAATGAAAACACATATATTTGATTTATTCACTTGGAGAGTGTTCAGGCTGGTATGAGTGAAGCTCTCTTGATGTCTCTGATATCTCTGAATAAGCCACGAAACGGCTCTGCCTTATATAGTAAAACACAAGGCCGTTTGGTACCTTCTTCAACTAGTGGGTGTATCATGCAGAGTCAGTAATGTATATTTTTGCCAATCTCGTTAATTATAAGCACGTATGAAAGGAGCACGAATCCTAGACTTATAAATAGGTACAATATTAAGCACGTATGAAAGGAGCATGAATTTCTAGACTTATAACTAGATATAAAACATTCCACGCAATTCATTTGACATAATATACGAGCACAAAGTAAAACATGATATACAAAAGTAAAAATAGTAACCTAAACGTAGAGACTAATTAAACACATACATGAACCCTAATAGCTATTTACGACAGTCTCCCCCACGTGTGTCAACACCGTCTTCATGCGCGGAGTAAATGGGGATAAGTCTAGAAACTGGGCGGCGGACGTCACCTGCGCGTGTGCGAACAATGGCCACTCTCACATGACCATCTGGGCCAGGAAATAGCTGGGCGATTACGCCTCTGGGCCACGTTCCTCGTGGCATGGAGCTATCCGCAATGATGACTACGTCACCTTCATGCAGTTTTCTCACGTTTTGGTGAGCACCAGGCCTGGGGAGGAGGCTGGGTCGGTATTCCCGCTGCCAGCGCCTCCAAAATTGGTCGGCTAGCGTTTGCGCTGTTTTCCACGAAGAGAGCGACATAATTGCGTCTGTGAAGACACCCAGTGGCGACATGGCACTTGATCGACCGATTAGAAAGTGATTCGGCGTCAGGGCTTCGATGTCTAAGTCTGGATTCACTGGTGTCAGCGGTCTGGAATTGACTATGTGCTCTGATTCTAGCAGTAAAGTATGTAGAACTTCTTCGTGGGGTGCTCTTTCTTTCAGTACTACTTTTAATGCGGTTTTAACGCTGCCCACGAGCCGTTCCCAGGCACCGCCAGCGGAGGGGTTGCCGGGTGGAATTTTCTTCCATTTTATGGCTCGCTCGGTCAAGAAGGGCTTGAGACTGTCGGGCAGCGTGTTTTTGGCCTCTGCCAGTTCTCTTTCCGCGCCGTGGAAGTTAGTGGCGTTGTCGGAATAGAGAACCGTAGGCGTGCCGCGTCGCGCTATCATTCGGCGTAGCGACAGTATCATGGAGGATGCCGAAAGTGAGGCGGCAAGCTCCAGATGTACAGCGCGAGTTGTGAGGCATGTGTATAATACACCCCACCTTTTCTCGCGGCGGCGGCCTATCGTTATGTGCATGGGGCCAAACAGGTCTACGGCTGCAGCGGTAAATGGCGGCTGATTCACTTTTAGCCTTTCTGGCGGCAAGTCACCTATGGGAACTTTGATTGGCGTTCCCCTATAGGTTCTGCACCATTGGCATTTATGCGTTATATAGCGAATGCTACCGCGCAGCCCGATAATGTAGTACCTTTGTTTCAACTCGTTGATGACGGTCGCGTGGTTGCCGTGATTGTAGAGTGCATGAAAATGCTGTACTAATAACTTGACGAAATCTTCTTTCGAATGTAAAACAGGCATATGCGTGTTTTTATCGATTCTAGCATTTAGTACGATGATTCCGTTTTTGTCAAGTTGTACAGCGATTTTGTATAGCGGAGATTTCTTCAGGAGTGGCCGCCCAGTTTCCAGAAGCTTCATTTCCTCCGGAAATGCAGCATGTTGACTCCGTCGGATTAGCAATATCTCTGCTAAATCTAAATGCCCCTTATTTATCTCTATATCTGTTTTCTTAGCGAACAATGCGGCTTTGAAAACCTCGGCGGCAACCAGAATACTAGCGGTGGCGCGAACTAATCGCACGAACTTTGAGAACCTACACACCTCCGGCAGGTACTCAAACCTATTCTCCGCGACGCCTACTGAGCATACGAGTTTATTAACGCGTTCCTCGCCCGTATCGGCGACGGGCGTAGGCACTTTTTCGGTCGGCCAATGCTCTTTGGATTTACGTATAAAATCGGGCCCTATGAACCATCGGTGGTTCACTCCGAATTGCGCAGGTACTCCACGAGTCGCGTCGTCAGCCACGTTAGCTGCACTAGGCACCCAGCGCCAGTTGGCGGGGGTGGTAGTGTTCTCGATTTCTGCTAACCTATGTGCTACGAACGTTTTATACCTACGTGGGTCCGAACGTATCCACGTGAGCGCCGTTTTAGAGTCAGACCAAAAATACTTGTCCTTTATTACGTAATCTGACTCCTTGACTATGGTTTCCGCTAATCTAGTAGCTAGTACGCAGCTCTGCAATTCCATCCTCGGAATGCTGACTACCCGGAGAGGTGAAACGCGGGCCTTAGCGGCCACTAACGCGGAGGTTCTAGTCCCCTCGGGGTTGATGCTAACTAAATACACGGCCGCGGCATATATTTTTTCGCTCGCGTCGCAAAAAACATGCATATATGCCTCCCTATTAAATGCGGGCACGTGTCGCGGAATCTCTAAGTCTCGTAATTGTTGTACGTTATCAATGAACGATCGCCAAACGGGTGCGAGTGAGACGGGTATAGGCGAGTCCCAATCGATTCCTGTCCTCCATATTTCCTGCATTAACGCCTTGCCTAAGACGGATATGGGGCTTACGTAACCGATCGGATCAAATATAGACATCGCGCTACTTGTTACCTGTCGTTTTGTAGGTAATTTCTGACCGTTAAGTACGTCTTCGGGCGTATTACGAAAGTTTACGTTGAAACCTAAGGTGTCACGTTTGTGATTCCATTTCAAACCTAAGGTACGTTCGCTCTCGTTCGCGCCTAACAGCGACGTTTCCTGATTGCTATTAACTACGTCAGCAATTACCGCAGGATGGTTCGATGCGAACCCGCGAAGCTCGAATGACGCGCGCATATTCAGCTCGTAAACTTCGTTTACTACGCGTCTCGCTTCCTCTTCAGACGTATCGAGGGCGATCAACATGTCGTCCATGTACGTATTCTTTATTGTTTTTTCCGCTGCGATCGGAAATTCTTTACTATGCGATTTTGCGTTTTCGTTTTTGACGTATAGCGCGGTTGTCGGCGACGCTGCCGAACCAAATATAAGCCGCTTCATCCTATATTCTTGCGGTTGGGAGGTACGGTCCTCTCCCCTCCAAACGAAACGTAACGCATCACGATCCTGCTCAATTATTTCGATCTGTAAAAACATCTCTTTGACGTCGGCTATTACCGCGATTTTACCCTCGCGGAAACGCACTAACACGCCGAAAAGTGATTCTAACAGGTCGAGGCCAGCTAACAGCGCGCTATTGAGCGAGCGTCCATAAGCTGTTGCGGCCGCGTCCCAAACTAATCGCATTTTCCCGCGTTGCGGGTGAAAAGTTGGGAAGTGGGCTAGGTACCACGTCCGGGGTGCCTCGGGGGGCGGTCGCGAGCTCATTTTCTCCGCGTAACCTTTGTCGAGCAAGTTGTTCATATGCTTTGCATATTCGGCTTTAAGTTTCGCATCGCGGTCTAGCTTTCGTTCTAGACTGTACAGCCGTTTCAGTGCTTGCGCTCGGTTATCGGGGAGTTTCTCGTCATCTGACCGCCAAAGTAAGCCCGAGCGATACCGTTGCTCCCCCGGTATCTTTTCGCAGGTGGCTTCTAACAAATCTAGCGCACGTTGGTCGGGGTCGGCCCGAGGTAATTTTTGTGAAACGCCTAATGACTCTATGTCAAAATGTCGTTTCATCAATTGTAAGGCCTCGTCATCCGCGGTATTAGGCCTTGCGTGCCCAACAAATTGTACCGCGGCGCGACGCGTACGGTCTGGTCCATGCAAAACCCATCCTAGCCTGGTTAAACTCGCGACTGGGAGGTTAGGCGGACCGTCTATAATTTGCCGACTAATGATGAGATGCCAGTTATCTTGGCCTATCACGATAGTAGGTACTGCGGGGGGGGTAACTTAATTCGTCCGCGATTTTATATAAATGATCGCATTTATCTACCAAGTCTCGCGGCACGCCCTGCGCTCCTAAACCTATATCGCAAACCGTGTAAGTCTCCATCATTTCCATATGTCGACTACAAAAACCCCGTATTGCGACTCGTAACGCATACGAATCTGGGTCCCGTACTACACCGCCTATGCCTTCTATCTCTAATGTTTCACCGCGCACACGAGGTGCGATTCTATCCGCAGTTTCATGTAACATCAACGTCATTGCCGCGCCTTCATCGAGTAGCGCGAGGGTTTGGACGGTACCTAACGGTCCCGACACCTCTACTGGCATGATTTTGAGATACGTCTGCGGCAGTTTAACATTGAGTACTGCTTTGCGTGCTGCCGGCGCACTATTACCGTTCGCGGACCTGGCCGCGCTTAAACCGTGTAATAGTCTACTATGTCCGGCTTCGCACTGATTCATGCCACACGCGACATATTTACATCCAAAAAGTTTACGGTGATTCGCGCCTAGACATCTAAAGCACAATTTAGCTCCCTTTGCCAAGTCCCAGCGCTCAGGTATGGTCGCGGCTAGAAATTTCGAACACTCCTTAACTTCGTGTTCTTTGCCGTTGTTACATATGGCGCACGCTTCGTGCGAGACAGAGACAGACGCTATCTGTCGCTTGGGCTTAGCTCCGGTTGACGCTGGCTTTTTCTTTAAATTGCCATCGCGGTGCTTTACTTGAGCTATGGTCGATTTATTAGTACGCGATCTATTTCCCGTATCACGTGTGTATGACTCGCGGAAATCTGACTCCGAATCCGAACTATAGTCGCGAATGGACGCGGGGGCGCGGGGCCCAGCGAGAGCGCGGCTCGACCTGCTGGGCTCGCGCACAGAAGAAACCATTCATTCGTTCATTTCGCGATCTATCATACGCATCACGGTAGAACGCGGGGTCGCGAGACCTAGAGAGAGCTTGGCTCGATCTTCTGGGTTCGCGCGCAGAGGAAACCGCGTTCACTGCATTCCGTGATTTGTTGGACGGCTTATATCGGTTTATGCGCTTGGCCGCAGTACTAATTTCGTTAAGAAACTCGGAAATTGCTACTAACCCGGGTGTTTCTACGTTAGACTGCCAGTATTTGGCCCATTCATAGCGCACTATCAGATTTAATTTATCCACGAGCTCAGGCGCGTGCAAGTATTTCTCTTGACGCAAGGATCTAATGGTGGCGACGGCATTCGCTACATGCGCGGCGAATGAGGCTATATTCGAATTGTCTTCGGATAAACGCGGCATGCGTTTAACATTATGAATTTCCGTAAGAACAATCTCCTCAGGGTCGCCGAACTGCCGTTCCAGCGCTTCCATTATCTCGTACGGATCCTGAACCGTGTACATTATTGATTTTACGGCCGTCCGAGCTTCGCCCTTAAGTGCGCGCCTAATCCGACTGACGTTATTGACGGCACTAAACATGGGCGACGTATCTTCGAACTCTGCCCTAAATGATATCCACTCGGTGATATCTCCGCCGAATGCAGGTAATTCCGGCGGTTTATGGTACATTGGCGCGTAGGTACCGTGCGGTACCTCTAAAACGCGCGGGGGCGGTCTGCTAGCCCGGTCGGCGGCGGCACGCGGCGGCGGCTGCGCGGTCTTTTTCGGCGGCGGGAATTTAACGTTTTCTTTCGCGACCTCGTGCTGTAACCTAGCTTGTCGTTCTACCCAACTTCTAGTACGTTCTTCGACGGTCGCGTCACTGCTGCCGACAGACTGCGCCTTCAGTGGCGCAACCTGCGGCCGCAAATTTGCAGTGACGGACCCTTTCTTAGAAGCTTCGACGGTCGCGTCACTGCCGCCGCGAGACTGCGCCTTCAATTGCGCAATCTGCAGCCGTAAATTAGCAGTGTCGGACTCGGTCTTAGCAACGACTAGACGGGCTTTATGAACCTCGAGCTCGGCCATTAGCACGGACAATTCATTGTCGCGTTCCCTAACCGATTTGCGATTCTTTAATTCGCGATTAGACGGCGCCCGCGACGGCGGCGGCGGCGCATCGGTGTCTTTATTCACTAGCGTATTCGACCTACTACGATTTACTACGGTGGCGTCTAACATCTCCGAGTGTACCGACTCGGTTCCACCGGTAGCATTCGGGTTGCCACTGGTGCCATTGCTCCACGTATTAGTCTCGTTGGACGTAGTCTTACCAGACGAGGGGGTAGGGGTATCCATGTTCGGTGCGGGCGCAGGTGGGCCCTTGGTGCGTGATCGTAGGCTCCTTGCTTCCTTTTCGGACATCTTTCTGGCTGGAACCACTTCACTTAACACACGCGGGGGGTCCCTAACTTGACCTGCCTATGCCTATGACTGACCGTTGCCGTGCGCAACGTCAGTGCCCTAAGCGTGGATCCCTCGTGGCACTGAATCTCCCGCAATGGCAAAGTGCAATGCCTAGAACGTTCGAAAGCAGTGTGTGGGCATCAACCATGTGACACATGCAACGAAAGTTGCCAGGACACGTGAGCGGAGGTGGTCCTACGACGCTGCACGGTCCGTCCGGCAAGCCGGTAAATGGGTTACGGAAAGGTATAGGGTTTGGGTCTAAACCGAAGCGAACTTCTAGGCTCAGCGCGTCCTTTATTCTTTCTTGCCGTCTGAGTCAAGCAACGTTCGCTTAAAACTCAGCGCGTACTTGTTTCTTTCTTGCTGTCTGAGTTAAGCAATGTCGCTTGAAACTCAGCGCGTACGTTTTTCTATCTTGATGTCTGAGTTAAGCTATGTCGCTTGAAACTCAGCGCGTACGTTTTTCTATCTTCATCCGGCTTCAAAAGGACCAAACTGTGGAGTGTAGACTGTAGCTTTTCGTGATGGGGGTTCGTTGGGAGAAGCGTAGAAACTCGCCGCTGGAACGCGCTGGCCGCTGTGCTGTCTCGAAGTCCGCTATACCTCCATTTACCGGTATATGTGTTGTGTGAAATGAAAACACATATATTTGATTTATTCACTTGGAGAGTGTTCAGGCTGGTATGAGTGAAGCTCTCTTGATGTCTCTGATATCTCTGAATAAGCCACGAAACGGCTCTGCCTTATATAGTAAAACACAAGGCCGTTTGGTACCTTCTTCAACTAGTGGGTGTATCATGCAGAGTCAGTAATGTATATTTTTGCCAGTCTCGTCTCTCCTTCAAACCTTCAAGAAAAGAGCACACACTTACAACCAACCCAATCTTTCTAGTGTTGTGGGTGTCCATGGGTGAAGGTAATCGCTTACCATCAGGCGATTCGTCTGCTCATTTACCTTCTATATCATAAAAAATTCCATTGTTGCATTTGCCTATCTATTTTCTAACACTCTCAAGTGAAGTGAACGCGTAATATTGCTATTATTATTTTTTAGGCGTCGTTTGTTGAAGACCGACTAATACAAATCGACTCTAACCACCTTATTCATAAACGTTTACTAAAGTTGACAAGCCGATAACAATCGTTTGTACCTTTCCATCATACCAATACGTCGGAAAGGGATAAACGAGTATTATCGGCTTGTCAATTTTAGTAAACGTTTATAAATAAGGGGGTAGAGGTTATTTTATTCCGTACTACATTAAGTGCAAAGAAATTGTTAGTACCTACCTTACTTAATCTAAAATATTATCTTCGATAACAAAGAAAACAAGAGACCATTAAGCCCATTTACCATCAACCATAGACCATTGAGATCCATTTCAACTCCAGTATGTTTTCCTTCAGAACTTGATCTAACAATTTAATTAAATTCAGAACTAACAGAAACTCGCTCACTATCACAAAAGGTCGTAAGAGACCATGTTTTGCTTCAAACGTATAACATTTTGGATAAAAGCCTCGAGTAATTAATTATCCTTCCCGCCTTCTTGACCGTAACTTTGTTTAAGGAAATTATACTGAAATAACCATTGTATTTATAGTAACAGGCCAATTCGTGACGTTACACGGGTAAAGGTACCATATGGCGGTTGGCGCGTACGTCGTGTTAGCACCGGATTAGTATTGCAGCGACATTAATATTATACCTTTACGCGTGGAACGTCACATTCGAGTTTTAGTTATTCGATCTGTTTCCGATACGATACCGATCTATCAGTGTCAAAAGTTACATTTCTTCAACCAAAACGTCACTTTTACTGACAGATTAGTGACATATCGGAAACAGATCGAATAACCAAAACTCGCATTGGCCTATAAGGTATTCATTGTACAGTCAACGGTAAAAATATGGGTGTAGCCAACTTATTCAAAAATATGTCCCATAGTCCTTAATTCGCTGACATAAGAGCTATGGGACATATTTTTGAGATGATTTGTGCACCCATATTTTTACAGTTGACTGAAGACAGTCACTAGTTGTCAATTTTTGTAGAGCAGTAGACCAAAACAACGTGTATTTTTAAACGACTATATTATACGCTGGGTAGTTAGTATAGGCCCAAATGAATTAGGTCATTTTCATGTTTTACTAAAAAAAAACGACTTTTTTAAATAATTCAGCACGCAATGTATCGTTTTTAATGACGTGACGTCACAAGTGATAACTATGGAAGCAAAATAATATATTACAAGTGATAACTATGGAAGCAAAATATATAAATATTGCCGCTCCAAAAAAATAAGAATTGTATTGCACTGTACTAGTTAAGACTAAAAAACATTTATTCTTTAAATCGTTTCATGGCATTTAAACCTACTCCTCGATTCAATTTGCGAGTGTATTAAAACAGGCTAGTTTGTTTTATAATGCATTATCCTAAGATAAGTTTTTTAACTCAACAGTTTTGCCCTTCGCTTCTGTCATATATCGTCTCATTCAACAGATGACGCTACGATGCGCGTTCCATACTTGTAGCCATTGTATGTAAGTCCCACATCGCGCTCTACAAGTTTTTAATGTCAGCTGCGTTATTCCAGTTAACTTTCATTAGACTCCGGTCCCTTAGCACATCACCTGTCAGGAGAGATATCTCTCTACTGTTCTCTCTTAATATATTTTCATATTCATGAACTGAACACAAAGGAGTATCTATTTCTTCAGTTACACCTAATTTAGAAAAATCTACTTTATATACATTCTTTTCATAATTGAAATCGATCATCGGTACAAATCTATGTCCCCACAAAATCTCATTTGATGTATAACTTGATATAGCTTGCACTGGTTGGCCAGTTGATTCAATTATACCTTCGAAAACTACTAAAATTTCTAAACCACCAGTCAGTAAGTCTGGCGCAGAAATATAATAAAAAGGACTAGTTCTATCTATAACATGAATAACTGACACAGGCCATAAGAAGAACGTAGATTCGCATCCATCTAGTTCCACGTTTAGAGATATCTGCTCAAATTCATCTAAAATGTCGTCACGATCCATTCTTATTATATACATTAAAGCTTTGATATTAAGTATTCTGGACTTCCTCATATCACCCACTCTGAAAACTAAACACATTTTACCATCCTTAGCATAAATGACAGCATTCTTGCTGAATAGAATGGTCTGTGTTCTATTTTTAGGTCTAGTTAGTTTGGCAAACAATATTCCGATCATAAATGCTTGGAAAATTGTGCTAACGATACATTGCATGCACATAGTGAATATGGCATCAGGGCATTCTAAAGTTATCTTTCTATGTCCGTAAGCAACTGTTGTCTGAACTTCGATACTGAAGAGAAAAGCTGAGGTGAAATTGTAAATCTCTCTGATGCAGGGAGTCCATTCGGTCCCATTAACAATTTCGTTGTTATTAAAATCGCCATGGCCCATAGCAATGAGCCAGTACAAGCATCCAAAAAACAACCAGATGGTGATGAAAGCCATGAAGAAATTTAACAGAGTCCATCGCCATCTTGCTTTGACCATAGTGACGAACCAGGTGGTGAAGAATCGAAGCTTATTCTTGGAATTGAACTTCTCAATGTTGAATTCGCCATTTTTAAAGACGGCGCGTTTGAAGTAGTGCTTATATTTGTAGGGTTTGTGATGATTGGATCCTGAAAGGAAAAGAAATCATGATAAGAGAGGAAGTATCTATTTATTTGCTTTATAAATGCCATCAAAATCTTTCAAAATATTTTCAATAAGACAATACAATATAAATTGCTAACTAATATGAAAAGGAATATAACATACATATAATCAAACTATGGTAGACAACAGGCGGTCTTATCGCGAAATCTCTTCCAGACAACCTTAGGGTAGTGGAGACAAGGCAAACAAAACAAGTTAGTAAAAACAATAATGTTAAGATCCAGACAGGAAAATGAGGTTTCTATGTAAAGAACATTTCGCGCAGAGTCGTCCACCTTCGTCTTAAGGATGGATAATTTTAGCTAGATATTGCCAATTGTTATACATTTTTGTTTTAATTACTACTGATTTCCGCAAAGTAACGCGTGATTATTTATTAATTATCTATAGAATGTCATAAAAATATAGAAACAATAAAATTACACGTAATACCAAGTTACAAGCTGAGTGATCCAAAGGGCAATGAGGGAAAATTTTAAATTGTACACACCTGATAATAACAACGTATTTTCCATAGTTTTGTAGACATAATATGATTACGACATACTTTCTTCAGAGTCAATCCTTTACTGACGACCCATATGTAGTTTTGTCTTAAAATTTACATTAAATGATAAGATATAATCTAGGAAACTGCGCCCTAGAGACGTCACTTTTGTAGTAAATGACATAGTAAAACAAAACAAATGATCAGAGTAAATAAACGTGAACGTCATCATAGAGTTGACTCCTACCTTCGACTTCGCCTTAAATGAAAATCATTACAAGGCACTTGTCCCACCAAGAGCGAGTAAGCGATTAACTATCGGCGTTTTTCTCGCCCAAGAAACGAACAAAAGATTAGGATTCTGTGTTAGTAAATGAGACACATAGTTTATCGCTGGCTGTTCACATTGCCGGCGAGAACACTCGATCTACTAGTTTGTCGCCGCGATAAGATAAAACCAGCGACTGAATATAATAATATATAGACATCGCTCTTCATAGAAAAATGCCTACCAAAAATGACCCCAGCCACACTGACACTGACAACTATCCCTTCTCTATGAATATGTCCCACCAGCTTTTAATTATATCCAATAAACAATTTCCCGCTATTCAAAAAAAGTTGTGATTGGTCAATATAAGTTTTGATTGGCTATAATAACATTCTATGCGTCAAACTTCATGCGCGGCATTACAATATTTTGGCGTTGTCAAATCTTATAAGGATTATACTAACCAAGAGGGAACCAATTCATATAATTATTATTCTGACGCGTATTTATTTATTGACATTTAAAAGTTGAAGTATAATATTAAAGAGTAGTATGTATTTTGAAACAGTGTCAGTACAGTTATAGACTACCCGTCCCTCTTTTTAACATAGTTAGAAAAAGACGGGTAGTCTATCTCGCTGCGAGATACTGTCGCGCCAATCAGGTGCTAGGCCCTGGTCTTCCATAAATATTTCTGTACCAAAATTAGATGCCAGGGACACAGTTAAAATATAAACATTAAAAAAAGCGCCTCCTACAACGGCGATTAGTATTTACTACCACTAATTTTAATTAACCGGATAGTCCGTTACGGACTATATCAATACAACTTCTTTAACAAATTAATATAATAGGATCTTAATATCAATGCAATGCAATGCAAAGTGGCGTGCTCTCGTTTCGGAGGCCAAGATCCTCTTTGGATCGCTGAGCCATATTAGTTAGTTAATATCAATGGCTGTTCAAAAAATTGCATAACATCATCCCCATATAAAATCTGTTATGATCAAAATAAATCAAGATAATACTATCCTGGCTAAATTATAGGTGAAAGGTAATCCCATAATATTTTCAGTTTTTGTTGGAACGGCTAGCACATCATTTAACCTTACATTAAGGCATATTTTTTCCTTAAAGAAATAATCTAAATACTTCTTACAACGACTGTCACAACGGGCCGCCATTTGCGAACTAAATAGCTCCGTGGCACAATATTTACGCCCCACCTACCGTGGCACAATATGTGTGGGGTCATTTTACAGAGCTAGTTCGTCATCTATGTTTATTATCAATCGCTGGATAAAACTAGCTCAGCGGTACTCGCTCGGCGATGCTCGCTTCGTAGTTAGAACTCAAGCTGCGAGACCAATCAGTCTGCGTGTTCGGCTACGCTGCACCGCCCGAGCGAGTGACGCGAGTAATATCCCGTCGCACTCGAACACTCGCCTATAGCCGAGCGACAAAACTATTGGAGCTAACACTCGCTTCTCGCCGCTCGGCCACTCGTTTCTAGTTTATCGTTCTACTCGCTTATCGCTCATCGTCGGCGGTGGGACAAGTGCCTACTCGTAAAACAAAGTCCCCCGCCGCGTCTGCCTGTTTGTGTGTTTGTTCGCGATAAACTCAAAAACGACTGAACGGATTTTCATGCGGTTTTCCACTATCAATAGAGTGAGTCTTGAGGAAGGTTTAGGTGTATAATTTGTTAACCAGTGCGAAGCAGGGGCGGGCCGCTAGTAATACCTAAATAATGCTTTGCGCGTACTTTTCCGTTACTGTAGACGCACGGGCGAATGATAATAAAATGACATCATTTTGATGTCAAACTGTAAGTTCGAATTGACCTACGGCTACCACCAGTTTGATACTGACATATTCGCTAACGTCTGCTTACTTTCTATATGCATCTTGCTTATATTGGCATATAATAATATTAGTGCAAGCGAGACGTTATAGAAAGTAAGTTAGGCAGACGTTAGTGTATATTATATCAGTTTGACTCTTGATAAAGCAGTCGATGTAAGGCTACTAGATACTGTATCGAATTTGATGATATCCCGTTGTAGCAGCTGTTTATCCGAACTGTAAGTTGATTATCCAAGTTCCGACGTTAGCTCATTCCGGTAACGCGCTAACTCAAATACGTTGCGCGGAAGTTTTAGGCTAATCTGATTGGGATAATGGGAGACACCTTATGTGTTCTAATTTAGGGCTTAAGAACTAACATGTTTTACAGTCATTGCTAAATATTACTAATTTAGTAAAATGTACGTACTAAAAAAAATTACTGAAGTAGAAATCTAACCGGAGCATTTATTTAACTAGATAATAATAAATGATAAAATAAAAAGATAATACGAGTAATTACATGGGTAGATTACTAAAGCAGAAAGATTTTACTGTATCAAATTTGATGAAAACCCGTAGCAGCTGTTTAGCCGAGCAGTAAGTTGATTACCCAAGTTCCGATTCCGACGTTAGCTCATTCCGGTAACGCGTTAACTCAAATACGTTGCGTGGAAGTTTTTGGCTCATCTGAATTGGAACAGTGGGGAAACAGTAGAGGCCATTATTTATAGCTACTACTCTGAGCACAGAATTGAATTGTAAACTTAACTATGCAAAGGTCGAATTGGATAGTTAGAATAAATACTATGTTTTTGGAAAATAAATATTTTTTGTTACAAGCTTTTATCGCTGACTGTACTTTCTTTCTACAGGCAACTAATACTCATCGAGAAAATTCTTATGTTTGGGGTTAAATACAATCAGGTTGCTTTGTTTTATGACAGAGTTCCTATGGCCACCGTCTGTCTCCATCATGAGATCAGTTCGATGGTACCATAATATTGCATTGTTCGTTGCAAATTCATTGCAAATATTCGCCTTCATCGGGGCGAAGTGGGTCAAATTTAACTTGCGATATTTACTTGACCGAAGCGTAGCGAAGGTCTATGTTTTGACTCGGGCATTTTGCTTTCGTATGTCCGTCCGGATGTTCTCCTCTACAGGTCACAATTCTCAACCGATTCTCGTGAAATTTTGTGACCAGATTCTATGATTAAATAATTTTTTTTATGTTAATCCAGTTTTTGGAATTTTTAAAAAATGGCGGAGTCGTGATACCTCGCGCCTAAACAAATAGTCGTATCGATATCATAAGAGTTTTTTTTGAGATATGTTTATAGATTAAATGGCCAAAAATTCAGAAAATTTATTTCGCTGGTTTCGGAGGTATTGAGATATTTAATTTTAACTAATTTTAACTTGAGAGTGAGTAGCTAAATTTCGTCAGCTTATCTAAGAACTATTTGGCTCAGTTTGTAAACGTTCGCTTTTTTTTGTTTGCACAGAGAGTCTGGGTTCGATCCCCAGTAAGACATAACTTTTTTTATTTTATTTTTTCACTTAAACTTCGTATTTTTTTTAATGTATAAAATTTTTTGTATTGTTGATTGATCAAACCGCTGTGTGGCGCTGTGCACGGTCCCAATAAGCTATGCTCGCGAGATCTACAGCTCACAGAGCCACTAGTTATACTTACAGACGGACAGAAAACGGGACAGGTGAAACTAAATAAAAGCATATACATAAAAGGAAAAGGTAAAAGAGGCCATTATACCTAGGGCATACTGAAAATTCCTGAACTGGCCACTTAGAAAAATAATCCTTATACAGATCAGAATCCAGAAACTTTCAGTATGGCCGACTAGTTACTCTTGGCGAAATTGAATTGTGCAGATTGATGTTCAGCAAGTGAAACGTTTTTTAAATTAATTTTGAAAACTTTTACTTAATAGCAGGAAAAATTAAAGCTCTGTAATAAAAAAGAACTATCCTAGTCGATGGTGACCCTGCCTACGAAGCAGGAGGTCCAGGATTCGAATCCTGGTAAGGGCATTTTTTGTGTGTTTATCACAAATATTTTGTTATAGATATTTTCTAGATATATAATTATTTATTATATAACCATTAATCATATATTTTAATATGTTAAATGTATATCATCGTCTAGTACCCACAACACAAGCCTTACTGAGCTTATGTCCTGTATTTTTTTTAATTAAAATATACAAGTCAAGTAGCTAAACTTTTATATAAAAGAACCCTAACGAGCTCAATACCCGTTTACAAAGTAAAATATTTCAGAATACGGTACAAAAAGCGAGAAATAATGATATTATTTCTTAGTTTATATTCATTAGTTTTACTTACTATTTCGGAAACGGTAGACGCCCGGTTTCACCAATGGCTCCAATTCTGTTTCTTCGGATAACTTTTGATCCTTTAGCAAATTTAGCATCATTGCGCTGTAAAAATATTACATAAATAAATAATACCGAGAATATTTATACCTACAAAACGCGAGAGTTTAAGGCCCACTTGCACCATCCCACTAACCCGGGTTAAGCGGTTTAACCGTCAACCCAGTGTCAAATTGTACTGGTAACCATGGTAACTTCAGGTTAACCGGCTAACTCCGGGTTAATGGAATGGTGCATGTGGGTTTAAAGTGTTAAACTGCTAAACTTGTTAAGTATAATAAAAAAAAACTACCTGTCAACCAAATCCACTGTCACTGAACCGCCGAATAATTAATTTTCTCAAACGTAAATGTAATTACGTAATGATAATGAAACAGAGAAACGGTAATCGTTTGAATCATGTTTAACATGAAAGTGAGTGAGATACTATCCGCTTATGTAGTACCTAATTAGGTGGTATTTATAGATAGTGTCTTGATAAGATAGGAGTACAGGCGGAGAAAAAATGGTTACTTACTTAATTTACTATGTACTTACTTACTTAGGTACTTACTCCTCCTGGCGCAGTGAACTTTCTGCCCGATTCGAACTTTAAGATACGTCAATTAATAGATCTAGACACGATATGGATGACAATCCCGACGTGGTAATCCGTCAAAAACGACTCTAAGCTTTGTTGTCAGACTAGTTTCGCGAACGACGCCATGGTGAGGCAGAATGTATGTATGTCTGTCTGCGTCGGGAGTTGTGTTTTCCTCCATGTGCTTCATATGGACACATCTGTGTCAGTGTCAAAAGTGACGTTTTTGTTTGAAGAAACGTCACATTTGACACTGACATGTCTTGGCATCTAACACGACTGCTCGCCACTGATCCCGGTCCTGTGCTGTTTCTCGCCAGGCTTGAGCCTGGAGCGCAGATCCGTGTCCATCACATCCTTCCATCAATACCTAGGCTGACCGGGACGGCGTACTGTGGTGTGTTGAGAAAATGGCTCAACGTGAAATATTTGTCTTAAAGAAAAACTAGTGGCTCTGTACTAAAAAAACCGGCCAAGTGCGAGTCGGACTCGCAAACGAAGGGTTCCGTACCATTATCTATAAAAACGGTCACCCATCCATGCAAGTACTGACCCCGCCCGACGTTGCTTAACTTCGGTCAAAAATCACGTTTGTTGTATGGGAGCCCCACTTAAATCTTTATTTTATTCTGTTTTTAGTATTTCTTGTTATAGCGGCAACAGAAATACATCATCTGTGAAAATTTCAACTGTCTAGCTATCACGGTTCGTGAGATACAGCCTGGTGACAGACGGACGGACGGACGGACGGACAGCGGAGTCTTAGTAATAGGGTTCCGTTTTACCCTTTGGGTACGGAACCCTAAAAATATGAAAATAAAAAATACTCACCTACTTCGTTGAGTCATTATCACAGCGAACTTATAATGGTCTTAAGTGCCATAGACTCTACTGGCACTTAAGTACTTTATGCCAACTTCTACCATAATGAACATTTTCCAAAAAAATAATCGACAGAAAAAATCTAACTACCGAGTCTGCTTACAAAATTTCATGAGAATCGTTAAGTTAACGTTTCGTAAAACTATTTTTACAGTAAGTACAGTCGCCATCAGATATATCGGAGCGGCCAAGGTGCTCACAAATATCGGAACACGCCTCTATTGTCAGGGCGTTAGAGCGCGTGTTCAGATATGGTGAACACCTTGGCCGCTCCGATATATCTGATGGCGACTGTACATATAATTATTATAGTGCTACTTTATCGCACTCGAAAATTTTAAAAGGCAATAACAATGTACTGTAAAACGTTGTACGATACATGTGCGAATAGGTAATACCAAAGATGTATATGTAACTCCGTATAAGATAAATAAAGTCTAAGAAAAAAACGTGCCACGGAAATCAAGAAAAAGTCATTCTCGAATAGATGGCGCCATACCTTTGGCCTATTCTCGGCTAGATGGCGTGACGACACCGTTTCATATTTAACAATCTTAACACATATCAGTGAAAGAACATGGGTCAGTATGGAACAATAAAAATTAAAAATCATTTATCCGTATACATATTCTGATTAATTTATACATTTTCAATTTTATTTTAAGGTTTAATCGTGTGTCGATAGATGGCAGTAAATGTACCGTGACTACAAAATTTAGTATGGCAATAGCCCTCTATACTATCTATTCTCTTTGGTAATACACAACTCGTGTCGATTTAAAACACTCTTAAACACTCTTATATTAATATGCTTTATTTAAGATTTATGTTAATGATTGTACATAATTAAATATTTAACAGTAGCTGCTAAAATAACAGCATCATGAAGATTTGAAGATGTAACGTAAACACCGTGTGTTTTAAATTCGTATAATTTGAAATTATTTTTTAATACTTTAATTTTCCATGTCTGTTTTTAGATGTTTTTATATACCTACTGTTCTCAGTGACAATCAAACGTACCGTCCGCCTAATGTAGCGTATGGACACTTGCAAGTCCATTTTTAATATGTACTACCTATTGTTACTCGTATAAAATTAACTTATCATATTATGCAGCGACCACGATTCATCACCGCATCGAAAAACAAAGGAATTTGGGTCACAATTTGACCACAATTAAGTTAATTAATAATTACCTACTTACCTAGGAACTCGCACACACAGCAACATTCGTAACTGTACATCGACAACACACGGTTAACAGTGTGCCGATGGTACCTATTTGAAAAACTAAAATGTGATGGCTCCTCTACACGATGGGCCAGCGCCGGCCACTCCAAGGGACGCATTTATGCATTAGAGGGCGCAAGTGATATTGCTATCTCATTCTACCGCATGGCTGCGTCCCTTGGAGTGGCCGGCGCTGGCCCATCGTGTAGAGGAGCCATGAGGTGGGTGCATAAAAAACTTTTTTAGATATATTATTTAACTGCATCCTAGCCTAGTCGGTAGTGACCCTGCCTACGAAGCAGGAGGTCCCGGGTTCGAATCCTGGTAAGGGCATTTATTTGTGTATTTATCACAAATATTTGTTCCTGAGATATGGATGTTTTCTATGTATATAAGTATTTATATATTATATATATCGTCGTCTAGTACCCACAACACAAGCCTTAGGGCCAGATTCGGATTTTGAAATAGACATCTTTTAGACATCACCAAGATACGATAACGATATGTTTAAGATCTTACCTGTCAGATTTGATATTTGCGCGATTCTGGAGATACTGTTGAACGATTTACAATTCACATCTAATAGATATCTTACTCTATCTAACGTAAAAGTGACATTGGTTGCCCGAATTGCGCTGCAAAAGAGAACTAGTTGATATCTAAACTATAACGTATCTAGAATGGATCTAGTACGTGTCGTCTCTTGTGAATATCTTGAAGTTCGAATACGGCAGTTATTGAGCTTACTGTGGGACTAGGTTGATCTGTGTAAAAATTGTGCTATAATATTTATTTATTTATTATTTATTTATGATTTAAAGTTTCATATTGTTTTTGACTCGTCACTTACTCCTATAAAAGTCGAACTTAATGGCAGAAGGTATTCTCTACCATTCTACCATTACGCCAACCAGATAACTTTTAAATTAGAATTTCAATATCCATTAAATATATACAGATGTAATGAATAATGCTTTAAATAAGTAAGTTGTAAGTATTTTCACGGAAACGTACGAACGTGACACCAGACTATGCTATGTCAGTCAGTCTCAGTACAAAAAGTACTAAAGTTGACTGAAGTAGCATGACAAATACGAACGTTTACGAGAAAATATGATAACAAAGGATTGTTCACTATATCTGAATTTGAATAATAAATATTATAAGGACAGTCTAACACGAATCGACTAAGTGCCACGGTAAGCTCAAGAAGGCATTTGTTGTGGGTACTCAGACAACATTAAGTATAATATACAAATACTTAAATACATAGAAAACATCCAAACAAATATCTGTGGTCATTACACAAATAAATGCCCTTACCGGGTTTCGAACCCAGGACCCTCGGCTTCACAGGCAGGGTCACTACCCACTAGGACAGACCGGTCGTTGAAAATAAAAACAATTATAATAGAAGGTATGTCATTACTTCACGAGTACCGAGATATCTTGCCTCGATTGCCTTGATCGAGAAGACTCGGGACGAGTGAAGAATGACTTTTCCGCACGTGTATCGAACCACGTTTTTTAATACATTTGCGAAAAAATAAGAAAAACTACCTAAGGAATTCTAAACTTACTTATTTTTTGATTTTTCAGGCAAAGCACTCTCATTTGCAATTGCAGACTTCACACAAATGTCTGGCGGTGTTAAAAATCAATTTCAAACTCTGATTCACTCATTTTATAAGCAACTATTTGAAAACTAAAAATTGGAAAACAAAGTCGTCGATCTTTATTTATTTATTTATTTATTTAAACTTTATTGCACAAAAGAAAACTTATCGTACAAAAGGCGGACTTAATGCCAAAAGCATTCTCTACCAGTCAACCTTAAGGCAAAGCAGAGAGATTGTGGGCGGTGCAACTGCTACTACTACTAACAAAATTTAATATAAGGACGCAACGCTAATTTAAAGAATTTTAACATACATACGCAAGTACATCAAAATATACACGATACATATAATATAAATATACATATAATAAAAATATAAATATACATATATATATATATATATATATATATATACCTGACATTAAATATATACAATAAAATATATAACTTTATTAACTAAAACTAGGAATCCTTCATTCTACCAGCAAAGAAAGCACGTAACGATTTCTTAAAAGCGAACTTGTTTGGGGCATTTTTAATACTAAGGGGGAGTCGGTTCCAAAGGCGCGCTGCCTGCACGCAGAACGAATCTGACATAAAGCCAGTGCGATGTGGAGGGATGGATAAGGACATATTGCCAGAAGAGCGAAGCTGACGGTAGTATTGAAAGAGGGACCTGAGGTATACAGGAGAGTGTGGATCGTTGAGGACAGAGTATAGAGTGCACAGCATGCGAACACTGCGTCGTTGACGGATGGGAAGCCAGCCAAGCTGGGAGCGGTATGAAGAGACATGATCGTATTTACGCAGACAAAAAATGAAACGAATGCAGTTATTGAGAAGGCGATCCAACTTATTGAGAAGTTCTTCAGTTAGGTCAGGATAACACACATCACCATAATCAATTATAGGTAGAATTAGAGTGTTTATAAGGAGAATTTTAGTCTTGCGCAATGAACATTTTTGACATTATGAAGAGGTGTTTATTTTAGCTTTTATTCGACTATTGAACCTACTTCAATGAAAGATTTTTTTTTCAAATGCATGTTCTATAAGTCATAAACAATTGTAAATATAGAACATTGTATTATTATTACCTAAGTATCGTTATTTACGATTATTTGTGTATCGTATATTTATAAAAACAATATCGAATGTTGCCTTCGCTTAAGAAAAACGCCTCTTCTTTGACAGGCGTTTGGCAGCTATTCCGTTCCATTCAAACAACTTATTAAGAACGGAATTTTCAATATTCAATATTAAAAAATAAACGTGTTATAAATATGAAATATGTATATTTTTCGTATTCTTACATTAACAGTACGTTTTTATGTTGATTACGACGTTTTCAGGAAACTAATATCAACACTCATCAATAAGTAGTCGTGAATTGGAAAAAGTATAAATTTTAAAAAATTGGAAAAGTGAAAAGCACTAGTTTGCGATAACCAACTTTCCAAACGCAAAACAGCTACGTAAAGTAGCACTTTTTGAGCAATTGTATTAAAAAAATCTTAAAAACCAAGTGCGTTAACAAAGGAAAACTCTTTTAATTTTAACAGTAGCAATTAAGCTCGAACGCTATCCCAATAGAATTAAGCTCTTAACCCTTAAAAGATAAGATAAGAAAGGATGATTAGCATAAGAATTTAATCAGGAACCATAATGGCCACTCTATATTTCAAGCACTACTTTTGTGGCGAGGAATTTCATATCCGGGATAACTGAGCGTAGTACTTTAGACGAAGATTAATAAAAACTAAAGCAGATACACCATTCTGAAAAGGCAAGAATACAAAAACAGCTGAGAAAAAGTAGCAAGTATAGTCTGTCAATATCATGATATATCATATTTAATTACACAAACTGGTCTGCCGCGGTATAATTTCATTGTTTTTAGGGTTCCGTACCCAAAGGGTAAAACGGGACCCTATTACTAAGACTCCGCTGTCCGTCCGTCCGTCCGTCCGTCCGTCTGTCACCAGGCTGTATCTCGTGATCTGTGATAGCTAGACAGCTGAAATTTTCACAGATGATGTATTTCTGTTGCCGCTATAACAACAAAACAGAATAAAATAAAGATTTAAGTGGGGCTGAATACAACAAACGTGATTTTTGACCGAAGTTAAGCAACGTCGGGCGGGGTCAGTACTTGGATGGGTGACCGTTTTTATAGATAATGGTACGGAACCCTTCGTGTGCGAGTCCGACTCGCACATGGCCGGTTTTTACCTTAAATTCCGACGTTTCAGTTGAGTTGCATCAGCTTTGGTCACGGAAAGGCTGACGTCCCAGCAAATGTCAACGGAACGAAAAGAAAAACAATGAAATTATATCGCGGTAGACCCGTTTGTGTAATTAAATATGTGTACAAAACGCGAGAGTTTTAAGTGTTATATGATATATCATGACAGCTAAACTGTGGAATGAACTGTCGCCTGCGATATTTCCGGACCGATACGACCTTCAAACCTTCAAGAAAAGAGCGTACTCCCATCTTAAAGGCCGGCAACGCACTTACACCCCTTCTGGTGTTCAGGGTGTCCAATGGGCGGCGGTAATCGCTGTCATCATAGGTAAAGAACTATTTTGTTAAAGGGGGGGGGGGGTCATTTTTGGCTATTTTCTTAAATATCTTCTAACTTATTTAATTTAAAAATAATAAAAAATATATATTTGAAATTTTCAAATGAGCTCTTTCATTTGATATACCTACATACATATAACACGATATAATTTCATCATCATCATCATCATCATTGGGGGCCTATAATGTCCCACTGCTGGGCAAAGCCCCCCCCCCCACTTTTTCCAGTCTTCCCGATCCTGTGCAGTCTGTGGCCATTAAAATAAAAAGGAGTCTAACTCGTCTCGCCATCGCCGACGTGGTCTGCCAATTCCTCGTTTTGAGCTGGGCGATATAGTTTGAAATACTTTATTTTTAACTTTCTATTACCCCCCAAAAGTGGCCTCCGATTCATGTGTTTACGTTAAATGTCCGTCTTTGGGTCACTAATTTACACATATGTGTACCAAATTTCAACTTAATTGGTCCAGTAGTTTCCGAGAAAATAGGCTGTCACAGACGGACAGTCAGACAGACGCACGAGTGATCCTATAAGGGTTCCGTTTTTCCTTTTGAGGTACGGAACCCTAAAAAATATTGAAATGTAATTAAAATAAAAAGAATCCTTTTGGCCATGGACGTTAGTATCATACCGATTCTTATTTTACCTACTCTAACAAAATCACTACCCCAAACAATACAACAAACGAATACGAATTCGTAGTACGAAACACGATATGTATACTTTTCTCGGAACAAATCCACATCGATTTCGTATCGTAATTCATTACACCGTTTACTTACGAACACTTGAGGCGGAGTGGCGAAGTCAGGTAAGTGAGAAAGTTGAATACTTGATGTTTAAACAAATATTTTTTTTTATTTATTTGGTGAGAAAACAAATCAAACCAAGCACGTATTACAAGATACAATAAATATTAAGCACTAAAAAGGTGAAGGCTGTTAGTAGGGAACAGAGGGCCTACCGCGAACCACATTTGACGTGTTGCCTCTCTGTCCCACGTAAATTCGTACGTAAGTGTGAAGTAGGTAGGTTAATACAATTTCTTAGAATATTTTGTTTAACAATCCGTGTTATTTATATAAAATGCGCCTAATACTTTCCTCCCCACTGGGTAATGAATACTCCAATGGTTATCACAACGTTATTTAAGTGTTACAACATGCTAGTAGTGATGGTCTACTTTAAATCAACCTAATATATATTATATATTATATTAACATCGACCACAGTAATATAATTATAAAATTTACTTAAATTAAATTTCGAATTTAATTGCAAAGACCTATTTATGTTAAAGTAATAGAATTTCTTAGAATATTTTGTCCCACAATCCGTGTTACTTTTTACTCTGGTCAGCTTTTCAGCTACAAAAAAAATCGAACCACCGTGAAATCAGGTAACTTTAGTCCACAATACATAACTATGGTCCAAATTTAAGTTCCAGTATTATGTATAAGTATTTTTCAAATTATGTTGAGTATATAATACATATACAAATACACAAATCAAATTTGTTCCAATTGACAGAGTTGAATTAATAAAGACAATAAAAAAATTGAAGGACAAGCGTTCCAAGGATATTTATAATTTAGATTCTCGTTTTGTTAAAAAGGTATTTTTGGAAAACAGTTACTTACTAGAAATCCTACTTACTGCAGTTAATAGTTGTTTAACGCAGGGAGTTTTTCCACAATGTCTCAAGATAGGGAAGGTTATTCCACTTCACAAAAAAGGAGAAATGGAAGACCCTAACAATTATAGGCCTGTTTACATACTTCCAGCTGTATCTAAAATATTCGAGTCTATAATCAAAAACAAAATAACTCAATATTTTGAACGTCACAGCTTGTCTAATTCGAACCAATTTGGCTTTCAAAAGGGGAAGCTATATGCCACCCTTGGCAGTAGTTATATTTTTGAGGCGTTTGGGGTCGAAACGCTGGGGCCGTGGGGGCCAAGCGCGCGCCGTATATACAGGGCCTTAGCGGAGCGCCTTATAGATGCCGCAGGGGACCAGAGGGCTGGCCTGTATTTTGCTCAACGCGTTAGTATTGCCATACAACGTGGCAATGCGGCCAGCCTTCTGGGCACACTGCCCATCGGCAGTGACTTGGGGGACGTTTTTAATTTATAGGCGTTTTATTTTAAGTTTATGTAGTTTAGAGATAGTTTGTATTATTATTTTAAGCTAATTTAATGTTTTATATTTATTTAATAGTGTTGTAATAAATCTTTCCCAATATCAAAGGGGAAGTCAACAGGAATGGTATTACGCAAAGTTATAGATTTCGTGCTCACAGCCTTGGACAGATCGCAAAACTGCTCTAGTATTTTTTGCGATCTGTCAAAAGCGTTTGACTGTATTCGCCATTATGTACTCTTATTTAAATTAGGATACTATGGATTCAAACACCAAGAAATATATTTAATATAAAGCTATCTTAATAACAGAAGTCAAAAAGTATACATTAATGGAACATGTTCACGTGAAATCAATGTCAATGTTGGTGTACCGCAAGGGTCTATCTTGGGCCCAATTTTATTCTTAATTTATGTAAATGATCTACCTGAGTGTATACCTAATTACGCTATGGTTACCCTATTTGCAGACGATACACAAGTTGCCACAAGATTCAGACCTAGCTAATCTGGAACAGAAAATTAAGAGTATAATGATGACGCTTGGAAAATGGTTTAATGCTAACGGAATTATTTTAAACTCTAACAAAACTACAATATTGACATACCAAAATAAAAATAAAATTGACAGCATAAATACTAGTCACATAGGATTTACAAATGTAACTAACACAATATTTCTAGGATATCACATTGACAAAATTTGTAATAAAATTGCTTCTGGAAATTACGCACTATTAAAACTGAGGCCCTTAATAAATCGTAAAACACTTATATCGGCTTACTACGCACTTGTTCACGCTCATCTAAATTATGCCGTAACTACTTGGGGCAATGCTGTTGGAATACAAAGAATTCTTATATCACAAAAACGAGCTATTAGAACCATATTTAGTTTACGCAAAGGCACTTCAGCCAGAGGATTCTTTATACAAAGTCGAATTATGACAGTAATTTCATTATTTATATTTAATAGCCTGTAAGAAATCCATAGAAGTAAAAATGATTTTAAAACACGGAAGGACATTCACACATATAACACTCGTAATAAGGATAAGCTATGCCTTCCTACGACAAAGCTAATAAAAATATTTAAGCAAGGTATCTCCCTAAAAGTTACCCTTTACAACCTATTGCCTTTACAAATAACACATTTAACATGTACAGAATTTAAAAGTTAACTTAAACGTTTCTTTCAATGTAACCCATTTTACTCAGTCAATGAATTTACAGATAAAATGAATAATAATGACTTTCTCATATAAAAAAACTCTTAGCATACTTTCATTTACACTCTATGAAATTGATGTACTTACCTATTTGATCATTTACTATGTTAAAAATAAATTTTGATTTATATAATTTTATCTACCTATTAAGACATTGCATGATTAGTTTAAGCAATGACCTGTATTTGACTTGGCCACTTGTTACTTGGCCAAATAAAGAAACTTGAAATTGAACTTGCATAGAAACAGCATTGGTGTATCTAAGCTCCAAAATAAATGTAACGATTACAAATCATAAAGGCTCGTTAAGAATCAATGTTAAAACTGGACTATATTATTTTGTACATAAGGACTATAGTTACCTGATTTTACGGTACTCGAATTCGTAAAATGTTGTCTTACGTCACTCTGCCGAAGTCGGAGCTGACAGATGACACGCCATCCCTCTATCGGTGGATGTTTGTCGTTCTATTAGCTCCGAAAACATCTTCAGTTCTACTAACTGGGAATAAATGATTACCGGGTTTCTTGTGTGTTCATTTATTTACGTGGTTTTGTTTTACCTACAGAAAAACTCTCTTCTTCCTCGCGTTATCCCGGCATTTTGCCACGGTTCATGGGAGCGTGGGGTCCGCTTGAAAACTAATCCCAAGAATTGACGTAGGTACTAGTTTTTACGGAAGCGACTGCCATATGACCTTCCAACCAAGAGGGGAAACTAGGCGTTATTGGCATTAACCCGGTTTCCTCACGATGTTTTCTTTCACCGAAAAGCGACTGGTAAATATCAACTGATATTTCGTACATACATACATACATACATCACTGGCTCAGTGACCCAAAGAGGATCGTGGCCTCTGACACAAGAGAGCGCCACTCTGCCCTATTCTGCGCCACTTCACGCCAGTTGGGTATTCCGAGGGCGGACAGGTCTTTTTGGGCTTCGTCCGTCCAGCGGTATCTGGGACGCCCCGACGGACGTTTTCCGCCCGGGTGCCCCACATACGCTCTTCTCACAGCACGATCCTCCCCCATCCATACATATTATATATTACAATATATATTATATACATACATAAGATATGATAAGATATTTCGTACATAAGTCCCGAAAAACTCATTGGTACGAGCCGGGGTTTAAAGCCGTGACCTCCGGATAGAAAGTCGCACGCGCTTACCGCTAGGCCACCAGCGCTTACCTACAGAAAAAACTACTTACAAAAATAAAAATAATCTTGAACCAAGGAATATAAGATATTGGAACAAAATATTACCTACTCGGGTTTCGTCATTACCAAACTAAAATGGAATTGCGCGGGACATGTTGCTAGGCAGAGTGATGGCGGGTGGACTAAAATGTTAACAGAATGGTAGCCGCTTTCGAATGAAAGAAGTGCCTGCCGTCCGTTGGCTCGTTGGGTGGACGACATCCGGAAAATTGCGGGTTCTGAATGAGATTAGCTCAGGACCGGGACAAGTGGCGTACTATACGAGAGGCCTATGCTCAGCAGTTATGATGAATACTCGTCTCGCTCGCACCAATACATTTACGGACAAGTACGAGTGAAATGCACGAAAAATAAATGACATCATTCAGATATCACTATGTCAGACTGTCATATTCAATAGCGTGTGCGTAACTTACTTTCTATGCAACTCGCTCGTACTTGCATGTTAGTGCGAGCGAGATGTATAGAATGTTACGCAGACGTTAGCGAATATATTATGTCAGTTTGACACTGTAGCAGTGTTAAGGGTGGTAAGTATTCCACCTATCCAATTTCTTCGTCCAATGTGAGTTGCGTCCACATTTTGCTTTAGTGAGAGAGTGAGAGGAAATGACCAATAAGACAAAGAAATAAGAAAAAGAATATCACCCTGAGGCAGTTGTAGTGGCAAGGCTAAACAAAACAAAACGTATCTACATTCTGTGAATTGATCCGTCTACACTCTACAAGAATAAGATATTATTATATATTTTTTCACCACACCAACTGGTAAAGGCTCTCTTGATTGTTCAAAAACCGATAGCAAAGTTGCATTTTATTCACATGTGAGGCAAATTAATCAAATGCAAATTATGAATAGTTTTCTTATGGTAGCTGGTTGAATTTACTTTTAAATGATGATTTTCAATGATAAATATATAATAACATTCATTTGGATTTGATTTGGTTTGTTTTTGTTTGATATCTTACAGTTAATATTTTCTTCGGGTTGGTGTGGTTAAAAAAATTGTGTTTCACTCGGGGGCAAATTTTGTTTAACCCTCGTGCTTTGAAACCCTTGCAACGCTCATGATTCCATTTTTCAAACCACGCTACGCTCGTGGTTCTATTTTGGAATCTTTCGCTTGCTCTGGTATTAATATTAGGTCCTTACCTATGAAATTGGCGTTTTTGTTCATAGATATAAGTCTGATCCTAGTTTTTTTTTTTTTACAAAAGTACATACACAATTACAATAAAACTACAGTGCACTCAATAAACAACGATTTTACATACAATTAATTGTTATTTTTTATTGTTAAGTGTTCAGAATTAAGCCTTGAAAATAGGTCTTTTCATGTGCTGTCGGTTCGAGTATTAAAATTACTTATATTTTTCTAATGGTACCAATTTTCAAGAAATGGAGATATTGAAAACATACCTTAAAGGTGTCAAAAATTACTGGAAAAATTTTGTTTGGTTTGAATTAGCCATCAAAAAAATATCCGCAAAATTAATTGTATGGAAATTCGTGTTTCGTTGAAATTCTCCCTACAAAACGCCAATTTCATAGGTAATGACCTAATATTAGCACGAGCATAACTTTGCCCCCTTGTAAAACAAATAACTATTATAACATTTATTTTATTTAAAGAAGTACATCTTACACGACTTAAAAATAGTAATAAAATGTCTCGAACGCGTTCATTGGAATAAATTATTCGGCGATGGTTCACGGTAGATTCGCTTTAATTGCTCTTTTTAGGCCCCCGGGGTAAGTGTGTTTTATACACGATTACACCCTTAACGTGTTTTGAACAACACCATTACCCCACTTTATAAGGGTAGAAAAATTCATAGCCCATGAGCTCATTTTCTTACATCGTGTTTTGATATGATTGTGATTTTAAGATTTTCCTTAGAAGTACCTAGGTATAAAGAAGTTAGTATCGACCTATGGACCATTTATTTTTTTATATGGACCTAGGCCAATCTAAACTTACATTGTGACATCAAAATTATATCTAAATGTATATACTTATATACCTACACCAAAGACATATGTAACTTCGTATAAGACGAATAAAGTCTAAGGAAAAAACGTGCCTCGGAATTCAAGCAAAAGTCATTCTCGAATAGATGGCGCACACACCTTTAGCCTATCCTCGGCTAGATGGCGTGACGACACCGTTTCATATTTAACAATTTTAACACATAGATATCAGTGAATGAACATGGATCAAAATGATATAAAAATAATAAAATCATTTATCCATATATATACATTTTTTGATAACTTTATACGTTTTCATTTTGAGTTTTAGTCGTGTGTCGATAGATGGCAGTAAATTTACAGTGACTACAAAATTTACAATGACAGGACCCCTCTATACTATCTATTCTTTTTGCCTACACCTACATGTACTGGCGCGAGGAAGAAGCACAGGCGACTTACGTCATAAATATATTTTAAAAAGAACTTTATATCAATCTGATGGGTCATTATTTTTTTCTATATGGATCTAGAGGGCAATTCAAACTTACTTTGTGACATTAAAATGATATCTAAATGAAGTCAGTCGCGCGTGAATTTCGCTCGTACTTGCCCGTACTTACATATACACGATGATTTTTAATCGGTGATCAGGAACCACTTTTTCTGATTCAGTCATCGACGGCGATCACATTTAACTATGAAACTGTTAGCGACGCTACGACAAGACGCGGATTATTATAAGTTAGTTGTAAAATTAAATTCGATTAAGGCTGTATTCGGAATAAAGATTTTATTCGTTAGGTAGGGAAAACCGCGATAAGATTGTCAATAGTCATAAGTACTCGTAGAATTCGTTAGTTAAGTCGTAAATTCGTATTAAGTTTTAGTTCACCTAGAATGATAGGTAAAAAATGGCTAAACTTATTTCCCAATTCTCTAGTAAATCACAAGAAATCCCTTTAAACTAGGCAAAATAATGTGTCCACTGCCATTGGTCACAAAGAGAGCGGGTCAAGACAGAGAAGTCTCAATATGACAGAGACTGATAGCCCGCTTCCCATTGGCCGACCAAACGCGAGCTCAACGCGCCGATACAGCGCAATTTTTACTTAGAGACCTACATGTTTCACTAATTAATTCGTGATCCGTTAGAGTTACATCATAGCAATGTTTGTAAATATTGTAGATCATTAGCCTAGTCACCTAGTTAGATAAGAATCATAAGCCAGTCACTGGTAAACAAAGACCTGTAAGCGAGCGAAGGGCCCTAAACCGTCTATTGTATCCATTCCGGGCGCCTTCTTATCGCTTGTAAGTCGAGTCATAGGGATAATCGAACTAGTTATTGTTTGTTTTGGTAGCTAATTAACGTAGTTAACTATCTGTAATAGTTTTAAGACGATAATTAAGCAGACATTTGTAATATAGGTCACAGAACGATAGCGGGATAATGAAAATTTACCCGAAAATGACCGTATGACGTAATCGACCAATCAGGGGCCGAGTAAAACCGCGAATTAAGACATGATTTTATCTCCCTATCGTAGGTGACTCTCGTTCTTAATTTTTTGTATAAAAGCAAGACGGTATCGCTTCGAATCGTTCAGTTCTCCAGCAGCAGCCGAAAAGGAAAAAAGGAAAAAAGGAAGAAAACCTAAACAAGACCTGAGGGATCCGAAGCTGTACCGCCTATTCGTTTAGGAGTATTTTTATACCTAGTACGCGTTAAATAAAAGTCAGCTTTTATATTCGGTAGTTTAATTCGTTACGCGGGGCGGTCGAAGAGATTCGTTGAGGGCTTCGCGTCGGGGCATCAGTAGTTTGGGCCGGCTGCGGTTTCGAGCGAGGCGCCAGTAGACCAGCTACCTTCTCCAACTGCTATCGTCGGCTATATTGGACGTCGAAAGTTCAATAGAAACCAACCGAGAAATCGCGAAAAAAAAATAACTCTCTCATAGAAAATATCAACATCGGACCAACCCAAATGTATGAAACAGGTAATTTTTTTTTGTGATGGTCGAGGTTGGTCCCATAGTTAAATGTGATCGCCATCGATGACTGAAATAGAAAAATTGGTTCCTGATCACCGATTACAAATCATCGTGTATTATTATCGCGAGCAAGACGCACGGGCGACTGACATCATAAAGATATAATTTTGATGTCACAATGTAAATTTGAATTGGCCTCCTGACCACACAGTAAAAAAAAAAGTTTGCATTGTGTGAAGCTGTATTTTCATGCTGTGCGGAATATACCGGGCTTTTAAAACTAGGACAATAATCAGACTATACTTAAGGGCGTCCACTAGTTGAAGGCCTACTGCGAACCACATTCGACGTGTTGCCTCTCTGTCGCACTTGTAAATTCGTACGTAAGTGTGACAGGGATGCAACACGTCGAACGTGGTTCGCGGTAGGCCCTCTGGCGCGGGTGCACAAAGCGGGCGCACGCACGCGGGTGCCATTGTAGGTAAAATCCGTCACACGCACCCGCGCTAGTTAGCGTTGCTCATACTATTTTTCGTTAGTCCGCTCACCCGCTCCATGCAACTGCGCCACCTAGTGGACGCCCTAAGAAACCCCTCTATATTCTAGAACGCACGCATAACGGCAAAAATGTCCTCCACACCATAATTTATTTAAACCCCCATATCCAACGGTGCGCGCCGAATTATCCCCCCTTTGCCTTTAAAAAGGCCATATCTATTGTTCTTTATAAAGAACATAAGGCCTTTTAAATTTCCATGAGTCCTGGCCTGCCTTTAATGGCTTAAATTTCTAACTCGTGAAAAATCTCGAGAAGTTCACCCGTAAAGTACCTACGGAGATTCAGGACGGAATCTTTGTGAGTTGGGGGATGTAAGATAGTGGGGTAGGCTGCCATACAAATTATTTCAAAGTATTTTCAAAGTATTTTATGTAATGAATTTCTAATGTAAAGAGGAGAGACGTAAGAGAGAGATCTCTCTCTCTCTCTCTTCAGGCAATTGTTGTATCTGGCGACCTAAGCTCAAATGAGAGTTGGCAGGAAGGTATTATGTATGTATAGTATTTCGTTTTTATTTTTTGCCGATTCACAGCAAACTTGTACTTGTGCACTTCAAATAGAAACACGGAAATGACCACGTAGTATAAACTCGTTAGAACTTATAAGTATAATCTAGCCGTGGGCGAAATCGCATCTGCGAGGCCCTTTTCTTTCACTGTGCCCGAAGGGGGGTCGCCCTTGGGGCGCGAGGCCGTGGGCGACGGCCCATTTCGTCCACGCCTAGGCCTATAGGCCTACCTACCTATAGGTATTACCTAGTGAGCTCGACAAAAAACGAGAGGATCTTAAGGCTCGGCCGCCAGCCTCAATTTCCTACAATTATATAGGTGGTGTGCTGACGTGCCCAAAATGCGCTCGAGTATTTAGCAAGAAGATAGGGTACGTGAGCCACCTAAGGGCGCACCAGAGAGTGGATCAGCTACACTCTAATAACACGAGTTAAAAATTGCCTACTCCAGAGCACACAGTCGCTGTGGCCGAAATCGGTCAGGAGAGCATCATCATCATCATCTCTAAATGACTATTCTCCGGTAGTCGGGCCAGGGGTGTTTTTTTTTAATTATTTTTACAAATTCATTTCAAATTATATTCATTTTTAAGACGCGTGAAACCATTTGTATGGACCACCTAAAATTATGCTTATTCTGAATCTTTAATAGCTTTTGAGATTCAATTGATTTTTATGGGCTACATCGTAAAGAAGCGATTTCACGGTTTTAAGTGTGAATATTTAAATCGATATTAGGCAGGTACATACATATTAAAGTAGATTTACACATCCATACGAAATCATTATAAAAAGTACAAAAGTCTGTTAAGGGGCCCACTGATTAACAGTCCGCCGGACGGTATTGGCCTGTCAGTTAGAACAAAAATTTGATAGCTCCGAACAAATGACAGGCTGATATCGTCCGGCGGCCTGTTAGTCAGTGGTCGGCTTTAGGTTGCATACAGCCTTTACGTATCTTAGGATATTAGTCAATATATTTTACTTCCCATAAGGTTCAAAATGTTTCTGATAAACCTGTTTTCTTTTGTTAGTACCTATCGGTAGTCAAATTACAAGCACTTTTTATGTGACTGCACTTTTTACACAATCAATGAATATTTGCTTTCACTATTCCCCAGTCGAATGAAAGAATAATATTTATGTTTCTGTAAAGGGGATTCTATTTGCCGAACGCTCGATTACCGGCGTTAGCGGACAATATTTCATACATTCCGTATAAAAGCTCAAAAATGGCCATTCATTCGACCCGAGGTGAGATCGCATTCAGCCAATATACTACGTGATCGGCGCTGGGGTTCAAATCCGGCAGAACTGTTGTTCTATTCGCCCGAAGAGTGTTTATTTCGAGAAAAAATTTAGAATAGGGATTTTTATTTCGTTGTTTTTTTTTGTTTTCGTTCAATTTTGATAAAATTTGGTAAGTTTGAAGAGCGGCTGGGCGGAATAAATATAAAATCGCAATTTGGGACAAAAAATTGAAGTCATTTCCATTGAGTTACGAAATCGTTTTCGTAACTCAGAGGAAGATTTTGTAGGACATATTATTATGGTAAAATTGCACAGAATAGGGGACTTTGTACTAGGGCTCATATACGGCCCGATTTGAACTACGTCAATTAATAGATCTAGAAACGATATGGATTAGATATGTCAGTGTCAAATGTGACGTTTTTTCAAACAAAAACGTCACTTTTGACACTGACACATTTGACGTATCTTAAAGTTCGAATCGGGCAGTTAGACGGCGCGCGAACTCGTATACGATTTTAGTTAAGGGGCTCACTGATTAACAGTCCGCCGGACGGTATCGGCCTGTCAGTTAGAACAAATTTTTAACCGTTCCGAACAACTGACAGGCCGATACCGTCCGGCGGACTGTTAATCAGTGGGCCCCTTTACATTGCGGACCATTGAGGTTACATCAATTTAGCCGACCCATCAAATAACTCAATGTAATGTAACGCGAATTCTCGCACCGTCTAAATGCTTACCCACCAAATTTTATCAAATTCTGGCGAAAAAAATATTAAAGCGGTCCGTAATTCAAATAAATTTAAAATGCAGGAAATAAGACTGTAAGAAATTATCGGAAAACGTAGACCGCAGTCATTATTGAATACAAATTCTATTAAACGATTTAAACCAATCTTTTATGAAGAAAAATAGTCTTGATTGATATCCAGGTTATTAAGTACAAAGGAAGACTTGTTCTTCATAGGAAACCAATTATACTCCTAGTTCTAAGGAATGAAATAAATTATAACAGGGTTGGGTATCTAGAAATATTTATAGTTCCCGATAGAAAACTTATATAACTTATCTTACCGTTATTCTCGTTAAGGTGCAGCGGTTCAGCCAGCCGAGTTTTTTTTATCGTAGCGGTTTTTTAGATCATAAATAATACGGTTGCCGAAAAATTAACGTCTTTTTCCAGTACCTTCATTATTTTGAAACCTGATTAAACTACCGCTGTGACTTTTAATAAGCATTTGTTCGAATTGGGCCATATGTTGCCGTGTGAAATCGGCATGACATGAAGTGACAACTTTGTCTTGAGCGATCATACCCGTGTCTATTTGTCAACTCTACATTCGCACTGATTCGACTGAGGCGAATACACTCCTGCCCTAAGAAAGCGATGGGAATTGCATTCCAGAAGCTATATCTATCCAAGTTGAATCAAAAAGTCATACACACATACATATAATCAAGACAGCTAGGTACATTCAACTGTAAAAATATGGGTGTAGACAACTTACTCAAAAATATGTCCCATAGTTCTTAATTCACTGACATAAGAGTTATGGGACATATTTTTGAGATGATTTGTACACCCATATTTTAACAGTTGACTGTACTTACGACCTTTTGTAGAAGAAGATACTAACATAAAGATACGATATGTGAAACTATACATTGCTACACAGAGCGATGTTAACAGAAAGTTGTTGAAAAATAAAAGAGTGAGTGAGTCGGTGAATGGATACACGGAATAAAACCATTCGGTCTAATATGGTTGCGTTCAGAAACATTCCTTTATTTTCGAAAAGAAACAAAACTGCATTCAAAGATTTAAAAAAAAAAACGCTTCCCTCACCCAGGAATCGAACCAACTAAAATTAAAAAAACAACATCCTGTACTTTTATGGCACCCATCGTCCCCTTTCCACTTATGACGTGTAAAAACTTGTATAGTTTGTAGGTTTCTAATAGAGCCCGACGGCTAATCCTATTGTCTATTGTTAAGTAAAACCGCTCGTGCCACGTGCCACAACCACCTGCATAAAAAATACGTACTTCGGTTACTAAGTGCCGGCGAGTCGAACGCTACAGAACCAGTCTAAAATGTGTCATCGAGATGCGTAACAAAGGCGCGTTATCGGAGAGCGCACCTAACCATTTGCTGCGTCCTGCAACACCGACGACGCTGCTTTATGTGTCCCGATTACACTACCTTACGAAGGTCGAGGAGATCGTGAAGTATGTACGAGCCAAGTCCGGATTCATCCTGAGGGTCGTGAAGTTGGAATCTCGACACAGTGTGAATTTTAATTCTTTTGTGCTGAGCGTTCCGACTGAACATCTAGCGACCTTCACCAAGGAGGAGTTTTGGCCGAAAGGTGTCAAGTTCCGGCGGTTCCGCGGCCGGCTCCCTGACACTGCGGGGTTGCGAACTGCATCGCAGCCATAATTGTGTTTTTAGTTTTAAGATATATTTTGTAATAATATGTATGCTAGTTTTAAGGTATTTATCTATGGGCCAATAGTTGCCTGAAAATAAATGTTTTCATTTCATTTCATTTCATTTTTGAGCGTTGGACTAGCCTGCGCTCAGGTGCCAAATAGAATAATTAAGACCCTTTTTTGCAGGTAAGTAGCACGTGCGGTTTTACTTAACAATAGACAATAGGATTAGCCGTCGGGCTCTATTAGAAACCTACAAACTATATGACTCGAGTTAGCCGTTTCATAACCAATATGGTAGGACAAGTTATAATGTAATTACAATAACAGCACACAAATGAGCCGAACAAGGAGACTCGGAATTAGGGCGACGTATGGCGCGCAATACGATACGTGACTTTACCTGCGGGGTGTCCACGCGTCCTGCTTTATACGAGACAGGAACGGGACAAGTCTTCCGTCATGTAATGATGAGCGAACAAGTGCAGGTTCGTAGGTTACAAGTTATAATGTAATTACAATAACAGCGCACAAATGAGCCGGACAAGGAGACTCGAAATTAGCGCGACGTATGGCGCGCAATACGATAAGTGTCTACCTGCTGGGATGTCCACGCGTCCGGCTTTATACGAGATATGAACGGGACAAAATGCATTTTCCATCATTAATGAATGTGATGAATTTGTTTAGAAAGAAAGATATAGATGGTCAAGCAAATCTTGTCAGTAGAAAAAGGCGCGAAATTCAAATTTTCTATGAGACGATATCCCTTCGCGCCTACATTTTTCAGCCGCCTTTTTCTACTGACAAGATCTGCTTGACCAACTATAGGTAATGTATTGACACAACAGCGAATACAAAAACATAGAATTAAACACGTTTTAAAAACTTGCTAAAATATTCTAAATCAAAAACTAAATATTTGCTGTGACAATTGGTTATGGCGTCAGCATTATGCTGACACCGTAACTTAATACGAGGAAAACTACAGCGTTGTTTTTCAGCCCAGGCCAAGATATAAAACACATAAAATTTTCTTCACACACTAACACTTAAATTTTCACCGACACTATTATAAAAATAATACTGTGAAGAATAACGAATGTGATCAACAGTTGTATGGAATTCATATTATGCAGAATTGTGTATAGGAAGAAACAATAATGGCAACATCAAATAATCCGTATTTCTAAACAAAGTAGTGTATTCTCCTCAAATCTAAGTGGAGCGAATAAGAGAAATTACATAATTATCCCAACTTTTCCAGAAACATGGTAACCCTAGCAGATGACGTGACGGATCCGTTTGAATTTGGAATTTACATTTAAATAACCGCTTAGACGCTGCTTTCCAATTTGCAACTTAGATTCTAAAATATTTGTTTTGACGCTTCAAGTCTGTCGGTTCTTTGTTTTGATGGATGATCGTGCGCATTATTTTGTTTTGATTTTATTCGCTTAAGGGATGACTCATGCTAGACCGGGCCGGGGCCGGGCCGGAGCTTCCGGCGTTTCGTTTTCTATGGAAAGCACCACGTGATCACCGATCAGCCGTCATAGAGAATGAGAATTCGGACGCCTCGACTCGAGCCCGGCCCGGTCTAGTGTGAGTCATCCTTAAAGGGGCCTATTTATTTCAAAACGATATCTATATAAATGATGTTATTTTGTTCTCAGAAGCCCGTGCGTCTCGCTTGCGCTAATGCATGTACGGACAAGAGCGACAGAAATTAACGCACGAATTATAGATAACTGACATCCTTTAGACATCGTTTTACATTATAGCTGTGCGAGCGGGACATTCGGCCCAGTTCGAACTTTAAGATACGTCAGTTAATAGATGTAGAAACGATATGGATTAGATATGTCAGTGTCAAATGTGACGTTTCTTCAAACATAAAACGTCACTTTTGATACTGACACATCTAATCCATATCGTTTCTAGATCTATTTATTGACGTATCTTTAAGTTCGATACGGGCCGAGTTCTGTTCATTACATTGACTGCCGGCTGTAGTAATGAGGATCTAGGTCTTACTGTAAAGGCTAGGCATAAAAGAGCTAAGAGTAATCAAGTCGGCTTAGATAAGACAGAAGCGCCTTAGCAAAAGGCTGGAGACTGTGAGATTGAGGTCCAAGTGACGGATGGTTAAACAAGTTAGTGTTTGAAAATATTACTTAACTGCACGAAGACTTTGTACAGTCGACGACAAAGATATGTTATACGTTTGCACCTTATGCTTTTGTAATAAGGCGAAAAATATAAACATAATTGGATGGTGTTTAGCAAAAATAAGTCATCCCACATCCATTTTGCAATAAAATGTCAACTTTAAGCGTCAATTTTTTGAGTTGACATCTTATTGAAAACATTATGTGGGTTGACACATGATTGCTTAACAGCATCCATCTTTGACGTCGACTGTACATTGACCCGCCATCGAGACCGGATTGGACCCGTCAAAAGTGACATTTAATTATAACCAAAATATTACTTTGCTAATCCGCGAAAAGATAACGTGCTGGTCAATAAGTGCTAACCCGTTATACTTACTTGCGTAAGTTTACATGCACCTCCCACCGCAAAAATAAATACGCAAATAAATATAACAAGCCACCACCAAAAGAACAATACTCGACACGTGTTTCGCCTCTCTAGGCATCTTCAGGAGATGTTGATGGTTGACGCCTGGCAACGGAAATTCCGCAAACACCTGATTCTATTCACCAAAAGTGACATTTCTTTAATCAATAACGTCACTTTAGACACTGACAAAGCAGCAGAATCACATCGGAAACAGATCCAATAACTAAAACTCGAGTTGGCTTTTTATGCGCGTGCAATAGAGATAGGCACAGGCGGGTCACTGTACGGAATTCCTTATGGTACTTATCGGCTCGGCCACGACTCTGCGCGACTGGCGACGGCGGCGGCAACTACAGGTGGGAACGAAAGGTCCAATCTGTGTCTCTCCAACTTATGGTTGCCGCCGCCGCCGTCGCCAGTCACGCAATGTCGTGGCCGAGCCGTAAGTGTGCTTTCTTTTATAAGTTCCTCGTTTGCACCACCCACAACGAAGTGCCAACAATATTGTCTACAACTGTCTTGTAATTTCGCGAGGCAGTTTAGGTGCCAAGTTTTCTAACTAAAATGCTACAACATCTATTCTACCGTGAGGCCAATTCAAATATACATTGTGACATCAAATTGATATCTCAATGATGTCATTTGGCCTCTCAGCTAAAAAAACAGATATACAAAGGACATTTAATTTTGTATCAAGCAGAAACGTCTGCGAACGATGCTATTAAGCTTAGAAACAAATTCAAAGTAGAAAAAATTCAGTCTGGGGTCGGAGGTCGTGGGTTCAAGTCCTACCCAAGACAGTGAATTTATCCACTTTTAATTTGTTTCTAAGCTTAATGGCAATTTATCAAGTTGGTTCGGTCAAGGAATTCAATTCTATTACCATTTCGTACCTTGTCACAGTAACAATAGTATGAGTTCCCTAGCGACTTTCACTATTATTGTTTGTCAAGGTAAGAAATAGAAGAAGAATTAAGAAATTAAGGTAAGAACGCTGCCGGCGTGATGGCCCACCCTACCAAGGGTACAAAAATTTGATAGGTATATTTAATTTTTTAGCTTTAGTTAGCCTAATTGTAATTAATTTAAATTTTATATTCATTTTATAACACTTATTTATTATATAATAAATGCCTTTAAGATGAAAAGGTACGAAAATTTAATTCTTTGACTGTGCTTATTGAATTTTTCAGAAAACGAAATATGAAAGTCTACCACAGATTAAACAAGTGACCCAATCAGACTATGACAACACATTGCAACCGATGGGGACCCGAAAACATACATATTTTATTTTGCTACCCACTCTGGCCGCAGATTACAAGATATTACAACAGATATACCATGTATGTGGGAGGTGTGAGAGGGAGGTGACAAGGCTAGGGGAAGATCGCCAATGAGATGGACCGACCAAATCAAAACCAGTGTGTCGGCAACAGTAAGCCAATGCTCACGGAGAGCAGCTCTACGGAAGGAATGGCGACGTGTCGTTAAACGAGTCGCTCAAAAGTCTACATAACGGCCATGACCACTCTGTCAAGAGTGTAACGAAGAAAAAGAAATACCATTTATGACCAAGATAGGTAAACCAATACCAATGTCATTATTTCGCATGCTGGCTGAATATGCTTGGTGGCTTTTCTCTCTTTCTAGGTAAGGTGGGGAAGACTAACATAGTTTATTTTGCTCGGGGCAAGATAAACAGTATGGGGGTTCCATACAAGTGATAGTCTTACCCCACCTTACCTTACCTACGTATAGGTAAAACATAATTATAACTAGGTAACGGGATTTATCTTTGTGTAACTGTAGTTAGCTACACAACGCTAGATCTTCAGCTCATTATGCTTTCCTTTTATCGTTTAAACCATTTGATAAGGTGTGACACGGCACTTTGCATGTATGATTCAGTTTAACGTTTTTAGGATTGTCTCGAATATAGTATAGTTTTGTTTTATGGCAAGGAAGTCATTGATGATGATATGATGATGTAGCAACAAAACAAATGACAACCATTTGGCCAATTAGAATCTAATTCAATCTGATGGTGTTGCTACTTCAAATTAAATCCTAAATTGATGGAATAGTATTTATTAAATATTTAAATCAAAACTTAATTTTTAAATACAAAAAAGGTGGAAATATGTTTAGATAATTAAATATGATTTATTTCTATATGTTGGACTTACATACAAAAATTATTCCAAGAATTTCATTAGTTACTGTTATTTTGATTGTGTTATCCCAGGGACAGTTAGGTTGAGATCATTTCCTGGTTGGCTTTTGCCCTGGATGGGCATCTTTTAATTTAGAAAGTGAAGCTAAATACATCATGCTCTGGTAGCATCGATCCGAGTCTTGGTTAGGCAGCAGCCGCTGCATCCATGAGCTAGGAAGCTCATGCTGTTGTTTTTTTGCCACAAACAGTAAGTAGAATATGATAATATATGGATGTCCTCAGGTGCAACTCCTTGTTGAATCTTTGTTTGACCATTTCGCTTTGTTTCCAGTCTGCTGGTAAAACAATGTGGTGGGAGGGAGTATCAGAGCTGTGAGATGAGTCCACTCTAGGAATTTCCAGCTGGTGGGAAACTTAGATCATATAATATCTCTTAGGTTAGCAGAGCACATGCTTCTAGTTATTAATCTTGAATTGTTTCTTTCAGCTGACTGGGGTTTTTCGTTTTTATGTTACTACGTATGTGAAATCAGTTCGCATATCAGAGTATGGAAGTCTGTCCATATTCCTAAAACTTCTAGTGTGTCTGGTGAGCAGTTCGCCATAAGAATTTCGCTTTTCTGCTGGATGGAGGTGACGTCACCTTCAAACTGAGACCTTAGTCCTTCGGTGTTGCTCTGCGGTGTCGGGTCAGATTCCCGCTGCAGCAAATCAGCTCCGGCACAGCGGAGGATCACACGTCGGGCTTGAACTGGTGGAACATTGTTATGAGGTTGGTGTACGCTTTCCTTCCGTCCTAGAAGCATTTCCAAATTTAAAGTTAAAGAATTTAGTAGAATCATATGTGATGGCAAATGATAAATTAGGTACTAACAAATTTAGATAGGTCTGCTTGTAAATCATTGTAGAACCATTTTTGGCACGACCCGGCTCTATCGTCTGACATTATAGAATAAGGTGCTTAATGCTAGCTTAATAAATGATTTACTTGTAGAACAACTTCCTCAGTGTGAGAGTAGAAATAAATTATGTGTCACAAAACTAACATTTCATTTTGACATCCTTTAGAAACCCCTGAATAGTTGATGGAAATAAGTGTAAGCACCTGCTTGAGTTTTTGGTTAAGATTTAGATTGGTTAATTTAGTAACCTTAATTGTCCGTGAGTTTCCCCTGGGCAAAGCCCCTGCCGGGCTAGGAACTCACCGTGACAATTTGGCGCCCAACGTGGGGCATACAGTCGTGATTGAATATTTTTACCACAATATCCAGCCCTCGCTTACGCCATAACGTTTCGTTCTACGGTTGTGTCGTTTGGAGTGTTGGATATTGTGGTAAAAATATTCAATCACGACTGTATGTGCGGAACGTGGTGAGCAGCAATGTCTGTTTTCACTACTATTTTTTTTGTTTTGTGTGATGAATGAAAGGGTTCTTGGAACAGTGCTCTAAATGCGTGGAGTATGAAAGGGGCGTTACAATCTAGCTCATTTATTAAGTTTTGGAGCGATCCTTAATACGGCCAGGGGTTTTTTGTGAGAAGTATCGGGTGCTTACCACACCCGAGCGCCGTGTTGGTGCGTTTTGTGTTTTGGGTCGACAGGGGTCCACACCCAGGAGATTTTGTGAGGTATGGCGGGGCGCGCACTGCATACCACGGACGTTTTGCGTTCTTTTTGTGTACTCCGATGGGTTCTTGCTCTTTTCAGGCGTCGACTTGGTACTCGCTGGTGGGTATCTTTTTGTGTACGTGTTGCCCATAAGTCCAAGCCATAGAGGCGTTGGTGAGGCACACGATTTTTTGTGTTCGCGCTGCCGATACAACGAGAAATATTTTGTAGGCGAAGATGCGACACGCGGTATCGCCGCCAATCATGCCTGGCGTGCGATACTGTTTCAGTACTCAACCTCAATGGTTGAGATTTTGGGCATGTTGCAACCTCAGAGTTGTGTAAGGTTTTGGTCGGTTTGTTTTGTGATCCGGAGAGTTGGGGGATAGGTTACTCTCACCAACTCGAAGGGCCTAGATGTTTTGGTATGGTTTGGTTATTTTTGTTTAATGGAAGAGTTGGCACAGTTAAGATGTGTCCAATTCAACCGTTTGTTGTTGGTTTTTTTTAGGATTGGTATTTTGTTGGTTTGGGTGTGTTGTTGTTGTCAACCTGAAGGGTTGAGACAATATTTGGTGTCCTCAACCTATAGGGTTGCGACATTTTAGGATAAGTATGGAAATTTCGGAATTACGAATTATATTTTGGATTGGATTTTATTTAGCTTCTCAAGTTTATAAAGTAAACTTCGAAGTAGGAATTATTTCGGAATTTTATTTTGCCCGGTCTAGTAGAGATAGGTTTAGGAATGCTGATCATCAGTCCTGGCAGTTGGTTTGGTTTTTCCAGCGCAACGATGCAATGTTGTGCTGGTAAAACCAAGGAATGTTTACTGGTTAGTTAGGAATAATGTGGTGGATTTTTCTGATGTGTTCGGATACCACACACGTTAGGGTTTTAGTTATTTAGTGTTACGTGGGTTCGAGAATTTAGAAATTTAAAATTTATTGGTTAGCGGTTTTGTTGTGCATGGAGAATGAGTAATTGTATCCTTGGCTTTTCTTTTCTGGATAGGGATCTCGAAACCTGCGGCAATCATTTTGGTTGTGTTTTTTTTAGGTGCTCCCATACTAGGTATGGTCGAGGTAGTTTCGTATTGTTTTGTTTACTTTTCTTTGTGACACATGTTTTAGATTTAGGATAGTCGCTGAGGACAGCGAGCGTTTTACCCTTGGTAAAACGCAACAGCGGGGAGAGGGGTATTGTGACACGGCACTTTGCATGTATGATTCAGTTTAACGTTTTTAGGATTGTCTCGAATATAGTATAGTTTTGTTTTATGGCAAGGAAGTCATTGATGTAGCAACAAAACAAATGACAACCATTTGGCCAATTAGAAACTAATTAAATCTGATGGTGTTGCTACTTCAAATTAAATCCTAAATTGATGGAATAGTATTTATTAAATATTTAAATCAAAACTTAATTTTTAAATACAAAAAAGGTGGAAATATGTTTAGATAATTAAATATGATTTATTTCTATATGTTGGACTTACATACAAAAATTATTCCAAGAATTTCATTAGTTACTGTTATTTTGATTGTGTTATCCCAGGGACAGTTAGGTTGAGATCATTTCCTGGTTGGCTTTTGCCCTGGATGGGCATCTTTTAATTTAGAAAGTGAAGCTAAATACATCATGCTCTGGTAGCATCGATCCGAGTCTTGGTTAGGCAGCAGCCGCTGCATCCATGAGCTAAGAAGCTCATGCTGTTGTTTTTTTGCCACAAACAGTAAGTAGAATATGATAATATATGGATGTCCTCAGGTGCAACTCCTTGTTGAATCTTTGTTTGACCATTTCGCTTTGTTTCCAGTCTGCTGGTAAAACAATGTGGTGGGAGGGAGTATCAGAGCTGTGAGATGAGTCCACTCTAGGAATTTCCAGCTGGTGGGAAACTTAGATCATATAATGTCTCTTAGGTTAGCAGAGCACATGCTTCTAGTTATTAATCTTGAATTGTTTCTTTCAGCTGACTGGGGTTTTTCGTTTTTATGTTACTACGTATGTGAAATCAGTTCGCATATCAGAGTATGGAAGTCTGTCCATATTCCTAAAACTTCTAGTGTGTCTGGTGAGCAGTTCGCCATAAGAATTTCGCTTTTCTGCTGGATGGAGGTGACGTCACCTTCAAACTGAGACCTTAGTCCTTCGGTGTTGCTCTGCGGTGTCGGGTCAGATTCCCGCTGCAGCAAATCAGCTCCGGCACAGCGGAGGATCACACGTCGGGCTTGAACTGGTGGAACATTGTTATGAGGTTGGTGTACGCTTTCCTTCGGTCCTAGAAGCATTTCCAAATTTAAAGTTAAAGAATTTAGTAGAATCATATGTGATGGCAAATGATAAATTAGGTACTAACAAATTTAGATAGGTCTGCTTGTAAATCATTGTAGAACCATTTTTGGCACGACCCGGCTCTATCGTCTGACATTATAGAATAAGGTGCTTAATGCTAGCTTAATAAATGATTTACTTGTAGAACAACTTCCTCAGTGTGAGAGTAGAAATAAATTATGTGTCACAAAACTAACATTTCATTTTGACATCCTTTAGAAACCCCTGAATAGTTGATGGAAATAAGTGTAAGCACCTGCTTGAGTTTTTGGTTAAGATTTAGATTGGTTAATTTAGTAACCTTAATTGTCCGTGAGTTTCCCCTGGGCAAAGCCCCTGCCGGGCTAGGAACTCACCGTGACAAAGGCCAGGGTGTGTAGCCAACGTGCAATCGTTAACGCTCCATAGCGAACGAAACGCAACTGTCATTATGGAAAATGGAATGTCACTGTGGAAGAGTGATAGAGAGATGACTACGATACGCTACGGAGCGTTAACAATTGGCACGTTGGCTACGCACCCAGGGCCGTTATTTAACTAAAACGATGGAGAGGAAAAAAAAACATAGTATAATATTATCCTTTCAATTCTTGTATTATGTAATCTATGATTCAACTGCCTAAATTCAAATGTAAATAGAACCCGCCCGTCTTTGTGTGTCTTCAACGAAATATCATCCTTAAAGATTGGAGTATACAGGGTGTCCCAGAAATCGACGTCAAGCCGTAAACGGATGATAGACCAAGTCATAACAGTTATCATAAAAATACAAAAAAAATCCAACCCATGTTCTTTAAAAAATATGGTCACTTTAAAAATTCACTAAAAAATCCACACCCTGTAATTATTCAATATTACATAACAATAAAAAAATTAGAATAAATTATGGAATTTGTAGTAACAAGGTTAAAGAACCATTACAGGGTGTGGATTTTTTTGTGAATTTTTAAAGTGACCATAATTTTTAAAGAACATGAGTTGGTTTTTTTTTTGTATTTTTATGATAACTGTTATGACTTGGTCTATCATCCGTTTACGGCTTGACGTCGATTTCTGGGACACCCTGTATATATAGACAATAAGTTATAAAATAGCGTGAAAGTGTTGCGTGTATTTTATTTATGGCCCTGGGGTCATAAAGGACTGAGATAGCTGGCTATTTCACTTCGCACTAACGCATAAAAGTCTAAATCTAAATCCTAACTGAGGAATCACTGCCCGATTCGAACTTTAAGATACGTCAATTAATAGATCTAGAAACGATATGGATTATTATCAAACTGCACAACGGGACTTAATCGCGTATTTAAGTTTTAAGATTTACCTCCGACGTTTCGAGGACGGCGTTGTCCCCGTGGTCTCGGAGAAGACTGGCTCAAGTTGACATCAACATCTTCTAGCCGCGCGAGTTTTTCGAACTACCCGCACTTGGTCTTGTTTATCAGTTTGAACGTTTTGCGCACTAGGGATGTCACTCTGTCGACACACAACACTAACGATATTCGATTTATCGACTGTCGATATTCGTTTCCGCTTACATTTACTAATGACTGGATTCCATGTATAATAATCGTGAAAGTTTAAATCAACGATATGGATTAGATGTATCAATGTCAAAAGTGACGTTTTTGTTTGAAGAAACGTCACATTTGACACTGATATATCTAATCCATGTCGTTTTTAAATCTATTAATTGACGTATCTTAAAGTTCGAATCGGGCCGTCAGTCTAAACACGTTTGCACTAATGGCGTTCCCTGGTTTGTGTCCGGTTCAGGGCTAGGGCTTTTTAAATGGATATCGTCTTTATTTCGAACAGTTAGTGCAAAAATAAGGAGAATTAAGTTGGATACTAAAAAATATACAGAGAAGAACACAACACAACAACACACACACACAACACACCCGTTTCTATATCTCTATTTTATTTATTTATTTGAAAGAACGCAAACAAAAGTAAATGAAAAAAGCACGAAACTTGCGACGGAAAATATGGCCATCGCACAGGTAACTTAGATCCCCAGTTCCATTTAATACTAAATTTATACTGCTATGGTGCTATGGTATAATAATATACTCCGCCTGGTACTCTCTTCCCGTCTTTTCGTGGTCACGTGACTGACACAAGCCTACGTCATCATGCGACAGCGCTATATGATAATATGCGATAGCGCTATATATAGCGGCCATGTTATTGTGACGTAGGCTTGTGTCACTCTGGGAAGAGAAGACCATGTTTTATTATACTATGATATGGTGTAAATTTCATTCGATAGCGTGACTAGCGTTTGCGTTATGTCTATTTTTGTATGATATTTCGAACAGCGCGCCAAGCGGGACTTTTTGGAAACTCAAAATCCCCTACAAAATGACAATTATTAACGAAAACGCATACGTCACGTCACGTTATCGAATTAAATTTACACTAGTGGTACAATATCGGTTTTATACCTACATGAATTGTATTTAGTCTTTGGAATATGGAATTTCAAAGTTCATTCCCTTTAGTATCAGACTATGAAATGTCATCCGATATCTGAAACTATTTGAAACAAGGAGGCGAAACTATGCCCGTTTACTGAAACATACAATGTGCAAAGCAGTAATTTAACTTCTTAGAATAAACTAGCGACCCGCCCCGGCTTCGCACGGGTTAACAAATTATATACCTAAACCTTCCTCAAGAATTCGTCTATCAATACGTGAATCTATTGATAGGTGAAAGCCGCATGAAAATCCGTTCAGTAGGTAGTTTTTGAGTTTATCACGAACATACAAACACACAAACAGACGGTGAAAAGGTGTAGTTATACTAGTTATTCATTTGCTACGTCGTACGCAGAAAGGAAAAGAGTCGCGTGGAAGTTTACTGGAAGAGGTTTCTTACAGGGATAAGTTCGCCTTTGTACTACGTTTGTATTATTTTTATTTACACCTATTTTGTGTACAACAGTGTCAACACATTATATATATAAGTAGGCAAACTATTTTACAGTCGAACCAAGCAAACTGTGCAAGGAATTTAGAATGACGAAGTGTGTCCAAGTCATTGTGACGTTTATATTGACTCTCCTTCACTTTGTTCTGTTCAAGACGGTGCAAAATTAGGTTAGACGACGCGATCTTTACGTGTCTTTTAATTGAAAAACGCTTTTTAATATATCAGTAACTATTATTTATGAAAGCAAAAGAATGTAAATAATAGTTTTTCAATAAAAAGACACGTCACGATTGTTAGGTATCCCTTTTTTCTAATGATAAAAAACGAACTAACTATAGTTCTTTTTATTTAGCGCTATTCAGTTGGCTTCTACGAGGCATTTTCGCTATTATAACTCTGACTTAAAAAGAAACACAAATCAAACAATATTTAATAATAACTTCATTTGTTCCCCAGTTATATTACTGCTTTCGACTTCGCATACACTGTGCTAGTGCCATGATATCCAAACTATGTAGCGAGCTTAATAAAGGCCTGGTTTTTGCCCTGAAATATTTGTAAGCCATGAATCATTAGAACAATGTTGTTAATAATTTACTTGTAGGTAATGGGCGATTATTAATATTGTGGGTGCTAATTGTTTTGTAGTCGAATAATTCGATATTATTAATGTTCTAACTGAATATTGAAAGTGACCCGAAGGGTGATTTTAACTTTTACTTGGAGGATGATGATCTAACGATTTGTTTAAGTTTTGACTCTTAAGATCAGACTGTCCGTCTGTCCGTCTGCCCGTCTGTCGGTCTGTCGGTCTGTTGGTCTGTCGGTCTGTCAGTCTGTCTGTCTGTCCGTCTGTCTGTCACCAGGCTGTATCTTATGAACCGTGATAGCTAGACAGTTGAAATTTTCACAGATGATGTATTTCTGTTGCCTTTATAACAACAAATACTAAAAAAGTACGGAACCCTTGGTAAGCGAGTGTGACTCGCACTTGTCCGATTTTTATGATGTAAGACGAGCAGATGAATCGCCTGATTGTAAGCGATTACTGAGGGCCTGCCGTGAACCACATTCGACTTGTGGCCTCCCTGTCACACTTACGTACGAATTCACAAGTGCGACAGAGAGGCATCTCATCAAACGTGGTTCGCGTTAGGCCCTCTGTCGTTAAGACACCAGCAACACCTGAGCATTTTGACATTTGTATTTATGTTAAAAAGGAATAAAATTTTGCTAAGTTTTATGAATAAATGTAAGTCCCTGTAAATAAATAAACGAGCACCTAATCTCAGTACTAATTGACGTTTAACCATTCATACAGGATGACATTGGAATTAGGTCACCTGATTATACGCGTTCAGTGCTTGCTGTCGGCGGCATGTAAAGGACCGTATTAATGCAATACTGATGTGTTTCCTGTGTATGTAACAGCTGTACAGCTGTTAAACTAGATTTGGTACTTGGGCAGATATATTCATACAGTTTTGAGATAGTGTTGATGGGGTTATAGAGTCTTTCGGAGCTTAGACACTTAAAAATTAAGGATTGTTTCACCTATATACAACTCTAGCTAAACGGAGAGGTTTAATACTGTATGTTCGGTATTAAAACCTTATTTGATTTAGTTTTATTGATTTTCTACATTTAAACAATGACATATAAAAATAAGATGACTTTTCGATTTAGATTTGTACCAAAAACACGTATTTTATATAAATAAAGAACCAGTGCGAAATATGTGTTTAATTCAACATACATAATACATAATCCACTTCATTTTTGGTCCTACTTGAGCCAACAGTGCATAAATAAGAATATTTCGTGCCGAAATACGTAACAACAGTTACACACATAATGACGGACACGGAAGAATATAAAACGTTAAAAAGTACAAGAAGTATAATAAAAGGTAAGGTGACCAGAATCGTAAACTACGTTACTGGATTGAATTCATCCGACAAAGATAGTTTGAACATAGATGAGATAAAGTTGCGATGTGCCGACTTATCTACACAAATGGAGAAATTCGACCAAGTTCAACAGGCAATTGAGCTCTTAGAACAAGACGAGAAGAAAGCCGACGAGGAACGATCGATCATGGAGTCCAGATATTACCAAACTAGAGCGCTCATTAACAAACTGTTGGAGAAAAAAGAAGAGGACATCAAAGCAAAAAGTCAACCGGTGTACAAACTCCCAAAATTAGAGCTTCCGACATACAGCGGTGACATACGCGAGTGGCCTGCGTTTAAAAACCTGTTCCAGTGTGCCATGGACGGAGGAAACGTGCCGGAGCTGCAACGCATGCAGTATCTGAAGAGCTGCTTGAAGGGCGAAGCTGCGGGTTTGATTAACTCCCTTCTTATTCTCAACGGAAATTTCAGTAAAGCTATGAGTATACTAGAAAACAGGTATGAAAACCAAACTATTATTGTAAACTTTATGAGTTTTCCTATACTTAACAGATCTAACATAAAAGAGTTCTTAAATGTATTACAACAAAGTCTAGATTCTCTAAGTGCTTTAAACCTGCCGGTACAGCAATGGGATGTACTTTTAGTTTATATAATTACTCAGAAGTTAGACAATTCTCTGAGGGCGGCATGGGAGTTGACAAGGAAAGAGACTTCAATTCCTACAATAAAGGAGCTTTTAGATTTCCTTAAGCTGCGTGCAACAGCATTCGAGCTTATGAATGACAATAAATCTGACAAGTTTCCTCAATCCAAATCAACCCCCAAGCTCGTACACGTCTCTACATCTGATGACTGTAATGAAATATGTACTCTTTGTCAAGGGCAACATAATATAGCCAAATGTGTACAATTTTTGGAAATGCCAGTTGACAAACGTATACACTACATAAAATCCAAGTTTTTGTGCTACAATTGCTTACAGCCTTACACTGCCAAACATAAATGCTCCAAAAAGTCGTGCTCTACATGCCACGGTAAGCATCATAGTTTGATTCACCTAGCTAACCCTCCCCCTAAACGCGCGAACATTGCTATCGCTACAGAATCTACAGCTCAACAGCAGCAACATTCAGCTACGGCGTCAATGCAACAGCATTCCCTGCAACAGCAGACTCAGCAACAGTTGTCACAGCAACAGCTGTCACAGCAACTACTGCCACAGCAACAGCTACCACAGCAACAGCTGACACACAATACACATACATTAACGAAACCGACAACTGTCAATGACGTTACACATACACAATGTCAAAAATATATAGTGACGCCTACTGCAATGCATGTGGTAAACACTAATAAACAGATTCTTTTGTCTACAGCGATAATAAATATACAAGATGAGACAGGAACATGGCATCCTGCGCGTGCCATGTTGGACAATGGAAGCGAAATCCATATGGTTGCTCACAGGCTTCTCAAGAGGATGAACAGTAAGCTATATCACGATAGCCACCATATATACGGCGTTGGCGTGACAGGTAAGCAAACGCAATTATGTATGAAAGCGAACATAGCTTCTAGACATTCTGACTTTACAACGAGTCTTGAATTTATTGTCATGGATAAAATAACCCTTCCTCTACCTCATGTACACATAAACACAAGTACATGGAACATTCCTGCAAAAATTAACAAATTGCTTGCAGACCCTACATTTTACGAACCTGACGAGATAGACCTTCTTATAGGAGCTGAATATTTCTATTCGTTGTTGCTAAACAATAAGATTAGCCTTGGACATAACAAACCTTTACTGATCGAAACGGTTTTTGGTTGGGTCGTTGGAGGTCCTCTCAAAGAATGCATATCGGGCACACATAAGACACATAGCGCTCATATTGCTTTACACATTGTTGACTCTCCTACGACTGATGATTTATTAGTTAGGTTTTGGCAGCAGGAAGAGGTAAGTCCTAAGGTCGTGTTTACACCTGAGCAAAAATATTGCGAACAGTTATTTCTTGACACAACAGTGCAAGCTGAGACTGGACATTTCGTAGTCGAAATGCCTATACAAAACGAAAAGGTTCAAGATTTAGGTAATTCGTTTCAAAAAGCCTATCGATGTTTATTAAGTCTTGAGTCTAAGTTTCAAAAAGACCCCACGCTCTACACATTATACAAGGCGTTCATTTATGAATACATTGAGCTAGGTCATGCTGAGTATATTGATGACTTTCAACACACACAAGTGCCACAGTGCTTTTTGCCACATTTAGGTATTTTAAGGCCAGAAAGTCGATCTACAAAATTAAGGACGGTTTTCAATGCGAGTAGCAAGACGTCGTCGGGATTGTCTCTCAATGACATAATGTTAGACGGACCGAACATATACAATGACGTACTTGACATAATACTCAGATTTCGAATGTACAAATATGCGTTCACTTGCGACATAGTCAAGATGTTTAGGACTATTTTGGTCAAAGAAGAGCAAAGGCCGCTACAAAGAATATTATGGCGAGATTCGAAGTCCGAGCCTTTAAAATGCATTCAGTTAAAAACTGTAACATACGGTACAAAATGCGCGCCTTATCTAGCATGCCGGACTCTGCGCATGTTAGCTGGACAACATAAAGAAGAATATCCAGAAGCCGCTGACATTATCGAGTCTGAATGTTACATGGACGACTTCCTATCTGGAGCAGACACTCTTGACCAGGCGCAACAAGTTTGTAGTCAACTCATAGAAGTTTTACAAAAGGGAAACTTCGTTCTTCATAAATGGACTACGAATGAGCCTCAACTACTTACAAATGCTGTATCTACAAATGATGACACAGTATATGATTTTACCCCTAGCGCAGCTGTCAAGACGTTGGGAGTGAAGTGGTTACCACAAAGCGACGCGCTTACTACAGCTATTCCAGAGCTACAACAGTTCGAGCTTACTAAACGCAATATACTGTCTGCAATAGCAAAAATATATGATCCTATTGGCATACTAGCGCCAACGGTCATTATAGCCAAGATCCTCATGCAAGACATTTGGAAAGCCAAGATTGATTGGGACATGGTCATTCCAGAAGATCTACAAAGAACTTGGCTAGAGTTTCAAGCTAATCTGCCCGAGCTCAATTCCCCCATTTCATTCCATTAATGTCCCTAGATACTATTTCTCTGATATACCAACGTGGATAACCTTGATAGGGTTCAGTGATGCTTCTGCGAAAGCCTTCGGTGCTGTTGTTTATTTCAGAGCCACATATCCTAACAAAGAACCCACCTGCAGTCTTGTTATGGCGAAGACAAGAGTCAGTCCAATCCGTGTTCAATCATTGCCAAGACTTGAACTATCTGGATGCTTATTGTTAGCACACCTAGTTGACAAGCTGAGAAGAGCATTCAAAGACAAATTTAAAATACATGACATTGTATTATTCACAGATTCACAGATTGTATTACACTGGATTAAGTCGCCATACAAAAAACTACACACATTTGTGTCTCATAGACTAATGGAGATTATAGAATTGACTAAGTCTGAAATGTGGAATTACGTCAATACCAAAGAGAACGCTGCTGATTTACTCACACGAGGAGTTTACCCACAGAACTTACAGAGTAACTCACTCTGGTGGAACGGTCCAGATTGGCTGCTTCGAGATCCTAGTACATGGCCAATGACATCATCACCTGTGATTACTGACGATGAGCAGAAGATTGAAGTGATCGAGCCACGCACCGCTCATACTGTGTGTACTCAACAAAATATACAGGATGATTTCTATACATACTTTCAGAAACATTCTAACTTTAACAAACTGACTAGAGTATTAGCTTACATGTTTAGGTTTATAAATAACTTACGTAATTTGACTAAAGTTGTATCTTTTCTCACAACACAGGAACTGAAAAGTGCACACAACTTCATAATTCAAACGATTCAGCGCGTACATTTCTCTAAGGAGTACCAAGAGTTACACACATTGAAATCACATATTATACAGTCCCTAAATAACATAAACTCGAATAGTACTACTAGTGAGAATAAACACACTGACGTTCGTAGCTTACACACTTACAAGTCAAGCCCTCTACGTAAGCTCAACCCTTTTCTTGATGACGATAATATTATTCGTACGGGTGGTCGTATTCAAAATTCTAACATACCTTACAGTCAAGCACACCCGATAGTATTACCAGGTAAAGAACACGTGACAACTCTGTTAATAGAACAGTTTCACCTTCGTTTGTTGCACATAGGCATACAAGGCACGCTTTTCGGACTAAGGTTAAAATATTGGCCAATTAACGGTCGTATGGAAGTCAGAAAAGTCATACATAGATGCGTTCGCTGTGTCAGATACAATGCTGAAGCCTGTGAGCAGCAGATGGCTAGCTTACCCGCTCCAAGAGTCACTTTAACACGAGCTTTCTTACATGTTGGTGTTGATTTTAGCGGAGCAGTATATATTCGAAATTCTATGCTTCGAAATTGTAAGTACACTAAAGGATATATATGCTTGTTTATATGTCTGTCAACTAAGGCAATACACCTAGAGCTAGTTACAGAATTGTCCTCACAAGCCTTTATTTGCGCCTTGAAACGATTTATTAGTCGCAGAGGTTACTGTACACATTTGTACTCGGATAATGCTACAAATTTTAAAGGAGCAAATAACGAGCTTCATGAATTGTATCAGTTATTTAAAAATGATACTTCATATAGTCAAGTAATAGACTATTGTAATGTCAGTTGCATAGAGTGGAAATTCACAATTCCTCTTGCCAGCCACATGGGTGGAATTTACGAGGCTGGAATTAAGTCTGTTAAAAGTTTATTGAAAAGATATTTAGGTAATGTCAGATTGACTTATGAATTTTTTTACACGGTTCTTGTTCAGATTGAGGGTATTCTGAATTCAAGGCCTTTATGCTCAGTTTTTGACATTCCTGATAACGACAATATTGTTTGCCTAACACCGGCTCATTTTTTAATTGGATCTCCAATTTCAGATATTCCTGAGCCTAGTATTGTTCATAAAGCGGAAAATAGATTAAATATGTATCAAAAAATTACTCAAATAAAACAAAAGTTTTGGGTACAGTTTTATAATAATTATTTGAGTGAGCTGCAACCAAGAAGCAAGTGGCTGCAGAGAAGGACCAATTTAGATATTGGACAAATTGTTTTGTTAAAAGATGAAGCTACTCCACCTGCTTGTTGGCCGCTGGGTAAAATAATATCTATTAATAAAAATACATCGGACAATTTAGTACGGTCTGTCCAAGTCAGAACCCAGAAAGGTGTTTTCATTAGGCCAATAAACAAAATTATTTTGTTACCTATTAATTAGCTAGAATAGCTAGTATAATTTAAGTTAATTTTCTGTTAAAAGGGCCGAGAATGTTCGGTATTAAAACCTTATTTGATTTAGTTTTATTGATTTTCTATATTTAAACAATGACATATAAAAATAAGATGACTTTTCGATTTAGATTTGTACCAAAAACACGTATTTTATATAAATAAAGAACCAGTGCGAAATATGTGTTTAATTCAACATACATAATACATAATCCACTTCACTGTATAAAACCTCTCCTGGCATGAATTATTATTTTCGGTAGACAATTAAAATGTAAAGCTATGTATTATTAGTAAGGCACAGACAAGTCATCCTCCAGACTGAGCATAGTAGCGCTACCCCCTCTGCCACAAATATCAAAGTGTCTTTGTGTGACGTCCGTGTCTTTGAACGGACCAATCACGGCACGGGACTCGCTCACCTCGTCCCCCGCACCCCAGTATTTTCGGCAGCATCAGTTTCATGAAATAATTGCTCTAAACTCCGTCTAGAGGATTCCTAGTCTATGTCGTAAGGAGTCCAGTTCAAAAAAATAGTCCATTTTCGAAATTATACGCCCATCGCTATACCACCCGGTATAAAGGTCCTCAATACAACAACGTTATCTAAGACGTATATCCTAGGCGAGGATTTGGTCTATATTTCAGCCTGACCTCACATTATTTACGAGGTCTTGACGACCTGATTCAAATTTTAATAAAGGTCAAAATTAGATTTCGGTACGATATGGATCGGATCTGTCGGTGTCAAAAGCGACGTTTCTCCAAACAAAAATGTAACTTTTGACACCGACAGATCCGAATCCATATCGTATCGAGATCTAATTTTTGATGTTTATTAACATTAGAATCAGGCCGTGGCTCTGTTGATCGATGTGGCTATTGCGTCGTGAATCTTATCGGGTAATGAAAATCTTGAACGGTAGGCTTGAATTAGATTCAATACAATATACCATACCCATTTGTACCTTCATGTATTGTGCAATAAATATTAAACACATAATTATCCTCCTAGCCCAGCCATACAAATGAAAAATCCAGAATTTTTAGGGATAACCTTTAATAATTTAAAAAAATTATATGGATATGACAGCTGTCACCAAACCCGAGCTATTTATAAATATTATAACGATAGGTGACGTCCGGATTAAAGAGTGATCACAAACTAACACGGAACGCTGGCCAATATGTTGTGTCGGCTGTACACACTCGTCGAGAGCCTCTCGCCGAGTCTCGGCACCTCTCCGATCCAAGCAGAGAAGCGCGAGACGATACAAGGAAGAGCGAGACGAGAAGGGAGCAGCATGTACACACTCGTTCTTGACTTGTCTCGGTGTTTCTCGACGAGTGTGTACAACCCGCATTATAGATCAGATTACCTATCGCAAAACTTCGAAACATTATTAGTCCGATGTTTCATTTGCCAAATTTTCATTTGAACAAACGCGTCTTTTTTAAACCGTTTAATTCTAGGATGGGTCATAAATGTAATCTAACCAAAGCCAATGGCTTCCACAGGATTTTTTAAGGTTCATAAAAATAAAAGTAAATGGAAAAAGAAGCGTTCGGTCAAATGAAAATTTTGGTGGTGATATTGATCATCTTTAACATAACAACAACTACCGTAAAAGTATAAAACTTTGCCCTTATTTAAACATAACTTTGCCCACCGCGTCACAGTTCAGTGGAAGCGAAATAATCCGCGGTTATATCGCGGTAGAGCCGTTTGTGTAATTAAATATGTGTACAAAACGCGAGAGTTTAAAGTGTTATAAAGCGAAATAACTTAAAAGTAGTTACAGATACACTTTCTGATGAAAGTGAATATAGTGTATCTGCAACTACTTAAGTTATTTCGCTTTTACTGAACTGTGACGCGGTGGGCAAAGTTATGATAAAGGGCAAAGTTTTATACTTTCACTGTATATATAGTTGCATACCTATACTGTGTTTGAGTGTACGGTAGAGTGGCTGTGGTTTACCCATTAAGACGTCCCGTATAGCACAATACAGAGATATAGTATACCAATATGTAGTCCGAATTGACTTATGGGAGCGTTAACGGTATATCACTCAATTGTTCGGGCGTGCTCGGCTCGCCGACTGTTATAGATAGTCTATTTTATCCCATTTTTAGGGTTCCGTACCCAAAGGGTCAAACGGGACCCTATTACTAAGACTCCGCTGTCCGTCCGTCCGTTCGTCCGTCCGTCACCAGGCTGTATCTCACGAACCGTGATAGCTAGACAGTTGAAATTTTCACAGATGATGTATTTCTGTTGCCGCTATAACAACAAATACTAAAAATAGAATAAAATAAAGATTTAAGTGGGGCTCCCATACAACGAAATCTGATTTTTTACCGAAGTTAAGCAACGTCGGGCGGGGTCAGTACTTGGATGGGTGACCGTTTTTTTTGCCGTTTTTTGCATTATGGTACGGAACTCGCACTCGCACTTGCCCGGTTTTTTATTATTTTTTATTTCTTTTCGAAAAATGTATTGTCAAGTTTAAATTTATAGGTAATTCGTCCCCTTGCAATAACTTAATGGCCACTGTTTAATAACTGGTGACATAATACTAAAAATAAATTTAATTCACCTATAAACCAAATTCATTTTAGTAAAAGGTGGCTATAGTAATAAAAATCCAGGGTGGCCAGTTATTGACACCTTATACTAAAATTAATTCTGTTTATAGGTGAATTGAAGTGGCTAACTCGCAAAATGGGCACCCCGAAACTACGGATAAAGAATATGCTTTCAAGTAGAAAGGAAAGATATGTGACGTCACAATGACGTACCGTTAAGTAAGAGGCGTTTTTACGTCGTGTACGATTGTCAAACTTTCAATGTCGTTTCTGAATTTTGTATTACTTTAATGCAATGGGTCCCATATATAAATTTGACCCTTAAGATAAACCTGATCGACTGATACCATTAAACAAAATAGCTGTCATCTAACCTATGACCGGTTGTCACACATTTCACAGTGAGACTTCTGTGTGGAGTACTGTTATCTATGCTGCGTTACATACGACGCCGAGGTGACGATTGAGTGAGTTTGTGCACTAACTCAATTGATTATTCTAGTGCAATGGCATGCTGCGTTGCGTGAATTAATTTTGTGTCATTGCGTTGAAAGTCTGTTACCGTTACCGTTTCACACTACGTCTTATTGTACCTTAGGTAGGTACAAAATACTTTAGTAAAAGGAATCATTTAATACAAAAAAGAATGAGATAATAAAAGATTTTTTTAAAGGTTGAGGGTTATATTCATAAGAGTAATTAAAAATATATTAATTTAACGTTTTCATAATCTAATATCTTAGTAAAATGCAAAAAAAAAATATAATTACGCATTTTAGCATTAATTTCTTGTTGTTCAAAAGTGATAATTGAACAAGCGTTATAAATTATTCCCTTCAAGTGGCGCCACCGAAAACGCGAAAAGTAGTCAAGTGGCGGGGCCCCGGTGGGTGGTCAGCACAGATTAAGAAAATTTTACAAAATCGTCGATTTAAGCTTTTCTATGTTTGAAAGTATATTAAATCACATATTGTTAGAATCAGCGTTATATAGGCTATTTGAATATAGCAATTAAATTATTCTAATGTTTATACATTTGGCCAGGCGTAATCAAACTCCGGAAGAATGACAGTTTTCCAGCTTCCTTATTAAAAATGACTACCACCATAAAACTAATTGATTATTGGAGGTAATTGCTATTTAATTATCAAAGGAAGACTTTTATCTTAAAGATTAAAACAATAAAAAAGACCTAAGATACCATTTCTTTTACAAAACAACCTCTTAAAATACGAGACTGACCTCGGACTAGGCGGTCGCTCCCGTATCAATGGTACTCACCAACAAATTTTATACCAAGTGTTTTTGTGTTTCTTATGGTATGCTATCCTTCTCTAACTCGCTACCTAATTTTGGGTGCTAGAAGAGCGTAACTATACTTAAATGCGTACTATTTCACCTCTAAATACGTCAACACCTCATTAACCACTCACTGGTGGATGACAGTTTACTGGTTTTCGCATCGACCATTCACGGGTTGACCGCCACTTGAAGGGATAAATAAGTATTGAATAAAAAAAATGTCTTGTACCCAAAATGGAACCACCCTTTTAGAAAAGCGGTGAATTGGACTCGTAACTAGGACATGTCTTAGTATACAACAAGAAATGCTATTATTTAGTTTGATCGTTATAAATATAGACCCGTATTTTCCACCGTTTTCGCTGTATTGATCTAAACCGAGCGAAAACAATATCTCAAACCGCATCTCACGAGTGTATCCCGTATCTCAACACTATATTTTATATCGTTCGCAATAAAATTCAAGTGTTTCTGGTAACGAATGGGCCGATAAATCTGGTATATCTCCTAGCGGTTGTTTGTTTTATATATGAATATAGAAAGAAAGAAAGAAAATACATTTATTTACATCAAACCAAACCAATTAATTACATACAAGACATAGATGAGATGGACGTTAAAAACGACCCCTACTCAGTGTATTATATAATACTTCTTAGGATATCATGATCATATCTTGAATATGTCAGCCCTTTTCGTGCTACCCTTTGCGTATACATGATGCGAGCCTCATCGCATCTAAAATCCTAAAAATTCTTCATGAAACAACTAAAAGATGATTCTATGGTGGTAATTTTTGCCGTATAATACCCATCTAAGGGCCACTTGCACCATCCCACTAATCCGGGGTTAACCAATTAAATCTGGAGTTACCATGGTTACCAGTACAATGTGAAACTGGGTTAAAGGGTTCACCGGTTAACCCCGGGTTAGTGGGATGGTGCAAGTGGCGCTAAGTGTGCCCTATAAAGGTTTACGGTTTAGTTAGATGGTTGTCACGTTGGCAGTCCTCAACCGACTGTGGAATAAAGGATGATTCAAGTTAGAGCGGGCCGTGTCCGGGCCGGAGCTTCCGTCGCTTACTTTTCTATGACATGACAGGCGATCACGTGATGATTTCCATAGAAAACGATGCGTCGGAAGCTCCGGCCCGGTCTAACGTGAGTCATCCTTAAACTGTCGCCCGCGGTTTTTCCGGACCGATACGACCTTCAAGAAAAAAGCGTATACCCATCTTAAAGGCTGGCAACGCACTTGCAACCCCGCTGGTGTTGCAGGAGTCCATGGGCGACGGTAATTGCTTACCATCAGGCGATTTGTGTGCTCGTTTGTCTCCCATGTCATAAAAAGGCAAAGGATTTCAAGCTAACATGTATGTATGTATGTATATACTTTATTGTACATAGAAATAAAAACACGAGAAACACAGTTACAGAGTGAATTAAATACAACAAAGGTGAACTTACTTATCCCTGTATGGGATCTCTTCCAGTTAACCTTTGTGGAAATGAGTAGGACAGAAGTAACGATGAAGGACAAACAAAAGCAAAAGTGTACCAACATGGTCATTTACACTACAAATAATATGAAATAAAGGGGTTATTTTACCATGTATATTTATTTACCATATGTATTAAACTCGTATCACGTCAGTTACTCCGTGAAAATGGCATGTGAAACTGTGCCGAAATATCGGGAACTCATTAAAATGAAATATAAATGGTATATACCCCAGTCCCAGATCCCAGCATAGCGGCCGCGAGGATGACCGACTCTATAAAAAATTGTAAAGGCAACCTGGTGGAACCCAGGGTTTTCCCTCGTCGCTCCCGAGGTTGACGCGAGGGAGCAGTGTGTGGTGTCACCCTGCACACAACCTTCGTGACGGAGCTCCGGCTTCGCAGGCTCCGGCCTGCAGGAGGGGACAGCCTCGGTTGTCGCAGCAGGCAGTATTCACCGTCTCCAAAGCTGCAGACTGGCATACCGTGGATGGTTTCGCCGGTGGTGTGGGTTCTTGCCTGCGAGCCCGACACCGTTCCTAGTTTCTTGGCTAGGCAGGATGCTGAAATGCATTATATAATCCATTTTGGTGTTAGTATTTATTGATATGATATGAATAGATTATGCCTATAATGTTGTCAGGTTAAAAAATAGGCATAAAATAAAGCAAAATAAAAAAAAAAGTTTGATAGAAAACCAAATATTGTTTAGACACTCAAATAAATAAAAAATGTTATTCTTTCAACAAATCCGTCGTGAGTAAACAAAAATACATTTTTCACTTCATTTGACGACCACTGCAGCTGGGTAAACGTTATTTCTCTCTTGTTTATCGAATCTTTCCTGTTTCGACCAGTACGGCTACCACCAGTTTTGACATTGACAGATTAACTCGCGTTTACGTAAATTACTTTCTATACATCTCGCTTGCACTAATATGCGAGTACGAGCGAGATGCATAGAAAGTAAGTTACCTACTTAAACGTGAGTGAATATGTCAATGTTAAAACTGGTGGTAGTGCTTCAGAAAACTTTTGTTTTTAAGGAATATACAGTTAAATTACATTATTGATATTTAATATTTCACAATCTTTTATAACTTGCAATGTTTGTATGTATATGCAAATTTTACTCAACACTGAAAACTCAGTGGATGACTCTGGATACAGGTATTATCAGTTATTTCGACTGCCTGCCTGCTTTACAAATAATAATAAAATAATAATATTCAAGTCAAATCTTACAAGGTAATGTAGACCCACTTTCCATTATTCGATTGAGTTGAAATCTAATGCAAAATTTTCATATATGTACATTATGTACTCGTAAGTTAGTTGACAATGCAATATTATGGTATCGAACTGATCTGATTATGGACACAGGTGGCCTTTTAGGGTTGTTACAATTGTCTTGAAACTTCCTGTGGAAAGAAAAGTACGGTCAGCGATAAATGCTTGTATCAAAAATGATTTTTTTATTGTTTGTTATTTGTATTTGTATAACAGTTTATTGTACTTACAAAAAATAAAACAAAAAATTCACAGATTTCGTGCCTCACACGACTGTCAAGCACATTGGAAATGAATTTACGGAATTCGAAAAAATATTGTCGCTGAGCGACGAGAAAGTCTGGATAAGGAAAAAGTTACAAAATAAAACTACAACGTTGAATGATAATTATTATATTCTTAGATTAACATAAGTATCCTGGACATAACGCATGTGAACAAACAAATTGCATTATTTCCACACGCGTATCGAAGTTTGAATAATTGTCGCTGTGGCGCATAAGTATAGGTACATATTTCATTCTTCGATAAATAAGCAGGATATATTAATGTTCAAAGTACAAGAAAATTATTACACGGCAAATCCGTAGTCAACTCGAGAAGTGGTAGCCACATCGCCGTTATCGTCACTCGAGTCTTGATCGGCAGCGGCCCATTTGCTGCAAGATATGAAATTTTCTTGACAGCAGTTTGACGCGACGAGAGATGACTATAACAGCGTTTGTCTATGTTGCACCAAACCTGAGTTCCAATAGGTACTACCAGGGTTCATCAGCTATCTTGGGTAATGCTCTACCATATGATCATCATGACGAATCGGATGTCCAAAACAGCGCGTGCCTATGTTGCACCAAACCTGAGTTCCGCTAGGTACAACCAGGGTTCAGCATCAGCTCTATCTTGGGTACTACTCTCCTAAGTGCTCATCAAGACGAGTCGGATGACCATAACAGCGTTTGTCTATGTTGCACCAAACCTGAGTTCCAATAGGTACTACCAGGGTTCAGCATCAGCTATCATGGGTAATGCTCTACCATGTGATCACCATGACGAATCGGATGTCCAAAACAGCGCGTGCCTATGTTGCACCAAACCTGAGTTCCGCTAGGTACAACCAGGGTTCAGCATCAGCTCTATCTTGGGTACTACTCTCCTAAGTGCTCATCAAGACGAGTCGGATTACCAAAACAGCGTGTGCCTATGTTGCAACAAACCTGAGTTCCTTTAGGTACAGCCAGGGTTCAGCATCAGCTCTATCTTGGGTACTACTCTCCTAAGTGCTCATCGAGACGAGTCCAATGAACAAAACAGCGTGTGCTTATGTTGTATTAAACCCGAGCTCCACTAGGTAGGTACTGCCAGGGTTCAGCATCAGCTATCTGCTAGCAGCCGCCAGCAACATGCTGAGGTGAGACCATTTCGTGGCACTTTCTCTTTTTTATGTTTCTCTGTATAAGTTTTTATTTTGTGTTTGTGCTCACGAATAAAATTATTTCTATTTCTACCTCTACCTCTACCTCTACCTCTATCTCTATTTCTATTTCCACCACCACAAGAATGCATAGATTGTCGAATAGTGAACACGTTATCTACGCCCGTCTCAAACATTATAGATAGAGTTAGACCAAGAAAAATCTGCAGCGATTTTGATAGCCCACGCAGTGCAAGTGTTATTCTGCCGTCATAATCCCGATAATTCACAACAAACACCGATAACGAACTCTGCGAAACATGGAAGTCATAAATTTAATGTCATGTGAAAAATGTCGTTCTGACTTTTTGACTATTTTAAGGTTAGGCTACAGGGCAAACCCTTAACCCGATCGTCTTTGTTTTAGGCTCAAATTCTAGCTGACTAAATTGTCCAGAGCCGTTTTTCTCAAATTTTTGATATCATTCTTCGTTTCCAAATTATCGAGCACCAAAATCAAAAATTCGGAAAAAAATTAATTTTATTTTCACTATTTCGACCATAACTTTTTTCGTTTTTGATTTTCTCGAATAATTATTTTTGCACCTTACAGCTCTCGTGATTATGCGTCTTTTGAGCTTTTTTTAAATATCATATCTTCACAACTTTCCGAGATATAAGGCGATCGCACTTTTTCGTGAAATCGGACCCTATACTGGAGCGAACGAAAAGACATTTCCAATGTCAAAAGGAAAAAACTACACTCGTCATTAGTACAAAGGCGAACTCATCCCTTAAAGGGATCTCTTGGTTATTTTTTAAACTAAGCCCAACCAAAAGACACTTGACGGAACTGTCATATAGAACATTCGATGCGAATAGATTAGGCCAGACCGGTCAAAATTATTTTACTAGACTTATATCGACCGGGATATGAACCGTCGTGAACAACTTTGACATCCACCCGCTATCATCAGTTCATCACTATCACCCGTGAACAAGATGCATGTAACTGCGTCGAAATATCGAAAGCTCGAAAACAATTCAAAAGTTTATCACGGTTCATATCCCGGTCGATATAAGTGAAACTAATCGTGAATCATTCAATAGGTAAGAAATCGGAAACACCCGGTCTGTGTAGGACGATCGCAGGCGGTTTTATACTCTCTAGAGTCTACATTATTTATAGAAAATGCTTCCTCCTCGAATCCTGGAAAAAAGTACGTAATTGTAAACTACCCCAAGGCCCTAATCAATGTGCCTTACAATATACACTTCGTGTCAAACTAATCAGAACCTTACATAAACCAAATAAAGTAGCATTTCTTTTGTTTCATGCATTCTCAATCAAACGAAAGTCACCCCAATTAACTATATAACAAGATTCAAATTAAAAATAGATAAATTTTGTACGCTGGGCCTTACGAGGTTGTTTAAGGAATATTTATATTCTATAAGGTGTTGGTACTAGTGCTCGACATGCTAAGGCCCAATAGATGACACCCTGCTGTTACATCAATAGTAATGTCTAGTTGTCTTCCCATAGCATAAAGATGAACTGTTTTGTCAAAACGAATTTCTTATATTCTATGCTACTGGCAATAAGTACGATTTTACATGTTAGGGGAGACCGAGGTGAGTTGTGACAGAGGAGAGTTGTGACATTGTCGATTTTTTGGAATGTAATAACTGTTAGCGAGCTCGCAACAGTGTGCGTTTGTTAGCTCGTAACTTGAACTAACAAACGCGCGCTATAGCGACCTAGTTTTTAGTTAATAGATTCCAAAAAATCACAACACTCTTCTGTCAAAACTCACCTCGGTCTCCTATCATGAGCAGACACCCTTAGCCTGATTGGCAACCTTATTTATCTATCCGTACCGCTAGTATTTCACCCTCCAGGAATAAGATGTTTACTTTTTATTTCGCCAGTATCTTTTAATGAATGTTTTATTTTTATAAATGAGGTTCTACCGAATGGAAATGGGATGGGAAGATTCGCATGCTTCTCGTATGCTTCGGTAGCTTAGTTGGTGAAGAGCGATCCGATCGGTGTTTCGGAAAGTCGCAAGTTCGAGTCTTGTCCGAAGCGGTGAATTTTTCAATTTATACTTAATATATAATTTAAAAAAATCACAGATTTCGTGCCTCACACGACTATCGAGCACATTGGAAATGAATCTACGGAATTCGAAAAAATATTGTCGCTGAGCGACGAGAAAGTCTGAGCCTCTACCATCAGTTTTGACATTGACATAACGCTCACGTCTACGTAATTTACTTTCTGTACATCTCGCTTGCACTAATATGCTAGTACGAGCGAGATGCATAGAAAGTAATTTACGTAGACGTGAGCGTATATGTCAATGTAAAAACTGATGGTAGACGTGCTGGATGAGGAAAACGTTACAAAATAAAACTACAACGTTGAATGATAATTATTTTAGATGTGTGACAATATGAGCTTCTTCGTTCGTTGAAATTGCTAGCTTATTTATAAGTACCTCGTTTTATACCATTAGAAAAAGTGTAAACAATCTTGACGTGTCTTATAATATTTCAAACTTTCGCGTTTTGAAGACATATTAACTCACATTTATAGACGGGTCTAACGCGAATTTTATTCAATTACCTTTATTTACCGACGTTTCGACACAGGTTTCACTGGCCGTGGTCGCGGCTGACTGATGTCCCAGCAAAATGGAAATCCGGGCGTTTACAAAATAGACTGTAGCTGCGGAAGTGTGTACATTGGTCAAACTAAAGCAACGTATTACGTATACTTTAAATAAAAAGTTGCGTTTCCGAAAACTCGGGAATAAAGATGAACAAAATAATTTAGCGATAGATCTCCTAAAATTAAAAATTATCAATGTGTTGGTTGCAAAACAACATGAAAACATGACAGAGTGCTTAGTAGATTTGTTTGCCCCGAATGTACAGTCACCTGCAATAATATGTTACTCTTGGAAGGCCGCAAAATTATGTGACACGCTCTTATGACTCTACAAATAAGATCGTGTCAGATATTTTTGCGGCCTTCATTGTGTAATATATCCTTGCAGGTCTGTACCTCATGCCCCCCTCATGCAGTGTACGTGCTTGTTGTCAAGAAACATTTACCTTTAATCCGTTTTAATTTCCTAGACCTAGAATTTTATTACATTTCTGAATTGGTAATTAGAACAAGAAGATTGGTTTAAAGAGGCCAATTCTGACTTATCTATTTGTTAAGGATTTGATCTCGTTATGATACGAGATATTAAAGATCACTCATGCTGATTTATGAGCGCGAAATGTAGTGGGAATTGTGTCACGAGCACTTACCTAGTAAAAATGAGATGCATTGTGAGTTCTATCTTAACCACTTGACCGTCCGACGATAGCATAGTATCCAAAACCAATGTGCTCTTAACCGTCCGCGGGAACCTAACTATCCCAATAGTTATAGTTTTTGTAGAAAGTTGGGATGCACAGCGCGGGGCGTGCGTCGCTAAAAAAACCCGGACGGTTGAGAGGAAAACAGTCTCGCGGGCCGGACGGTCAAGTGGGTAAGTATCATAACAAATTTAAAACTTAAAGAGGAAAGGGGACGTCTGGTTCTCCATACAAACATAGTCCCCATTTTCCTCTTAGCTGTGGTCAATATACATTAAATTTTGTAAAAATATTTTCTGTAATGTCGATACCCAGGGAGGAATATGGGGACTTCTTCCTCTTAGGGGTATAAGCTATGGTCAATACACACAAAATTTTGTAAAAACATTTTCTGTAGTGTCAATAGCTAGAGAGGAAAACGGGGACTATACGTATGTATGAAGCTATCGTCCACTATCGTCTAACCTCCCTAATCATAAACGCGCTAAGAGCCTGAATTAGCTAATTATGTTTTGTCTTTTTCTGTCATTTTGACTTATGTAGTTGTAAGAAAGGAATAAAACATAATTTAACTAAATCAGGCCCGTAAAGTTTTATGAATAAGGGAGTAAACAAATAGTTGAATCAGAATTGACCTCAAGGAAACTTGTTCAGTTTGTGGCGAACTAAACGCGGACTGTAATAAGGTGTTCGGTTTATAAGAAAACTTGTGACTTAACGACTGGAAACAAAGTGGTAAAGTAAAGATTCTTATACTTCTTATAGGAATGTTCGAAGAGACAATGTAAGCTTTCTTGAATCTTTCGGAGTAAAATAGGTCTTTAGGAATAATTAGTTTACTTCCCGACTAATATTATGCTTTTCCCAAAGGCTAAACCTAAACACACATACACAATACATATACCAATTTCTACTGCCCTTGACTTCTGAGGATAAACTGCCCTAAACATCATCATCATCATCTTCATTACACATTATGCACTGTGTATCTAATTATTCAAGCCGCTGTTACTTGGTTAGGTAGCTGACTTTCATGACACGGGCAGAGCCTAGTGAAGAACGTCGATAATCTGCATACTGTATTAAGATAATTCTTCTCGGATAAATATATTTTTATTTCAGTCTGTTTGTATGGTACATATTGTTGAAGCTTGACCTGCTAAGCAAATAAATCAAAATTAGGTTCAGACTGTTTCAGTCCCGAGGAAAGATATAATATAGGCCCCGTGCATGAACTATAGGGGGCAGCATAGGAGCCATCAGATTTTTGGCGCGAGGCGTAAATGTGTCGTTTTATGCTTCCGATGTAGCCCACAAGATGGCAGAACCTACTTTGCACAAGAAAACGTACCGACGAGAACGGCAGATGGTAGCACTTGCTTTGGCAATGTACATGTGCACATATGTTACCGATTCAGGTCACAAGATGGCAGAACCTCCAACTTGCACTGTCCCTATATGTCATATGATAGTGCAGGCAAAATCGAGGGCTGAACATAGTAGAATGAAGCCACTGCTTGTTCTGAATTAAAAAGCGCATTAAACCTCATCGGAGCAAGCTAATCAAATGAAATGAGCGTGACAAGCGCGCTGGCCCGCGGCCAAACACGGCTGCGCTCATAACTTGCACAACCATGTATCTGGCGCAGTCGGTACGGATGGAGCAGTATGCGTGATTTTCACCGAATCCGTTATAGACCGACCGCTTAAATGAGTCCTCGCCTGTGCGGTACGGGGGCGACGGGGTAGGACGACTAAGGGCGGCGGGGAAGATACGGGCGTTCTATAGTACCTTTAAGCAATAAGGTGGTGATACTAGTGCTCGACATGCTAATGCCCAATAGATGACACCCTGCTGGCAGCTGAATTGACAATGACTTAAGTTTCAAGATGACATGTATTGGGACCGCGTCGAACACCGATAGGCACCTTACTGGTGGCAAGCAAGTTTGTAATAATGATGGTGAGCGGATATTGCAGCTTACGGTAGCCTTGGAAAGCTGAGTGTAGCTTTACGGTCTACGTTACTGGCGCAGTTGGTAGGGATAAAACAGTGGTGAACGGCGAAAACTAAAGTATAATTTTAAATGGCGCTTTTTATATTCCATATAGGTAAGAGAAAAAGAAGTTCTTAACTATGTAGGAAACCATGTAGGACTTATCAGTTAGTCTTCCCCATCTTAGTTTTATTCCAAAAAAAGTGGATACATATTTCTGGCCACTCTGGAGCACATATGAAAAATATTATTCAGAGCACACTGTGTTCCACTCCTGGGCAAAGACCTCCCCCCTCCTCCTCCACTCGTCTCTGTTTAGTGCTATATCTGGCACACACATACAAAAAAATGCACATGAAAAAAAATTAAAAAAAATATTATCCATCGAATTTTGAAGTCGTATTCTACCTACTCCATGACTCCATGAAGGACGAGGACTCTATGAGGACTCCATGGAACGCTTGGTGGTGCAAGGGAGAGTCGAGGGCAAAAGATCTCGTGGTCGCTCCCCAACACGATGGACAGACCTCATTAAGTCCATCACCGGGAACACAGTCAACGATTGCTCCCACTCCACCAAAAACAGAGCCACATGACGACGCATCGCAAGAGCTGCGGTGGCGCAGAAATCGACCGTGATATGACCACGACCACTCTGTCAAGAGTGCACGACTAAGAAGAGAGATACCTACTACCTACTGTTCCTACAACGCTCCTGTGGCCCCACCACAGCAATAGATCGTGGTATACAGCTCGCCGTAAATCCCGCCCTGTGACGTGCAGTGCAAAATATTTCGCCCGGACTCTTTCTTGGGCCAAATTGTTTTTTGACAGATGAAATTTCATTGCGTCGCGAAGTCACCGATTTATGGCTAGTTGGAATTTATTTTTGTTGAGGTTTTGGGCTAGATGTGTTTATTTTGGGTACGTTAATTAAGTCGCATTTGTGTTGCGAAATGTTATAATTTACTTTAGTCTGACCTAAAGGCAACGACGATGACGACGATGTATTGACGACAACCGCGTTATCGCTTTATAAAACTGGGGTCCAATTTGACAATCAAAAACTAACTCTTCTCCATTGGATGTGACGTGAACAAATGAACATCCATATATATGTCGCAGTCAAAAGTGTGAACTGGTCAAAAGAACTTTTAACCGACAAAAACAGGCAAAACTGCTTTTGACTGAGCATGTTGGTCAAAAGTAGTTTTACCTGAAAATCATTGGTTAATAGTAATTGTGACTGTTACTATCAGTCAAAAGTACTCCCAGAGATAGGTAGGTTAGGGTTATTTTTTTTGTGCTACGCCCTAAAAACGAAACTGCTGCCAGAAATAGGTATGATTTTCAGGTGAAACTACTTTTAACCAACATGCTCAGTCAAAAGCAGTTTTGCCTGTTTTTCTCGGTTAAAAGTTCTTTTGACCAGTTCACACTTTTGACTGCAACATATATATGTACAGAGAGACGATACCGGTCGGGATAGGATGATGAAATTGATGACCTACCTACCTATTTGAAAAGGAGTGTTAAATAAACATTAAGGAAGTGAAGTCTAAGGCCAGTATCGCTTGTTAGTTTGCCCGTCATGGGGGTCCTTCATTCTTATTTGTCTCTAATATAACATGAAAACCTGCAACGCCCAAACTTTTCCACGTCCACTAAACGCAAAAGTTTTTCAATCACTAACGACCCCCACCTTCAAAGTTACTCCCCGCGGGAACCTTGATTTTACCCACTTTTCTTTTCCGGGAACTTTGAGGAAAATTGAAGCTTACTTTTAAAGATCGGACGGTTGACTGGTGATAATGGTGTTTGACTTTAAGTCCATCCTTTGTTAAGTTTGAAAGTTCGTTCTTTAGCTGTTATATGAAGAACTGTGTCATAAGCTTATAAGAATATAAGGGTAAAGTTGATTTTTAATGTTCCGTGCAAAACTTCGTTCACGGAACACTTATTTTTATTTATGTTAGTGAGGTAACTTCTCACGTAATTATAATTAATAACAAATGGAAAGTAACATAAAACAGAAACATTAAAACACACAATACAAAAAAAATATGCAATAAATTGTAAGCATTAAAATAAAAAAAATTTGCTACTATTCGATATACAGAGTGCTTTTATTATATCTGATAATCTGATCACGCCTTGAGGGATGTCAATTTACAGAAGACAAAAACAATTAAAAATAAGTATATCAGTGTTTTATGGAATACTAGTTTTTTTTTTCGTGTTTTCGGGATTGGCTCCATAGTAAAAGTTGTTCCGTATGGCCTTTATATTTACCTCTCAGGGTATGGTCATCATCATCATCATCATATCAGCCAGAGGACGTCTACTGCTGGACATAGGCCTCCCCCAAAGAGTGCCACAATGACCGGTCAGAATACCGGTGGAGGGTATTTTGGGATTATACTTTTACTATGGGACCAACCTCGAATACACGAAATAAAAATTTGGCTATTTCATTCATTTTGGCTGGTTCATTTTCTATGGGATGGTAAATTATTTTTTCGCGATTTCAGGATTGGTCCCATAGTAAAAGTTGCTCAGTATAATCCTAAAACCTCCATGGCAACTGGAATGCTCTTATTTTTTGGCCACACTGTATATAAATGAAATTTCATAACGGACGAGATAATATTACCAAAACTACATACATAATCAAGATTACACCACGCCCTGGTTCCTTATTATTCATTCTTCTTCCTCGTTCCCTCATTGCTGAGGATCGCGACTCCATGTCATATGTCTCCATTTTGTGCGATCATAGCAGCCTCGAGGCAGAGGTGTAGGGTTGGAGCCGGTATAACCAGTACCGTCTTTACCATAAGGGCACACGGGACCCGTGCCCAGTAAATAGAAGATCATAGTAGAAAAATGTTAGTTTAATTCGCTTTCTTTACTTTCCAAAAGGGCCCCAAATTCTTGTGTGCCTAAGGGCCCCAGAATAGTTTAAGACGGCCCTGGGTGTAGCTTTATTTAACGTTCATATATTATAAGCGCATTGTAATATGACTACTTGAATAATAAACTATCTTTATCATAAGCCATGTGGATTGCACGGTGCAAATTGCCGCCAGTCGACCTCTTCACAGCGTTCGACCATCTCATACTTACGTGGTGTCATTATTCATTATTCATTAGCATATAAACAGTAATCATACTAGGAGAACATAAACCTTAGGGCATTAACTTTAGATTGCAATACAGTGAAGTGTGCCATACTTTTATAGCAGAATTAGGGGGCATTACATGAAATAAACGACCAAACTAACTATACCACTCATTTAGGTATTAAACAACCTTAACCTTATAGTAATAAGGGTTTTGGGAACGTAAGGTTAAGTTGGTCGCCGCTTTCTGTTTATGGCTCGGTTTAGTAGGGAAATATCCCTTTTTTATGAGGTAAGAATGGCAAAGCTTATGTATGGGGAGGTTATTAAAGATTGTTTACTTAGTCACGTTGAAGGGAGTTTGCATAATCGGGGTTGGAGATAGTGGGATAGGAAAGTAGTATACACTGTGATGCTGGATAGAATATAGAAAACTTGATTCGCATTTAACTACTCATGTTTGAGGTCAATATTAAGGATCGAATTTGAACTGTCGTGAGTCAAACTGCCACTTTGAAACTGTTATTTCAATCATATAGGAATCATATTAGTTATCGTCATTAGCGCTGACGTCTTGGCTCTAATACCTACATGTATGGAGAAGTCAAAATGAAATGATTCCAATATTATTCAAATATCAGTTTGATGTCACGTGTACGTTCTTATTCAATGACTAGCTGTGCCCGCGGCTCCGCCCGCGTGGAATTCGGTCTGTGTCAGTAAGCGGCTAATTTCTAAGCCGAATTTCTCTCCCTCTCCCCTGGAGGCGGAACTTGAAGTAAAGTTGACAGATGGATATGCTAGAGGACTGTAGTCCAGATAAAATATTTTATTACAATTAGGTACCACTAAATAAAACTACACTCCAAAATCAATAGTTTGTTTCGCCCTTATTAAAATTTTACACGTGATTTAAACGACAGAGTAGTAGATGTATATCGGACGATACAGTAAGGTATACGCGCGCGAGCGAAAGCGAAGCTGCCTGCCTGGCTAGAGCGCCACCCACTCACCGTGGTCTTCTTCAGACTCCTGAGGAAGATCACGTGCCCCTTGTAACCTCAATGCGTTGCGAGACTTTCGCGAATGATTCAATTTTTTTCGGGAAGGCATGGTAATGCGTATAAAATGCGAGTCCCAAATCGTTTCACTCCGCAAACGACCAGTGCCGGATTAAGATATTTTGATGCCCTAAGCATTTCTAGACCATGGTGCCCCCTCTCCCTAGGGTCATCGAGATTACATTGAATTTTTTTGGTAAGTTGAGTGACGTTCATTGCCGCATTAGAGCTGAGAATGGAAATCAGTCACATAATTTTATCACGAAAATTGACAGTGCTGCAGCAGTAACGTTGCAACAGAGTAATGCTGCTGCAGTCGCCATATCTTAAAAAGTTATTAATAACGCGAGCGAAGCGAGCGCGAAAATTTTTCGATACAAAAACGCAATTTGATAGACAGTTGTAAATTTTTACTTTTAGTATGGAAATCAGTCACATAATTTTATCACGAAAATTGACAGTGCTGCAGCAGTAACGTTGCAACAGAGTAATGCTGCTGCAGTCGTCATATCTTAGAAAGTAATTGAAAACGCGAGCGAAGCGAGCGCGAAAATTTTTCGATATAAAAACGCAATTTGATAGACAGTTGTACATTTCTACTTTTAGTATGGAAATCAGTCACATCATTTTATCACGAAAATTGACAGTGCTGCAGCAGTAACGTTGCAACAGAGTAATGCTACTGCACTCGCCATTCAAATGTCACCTTTATCATATCTTATAATGTTATTGAAAACGCGAGCGAAGCAAGCGCGAAAAATTTTCGATATAAAAAACGCTATTTGACTTAGAAAGTTATTGAAAACGCGAGCGAAGCGAGCGCGAAAATTGTTCGATATAAAAACGCAATTTGATAGACAGTTGTACATTTTTACTTTTAGTATGGAAATCAGTCACATAATATTATCACGAAAATTGTCAGTGCTGCAGCAGTAACGTTACAACAGAGTAATGCTGCTGCAGTCGCCACCCGAATATCACCTTTATCATATCTTGTAATATTATTGTACACGCGAGCGAAGCGAGCGCGAAAATTTTTCGATATGTAAAACGCAATTTGATAGACAGTTGTACATTTTTACTTTTAGTCCCAACCAGGCGCGAATCCCGGATTTCATACAGAGAAGGGATGGGACAGTTTTCTATCAGCCTAGCTTCGCATAGGGCTCGATATTTAAGGGTCTCAGCGAGGTTGTTTTCATACAGAAAAGATGCAAGAAAGCAGAGCTTGGAATTGACCAAGTGAATGTGAAGTGTGAGCAAGGCAGAAGGCCCAGCTGCGAAAGAGGAAAGCTTGGATTTGGATCCACGCCCAAGTGTAATTAAGGCAGAAGATCTACTTTGCCATAAGGCAGAAGACCTCGAATAAGACCTTACGCTGAACTGCAAAAGAGTGGCTTGAAATCGAATCTATGCATGTAATCACGACTCTTCTACTGCTCGCTCTTTGGCTTCACTCGAAAGCGCTACTTGATAGTATGCTTTTAGTTTTCGGCTTTCACGGGGCCCCTTATAAATAACACTTTGACAGTTAGGTCTCAGGATCGCGGCTAAGGAGCAACTCGGCTTGGCCGACAAATCTGTCGTGCAAGAGAGAAAAATTGGCTATAAAATCAGTAACCTATGTCGAAAAAATCGGTTGGCCGCAAGGCCGAAAGCAAGATTTTTTTCCATGACTTTAAGGGCCTCCGCGTAAGGTCAAATTGAAAGCCTACGTTGGAGATGTTCTTACGTACCCTCACTATCTTACTTGATCCCTACGACCCTTCGTTATTAGATGGGTACTTGTACACGTATAAACGTTTCATGTAGGTACCTACTCCACGACGACTGCAATGCTGATGCAGCCTGCGCGTTTTTTTGCTTACGGTTTTGGTGCCCCCTAGACGTGGTGCCCTAAGCAAGTGCTTATTTTGCTTAAAAGGGTTAATCCGGCACTGCAAATAACAGAGGTCAATGTTTTTTTTTTACAAAGTACCCACCTTCGTGGCCATTATTAAGTGCTTAAAGGAGGCGATACCTCCGTATGAATATGGATTTGATATGGGTGCGATATAATTACGATTAGGTATATATAATTCATGATGGAGAAAATTTATAATTTTAAATAATTATGCAATTGTACGCGTGTTGATATGTTTATTTTACCACTACGTAACTATGTAAACTCATTTTTAGTTTTCTTGATTACTTAATGTTTACTCAGGTCCCCAAAAGATAGCACTGTGCAATGAGGGGCAATTAATTTACTGTCGTTTAATTTTGTTGTATTATTAATTTATTAAATCAACATAATTATTCAATTATTTTTGTTGATATCCGTAACCGTTAGAAGAGGTTCTAAACTTAGAGTTAATTTGGCAAAATCTTTCCTCGGTGGCTTATTCATGTCACAACGTATTAAATTCAGCGCCATCTGTTAGTTTACCAGGGTACTCAATAGTGGTAGCACATATTTGAAAAAAGTTTGCCCCTCCTTCTTAAGTAGCGCCATAAGATTCAGGGGCAAACTTAAGTCAATCGAATGTTGTGGCTACCCCCCCTTTTAGGGGTTGAATTTTTATAGCCTATAACCTGGCCGGGAATTTTCTCGACAGATTAGTAAAGTTTTCATCAAAATCCGTTCAGCCGTTTTCACGTGATGCGCGTTCAAATAAACAGACAAACAGATAAACAGATAAACAGACAAACAGACAAAATTTCTAAAAACTTTTGGAACGTGTTCTGTTATCGATTCTAAGTATCCCCAGCCAACTTTTTTTTAAATATCTTCCATGTACAGACTTTCGACCGTCTTCAGCTTTATTATATGTATAGATAGATAGATTACAGATGTAGTGCATAATTGTTTTCCATCGTACTTTCTCGGAAACATTCGTATTTGTCATGTTACTTCAGTCAACCTTAGTAGGTACTTTATGTACCGAGACTGACTGAAATAGCATAACACATTCGTATGTTTCATGTACCGAGACTGACTGAAATAGCATAACACATTCGTATGTTTCCGTGAAAATATGATGGAAAATAATTATGCACCACATCTGTATTTGTTTCTTAATGAGAAAATGTAATATTTTTTTAAATGTTATATTTTTTATAAATCCTTTCTTTGTATAAGTTTGCTTTAGATACTTGAAAAATTTAATGTGGTCTTACTTTGTGATTAAAATCAGGCTCACGGTGTATACCAAACACGTATTTCTATAAATATAAAACGTATTATTTCGATAGAACTCCAATTCCCAACCCAACCTAACGCGGTGGCTCGTAATAGAGAAAATTGGAAAAGTGCAATGTTTCCCATCTCACAAGTTAAAGCGAATTTGGTGTTCGATTTTATGATTTAAAGGACAATATAGTGCATTTAGCTTAGAGCTAGCTTTTTAACGGGATTTAGGGTTTGAATTTAAGCTAGTTTATTATACCGTAAAACACCTAAACATTTATTTATTTAATCCTAATTGCACAATACATGAAGGTACAAATGGCGGACTTAATGCCTTAAGGCATTCTCTACCAGTCAACATTGCCTTTGAATGCCAAACTTTCTGGAGTAAAAAATAGTAATTTTCTGATTCAGACAATCAGGTCAATTCGAATTTGCACCTGACATCAAACCGATGTTTGACGCATAACTCATATGTTATGCGTAACTCATATGAGTTACCTACAATACTTACATTTTAGCGCCAAAAGGCATTTAGAGTTTGGGACAAGTTTAATATAATATGTATCATCATTATTGGCCGCCCAGAATTAGGAGCCCTGCGAGCTACGTGTTACATATTCGTTTTTGGGTAGTTGGGCAAAAAGTAAGATAATGCTCGAATCTTCGTACTAGATACTTCTAGAAGAAGATTGTCTTATGCTATAATGCTCATAGTGATGCAAGTTTAAGTAGCCTAAGGCCCGGTATCCGACGTTTTATTGCAATACCTTAGTTGCACCGATATATTGTTGCTAATACCGGCGACTATAATTTAATAAAGACTGGTAACTTTGGGAACAAATCAAATTATTTTATTAAAAGTTGACGTATAAAGAACCATCTCTCTCGCTATATCGTAAACAAGGGATTCGAGTATAATAGGCATAAGCCGCCATTAACCAAAAACGCAAAGTCTTTCTAAGATGGCAGATCACATATTTAAATTATTTCATGAAATGCCATTTTAGAATAAAACTGATCACTTCATGATATGCTTAGCTTAGATTTGACTTTTTCTAGACCGACTTCATGAAATGATTGCCACATTAAATGTACAATTTTAAGATCTGGCCACGACATCTATATTTTTTATTTGTCTCTGGTAACACCGATTTATTGCTGCACCAACTTTATGACTGAAACGGTTAGGTTATATAGCCTAAACACAAGATAATAGTCTAAGCTTATATTGCCTAGATATATAGTTATTGTTGCTGCTGTACTTGTTAGTTTGAATTGCTTTTTAATGGGTAAATGGGGAAACCTAACTTTAGCTTGTTGGTAAGTATGGATTTCCTCACATAGACCTCGTGTAATGATTTGTTTTGTCGCGTAGAGTTAAATAACTTCATAGATCCGTCGAACGACCACCTTACAACAAATTGATGCAAAGCAATTTGATCCATATTGATCTGTAGTAACACATCTAATACTGAGTTGCTACGACCTAGGGTTTGCAATCAGGATCCAAAATGTATGAAATTATCCGGATCTGGATCCGGATCCGCGGATCTTTCCATACATTTCGGATCCATCGTGCAAACCCTACTACGACCCAAATTGAGCTAGTATCACACGTGTGATCCGGGAAGGACTGAATTGGCGTTGCAGTATACCTACTACAACGCCATGTCGGTTCTTTTAAACCCATGACACCTGTGATGGAAAGTACTCTCGTTATGTTTTCAGGTGGACCTTGCTATTATAAAATGTCAAATTAAACCAATGGATAAATAACATTAATTTAAAGAAGGACTTTCTAAATCTTGCCCTGTATGTATGGTGCCCATCACGCAGGCCGCATTCACACGCTGAATGCATTGCGATGGCCAATATTTGCGCGAAAGCACGCAGTTTATACCTGTGGTCACCCTTAAGCGTTTGCTGAGCGCCTTGTGGAGCCACTGTGCATTCACACTGCACCCTCATCATCAATTGTTTGTTGTATCAACCATTAAACTCCAAATTCAAAAGGGGTTACCAGTGGCTGTGACAGCAGCTTCAAAGTAGTACAGTCAGTAGGTACAGTCGCATTCAGATATTTGTGGGCACCTTAGCTGCTCGGATATATCTGATGGCGACTGGTACCTATTTAATTTTTGTTTACTTAACATAATACTAGTTGTTGAATGCAGCCGACTCTTTAATCCGTTCGTAGTTAAAATAATTTCATAATGAACCGCCTAAGTTATATAGTAGAGCAAGTAGCGGTGGTGGTGTAGTAGGCGAGATATACTAAATACGCTATCTAGTGGGTAATATCTGTGCTTGCGATGCTGGTACGTTTTGTGAAGTTTAAGACGATCATAAAGGCTTTGAGAATCGAATTGTGCCTGTGTGTACATTGAGATATTATTACTATTATATAGAGAAGCCATAACAAACAATGAAATTGTCGCAATCGCAAACTGTACCACGCGAACAAAATGTCGTAAGCGCCGTAAAGCTCATGGCGCTTACGCGTTTAGGTCGCGAGATTCGCGCTACGCTTCTATGGTCTGTTGTCAAAGCAACATCAACTCATGGTGCAAAATACTGGTTCTGTGTGTCGGTTTTATACGTTAGTAATAATAATTCACTGTGTGTCTGTGTGTATGACTGCGCAAGAATGTATTAAGGCTTTTGAAGTACCTATCTTTTTATCCATTTAATTTTTTTTAAGGAGGTTCTTTCTTTTTAGTATGCTTCCTTATTTCTCGGCTGGGCCTTATTAAAGATGACTCACGTTAGACCGGGCCGTGTCCGACCCGGAGCTTCTGGCGCTTACTTTTCTATGACATGACAGGCGATGATCACGTGATGCTTTCCATAGAAAACGATAACGGAAGCTCCGGGTCGGACACGGGCCAGTCTAACGTGAGTCATCCTTTAATTAGGCCCGTAAAAAGGTTTTTTTCATCAAAAACACAATTGGTTTTCATAAAATATAAAGTTTATTTCCAATACAAACGTTCGTCTAATCAATGTGATACTAAAACGTATACATCAGAAATATTTTGTCGACTTTTTCATTGTTCTATTCTTTGGTGTAGTAATATTTCTACGTATAGGGCTATCTCTTAAGATATAACATCAATTCTTAAAATTAACTATTACATTGGAACTATCAATAACGAATGCATATGTCCAAATCAAAGTAAAAAGGTAATTATTTTAACAATTGTTTTTTTTTGCCATAAAACAGTTATTTGTTTTGCAAGAGGGAAATGTTGTTGTTTAACTCCTCGCTAGTATTATTATACTCGAGCAAGCGAAAGATTCTAAAATTTAAGCGTAGAGAGTGGTTCGAAAATTGGAACCTTGGGCCTTGTGAGGGTTTCAAGGCACGAGGGTTAAAGAAACTTTGCTACCCAGTGAAAAACTAGTACATTACGATACAAGTGCGAAAAGTAGGAAAACGAGTGCCTATAAATTTAAACAGGACCGAAGGGAGTGTTTTAAATCGACATGAGTTAATCACCTTTTGGCACGTGTATTGTACAAAATGTACAACTTTATACAGTACATGTGGCCCTTAAAATTTTTGACATAGGCACGTATTGTCCTTAATCCCGCCCTAGGGCGGTTAAGTAGCACCATAATTATGTACTGTACAATATATTTAAACACACCAACGCCAGGAAAATATAACTGTTAAACATTACAGATCAAATTCAATAAATTAAATATTTATCACTCAAAATGATCACTTAATAAGTAAAAGCCAGCCATCACGAGGAACTTAAAATTTGAATCTAATTACTTACCACCCAACTCCTGGTATAAATTTCATACGATAGCGTGACAAACGTTCGCGTTTGCGTTATGTCTATTCTTGTATGGGATTTTGAACATCGCGCCAAGCGGCACGTTTTGGAAACTCAAAATCCCATAAAAATGACACTTAACGCAAACGCGTACGTCACGTCACGCCATCGAATGAAATTTACACTTAGGGGTACTTTAATTTATTTCCACGAAGTTTACAGTCGCGTCAAAGATATGTTTACATTTTTCGCCTTATTACAAAGAATTAAGGTGCAAAATTGTAAACATATTTTTGACTTCGACTGTACATGTGTAGTATCATTAATTTTTTTGGATACTTGTGGGTAATATCATTGTTTACCAAACGTTACATTTTGACGATCTTCTAATATAATATAATTTTAATCCGTTGTTGGGTTAGGTACAGTTTTTTTACGCTATACTTACATACAATACAACACGTTTTCCTTAATTTTAAACTGAAATATATCAAATTTAGAAATACAATGGTAACGTAAATAAACATTTGCTTTAACACAATTTCCTGAGGAAAATGCAGCCATTCCATTTCATATGGAGGTAAAATGACTTCATTATATATTATGAGCTCAGAAGTTCCTAGTTTTGCATTTTATGATAACATTATAAATGTACAATTTCCATTTTAAGCGACAAGATTTATAGGAATTTAAAAGTCAAAAGAGTAACCTATTTTAAATATGCATGTCAGCCTCCTAGCCCAGCCGGTAGTGACCTGGCCTACGAAGTAGAGGTCCCGGGTTCAAATCCTGGTAAGGGCATTTATTTCTGTGTACATCACAAATATTAGTTCCTGAGTTTTGGATGTTTTCTATGTGTTTAAGTACCTAATAGTCGTCAAGTACCCACAATACAAGCGTTATTGAGCTTACTGTGGGGCTAGGTGGAATTGTGTAAAAGTGTTTCATAATTATTTATTCATTTATTAAAACAATTGTATTAATATATTGTATTTGATTTGGACATTTACAAACGTTGAGTTTTTGTTGTATTTTATAATCGGTGAGATGGTTCTTAATTGTTGTTTAAAATATTAAGTTATAATATAAATGTTAAATATAAACAATAAATATATTAAGCTGGCCAAGGACAGAATTAACAAACCTATTTAATTTTTTATTTTAAACCATGTTCACTACCCAAAAAACGAACCAAAGATACAACAAATCGGCCTAGGCATATCTCATCTTACTAATTATTTACTTAGCTAATCTTGAATGGGAAATATAATTATAGTATAATATGTATACTTAAGTTTATTAATATATTACCCGTATTCTTCTATTTACAAAGACACAGTAATTATAGTAACATTGGAAAACAAAAACTTATTTCAATCGGCAGTTAACATTTTTGTTCACTTTACTTTGAATAAAAAAAATGTTTTATTTTTATTTATTTATGGCACCAAATACTAATTCAAAATTCAAATCCTTAAATTTTTTGAAAACATGGAAACATAAAAATAATTACATTGTTTTTGCCTCATTTAATATATACATTAGTACTTACTTAAATACATAGTCTGACAAAACTTGCTAACTCTACTCTACGTGCACATACAGAACACTAACTATTCACTCATTATCTGTTGTTTTTAAAACAATCTACTTTACAGTATTTATCACTAATAAAATAATACTGAACCATGCAATTTATCATATTTCACACTACTATCAAGTTTACATTTAATTTGTTTTTTAAAACTTGAATTCGTTGATGATTTCAATTTTTTTCACGCATTGTCGTTCTTGCTAGCTGATGTATAAGAATATAAATTTAAGCCCACATGGCGCGAGAACTGCATGCAATATTCGATACATTGCTAACTGCAGAATGCAATCAATTCAGTCGATCGACCAAATACCGCAATGTAACGAAAATTGCATGCAAGTTCTTAATCCGTCTAGATGGGACTTTATCTAGTAGATCTAGACGGATTAAGAACTTGCATGCAATTTTCTACCAATAGATCTACTAATAGATCAACTTCATTAGTTTGTATAGGTATTGTTTTTCTTTTAAAATTACTAGCATTTAAATTACTTCTTTTTAATTATCATTCTTAATAGGAGTGTCCCAATTTAAACTAATTTAAGGTAATCTGAACAAAAAAATCTCGAAATAAGCAGGTAGGTACTTATTTCGATATTTTTTTGTTCAGATTACGAATCTGTTTGAGTTTCCATATCGTCCATACTCTTCGTGAATTCAGTCTCCTGATGTTCTTCACCTTGACTGTCTGTATCATCTGAAAGAAAGTGCACATTCACATTAAGCTTACAATTTCGAAAAGTTAACCGTTTTAGAGAAAACAAAGTTCAAAATAAATGAAACGAGACTTAGTGGAATATTGAGCGCTAAGTTTCAAGGCACAAAAAGTGAGAAAACTTTGGCTGCCGCGAGCTACACATTTTTTTCACCACAAGTAAGCGATGAAAATAATAGGTGTTAAATATGTACCTATTATCAATCTAATCAAATTTAATATTATTACAAAGTCATCATATTTATAACTGTAAAGCAAAAAAATTACTTTGCAGCCTAGAATTGCTGTGCCATTCCGAGTTGCTGTGGTGAATAAAACTGTTTTTCCTTACAATGAGCTCTGGTATCCAAAGCCAGGACAGCTAAAGGCGCGTCATCTAAAACGCCTGACCATCTCGCAGCAAGCACTCGCGACCCCCGATGCCCTCTCACAACGACGGTTGGCACCACGCTGGGAGATATTGAGGATCCTCCGTACATTGATACCCCGACGCTTCGTCGCAGGATTGTACTGGAAAGGGAAAACATGTTTTTAGAAAGTTTACTTTTGGTTTAAAGTTTTGGCCAGAGTGTGGTAAGATTCAGCGGTTCGGTCGGCTCCCCGACACAGCCACAATGTGTTCTACGGTTTATGTCCATGTGCCCTTAGTTGTCTGAAAGTTTATTATGTTGTCATATAAAGCAGCTAACATTCCAACTCTTTTTAATATAAATTTTGTAAATACCTACCCAACGAGCCAACGGACGCCAGGCAACTTTTATCCGAAAGGAACCTGTCAACTTGCGCAGTTAACAGCGCCATTAATCTGACCGTTTATACACTTTACCGAACCATAGATGGCTTATCGATAATCTCATATGCATCCAATAAGGGTACATAGTTCCCTATACAGTCCATAGGTGGCGTTGTAATCAATAATAATATATTTAGGCTAGTGAATTTAGATGTACTTGTTTTACTTTCCCAATATACGCTATACGACGCACACGCTTGTTTGTCTCCAACTCCTTCAAGATTCTCCGATCTCCGCCCACGTGCCATCAGAACTAATCCGGTGAATAAGCGGGAACCATAATTTTTAATTTTCCACCTCAAACGTAAGGCATCCTAGCTCCTGTTGTGCCTACTAGTTTTACCAGAGGAGCAACGCTTACCTAAAAATATAAACAATTACCTCTGCTCAGGATCCCTCGAAGGCCTCGTCTTCTTCTTGCACATGACGACCAGCGCGACGCACAAAGTAGTCAGAATGGTTAGTAATATCAGACTCAGTGCTGCACCGACCAGTAAAGCGACGCTGTTGTCGCCAGCTGTCATAGGTGGGGGTGCTGGTGTCATAGTTTGAAGAGAACCTGGAAACACAGCATTGAACAGGATATTTAAAAATATATATTATTTTTGCAAACAGGTATTCTCTCGTTCTCTCAGTCTTGAATCAATAATTATGTAGTTATTACACTTAGTAGCATATATTTTCCTGAGTTTTACTTCAAAGTTGGTACCATCATCGGTAGACAGATCATGACCAACGACTCTTAATTTTACTCAAATGGCCAACTCCAAAATTCTTACCAGGCCTATCCAAGTCATCCGACGGATTGATTGCAACACTGTGCAACGCTGCTGGCCTGGGAGACCGTCCCCTGGGCGTCTTCGAGTAGACTAGGAATGTATAGCGTCCAGGGGACAAGGCGTCAAGCACGAACTGAGGAGCATCATTGCTTGCTCTGTAGACCGCTTCTGTGAGTCCTCGACCGGATATGCCCTAAAAAAGATAGACCAGTACTTGAATGTCAATAAAAAATCTGGTGGTTTATAATCGGAAGGAAGGAAGAAGGCAAGCAGATCGAGAAGAAGAATGTAATGCGAATGCAACTGTTTAGGTGTGAATGATGATAATAATGGTAATTTGTTGAGGCGATGATATAGGATAGGATAATTATATAAAACTTGTGTTTAAGATGTTGGGTTCGATGACTTTTTGATTCAAAGCACTCATGGTAAATGTTTAGTGAACAATAATTAAATTATCACAGCACTCAATATGAACTCAAAATTCATAATAATATAATATGTGGTTAAAGACATGAAGGTGTAAAGGTTCTCTGTATCTCTAACTCACCTTAGGATATACACTATATTTGAGTTTTAAGGTTTTTGTTCAACGCAATGTCCAGAAGAGAAGTGTTAAATCATTTAACAGCATTCATACTTAGGTAAAATAAGGCAAATTGTTTTGCAGAAGATAGCAAGACGTTAAGATCTCATTTTAGGGTTGCCGTAGTATAATAACGACAGGGTCCAAGGTAGATCGAAAAGTAAAAAGGTATCGTGTTGACAGATGCGAACGAAAAGTCATGGTCATTTCCACATTAAAGTTTCAATTAACCCAAGTCGGACGGTTCATATTCACAGGCACGCCACACGTGCTCACCTGATCGTTCATCGTAGCGATCTCATTGGTGATTGGCTCCGAGGGCCGTACCTCGAGGACCTCGAGTAGGAACCGCTGGGGCAGGCCGCCATCGTGGCCCGGCTCGCAGTGAAGGAGGGAGTTGTCCAATTCGCAGTTCACTGGGGGTTCTGGGAGTGCTGTAGAATAGGAGGTATTTTAGCAACCTTGCAAGTAGTCAAGTAGAAAGGATGATAAGAACAACTTCTGGGTTGGTCAATGATCTAATTTAATTGAAAATGGTCGCTATACTGAGGTAGGAATCTGTTCTACCTCAGTGTAACACTCAGCTCAGCTCATCCTGTTCTAAAAACATCCAGAAATCATGTCAATTAAATCGCACGCAATAATGAAAATTTAAAATTTAAAATTTCTTATTTTACCTAAAATTGCATCAAAGAGACCATGGGCCGTGAGACCAAAGAAGGTCCTGCCTTCTTCCTTCAACCTTTTCACGTACACATTGACGCTAGCAACTATGGTGTCGGTGCTGTCCTAACTCAATTCATGATAAAGAGGAAAAGGCAATAGCTTACATCAGATCTCTCTTTATCAAAAAGTGAAACAGTGTGCCTGAGAGAAAGTCCCTTGCAGTTGGTACAGTTCTTCTTCTTCCTCGCGTTATCCCGGCATTTTGCCACGGCTCATGGGAGCCTGGGGTCCGCTTGATAACTAATCCCATGATTTGACGTAGGCACTAGTTTTTACGAAAGCGACTGCCATCTGATCTTCCAACCCAGAGGGGAAATAGGCGGGATTAGTCCGGTTTCCTCATGATGTTTTCCTTCACCGAAAAGCAATTGATAAATATCAAATGATAATTCGTATATAAATTCCGAAAAACTCATTTGTATGACCCGGGGTTTGAACCCGTGACCTCCGGATTGAAAGTCGCACGCTCTTACCGCTAGGCCACCAGCGCTTTTTTGCAGTTGGTACAGTTATCGAATTAAAACCCTTAGTATTATATGTATAACGCTGTCTTGGTGCATCAAACATGACCTCCTCATACCAGCAGGCATTATCCTGAATAAACACGGCTCCCGCTGATTCCCCACGTCATTGCTGGCCCAGCAGGCCAGCCAGCCGAGGTCCTCGCCGGTGTCTGCAGGTAGACCATGGACCACGGTGCTGCTGGCACCCATGACTGTCACGTTTGATGGTGGTATCTGGTAATGGAATTAAAATTGAGTTAAAGTAAATTCGTAGGCTCTTTTACTTAAAAAAATATCTCGTTTCTTGTAAAATACTTCTACAAAAGGATGCTTTAAACTATAAATATATTAATAGCAAAAGTAAAATTTGCCATTTCATCTAGGTACTGTCCTGGATATACATGGTGCAAGTGGCTCTTACTGGTAAAACATCCTTAGTCCCGTTATAGGTCCAGTAGAACCTCAGCGGCCCCGCGTCGTGTATGGACGGCGCTGTGACCGAGCACCGAGCCCTGACTTCGCCTCCTGGGGCTCCAGCAAGCTGCTGCACCACGCTGCCGGCTGAGCATTCTGGCCTTGCTGTAAGGTCACACAAAGAGGCATAGCTATGGTTAGTATACATCAAATTGTACATTTCCATAATATTAAAATAAAACTACGTGTATTTATGTAGACAAGCGGTCGTCCATCCTCTTAATGAGATCGCAAGAGAGTTGTCCAGCGTAGATGAGGTAATGGCGGCCAAATAAAAGCAAGGGAATATACTTAAATTAAGTTTAATGTGAAGCAGAATGCTGGTTGGAAAAAGTGATCGTACAGGCAAGTAGGTTCTTATGTACCGTAAACCGGGGATACTTTGATCAATTTTAGAGTTTGGGACCATTTTTTGACGATCCTAATATACGTAAAAATATGAAATAAAAATATAATAATCGGTTTTTTCTCTTCTTTTAGCCTGCCAAATAAAAAAAAATTAGGACTTATAATTTTTTCAGAAAAAAATAAAAACAATGTGATCAAAGTTATATTGAGAATGGGGTTACTTTGAAACCACAACTTTTTTTGCTGACAATCTAAAGTATACCCGCTAATAAGCCCGTAAAAATAAAAAAATAAAAATTTGTTAAGTACTTTTTAAGTTATATATATTTTTAAGTTGTGGGGTTACTTTGATAACATACCAAATGATACAAATTAATAACTTTAAGCGCTTATTAGATCATTTACTATAAATAACGTAGGGGTTTAACTTATCATCGCACTTAGCAACAGATTTTTGAATTGCAAGCTTTTCCGTTTCAGTAAATTTGGTCTGTGCCTTTGATATGTTGCCTTTATACTTATTGTATAAAGTTCTATATAAAATATTGTATGCTTTCCATGGCGCACGAATAGATTTTAAGCCCGCCACTATTTTGTCAAGTGCATCATTGAGTTGTTCTTCTTGGTATTTTTTGTAGTTTCGTTACTCGATTTTTTTTTGGTAATCTCTGGCATTGTTTCTATAAAAGAATATGCATTATTATTTATTGTAGAATTAATACCCTGGTGGTCTGGTGGCCTCACGCACATATGATAATAAACCTAAATCAAAGCCGCAGGATAAAATATAGCCAATTTCCACCCAGAAAGTTAATTCCATACAATAAAAAAGGGTAAAAGAATGTTTTAAATCAGATAAGCAGTTCCGGAGATCAACTCCTACATAAAAACTTATAATTTTACATCCTCTTCCTCTTGCACTGACTCAAACGATACTTATTTATTATATAACTATTGAAAAATATACATTAAAAAATCGTAAGCTGCCAAAATAATTCATGGTGTTACTTTAATATTTTGATCAATTTCACCACGTATAAGTGACCAAAGACACCCCGACCCATGGATTCCCCGGCTACGTGCGCATGTGTAGGTTGTCGAATTCGGGTATTTTTTTATAAAGTCACGAATAAACACTGATTAACCTAAGACACTATAAAATTACATGTTTAATAAATTTGGCACAAATACAGTCAAAGTTTTTCAACCAAGAAAACCAGGAAGAAAAGCGTACCCGCCATTAATTTTTTTTTCTACACGATATATTAATAATTACACTCGCATCCGATTACTACGTGGTTAAGCAACTATCAGTGTTGCCAATAAAGAAAAAATAACTGCGAAGGTATTTTTCAATTCGTTAAAACAAGCACTTTAGTAGCGGAGGGAAGTTGTTATCAAAGTCGACCCGCAAATCAAAGTAACCCCGGTTTACGGTAGCTATCATACAGCGCCACGCTACAGATTAGTTATGAAATATTACATATACTGCCATACCTAAACCAAAGACATATCTAACTTCGTATAAGACGAATAAAGTCTAAGGAAAAAACGTGCCTCGGAATTGAAGCAAAAGTAATTCTCGAATAGATGGCGCACACACCTTTAGCCTATCCTCGGCTAGATGGCGTGACGACACCGTTTCATATTTAACAATTTTAACACATAGATATTAGTTGAATGAACATGGATCAAAATGATATAAAAATAATAAAATCATTTATCCATATATATACATTTTTTGATAACTTTATACGTTTTCATTTTGAGTTTTAGTCGTGTGTCGATAGATGGCAGTAAATTTACTGTGACTACAAAATTTACAATGACAGGACCCCTCTATACTATCTATTCTTTTTGCCTAAACTAAGCTATCGAGTACTTATGCTAGTACACAAGAGTTTCGGTAGATGTCACCTTATTTACTCCGCAATTTCGTCGCGTCGCAACAAGTAGCTACAAGTACATCCGTCCCAGACCAATTCTGTCCTGGTGGCTAGCCATAGGCCACGACTGGCGCTTGCGCCACCTAGTGGTCATATCTGTCCTAATCGTACTGCTAGTACTATTATGCATTCTGTGATATCATAGAACTGTGGTGCCACCTACCGACGATTAATATAATCTATTAACTCACATTTATAGACGGGTCTAACGCGAATTTTATTCAATTACCTTGATTTACCGACGTTTCGACACAGGTTTCACTGGTCGTGGTCGCGGCTGACTGATGTCCCAGCAAAATGTCAAAACCGAGATTTCTGCAACTACCCGACGAAAAGTGTATGGAAAAGTTTGGGGTAGACATCACATTTTCAAACCACCCACTACACATAACGTTAATTATTGTCAATAGTCTGACACGCAACACTCACAATATCCACGCACACGTTCGAAGATAGATCCTTTGGCTTTAACTTCTGTATAACCAGCGATAAGTTGAATCCATCCTCCCTATTCAAATTCCTGGGGTGTTTCTTGATTTCAATTGCTTCTCGCACAACTTACTTATTATTATCCTCGAGTTGTGCGAGAAGCAATTGAAATCAAGAAACACCCCAGGAATTTTAACAGGAAGGATGGATTCAACTTATCGCCAACTTGGGAACCAGATATTAAAGAAAAGAAAGATAAGAAAGAAAAATTATACAGAAGTTAAAGCCAAAGGATCTATCTTCGAACGTGTGCGTGGATATTGTGAGTGTTGCGTGTCAGACTATTGACAATAATTAACGTTATGTGTAGTGGGTGGTTTGAAAATGTGATGTCTACCCCAAACTTTTCCATACACTTTTCGTCGGGTAGTTGCAGAAATCTCGGTTTTGACATTTTGCTGGGACATCAGTCAGCCGCGACCACGACCAGTGAAACCTGTGTCGAAACGTCGGTAAATCAAGGTAAGTAATTGAATAAAATTCGCGTTAGACCCGTCTATAAATGTGAGTTAATATGTGTTCAAAACGCGAAAGTCTAAAATATTATAATATAATCTATTGTGTAAGTTTATTCTAGGTGAAGTTTTAGAGACTAATCTAGTCCTTGTTAAGATAGGTCTAAACAAGAGTAGAACTTACACAGAACATTCAGTGTCAGCGGTTCACTCAAAGCGCTTCCCTCCGAGTTTCTCGCCCTACACCGATAGCGGGCAGAGTGATGCCTCCTCAGACCTCGGAGAACCAGCTTGTTGACTTCCACTGCTATCCCACCGATAGGATCATCGCGGATTATGTGATCCTGTAACAGAAAGATATCAAAAACTATGAAGCCAATTCGAACGTACACTGACATCTGAACGATGTAATTTAAGTAGTTATCGTGTGTCTCGCTCAACGAGTACTCCAAGTACGTACGAAATGCACGATAGCTGAATGACATCATTTAAATGTCAGTGTATGTTGTACCTACGAATTGGCCTGTATAGGCCCCGTGCATGAACTATAGGGGGCAGCATAGCAAGGCGTAAATGTGTCGTTTATGCTTCCGATGTAGCCCACAAGATGGCAGAACCTACTATGCACAAGGAAACGTACCAACGAGAATGGTAGATGGTAGCACTTGCTTTGGCAATGTACATGTGCACATATGTTTCCGATTCAGGCCACAAGATGGCAGACCCTCCAACGCGCACGGTCCCTATACCGCTCGCGTCAAAATGATGGTCCCTATGACAGTCTCTTTTGGTTGGGCTTAAGAAAAAAAAATAAGAAATATTTTGTACCGTATTTTTGTTACCTAATGTTACATTTCTATGTAAATTAATGTGCTTAACTACCAAAAAATGTGTACAAACATATTACGTGACAGCTACTCCATGTAAAAATGAACTGTCATTGGGGCCATCATTCGACGCGAGAGATATAATGTCTGCAATATATATTTCGACAGCCGTTAAAGGCGGTCGTGTCAACTGCTATTTTTGAATTCTTTATTTAATAATTATTCATAACAATAAAAGTGTAACTGTGCCAAATCAGTGTCAGCACTTTTCACACACTGTGAACTATTGCGTGAGTAATACTGATTGTTGGAAATGAGTACAATTTTTCAACGCCGCGATGAGTGGTCAAGACGCCTTTAATAGAAGTTCACGGACTTTACGGACCCCACCGCCTTCAGAAAAAAATACTGTAGACATGGAAACTGCCCAAGGAACACCTGTAGCGTCACCACCATCAGACATGCCAGATACGGTGTCAACAGCTAAAATTCAAGGATGGTTGACCCAAATTGAAATGCGCCTCAATGAAATTTGCACAATTTCGAGTGAAGGTAAATTGAACACGGACCAAAAATTGAGGATTAACAACCTAACAAAGAGCGTCATGGGTGGAGTCTCGCAGCTAGCCGTTCAATACCAGTCGGCCAAGATGAATTATTTACTGTGTCATGCTAAAGTGAAGAACTTAACCCAGCAAAGAGACTATAGCACCCAACTTCATGAACTTAAGCAGTACCTACAAGCAGCACCCAAAACTACCGAAGTAAACCAATCCTTCGCCGATATGGTCAGAACCGGAAAAACGTCCACTGTTGTGCCCACCAAAACCAGTAGCATCGCAATTTACCCCGCCGATAAGGAGAAATCCAGTGAGGATACTAAAAAACTGGTCCAAAACCTAATCAAGCCCGAAGCCCTTAAACTACATGTTCGCGGTATGAGGAAGACGAAAAATGGTGGTGTCATAATTAGCACAGATAGAAAGGACGACCTCGAAAAGCTCAAAGCGTCCCAACAGCTCCAACAATCAGGACTTAAACTAGAAGACACTGCCAAACGGAGACCCAAGATAATCCTGCTGGGGATACCGACAAACATGCCCGAAAAAGATGTGTTTGACTGTATATTCGAACAGAACATATTAGACCTGCAACCTAATTTCTCCAGAGAGGTATTTATGAACTCAGTCAAACTCAGTCACAAATCAGGCAAGAAGGACAGCTCTACCTGCAACTATATTTTGGAATGTACGGCCGAACTCAGAAGAATGCTTATACAACAACAGCGTGTATATATAAATTGATCTTCCTGCCCTGTACGAGACTTTACTCTTCTGACCTTATACTATTTCTGTCAGCAATATGGACATTCGGCTAAGTTCTGCAGAGATACAGAGCCCACATGTGGACATTGCGGATCATCAGGGCACAGCATCAAGGAGTGTACAAGGAGTGAGCCTTCCAAATGTGCTACATGTCAGCGCTTTAAGAAACCGTCCAACCATAAAACCGGAGACGAGCAGTGCCCAGCGAGGAAAAATGCGCAAACTAGATATTTAAGTTCTATAGACTATGAGGGTGCCTAGAGCGCTATGTATAGCAAGAGTTATCAAAAATACTCGTAGTATAATTAAGTCACTCTACCCATAAAAATAGTTATGTCACCAGTTGCCATTTGTATTAACATAGTCCACTCACTTTACCTACCTATTGTTTGTTATAAATAATCATTCTGCTATTATACTTAGGTTAGCATTTAGTTGTCTTGCTCATTGCTTGACCTACAAAGTTATTTAAGTACCTACCTACATACGTTTTTGTCACGTACTAATATAATCTTTATTGTTTTTGCCCAATAAGTTACACTAAATTGGCCTACTAACACGAAATACCTAAGATACGAGTATTATATACTTAGTTTAGGTATTGATGTAAAATATGTTCGAGCCAGATACAAATATTGCTTGCATAGAAGATTTTATATTTAATGTTAAGTAAACATCACCGTTTACTTTTTAAAAAACATATTTGTGTATTTACATTAGTTAAGTTCTATTTAAGTGTATTATGAATGTTATAATTTTGGATAATGTTAAAGAAATAAATATTATTCTTATTCTTATTCTTATTCTTATAATCATTCTTGGGACCAGTACCCGTACCAACACCGACAGTGTTAACTGTCAACACTGACATATACGCTTGCTACTGTCTACGTAATTTGCTTTCTATACGTCTCGCTCGCACTAATATGTCAGTACGAGCGAGATGCATAGAAAGTACCTCAGTTAAGTAGACGTTAGCGTATATGTCAGTGTTGACACGGTCTGTGACTCGTGGTAAGGGTATAGGTAAGGTAACTAAGAGGTCCTCGTGCTAGTCGTCTTAGGGCCACTTGCACCATCTCACTAACCCGGGATTAACCGGTTAAACCGTTAACCCAGTGTCAAATTGGACTGGTAACCATGGTAACTCCCGGTTTAACCGGGTAACCGCGGGTTAGTGATTGGTGCAAGTGGCCCTTAAAGAACTAAACTTTTATATTTTTTCACTTGTTTAAATGTTGCCCTTATTACCGAAATATTATTCCTTTGATATATGTAGGTACTTTCGAACTAATAAAGCGTCGTGAAATTAGCTACCTGCAAAACATTTTTTGAGGCTTTTATCTTAAAGCTTCCTTAAATACATATTACTATTTTTACCTTAAGTAATGAAAAGTAAATATAAGGTACGAAACGAGAAATTAAATATACACAATCTTCTTAGTCGACGTCAAAGATATGTTTACATTTTTCGACTTATTTCAAAGGACTAAGAAGCATAATTGTAAACATATCATTGACGTCGACTGTACCTTTCATTATTAAAATCGTGACTTGCTTGAGTAAAATATTATAATATAGACTAGGTACATATTTAGATTAAACATGTATAACAATATCAGATTTTTCATTTCGATATAACACGGAAATTTCCATTTCAGAATATTGCAGTATTTTAATAACCTAATAGTGGAAGAGCCGGCCGCAAATTTTCTAACCGACTTGATACCACGATGAAATGCACAATGGTTTCCCATAAAAGTGATGCTAAGACCGAATTCGATAGTCTGCCACGGCGGAACTTGCCGAAAGTACGAAAAAGAAGGCCACTTCCGGTCCGAAAAAAGGGGGCTGATTTAACCCATCTGATACCGAAATAATAGTAATGGCAGCAGTTAGAAATTTACATGTAGACACAGAAAAGCGAAGTCTGCCAGTATTTTTTTGCCGGAAGTGCTTGGCAGACGCTCTCAAAGGTGGCCACCAGGACCCCTAATTTAACCCATCTGATACCACCATGAAACCAATTCCAGTCGGTAGGTATGAACCCTCATTTCAGGAATATATTAGTCTGCCAAGGCCTTTCCTGCCGAAACACCTTGGCAGACGAGATTATGTTAGCAAGATGTACATCAGTTACATGAAACCAATTCCAGACAGTAGGTATGAACCCGCATTTCAGGAATATATAAGTATGCCAAGGCCTTGGCAGACTTGACTTGGCAGACTGGTCTTGTCAAACAAGGTATCAGATGGGTAAGACCCAGCCTTGGCAGACTTATATATTCCTGAAATGCGGGTTCATACCTACTGACTGGAATTGGTTTCATCGCGGTATCAGATGGGTTAGTGTACGGTAACCGATGGTCATCTTGCTTATAATCTCGTCTGCCAAGGTGTTTCGGCAGGAAAAACCTTGGCAGATTTATATATTCCTAAAATGGGGGTTCATACCTACCGACTGGAATTGGTTTCATGGTGGTATCAGATGGGTTAGTGTAGGGTAACCGATGGTTACCTTGCTCACATAATCTCGTCTGCCAAGGTGTTTCGGCAGGAAAAGCCTTGGCAGACTTATATATTCCTGACATGAGGGTTCATACCTACCGACTGGAATTGGTTTCATGGTGGTATCAGATGGGTTAAATTAGGGGTCCTGGTGTCCACCTTTGAGAGCGTCTGCCAAGCACTTCCGGCAAAAAAAATACTGGCAGACTTCGCTTTTCTATGTCTACATGTAAATTTCTAACTGCTGCCATTACTATTATTTCGGTATCAGATGGGTTAAATCAGGCCCCTTTTTTCGCACCGGAAGTGGCCTTCTTTTTCGTACTTTCGGCAAGTTCCGCCGTGGCAGACTATCGAATTCGGTCTTAGCATCACTTTTATGGGAAACCATTGTGCATTTCATCGTGGTATCAAGTCGGTTAGAAAATTTGCGGCCGGCTCTTCTACTATAACACTCATAATTATCTTATAAAAACCCTTACTTCATAACACTTTAATCGCTCCAACATTCACGCAAATAGAAACTTAGCACTAACACGTACCTAAAATATCAAAATTAGTTTAAACATCATAACTATACAGGAAAAAATACACACATAAGTCTTTTTAGAATTGATAATATCTTAAATCCCACATCGCGTGACCAACTTCATAATGAGTTTATAATTAGTACTTCAAGAATTCAATTTGGAAGAAAATTGTTAGTCGTGTGAAACTATTACTTTATATAACGGTTGAGGGTGTTGCTTTAATTATGGCGTTTAACAGGCCTATTCGAACGTGCTCTGACATCAGAATATTTCATTTAGTTATCGTACATTTTCGTACAATTTAGATGTCATTCTGATGTAAGCGTACGTTCGAGGCTCTGTTTGTTGGTCAATAGGGTATTATTGACTAGTAGGAAAATACCCTATTATGTAGTTAGAGGAGAACAATTTGACAACAAGATATTGGAATAAATATAAAATTCAATACGGTATTCAATAAAAATTAAATTACATGTTTGATAAAATCTATAAGCACACAAAGCCGCTATTTTAAACTCAACAAAATGTACCTACAATGCAAAACTAAACTTGTATTCGTACATACATTATTCGTACAAAATGCACTGTAAGTGGAAAGTTTCGTTCAAAGGAATAGGAAAATGCTTAACTGACGTAATGTTATTGCAAATATTCTATTATATCTGGAAATAGGGATGGGAGAATGTGACAGAAGAGAAAATTTAATCACGTTTTTAATTTTCGAATTCTGCATGACCAGCATGAGTTGCGTTCTCGAGCGCGACTTCATACATCTAGTCCATCATTGAGCGACTCCATCATCGCGATTTCAAGTATGGACTCGCGCGCGAGAACGCATCTCATGCTAGCCGATCTGATGTTAATATTAAGTAAGAAGCGTTAGTAGCCTAGCGGTAAGAGCGTGCGACTTTCAATCCGGATGTCTTGGGTTTAAGCCCCGGCACGTACCAATGAGTTTCTTAACATATGTTCCATATCATTTTATAGTTACCAGTCGCTTTTCGGTGAAGGAAAACACCGTGAGGAAACCGGACTAACTCTGGATGTTCTCCTCTACAGTACGTCTACCATCAGTTTTGACATTGACATATACTCTCACGTTTACTAAGTTACTTTCTATGCATCTCGTTCGTACTCGCATATTAGTGCAAGCGAGATGTACAGAAAGTAAATTACGTAGATGTGAGCGTTATGTCAATGTAAAAACTGGTGGTAGACGTACAGGTCGCATTTCTCAACGGTGGGATTCGGTATTCTAGTGAAATTCGGTGAGCACTTCGTTATTCTAGCGAAATTCGCTGACCAGGTTCGGTAATTATAGAGCAAAATTTTACTAAATACGAGGAAAGATTGTTGTAATTGTAGCACCATAGTGCACAAACGTAAAGTCTTGATTGCACCGAATTTTTCCGCGTAATGAGTACGAGTGTGGACTAGGGTATCGCCAAGTAGGTTCGGTATTCTCGTCAAAATTCTCTAAGCATGTTCGGTAATTACATGGATTTTTTGCCGAACCAGTATAAGAGATTTTTAAACGAAACCATAAGGGATCCAGAGGCTCAGTGAGCACTCGAATAATTCGATAAACATTTCCCATCTCTACAAGCATTTGCTGAGAGCTAGAGCCATAAAGAGCATGAAGTCCTAGTTTATTACTTTCCTATGAATTTTCTGGACCAATCGCCGATTGAAATATTTGAAGTAATTACTTTCCAAACGTTTTGTGAAGAGTGCTTAGGAAGTTTGATTTGAATAAAAATTTCGAATATCTTTTTCAAATCAATTGACTATTTCAATAGATTTATAATATAATATAATAGATTTCAATGATTGCAATGCTTTTACAGAGTGATCAGTATAAAGCACTTCAAATCGTACGATGGACTTGCTGTAAATTGCATTTTCTAATAACCACAGTTTCTTTGACTATGAATAGGTATGCACATCACTTGCGTTAAGTGTCATTTCGTATGAGTATCCAAAAAGTCCCGCTTGGCGCGCTGTTCAGTCGACGTCAAAGATATGTTTACATTTTTCGCCTTATTACAATGGGGGAAGGTGCAAAAATTAAACATATTTTTGACGTCGACTGTTCAAAATCCCATACAAAAATAGACATAACGCAAACGCGAACGCTCGTCACGGTATCGAACGAAACTTACACTAGGGGTTCTGATTTATTTTAAAGTATAATTACCTACATTGAACTTTTTTAAACTTATCTCAATCCAAATTGTAATTAAGTTTAGAAAGTTTGCTTTGTAAAAAATGCTAACTCCGTAATAATGTTTCTTGTTTTGTTAAAAAGTGAAAAAGTTTTCAGTTAATTTAAATTATATTTATCCAATTTACTTGTAATAAAATGAAAGTTATGAAAAGTTTGTTAGGATTCTTTTGCTTTCAACTTTTATTAGAATATAAATAACAGCTTTTTTTTTAATTGGACCTTAATTAAATAATAGTAAAATAAACATAAATATAGCAGTATTGCAGCGCGCCATTACTGTCAACAGAACTGCATTACTGTCGCAAATGTCAAAATAGATGTCGCTGCCCGGAATTTTGACATTTGTGGCAACAACAGCAATACAGTCGGCAGTAGAGCTGGGGCAGTCTAAATCGGTACGTCACCTTAAAAGATCCTCAAGCCTCAAATACCCCTTTGGAAGACAACAGGTACAGTAGCCTGCATCTCTATTGTCAAGGCGTTAGAGTGCGTGTTCAGATATTTTTGAGCACCTCGGCCGCGCCTATATATCTGATGGCGACTGTATATGTAAAGCATACCTCTTTATAGAAGGTGAAGTTGTCTGGTGCTGGTGAAGCGTCGGCAGAACACAGCAACTCGGCATTCTCGTCCTCACGGAGCAGACGAGCTTCTCTCGGCTCCAACAATGATATCTGAGCCACGGGTGGATCTGAAACAAGGGCCTTATTAGATTATATCGACTGGCATATTTATGGACCGTGACTACCTTTTGTTTCGTATCTCTCGATATTTCGACACAGTTAAAGCCTGACAAGAACGACGAATCACGACGAATTCGACGAATTTATCAAAAATATCATTGAAGGGAAAGTTGAGGCAACGAGACGGAAGGGGAGATCAAGGAGAACGTACATAGATCAAGTAAAGGAGAAGCTCAACGTCGTGTCATATCAGGCTGTCAAGGAGAAGGCAGAGGACCGACATGCATGGAAATCGCTCCACCGACAAGAGTCTAACTCTTAAATAAATGATGATGAAATCCTGACCAGGAATATATGATCACGCGCCATGTTGCGGAATTTCACTGGAACCAATTTTTTCATACTGTATTGAACTGTCACCCTATAAGTACATGAGAATAACAGCACTCTTTTGACAAAGATCATATATTACTGGTCAGACTGTACATGCATCTTGCCCCCCGATCCCGGTCCATGTAAGTCTAATAAAACTAACCGTGAAACATTCAAAACTGTTAAGGGCATTATTAGTTTCTTTTTAACCATATAGGAACATTATTCTACGAACTTCACGAACGCTAAGCACCTGCACCAAAGAAGGCCCATTGTTATTTTTATTATTTATTTTTCTTATGTTTAAAACGCAGTTTTGTCTATGGTACTAGCGAACATGGACGCAAAATTTGAACACATTCAAAGGTAGGTATGGAAATTTTAAAATTTAGGAATCTTGCTCATTTTGCCGCAGGTACCTAAGGTACCTTAACCTTAAAATCAACATGATTATCACCACTAATCAATATCAACATAGATTTTACTTATAAAATCGCAATCCTTAGTTACTTAGCTGAAGGCCAGATCAATGCTAGTGACTTCCTTCCGATATTTAGTTTATTCTTGTTCATTTATTTCCAAATGTGGCCTTTGTATATGTATGAAACTTATAAGATAGATATCGATAAACTAAATATCGGAAGGAGGTCACTGGCGTTGCCTCGTTCGTGCTAGAAAAATGTCCATACCTACAGGGTGGCCAAAAAATAAGTGCATTCCCGTCGCGAGGGAGGTTTTGGGATTATACTGATCAGCATTTACTATGGGACCATACTACATTTTGGCTGGTCCATTTTCTATGGGAGGGAAATTTCATTTTCGCGATTTCAGGGTGGTTCCATAGTAAAAGTTGCTCAAGTTGCTATAATCCCAAAACCTCCCTGGCAACGGAATGCACTTATTTTTTGGCCACCGTGTAGGTATATTAAGCATCTGTATATTACAACGCGCCCGTGCACATCTTAATACAAATCCCACAGTTTGAGGTAATATCAAAGGTTCAATAGCTTGCACTTAAGATATTGATAAATTGGTATTTATGAAGCATCAAAGGCATTGACCGTTGTATCCTCCAGAATAACCAAATCGCATTTTAACAAAGCCCGGGCGGAATATTTCAACTGCTTGACAACGGTAGAAATTGTATATTCGCCGCACGCCGCCTGACAAAGTCCGAACCACAATGGGCGGGGACCAGAAAAGACAGCCTACAGAATCTGTACAGACTACTACATCTGTAATGTAGTGCATAATTGCTTTCCATCGTATTTTCCCGGAAACGTTCGTATTTGTCATGCTACTTCAGTCAACCTCAGTACGTTTTGTAAGTACCGAGACTGACTGAAATTGCAAGACGTTCGTACGTTTCCGTGAAAATACGATGGAAAATAATTATGCACTACATCTGTAGGTACCTAATTAAATAATGATAATAATTCAGTTTGTAGATGCAGCGCTAGAGCCCTTCAAAAATGGCCAAAATGGCCTAATTGACTATGCCGCAATGAGAGGCGTGGCATTCAAAACTGATATCAATTAGCCAAAAAAGCAAAACGGTCCGACACAGATAATTTCATAATCATTTAGATTTCCAAATTTGGTTACGATTGGTTAAGTTTTGGAGGAAGAAACAGAGGAGTACGAAACCTCGATTTTTGAGATCTTTATGCAGGATTTTTCGCCTTGTCCTTATCGCACTACTTTTAGGTGCCGCTTCCGTTAGCGAGACGGGTATATTTACCTAAAATATTTAAAACTCAGCTCCTGTTTCGTCTTAAGGTCGCCAACCACATCATTAAATTCTAAAGTTCACGTTCGAAAATCAACTGCCTATTCGCCAAAAATCGATGATCAAGGTTACCCCACGAATCAAAGTAACGGTAACGGAACGGAAAGTAACGGTAACCCCAGTTTACGGTATAACTTTAAGTTATAAGAAGTATCGGCGCAACATTTAGAATTTATATTTTGTTATATAGTCGAAGTTAATAAAACGAGTCCTAGGGAACTTTACATAAGTCGTAAAGTGGCTTATAAAATATCTATGTTATTTACTAAAAAAGTGACCCGGTTGCCGACGCCGGAATAGAACCAGCATCTTCAGTGCTCTAAAGTCCTACAATGCCACTAGTGACTTTAGCCGGGTAAGCTGACGACGCCGGTTCGATTCCAGCCTCGGCCACCGAAGGGTTGATCAATTTTTCTTTAATATGTGACACATATTTCAGTTTATAATTTGTATATAGTAGTGTGACTACTCTTCTAAGGGCCAGGTGCACCAACCAGAATTATCAACGCCACGCAGCAGAGAATGCTATGAAACTTCCCACTTGGTCACTTTTTCTTTAGCATATGACATCTATTTCAGTTTATAATTTATGGATAGTAGTGTGACTACTTAAAACACATAACACAAAAATTTGATTTGTTCCCTATACTCTGTATCTTTAGGTATTTAAATAAAAGTAAACAAAACCTACCCTCAAAATCCTCAAATGGCCCCTTAAGCCAGATGAGGGTAGATGAAAACATTACAATCATGATCAAATCATGTAGGTTAAAGTCAGGTCGTTCAGTGACTGGTCCAGGCGGTTTTGTATTTGGTCGGTTAGCCAATAAATGTTATAACAACCTGAAAATTTCCAAATTGTTTATTTACTTTTATTTAAAAACCTGAAAATACAATCTTATAGTCGTAAAGTGGCTGTTCTTTCTGGCACCGGGGCCTAGAGACCAGTACAATTACGTTGTTTGTTTATTTTCAAAGTTGAATTATTGTATTTCGTGTGCTAAGTTAGGAATTGTGTTAATAAAATATCGGGACAAACGGGGAATTGGTCAATTTAATTACACATAGGTTGTGTGTGGTGACTTGGCAATCTAATTTATGGTTAAGGCCCCGTAAGTTCAGGCTCTGACTGAGCGTAAGCGTGAGCAAGATGGATGCGTGTGCTCAGGATAGCGGATATCATGTATGTGTTTTTTTTTAATTGTAGATAATATTTAATTTGTATGAAAAATAGGACCTGAAGTCTAAACACTTCATATTTTTTAAAAGTTACTGCACAAGTGTCACCGTTGGAGGAGTACAATCTATGTTTTAATTATTTGCTCATGTTACAGGACACACCCTGTATGGAGAAGCGATCGTCCACTTTCCTCAATAAGTTTAAATCTTCTCGCATTGAAACTTGATATTTTTTAAACAAAAGAGCAATGTGAAACGGTTTCAATTGAAATGAACGTTCAGTTTTAATAAAAGCAGTCTATTTAACTAATGAAACGATCCAATTGTACAATAGAATAACAAAGTGAGATATTAGATTTCAGGTAGATTTCACTTTAAACGTTGAAGCTACTTTCACGAAACTTATTTCTTCAGGGGCTATCAGCAGTCTGCTCAGATGTCATCAATCTGTTTCATTTCGGATTGCGTGTAATAGGGACCGTGCGCGTTGGAGTTGGAGGGTCTGCCATCTTTTGGCCTGAATCGGAAACATATGTGCACTTGTACATTGCCAAAGCACGTGCTACCATCTACCGTTCTCGTCGGTACGTTTCCTTGTGCATAGTCGGTTCTGCCATCTTGTGGGCTACATCGGAAGCATAAACGACACATTTACGCCTCGCGCCAAAAATCTGACGGTTCCTATGCTGCACCCTATAGTTCATGCACGGGGCCTATTGTACAAACTTTTTACTATAATACACATTGGTGTATTTTGGTAAAAAGTTTTATTCAGCGACCGTAATTTTATATCCGCAGGCTTCGTCAGGTGAACACAAACTCACAGTCAACTACAGGCTCCATCACAAAACAATACAGCGATAAAATCTGCAACAGGCTTCGTCAACTCAATTACTTACTCTAAAAGTTTACATTTAAAAACCCTACAACTAAATAACTTATTGGCAAAAATTTCATTTTTGTACGATCAGCCAAGAAAATGGTTTACCACTTTCTTGGCTGACTGTACAAGCTTTTATCGCTGACTGTACTTTTCTTATGACAGACAACTAATACTCATAGAGACAATTCTAATAAAAATCCGTAACACAATTAGGTTGCGTTGTTTCATCACAGAGTTCCTGCCACCTCCTGTCTCCATCATCAGATCAGCTCGATGGTACCATAATATTGCATTGTCATCCGATTTATACATGCGTGCAAAATTTCAGGTCAATCGGAAACAGGGAAGTGGATCAAATTTAACTTGCAAAATTTGATTACAGACAGACAACGGGACAGGTGAAAGTAAATAAAAGCTTGTAAAAAAACAGCCTATAACTTCGCCGCCAGCATGCAGTGTGCCCAGCAGGCTAGCCGCATTTCCCCATTGAATGGCGATGCTAATTCTCTGGGCTAATGTAAAGGGGCCCACTGATTAACAGTCCGCCGGACGGTATCGGCCTGTCAGTTGTTCGGAACTGTCAAAATTTTGTTCTAACTGACAGGCCGATACCGTCCGGCGGACTGTTAATCAGTGGGCCCCTTAAGAGACTTTAGTTTAGGGGATACCCCAAAAGTTTATGTATTTAATAATTCTGTAGAGCGGTCACCACGATACAGGCCTAGCCTAGTATGGAACCAATGAGCTAGTAAGTATGTAATTTTATTTTCTTTCTTCTAATAAACGATATTTTTTTAATACTGGCCAGTACTTTGGTCACCCGTGGCATCCACCAAATGCGACGCCAAATCGTTATATTAAGCGCCGGGCGCCGGGCCCCCATGTCCCTAACGTTTCGACCTCAAAAGGAACAAATATGTAGTTACTGCCAAACGTGTTGTACTTGCGCTGTTTGCTATCCTCGGTTGTAAAAGCATGACCAGCACCAGAGCTGGAGCCCGGTAAGTGGGACGCGGCAAAAGTGTCTACGTAGCGTCCCAAACCAGAGGCCGCCCCATAATCCAGGGCACCATCGTCATGCCCGTCGGGCCTCTTGTCGTTATCCCTCCCTAAACCAACAAGCTGCAGTAAGTAATATTTCATTCAAAATTAGCACGCTTCTCCAACCCATGCGGTTTGACCCAGAAATCAAGGGAGAATATTTGTAATAAAATTGATGTATCGTGCTCAAAACCCAATTTACCTTCAAGACTGGCACCTGCCATCTTTTAACAAAAATGTCATTTAATTTCCCAGACGAGTGAAAAGCAATCTAATCAAAAACTTTCTTTTCATTTTAGCAATCACTACTGTGAATGTTAGTAAGAATCAATTTAGTTTGCTTTGATTTGTCCGTCTCGTACCTTAGTCACAGTAACAATCAATATGAAAGTCGCTAGAGAATTCATACTATTTTCACTGTGACAGAGTACAAAATGTGTAGGAAATTAAATTCTTTAACTGTACTATAAAAAGCGCCTTAAAGTCCCTCAGTCTCGCCTTTTACAAATTCAATTACATATTAATAACCGCTAAAGTTAACCAATATCCTCAATTTTTGTTTCGCAAAACTCATTTTTCAATGAAAAAGTGCCGCTGGCGCGACACTTTATTACATTTACGAAACTTTGTTTTCGTACTTCATTTGGTATCCAGTATACGTTGAAACGTGCCAAGAAAGGCCCCAAGCCCCAACAAAGGCAACCGAAGATCTGGGGCCGATTGCATAACAAACTACAACTAATATTACAACCGGAACTCCTTTTCTAATTTCACTTATTAAATAAGGAGTTCCGCTTGTAATATTAGTTGTAGTTTGTTATGCAATCGGCCCCTGGTCAAAACTTTTGAAAAATGAATAATCGTCCCCTCGGGGCCCGGCCGACGGGGTCAGGGTCGAGACGGCGGCGGCAGGCAGTGTGACAGAGGCAGGACTTTTACTAACTGTATTAACTGTTAAAATTTGTGAAATAAAACTATTGAAACGGATTCTATCGCATCCCGACGTTTCGAACCCTTTACAGCGTTCGTGGTCAACGGGTGACGGGTGGGTTGACCACGAACGCTGTAAAGGGTTCGAAACGTCGGGATGTAGTACGAATTCAAAATACGCGATATAATCCGTTTCAATAGTTTAATTTCATGAGTAGCTATCGCGGTAACCGAAGACAATATTATTAAAATTTAATTAATATGTAATTTTCGTTTTTTGCTTTGCAAGAAACGCGTGTGTATTGGACATTACATACATCAGCTTTCTAAACAAAATCGCCTCGTGTGTAATGACCAACGTAGCGCACTTGTATCACAATATAGGTACTATTATGCATTCGGGGCCAGAGTCCTGGTTCACTTAAACCTCTTTTGCGAATCCCCCAGTTTTCTAAGACCAAATTGAATTTGTCGCCATAAATTCGTTTTTACGAAGCCGATGATGATACTGATCAAATTACGTTAATGAAATAACAAAGTTATTTTCGCGTGATGTAATAACGATAGGTAACTGTCCCGAGTGAAGATCGATTTCAACGTAATAAGCAATTTTAAACACAGTTTTTAGAAAAACTCCACTGTCCGTCTGTCTGTTTGTCATCAGGCTGTATCTCATAAACCGTGACGTGATAGGTAGACAGTTCAAATTTTCACAGATGATGTATTTATACCTTTCTCTAGTAACTTTCAAACTAGAGGGGTCACTTCTTTTCTGACTCTTCCATATAATGATCTAAAACTCTTCTATGAAACGATATAACTAAGTTCTGTTTTGTAAAAAAATGCCTGTTAATCAAATTCCATGTATCGAGTACCGTCAGGGTAATAAAATTGAAAATCACTTAACTATAAATTCAACTAAGGGCCCCTAGGTTAAGTGGTTGAATAACAGACTCATTTTTATTTAAATTGGAAAGTTATACCGAGCGCGTGGATTATTTTGACCCTTAAACTTTGACCGCGGGCAATCTTGAAGAGCAATTTAGTTTCTAAGAAAATATTCTTGATATTTTTTTCTATGTGTTTGCATTGTTATAGTTGGCAGGTTAATTTTTTTATCAAATTCAGAACAAAATTTAAGGGTTTATTAATTATAATTAACACAATTTTACACTCATTGTTTTAACTAAAACGAAATTAACATAACGACAATGAACGTAATTTCACGTTTGAAATGTCAGGCAGGAACAATAAGAAAATTATTAAATAAATGCACGTGATTAAGTCGCTTTAAAGGATGACTTAAACTAGAACGGTCTGGGTCCGGGCCGAAGCGTCCGACACATCGATTTCTATGACTAATGATTGCTGATCACGTGGAGTTTTTTCTGTAAAACGATGAGGACGCCTCAGGCTGTACGCGAAAGTTCAAGCGTAAGTCGTCCTTTAGTCTAAATAGAATTTTACAAACTCGAAATACAAATTAGCAAAAATTATTTTCTTATTTTTACAACAATTTAACAACCAATTAGGATAAAGTAACTTTCTAAAAACACATCGCAAACAGCAACTACATTTAAAATGTCCGCTTTATCGTTGTAGTAAACTGCGGTAACCACACGCCGCGGTCGCGGTCGGAGACCGTCCTCCGCAAACAGGACTTTCTGGCTACCCTACTCATGATTAGAAAATGTAGCCTGTTTGCTGAATTGGTCGGTGCAATTTTAGATAAAAGATTCTGTTTTTGGGTTAACCAGCTTTAGGGGTGGACTATTTTCAATTTGTTCTATTTTCAGCAGTTGAAAAGGGTTGGAGCAAATCAGAAACTATAAAAGACTCGTTTTGCTTTTAGTAATCTACCCCTAGTGTTAATTTCATTCGATAGCGTGACGTGACGTACGCGTTTGCGTTAAGTGTCATTTTGTACTTAATTTGAGTTTCTAAAACGTTCCGCTTGGCGCGCTGCTCAAAATCCCATACAAAAAAAGACATAACGCAGACGCGGACGCTTGTCACGTTATTGAGTGAAATTTAAACTGGGTGTTCAGAACGTTAGATAAAACAATGTTACTTATAAATATTAAAATGGCTCATTGATATGACTTTGGAGAATGTCATATATAATTTAAGTCATCTATTTTTACATGGCCATATTTTGTGCATGGCCAAATTAATTTATTAATGTCGCTACGGAAACCTTCAATGAGGAAAATATCATATTCCATAAATATCTTTTCCGTGATGAGAAACGCAAACGCGGTTCTTAGAAACGCAAGGTAAATAAATAAATATTACTCATAGGTAAATTGTACACAGATCGACTTAATTTAATTTTTAATTTTATTTTTTTTAATTTTTTATTAGATACATGGAAAACCAACAGCTATAAACATTTCTAAAAACTAAAATAGATTTACAGAGCTAATTACAGGTTCTCACTTATAAAATCCGACAGTAAGCTCAATAAGACTTTTATTGTGGGTACTAGATAACGATATATGATATAATATGTAGACTTTATAGTTATATATAAATATGTACTTACATAAATAGAAAACATCCATAACTCAGGAACTTGTGATACACACACAAATAAATGCCCTTACCAGATTCAGACCCGGAACCTCCTGCTTCGTAGGCACTATACCGACTAATCTATACCGGTGGTGGGTAACGTAACCTATTCTGATTACTATGGATTTTTTAAAATCCGAAGAAAACATAGCCTTCCCTTCTCCGGTCGGGTAAAAGCATTATATCTTTGCTTGAGTGACTCCTCATAGTTGATACAGCGCCGCACATTTGAACGTCGTCCAAATTGGCACTGGTTGGATTTATCTCTTAACTTGGCGTATTTGTGGTGTTCCTAGTGTTATGTCATACTTAAGCCCCATTTAGACGGTTCAGGAACTTGCATGCAATATTCGATACATTGGTAAGGTTTTCTTCACCTAACGTTGTTTTAATTAAAACAATCGGCCAAGCGCATGTCGGGCCATGCTTAGTGTAGGGTTTCGTAGTTACCATTCTGTCAAAATAGGCCAAACGGGGGCTATTAGTAAGTAACATGTACTTTTTTTTTTTATAACAATAACTCAAAAACGACTGGACCGATCATATTCACTATAGTTTTCATTGAAAGTATTTACTAAGCCTTTGTTTCACGATTTTTTCCATATTTTTTTGACCCAGAGCGATTATTTCAGAAAATGTTAACTTTATCAAAAATTGGCCCTTATTCGTTTTACCTTACGATACCTCACACTATTGGGACAAAGCAAAAAAATTAAAACAATAATTATACTCATTTGTATGGAAGGTACCCCAAAAAATATATTTTAAAACACTGATCAAAACTGTCAACATGGGCGTAATAGGCAGGTAGGAGCAGAGCTCAAATTCTACATACAATGTATGCCCCTCTGTGGCCTCTGCCCCCCCCCCCCCCAAGGCCCCCGGCCCAACTTGCCCCCCCCCCCGCCTAGGCCTCCGGCCCAACTGCCCCCCCCCCCCCCCTAGTTCACTGGCTGGCTGCGTCCTTAGAAAGTAGTACTTATATGTAGTTTGTAACTTTATCTTTACCATTAGTGGCTAATTGGTCTTCAAAAGTTAAAGTTACAAAACTGCAACTCCCAGCAGTTACATTGCAGACGTACGTTTAAACACATACAATTTTGCACTTAGTTTAAATACCGTATGAAGAGTTGTTACACTTGTTACTTGTTCCAGATCTGGAACTTTATAAGACAAATATAGGTTTAATTTAGCAGTTCTGCAGTGATATGAGGAAACTACAGCAAAAGGTACATATTAAGACTGTGTAAATATGTTTGGTGTTTTTCCGCGCGTAAAAAAGGTCAGAAATGTTGACTTTTGATATGGGAGCAATACCAAAATCGGAGAAGCAAATAGGGAGATCAAAGGGATATAAAACATAAGTTTACTAATTTAGACTTGTAAAATTTTATACTTAATTACAAGGATGTTCCATAAACTTACACATAACATCCAACACCACCGTCTTCCAGCGTGTATGCTGGGAACCACGGGTTGGAGACTCGTCAGACCAGCTGCCTTCCGCTGTCTTTCCTTCTTATTAGAAAGATGTTCCATAAACTTACACATAACATCCAACACCACCGAGTCTTCCAGCGTGTACGCCGGGAACCACGGGTTGGAGACTCGACAGACCAGCTGTCTTCCGCTGTCTTCCCTTCTTATTCTCCAGGTTAGGATGCTCTTTGTCACCTCGCCATCAACATCCACCTGATGGAAAACGGTTTTTGATATGACGTCCGGAGATAAAGTTGGTACTTACTGTTAAAGTTAGAAACCTATCACCGTTATTAAGAAAGGGCCAACGCAATTTTTTTTATTATTACATTTAATTGTTACAAGTGCTTATAAAGGCAAACGCTATGCAAACATTCGCTCGGAAATTAGATTACATTTGCAAGGGCAGACCTCAAGCAAAACCTTATCTTAATCACTTTGTTAAAGTTGGCGTGATAGTTAGTACTTATAATATATTTTTGGGACAAAACGTATTTTATGTTCGCCTAAATCTCTTTTCATTCACGTTTTCACACCCATACAATATTTTGTGTTTTCCTACCTCTGTTAACGTGGAGTCAATCTTCTGTGAGTTGATGAACCAGTCAATATTGGGAGCTGGCTTCGACCCTCGCGTGGTACAAACGAACGCTCGGTCATGTCCAGCTCTGCTGATGCCATTGCCCGTCACCCTGACGAACTGTGGCTTTACTGCAATAAAAATAATAATACAGATGAAGATGGAATGGAAAGTGATAATATTGATTCAGCTAGGTAGCTTGTTAAATTTTATAACGCTGATGAAATGGAAGGAAAGCAAGCAGGCGAAGATTAATTTAAATCTGCATGCTTACCATAAATAGAAGAAATTATATTGGTAAAATGAAAACTTGAACGTGATTGTGAATACCGCACCCATCACAGAAATGCATGCAAATGCAGCGAACAGTAAAATAGATTTTGATGCACAAGAAGTGGATTCAACAGCAAACATTAAATAATATTAAAATTGCTTTGATACCTAATAGGTTTAATGCGTTGTTTGATAAAGATGATAATGATTAATGACGATATTACAATAATTACAATGATGCCTTAAGGCATTATGTCCGATATTGTATAGACATTAAATATTAAGTCAGCTAAAGAGGTGCAATTTGTCCGACCATTATACAATATTTATAGTGCTGAGACGATGAGGTATCAAACAACACAAAAAAATTACGACGACTAACAGGCGCATTCTGATTTTATTTTAACAACAGGTTAATATTAATTAGATAAGGTCCATAACTAATCCAGATCTAATTAGCAATGGAGAAAATGACAATGTAATTAACGTAGTGTCAACAACAGTTACAACAATAGTTATATAAACATGATATAATGACGTGTGAACGATGAAGAACTTACAAAATAACATAATGGATAAGTTAGGTAGGTACTTTATATTTACAAGTTTAGCGGTGAAAATATAAATAACAGGTATAGAAATACGAAACATGTAGAGATAGGTACTTAGAAACAAATTAATAGTGGAAAAATCACTATATTTGTTGGGTGTTTTTACACTTTTAATTTGTTTCTAAACGTACTAGCATCCTTCACAGACGTTTTTGCTTGATAAAAAATTTAAATTACTGTAATACTTACAAAATAACTTAAGTGTAACATCTCTATACACCGCTTTCAGAAGCGGAGGCTCCACCCGACACTGGAACCTCGTGCCGGCCATCTCCCTCGTCAGCTCTGGCAGGAGTAGCTGGCAGACTGAGCCTTCCTTCGTGTAGGCCAGGCGCTCTTCTCCTCGGTACCAAGATACGTCTGGTGGCGGTTTACCTGGGGGTCGATGTTTATTTTAGTGAAATAAAACTCAAAGGCAGAAGCATTTCCGTAAGTACAAAATGATTTACAGTCTCATCATCAGGAACGGTAAACTGGTTTCAAAATGTTTTAGGTTAACTGATTACCAACTTTCAATAACTTTTTTATCATAGAAACTCCTATATTTAGGGTTTTTTAATTTAGAATCCTTAGAATTTCTAAGATCAACCAATAATCTGATCTTATCTGTACAAAGACTTTAAAAGTCATTCATATATTTCTTGTGTATTCAAATTTTAAAATAATTTCACTTACCACCTGAAGCTTGGCAAGACAAGAGTAGATCCTGTCCTTCCCTGAACGTTCCTGCCACTGTGCCAAGAATCTCACGACCCTCAGAGTCGTAAATTCTTGGCGATTCAGGAGGAACTGCAAAAAAATACTAATGTTCAAATTCTGTATTGTAATTCTGCATATTAATTGTCAGAGCGAAAGAGATAGGAGAACTTTTCGGACCACTTATACAGGTGCATATGAGCTACGACGAGGGACTTAATGAGAATTTGGATGCTCCTGACATGGCTGAAATGCACACGGATCCCAAGTCATTGGTGCTACTTATTGTTGCTATCACTGATTTAATTTCTATTGTCCTCATAGAAGAACAAACGTGTATTACTAAAATCTGCTATCTTCTTATTTTGTACTACACCGCTAGCAAAACATCTACGCCCGTCTGATGGCAAACCGCTGGCAAAACAGTCTACGTCCGTCTGATGGCAAGCCATTACCGTAGCCAATGGAAGCCTTGGAACTTTTCAGATTTCAAACTCGACTCCTCGAGTCTTCTATTCCTTACAAATCAAGTCCCTCAAAAAAAACATAAAATACAGAAAAACTTACCGATAACAGTCAAATTGACCCTATAATTCCTAGTAGGCGAGTCCACATAGTCTATCCGACATCTATAGACGCCTTCATCCCTGTGAGCCACCTTCTCCACCGCCAGATGAGCTGATGACGTGTCAGACTCGTTGAGCACGAAGTGGGTTCGTGCTCCAAACTCACCGGCGACGGCCCAGTGGACCGGTGGGCCGTTCCTGAAGTCCACTCTGGAACAAGCAAAAACCGAAATATTTTGAATAACTTTTCGAGTTTTCTTAACTAAAATTATTGCTCTAATATACAGGGTAATGGTATAAAACTAAAAATAAATGAAACACCCGACCATGAGCGATGGTATAACCACACATCATAGGTGTTATAAGTGAGTTGCCAGCCTTTAAGATGGGAGTACGCTCTTTTATTAAAGGTTTGAATGTCGTATCGGCCCGGAAATACCATAGGCAGTAGTACATTCCGCAGTTTAGCTGTGCAATTAATAAATTGTATAATTTATTCGACAATACCTCACAACGACTACCACGTGGATTTTTGCTACTATAGTTTAATTACCACTAGCGGCCCACCCCGGCTTCGCACGGGTTACACAAAACCTTAATACATTATACACTTAAACCATCCTCAATAATCACTCTATTGATAGTGCATACCGCATGAAAATCCATTCAGTAGTTTTTGAGTTAATCGCGAACATACAGACAGACGCAGCGGGGGACTTTCAAAAGTACCTACCGTCACTTGTATTTTATAGTAACAAAGTTTAGCCGTATACACGTGCATTAAGTCAAGCATAAGCATAATTAACCATCATCCCGCCTAAGACCTCCTTAATAACAATACAGATCAAAGAGTCCCTGGTCCCCATATCTCATCTGTACGTAATATCTTTGCTTTCAAGCAAATAGCTCGGCTTATTGATTCGGTTCGGCAAAACAGCTTCCTAAGGCTGGTAGGGAGGAGAAGGCATAGATAGATATTATTGGATATCGATACTGCTGTCGAAAATAAAAAACTTATTTTACACCACACCAGCTCGTAAAGGCTCTCTTTATACTTCAAAAACTTAATTAGAAAATTGCATTTTATCCACAAGAGTACCTAGTAAAGTTTAATAATGTGACGCAAATTTTGAGTTGTTTCTTGATGTTGGCTTAGAACTGACTTTAAAGTTGAAAAATCATCATTTTTAATGATAAACATTTAATAACGATTATTTGAATTTGATTTGTAATGTTTCACAGTTAGTTCACAGTTTTACTCGGGTTGGTGTGGTGAAAAATGTTGTGTTCTCTCGATAGCAAGGTTTGTTTAAAGTTCCTTGAAACCCTCGCTGATGAAAGGTTCCACTTTTCGAACAAATGCAATATAAGAAGCTTTCGCTTGTTTGGGTACCTTAGCATCAATATTAGCACAAGGCGTCAATCAACCACTTTGGCCCCTTGTAAAGCAAATAATAATTAATTGCTGAAGTATATTGCAGCGCGACATTACTGACGACTTGTTTCTGCCAAGAATTTCGACATTTGCGACAGCAATGCAAACAACAGTAATGGTAACATTCAATTTCTGACCGCAGCTGCACTACTGGTCCGAACGCGTCGGTGTTATTGTCAATTTTCATACTAAAATGAATGGTAGTGCAGCTGTCGTTCGAAATGGACTGTCACCTTAATGTTGCTACAATACTGCTGCCGTAATTCTGGTATAGTCTGAATCCGAATAGGTAGTTTTACTCGTAGACTGCTCGATATCGATATCGACTCTGCCCCGCACTGCTCTAAACAAATATTTTTCTTTTGATTCACTGGCCCGCTGGAGGCCATCCAAGACGGAAGGATTCTTTCACTGTATTGCTTCCTTCCTTTAGGATGTACGGCTTGTTTTAAAATGTGTGACTTACGGAGTCACTATGAGGTTATATAGATGTGCACAGGAAATGTTTTTGAACAGTATGACATCATCATCATCATCATTGGTCTTTTTAATAACAAAACTTCCGTGAGACACAGACATATATATTAAATATATATACGGTGCGGTGGTAGGAGTCTGCGCCGGTCCGTCACCGTAAACGCAAGCTCCTGATGATACTCCTCGGTACGGAGTGAAACATGTCGAGCGTTTTTTGACTTAAAATACGTGAGTGACCCGTTTTTAATATATTTAATATCATTGGCCTTTGCGTCTATTGCAGACCGGATTATGGAACACCGGAGAGACACCGTTTTTCGTGACAGAATATACCGAGGCGAGACAGGCATGGTCTACCACACAGGCCTGACGAAAGAGATTTGCGGAAAACGGTACTGAGACACCTTGTTGTCGTAGCAAGACAAGCACGGGTTTATTCGATGTCCTAATTCCGGATATTTAGTTTGTGGGGACTATATTTTTGTGTTTATCATACTTTTGCTGATGATGCTATTATAGAGCAATAATGGATATATCCCTTAGTGTCATTCTATGGAACTTGCTAACTATGTAACCAAAAGTCACTAGTAAATTGACATTCAGAGACAATTTTGATATGGCGGTTTGTTTACATAGTTAGCAAGTTCCATAGAATGACACTTTTGGTAAATATATGCGTACCTATATCAACAAGCGTAGTGGGACCGCGATGCGTGGGACTTGAGGATTGGTGTTTGGGTGGGTGCTTCGAACCTTGGCTCGTACCATTAATTTTCTTAGAAAATATTATGAAAAAAACAATGTTGTATAATAAATTATAGGTTATTGGAAAATATAGAGCGAATAAGGCCTTACTGATGTCTAATATGTCGACTGGGATTACAGCATATCCGAGCCGCTTTTGGCACGTAGCTGTCGGTCGCGCGGCATACGAATCGCGCTGCGTTTTAACGAACGCCTGCCTGGCTGTAACGCCAATTATGACTACGATTTCGGCGATGAATATCGGGGGCCTAGTCAAGATAACAATCGTGCAGTCAGCTGTAGAAAAGAGGGGCCCCTGCATAAAAATTTGTTGACACATCGGCAAACTCCAAACGAAAAAAAATGTACCGGGATGACAGATGTAATGATTATTTCCATAGGTATATTATGTTTCGATTGGCGTTCTCTAACGTTCATATTAGCTAGGCCCTTTACAGTGCCACTAACCTGAAGAATATACTGGCAGGACACGGGTAAAGATTTGACAATTGAATTAAGGCCAAATATTCACATTTTCGTCACGTCAAGCTCAGTTCCATTTTACACATGACCAGTATTATAAAGACTACGTATTGTTCTTCGTTGAAATAATTCTGTTATAGGATGAAAATTCGCTTAATATTAAAAAAAGCAACTACTTATGAACTGTTATCAAAGCTATTTGCACTTATTCTCGGAAATCAATTTTCAATATCAATTCCAAGTTCTTTAATGTGAAAACAACACAGTCATGTCAGTACAATATACTAAAAATACAAACACAAAACAGAGTAAAAAGAATAAAGAAGGATGTTGTAATTAATAAAATCATTGAATTAATTTCAATTACAACATTAAACAACCACAAAACATCACCAATAAACACATTATACATTCAAAACATTTAAACTCAAACGCATTAAATGTTGAACTGCATATTTAATTGGCTGAAAACATCGAGAATACGCTGGCAATGCGCCAATGTTTGAAAGAAGAGGTTTAGATATGCATAAATGTATTTCAAATTAGATAAGTTTATAGGCCTGCATTCGGGGTGAAAAGTATAATTCCAATCTACATAGAGACTTCCAGCAGGCGTGGCTCACTCCGCAATTTCGTCGCTTTGCTACAGGTAGCTAAAAGTACATTCGTTCCACACCAATTTTGGGGAAAGCCATAAGTCGCGCGTGGCGCTGTCGCCACCTAGCGGCCATATCTGTGCTGATCGTAACAGACGCGTTTTGTTAGAGACTTCTTCTGTACCTACTATTATTTATTTTGTGCTTCCAGTCCTATTTAATTCGACATACACTGACATCAGAAGGACACCTAAATGATGTCAGTCTGTTATTTAAGTATCGTGCATTTTGCTCGTACTTGTCCAAGTGTCCATGTACTGGCTCGAGCCAGGCGCACGATCACTAAATAACATGATTTTAATATCATTCTAATCTCAGTGCGTTCGAATTGCCCTTTTAGTCAAGTCAACAGGCCTGCGTTCAGGGTGATAAGCATAAGTCCGATCTAGATACTTCGTTTTCGTTGACAACGTCACATTTTACAAGCCCATTCGAACGTGCACTGATATCAAGCCGATATTATAATGATATTGGAATCATATCAGTTAGCTGTAATTCGTGCAAATTCATTTCGCTGAGACTTGCCCGCTAGTACCTATTAGCGCGGCCGAGACGACGCACGATAATTATAGTATATCATGTTTCAATATACAGGGTCATTTTTGGACCGTTAGCCATATTGTGCGAGGTGATTAGGTAGGCCATACTGAACAACTTTTACTATGGGACCAACTCCGAAATCACAAAAATTGTTTTGGCCGTTTCATACATTTTGGTAGAATGGATGTCAACATAGAGACTTCCAGCAGGCGTGGCTCACTCCACGATTTGTGACTTGTTTTCTATGGGAAGGCCAATTTTTTTTGGGATTTCGGGGCAGATCCCATAGAAAAAGTTGTTCAGTATGACCTACCTAATCACCTCGCACAATATGGCTAACGGTCCAAAAAGACCCTGTATAATTCTGATGTCAGTGTACGTACAAATTGGCCTGTAAGTTTAAAGTTAAAACTAGAATTCAGTCTTTCTAAGTTAATGCAGAAAATGTCTAGACTGCCTGAAATTGTTTACGCAGATTTTTTGGCAACGCCAAGTATTTGGATGCTCCAAGCTTACATTCAACATTTCAGATTACTTTGTTGAGGATATTTCTCTGTAAATAGTAATAGTTGTAAACACAAGCTTAAAGTTCGCAGCATAAAGTTCATTTTCAAGGTGTTTTAAGGAGTCAGATACGAGGTTGATGAAGTTATAATTTTGAATATCTTTAAATAAAGCGTTTGTATGGTAATTTCACTTGAAACAGTGCAATAGTCTGGGTTTTATCTAGTCTTTGTTGAAATTCATTTAATAAATTCGGAATAAATTAGGATTAGGATTATAATATAGGATCACTCCTTGATGTCATACGGCACACTGATTTGGGGAAATTCCACAGATGCCACAAGAGTATTAATCCTCCAAAAGCGTGCGATCCGTTTACTGACTGGAGTTAAGCCAATGCACCACTGTAAGGAACTTTTTTAAAAATAATGGCATAATGACGCATTATTCACTATACATGTTTCAAGTTCTGATGTTCGTGAGAAAAAACTTGTCTATGTTCAAACGTGTGAAGTCATCGGCAAACAAATCAGATCGACGGGAAGACTGCGAACAGTGCCGCGTCGCATGGCACTTTCATGTAAGAATCCGCGAGTAATGGGCCCAACTTATTACGAACGTCTATCCGCCGAATTGAAAACTCCGAAGAACTGAAATATCTGACAAAGCATTTGAACGTCAACTGAGGAACTTTTTATGTAATAATAATAACCCATTATATTCAGTGGATGAATACATGGAATTAAAATTGAAATAACTATTTGACATTATACTTAGCTCATGTAAAATTGATTGACATTCGTTCTGAACTTATTACCTATGATTACCGCTCTTAGTTTTAGTATGACGATCATTATGAGATATTAGACATGTATTCTGTTATTTATTGGGTTTTTTCAATTTGACGATAATTCTCAAATTTCTTTTTAAATTATAAATTTGTTATTTATTATCATTGTTGACATTGTATAATTAAAATTAAAATAAAATAAATAATAAAAAAATAAAATAATTATGTTTGCATGCTAAATTATTCACGATCATAATGTAAATTCATATAGATTAGCGTAAGAATAATTTATACTGTAATTTATCATTATGAAATAAATAAACTAAACTAAACTATGTACAGTCACCTGCAATAATATGTTACTCTTCGAAGGCCGCAAAAATATGTGACACGATCTTGTTGCGCTATAAATAAGGTCGTGTCAGATATTTTTGCGGCCTTCGTGGTGTAACATTTATTATTGCAGGTGATGTACTTACCACGCCTGAAGCGCTGGTGGCCTAGCGGTAAGAGCGTGCGACTTTCAATCCGGAGGTCGCGGGTTCGAACCCCGGCTCGTACCAATGAGTTTTTCGGAACTTATGTACGAAATGTCATTTGATATTTGCCAGTCGCTTTTCGGTGAAGGAAAACATCGTGAGGAAACCGGCCTAATCCCAATAAGGCCTAGTTTCCCCTCTGGGTTGGAAGGTCAGATGGCAGTCGCTTTCGTAAAAGCTAGTGCCTACGTCAAATCATGGGATTAGTTGTCAAGCGGACCCCAGGCTCCCATGAGCCGTGGCAAAATGCCGGGATAACGCGAGGAAGAAGAAGAAGTGATGTACTTACCACATTATAATTATTGATAAAACCTTTCCTATGTGCTTTCTCTTCACAAAATTATCAATCGGTTCAGCAGTTTAAGCGTGAATAGGTAACAGACAGACAGAGAGAGGTACTTTCGCATTTAAGTAAGTAAGTGAACTACTAATACTTTGTTGTACGGAAGAGAGGAATAAAGGTACATTAGATAGAACATAAATGTAGTACATACAAGGGCGAACTTATCCCTTATTTATAATATTTTTCAATTCATTTATTTAATTCAGACATACATATCCATAAAATTGTTAGTAATTACATACATAATATTGATAGGGGATCTGTGGTAGAGCTGTTGTTCAAACATATGGTTCGCTAAATCCTTTAAACTTACAGCGAAAAATCGGACAAGCGCGAGTCGGATTCACCCACCGATGATTCCGTACTTTTTAGTATCTGTTGTTATAGTGGCAACAGAAATACGTCTTCTGTGAAAATTTCAACTGCCTAGCTATCACGGTTCATGAGATACAGCCTATTGACAGACACGACAGACAGACAGACAGACAGACAGACAGACGGACAGACGGACAGACGGACGGACGGACAGACGGACAGACAGACAGACAGACAGACAGACCGACAGACAGACAGACAGATAGATAGACAGACAGACAGACAGACAGACGGACGGACAGTGGAGTCTTAGTAACAGGGTCCCGTTTTTACCCTTTGGGTACGGAACCCTAAAAATGCAAATATGCACTTTCCTAATATGCACAATCCAGTGCATGGTGTTTTTATCTCCCGACTCAGGATATTAAACAACAGCCACTTAGCGGATTAACCAACACTGCTCAATCTTCGTTGGCAAATATAGGTATCAGTACATGTTGGCTGTATATTACGCCTAAGAGCGTTTTCACACTGTCCGATCCGACATAAAATAATAGTTATATCGCACAAGTGGGAAAAATAGCAAATTATCAACGAGTGGCGTGGAGTGGTGGTAAATCGACACGAGTTGCGAATTACCTATTTGCACGTGGATTGTACAATGTTTTACAGTACAACCCCTTAATTTCCACGACTCCCGATTTGGTGCTTCCTCCGGCCAGTTGTTCAGGAAGCTGTCCAGGTCATCTCGCCATCTCCGTTTGGGCCTACCGCGGCCACGTCCCTCTACCGGCATCCACTTGGTGGCTACGCTAGCCCACCTCTCCGGATGCATGCGGTAGACGTGACCGGACCAGTCCCATTTGAGCCTAGCGGTTTTTTCGCCTACGTCAGCAATGCGGGTTTTAGAGCGCAGCGTGGTGTTTCTTATGCGATCAGTAACTTTGACACCTAGAATACTGCGCTCCATGGCGCGTTGGCAAACCTTCAGTTTGGACTTCTGAATCTCTGTGAGTGACCAAGTTTGAGCGCCGTAGGTTAGAACAGGCAGAATACACATGTCAACGAGTTTGCGCTTCAGTGACAATGGAAGGTCGCCCTTCATTACAGTACATATGACCCTTTAAATTTTCGACGTAGTTAGGTAATGTGCTTATTATAGCACAGGGTGTCGTAATGGAGCACCATTATGTACTGTAAATAAATATTAGAGAACATTCTTACACAAATTAAACGAGCCAACTCGAACGAGCAACTTTTTTTTTTATTATTATGAATGGGGTTACTCATGGCCACAGACTAGCCGAGGCGTAGACGTCGCCTACGATGGAGCCAGCTCGCCCAGAAGGTGCCTGTTCACTCTTGATTTGAAGGCATTAAACCGATATTTGAATCATATCAGTTAGAGTCAGACCAAGATAAGTCTGCAACGATTATGATAGCAAACGCCGTGCAAGTATTCTTTTAAACGTCATGAATACTTCTATGGAATTATGACGTAAAAATAACACTTGCACTGCGTGTGCTATCAAAATCGTTGCAGAGTTATCTTGGTCTATCTCTAGGCTGTTGTTTTGCGCGAATGACAGCTATTCGCACAGACAAACACGTATACTAATTTTAATTAGGAATTATGAATTTAATTATGTTATGGATTAGATATGGATCGGATCTGTCAGTGTCAAAAGTGACATTTTTGGTAGAAGATATGGCGTGAAACGTTTAACAGCGCTCTTTTTGCGTAGGGGGTTAAAAAATTAAGTGTCGGACGCGTCTGCCCGGACCTGGACCGTTCTAGCGTGAGTCATGCTTTATGGAGGTTAGTATAAGTCCAAAGTATTGTAAATACCTTATTTTTATTATACAATTTTGTTCTCAAAGTCAAGGAATTCAAATATTTCCAACAATGTTATGCCCAACAGCACAACTAAAGAACTCTTTCGACAATTCACTCCTATAAAATTACACGGTACATAACCTTTGCACTTTGAATTAATTTATCTGAATGCCTTCACTACTGCACTGACTTCATAAAAAGAGCAAAATAAACAAAAACAAACCTTAAAGTCTCCGAAATACGGCTCTTAATTTAAGAACAAGATTTCTCAATGCATTTCTTACAGTTTCCATAAAGAAGGAGATAAATTTCGGGACAGTCCTGCAAATGCTGGGGTGACCATAAATTCCCGAATACTTTATCTTCATTTTGCATAAATAGCAAAATATGACTTGCATGAGGCATAAAATTGTGATGGAAATTTTGGGATACAACATTTTTTAAGAATTCTTTAGAATAATATTCAATAAGTCTGGAATATTTTGGAGATTTATTTGATATAGCGTTAAATACGGAGTATTCAATGTTTTAAAGATCGTAAAAAAGAGTGAATTGGATATATTTTAATATTTATTTATTTATTTATTTAAACTTTATTGCAGAAAAGAATAACTTAATGTACAAAAGGCGAACTTAATGCCATGAGGCATAACATCAACAAGCCAAGCAACAAGGCACGCCTCTAGGTACAAGCCACAATTTTTGACGGTTTAATATCATTTTGATGATACAATAAGCGCATTGTTGCTTTTTACGATTCGGAACTTTGGGAGTTTTTATAAGATGACTATGGGCATGTACTTGTACAGGATGACCGAATAATACGTTGACAATTTTTTTTAAGTGTATTCATCCTTGGCTTACGTGTCTTATCATGTAAACAAACGTGACGTCAAAGTGTCGTTCCAACAATAATACGATTCATAAACAATCTATAGACATCGTAATGTCAGATTTCTTTGAGGTGATCCGTTCGTTACTGCGATTATTGACGAAAAACTTATTAGAAATGATATTTTTCAGTTGTTGCTTTCAATACTTTGTGAGTTTCTTTAAGTATAGGTACAATAACATTTTAAGTGATGAATGTGATGATTATTGTGTAATTCCAGAGAAAAGTATGATAATGTCTTCGACATGTGTTTGTTTACATGATAAAACAAGTAAGGATAAATACACTTTACTATGCATGTTGTTGTTATTATTAATTTTCACAAACGTTTGTGTATCGAATCAAAAGGAGAATGTTTTAAAGATAAGACAGTTTTGTTTCAGTTAAATAATTACACTCCGTTTATAACAATACATTGTCAAGTAGCAAGTTAGGACCAGTTTACAACATAATAGAATTAGGTCATGTCGACTTCAATGAAAGCTTGTTAAGCATGCATCCACTTCATTAAATAGTAACATGCAGTTCTAAAGATCTAATTCTGACATCATACTCTATTTCCACTAGCTAGATTTTGGTGTAATTGTGCTTCAACAGGTTTTATACATATAAAGAAAACTATATTACAACCTCCGCATAAAAAAAGTTGTGATTGGTAACGAAAAAAAAAAAAAAAAAAAATTATACGTCAAAAATCTTGCGCGGCATCACAATATTTGACATTGTCAATCTACGCGCAGTACAGTTGAGGCTTGAGACACTCGCTCGCGGAACACGTGGGATATTTTTTCAGCTCAAGTCAGACTTCTATTCTATACTTATTCTAGTTCATTGCTTTACCTACTCACTCAATTTTAAGAGTAGTTTAAGAGAATGTCCTAACTTCGTAACTCCTACTGCAAGAACTAACAATATACCTAAATTATATTGGAAATAGTTCCACTTCGATCTGAGGAAAATGGCGTTGTGCAAAATAGTAGTTTGGCGTAAGTTTGCCAGGCAGCTTATTACTTGAAACTTCACAATGAGTTAGAATAAGTATTTCCACGATATGGAATACTCAAACACGCTGGCAAGCTGTTCTGAATATAATGTTTGGTTTACAGTGTAAGTATTGTTTTCAAGTGTTTATAATAATTATCAAATTAATCTACATTAAGAGGTTTATAATTATAAAGTACGACTTAAGGGACGACTTGGACGCATTTTATCCAGATTGGCGGGAAAGTACAAATGATATGGTTGAGTGGACGAAAGGAGGGGAGGCCTGTACCCCGCAGTGGGACACTAAACTAGGCAAATAAAAAAAAGTAAATTACAAATGAATTTGCTTCAGCAAAATTTAAAATAGGCTGATAAATAATTCCTAATCCAACATTTAACTCGTAACAACCATCTGATCGTGTCAATAATTACTTATTATTAATAATATAATTATGTCCTATAATTTCTACAAATGTATGGATACCCTACTGATTAACAAATACCGTCAAATAAAAACCATAAACAATCAAACAGCTAAGATAAGGTGGGGTAAGACTATCACTTGTATGGAATCCCCATACTGTTTGTCTTGCCCCAAGCAAAATAAATTATGTTAGTCTTACCCCAACTTACCTACATTATTCATTTTAATAACACAACCATCTCTTCGCCTATTGAGTAAGTTAATGACCACTAAACCTACTAAATCTATCGCCCTAACGAAGGCATCAAATTCTTCTGGCATGTGAAGCCTCTTGGCACCACGCCAGCGCCTGACTTTGAGGCAATTACCTAATCCTAAGGGAGGTACATTGACTAAGTATCAGCTTGTAAACTGTTTAACACGCTGTTTGAGAATTTTAGCATGACATATAAGAGCTGATTGGTGGGTGTGTGGAAGAAAATGTCTAGTTCTAATTTGAAACCGAGACGTACTCGGCTTCAAAAATATCTGCCCTATGTTCTCAATGAAATACACTTTGTTTTAATAAAGTATATGTACAAAATAATTTGTTCTGATGATTACGTCTTTCATAGTTATTTTATAAAAATGCAATAGCATATACATAAGATATACACTGTTAAAATAACATTTAGCATGCCATAGATCAGTCAAAATATTTGATGTAAATATGACACACGAACCACTGAATATATAAAAAAGAGCGAATTTTCTCACTTTGATGCAGATACCGATTTCAAACAAAACATTCATTTTTATCTCACAAATATGACGCAAATTGAAGCGTCAGCATTATAACCTAACCAAAATCAGATGGACTATCGATTGGATTACATTTTATATTAATGAGGGGTCTAAATTTGTTGGTCGGTTAATATCGAATGTTTTATTTTCTGTTGCTCACTGGCGTTTACAATTCGAATAAAAAATGTATTATTGGCGCTTATTTCAGTACATGTGTTCAATCCACTAATTGGATGAGAATTATTTTCGGTGGAAAATTCTATTAATAAAACGTTACAATGTAACATGTTACTTTGTATTGTTACAATCGTTTACTAGCTTTGCAAAAGGGAAAGAAGAAATACTTAAAAGAATGAATATTAAAAAAATATGGGACATTTTTGACAAATCAACGCTTGACATACCGGGTGTGGCCTGTAACATGAGCAAAAAATGTAACTGTAGGCTGTACTCCTCATACTGACCAACATTTGTTCAGCGACTTTTAAAAATTACTTGTGGTTTGATTTTTAATACACTTTAAAGTTTATTCTAAGACGCAATGTTTTGCGAATTTTGTTATGTTTAAGGCGTGACAAGCAACGTCAATCACAATGATATGGCGTGGCGATGGCGTCCATTGAAGATAATACTTATTTTGTATGAAAAATAGGGAGTCTAAATACTTCATAATTTTTAAAAGTTGTTGAACAAAAGTGTCACCGTTTGAGGAGTACAATCTATGTTTTAATTATTTGCTCGTGTTACAGGCCACACCCGGTATATTACTTCGTAAAGACGGCATTACAAGAAACAGCCTATTGTTACTTTTGAAATCTTTGGAATCAAATGCAAGCCTAATAAGTAATAAGGCTTGTGTTGTGGGTACCTAATAGACGCGGATTTTAATATATAGATAAATACGTATAAACACATATAAAACATCTATAACTCACGAACAAATATTCGTGATGACGATTAATCGTCCTTACCGGATTAGAACCCAGGACTTCCAGCTTTGTCTTTCCAAAATGACTATGTTTTGAATCTCGAAAATACCTTTGAGACATTCACTAGACGATAGTATTCGTACTTAGGTCTCTTCCAAGCTCTTAGCATTCTTCGCACGTACAGAAAGGTATTGCGATTTTTATAATACAACTTGCTTACTAGACACAGTGCCCGTGTAAGATCAGTAGTATTTTATCGTATAGTACGGTAATCAAGGAATTTAATTTCAGTGCTATTTCGTACTTTGTCACAGTGACAATATTCCCTAGAGGTCCCTAGTGATTCATATTGACTGTCACTGTGCCAAGGCACGAAATGGTATGGATATTAAATTATTTGACTGTATCTTCAAATACGTAACATGTTAGCTCATGTGCCTGCAACTATACATAAAATGCAATGTCGCGTTCCTCCAATATTGAGCGTCATCTTTTGACCGAAATTGGCACAGGTCAATTCGAACGTACACTGACATCGGAATAATATTTGAATCATGTTATTTTGTTATAGTGCGTACGTACAATTTCGAGAGAAATGCACGATAACTGAAGGACATTAGTTAGATGTCATTCTAATATCAGTGTAAGTTCGAGTTGGTCTGTCATTCTCAGTTCAACAACTGCATCATCATCAAAATCCTTATTATACTATTTACGCCTTATTAAACACTATTGCCATACTGCTTTTCATTGGCTACTGTGTCAATCCTCGGAACATGATCCAACGAGTCCTGCAAGGTTTCCAGGACTGTTCCTAATTGAATCGACACGGGAAATAGAAACAGCTTACGATATCTACGAGTATGAACTTTCCAGGACATTGGTAACATGACCATATTATGGCACAGTGTAAACAGTAACAGTGGACCGACGCCTTTGATGTTGACGTAAATGCCGACACCGCACAAGAACACAGTAGGGTTGTCACAGACTTTTGCCCAAAAATTACAAATATTTCAAATACGACACCATAGTACCGAGCTACTAACAATGGCGATGTATGCAGCTCGGGTGCGCGCGACCCACACCTCGCTACTCGCGCGATTGTCCTATCTAGGCACGGCTTCTTTCGGATTGTTTTATAGACAGTGACCATGTATTGAACTCTCAACGTCCAATATAGCCGACGATAGCAGTTGGAGAAGGTAACTGGTCTACTGGCGCCTCGCTCGAAACCGCAGTCGCCCCAGCCTACTTGATGCCCCGGTGCGAAGCCCTCGACGAATATCTTCTACCGCCTCGCGTTAAAAAATAAACTACACGATTTAAAAACTGACTTTTATTTTCGCGGTACAAATATAAAAATACTCCTATAACGATTAGGCGGTACAGCTTCGGATCCCTCAGGTCTTCCTTGGTTTTCTTCCTTTGGTTTTCTTCCTTTTGGTTTTTCCTTTTCGGCTGCTCCTGGTGTACTGTACGATCCGAAGCGGTTCCGTCTTACTTTTATACGAAAAATCAAGAAAGAGAGTCACCTACGATAGGGAGATAAAATCATGTCTTAATTCGCGGAATTAATCGGCCTGTGATTGGTCGATTACGTCATACGGTCATTTTCGGGTGAATTTTCATTATCCCGCTATCGTTCTGCGACTCATATTACATACATCCGATTAATTACTGACTTAAAACTATTACAAATAGTTAACTACGTTCATTAGTTATAAAAACAAACGATAACAAGTTCACTAGTCCTTACGACTTGGCTTACAATAGATAGGAAAGCGGCCGAAATGAATACAATGGATGGTTTATGGCCCTTTGCCGACTCGCAGGCCTTTGTCTACCTGTGACTGCCTTATGATTCTTATCTAACTAGGTGACTAGGCTAACGACCTATAATATCTACAAATATTGTTATGATGTAACTTTAACAGGTTACGAACTAATTAATGAAACGTGTATGTTTCTAAGTGAAAATTACGCTGTATCGGAGCGCTGAGCTCGAGTTTGGCCGACCAATGAGAAGCGGTCAGTCTGTCCCTTTCATATTGAGACTTCCTTGTCTTGATCCGCCTTTCTTTGGTTAACCAATGACAGAGTCTACATTATTTTACCAAGTTTATAGTGATTACTTGGGAATTGGGAAATAGGTTTAACCATGTTTTTTCCTAACTTACTGGGTGACCTAAAACTTATTACGAACCTACGAGTTAAATAACGGATATTTTGAATACTTATGACTACTGACAATCTAATCGCGGTTTTCCCTACCTATCAAATAAATCTTTATTGAGAATACAGTCTTAATCGAATTTGATCTTAGTCTAACTTATAATTATCCGCGTCTTGTCGTAGCGTCGCTAACACCATGATTTAGAAACGTAAAAGGTGAAAACGTAAAATAACTTCCTGATACTTTGAAAATGCTAGGACAGTCACCGGTATTTGTTCTGATGATATTTTAGTTACCAGCGCACACGTTACTATGAAATGTATGTAGCTTTTTGGCATTCTCGGGCAATACTAATGTCTTTAGTATTTACCTTAGCACTGCAGTAACGGGTTAACTTTAACCCTCCACTGCCAGTAGTCGAGGCACCTGGCGCGTTGCCAACCCCGCGATGTTAATGTGCGCGATTTATGACCATGTCATTTTAGTTTTTTGAATGCACTATGAATTTTATTAATTAGTACTGTTTTGTAGTTTCAGATCTGTATACTACACTTTATAGCAATTGAAAACGGGTCATGTTTAATATAACTTTTCATAATAAATATGCCGTTATCATTGTTATTGAGAATCTAATTCCTATGTTCTTACTTTATTAATTTTATTTGGCTTACAATAATAAGGTTTTCTTGTTTTAATCTGTCTACTACACTAAATATCAACTGAAAACGGGTCAGTTTGTTTAGATTTGTTTTATACAAATCGACCTATTTTCGTCGCTCTTGAGTATAAAATGATGCGATGTGGTTTGTCGTTGAATACTTACTTGGCATTTTCACCTTTATTTTATCTTATTCTAAATAATATATCACAACATGGATGTTGCTTATTTATTACAGCACTGTATTTATTACAGCAGACTAAAGGATGACTCACGCTAGACCGGGCCGGGGCCGGAGCTTCCGGCGCTTCGTTTTCTATGGAAAGGACCACGTGATCAGATCACCGCAGCCGTCATAGAAAATGAGATGTTGGGCACCTCGGCCCGGGCCCGGGCCGGTCTAGCGTGAGTCAACCTTGATCCTAACCTGTTATCACTTTGCAATAAGTATAAGGGCGGCCGCTAGCTGGCGCGACGGCTGCACGGAGCGGGCGCATGCACGCGGATGCCATCATCATATATATAAAATTGAAAAACCAGAACGGGATAAAAAACGAGGGAAGAAGCGAGATGGCGCCTTACAAATTTCGAAAAAAGTTTTTGACACGTTTCTCAAATACGACGCACGTATGATAAGAAAAAACTGTTATAATCTATTATCTAAGTATGAGAATATAACTAGAGCATAAAAACTATCGCTTTCGATGCGTATTTAATTTACAATAAGCAAAAGAAATTTTCATAACATTCTTCATTTTACGACTATCGGCTATTTTCGGAAACTCTCGGTTGGATTCGTTTCGAACTTCAAATAACCAAAATTATGTTTGTTATGTTGGTATGCAGTGATTTAGGCCTTTTTTACTCGAAGTAAAATAAAAAGTGCTGTCAACCTCAACCTTTTACCTTAGTTTATGCCCATACGAGTGACATGCCATATAATGACTGATAATGCCTTATCAATATCAATAGTAATTTGTATTTTGTTGTTTTAAATTTCTTTTTGAGTTATGTTATTCAGATTTACTTTCACAGCTTCGGCAAACAAATTCGTCCGGGGACCGGGCTGCCGAGATGGGCCAAAAATACAAAGTTGATAGCAAGTTATAATGTAGGTAGATAAAATTTAAGTGCATGTTCAGATATTTTTGAGCGAAACGACCTGGTGAAAATAAGCAAACGTACAGTCAGCAGTCGGCCAAATATCGTAATATAACTCTGTTGCTAGAGAAATAAGGATGTGTTCCGATATACTGGCGGAATACTGAGAGACAAAAGTGGCTAAGCTTACATTGGCTCGGACATTTAGAGAGAATGGGAGAGGATCGTGCCGTGACGAGAGCGTACTTGGGACAACGAAATGGGAGACGCCCAATTGGACGTCATAGGTACCTACCGCTGGAACGACGTAGTTGCTCGAGATCTGCTTATCCTCGGCCATGGGGACTGGTGAGAGCTATCGCAAGACCGAGAAACATGGTGTGTTTTGTTTTGTCTTTTCTCGGAGGCCAGGATTCACATAACCGTAGTAAGTAATGTTAGTATTCAGAAAGGGAAATGGGGAGTACGTACGTTTGTACCAAAAGGCGATTTATGGGCGGTGGTCGTCCATATTCGTCTTAAGGCGGATATTAATCTAATGAACGTTTTTGCAATTAGGCTTATAAAAATAAATAATAATTTTATGTTGAAACGAGTTTTAAATAAATAACTACGTAGATGAAAAAGTATAATTTTGCCTTTTATCAAATCACATAATTTTTTTCAGATATTTTGCCTATTAAGTTATCCAAATAACGGGTACAAATAAGAAATCCCTATCACCGTTATGAACCCTGGCAGGGTTGACACACTCTTTATTTCATTTACGCGAGCGGAGCTGCGGGCCCGTCTAGTTGCATATAAAATGCGTCGCACGCGTCCGCGACAGTTACGCGCTGGCCACTACATTGCGCGACTGGCTTCGGCTAAGGCAAAAACCATCGGTGGGAACGAAAGATCCGATCACTGAGTCTTGCTCCAACCTATTGTTGTCGCCTTAGCCGAAGCCAGTCGCGCAATGTCGTGGCCAGCGCGTTAGCGTTGCTCATACAATTTTTCGTTAACCCGCTCACCCGTTCCGTGCAACCGCGCTAACTAGTCCAAATATTTTTTTGTTAAGTGTTATTATAGAGCCTATTGTTAGATTGCCTATAGTCATGGTTCGCTGGTCAATTACTAAGGCACGGGTAGTACGTCTAAACTTAATAAAACATTGCCATTTTCCCGAATGCAGTTCGTTGCCACTACCAATGTCTAGGAACTCACGGCTGAATTTATTATTACAAGAGAGAACACCTACACGTTAAAAGTATGGAGTTCATTTTTATGTACTGAACTTGCTATAAATTCTCATGTAAGTTTCCAGAAACTTTCAAGAATATTCTGGAACTTGCGCATAAAGACTAAAGCTAAAAACACCTTTGTCACTGAGAAGGTGAGAACGCGACAATGCTCTGCAGTGGGACATAGATTTTATAGCTAATGATGTGTTTGTTCGCGTGAGATTTAAATAAACGGTCAATTTCATATCCTTTACTAATACTTAATCCGATACAAATGATGCTTTTGCTCCAAAACTTGCGCCGCACCGCACCAATCCTAATCAAAATATAATGTACCATAACGCTCCGCGATTGTTACCCCATTTACGGTTCTAGTTAAATTGGTTGTTCCATACTTAAGCTATGGAATGCCTAATTTAGCTAGAACCCTAAATGGCGTAACAATCACGGAGCGTGACGGTACAAAGAACCAACCTGTAGTAAAAATGACATTCTAAGCAAATAATGTACACCAAGTGACTAGAAATTGTCAGTCTTACGTTTTCTTCTTTCGAAAATGGCGTTCCTAAAAAGTAACATATGTGCATAGGGGTTGAAAAGTGACAACCAATAGTAGGGCCCCTGGCCACGGTCCAAAAAACTTGCGCCGCACCGCACCAATCCAGATGATAGCGCTTTTGCCGAAATGAATCCGGTATCGTAATTATTGTTGCATATCGCCCGCTTAATGCCAGGCATTCGTCTTGCTTATTTTAATTGCTTGTTGCTTGTAGTTAGGATAAGTCGCCTATAATTCAGTGTACAGATTTTGCTGGACCACTACTTACTTGTAAGATTTCAAGCTTGTTCAAATCGCTTGTGAATCATTTAAACATGTAAGATTCAAGCTTGTTCAAATCGATTGTGAATCATTTAAACAATTTGAGTCATTTTTCTGGAATCACGAGTTAGATAAGTATAAGTTAGTAAGAAAGCTTAAACTAATAGCTTTAAGATCATATTGTACTTAAGCTCGAAACTAGTAGTTTTAAGATCATATTGTACTTAAGCTCGAAATTGGCAACTGTTGGTTCGATATCTCCTGTATATGACATCTTATGTACACAGTTAACAATTAAGAATAAATACTTTACTTTATTTTTCAACTGATTTGACTTTTGTTTTGCTTGCGATTTCAATTTATAACATAAATGTAAAATTCCGATTACGACTGCAGCAGCAGAAAACGTTTGATACATTGCCAATCTCCCTGATAATAAATAATAATAAATAAATATTATAGGACATTCTTACACAGATTGACTAAGTCCCACAGTAAGCTCAAGAAGGCTTGTGTTGTGGGTACTCAGACAACGATATATGTAATATATAAATATGTACTTAAATACATAGAAAACAACCATGACTCAGGAACAAATATCTGTGTCATCACACAAATAAATGCCCTTACTGGGATTCGAACCCAAGACCATCGGCTTCGCAGGCAGGGTCTCTACCCACTAGGCCAGACTGGTCGTCAAAATAAACTGATAAACTGAATAAAGTAGTTTAAAGGTGACATTCTAATTTAGACTACATCTGCGTTAATGTTGCAGTCTGCACGCAAATGTTACTTTAACGTTAACGAGCCTTTAGGAGTGTACAGTCACCTGCAATAATATGTTACTCTTCGAAGGCCGCAAAAATATGTGACACGCTCTTATTGGCTCTACAAATAAGATTGCGTCAGATATTTTTGCGGCCTTCGCTGTGTAAAATATTATTGCAGGTGACTGTACCCCTAATGTAAATTTCATTTGATAGGGTGACGTGACGTACGCGTTTGCGTTAAGTGTCATTTTGTATGGGATTTTGAGTTTCCAAAACGTCTCGCTTGGTGCGCTGTTCAAAATCCCATGCAAAAATAGACAACGTAAACGCGAACGCTTGTTACGTTATCCAATGAAATTTACACTAGGAGTTCTGGTATAGAGAAAAGCTAGTATCTATACCGTGGTCATCCGAGAAAAAGATGGAGGGATATATTTAACGAAACAGTTGGCGACAACTGGATGCAAAAGGCCCGCGATAGAGATATGTGGAGATGCATGGGGGAAGCCTACGCCACAGAGGCGACTTCTATTATATTATAAATAATGGTTAAAGTTTAGTTTAATTGAATAATATGTATAAGTAATTAAAACTGTTTAAGGATAAAGTAACTAAATACTAGATTGTAAGTCAAGTTATTGTAAGGTAATAGTAGAAATAAAGGCAATTTTTATTTTATTTTATTTTATTTATACCGTGGTTTAATTGCCAGAGACATCGCCCTTACCCTGGTTAGTTCAATGCATTGTTACTATAATCCGCTTAGCACGATACAGATGTAACACTATTGTGCATACGTCGGACATCAATGGCACAATCAGTGCATAGGAGCAAGGCTTCTGTGCAGTCTTGTCACTAACACTTCATGTGTTCATTCGCAAATGCCTGGAATGTTGTTAACATGTTCACTTCGCGACCGATTTGATGCTTGAGTTAGTAAAAAGAAATATCATATGACAATTTTGCACAGATCGACCTAATCCCACAGTACGCTGAATAAAACTTGAAGTGTTGTGTTATAAACCTCGTTTTTTAGCATTAGAAAAATGGTTAACTATCTTGACATGTCTTTAGTTATTCGGAAACGCTTTAAAAAAATAGTTACTACTACTTATGAAACCAAAACAATGTAAATATATATCGCTCGCTATATTTGTTACATATTTGCTGTACTTTATTTTTTAAAAGTATTTTTCAATAAACAGACGCGTCAAGATTGTTTACGCTTTATCTAATGCTAAAAAAATCGAGGTATAACTGAGGAAAACGCGTTCTCACTTAAAACATATGCAATTCCTAACCAATTCTCATTGGACTTCAGTCCTCAGGCACAAATGCCTGAAGAAGAGTACTCTCTATTCCCTAAAATCCATAAATTAATCATTCAATCAGATCCATACATATTTTGTATTGTAATTACTCACAGACGTCGGCTGATAGTTCGCTGTAACCGATTCGTCCCCATCGAACACACGATAAGCGTAATCAATCAACTCTCGCGTGTCATCGTGATCGTACCGCTAAAATAGTAAAATGATGTAAATCCGAAAACCCTATTTTACAGGCTAATACAAACGTACACTGACGCGCTGGTGGCCTAGCGGTAAGATAAAAGCGTACGACTTGCAATCCGGAGGTCGCGGGTTCAAACCCCGGCTTGTACCAATGAGTTTTTCGGAGCTTATGTATGAAATTGAAATATCATTTAATTTTGATATTTACCAGTCGCTTTTCGGTGAAGGAAAACATCGTGAGGAAACCGGACTAATCCCAATAAGGCCTAGTTTACCCTCTGGGTTGGAAGGTCAGATGGCAGTCGCTTTCGTAAAAACTATTGCCTACGCCAATTCCTGGGATTAGTTGCTAAGTGGACCCCAGGCTCCCATGAGCCTCGGCAAAATGCCGGGACAACGCGAAAAAGAAGGCAGAAGGACGAACGTACACTGACATCTAAATTATGTTACTTTCCTTAATATTTTTTTTCCTAGTCTGTTTTAGTGTCCCACTGCTGGGCAAAGGCCTCTCCCCTTGATCACCACGACTCAGAATAGTCTCAATCTAACGCCTCTTCTGGCCAGTTGTTGAGGAATGTTGTTGGCTTAATATAATATGAGAGTTTAATTGCTGTCATCAACTGCAGTAGGTACTCTTAAGTTAACTGTCGCTCTTGTAAGAAATACAATAGGTAATACCTATACAGTGTGTTCTAGCGTGGGGACTATAGCTCAAGCCCTCTCGCGCATGAGAGGAGGCCTGTGCTCAGCAGTGGGACGTATATAGGCTGAAATGATGATGATGATGATACAGTGTGGAAAGATAAGTCGGGCCCTAGAGGGAAACTACCTTAAATCCTTAAGCTGGCTCATTTTACTTAAAGGAGACATTTCTTTATTTATAAAAAGCAACAAAAATGCATTCAAAGATTTTCTAAAACTCGCTTGCCTCGCCCGGGACTCGAACCGACTAAAAATTGCAAAAAATAAAAACTCGCAATTTTATTCTACTAGTCGATACAGTTAATGTTAATGATAACATTTCTCCAAGAAACATTAGGTCTTACACTCGTCTATCGTACAAAATATCCAAAAAATCTAATATTTAGTAGGTACTCAAGATTTTTTTAGATAAGCCAAATTGAAGAAAAAAAGAAAAATACTTTAAATGCAGTTTTGTTTCTTTTTAAAAATAAAGGAATGTCTCCTTTAAGTAAAATGAGCCAACTTAAGGATTTAAGGTAGTTTCCCTCCAGGGCCCGACTTATCTTTCCACCCTGTATACGAGTACCTACCTAATAATATATAATTGATACAAATTTCACCTTTCTTTAAAAACATTGTAATCGTCGTGAGAAAACGAGAAACATTTCCACTTTCACCATAAAGGATGACTCACGTTAGACCGCGTGTCCGGGCCGCGAATTTACAAAAGCTATACTATTTCAGTCACGACGCAGATTCTAATAGGGGAGCTTTTGTTTATGCATATTAGTTAACAATACCTATACCGTGTCGGTAAAAAGTAGTCACTGAAATGGATTAGCTTTTTGCTTACATATTTTCATATATTATTCACCACAAAACCTACTCGAGTTTAGTAACGTCAGTCACGTTTGAATGTGATAGCTAATTTTTAATAATACTCATTTACTGAAATGGATTAGCTTTTGTCGCGATATATACAAACATTTTGCTCTCACAAAACCTAGTCGAGCGAGCGGCGGAGTCTCGCCGCCGCCGCCATATTGGTTTACTGTGAACATTGCGCAGATATGATTCGCCAGCGCGTTTCGTGCCTTACTTCGCATTTGTTGTGATCGTGATGTTTAGCGGCAGTGAGTAGTTTTGTCTTTTTACGGTTATGTGTTTTGCAAATATAAAAGTGTTAAATCATGTTAAAAAGAGTGTTATGTGATCTCTTAGGTGACAATATTTGTTATCTTAAGTTCGAGGAGAAGAGTGTGGATAATTTTCACGCACAAATCCAGTGTAAGTTGACAAATGGTGATACGTATAACGACAAATGTGAAAACTTTATCACGGCGTTTTCAAGAAATACCAATACGAATTGGATAGTAAACAAAACTTTTCCAAACTGTTCTCGCCATGAGTTTCGTAAATTATATATTTGCCAACTGTCTGGAAAAAATAAAAAAAGTGATAAGAAGATTGGATGCAACAGAAATTTTAATTGCACTGCAAACATCAATATAAAATTTTTGAAAGTGACTCAGCTTACCGAAAAAAGGTCAACATTAATTAAAGAAGGAAAATGCGTAGTGATCACTATCAATTATTGCCACTCTCACAGAATTAAAGTGGCTCAAGCGTTTAATTTGCTAAGGTGTAGTGCGGAAACCAACGAGTCCTTTTATAAATACTTTGACTCTGGTATGACTCCAGCTGCCGCCAAAACATACCACGAGCTGCTCATAACTGAAGATTGCACAGAGGATTTGGGCGTTCTATTAGCAAACGCCCAAATAAATCCAACAGATCGACATGTAGCGTATTTGTACGACCAATGGAGAACTGAAAGGTATGGTGGACGAGAAGAAGGGAGTGTCTTGGAGAGAATAAAATTAAAAATAAAAGAGCTCAGAGACAAAGACATACAATTATGCATTACGGAAAATCCTTTAGTGGCTGTCATTATAACGCCTGTAATGCGAAGAGCATTTGAAGCTGGCTTAGCGGACGAAATGATATTTGTTGATACGAGTGGGTCTTGCGACCAAAGCAGCACGTGCGTCACTTTCATTTTTGCAGCTACAAAAATCGGGGCAGTTCCAATAGCTGTTATCCTGCATAAAAATAAGACTGAAAAAGACTATTTACTGGCCTTGAAATTGGCGAAAGCTAACTTGGAGGAGTTTAGTCAAAAGGCATTCGAGCCACAAATTATTATGACCGACGACGACGCGGCGGAGAGAAATGCTTTGCAGGTCATTTTCCCCAAAGCGCGCCTGTTGTTATGTATATTCCACGTCATGCAGGCTACTTGGCGCTGGCTTTGGGAGGGTAGCAATAAAATAGATAAGACTGATCGCAAACATTTAATGCTTTTGTTTCGACATATTTTGTTTGCGAAATCCACATCCGATGCTGAAAACGCCATGCTCGAACTATTAAACGATAGCATTCTCAAAAAATATGCCAATGCTAAAACATATTTTGAAACATATTGGAAAAGACGCGATGAGTGGAGCTTACCCTTTCGAAGTGACGTGTTACATAGAGGTAATAACACGAACAATTATTGTGAGGCGTCAATAAGAATATTTAAAGATATTATACTGCAAAGATGCAAAGTATTTAACATTTGTGCCCTTATTGATTTTGTTACAAGCACATTTGAAAATTATCACAGGAATAGACTACTTAAATTTGCGAACAACAGAGGACGGAATTTAACATTAGCTTACGAAAAGTTTTGCAAGCATTTAAGCAAGATAGATGAAGATCAAATAAAACAAATTTCAAATACATTATATGAAGTGAAAGAGAAAGAAGATGGCAACTGCTGCCAAGTAGATATTGAGAATGAGTTTTGTGACTGTTTTTTTGGGCAAGGAGGAGAATACTGCAAGCACCTGTGTGCAGTAGAACAAAAATATGGTGTTTTTTTAAAACATTCGTTATTGCTTACTAAAACCGATAGAAAAAAATTCGTCACAATTGCTTTAGGTGAACAGCATTCAACAGATTTCTATGACAATATTGACGACATCGATAGCGAGGCCTTTACTGGTGACTACGAAGATACAACTGCTGCTTCATCAAGAGAAGTTCCTCAACAAGTAAGTGATCCTAATGCCGAAAACTTTAATTTACCAATAGCCGAAACTGTGAGTGATACTAGTGTGGTTGAAGAATTGCGTCATGAGTTTATGAGACTTACTGATATTTTGGAGACCAATAAGAGTGGTCCTTCTGATACTGCATTACTAAAAAAATATGTCAAATCATTAAAAAAAATAAAAACATCAACACAGGTAATGTCTTTGATGTCGCATTCAAATAGATACAACAGGGGTCGGAAAATTAGAGTACAACCGACCTCAATAGCTAGGAGAAAAGATAGAGGGTTACAAGGTAGTAGTCGCATACAAGCTGGAAGACCATCTAAACTTGAGAAAAAGAAACCAAAAAGACCCCACAATATCAGTATCAATATAGAAAAAAATCAAGCAAGTGCAAAAAAACATTAACGCAATTTAAATTTATTTACAGTGCGATAATTGGCACATTAAGTATCTATGTCGAAAATTTAAAGGGCCATATGTACCTACTGTAAAACGTTGTAACATGTGCGACTAGGTAATTCGCAGCTCGTGTCGATTTAAAACACTCCCTCCGTTCGTGTTTTAATTTATCGCCACTCGTTGCGAATTTCTTATTTTTCGCACTTGTATCGTAATGTACTATTACAGTACATATGGTGCTACATTACCACACTAGAGCAATAATTAGCACATTACGTGACTATGACGAAAATTTAAAGGGCCATATGTACTGTAAAACGTTGTATGACACATGTGTGAATTTCCTATTTCTTGCACTAAAACCTATCGTGATGTATTATTAACTTATTCATGTAAACTCACGAAAGTAAAATAATGAATTAATGAAATTCCGTCAATATTTTGTTCATTTTTTACGAATTACTTATCCATAAAGTGACGATAAAATGTGAGAAAGTTTAGTAAAAGGTCTCACTTTGTCGATTATAGTTTTCAAGTTATGGGCAGTTAGTGAAATTTGGCAAAGCTTACCGAAAATCTCATAAATCTGTTTATTTATTAAAACTGATGCTACATAATCTAACTAAAGAATCGTGAATTTGATTGGATAGCTTATATTACCAAAACATTAAAGTCTAGAGTCCTCTACTTTGTCGATATCTAAAAAACAACGACATAAGTAGGTACAACTAGTAAAAAACGTGAAATATATTATGATATTTGTAAGTGATACTTAGTCTGATAACTTAAGGCTTAAGATACACTTGTAAGTTTTACTTACGTAAATAGGGACACAGCTATACTACAGAATGAGAGATGAATATTATTATCTCATTCTAACAAATAGCGCAAGGTTACGTAAGCATAACTTACAAGTATGTATAGATGGTCAAGCAAATCTTGTCAGTAGAAAAAATATATACGCGTCGACTTGAGAACCTCCTCCGTTTTTTTTTTCGTCGGTTGAAAAGGCGCGAAATTCAAATTTTCTATGGGAAGATATCCTTTCGCGCCTACATTTTTCAAATTTGCCGCCTTTTTCTACTGACAAGATCTGCTTGACCCAGTATATATCTTAGGCCTAGAGCCACTATTAACAAATTCCCGATTTATGAGGTACCCTGTATAAAATCGGACACAAAAGTCAAGGGTTTAGTGTTAAGGTATGTTATTTATATGTAACCATAGCAATGTATACATATAAATAACAACAAAGCGTATGAGGCTTATTCGAACTTACACTTTGATACCTATCAAATGTCATGTTATAATTCGCGCGTGAATTAAGCTCGCGAATACTCGTATACGTATACTAGATGTTGCCCGCGACTTCCTCCGCGTGGAATCTTATCTTCAACATTTTACATCTTTAGTACCTATAATTTTAACCGATGCAAACTTTATAATACAAACTTTTAATATAATGTTAATGCCCTTTTACCAAGTTTGAAGTTCTTGGCTTGAAAGAAAATTTATACCACATATAAACTTACATCCCCTTTTTAACCCTCTTAGGGGTTGAATTTCCAAAAACGTTGCAATTATTTTTAAGAAGTTTCAAAGCATTTTTAATGGATTCAAACTTTCAACCCCTTTTGAACCCTGTTAGTGGATGAATTTTACAAAACGCTGAATTGATTTTTCCTGTCTTCTAATAATATCCCCAAATACAAAGATTCAAGTCCTGCGCTCGAAAAAATGTTTGATATCCATACAAACTTTCAACCCCTTTTTCACCATCTTAGGGGATGAATTTTCAAAAACGCTGAAATTAGTTTTCTTGTATTTTAATATAATACCTTTTTGCAAAGTTTCAAGTTCCTAGCTTAAAATAAAATTTGCACCCCATGTCGAAATTTCATCCCCTTTTTAACCCCCTTAGGGGATGAATTTTCAAAAATGCTGAAATTAGTTTTCTTGTATTTTAATAATATCTTTTTACGAAGTTTCAAATTCCTAGCTTAAAATAAAACTTGAACCCCATACAAACTTTCATCCCCCTTTTTAACCCCCTTAGGGGTTGAATTTCTCAAAATCGCTTCTTATCTCTTGTACACTTTATAAATGTAATCTGGTGTGGAAATTTCAACTTTTTATCTTTTGTAGTTCCGGCTCTGCGTTGATGAATCAGTCAGTCAGTCAGTCAGTCCACTTGCATTTATAGAAGATAGATGTATTGGCGGTGGTGGCCGAGTGGATATGACTTCCGACTTTCGATCCGGAGGTCATGGGTTCAAATCCTGGCTCGTACCAATGAGTTTTTCGGAACGTATGTACGAAATATCATTTGATATTTACCACTAGCTTTTCGGTGAAGGAAAACGTCGTGAGGAAACCTGCATACATCTGCGAAGAAATTCAAAGGTGTATGTGAAGTCCCCAATCCGCATTGGGCTAGCGTGGGGACTATAGCCCAAGCCCTCTCGCGCATGAGAGGAGGCCTGTGCCCAGCAGTGGGACGTATATAGGCTGATTATTATTATTATTATTAGATGTATTGGCACGGGCGAAATATACTGTTACCATTCGCCTGTGCGCTATTAACATCAAAATACAAGTTCGAATTAACCATTAACCTCCATGAACGAAGTCCTATCCTAACGAAATCCTTAACACTCTCCATAAATCAACTAGAACGTTCTAGCTTTTGTAAATTTACATAGGTACTATCGTTAAATACATATTTGACCCAAACATAATATATAGGAGGTAGGTACATTATGATAGAAGTGCGAAAAGTAGGATAAGTTAAAATACGACCGAAGGGAGTGTTTTAAATCGACACGAGTTGCGACTTACCTATATTCGCACGTGTATCGTACAACGTTTTACAGTACATATGGCCCTTTAAACTTTTACGCTGTTTAATTTTATTGCACTATTAAGTTAAAACTAAATTATACCTACATGATTGTTTAAGACTGATTATCATCACTTCATATTATTTATTACGTACTTAAGAAATATAAAAACATTAAAACGAGAGTACCTATTTGTTATAAAAAATACCTATTTATGATTAATGTTTTATACCTAAGATAAATGTTACCTCACAAATAAAGGATCTCATAAATAATGCAAAGATTATAAAATTATGATTTACGTTAAGTAGGTAGTAATTACGTATTATAAAGTTCCTATTTCTGTGCCATAAGTAATTCAATAAAATGGTTTACTTAAAGACTGATTACACTCATCGATACTCAGTTCATCGTAAATTGAATAACTACTCACATATAGGTAACTTATTTATAGATATTTACATTTAGTATTTAAACACGCGTAAAGTCGTTTTATTTATCTACTTGCAAATAAAGGTGCTTTTAACTTTAAAAAATTACTACTATTAAAGGGTTTTTTACATTATAGATGGTACTAAAGTGACCGTTTGGATTTTGGTACAAAATTGGTCTAACTAAGCCATGATAAGGATGATTAGGTAGTAAATATATTGGCCAGTCGAACTTAGTATCTTGAATGTAAAAATATGTAGAGATTATTAAATTATTATGGAACATCCACCAGATTGTCGCTTAATAGTACCTACATTACGATACAAGTGCGAAAAATAGGAAATTCGCAACAAGTGGCGATAAATTAAAACACGACCGAAGGGAGTGTTTTAAATCGACACGAGTTGCGAACTACCTATTCGTATGTGTGTCGTACAACGTATGTTACAGTACATATGGCAATCATTTTCGGCATAGTCACGTAATGCGCTAATTATCGTAGTTCTGTAAAGTAGCACCATATGTACTGTAAAGATTATATTAGGATGGCAACAGTAGCAGTGATGGTGTTGCAGTGTTACTGTGCAGAGTTGACGCGGGCGATATCGCTGTCATATTGCTGTGAATCATTTTACCAAGGAGATGGACAGTGACATCTCATGCGTCTAAAATGCAGAAGTAACGCTGTAACAGTAACGCTCCTGCAATAGCCATCTGAAAGTTAGCTTAAGAAAACTATTAGATTGTTTAGAAAATATCGAATACTTTGATATCCGAATTGATACTGTTAAAATGTTATATCTGTTATTTTATTTTATACATGGAATATCATCCAGACACAAACCAGCTAACATTTTCAAAATTACTGGCTCTTGTTATTGTTAAGGCTGGCGTCCACTAGACTCGCCGAGGCGAATCGAATCGAATCGCAATAATTCGCCTCCTATATTTTTACACAAGAATCGGCGCGCCGCGCCGCAGCTATTCGTCAATGGACGCAGTTGCATAGAAAATATAGGAGGCGAATTATTGCGATTCGATTCGATTCGCCTCGGCGAGTCTAGTGGACGCCAGCCTTTATAGTGTAGGAAGGTAAGTAGGTGTCTACTATCTAGGATTATTACTGTGCTATATTTACTTAAATAAAATCTTATCACTTCGTTTTACCTTTAGAACGAAAATAATGCCTAAAGTCATCGTGGGCGCGACCCAGAACGCTTAATTATTATGCTCTATGCAACATTCGTGATTTTGAGTAAATAATATTATTGTCTTGCTTGCGCCTGTAATATTGGCGTGTAAGTGAACTTTTGTATTTGATTCACAGGTGTTGCAATAATATTTTACGCTTAGAAGGCTGCAAAAAGATCTCACACGCTCTTATGGTTCTACAAAAAACATCGTGTCAGATATTTTTGCGGCCTTCGTTGTGTACCATATTATTGCAGATAACTGTACACAAGTTTTAAAACAAAATGGTTACTCCGGTGAACCGTTGATAGCTTATACGTATAAAAGTATCGTTTTCATCACACAGGTCAATAGGAAAATAATAAGCACGTACTTACCTTTAAATATGGATAAGAGTAAAAAAAAGCCTTTATAGACCGTAGCTTGATGTATGGCGTTCAAATTGTTAAAGTTGAAAAACAATTAATGCATCGTAATAGTCATCGGCAATTAGATGCTTAGATGATTTACATATTTACTTTCTTTAGGATACTATATATAGGCAGATCCGACAAAATGTTTATGTTAAAATATAATGTACTTATAACTTGCCACTAGATAGATATATTTCGTTATGTATTTAGGATCTATATTTTTGAAAAGCGTATTGACTGGAGGTGCCTGTATAATGATGTAGGTAGAACATAAAAGGAGAAAATAATTACCTTATGCCGTGTCTCTCCGTATTTCTGCAGGCTGATTTTAGTACATATTAAATAGTAGCCATCAAAATAATCTCCTGGAAGAAGTTATGAAACTATTTTCACGGCAATCTCCCAGCAGAATGGGAAAGAGCCGAGCTAGCCTAGTCCTGAATTTTTCGTTGTACACGCGATCTCCAGTCTGATTATAATATGCTAGTTGTTTTAAAAATGTTAATACTTGCACGCACAGTAATCAGAGTCATGTGTACCTATAGTGATAATGACCGAAGAAGTTAAAAAACAAGCATGTCTATAGGAGGGCCGCAGCCATTATTTTTTTGATAAAAAGATTATTTTTAATACAGTTGCTCACAAAGTGCTACTTTACGTAGCTGTTTAGCGTGCGGAAAGTTGGTTATGTCGAACTAGTGCTTTTTACTTTTCCAATTTTTTTAAATTTATACTTGTTCCAATTCACGACTACTTATTGATGAGTGTTAATATTAGTTTCCTTTAAACGTCGTAATCAGCATAAAAACCTACTGTTAATGTAAGAATATGAAAAATATACATATTTCATATTTTAATACTTACCTCTTCATCATTATAACACGTTTATTTTTTAATATTGAATATTGAAAATTCCGTTCTTAATAAGGTGTCTGAATGGAACGGAATAGCTGCCAAACGCCCATAGATATAATATACTTAAAGACGACGTCTAAGCGAGCTGTCACTGTTACCACTTTTGTTTAGTGTACGATTAACAATGTTTTACTTATTTTTTCGCAACTGTATTAAAAAACGTCGTTCGATACACGTGCGGAAATGTCATTCTTCACTCGTCCCGAGTCTTCCCACTCGCCTGCGGCTCGTGGCAAGATATCTCGGTACTCGTGAAGTAATGACATACCTTCCGCACTAGCATCGAAATGTACTATTGCGATTTTGTTACCAGTTAGGTACCATATTCATGTGCATAGTAGCTTTTGCCCGCGAAATTATTCGCGAAATTTATGTTATCTACTTGTTATAATAAAATTCTTGTCCAATTGAGCCTACATTCCTTGCTTTTTTAATAAATCTTGTACACAGTTTCAAGTCTCTTACTTAACACATCTCCGTATGAAATTACAACCGACTTTATTAAACGCCTTAAGGAAAGAAATAAATAAATAGAAATACTACTTTAGGCAATGTAATAACATGTCAAAATGTTAAATACCTCATATACTTTCACGAAATTTCAGAACATGATTTCCTTAGAATAGTAATAACGCTAATAACAGTAATAACCTATATACATCCCTCATACATATTTAGATTGGGTTTTACAAACTAATTTCATATATCAGAAATCTGCTATACCTACAAGTTTCAACCTTCTATTTTCCGTAGTTTTACTCTGCGTTAACGTGTTAGGTAGTTAAGCAGGACAATCTCTTTTATTTCTTACCTATACGTATACTTACCTATATGTATAGGAAATAGGTAGAGAGCAGTAAGTAGGTATAATATACGACGGATGGTTGATACTTTTATCGTATATCGTACCTTCATCATTATTAGATCATAACAGAATAAATAGTCTATAGGTGACAGTCCATTTCCAACGACAGCAGCACTACCATTCATTTTACTATGGGAATTGACAATAACGCCGACGCGTTTGGTACTAAAAGTGCAGCTGCGGTCAGAAATGGAATGTTAGTGTTACCTTATGACAGACGCTCAAAATACGACCATCATATCCTTTATTGATTAGAATATCGTTGATTTTGGATAGAACAATTGTTTTCAGTTTAATCTGGGATTCTAGTCCAAAGGGACATAGAATGGTATGGTATGGTTCATTATCTCTTCAAAGTCTTACCGATCCTTAAAACTAGTAAATCTTGGTCCTGAAATAAATCAGCTATTTAGTTATATATCTATGTATTATAAAAATAAATAGTCAAGTTATAATTCTATTACCATTTCACACCTAATAAGAAGTAAGGTTTACTCGGGTAATTCCGAATGTCGAAAACTGTCGGATAATTCCGAAAGAGACTTTTATTATGATGGAATTAAGGGTGATTTTCATCTGAATTTCGGAATTATCCGACATTCGGTAATACCCGAATACACCTTATTAACGAAAATAATTCTTAAGTGAAAAAAAAAGTTTAGGCATTGTTAAGTATGTAATTGCATGAACGGTAATTTATTTAATACAATCGGAGTCGTTACTAAAATATTATTCAAGTTTTAGATCGCAGCAGACTAGCATTTGTAGCAGCAATAACCGTATGGATTTAATTAATAAAGCCTATACGATTTCAATACATTTCTGTACTATAATAGATTAGGGTTTTGTTAAGTTTTGTCCAAACAAAAGCTAATCCAGTTCAGTTCGCATCTGAACCCTATCAGTATAGCTTTTGTAAATTCGCTAACCGTATGGATTTAATTAATAAAGCCTATACGATTTCAGTACATTTCTGTACTATAATAGATTAGGGTTTGGTTAAGTTTTGTCCAAACAAAAGCTAATCCAGTTCAGTTCGCATCTGAACCCTATCAGTATAGCTTTTGTAAATTCGCGTCCGGGCCGGAGCTTCCGGTGCATCGTTTTCTACGGGAAGCGTCACGTGATCGCCTGTCACGGCTCGGTCTAACGTGAGTCATCCTTTAGTCCTCAACTGGGCGATTCTCAAGAAACTTCTTACCTAGCACAGCTAAACTGCGGAGTGAAGCTAAAGTGTTGCAGATACAGGTGTCCATTAGGGACGATAATTGCTTTACCATCGGGCGATTCTTCTGCTCGTTTATTACATATTAAAAAAAAAACATGAGGAAACCTTTTCACTTATATACCACAATTCAAGTTACAGGCTTTTGCCATTCGACGGTACGTCATCGAGCGAGGTCGGATGTCACAGTTTTGCGCTTAAACCGTTTAATTAATAACTGCCAAGTGTTGGCAGAGATGAATCGTGAGTGTATTGTATGTGAGTTAAGATTGGGAGAGGGGGAGGAGGTACCCCTTTTGGTGAAGGGTTAAAGATTATTGTTTTTTTATGTATGTATTGTTATCAGAAAAGGTTCCTTATGCTCCTTATGCATAAGAAACGTTTCCATTAGAGAAGGGCCCTTATGCATATGGAGCTTAAGGACCCTTTTCTATGGAAAGCCACAAGTAAGTAAGACAGTGTAAAGACAAGTCTTTGACGTATAACACTTACGTATATATCTTTGAACCAAAACATCATGGCCACGTCTCTGGACGGCGCCGCGAGGTTACAGGGCAGTCTGGTCACCCCACCTGGCGCAGACCAGACCTGGACACTTGAAACTACTTATACAACAATAACACTTACGTGTATATAGGCATCCGATCGCCATCTTTGAACCACAACATCATGGCGCCGCGAGGTTGCAGGGCAGTCTGGCCACCCCACCTGGCGCAGACCAGACCTGGACACTTGAAACTACTTATACAACAATAACACTTACGTGTATATAGGCATCCGATCGCCATCTTTGAACCACAACATCATGGCGCCGCGAGGTTGCAGGGCAGTCTGGCCACCCCACCTGGCGCAGACCAGACCTGGACACTTGAAACTACTTATACAACAATAACACTTACGTGTATATAGGCATCCGATCGCCATCTTTGAACCACAACATCATGGCGCCGCGAGGTTGCAGGGCAGTCTGGCCACCCCACCTGGCGCAGACCAGACCTGGATACTTGAAACTACTTATACAACGTTAACACTTACGTGTATATAGGCATCCGATCGCCATCTTTGAACCACAACATCATGGCGCCGCGAGGTTGCAGGGCAGTCTGGCCACCCCACCTGGCGCAGACCAGACCTGGATACTTGAAACTACTTATACAACGTTAACACTTACGTGTATATAGGCATCCGATCGCCATCTTTGAACCACAACATCATGGCCACGTCTCTGGACGGCGCCGCGAGGTTGCAGGGCAGTCTGGTCACTCCGCCTGGCGCAGACCAGACCTGGATACTTGAAACTGCTTATACAACAATATCACTTACGTGTATATAGGCATCCGATCGCCATCTTTGAACCACAACATCATGGCCACGTCTCTGGACGGCGCCGCGAGGTTGCAGGGCAGTCTGGTCACCCCGCCTGGCGCAGACCAGACCTGGATGATACCTGGAACAAGCGTGATTGTTTTTAGGTTCATACTTGTTATAATAATTTTTTACAACTAACTTTGTTACAACTTATTTATTTTTATTTTGTACCTATTCTTTCCATTAAATGTCAAATTAAATTGTAATATACTATCATAATATAAATTCCTGTAGATTGTTATAGCATAATTTATACTGTAATTTATTATTATTACATAAATGAAATGAAATCAAATATAATATATTAGATAAGATAATGATATATATATATATTAGACAATAATATGTGTTGTGTGTATAAAAAAATAATTAACCTAATTGACGTCTCTGTAGTATAAGATCTGACAGAATCAATTAACGATTGATTTTCTATAGGTCTCTTCGAGTTATGTGATAATTTTGTCAATTTCCAATACGCAAATTTTATACTAATATATCAATAACTGTCGCAGTCACATAAAAGCGATATCACAAAACGAATAATCAAACTCTGATAACAAATATCGCCATAATTTAAACCATCGAATACTGACGAAGTAAAATTGTTATTAAAATTTAAATTTAGGTACAAACAGCAACACCCCTAACTGTACATCGGTGGACATCATTAGTTATTACAAAATACATAAGGTCCAACGATGTACAGTTAACAGTGTGGGCGATGGTACCTAGCTTTCAGTTTGAACGTTTATCATTTTAACTTGTGGTTTAAGTTTGTACACTGAGCCGCAATTTAACGGGTAACTTTCTATTTTTATAAAATTATAAATTAACGAGTGTTAGCGAAGGTCTCCTTTTCAGTTTGGGCAAAAATGCTTTCGTATGTCGGGATGTTCTCCTCTAGGTACAGGTCGCAATTCTCAACCAATTTTCGTGTAATTCTGTGATTGTACAATTAAAGCGTCAAAATGCTTGTCTATTTGGGCATTTTCATTTAACTTGTAGTTTAAAGCGCGACTTTCAGTATCGTCTAACCATTACATTCCTGACAAAATGTATGGGATTTGACATTGACTGTCAGTTTTGTAACGATTGCTAACCGGCCGTTAAAGGTGCACAGTTAAGTGAAAATGCCCACTTATGCTTAAACATGTTTGATCATTACTATCACTTGTGGTCCCCGAACATCAAAGGTGAGAATCACGCCCCACCATAACACGGCCATTGGACAGCCAAACTCGTGTTTATCAAGCCCTTGCCTTCGGCTTCGGACTTCAATTCGCATTCGTTCGTAAATTCCCACTACTACTACTATTCTCGTACTACTAGCCCTTAATACACAATGTACTAATATGTACATACGTGTACGTACATTGAGACGCGTGAACATCTGGTAGGCGAAGACAGATGAAGTGGAATAAGAGTTCGCTCGCCATTAGTGGTGTTAACGCAAATTGCCAATGGCTGGTTTGTGGTCCAAGTCATAAGAGATAGATAGGTAGATAGATAGAATAATCTTTATTGGCACACCTCAGTAAAATATACAGCTTAAAGAAAAACTAGGTACTTATTCATTAAAGATAGAGGCAGACAACAGGCGGTCTTATCGCTAAAGTTTAAAAAAATAGATATTTTTTTAAGGTTTGCCCTAAATCGAGTTTCTACCGTAAAATGCAGCAAAATTACCCAAAGGGGAGGAAAAACGCAGTACTAAACTTAATACTGTATGTCATTCTGAACCAGCATATATTATTATCTTCTGATTTCTATTGACTACAGAAAAATGGGTCTTATTCAGACCTTAGATTCCAGGGGGCACAGGTAGGGTTTCTATAATATATCAATAAATTCATAGATAAATAAATAAATAAATATTGCTGGGGACATCTTACACAGATCGACCTAGCCCCAAACTAACCAAAGCTTGTACAATGGGTGCTAGGCGACAAACATACTTATATAGATAAATACATACTTATATACATAGAAAACACCCATGACTCAGGAACAAATATCTGTGTTCATTACATACTCACTACATCATCATATACTTACTTATCCCGATACTTTTCCCGAATACTAGTGATCGCCCCCGGCTTCTTTTTAAACTGTACCTATGTTATTTGTATTGTAAGTAATATTTATAAAGTTAAAGGAGATCGTCGATTTTCTTAGGCGTTTGGGCCCACTCGCAAATTGAACGTATACATGTAATATATATAGGAAATTAATCGTTATAATTGCTAGATCATGATGATAAAAATAGAATGACGAAATATAACGGGAATTTTGAGAAATACTGCAATAAAAACTTGAACATGACAAGAAAAACTTTTATATACAAAAGCGTATACTACTCACACTATTCTGTAAAAGTATTTTGACTTTTTAAAAGAAAATAGACAAAGTCTGACATGTAAATGAAACTGAAATCGTATCCGCGTTCAATAAAAAGTTATATTTTGATCTTATTCGGAAGTTCATTGTTACTTCTACGGAGAGTGAACAGATTCATTTTAAATCTTCTTTCAATGAAGTAAGGTTTATTAAAGGTTGGCGTTACTTGAAAATATTTGACAGATTAATAAAAATGGTTGCGTTTAGTTAAATAAAAGTAGCATGATATTGTCGTATTCTGAACTCGTTTAAATCTCCAAACTATGTAACTAAATAAAAAGTCAAATTACTATATTTATCAACTACTTATTTTAGGCATTTTTACTGTCGATTTAGAATTGAAAAGTAGGTATACATATATTAAATAAATAATGAATGACACTACTGATATTTTGAATAGTATCGAAACGCACTTATGTCAACTATGACTTATGGCTACCCGCCTCATAGTTTAATGCAATGAGATTTTATAACTCCTTAGTGAAAAAACCTCACGGTTTGGGTGAATTTTAGCGTTATGTCAATGCTAATAAAGATGTTGACGACAGCAAGGCTTTTGTTAATATAAAAGACATTGATTTACGGAAATGAATAATATAATGTCTTTTAATTATATATTTCTAATTCCCGTTTCAATTTTACCCAATATTATATCTTTTTCAGTAATAAAATGCGTATATAATTATTGAAATAGTCTGTACCATATACCTACGTGATGATTTACTCTGGGCCCAAAATCGACGTTCTCTTTTAAAGAATCCTTTTAAATTAAAGAAGGTACAAATTTAATTATTATCTTTTCAGTTTTATGTTAATACTTTCTATACAATTATAGTTTTACAAACAAAAAGGACTAGGGAGCCCCTACTAGTAGATCTCGCTTTGGGCCCGCATGGGGACTATAGCCCAAACCCTCTCGCGCATGAGAGGAGGCCTGTGCCCAGCAATGGGACTTATAAAGGCTGAATTATTATTATTTGTATCTCCTTTGATTTCACGGGCCTATAAATTCCGGTCTTTTGATATGCTTGCGTGGGGATATGGATCCAACACGTAGATACTCTTTGGAGAGCTTTAATTTCATGTAGAATTATTATTATATTATATTGATTCGTATTCCGCTGCCGCTTATGACTTGCTTGCCCTATAAGCTAATACAACAAGCGTCTCGCGTATGTAATGTCGGTCCGTGCGTGATGAAGGTTCATACAATTATTTAGAATTGCCACCATTTATTCCATGATGCAGTGTATACGCGGCTTTTGCAAATTAGACTCTATTCCTTATATAATAGGAATGATTATAGGAACATGGTTTAGTAAGCGGAAATACGAGACATTTGCTATTACTACACGTAAATATATGAATCATTTAAGGGATAGGTATGATTGGATTAGTATGTGTTGTTTCGTATCATGTCTTATGTGTTTGGATATCCTTAATTATAGCTGGTCAAGCAGATCTTGTCAGTAGAAAAAGGCGGCAAATTTGAAAAATGTAGGCGCGAAGGGATATCGTCCCATAGAAAATTAGAATTTCGCGCCTTCTTTTACTGACAAGATTTGCTTGACCAGCTATATCAACTTTATATGTAGGGTAATTCACCAGTAACCGGCCTGTTTTAGTAACTGGCCGCCCTAAATTAAAAATGAATTCTATTCACCTATTAACAGAATTCATTTTAGTATGGCGGCTAGTTATTGAAAGCTGGTCAGTTATTGAAACCTTATACTAAAATGAATTCCGTTTATAGGTGAATAGAATTCATTTGGTGGCCAATTACTAACAGTGGCCAGTTACTCGCGAATTACATAATTATCTACAGTCACGCTCCGTGACTGTTATGCCATGGGTTCTAGCTAAATTGGACATTCCATAGCATAAGTATTGAACAACCCATTTAGCTAGGACCCTAAATAGCTCAACAATCGCGAAGCGTGACGGTACGTTCCTGTAGGAATATTCGACAGGAATAAAAACTTAACCCAGATAACCTTAAACCTAAAAAATCTTACCCATGGATTTTTTTATGATTTTTCGATATAGTATCAATTAGCCACTACAAAAAAAAAAAAAAAAACAAAAAAACTAAGCGGTGTTATAACACCTGTACGGATATATGATGGTCGTTCTTGTCTACGTGACAGCGTGATAAACCGGTATTCGTCACTTTCATTCGCGCTCTGTTAAAAAGTGACTGATATTTTATCACGTGGATAAAGCCATCCATAATAAGCCTGCTGGTCGGGCTAAAATAATTAGCCTACCTAATATAGTATTTTATACAATCGTGATATAATAGAGAGTTTTTCAGTCGAGTACCGTGTTTAGACAACGAAGCTTGCTGAGTTGCCTAAGTAAGGTACGAGATTGAAAAGCTTGATTATATCACTATTATATACAATACTTTTTCTACGCGTCAACAAAAATAATACTTTAAACTAGTAGAATCATACAAACAAACCAAACCAAAAGCTAAGATACGAGGGCAGCCGCGATACCTTCATACTGGTACGCGCCCCGGCGGGCTGGTCAACGACACCTTGTCGTAACTCATGAGGCCCTGGTACTTGATTCGCGCTAAGTTCAATTTTTAGACAGTTGTTTTCTCGATTTCGGCCACCTAAGTGGTTCTCGTAGTCTATGGATGTTGCTATATTAAGGGTGTCACATGCGCGTTTCTGACTTATGACGCAATTGTTTCGACTATACAACCTAAAAAATGATTATTTTCAGCTATGGTTTTGTTTCGTCCTCTTGATCGCGGCGAGCCGTGATTGGTCAATTTCATTATAGTTGACTAAACTGTATCGAAATGAATATTATAGTTGAGTTGGGAGCCCATACATTAAAAATACCCAATTGCAGTTTGGTATAAGAAATCTTAATTCAAGAATTACAGTCGACGAGTAGAAAAAAGCAATAAGAACAAGTCAATTTACATGGAAACTTTTAAGGAATATGATCCGCTCTTGAGTGTAATGAAACATCTCACTTAAGCCGAGATGATTAACCACAAGCAATTAAATCTTAATTAACGCCACAAGAATGCGAAATGAAAAATGAGCCATTTATGTTTAGCTCTAAATGCTTGATTTAAGGGCCTTAATCATTGGGCCCCTTAATGCTATCAATTCTGTGACTTAAGAGCCCATCAACGTGCACACTAGCGCCACTGCCAAATAATCGTGATTATTTAAATTTAACGAAATATATTGAAAAAAGGGGGCCGCTACGTACTGTATTTTGTATTTAAGTACCTTTTGAATACATCAAACTAGTTTTTATGTTGCTGGATTCGTCAATCTATGCGTCCAAAGTTAAAACGGCCGTTTTTGTTTTGAGTTCAGGCGCTAGTGTGCACGTTGATGGGATCTTAACTAGCCAGTTCGAACATACACTGACATCAGAATAATATCTAAATGATGTCATTTACCCACAAACCAGATGTGATAGACAGATAGATAAGTGTTTATTCCAAATTCATACATTTATTGCCACTTAACGTAAATTGTTGGAGAAAATAAATAAATAAATTATTTCAATTCAATTCAATTTATTTATTAAAAAGACATCAATGGCTCATAATGTTTAGTAACAATTAAGATTAAAAACTAAGTGTTAGTGGAACAAAAGCAAAAAGCGACAAACAAACACAAAGAATAACAGTAGTGATCACATAATAGTAGCGGTTAGGACACACTCAAAATGCCGCATTATAGGTGAGTCGTATCGGCCCGCTACAGTAGCATTTCAGTACAGTAGCCAGGATGGGGTTGGAGCTGGCCCGCACTCTGCAGACATAAGTCCATTTCAGACATAAGTCTATCCGGGTTAGAGAAATATCGATATTTGAGTTTATCAATATAGGAACTCCCTACGTATTATTAAATTTGCCCCTAAATCCGATGTCTGCTTATTAGTTATTACAAAGGAGTAAGGTGCAAAAGTGTATTCATGTATTTTGACGTCGACTGTACATGTACAGGGCGATGCTACAAATATTTACACCACACTGCAAACATGGTGCTATTACTGATGCTATGAAATTATGCCGATACTTCAGGCTTGGCCACAGATTAAATAGAATACTTAAAAGAGATATGCCACAGTCATTTCGTATTGGAAGTCCTTTTTTTTGACAATATATAGGAAGGCAAACAAGCAAGCGAGAATAAAAAAAGGAAATAAATTTTCTGATATATTTGCATATGATAACTTCCGAATTTTTGGAAACTTGCATCTACTTACGTGATGGTCCCTCTGACAGTTCAATTTTATATATGTAGTAGCTGTCACGTAAAATGTTTGTAGACATTTTTACGAAGTTTTAAATCATCATTATCAATGGCCACTGCATCCCTGACGGATGATTGTTGTTGCAACGCTGTGTGAAGAGCGGTTGAGACGGCCAATGCATTTCCGCTTATGGCTATACAATCCTACTGCTGCACGGCAATTCTTGCCGCATAAGTCGCATGTGTGATTTTTTTATGCCTCTAGATTTGAGACCAGGCTACCCACAAACATATTTCATCAATTACCTTTAAAACTAAGCCTAACGAAGAGACTTGCAAAAATCGTTATCATAGGGATCAATATTCAACGCGAGAGGCATACCTAAGCTTCGCATGTAAGCTTGCATATCTCATAATATTCTCATATCTGTGGTCCAGACTAATAACGGTTATTCTAGCTCCAGACCGGAAGCTTGCCTGTAATTAGTTCAAAAACACGCCATACTTGCTTGTTGCTGCCAAATTGTAACAATGGAAAATGAATGAGATAAGGCTCTCACGGGGTTAAAAATTAAAAGGTCGATTTTTACTAGTTTTTTCAGGGTTCCGTACCCAAAGGGTAAAAACGGGACCCTATTACTAAGACTCCACTGACTCCACTGTCTGTCTGTCCGTCTGTCCGTCTGTCCGTCTGTCCGTCTGTCCGTCTGTCCGTCTGTCCGTCTGTCCGTCTGTCCGTCTGTCCGTCTGTCCGTCTGTCCGTCTGTCCGTCTGTCCGTCTGTCCGTCTGTCCGTCTGTCCGTCTGTCCGTCTGTCCGTCTGTCCGTCTGTCCGTCTGTCCGTCTGTCCGTCTGTCCGTCTGTCCGTCTGTCCGTCTGTCCGTCTGTCCGTCTGTCCGTCTGTCCGTCTGTCCGTCTGTCCGTCTGTCCGTCTGTCCGTCTGTCCGTCTGTCCGTCTGTCCGTCTGTCCGTCTGTCCGTCTGTCCGTCTGTCCGTCTGTCCGTCTGTCCGTCTGTCCGTCTGTCCGTCTGTCCGTCTGTCCGTCTGTCCGTCTGTCCGTCTGTCCGTCTGTCCGTCTGTCCGTCTGTCCGTCTGTCCGTCTGTCCGTCTGTCCGTCTGTCCGTCTGTCCGTCTGTCCGTCCGTCCGTCTGTCTGTTACCAGGAGGCTATTCATAAATTACGTCATTTCAAATTAGGGGGGGGGGGTCTGGGCATCGGATGACGGTAGCATGAAGTAGGAGGAAATGGGGTCATTTGAAGCATGATTTTTGGATGATTATAGGGGGGGGGGGGGGTCCAAAATCGTCAAAAATCGATGACGTAATTTATGGACAGCCCCCAGGCTGTATCTCATGAACCGCTAGGCAGTTGAAATTTTCACAGATGATGTATTTCTGTTGCCGCTATAACTGCAAATACTAATAAGTACGGAACCCTCAGTGGGCGAGTCCGACTCGCACTTGTCCGGTTTTTGTACTATTATATACAGATGTAATAATAATAATAGATATTAAAGTTCTCCAAAGGGGCTCTACGTGTTGGATCTATATCCCCACTCAAGCCTATCAAAAGACCGGGATTTATAGGCCCGTGAAATCCAAAATGGTGAAACAAAAAAAAATAGCCTATATACAGATGTAGTAATTATTTTACATCGTATTTTCACAAAACGTACGAACGTGTCTTGCTATTTCAGTCGGTCTCGGTACAAAAAGTACTGAGGTTGACTGAAGCAGCATGACAAATACGAACGTTTCCGAGAAAATACGATGGGAAACAATTATGCACTACATCTGTAATATCTGTATATAGTAGGTACTTGTCCATTAATGTATTGGTGCGGGTGAGACGTACAACTAAAAAATATCATTCAAATATCATTCTGATGTCAGTATACGTTCGAATTGGCCTGTATACAGAATGGAAAGATAAGTCGGGCCCTGGAGGGAAACTACCTTAAATCCTTAAGCTTTGAATGCAGTTTTGTTACTTTTTAAAAATAAATGAATGTCTCCTTTAAGTAAAATGAGCCAGCTTAAGGATTTAAGGTAGTTTCCCTCCAGGGCCCGACTTATCTTTCTGTATAGTGTATATCTGTCGTCTGAAAACGCCTCAACTCAAAATTCCCAAAAATTAAGAAATATTTCTCCGTACTCGAACATTCTTCATGAAGGAATAATTCCGAGTTAATAAGGCCCCGTGCTGCACAATTTCCGCCGTGGCTGCTGCGAATTTCGCGCTCTAAATGTATTTTAATAAGTGACAGAAATATAACTAGGATCCCCCTAAATTTAATTAAGTTATCTCTTGAGAGTTTTGATATTTTTGGTGATGACAGTCGTGTTTATAGTAAAATTGGCTTTTGCCAGCGTCTTAGTGTGAGTGGAATTATACTCTGTATCTTTAGGTATTGAAATAAAAGTAAACAAAATCTACACTCAAACATGGTATAATAATATACTCCGCCTGGTACTCTATTCCGAGATTCGCGTATGACCTAACTGACACGGGCCTACGTCATCATGCTGTTTACAGGTTCTCAAACTTTAAAATGTGGGAGAATTTTAACCAACGGTGAAAATTATTTTAACGGCATTAATTTTAAGTTATTCATGTAGAAACATAGTAAAGTAAAACAAATCTAATGTATTAAATTAAACTTTATTTATCTATACAAGACAAACGTTTGAAAAACTAATTCACAGTTACACATTAATTACCAAGCTTACGGCGTGAAAAGTTTGGAAAACACTGCGACTGCTGACACTGAGCGAGAAGGAAATAACAATTAACACGCGTTCGACAAGGATGACGGTCAGGGCATGAAGTTATCTAGATCCGAATTGTCAAATGTGACAGCGCTATCCTGTGTTGTCAGTAGTGTAAACAGAATTACCCGAACGTCTGAAATTTCTGTCGTGAATCGGAAGATATTGCTAACGAATAATTAAAAATGACGTGTTATTGTAAAATTTAAGATAAAATACATATAAATGAAGATTATAAAATTATAAAGAAATATTTTAACTTATTAACCATAGACATAATGTACCCATGTAACATGTTATGTTGAAATAAAGTGGCAATGTTATTGTGACGTAAGCCCGTGTCACTCTGGGAATAGAAGACCATGCTTTATTAGACCATGCACTCAAATTGCTACTTAAGCCAGTTGAGGGTAGATGAAAACATTACACGATCAAATAATGTAGGTTAAAGTCAGGTCGTTTAGTGACAGATCCCGGAGGTTTTGTATTTGGTTGGTTAACCAACAAATGTTATTTTAACTACTTACCCGAAGATGTACAAATTATTTGTTTACTTTTATTTAAATACCTAAAGATACGGAGTATAGAGTAAGTAAAGCGCCTGAATAAAATGTAATAGCAATCATTCAATTTTAGCATAAGCTTAATTGCTTACATTAATCATCAGGAAATTCATTAACTCTCTCAATTCCAATCCCCTTTTCCCTCTCTTTAAGGATGATTCCCGACATATAAACTATCCTATGTCCTTCCCCGTGACTCAAACTATCTTTATGCCAAATTCAAATAAATCGGTTCAGCGGTTTAAGCGTGAAGAGGTAACAAACAGACACACTTTCGCATTTATAATATTAAGCATAGGTTAGTATGGATTAGCTTCTGCCCGCGACTTTGTCTGCGTGGTGTGATGATGATTGTTAACAACTATTCTATGTTCTTCCTTGGGCTTCAAACTACCGCCGATCCAAATTTCATCTAAATCGGTTCAGCGGTTTAAGCGTGAAGAGGTAACACACAGACAGAGAGACATTGTTTTCGCATACTTACGAGTAGTAAGTATGTACTTAGTAGGGATTGAAAATGTTATTTAGAATAAGTATCTTACATGTCGCCGATGAAAAATGTGCTGTTTAGAATACTTATAATTAAGACAATAATATCGGTTGTTTCTGACATGCTCAAAATGAGATACACAAATACAAAAACACATAAAAAAATCAAATATAGATAGCTTAACATACAGATAGACAGATGGGCATTAAAGTAATGTTCATTTGTCTCTATTTTTATATGACACGCTAAAGTTTTGATTAATTTTATTAAAACATATATTAATAAAATTAATCAATACTTTCTCATATCAAAATAGTGACAAATTAATTATATGACACATAAGTAAATAATATATATATATAACTTACAGGTACTTAAGTAAATATAAGTAACAATAAGAAACATTGATTTGGAAAGAAAAATATCAAAACTGCAAGTAACAGAAAACAATGTACTTACGTTTTTTGTTACTTGCAGTTTTAATATTTTGGTTACTTGAAAGTTTGATATTCATTACGTTAAATATAACTCTCTCATTGTGTCTAATAATTAAATAAAAACGTAAACTTCCACGAGTTCCATCCTTATTAACATGCTTGTTATAGCATAAACCATCCAATTCGCCCGCTCCCTTAGGGAGTATGTGTACCATGTATAAGATTGGAAGCACTGATGCAAGAATAGAACCAGCTGTGCCAGCTTGGGGCGGAAATTGCCAGACAACTGCATTCCCACCTAGAGCTCACTGGATCTAGTAATTGCTTCCAAAAGGCCCTATCTACACCCGCTGATATTTTAAAATGAGCTTAAGCTTAAAGATGATAAGGTTGGTGAATGATTGAGGAGTTCATAAAATGCGAGAGTTTGAAAGTAATCAGGATAGATGTACAATAGAGAGGTTCGGAAATTGTTGTTGATGATGGAATAGGATGCGTTGAATGAGAATTATATACATATATCGTGATACATGCAATATAATATTCAATATTGTTGTCTTTGGTTACTGCGATAGTTATATAAGGCCCACAGATTACCAGTTCGCCAGACGATGTACGCCTGGCGAACGCCAGTTGTTCGGAGCTGTCGCATTTTGAGTTGAACTTACAGGCCGATATCCTCCGGCGGACTGGTAATCAGTGGGCCCCTTTACTCGTCGTAGATAAAGCTCAAAGCTTTATACCATCGCCTACACTGTTAACTGACAGTTCGTAAACCTTATTTCAAAAGGCATAAGGTCCGCCGTAGGACAGTTAAAACTGTTGCTGTTTGTACATAACATATTTGTATGTATAAATAAGTACATAAAGAATATAATAAACCAGCTGCTTAAACCGACACACGTGTCAAGTAAAAATTACCAGGAAAAATATATGAAAATAAGTAAAGAATAACACGAATGTTTTCCGGGTGTAAGGAGGAAAAAAGGAAGATGATTGATTTTTAAGTCGGATGAGTTGGAATGTTTGTCAAGTTGAACCTAAAGATACGGTTCGGATGCAGACAACATCAAAGGGCCTCCCACCACGTTCGCCGTGTTGCCTCTCCGTCGTACTTGTGAATTCGTACGTAAGTGTGACAGGGTGGCAACACGTCGAACGTGCTTCGCGGTAGGCCCTCAGCATTCTCCTGCAGTATGCGGCGCGACATTACTGCCATAAATTTAAAAAAAAAACCGGACTTGTGTGAAAATTTCAACTGTCTAGCTATCGCGGTTCAAGAGATACAGCCTGGTGACAGACAGACAGACAGATGGAAGTGGAGTCTTAGTAATAGGGTCCCGTTTTTACCCCTTGGGTACGGAATTTAAAAATCCAAGTAATAACTTTTGACATTTGCGGCAACAATGCAGTATGCAGTAATACCACGCTGCAATACATCTGTAGTAATACTACCAACTGCATTCATCATTATTTTAGCCTTCGGTCGCCCACTGCTGAGCCACAGAAGTTGGTCTGTGCTGCTGAGCATAGTCTCTCTCCGTGTACGCCGCTTATCCTGATCCTGGGCAAGTCTCATCCAAAAGTGCCCCGCGATTTTCCGAACGTCATCCACCCAACGAGCCAATGGACGCCAGGCGCTTTTGCATTGCCTCAGGAAAAGTCAAAAAGGTCATTTTGTATTAAAAATTTCTTGCAGTGCACTGAAGCAGTAATGCATCGCGGAATTCCCGCGACATTTTCGGAAGTAATGTCACGCTGAAATTCTGCAGCAGTAACGCTTGTGCAGTCTGAATCCAAACCGTCCCTTAAAAGTACCTACATTTTTATTGTATTTATTCATATTTAAGTAAGCAATACATGTAGGTGCAGTCAGCAGCAGAAGTTGCTAAGAGGGCCAGGTGTTCAATATGATCTTGACGCGACTTAGAATAAGAGCGTGTCAAGGTAATTTTGAACACCTCGCCGCTTAGCAACTTCTGCTACGGACTGTATGGTAAACAAATTACAACGTATGTTTAATTTTATACAAAAAATACTTACCGACCAAAAATATTGCAATGTTTTTAAATGTGATGCTACTTTTTAACGAGTTTATTTCATCTGTTCTGTGAATTTTGGTAGCGCTGTTGAATAACACTGCACACACAAATTAACAAACAGATGCTCAAGGCGATATAATTCAATGAAAGCTGTATTATTGCAATTTTATTTACTTTCCCAACGTTATTTGTTTTTTTTTTGTACCTAGTCTACGTATCCATAAATTCTGCAACTACATAACCTAATATAAATATAAATACGTCCTACTGTTGGGCACAGGCCTCCTCTCATGCGCGAGAGGGCTTGGGCTATAGTCCCCCCGCTAGCCCAATGCGGATTGGGGACTTCACATACACCTTTGAATTTCTTCGCAGATGTATGCAGGTTTCCTCACGATGTTTTCCTTCACCAAAAAGCTAGAGGCAAATATCAAATGATATTTCGTACATAAGTTCCGAAAAACTCATTGTTACGAGCCAAGATTTGAACCCGCGACCTCCGGATTGAAAGTCGGACGTCATATCCACTCGGCCACCACCGCTTTCGTATAACATAACATAACCTATGAATTAAAATTTATTTATTTCTATTGAGTTCTTTCTACTGCCAAAAATTTATAGTAGGTATAAAATAAAACCTCCTTCCCCACCAATTTTAATAACAAAACTTCCGTGATACACAGACATAGGGATATTAAAAACGGGTCACTCACGTATTTTAAGTCGAAAAACGCTCGACATGTTCCACTCCGTACTGAGAAGTGTCATCAGGCGCTTGCGTTGACGGTTTTTCGACTTAAAATACGTGAGTGACCCGTTTTAAATATATTTAATATGTCTCCTTCACCACCACTTTTACACATTACGAACTTTTGATCCTGCCCTTAGGTCTAAGCGCAACTCCAAAGCTCGCTAATCCTCACGTCCAATACTCACCCACAAAAACTCAATAACTACTGAACACACGTTATCCCGTCCGTACATTTATCCCGAAGACGGACAAGCTAATTACGGGATCAGGGACAGGGAAATCCCTCGTAATTTTCTACTTGACGAACTAGCCGGCGAAACTAACAGGCCGATTCGAACGCACACTGACATCAGAATGACATCACACTGTTATTCAGCTTAGAAAAAAATGAAAAGTGGAATAACTGCCCGATTCGAATTTTAAGATATACGTCAATTAATAGATCTAGATACGATATGGATTAGATGTGTCAATGTCACAAAAGTGACGTTTTTGCTTGAAGAAACGTCACATTTGACACTGACATATCTAATCCATATCGTATCTAGATCTATTAATTGACGTATCTTAAAGTTCGAAACGGGCCGCTAGTTTAAATTTTATTCGATAGCGTGACGTGACGTACACGTTTGCGTTAAGTGTCATTTTGTATGGGATTTTGAGTTTCCAACCCGTCCCGCTTGGCGCGCTGTTCAAAATCCCATACAAAAATAAACATGACGCAAATGCGAACGCTCGTCACACTATAGGCCCCGTCCGTGCTTAAATTATAGCGGGCAGCATAGGAGCCGTCAGTATTTGGCGCGAGGCGTAAATGTGTCGTTTATGCATCCGATGTAGCCCACAAGATGGCAGAACCTACTATGCACAAGGAAACGTACCAACGAGAACGGTAGATCACTAGAACATCGCTCTGGCAACTGAGCTACCAAGACTCATCGATGACAGCTAATATTTCCACCATATCACTCATATAAGGGAGGTGCCTAGCTACATCTACCGCTAAACATCTAAGCTTTTTTGAGCAGACGTTTCTACATACATACATACATACATATAATCACGCCTATTTCCCGGAGGGGTAGGCAGAGACCACGGATTTCCACTTGCTACGATCCTGACATACCTCTTTCGCTTCCTTCACTTTCATAACATTCCTCATACACGTTTCTACTTAATTTTGATATCATTCAGTTATCGTGTATTTCGCTCGTACTCATAAATATGTATTGGCGCGAGCGAGACGTACGATAACTAAATAACATGATTCAAATATCATTCTGATGTCAGTGTACGTTCGAATTGGCCTGCAAATGGCTCCAAGATAGACAACGGTTGGACATGTTGTTTGTGTTTAATTTATGTCTGTCTTTCGAGTTTGTGGTGTATTATAATTAAGAGATATATCGTACCCTCGCCCTGAGCACTGTACAAACTTATCTTGCTACGAGTATAGGTATATAGGCGTAGATTGTAATGTTGTGCTCTGTAGTTTCATCGTAATTTCTAGCCTATTGAAAGATGTTGGTGAATGTGGGTAGTAGCTATAATTTAAAATACTCTTTATATAAAATAATATAGTGTGGTATAAGTACGAGTAGTCATTGCTATAAAGTAAGTTTAGTAAAAGTAATAGTTTTGCGATAAATTTTAATTCTTGATGCTTACTGATTTTTTTTATTATTTAACAGGAACTTTAATACTATTGTACATATCAGCCCTATCAAGTCCACTTCTTATCGCTTCAGAAATTATGACAATAATATCCATAGTTTATTGATATTCCTTCTAAATTATTAACACTTTCGCAACCAGGCAAAATTTCAAACAATACCCCAGAAACCGACAGTACTCGCTAGTCGGGCAACGACGTGCAACTCAATGCCGCACGCCGCGAACCCGCTAGTCGGGCAAGCGGCGGACGCTCAGGGCTTTGCCAAGTAACTTTCGTATAAGTACGTGGATAAAATTAAATCTGCTGTCTCATCTGTTTAGGCTCCCCGTTTTGTTCTTCTCCTAATTCTAACTCCTATTGATACATACCCGTGTATGCAATTTCACGTAACCAATTAATAAGAATTTTTATTTTGTAATCGCATTAGGTAAAGTAAATAAAAATACAAAGTGAAGTAATAAAATATAATAATCAACTGTACCAACTTTTCGACCACATAATAATCAGAAGACTTACAATTTTTTCTGTTAGTGGCAGCCCTGAGGTAGTGAAGATGCAATGCTTGCCCGCCTGTCGGGCACTTCGGCGTCGCGTGTAGGTTTATAGCTCTTGCCCGACTAGCGGGTATGCCGGCATCTGAGTAAAGTTTACGAGTGCCCGAGAGTCGGGTATGCGGTGTCGAATGTGTTAATAGTTTCAAGGATTTTTCGTTACTTTTTTATAATACTTTAAATTCGCTTGTTTCAATGCTATTATTTATGTCATCAACATCATTCATTTAAAATAAATTCTCACATCTACAAACTGAACCTTTTCAGTCTGTTTGACGAATTAATTAGTGTCGTGACAGACAAAACTGAACCTTTAGGTATTTACAATAGTGTCCACTTTACAAATCATTCGTTGATGGACTTGGGATAGTTTTGAACTAGAACGAATGTATTATTTCTCGAGGCAAGTATTTTGAATATCTGACAGCGCGATAGATGATCGATATTGTCCTAAAACGGGCATAGGTAGACGAATGTCATAGAATTTCAATATTGATAACCGACAATAATTAATACCTCCTCCAGCCTCCTATCCTAGTCGGTAGTGACCCTGCCTCCGAAGTAGGAGGTCCCGGGTTCGCCTAGCATAATAAAATAACAATAGTTATAAATTTTATGAAATACATCAAAATAAACTATAAACTGAATGAATTAAAACGAATACAACTTCATATATAAGTATGTATGTATGTCACCCTTTACTTATATGGAGTTGATATGTATATATGTACCTGACGATTGTTATTTTGAAAACCATAGTAAATGATTTGATTTTTATGTCAGTCCCTCAGTCTATTTTTAACGCTCCCAAACAATTTGGAGTAGAGCAGGCTACTATGACAGGCTATTCTCATTAACTTTCTACCGACCTACTGACCTACCGACTGCGCCAAGTACTCACTTTACATTATCCTTCCTATATATGGGCAGGATAATGTATTGGGGCAACGAGTGCATTGCTAAGACTGCATCTTCATGATGTGTACTACCTACATAAGTCTACCCACAACGTCGACGTTAGCCCACAAACATACGAGTGCAGCAGGCCACTATATATTTTAGTTACTTTACGGACAGGCTACATAGGACGCTGGCAATTCACTGAAGTTACAGCGCAGCGGGCTATCAATTTTCATCAGTTTTGACTGACTTTAGCCGGGTATCAAAGTGTAAACTTTACCAGTAGGCCATGAAGTCGCAATCTGTTAGCAGTGCCTTAACACGCACCATATCCCATGACAAATCACCAGTTGTCCGCGCTTTACAATATATTAATGCGCTCCTCGCATCAGCAGGAATGATGTCTGTTGCAAGTACATAGTTGAATGTCAGGTGGCCGGTTTGTCATAGTATAAACGTTACCGGCAGGCCACTTAGGCAATCACACAGGCCACACACAATGTTACTTACTTACTCACTGCTGTGAGTGCTGTGGCGCTACCACCTGAAGTTAATCTTAGCTTGTGACACCGAAGACCGCCATGCTACTCTGTCCACAGCCGTTTCTGTCCAGTCGACACACTCACTCCACACTGATACAAAAGTTATCTTCTGAAGCGATTCGTACGTTTGTTTTCTACTAACGTATAGTTATATTTTCTATTGCTTGTCTGAACCTTCCGTGCCCGCCGCTCATGCATATTCAGCCCACGCCCGCAATTAGACCGCTCCATAGTTTTGAGCCGCCAATTATATTTCACAATCCGCTTTTTGTACGATTTGGAGCGGATCTGGATGGACGGGATTTTTTATTTCATTGTTTGTTTGTATGAATTTGGTTAGGTTAGTATGGACTAGTTGACTACGGAACCCTATGAATAGGAACGTATAGGTAAGAAACAACATTTATAGAGTCAGGCCAAGCTAACTGTGCGTGTGCATGACATTTGCAATGACAAACACTGCCTCAGCTCAGACGGATTTTATCTTAACTCTATTGGCTTTTGAATTTTTTAAACTAGTGGCTCTGTGAGCTGTAAACCTTGCGATAAGCTTTATAAAAGGTAAAAATAAAATAATATTTATTTCGTTTAGTTATTACACACGTCACAGGGAACTCAAAATGGCCTTAATAGACTCTACTATAGCACTTAATTCTTTTATGCCAATTTCCACCATTCTTTAAATTTTCTATATCACAGAAAAAATCTACCTACCCACCGAACCAGTTCACAAATTTTCACAAAAATCGGAAGAGAAATGCGACACCCAGAGGACATCCGGACATACGAAATCATTTTTGCCCAAGATGAAACGGAGAACTTCGCTAACGCTCGGTCAACAAATTGCATTAATAACCCCACAAAACCTAATTTAATTCTATTTGGCCCCTTCCTCGTTTAGCCTGCAGCTTTTGGCCACTATCGCCTAGATGTTTTTTTTTTACAAATCGAAACTGGACTTTTTCATTCTGCCGTTATTTCATTTGCTGGGAGTTTGGGCTCAACTCGGCTCAGTGCGACCACGCTATTGAAGCCTCGTTTACGCTGGGATAGTTTTTAGACGAGTACAGTAATGATACCAAGATAGATAGATCAAGTAAAGGAAAAGCTCAACGTCGTGTCGTATCATGCTGTCAAGGAGAAAGCAGAGGACCGACATGCATGGAAATCGCTCCACCGACAAGAGTCTAACTCTTAAATAAATGATGATGATGACAGTTACGAGACGCGATAATACACGTCCCACTGTTGGGCATTTTCGTTCTATGTCAGCTACTTCGCCCCAGGCCAGTGAGCATAAAACATAACACTGTAAAAATTAGGTAGGTACTTTTATTTGTTAATACGAGCTAAAAATAATTCAGTAACTATGATATCCACGATCTCAGGCACGCACGGCCGTCCGCTCAGTGCTCAGCGAGCTGGGTTCGGAGCTGTTTCTTATATCCGAGAGGGCTTAGGCTACACTATACGTATAAGTAAGTATTATATCTAAATGTGAAAATTTGTTTGTTTATTAGGTTCTTAAAAACGAAAAAGTTCAAGGGATTAGGTTGAAATTTGGCATACTTAAATTAGTTTTATTAAACTTATTTTTCTGAATAATTGTATTTTGACATTGGAAATGTCTTTTCGTTCGCTCCAGTATACGGTCCGATTTCACGAAAAAGTGCGATCCCCTTATATCTCGGAAAGTTGTGAAGATATGATATTAAAAAATAGGCTCAAAAGACGCATAATCACGAGAGCTGTAAGGTGCAAAAATAATTATTCGAGAAAGTCAAAAACAAAAAAAGTTATGGTCGAAATAGTGAAAATAAAATTCAATTTTTTCCGAATTTTTGATTTTGGTGCTCGATAATTTGGAAACGAAGAATGATATCAAAAATTTGAGAAAAACGGCTCTGGACAATTTAGTCAGCTACAATTTGAGCCTAAAACAAAGACGATCGGGTTAAGGGTTTGCCCTGTAGCCTAACCTTAAAATAGTCAAAAAGTCAGAACGACATTTTTCACAGGACATTTATGACTTCATGTTTCGCAGAGTTCGTTATCGGTGTTTGTTGTGAATTATCGGGATTATGACGGCAGAATAACACTTGCACTGCGTGGGCTTTCAAAATCGCTGCAGATTTTTCTTGTCTAACTCTATCTATCCTGTTTGAGACGGGCGTAGATAACGCACTATTCGACAATCTATGCATTCTTGTGGTGGTGGAATAGAAATAGAGGCAGAGGGAGAGGGAGAGGGAGAGGAGTCGTGGGGAGAGGAGGGAGAGGGAGAGGGGAGAGGGAGAGGGAGAGGGAGAGGGAGAGGGAGAGGGAGAGGGAGAGGGAGAGGGAGAGGGAGAGGGAGAGGGAGAGGGAGAGGGAGAGGGAGAGGGAGAGGGAGAGGGAGAGGGAGAGGGAGAGGGAGAGGGAGAGGGAGAGGGAGAGGGAGAGGGAGAGGGAGAGGGAGAGGGAGAGGGAGAGGGAGAGGGAGAGGGAGAGGGAGGAGGGAGAGGAGAGGGGAGAGGGAGAGGGAGAGGGAGAGGGAGAGGGAGAGGGAGAGGGAGAGGGAGAGGGAGAGGGAGAGGGAGAGGGAGAGGGAGAGGGAGAGGGAGAGGGAGAGGGAGAGGGAGAGGGAGAGGGGAGAGGGAGAGGGAGAGGGAGAGGGAGAGGGAGAGGGAGAGGGAGAGGAGGAGGGAGAGGGAGAGGGAGAGGGAGAGGGAGAGGGAGAGGGAGAGGGAGAGGGAGAGGGAGAGGGGAGAGGGAGAGGGAGAGGGAGAGGGAAGGGAGAGGAGAGGGAGAGGGAGAGGGAGAGGGAGAGGGAGAGGAGAGGGAGAGGGAGAGGGAGAGGGAGAGGGAGAGGGAGAGGGAGAGGGAGAGGGAGAGGGAGAGGGAGAGGGAGAGGGAGAGGGAGAGGGAGAGGGAGAGGGAGAGGGAGAGGGAGAGGGAGAGGGAGAGGGAGAGGGAGAGGGAGAGGGAGAGGGAGAGGGAGAGGGAGAGGGGAGAGGGAGAGGAGAGGAGTGGAGAGGGAGAGGGAGAGGGAGAGGGAGAGGGAGAGGGAGAGGGAGAGGGAGAGGGAGAGGGGAGAGGGAGAGGGAGAGGGAGAGGGAGAGGGAGAGGGAGAGGGAGAGGGAGAGGGAGAGGGAGAGGGAGAGGGAGAGGGAGAGGGAGAGGGAGAGGGAGAGGGAGAGGAGAGGGAGAGGGGAGAGGGAGAGGGAGAGGGAGAGGGAGAGGGAGAGGGAGAGGGAGAGGGATGAGGGAGAGGGAGAGGGAGAGGGGAGAGGGAGAGGGAGAGGGAGAGGGAGAGGGAGAGGGAGAGGGAGAGGGAGAGGGAGAGGGAGAGGGAGAGGGAGAGGGAGAGGGAGAGGAGAGGGAGAGGGAGAGGGAGAGGGAGAGGGAGAGGGAGAGGAGAGGGAGAGGGAGAGGGGAGAGGGAGAGGGAGAGGGAGAGGGAGAGGAGAGGGAGAGGGAGAGGGAGAGGGAGAGGGAGAGGGAGAGGAGAGGGAGAGGGAGAGGGAGAGGGAGAGGGAGAGGGAGAGGGAGAGGGGAGAGGGAGAGGGGAGAGGGGAGAGGGAGAGGGAGAGGGAGAGGGAGAGGGAGAGGAGAGGGAGAGGGAGAGGGAGAGGGAGAGGGAGAGGGAGAGGGAGAGGGAGAGGGAGAGGGAGAGGGAGAGGGAGAAAATATAAACTTATAGCATGTTGCTGGCGGCTGCTAGCAGATAGCTGATGCTGAACCCTGGTTGTACCTAGCGGAACACAGGTTTGGTGCAACATAGGCACACGCTGTTTTGGACACCCGATTCGTCATGATGAGCACATGGTAGAGCATTACCCAAGATAGCTGATGCTGAACCCTGGTAGTACCTATTGGAACTCAGGTTTGGTGCAACATAGACTTTTTTTAATAGGTGAAATTGCGGGCAAAACCCACAAATATAATAATACGTATTATATTAACTGGACATTACACACAAAGTTTATTAACATTAATCTTGTCCTATTATTACCAAGACGTAATTCTATCTCAATCAATTAAGCGAACAATTGTGCCAAAACATTAGTTGGTAGATTGGGCTATCTAAATTGCCCTTCTGTAGTATAATTCGCAACGCTAACCGAGCGTAGGCGAATATGACTAACAGAAACGGTTAAATGTTTCAACGTCGGTCAGGGTTACTACTCTATGAGGCATGAGGTCCCGGGTTCAAATAAGGGCATCTATTTGTGTGCTTATCACAAATACTTTAACTTAAGGTTACTGAGGTTATGGATGTTTTCTATATAGGAATACAAATATTTATGTATAACTATAATTATATATTATTTTGTATCGTCATATAACCAACAAAATTCCCTGCACGAGATGCTAGTGTCTCCTTTAAACACATCATACACTCAAAAACAATGTAAAAGGGTCACAGATCACATTTGCCTCTACTCGGTGAGTCATTGGAACTAATAGTCCGTTTACCAAAGATTGGATATCTCGTCTAATATAATAGACTAAGTGTTTTATTGGTCTTAGATCTGAATCATTTAATTTACGTAAGATAATGCTTGATATATTACATTGAACTCTATGGCTTAGATTATAAGAGCTGATCCCAGCTACCCAGATTAAGTAAATGGGTAGAAGAAATGAAAATAAAGAACTATTAGTATATGAAATACATAACGATGATGATAAAATAAGTATTTATTAATAGATGTTTATATTTAATGTAGTTATACATTATATATTGTAGTTATGAGATGATAATATGATAGTTATCCCTGACCCATTGAACTGAATAACTGGAGACGCCTTTAAGAGCTTACCCCTCTGCCGAAAAACTTGCACAATTGTGCAAAATTTTGTATGGACTGACATGGCTATTTGTATGTTACGTACAAATCATGTAGAAATAGCTATACATTTGACGTCCCCTCCCCGCAAAAATCGGTAGACTGTTTCGTAAGGAAAATGACAGCGATGACATCTCCAGTTACTAAATGCTTTAAGATTTTAGTCAACCCCAGCAGAGCTGTCCTGCAGTCCTTGCAAGTAACTTACCCTTACAAACGCACCTACATTGTGTACAGAAAATCCTCACACGAATTTACATACAACCTGCGTTCGTAATCCAGGAATCGTTTACTGAAATCCAAAGAGAACAAAGGGATGAAATTAAAAGTGTTCGGGCAAAAAGTTTAGAATCAGATAAATTGAAAACGAAATGGTTTCCTATTTGGGGAGAATTTTAGTTTTTACTCGACTGGCAAAGTGGTTTGTACTTAATTTTTTTTATAGTGTAAGTTATATGAATGATGACCAATGACCGTACATTTTCCAGCATTTTTGGTGCAGCAGAGTGGTGTTAACGGAATTGGTACAGATAATTTCAACTGAAATTGTAAATTAAGGTTAATATTAACGTAATTAACGCTCTTTAATCATTAGGGTTGAAATTATTTATATCAATTCCGTTAACACCACTCCGCTGCACCAAAAATGCTAGAAAATGTACGATCACTCATGATGACTCACGTTAGACCGGGCCGTGTCCGGGCCGGAGCTTCCGGCGCATCGTGAGTCGTATCCTTAATATGTAGATTTAGATTTATTTATTTCATATTATATATTCATTAAATTAGATTGTACTTAGTGCATAATTATTTTCCATCGTATTTTCACGGAAACGTACGTACGTGTCTTGCTATATCAGTCAGTCTCGGTACAAAAAGTACTGAGGTTGACTGAAGTAACATGACATGACAAATACGAACGTTTCCGAGAAAATACGATGAAAAACAATTACACACTACATCTGCACGAGCAAAATGCTCAATAACTGTACGGATATGATGGTCGTTCTTGTCTACGTGACAGCGTGATAAAACAATATCCGTCACTGTCTATCCCGAGATGTTAAAAAGTGACAGTTATTTTATCACGTGGATAAAGTCATCCATAATACGCCGGCTGAATGACATAAAGGGTAATTTTTCTACACAAGTTCTAAACGTCATTTCAGTAATCCGAAATTACACTTGAAATTGATTTGAATTTAAGCAGGAAAACTAAAAACCGATATCCCGGACAAAGGGAACGGAAGTTCCGGTCCGGACGGCAATTAATCTAAAATAATTGGCGCTTTTAATCAATCCGGAATCCTGTTCCGGTACTTTTCCGGTGGGTTAATTATGTGCGAGTTTAATACGAAGCTTATTATTGGTCAATTTAAAGATGGTATGGCTACACAAATTACCGCCCAGAAAAAAGCTTTGGTTTTATTACCTACACCAAAATTACAAAGCAACTCACGGTGCGATTCGGGAAATGAATTAGAGATTCACTAGATGTGAAATAGTAAAGATATGTGACGTTCCACGGCAAAAGGTACCTTATGGCGGCTTACGCTATTATTAACGCCGCTCGAATATTCAGCCGGGGCAATGGTGCCTTTTGCCGTGGAAGGTCACATATCTTTACTATTTCATATCTAGTGAATCCCTAATTCATTTCCCGAGTCGCGCCGTCAGTCTCAAAATGCCTAAATGTCAAATTGTTTCCTGCTTAAAATGGCCGAATCTACTGAATGCGTCGATCCTGGAGGCCTACCGCGAACCACGTTCGACGTGTTGCCTCCCTGTCACACTTAGGTATGAATTTACAAGTGCGACAAAGAGGCAACACATCGAACGTGGTTTGCGGTAGGCCCTGATTTCTTCACCCTGTAATTATTCAAGTAATCATCAATCTACAGTAACTATAGGCTTAAAGTGGCTGGAACTGTGCTTAATTAAAACCAGTATTCAGACTGACTGTGAATATTACTGGAAATCTATTTTGATTAGGGTAGACCGAGGCAAATTTGATCAATTTGTCTTTGAACGTGAATTAATGCAATTTTTGTAGTATGTAAATAAATAGAATGATATTTTTTTTACTAGAAGTTAATAAACGTATTAAAATAATACGAGTAGGCATTAAAAGTAACTTAATAAAGAGCAAAAATGATAGCATATTATAAGCAATGGTTTGTAGTTAGAGTTGTGTATAGTTTAACCCATTATATAGGTACGTAATCAATCAATCAATCAATCAAAATCAAAAATATACTTTATTCATGTAGGCCTAGCAACAAGCTCTTATGAATCGTAATTAATCTTAATCTAATTATCAGAGCAATTTATTGATGTTAATATTATTCCATAATAAAATTGGATTATTATACATATCAAATTTAACACTAAGAATTTCACAAAAGGATCGTCAAACATTAAAAAGATTGTATAAAATAATACTAGTCTAGAATTTCTAGAATAAAATCTAAATGTCTAATTTTGTCGATGTCGATGTCGCCTCGGTCGATTCCTCACATATTTTAAATAGACACTCAGTTTTCAGAACTCTGGTTCTTTGAAGAATTCGATCGGTATGCTTAATCTAATCGGGGGCCGATTTTTGAATTTCGATCGCTCGATTTCATCACTCTAATATCGGTGGAAAACGGCAAAATGGTAATTTTTGAAATACGAGCGATCGAAATTTGGAATCTAGTGGTATTGACCACTCGATTTCAATTCTATTAATAGAATTTAAACGCCTAGTAGTGGAGATATTATTTAACGAAATACACGAAATCGAGGGGTCGGAATTCAAAAATCGGCCCCCGGTATTTAAAACTTGTAAAAACAGGAATATTTAAGTGAAAACTGAATTAGTATTAAATAAAACTACTTTCAAATTAAATATGACTGTGTTAAAACAAAATTAAAGCTAACAGTCTAAGGGAAAATAAATTTTAATAGCAACTTTTATTCAATTAAATTCTTTATTAATAAAATTAGATTTTACATATCAGTTCAGGTATAGATATACATAATACTTAAAGGTATTGCTATCTAAGTTATAAAAAGAATACTCCGACCAGAAGGTCTGTCCTCAAAACGCTCGTAACGATTGCATTCCCCCAGTGTTCCGAATCTCCCCAGTCTACCCTAAATGCACTTTTGGATTTTCCTCGATATTCACTTGACAGTTTAATTACTAAATTGCAATAGACAACTGCAACCGGAATGGCACCTTTTAACGGAAATTGCTATTGAGAATGCGTTATTGAGTATCGGTAGTCAAATTTGACTTTTAGGCCAATAGGCTAGATGACTAATTTTCATTTATGGTATCAATCGATCAGGTTTGTTTTTAGGATCAAATGTCTATATGGGACCCATTGCATGAAAGCAATACAAAAGTCAGAAATGATAGTCAAAATCCGACAGTCGTATTTCACTCGCGAAACGCTCCGAACAAAACAATATGTGACCGTGACGTCAAGGTCACAGAGAGTCCATCTTGAAGTATGAGTGGTATGAACAAAACAAGAAAATTGCGATTTTGTCGGTGAAATATTGCGTTTATATATATAGTTTCCATACAATCTTTTTTGGATAAAATGTGAGGAATCGAATCGAAGGATACCCTTATTTTTGTCGTTTTTGGAAGTTGAAAAAAAACTATAATTTTGAAACTTTCAGGTGCTTTTGCAGGTGTATTTTTTTAATATCCACAATATTGTGATAAATTGCTCATTTGCTAACTATTTTAACTAGATATTGTTGTAAAATTCAACATGTGTCATCATCCCTATTGCAGCTAACATTTTGACATTTAGATATTATAATTTATTCAAAAGGTACTTAAATACAAAATACAGTACGTAGCGGCCCCCTTTTTTGAATATCTTTCGTTAAATAATAATAATCACGATTATTTAGCAGTGGCGCTAGTGTGCACGTTGCTGGGCTCACCATAGTTAAATTTCTTTATTTATGTAGGTATGTATACCCTATTTTGTGTCCCACTGCTGGGCAAAGGCCTCCCCTTTCTTCCCCCACTCATCACGGTTTGATGTTTCCGCCAGTCACTACAAAAAGCGTCAAAGTCATCCCGCCCATCTCTTTTTTGGTCTGCCTCTGCCCCGCTTAATCTGCGGGGTCCATTCGGTAGCCAATGCCCACCGATTCGATTCGATTAAATTCGTCTACCCAAATTTATTAAGCTAAGGTTTTCTAAACCTGTCCAAAGTGGCCCTGGAAGATGCCCGGCAAACAGAAACATGGTCGCCCTAAATCTACTTGGCGCCGTTCTGTGCAGCAAGAGCTGGGTGTAGTGGGGATAGAGTGACAGGGTGCTACCTAAGCTGCCCAGGACCGGAGTCAGTGGAAGAAAAATATTCGAGCCCTAAACAGGGGATAACAGGATGGAAAGAAGAGAGAAGAGGGTTTTCTATTTTTACTTTGAAAGGAAAATGTCGCAGTCATACAAAATAATAGTGACAGTCAAAGAAAGTCCATGGAACAACAAAAGCGTGCAGTAGTAGACGGACGCTTGTGAACGAGAACGTTCATTTACTGATAGCATTCAGCCTTTGTCAACGTAGAGCTAGGAAGCTAACTACTAGAACAACTGAGAAATTATTTAAAAAACTAGCGACCCGCCCCGGATTTGCACGGGTAAATCTTAACAAATTATACATTTAAAACTTCCTCAAGAATCACTCTATTGATAGGTGAAAACCGCGTGAAAATACGTTCAGTAGTTTTTGAGTTTATCGCGAACATACGAACAGGCAGACGCAGCTGGAGAATTTGTTAAGTAATTTTACTTAATTTTTTTTTATAGACGGAGAACTTACGTAAAACTACGAGGCTATACGGAAAACTAGTGTTAACCAGGGAAAACGCGTTCTCACTAAAAATGGGGTTTACAGTAATAATAAAACAAAACCTAACTTTAAAAAAAAACATTACTGACATAAAATTAAAAGTCAAACGAACATCGCGTCATTCCTAACTCTACATAGAAGTATCTCGACTCCGATACGATTGTTGGACGCCTCTAAGTTTCGCATTCTATTTGCGTCCGGCAATGTTAGCGCACCCATTTTTACTAACTAGGTAACAGGGACGTCTACGTTGTTCAATATAGTCAAAGAGTTGTTGAAATGTCAGTGTTTTAACAAAAGAAAAGGATACTATTATCTTATTATTACCTGTGGAAACTTGTAATTGGCTCACTGTTTCTATATTAATTGGTTTTAATATTTATTAATAATTAATAAATACTTTCTACGGAAATTGCTCTGAACATGATCGGTTGAGCCATTAATGAGTAGGTATATTCATTTTTATAAACTTAAATTAATATAATATCATATAAGGTGTCGCGGGACAATTTCGACTGCGGTTTAATTTGAACTAATCGAAATATCTTCCATGTTTTACACTCTAAAAAAAATTTGGTTGGCCCAATCAATATCTTGATAGTCGTAATCAAGCATCTTGATTCCATACGAGCCTAACAAGAACTTAGACACATCAGACAAGGTAATTCTGATTGCCATTACTATTGTTATGTAACTGAACCAATTAAGATCTTGTTCAATATTTACATGAAAAATAATTATACTAACTAAGGGCTTGATAATTATTATCATGATACGTAACTGTACCAACTAAAACAAACAAGTTAGTTTAACTAAGAAGTAAATCAATGTTAACATGAAGAATTACTGTATTAACTATTTGACCCAAATAAGTTCAACTAAGAACATGATTACACCGACTTATGCAACTTATCAGCCTGAACTAAGATATTGGTCAATTTGAATCTATTGTTTAATCATTTCAACTAAGATGTAAATCAATGTTAACATGAAGAATTACTGTATTAACTATTTGACCCAAATAAGATCAACTAAGAACATGATTACACCGACTTATGCATTTTATTAGCCTGAACTAAGATATTGTTCAATTTGAATCTTAATTGTTTAATCATTTCAACTATGAAGCTTGTTTAGTACAATACCATTCTTGTTCAATTGTACTATGACTTACTTTGTCTCATTTACTAATACATGCTAATACATTTCTTTCAGATCTCTAGTTTTTATACGCGCCGTGCTGAATAATGCTGATGGTCCTCGTTATTATACTCAAGGCATTAGTCTTAAATACTAAGATATACATTTATTTCAGATCTTTTTGGCGATCGGCCTAGACCGGTTTAGCTTTACAAACACGGGAGGAGGCGTGCTTGTGAAATATGAAGCCATACCGGTCTAGGCCGATCCTCAAAAAAATCTGAAATAAATCTGTAATCTGTATAACCTACTTAGTATTTAAGACAAATGCCTTGAGTATAATACGAGTACGAGGACCAGCATTTATTCAGCACGGCGCGTATAAAAACTAGCACAAAGGAAATTTATCAAATTTAAACGAATAAGTAGTTAATAAAATATAACAACAAAGAAAGGGATAAAACATAATTAAACTAAATCAGGCCCGTAAAGTTTTATGAAAAGGGGTAAATAAATAAAACAAAAAAATATTATAATAAGATGTTATTTATTAATTTAAACATTTTGAAAGTACACTACACTCACAGTGTCACTACGCGAGTTTGATTCGGATTTCACTGGTTATTTTTAGACAAACAAATCACAGGATTCCACACATTTGACAGTTTAAAACCCGATCTTCACGATTGAAATTTTTATATTTGTGAATTTCAATGGCTTCTCTTACCAATCTTGGTATATAGTGGTGTCGAAATGACCTTGGGACTATGCAACTCGATCCAGTGATTATTGTACCCGATTGTTCTTGACCGCAGCGATGTGTTCTTTAATTCTGCAGGCAATAGTGCGTTTGGTCTGCCCAATGTGCGAACTACCACAACTGCACTCAACTTTGTACACACCAGGTTTTTCCAGAGGAATAAGTAATTGAATGAGCTTAACGCAACTGCATGCTACTGAGACTCGACTGCTCGCTCGCACGGTGGCACACGCCGCGAGAGGGGCGCGGGCGGGGCGGAGAGCGGGTGTACAGGCGCTCCCCCCGCTTATCTCTTGATTGATCGGATTAACCGATTATTTAATTTAATTATTAAGAAAATCGATTTAACAAATAATTCTTAGTAGAATGGAATATTAGTTTCGTAATTAATACAATAATTTGATCATAATGGGATTGAATGTTTTATCTTCGTTGTTCTAAATATTGTATGTTTAGTTGATTGAACTACCAAATCTTATGTAAATCAACAAAGACAAAATAATCAAATAAACTATTAAAATGTTCATAACTATTAACATATTTATCTGTTTTAATTAATTTGTTAAGGATTGAATTAACCTACGTTACATAATTATGCCAACAAGTTAATAATAGATGCAAAGTATACAATTGTTGGATTAATAACATACCTACTTTATTAGTTCAATCACAGATACACTTATTGTTTTAAGTAATCAGCTTTCTTTGATTTATATAAGATCGTTATTGTTGTAATTAACTTAACGTCAACTAAGAGAAAACTGCTCTTAGTTGGTCTTCATTTTTTAGAGTGTACATTATTAACTAGAGACACAAACAACACACACAACACATCTTTCTTGCTATCTGGACATATACGACACTCTAGTTAATAATGTAAAACATGGAAGATATTTCGATTAGTTGAAATTAACCCGCAGTCGAAATTGTCCCGCGGCATCTTACTAAAGAAAAAGTTAAGTTTCGCTCATTGCTTGAATCTAGATGCGCTACAAATTCAAATAAGTAAGAGGAATTATTTTATGTACGCACTTTAAATGTGACGTTCCACTGGTAAAGGTACCTTATGGCGGTTGGCGCTTAGGCTTTTATTAAAGACGCTCCAATACTAATGCGGCGCTACGCGACGTAAGCGCCAACCGCCATAAGGTATCTTTACCCGTGGAACGTCACAAATATGGATCCAGGAGAAAACCCAATAACAATGGTCATCATATAAATGTGGAAAGCTGCAAACTCTTGCAACCCTCCCCCATATAAATAAGATCATATTGGAATCACGTTCACATTTACGCTCTCAATAAAATCTCAAGTTCATAAAGCAATCGTTGATGACATCTGGCGCGATATTGCATCGCAAGTAGCCCCTTATGATCTGACTGGTTACAGATATATATGATAATAGACACCGCATGTATCGACACAATGCGAATTTCAATTCTTTTGGGGTGAGCGTTCCGACTAAACGTCTAGCGACCAACACCAAGGAGGAATTTTGGCCGAAGGGTGTCAATTAAGTTTCGGCGGTTCTGCGGCCGGCTCCCTGACACAGCGGGGTTGTGAAGTGCATCGCAGCTATACCATGATTGTGTTTTGGGTTTTAACTGTTTTAAAATATATTGTATAATGTGTATTACGCGTATACGTATAACGCGTCTGGCCAACTCTATTGGATCAGCTGCAGAAGAGTCTTTAAAACCAAGTTCGGCCTGGCCAGCCACATTCGGGCCCATAACAGGCGTAATCCGTAATTGCTGAGGTCGCCGTCATCGAAATCGATGAGGAGGACTATATAATATATATAATGTGTATGCTAGTTTTAAGGTATTTATATAAATCTATGGGCCAAAACTAGTTGCCTGAAAACAAGGATTTTCATTTTAATTTTTCATAACAAAGCTTACCATATAAAGCAACATGTTTGTCACCGTTAGGTTATTTTACAAGGTACCTAATAAGTAAAATGTTTGATCTCACTAATTCTTGTGTATTTTATTTTGTTTCCACTTTATGAGCACCATACGATACGACTAGCGATAGAGATACGACTTGAAATATCATGCAATGTGTTTATCCTTCTCGCGTCAAATGATGGTCTCTATGACAGCTCCTTCAAGTCTCATTTGGTGGGGCTTAATTAAAAAAATATATTCTTACCGTACCTCTATTGCTCATGTTACATTTCTAAATAAATTAATTTGCTTAAGTTCCAAAAAATGTCTAGCGCAGTAAAACAACATTTTACGTGACAGGCTGACAGCTACTCTATATCAAAATGAACAGTCATTGCGACTATTGCAGTATTTTTCAAACTCAATGGGTAGGTACGCTCTGCCGTGTCACGCCTAACTCCGTTAACTCGAGTTACATGAGTTACGGATAACCAGTCTAAATCGTCTTAAAAACCATTAAAGATATATGTTCTAAAAGACAATTTTGAAAATCTACATTATTTACTGAGAAAAGCATATGACTAACTCATGTAACTTCATTTTTTTGCCGATGGCGTCAGGCACAACTCAGTTAACTTGAGTTGCATGACTGACACAACCAAAATATCACCAACGTTTCTTAAGTTGCCGGAGTTAGGCATGACTGGCCGAGCGCTTGGTTTATACGACAACGATATTGGTCAAGTAATACGTGTCACGTTTGATCACGCGTATGTCATGTAACTTGACTTACATGACTTCGTGTGACCACTATAGTATGGAAGAGTTGATCATGCGGAACCATTTAATTCGAATAAAATGAAAACTATTCAATTATGCGAAAAAAAAATTAAAGGGCCTATTCTGGGACCATATTTCCTACATGTAGAATAAAAAAATAAAAAAATTACGATGAACCGTCAACGATAACAGCATTTGAATCTTTAAAACTTTAAACGTAATTATCTCGAAACTCAACTTTTAAAGTTACATGAGATGCGCGTGACACGGCAGCGCTGTCAGGTGTCATTTCAATACAATCTTGCGAGATTTGGCGTTTTTAGGTTATAAATTACATAAAGATGATACCTGTCTCCCTACCCATCGAGTTAGAAAAATACTATTCTTGACACGACAGCTATAATTGTTTTGACACATTAAAGTATTTGAGTGATCTACATATATATGTCTGCGCCTCTTATCCGCTTCGCATGCAGACGAAGTTTGCATTCGTAAGGGTACGATATCGGAACTAACTTTATACTCGTACGTATAATACGAGAATTATGCAGGTGTCGAAGTTTACCTCAAAACTTATATAGACAGAGCAAATTCTGAATCTATCGTATGTTTCGAGGATGCACTAAGTTATTAGCACAGGCAAACCTTAGAAAGGTTTTGCATATTAAACCTAGTATCTAAAATTGTTTTTAAAATATAATATTATTTTTGAAAGATATATTTTTAGTAACATATACCTACTTTCCCTAATTTTTTTACCATTTGTTTGGCACGAGAAATATAATTATTATATGTTATACTAAGCTGTGGACGGACGAACAGATGGAAGGAAGAATACTTTTAAACTTAGTTAGTTTCTTAGTTACTTATAGAAGTATATATTCTTTTTTTTAAAAGAAACCCTAAAACCGTTATTAATTACGAATTAAACAATAAATTAATTAAACGCTTCAGTACGGAATGAGTAATTCTAAGCAAATATGACGTCATCAATTATACACTTTTAAAACTATGAGTTATTTTCATTAAACAACGGTGTTAATACGAAATGAAAGTTATTCATTTACTTTTATATGAAAGTTATGCCCCTTTAGAATTGAGGAGTAGTAAGCCGGCGAATGCTTATTAATAGTTTTAAAACCGCAGTTTTTATGACTGGTAGCTTTATGAGAGTCAACGACATCAAACGTATGGACTAGGTACATTTTTATTTAATCTTTTTTGCACAATACATGAAGGTACAAATGGCGGACTAAATGCCTTAAAGCATTCTCTACCAGTCAACCGATGGGTCAAACCAGAAAGATTTCATTCGAATAGGTAAACACTTCACGAAAGCGTACCTAAATATTCATGAAAATATCCGTTTTCATCTGATTTCAGCAAAGAATTTAGTTTTGGAGCTAGGTAATTATTATGGGACATCTTACACAGATCAACCTAGCCCCAAACTAAGTAAAGCTTGTATTATGGGGCGGCGATATACAGACTTATATAGATAAATACATACTTATATACACAGAAACCACCCATGACTCAGGAACAAATATTTGTGTTCCTCACACAAATTAATGCCCTTACCGGGATTCGAACCCAGGACCATCGGCTTCACAGGAAGCTAGGGTCACTCACTACCCACTAGGCCAGACCGGTCGTCAGAGCTAATTATCGATTAGTGTCGCATACCGCCACGGCTATCCTCTGAAATTATGTCTTTAGTATATGTCAAATATTACGACTAGATAGATAGATAGATAGATAGACTCTTTATTGGCACACCTCAGTAAAAAGATACAAAAGAAAAGAATAATTGATTAAATGTAGAGACAGACAACAGGCGGACTTATCGCTAACGAGCGATCTCTTCCAGACAACCAGACGCAACAAGATACGGTATGGATTAGATATGTCAGTGTCAAAAGTGACGTTTTTGTTTGAAGAAACGTCACTTTTGACACTGACACATCTAATCCATATCGTATCTAGTCGTAATATTTGACGTATCTTAAAGTTCGAATCGGGCCGACAATCATCACCATTCCATATTACAAAACAACAGTCCATATGTTTCGTTCATCAATGGCAGGATAGTTACAGCAGTATATTAACAGCTACTGGTCTAATTTGTCATTTCTGTTGACAGTTATATTACGCGGTCTGATCTTCTTAACTGGGTTAGAATAATGTTAAGGATGACTCACGCTAGAGCGGGCCGGGGCCGGGCCGGAGCTTCCGGCGCTTTGTTTACTATGGAAAGCACCACGTGATCACCGATTAACCGGATGTCTGACGCCTCGGCCCTGGCACGGCCCGGTCTAGCATGAGTCAACCTTTATACCCAAAGGTAGAGTGCTTACTCCATAGATCAGTTTTCTTGCTTATTAGTCTTAAATTAATTTTGTATCAAGTAGAAACTTCTGTAAACGATGCTATTAAATTACACAAACGGGTCTACCGCGATATAATTTCATTGTTTTTACCTTTAATTCCTACGTTAAATATGTGTACAAAACGCGAGAGCTTAAAGTGTTACGATGCTATTAAGCTTAGAAACAAATTAAAAGTGGAAAAATTCACTGTCTTGGGTGGGACTTGAACCCACGACCACTAGCCCAGTGTTCTGCCATTTGAGCTAACAAGAACCTTAACGAAAAAACGATGGAATATAATTATGCACTACATCGGTACCTAAATATGTGTATAGCTTTGTAATAGCGCTCGACGGCTAATCCTATTGTTAAGTAAAACCGCACGTGCTACTTACCTGCAAAAAAGGGTCTTAATTATTCTATTTGGCACCTGAGCGCGGGCTAGTCCAACGCTCAAAAAACCAGTGTAGGTGCGCTCTCCGATAACGCGCCTTTGTTACGCATCTCGATGACACATTTCAGACTGGTTCTGTAGCGTTCGACTCGCCGGCACTCAGTAACCGAAGTACGTATTTTTTATGCAGGTGGTTGTGGCACGTGGCACGAGCGGTTTTACTTAACAATACACAATAGGATTAGCCGTCGAGCTCTATTTGAAAGCTACACACTATACTATCAATGATGGTGTTGATACATTCATGCAACATTACGTCAATACATTGACCTACTTATAACGATAATTAAACACGTCGGCATTGAAGCCATATTCCCACTGTTTACCAAATGTGGTAGCAATAATCGTCAGTCAGCTGTAATACTCGTAAACAAAACATGATATCGCTTGAAATCAGTACCCCTAGCGTAAGGTCCTCAGCACACGGAGCGTAACGGCCCGATTCGAACTTTAAGATACGTCAGTTAATAGATCTAGAAATGATATGGATGAGATATGTCAGTGTCAAATGTGACGTTTCTTCAAACAAAAACGTCACTTTTGACACTGACACATTCTAATCCATATCGTTTCTAGATCTATTAATTGACGTATCTTAATGTTCGAATAGGGCAGTAAATGTAAGAGACGTGTAAGCGTATGGTAAAAAAGTTACGAGTACGAGACGCGTAGAGTTCCGGGTACTAAGCGTTGCGTAAGCGTAATCGTTCTGTTTGCCCTTAACATTACGCTTACGCCTGTCGTAATTACGACAGAAATCTCATACGCTACGCTACGACTACCTTCGCTTCGTGTCGGACTTGTTTGAACTTGTTTCTCTCGTTCTACGCGCGTCGCGTATTAAAAAGAAGAAGAAGAAGAAGAAGAAATACATTTATGTCAACGTCACAACATAGTACATGAAAAAAAAAGAAAAGTATGCAGACATAAAAGAGATTAGGACGCTAAAATAGGATCCCCACTCAGCATGATGCCGCTACGCGTATTACGATACACTTACGCGTCTCTTACGTTAGGACGCCGTGTGCTGAGGGCCTAAATGTCATAAGTCATAACAAGTTAAAAAGCTCTTCTGGACTGAAAACTAAACACAATATGGGTCTCATATGACTCAGATTAACCTACTTGGCTTAGATTGCGAAAAAGAATTAAGATTTATTGTTATTTCGTAGTATTAAGTCATACTTCTTTAAGAAGCTCCTTAATTAAACTGTTTGTTTATAATAATTATCCGCGTATTTTTTCTAAGAATTATTTCCCACCAAGCTGATCCAGCCTGGAGAGGCCTATGTCCAGCAGTGGACGTCCTCTGGCTGATATGATGATGATGATGATCCAGCCAACCTTGCTGGTAGTGTTTTTGATGGTGGGTTCCTTCTACATCGAGTAGTTTAGCAATCCAAAAAAAAAATTCTCCTAAGGCTCAAGTGATCTCAGTGAAAGAAATCGTGAAAGTTTAAATCAGTATCATGTCCTATATCTAATGTATTATTAAAACACGATCCGTACATTCAGAAGTCGCCATCGTGAGAATAGATCTGCAAATATGCTCTGCATAAGTTACACGGCACTTGAAATGAGTGCATATATCTGTGATAACTCACTGTCTGTCTGTTGCGTCTTGGGTGGTGCGGAGATAACTGTTCAAACGTCGTGAGAATTTTCAATATAGTTGTATGTGACGTTTCACGGGCAAAGGTACCTTGTGGCGGCTGGCGCTTACGTCGCATAGCATCGCAATAGTATTGAAGCGGCGCAAATAGCGTAAGCGCCAACCGCCATAAGGTACCTTTACCCGTGGGACGTCACATATTCTCTCTGATAGCCGATTAAGTGTAACACTCTTGCGGTAGATGTCGCTTATTAGGTACTCGAACCAAAGAAGGCCCCGTTCGTAAGCTTGCTAACTTCCAAAATCGTATATTTTTATAACTGTAAATGGGTTAAAATTTTGCGTCAATGTCCGCTAGTACCAAGGACAAAATTGCTAGTTCATGTTAAACATAAGAATAATAAAAAATATCGATGGCCCTTCTTTGGTGCAGGTACCTTACTGTATCACGTGCATTATCAAAGCAAATGGTAGGTAGATACGTTGCTTCGAGCAAGCAAGTTGCTTTTGCCTATAATAGAGAAAATTACTGCAATGTTCTGCCGCCAGAGTGCAGCACTAATTTGTTTAGTAAACCTTAGAGTAAGTTATACTAGGCCTTAAACAGTTTTTTGTCTAGTTTTTACTATGACATTGATGCATAATGGCGGTTTGTTTACAGGCTGTGGCCTACCGCGAAATGCGATAATTTCATTATCTGCCTCTATATCGATCGAATGAGCAAGAGTGATAGAGAGGCAGAAAGCGAACTTTCGGCGTGTTTTGCGTAATATTCCCTATTGAGTATGAATACTCTGGTATGATTCTTGTCTTCATTACTTAAGTCCATTTGTATTTGTATTAAGTACACCTGTTGGCAAACCTTATTAAAAAATAATAAAAAACTTTGGTACAGTAAGCAACAAGAATACCTGAGCCTCATGCCACAAAACTATACAGTCATCGAAATATGAACAAGAACTTTGCCAAATGACCAAGATAAAACAGGTGAGAAGCAAGCAAACCCACAGGCATAAGTTATACCACACAAGACATATCGCCCCACTGAACCAGAGCTGCCGTGTATTCGCAATTCCCTTTGCAAAGATACCTTAAGCCATTTAATCAAACGCTCAGACCAGAGTTGACATGTTTTTTTATGAACGGTAGCAAACGAGCAGACGAATCGCCTGATGGTAAGCAATTACCGACGCCCATGGACACCTGTAACACCAGAGGGGTTGGAAGTGTGTTCCCGGCTTTTAAGACGGGAGTTCGCTCTTTTCTTGAAGGTCGTATCGATTCGGAAATACCTACTTCTGGCGACAGTTCATTTATTTACCGTAATAGTCAGGTACAGAAGAACTCAACAGGAACAATGAATAACTGAAGATAGGTTATAGGCGTTATTAAATTGCACAACGGGACTTAATCGCGTTTTTAAGTTTTAAGATTTACCTCCGACGTTTCGAGGACGGCGTTGTCCCCGTGGTCTCGGAGAAGAAGGTGGTCGGAGGTAAATCTTAAAACTTAAAAACGCGATTAAGTCCCGTTGTGCAATTTAATAATGTTTAAAAATCGTGAAATTTTAAATCAGGTTATAGGTGTTCCAAAATGAAGCGCTTATCTTGTGACAAATTGTACTAGTTGCCTTTAGTCGCACCTGGGCAAGCGAGATGTGTGCACGTGCTAAAAAGCTCCCGCTCACCGATACATAAAGACAAGTCATCTTTAACAACGAGTAGGTATGACAAAGATGAATGGTATGCGAAAATTATTAAAAAATAACAGATTTCTTCGTAGGTATAGACATAAATATGGAAGTATTTTTTGCCCTATTAATCTACCTATAGTTATATAATATCATTGAACATCAAGCAAAACGAGAGGTAGGTATGTTGCCTAATTTGCTCTATAACTTCTAAACTATTTATTTTAAAAATTATAAAAAAAAATACTTGATACTCTTAAAATTTGCTATTTCATTTAATCGTGTTATATACGATATACGATATAGTTTGCAAAACTTTGTGTATTAATTTTCTAATCAACACCCAAAAGTGGCCCGTAATGTTTAAATCATTTGTTTACGTTACATGTCCGTTTCGGGGTCACAGACTTTAGAACAGTAGTTTCGGAGCAAATAGGCTGTGACAGACGGTCAGACAGACAGACGCACGAGTGATCCTATAAGAGTTCCGTTTTTTTTCCTTTTGAGGTAAGGTAAACGTACTGGTGCTCGACGCGGTCCCACTACATGTCATCTTGAAACTTAAGTCATTGTCAATAGAGGTGACAGCAAGGTGTTATCTATTGGGCATTAGCATGTCGAGCACTATTAGTACCTTACGGAACCCTCAAAAATCGACAACATAATAAAAATTGGCTCATCTACGCATGGTAGCGATGGGAACAAGTTAGCTGCCGCCGGTTTGCGCAGCAATTTGCCACCTGAGAATATGCAGGAACCACATTTGTTGAATTTTGACGCTCTACTTCTTGTATAAATACCTGTTCTATCTAGTGTTTTGTTATGAAAGTGTTTGTGTTTTTTCGTAGGTTTATTTGTATAACTTATTATTCAAAATATGGATCAGTAGAGTTACAAACAAACATGGTTAAATAATATTAATTTATTTTTTATTTAAACTTTATTGCAGATAAAATTATAAGTACATATGGCAGACTTAATGCCATAAGGCCTTCAAACTGTCTATCTCTCTTAAAAGTATAGGTATCTCAAACTGGCCACATTGTTTATTTAGCTTTAATATGACAACACTAAAAACAACTATCTTTCCATAACAATGTTGAATTGACCATGTACTTAAAATTTACTTGAAGCTAATATAAGTTTCGCGTGTTTTAAAACCTGTCTTTTCTTATACAAAGATCAATCAACAAATCTTGTGAATCATTGTAAAATATAGGCCAAGTTTCATACAAAACTGCAGAATTGCATAACCGACTTCCACGTGGCGCCTAAGTCCAGAACTAATTTTGTTTGATTCTTGGCTCCCGGCCAATCGGGTCCCTAAATATGTGATGTCGCCGGTGCACCGTATTGGGGACAGTTAGGGGACGTATTTTTAGAACTGTTTGGATACAAACACGTTGAGTTTTGGTATAGTTAATTGGTTTTTATGGTTATTTGTGGTTGAGGTGTTAACTTTATAGGTAATTTCAGTGGTAACTGAGTGTTTTTATATTTGCATTAGACTATAAGTGGAGGTTTATATGCACAGAATTGAGTCGTATATACAATATAACAATATGATACTATAAGGGGACTTGCAGGACTTTCAACACTGACTTGCCTTCATTGGCCGTCTAGAGGGGAATCGTTAGAGCTAGGTACTTTATTTCTGCTACATATCAACGATATGCTAGTCCCAGATACTTTTGGCTATGCCGACGATAGCACTGTCGTGGACAGATATCTCTCCAATGCTCGGGCCAAAAAAGAGGAGGTACAATCTTGTCGACGAGCTATGGTAGACCGTCTGAATTTGGCACTTAAGGCAGTGTCCGATTGGGGTGACGCAAACCTGGTCAAATTCAACGCTACCAAAACGCAGGCGTGTCTGTTCTCTGCCAAACGGAGTCCATTCGGCCTGACTCCGACTTTCCGGGATGTATCCGTACCGATATCCAACCATCTTCAGCTACTTGGCACGAGTATCTCGTCTAACCTGAACTTTGGGGCGTATATTGAATCTCTGGCCAAATCTGCAGCTAGACGATTAGGCGTCCTCGCTAAGGTCAAGCGGTTCTTCACACCAGGGCAGCTCCTTCAGCTTTACGTAGCTCAAGTCCGGTCGTGTATGGAGTATTGCAGCCACCTTTGGGATGGATCCGCCAAGTATCAGCTAGCCGCCTTAGATTCCATAGACAAACGCGCTAGGAAGCTTATTCGAGATGCGGGATTGGTAGAGGCTAGACTGCAGAGCCTTGAACACCGTAGAAAGGTAGCTTGTTTATCGGTATTCTACAGGATACATTTCGGGGAGTGTGCGATGGGATTACATAATCTAATCGCCCCATCTCCGTTCTGCCACCGTGGGACTAGACGCGGACTTGCGTTTCACCCTTACGCCGTTACTCTGCCACTGATTAGAACTAAGCGCTATGCATCCAGCTTTATCATGCGAACGGCTAAGGAGTGGAATTCACTTCCTGCAAATCTATTCCCAGTCCACTATAACTTGGATCTCTTTAAATCGAGAGTGAATAGACATCTCTTAGGTAAACATGTTCCATCCTAGACTGCATCGGCACTTACCATCAGGTGAGATTGTGGTCAAATGTTTACCTTTTTCCAATAAAAAAAAAAAAAAAGGTATATGCTCCAGGGGTGGAAATGAAACATGCATAAGACGCGAGTTGGCACAATGGCTGCTATCAGCCACTGGGTAGAAAGCGGCGTACACCTCTCGACACCCCTGAGCCGCTCACACCGGTATTGCTCCTGGTCGTCTTCACGACGGCAGTTTCAGGGGTCCATCTAGTGGGCGGCAAGTCACCGCCTGCCTCGATAACTATGTAGTGAAAACAATACATTATTATGGCAGGTGCCCGGACGTCATTGCAATAATCCAGTCTCATTGTAAAAATTTACAATTTAGGTTAAGCAAATAGTTCACAACAAGGAATATTATTAACTATTGTAGTCAGCAAGTGATTGTGTTTATATGTGTCGTAGATTTCTTCTGAAAATTATCATTTCAAAGGTATGTGAAGTCTCCAATACGCATTGGGCTAGCGTGGGGACTATAGCCCAAGCTCTCTCGTGCATGAGAGGAGGCCTGTGCCCAGCAGTGGGACGTATATAGGCTGAATTATTATTATGTATAAAAAAAAGACTCTTATTCCTTCGAAATAAGTAACTAAGTAACTGCTTATATATTTATGATCTCGGTATCAACACGTGTAACACCAGAAGAACGTATTCCGGCCTACGGGGAAAGGATAAAATGTAATGTAAGGCGCTTTGGGATGATCAATTATGTTTACAATAAAAATGTTTTTTTAAGAAAACGATTTTAACGGGATCCAATCGGTTTCTTTACGTTTTCCGTAACCGAAAATCAACATAAATGTATCATAAATACTGAAAAGAACATATCGATATCACAAAAAATGGAAGAATTGCAAACAAAACTGTTTTATAATAAAAATGGAATTTTCTGAGGTGATTTTTTGGGCTTAAGCCCTCTATCTATTAATCAAAAGGTGTTGTTTCTTTTAGCGAGTATGCAGTGGTTTGCTACTGTTCTGTCTTAAGTGAACTGGAACAAGCCCGTTAAAAAAGCAATTTTATCCCCTGTTTATACGGTTCAAATTCACGTAACAGCTTTGTTTTGTTATCCCCGAGAAATGTTACCTGACTGACCGCCCACAGGCGGCCGATCGTCCTACATTACCCAAATCTCCAAATGAGCTGTTGAATGAATTTGAACCATAAAAATGGAATGGTAAAATTACTTTTTAAATGGGTTTGTTCCTGTGCACTCATGACGGAAGAGTAGCAAACCGCTGCATTAAAGTAACACTGCCCGATTCGAACTTTAAGATACGTCAATAGATATTTATGTCACATCTAATCCATATCGGTGCTAGATCTATTAATTGTGACGTATCTTAAAGTTCGAATCGGGCCGACAATACTTTTTAATAGGTTTATGGTAAACCCATAACCTAAGCCCAAATCTCCTCATAAAATTCCAATTGTCAATTTCAACACTCCATCAAACTTTGCAAGCATTGTTCCTATAAATGCTTTACCTATTTACAGTGGTCTATACAACTTGTTGATGCATAGACGACATAAAGCCCTCGCTTTACTCTTGATTCAACAACATACGCTTGATTTATCGTTTTCTTTCATCTAGTCGCCTTTAGCGTTTCGTGTTGTTGTTGATGCCAAAACAGTTGAACTTTTAGCTACCTACAGTCAAAATAGGTAGATTTATATTAGAACTAGCCTTTGCTCGAGACTTCGTCTGCGTGGAATTAGTAATTCTTGTCTTATTTATACAAACTTCCACCCTTTTCATCCCCTAAAGAAATGAATTCGGGGTTAAAAACTATTCTATATTCTCCCCACAACTCAAACTAAATCCATACCAAATTTCATCTAGATCGGTTCAGCGGTTATTGATGCCCAATACAAGTTTCTACCCCCATTTTCATCCTCTTTAGGGATGATTTCTGGGATAAAACTATCCTATGTAAGTACCCCCAGCACTCAAAATATCTCTTAACCAAATTTCAACTAAATCGGTTCAGCGATTTAAGCGTGAAGAGGTAACAGGCAGACAAACTTTCGCATTTATAATATTAAAGTATGGATATCTATGTATTTATAACACGATGGTGGCAAACTGTATTTTAATTGTTTGATGACATTAAATTTATAAGTAGGTAGTTTTCTCTAAAACCAAACACTGATAAAAAAAATTAAGGTCAAGGCTGTTTCTGGGGCATTCCAGAAAAGTGTTTGGTAAGAATTTAATTTCTGTACCATTTCGTACCTTGTCACAGTGACAATCAATATGAAAGTCGCTAGGGTCCTCATACTATTGTCACTGCGACAAGGTACGAAATCGTATAGACCGACCGCTTAAATGAGTCCTCGCCTGCGCGGTACGGGGGCGACGGGGAAGGACGACTAAGGGTGGCGGGGAAGGTGCGGGCGGCAGGCGTACGGCGCTCGCACTTTCCCCGCCACCCTTAGTCGTCCTACCCCGTCGCCCCCGTACCGCGCAGGCGAGGACTCATTTAAGCGGTCGGTCTATAGAAAATTAAGTTCCTCTATTAGTACGCGAAAATCGTAGCCAATGACCGCTTTAAGCTTGCAATTCCTTTAGCACCAAAATAATCAGACGTACCTATTTGGAATCTCCGAAAATATATTTTTATCCTGGTAAGGAGGCGTTTAGGTAAGTAGCGGTTGGCTGGCCGCCAGCGACCAATATAGACGCGACATGTGCTAAGACGGGTTTAGGTATGTTACTGTCAAAGTGTCAGGGGCTTCTAGCTTGGATGTCGTTTTAAATCATTCGAATTTAGACTAAGTTACCTGCGCCATAGAAAGCCCGGTTTTTAAGCTTGTCTACATTCAAGATTACATACTTTTATAAGTGTGAATGGGTTAAAATTTTGCGTCCATGTTCGCTAGTACCATAGACAAAATTGCAAGTTCATATTAAACATAAGAATAATAAAAATAACGATGGGCCTTCTTTGGCGCAGGTTCTTTACTTACTGCTGCAGTAATGCGGCTGATTGCGTTGTTGCCAAAACGTCGAAAAGGTCACTTTATCGATACATTTAATGTAATATTTAACGTTTCGCAGTAACGCAGTAGGTAGGTAGTATTACAGTAGCAGTACATACTACCGACTGCATTACTGCCCCAAAGGGTCTAGCAGGCTAAGCGAACAAGAAGTGCCCCCAACGACGGATTTGGTCATTCTTTCAGGTGGTGTACTGGCAGGTCCTAAGAACTCTCTATGTTTAATATCAGTCCTCGATCTTCTTTTGTTTTCGAGTTATTCATGATAATGTAAAATCATCAGTGTATCATTGAAAGTGTCATATTTTGTATTGTGTATTTTTTATGTTTAGAGCCGTTTCCGAGATCCTTGTTCGATAATGTTTTTTTTTTTGACATGACGCACGAAGATTTATGCAAATATTTTTATATGTGTATATAGTGGGTATTAGTGGCTACTCATGCATATTTTTTTTGTACGTGTACCTCCGCGAATAGTATAAAAAATAATGAGAAGAAAAATAAAATGTTTTTTTTATAATGAAGTATAAGGACATGATGCAGGTTAAACATATTCATTTTGTAGTCTATTTTATTGTTGTCAAATATAATTTTGTTTGGTTAATCTAACTTCGACGGTTTACAAAATATGACACTTTCAATGATACACTGATGGTTTTACATTATCCTGAATAACTCTAAAACAAAAGAAGATCGAGGACTGATATTAAGCATAGAGAGTTCTTAGGACCTGCCAGTACACCACCTGAAAGAATGACCAAATCCGTCGTTGGGGGCACTTCTTGTTCGCTTAGCCTGCTAGACCCTTTGCATCAGCATTACTGCAGCAGCATTGCAGTGCAACGTTACAGCCAATTGCAGCGGAACGTGTTAAGGTGGGATTCAACCAATGTGGGGCGCTGTGCGGCACAAGTATTTTTGGACTGAATATGCATGTGCCCCACACTGGTGAAATCCCGCCTTTAATTAGATAAACTGTGACCACGATGGCATTCGGTAAAATAATTTTCGGCAATTATTTAGAGAATTAGTTGGTCTATTCATAACTCCAACGAAAACTTTAGCACCTGCCAACTACATACGTCACAGCGCAGTTCGTCCACCCTTAGAAAATAGATCGCAGTTGACAAATTGCCGCAAATTAGCTACGGGCGGCCTGTGAACCTGCGACTCCGAGATAACATTCCACGTGTTCTAGCATAACAAGCATACCTATTAGTATACCTAGATTTAGAAATAGAAATAGAAAAATATTTATTTGGACGAAAACATTAAACATTAAAACAACAAAGTATTTAATCACAAGTACACCAAATAGGATGCCGCTCAGCATAAGCCGTGTCTGTTAAGGAGCCCACAGATTACCAGTTCGCCGGACGATATCAGCCTGCCAGTTGTTCGGAACTGTCGCCTTTTGCGATTAATTGAGAGGCTGATATGGTCCGGCGAACTGTGGTAATCTGTGGGCTTTAGAAACGGCACTGATTTTCAGGGCACCTAAAATAAAATATTAAACCAAAGAGAAACTGAATAGAATAGAAATGGAACAGAACATGCATATAAGGATGTGTATAATTTAACGCCAAAAGGCCAATAGATGATAACAGTTTTCTGTAGGTATTGTAGTGGTCAAAAGCTAGAAAAGGTTGAAAAGTACAAGTACTTACTTAAAGTGTTACGTTAATGAGCATAGCAGCCTTGGCCTTGAGATACGATGTAAAATAGAGCAAGCACGCTGTGTATTTTCTAAACTCCAAGAAATATTGTGTAACAGGAAAATTAACATCAAAAGTCGTATTCGGCTTGCGCATTGCTAAATTTTCTCTATTCTTCTGTACCCCTAGTGTACATTTTCTCTATTCTTCTGTACCCCTAGTGTACATTTTCTCTATTCTTCTGTACCCCTAGTGTACATTTTCTCTATTCTTCTGTACCCCTAGTGTACATTTTCTCTATTCTTCTGTACCCCTAGTGTACATTTTCTCTATTCTTCTGTACCCCTAGTGTAAGTTTTCTCTATTCTTCTGTACCCCTAGTGTAAGTTTTCTCTATTCTTCTGTACCCCTAGTGTAAGTTTTCTCTATTCTTCTGTACCCCTAGTGTACATTTTGTCTATTCTTCTGTACCCCTAGTGTACATTTCATTTGATAGCGTGACGTGTTTTTGCGTTAAGTGTCATTTTTTGTATGAGATGAGTTTCCAAATCGTCCCGCTTGGCGCGCTGTTCAAAATCCCATACAAAAATATACATAACGCTCGTCACGTTATCGAATGAAATTTACTCTAGGGGTTCAAAGCTATAACCGCGAAAATCGAAGTTCGCTAATTGCGGGGATTTTTCTCTGTCACTCTAATTACGCCTTCATTGGAGTAAAAGAGAAAGATCCCCGCAATTTACGAATTTCGGTTTTCGCGGTAGCCCCTCTGTATAGGGTGGAAGCGTAGACACTCACTAAAGCCATGACCAAGAAGGTAGGAGGGTCAAACACGAAACTGTGTTCACGTCTTTCCTGTAGACGTACCCAAAAGTTAAGGGCTATAAAGTTTAATTTCCTTATTAATCCTTATCCACATGAAAAGGTACTTTTATTTGGATAAGTATGATAAAATCATTACCCATGCCCATAATCATGCCCACAAGCTGTTAACCATTGTCCACAGGAGAGACAACTAGTGTGTTCGTTAGAACTGCACCTGTACAGTTTTCTCTCCTATGGACATAGTTTTGTGTTTGTCACGCCCCTGGGCATTTGAGATGTGGGTGTATCGACAAATGCTGCGTATTTCATGAAGAGACCGAGTTATAATAAACCCCCCCCCCCCCCCCCCCCAGCTAATTATCAACCAAATAGCTACCAATCATCATTCATTTCGTCATTGGTAAACACACATTGAACTTTCGGTTGGCTATTTCAGACGGAGATATAGAAAGTGTCGCGCGCGACCTGGTTCCTCTGGCCGGGGGCCAAATTGAACGGATCTGCACTCATATGTGATGTCAATAACAGACGAAAAAGCGGGCAAGTGCGAGTTGGAGTCACGCTTTGAGGGTTCTGATAGTAGTTCTTTGGTGTAGAGATAGATTGAGGCCCGAGAAAGGACGTAGGATAGTTTTTACAACATTTTTGTACATAGGATCTTCTTTATTTTTGATTTTTATTGTAGCAGCAATAAAAATACACTTTTTGTTAATATGTAAATTATTCTGCTTCTGTTCTCTGCTTAATTTAATTTGCTTATAACCTACGGTGTAAGCCTGCTGACCGACAGATATTAAAACACCGAAAAATCACCTCACACTTCTTATAAAGTATTAAATTTTTAAGTACGCAAGCTTAAGAACCGGGCCTTCTTTGGTGCAGGTATAAAGTACTCACCTTAACCACTAACAGATGGACAAACATTGAAATGGGACCTTATATTCATAAATGTGTCTCAAATCTAACAAACCTTTCATAATCATCTGCCCCTATCCTACATTTTGACATTTTTTATTTGTTAGAAAGAGCCATAATTGAACAGAGGTTTGTAATAGGTTGCTAACTTTTAATAATGGGGTTAGAAAACAGACAGCGAAGCCTTAACAATGGGGTCTCGATTGCCACCTTTCATCAGGCAAAGCTTGGAACCGGTTTTTTTGTAAAACCCGAAATAGCCCAATATTTTAAATTATTTTATGCTCTTTACGTAGGACTGAATCATGTATTTAGTCGTAGGACTGAATCATGTACATCGTATTATTAGATTGTCCCATTAAAAATTGTATTATACCTAAACCAAAAAACGAAAAAGAACGTAATAAAACGGGAATTTTTTGTATGAAGAAAAAACCGGTTCCGCGCCTTGTCATCAGGGAACCCTAAAAGCACTGACAGGTCAACAATGTTTGATTGAGCGTGGATTTGCCGAAATTGTTAGTTAGTGGGTAGGCTTCGCTTGTTTTTACCCGTGTGCAGTGAAAATTGGTTTCAACTCTATTGGACAGCGAATAATTTATAACCGACTTCAAAGATGTTCTTTATTCGTTGGTATTTTTACAAGCTTTTATTTAGTTTCACCTGTCCCGTTGTCTGTCTGTCCGTGTGTAATCAAATCTTGCAAGTTAAATTTGATCCACTTCCCGGTTTCCGATTGAGCTGAAATTTTGCATACATACGTAAGTCGGGTGACAATGCAATATTATGGTGTCATCGAGCTGATCTGATGATGGAGACCGGAGGTGGCCATAGGAACTCTGTGATAAAACAACGAAACCTAATTGTGTTTGGGGTTTTTAGAATTGTCTCGATGAGTATTAGTTGCCTGTGGAAAAAAAAGTACAGTTGGCGATAAAAGCTTGTACCAAAAATTAAATTTTTGCCAAAAACTTATTTCTACAATGTTTCCTTATTTATCGAAGAAGGATAAACCGATTTGAAAATGGAGCCAATAATGTTTACCACTTAAAGATACTTTAAGTTTCAAGGTCAGATCATCGCCTTGCCATAAATAGTTATGAAATATCCGTGTCGCAATTTTTTCTCATATTGTAGTTATTCCTCATTCTGATTATCATTCTATGTCACAAATTTTATGTTTTTAGTCATAACCGTGAACACAGACTAATTAAAATTTAAAAGTAACAAACACACTTCTGAAACCTAAAACACAGGGAATCCTAGTTCAGGCACATGTAGCTAAACCATCATTAATTTTAAGTCTTTGTTTTATATGAATTTATGTAACCATCATGCAATACCTACGTGTTTTTATAGATAGATAAAGATAAAAGATAATTATCTATCTTATCTTTATCTGTTTTTATAGCACGATACAAGTGCGAAAATTAGGAAATTCGCAACGAGTGGCGATAAATTGAAACACGACCGAAGAGAGTGTTTTAAATCGACTCGAGGTGTGAATACGCACGTATTGTGCCAATTACCGCACTAGGGCGGTAAAGTAGCACCATATGTACCGTAAAATAAATTATGTTCATATTTTACAATTGTAATAATGATAAACGGCTTATTTAGATGTATTGGTGCCTTAATCCAAATGACCCGCAATACCCGCATAGCTATGGCAGGAAGTTATATTATCTTATCTTCATTTAAGTCAAAGCCGGAAATTATCACTGACCCCTTGAATCACGACAAATTGTGTAAGCAAGCTTTATGGGTGTAGTTATTGACTAATTTAAGTATTAAATTTTATATTTGTAGTAGTATCTAACTTGCTCAAACATAACGAAGAGTGAAGAGTTCCATTTGGTCATCATCAGCAGTTCCACTTCATCAAATGTCACTTTTTTGAAAGAAAATGATTGGTTGGTTGATAAAAAAAACAATAAATGTACGCCTTTAAGATTTGAGTAGTTCCGTCGATTCCTCATAGATCCCATCATCAGAACTGAGTTTTGACAAAAACGGGACAAATATGTATATTATAAATATACTTACAATATAAAAAAAAATCGGTCCAGAAATGACGGAGTTATGGAATAACAAATATTAAAAAAAAAACATACACCCGATTTGATAACCTCCTTCTTTTTTAAATCTGAAAGTCGGTTAAAAAGGAAAGAATGGAAAGATTCGCGCGCTTCTTGTAAGCTTTCGTAGCTCAGCAAGTTCGAGTCTCGCTGGTGAATTTTCCCATTTTTCCTTTAACATGAAAATGAAAATTTCAGCAGCTTACCAGCATCCGTGATCTCCAAGCTTCTCTGCACCAGAGCAAGTAACACTACCACCATAACACACAGATCCCGATCCTTAGCCATCTCCACAGCACAGTCAAGTCCGTACCATTTTTCAAACCACCAGACGCCGAACACATCGAATCGCAAAACTTAATTTTTTTTTAACTAAAATTTCGTCGCACTTCAATGTTAATATTTTTTTCCATCACTGTTTACTTCAGTTTTTTTAACTCGACATAGTTTATCGTTCACGATTTTCGTTTCACACGAGACAATTCAATTTTCGATATAAACTTGAATCCATTTTCAAAATAAGAACACTCGGATTCGGAAAATGTTCCATTTTCAAGCTGAACTTTCTAAAATTCCACAAAAAGTTGGTTTATTTTCGTATAACCAAAAATATGGATTTTATTTTTGTCCCGTTGCTCGTAGTTTTTGGAACTGTTCCAAGGATTTCTTTCGTCCATTTCTGTGGACAGCCGGATACGAATCTGGAACAGAAATGATATTATTAATGATGTAAACACTTCAGTTTGCACGTAATTTTAGAAACATGCTTGAGAAAAAAAGCCGTCCATTGTTTATGGAATTCATCATACAAAATTACCCATTATTATTGCTTTTGAATTAAGGTACAGTCAGCATCAAAAGTAGCGTATCAGACTATGCGTCAATAGTATCTACACATGGAATAATTAAGCTACTTTTGAACGCGAACTGTCGACATAATATATTTGTTAGTATTTGGTATTTGAAAAAAAATCACAGTGCAATTTCTTTTTCTTGTCTAAGGTTAGTATGTACTTTCTTTAGCAGTAACTGTAGTCTAGGGACGCTTGGAATACAAATTGATTTTACTTGAAAGTTTGTGGATAGGTATATACAGTCGCATTTCGAGGGTAATCAATAATAGATTTTAATTAAGTAGTTTAATGAAAAAGCTCTATATTAGCCTTATTAATCTTATTATCTTTTTCGAAATTAATTACCTTATTAAGGTTCTTTGTATAGGCACAAAAGGTAGCTAAATTAATTAAAAGTTTTATCATAGGTGCCTTTTATACAATTTCGAATTATTCATGTTTTTTTCTTTTCATCATACAACAAAGATGCCAATTCGAACAGACATTAACATCAAAGTGATATCTGAATTATGTCATTTAGTTATTGTGCATTTCGCTCGTACTTGTCTGTACATGTATTGACGCGAGCGAGGCAAGGGCGGTACAGGAATTACGAACTCGTGTTGCTAAAGCCCTCGGCTTTGGCTTCGGGCTTCAATTCACACTCGTTCGTGAATTATTGTTTAATATACAATGTAGGTACTATTCTACTCGTAATGTCACTAACTGTTGATATAGGGTACCTCCGCGATGGGACAGAACCTCATACTCGTATTTTGAACTAGATTGAGGTCACAGGCTGGAATCTCGTTCATATTCGTAAATTCGTGTGTATGCGACTTTAGTGCAATGACCAGAAGATTTACGACTGCCATTTGGCACTTTTGTTACGTTAGTTTAGTATTCTTGGCACTTGCACCTTGTAAATTAATGTAATTATATCACTAGTGATCGAAATACTTTATTGCTAGAGGCTTTTTATTTGTTTTATTATTATTTTTGTTTCTAACCGCATCACTGTTATTTAACTTATTTATTTAAACTTTGTTGCGCTAAGGATAAGGTTCTCTTACACTTCATTGTACGTGAAGGTTCTATACGTTAGTAATAATAGTTCAATGAACAAAAACAAACGATTCACCCTCACCCTAAAAGCCCAATTAAGTAATTTCACAGCCTTAATAGAGCCGTCAGTCTAGCTCTGCTATTTGATTTGATTTTAATTCGACCCAATTTGAGCTAAGTGTCGTGACGGAATCACTTTATTCGTGAATTATAAGACAAAACACGATTGCGAGATGCTTTAGCTGTTAAAGTGTCTACCTTGATTTTAAAGCTACGTAGGTATTCCTACATTTTGTTTATTCAAATATAGATTAACTTTTATAGGTAGACTTATGTCGGCCAACAACTTCGTCTGCATGGGATAATGATGATGATTGATAAAAACGATATAAGTGTGATAAGGTAACCACAGAGAATTAGTTTCGCTTGTCACCTTCACATGGGCGTAAGGTGAATAATTTATATTCACTATTCATTATTTTTTATTATACAATAGTTATTGTAGTAACGAAACGGCCAAGCCACATGCATAGTTTGACTAAGTTGTAGAGTTTGTGATGTTAGGGCTTGTACTTGTAGAGTTAGAAGCTTGGCTCTACAAGAGATCTGATAACTTTTTGACAGTGCGGTCCTTGGTTCCGTCTTGGCAACATTTTATATGAAATTTTTTTGGTGGGTCTATAATTTACAGTAGGTAATACATTTGACGGCGCGACGTCATCGTACCATTGTAAACACGTGCGGCGGGTCGAGTCAGGTGTCACGCCACCTGTGCGCCACTATCCCCACCGCCCCTCCACCGGACTTGTTTGCGTTCGTCTATAAATGCAGGTGCAAAATGGAGCGGGGATCATTATTGCTTGGTACGTGGCTTCGGCCTGACGCTCGTGTCCCTAGTGTAAATTTGAAATTGTAAAATTAATTATTAAGGTGATTTTGAAGTAAAGCAATAAAATCTGATTTGAAACGCAAAAGTATTTCTTTGTTACCGTCGCCATGTCTGGTACTTGGACGACATCAGAAGTGTCGGATCCCACGCCACAGCAAACTTCAAATAATACGGATGGAATTTCACTTCTTACCATGTTTTCCACTGGTGTTGAAGCAATCCTTCAAAAAATAGCTGATAATGTTGCTACCCCGGCAGTTGGCCCACGAACAATGTTGCTGCCTTTCGATCCGGAGACCTCGGACGCCGATATTGAAAATTGGTGTTTGCTAAGTGAGTTGATCATCGAGAAAAAAAAGCTAGACGGAGTGGACTTGATTTTGGCCCTTACGCACTCTCTTAAGGGCCGAGCTGCGACATGCCTTACAAAAGTACAACCGGATAAACTCTCCTGGGCTACCATTAAAGAAATGTTGATATCATCATTTTCTAAACCAATGATGATGCAGGATTACTTCGATCAAGTAATAAAATTTAGATTAAATGATAAGGAAAGTCCAGCCGAAGCGGGAATGCGTCTGTGGCAGCTTATAGAAAAAATTCCAGATGCCAATCTACCCGAAAACGTTATGACTGGATTTTCTATTTCTGTCCTTTCTCAGTGTGATGACAAAATCCGCCGGGAACTAAATTCAGTGGTTATAAACAACAAACATCAGCTGTTCCGCACACTCCGGAGTTTTACTTTGAAACGGAAACTGGAAGAACCCTCTAGTTCTGAAAACGACCCAAAGAAACAACGGTTGTCGACGTTTCGTGGAGCATGCCATTTCTGCGGAAAAATTGGCCACCGTGGACAGGACTGCAGAGAAAAACAGCGTCTTACTTCTAAAAACCAGTCGTCTTTCACTAAAACGGAACAGACCAAACCTACCGGAGTCTGCTACATATGCAACGACCCAGGGCATATTGCTAGCGCCTGCCCTATGCGTTGGAAGAAAAGAGAAGATACCACAGCCAGCACCAGCGGCACCAAACAAGTAAACCTGTGTTCGAGGTCGGCGCGAGGTGTGTTACAGATAAGTGATGTTCAATTACCTTTTTTATTTGATTCAGGTTCAGAATGCAGTCTTATTAAACAAAGTTATGGCAATCTCATAAAGGGTGAAAGGTTGAATAAGAAATTTATTTTGAAAGGTTTAGGACCCAATAACGTGGTTTGCTCATCACAAATTAAATGTCCGACTACAGTAAATGATTGCCAATTTGATGTAACCTATCATGTTTTACCTGACGAATACTTGACTGATGATGTTATATTAGGTCGTGATATTCTCGAGGAGGGCATTAAGGTTGAAATTAGTGTCGATAATTTGGTCTTAATCACACATAAAGTTTCCAATACTTGTTCCAAATCAGATTTTTTTGATATGGCAACTATTGATACGGATCTCTCAGGTCAGGAAAAAGAACAGCTTATAAGGATACTCAAAAAATACGAAACTAATTTCATCCAGAAATTTCCCTCTTCCCGCGTAACGACTGGCGAACTTAAGATTGATTTGATAGACCCCAACAAAACCGTGCACAGGCGACCGTATAGATTGTCCCCCACTGAATCAGATATTGTAAACAATAAAGTGCAAGAATTACTAGATGCAAACATAATTCGTGAGAGTTCTTCTCCATTTGCGAGCCCGATTTTATTAGTAAAAAAGAAGGACGGTTCAGAACGTATGGTAGTGGATTATAGGGAGCTCAATAGCAATACTCGTACAGATAACTACCCCTTACCACTTATTAACGATCAAATAGATAAATTGCATGGAGCTCACTATTTTTCAACCATAGACATGGCGTCTGGCTTTCATCAAATCAAAATGCACGAGGATTCCATAGAGAAAAGTTCGTTTGTGGTCCCATCAGGACAATATGAATGGTTAACTATGCCGTTCGGGCTTAAAAATGCTCCTAAGGTTTTTCAGAGGTCCATTAATGCTGCCCTTAAGCCCCTTAAAGATGATAAAATTTTAGTTTACATGGATGACGTGCTCGCTACATCAGAAACTGTCGAAGAAGGATTAGCCCGCCTTGATAAATTGCTCGGTACCTTGTCTAAAGCTGGGTTTTCGTTTAATTTCAAAAAATGCTCGTTTATGAAAAAGAAAGTAAACTATTTAGGCTATGTCGTTTCAGCCGGAGAAGTCCTTCCTAACCCTAGAAAAATTGAAGCTCTCAAAAATGTCCCCGCACCAAAAACAGTAACCCAAGTCAGACAGTTTATTGGGCTAGCTACATACTTTCGCCGATTTATTCCGAACTTTTCAAAACTTATGAAACCTATATATCCTCTCACAGCAGCCGGTAAAGGTAAAATAACTTGGACAGACGAACATGACAAAATTCATAAAGCAATAGTTAATTACCTTGTATCTGAACCCGTTTTAAGGATTTTTGATCCCTCCTTGCCCATCGAACTGCACACTGACGCAAGCAGTGAAGGGTATGGCGCAGTTCTTATACAAAAAAATAACTATGTGCCCCATGTTGTCAGTTACTTTAGCCAAAAAACCACTGATGCAGAGAGTCGCTACCACTCCTACGAATTAGAGACGTTGGCCGTTGTCAAATCAGTCGAATATTTTAGGCATTATTTATACGGCCGCAAGTTCACAGTTTTCACCGACTGTAACGCATTAAAATCATCGCACACAAAAAAGGATTTAACTCCGAGAGTCCACAGGTGGTGGGCTATATTACAATCATATGATTTCGACATAGTTTATAAAGAAGGAAAATCTATGGCCCATGCAGACTTTCTTTCGCGAAACCCGATTGAAAACTGTGATGTTACGCCTTGTGCTTCAAAATCAAGTCGTGTGAAAATTGTAAACTTGTCCGAATTAGAAACTGGCTGGCTGTCTGTTGAACAGTTACGTGACCCTGAGATAACCGATATCATATCTAAGTTGCGAGCTAACGAGCTTCCCTCTGACGTGGCACACACCTACGACATCAGGCAAGGCATCCTCTTCCGGAAAATTGAGCGTGGAAAAGTTACAAAATGGCTACCTATTTTGCCGCGTTCATTAATTTGGTCTGCGATTAATCACGTTCACAATGAAATAAAACATCTTGGCTTTGAAAAAACACTTGACAAATTATATGACCTGTACTGGTTCCAAAACATGTCAAAATTTGTCAAAAAAATTATTGACTCATGCGTAGTATGCAAAGCGTCCAAGGGCGCGTCAGGCGCTCAACAAGTCCGTTTACACCCGATTCCAAAACTTACTATCCCATGGCATACTATTCATCTTGATTTAACTGGCAAACTTAGCGGAAAAAGTGAGCGTAAAGAGTATTGCTCTGTTATCATAGACGCTTTTACAAAATATGTCCTCCTTGAACACACTGTAACACTGAACTGTTCTGACGCGGTAAATGCTGTTAAAAATGCAGTTAATCTATTTGGCGCACCAAAGCGAATAATTGCCGATAGGGGCCGATCGTATGACAACACTCATTTCAAGAACTTTTGTAAAGATAATAATATCGAACTCCATCTCATTGCAACCGGAGCTAGCAGGGCAAACGGACAAGTTGAACGCGTTATGCGAACTTTAAAAGGTCTACTAACCATAGTAGAGTGTGATTCACAAGTTCGGTGGCAGGACCAATTAGGAGATATTCAGTTAGCTTTGAACAGTACCCGTTGTAGAGTCACAGGTTACACACCTTTGGAATTAATGTTTGGTATACAAGGTAATTCATTAGAACTCTCAAAAATATCTCCGAACATGAATGGCGCCGAACGGCTTGACCTTGAATCAATCAGATTAAATGCATCCAATAATATCCAAAAACAATCACAGTCAGACACCATTCGATTTAATAGAGGCAAAGCTCGAGTACGACCCTTTTTGATAGGAGATTTTGTATTTGTAAAATGCGAAGAAAGGCACCAAACCAAATTGGACCGTAAATATAAGGGGCCTTTTAAAGTCATTGCTATTTTAGACAATGACCGGTACGAATTGACGCATGTAAATGGAACCAATAGAGTTTTTAAATATTCCCATGAAAAATTACGTGAAGTACCCCGTGGGCTATCTGGCTTGATAGAAGTGGCAGAAAATCTTAGTCATGATGACGTGACGGCGACTAACAATAATAACGACATACAAGTCGATGAAGTATACCCGATTCCGGATAATACATTACAAAGTAACGACTTTGACGAGAATAACGATTCTCGTACGTCCTCAGTAGAATCACTTGAGTCTCAGCCTAGGCTTGTCATCACTGATGCAATGGTACATAGGGAATATTAAAATAAAAACAGTCATAAAAAGGGGAGTCAAAAAAAAATATTACAAAAAAAAAATAGTAATAAGAATATCCGGTCCAGTTAAAACTGAAGGGGTACTGAAGGACCAATAACGGTCGGTCCAGTGACAATAGTAGTCCTGAAGGGTCCATAGACTGGTCCAGGCTTTTCATACACTGAAGGACAACAAAAGGTCGGTCCAGTGATTAGAAAAAAAAAAAAAAAAAATAAATAAAAAAAAAGGAAGAAAAAAGTATAGTTCATACTGAAGGGCCCAAGGGGGCCGGACCAGTCGCGTTTCTGACTTGAAGGATCACCCTCGATTATTTCTTCTTCTTCACTTTATTAATTCCTAATTACTGGGTCAGGATGAGCGAGCATTAACTTTTACTTTTCTTTCCCAGATATTTGAAAGTGCTCGTACGAGGACGTACGCATGTCAGCATGGCCGTGACGGCGCGACGTCATCGTACCATTGTAAACACGTGCGGCGGGTCGAGTCAGGTGTCACGCCACCTGTGCGCCACTATCCCCACCGCCCCTCCACCGGACTTGTTTGCGTTCGTCTATAAATGCAGGTGCAAAATGGAGCGGGGATCATTATTGCTTGGTACGTGGCTTCGGCCTGACGCTCGTGTCCCTAGTGTAAATTTGAAATTGTAAAATTAATTATTAAGGTGATTTTGAAGTAAAGCAATAAAATCTGATTTGAAACGCAAAAGTATTTCTTTGTTACCGTCGCCATGTCTGGTACTTGGACGACACATTTATAATATTTTTTCACGATAGAAAGATTAGGCTCCGGCATTTTGCCTGGCTAACCTTCACCACCTTTGAAAAGTACAAGTGTAGTGTAGGTAAATAAATGAAAGGTTCGGACAAAAATGGCGGTAAAGATAGGGAAAATATATTTTCATAAGTTTTTTATACGCTTCCTGCGATCATATTTAAAGTTAACACGCTCACGGGCACAGCCAAAACTCAAAATTGCATATGCATATGACATATTTCTTCGTCTATGTCGGTAAAGACACACGCAACTGTCAAATCGTCGGCCCGTATCTAACCGATACCATGTTCTCACACTCTGGGGGGCCTACAGATCACGCGCTAAGTGATCACCGTTGACAGCTAGACGAGGGGCCTACTGCGGGTCGTAATAGTGAGAGTACAGTACAACTGAATAATGATATACCTTAATGTCTTTGAAATAGGGTTTAAGTATTGTCAGAGAGTTTTGACGATTGTACAAGCAACAGAACTAACTATAGATAGACCGTAAGTCGTTCACATAAGGTTCAAGTATGGTTAAGTAATGGGAATGATGGTTAAACGGATTGTGACTGAGATGAAAGTGCCGCCATAGATGACTGTGCAATCGTTAAATTGGGTTATTCAAAATGCAGGTATGTTGCAGTTTGCAGAGTATCCATTCTAATATCCAATCCATTTCTAACCGCAGCATTACTGTCAATTTTACTATGGAAATTGACAATGACAGCGACGCGTTCAGTACCGGTAGTGCAGCTGCGGTTAGAAATGGAATGTTACCATAAGGGTCGGTACATGGCTGACATTGCAGTTGGCGTGCAGTACCATACAAATTTCAGTCGCGTTGCAGTCCGTCTAGTGACGTGCCGATGAGAATGTCTCACTGATTTAATCTTTCACGATTTTTACACATTATTAAATTGTACAACGGGATTTAATCGCGTACCTATTTAAGTATTCAAATTTACCTCCGACGTTTTGAGGACGACGTTGTCCCCGTGGTCAGACTGGCTAAAGTTGTCATCAACATCTTCTAGCCGCGCGAGTTTTTCGAACTACACGCACTTGGTCTTGTTTACCAGTTAGAAAAGAACGTTTTTCGCACTAGGGATCTTACTCGACAGATACACAGGAGACATCTCTACAAAGGTCCACCTAAAACTTGGTAAAGGGAATAACCGAATTAAATAATTAGTGGCACAAAGGAAGCACATCCGTGGGGTCCTATTATTAGGGTTATTAGGATGAGTGACGCATGGCTCGGATACTCTCGGCTAGGAGGATTGGAATGATGACATTGAAATTCTTTTCTTTAAATATGAAATAATATATTAATTGGTAGTATCGCTCTCACGTTAGTTAGTTAGTTAGTGCTTCTGGGCGTTTTCCGCAAATCGACAACCATTGTGGCTATTTTGCGTGAAACGAGTTAGCGCTACTCTACTAATCACCCCAGCTCCTCCATGAAATCGCTCTCACGTATCTGCTTGATATAAATTAGTTTAGGATGACACAAGTTGAATTTTATAACAATTTTTAGTTAAATGATGGATGGAAAATTAATTATTTATCACAATGGAAGAATAGAATACCTATGGAAATGATAAAAAAATACAAGGCCACGTCACTTTTTATGTTTTTTTTTAACATCCAAACTGAAAAAAATATGTTACTTATAAAAGAATTGTATGGCAATTAAAAACATTTTTTTCTTAAAAAGTTACATAATACTAAGTAAATGTTAAAAAGTTAACGTTTTTCCAAAGTACTCAAGTACTAAATTTAAAAAATACTAAATACTTTGCCGGTACTAAATTTGAAAATGAGTGCCTCATTTTGCCGTCAAACGTAAAATTTCGCGAACTTAATATAAGCTTCTAATGTACCATAATAGGTACAATATTTGGAAAATATATTAAAAAAAAATCTATGTACATAACTACCTATCTCTTTGTTTCCTAAAGACTTCAATTAAGATTCCATATCTCCAAGGCACACCCCAAAACTTTCGAGACAAGCTGTCTGATTCGAACTTACGTCAATTAATAGAAAGATACGTGAATTAATAGATCTAGAAACGATATGGATTAGATGTGTGAGTGTCAAAAGTGACGTTTTTGTTTGAAGAAACGTCGCATTTGATCCATATCGTTTCTAGATCTAATAACTGACGTATTTTAAAGTTCGAATCGAGCCGAAGTTCTCATTAACTAAGAACAGCGTAGCGTTTCCTAATAAGGCACTCAATCAATCAGCACCTCTCATAGGGTGTATCAAGTGTCTGTCGCTTGCTATAAATATTTAGGTGGATACACGTGACACATACATCTACGTACATTTCATCGTCACCCCTTAAAATGCTATTGATGCCGTAAAGTGGGGTGAGTAGGGATTGCGAGGAGAGTCGGGTTATGAATGGGGAGAGAAGGAATTACAGGGGGGTGAGATGGTTTTTAAAGGCTACTGCTACCTAAATAATGTATTCCTATTACAAATGGAGCTATAGTAATATTCATAATAAAAAAATCGATTCAACAATGTTTCAAAGCACAATTCTTTTGTATGAAATCCCATCTCACCCCAACTACGGGGGACTATGGGGTGAGGAAGGATTTTGTGTTTATCGTTAAAGTTATGAAATGGAACTACCTAAAATCATAAAAAAAACTAAAATACAAACGGCCGGAACATTTATTAATAAAATTAAGTTTGCATAAAATGTAAAAATAAAATGTTATCGAGGTTTGAATGTCAGTTTTATCCCTACTCACCCCATTTTACGGTACTGAAAAGAAACCTAAATCACTACACCTTAGTTATAAAACAAAGTCCCCAGCCGCGTCTGTCTGTTTGTGTGTTTGTATGTTCGCGATAAACTCAAAAACTACTGAATGGATTTTCATGCAGCTTTCAGTTTTCAATATTTATAGAAATTCTTGAGGAAGGTTTAGGTGTATAATTTGTTAACCTGTGCGAAGTCGGGGCGGGTGGCTAGTACCTTATAAGACTAAAGGGGAAGGGGGATAAACGTAGTCCTCATTTTCCTCTCTGAGTTAAACATTATTGGAAATATTTTGACACAATTGGATGAATTTTAACCACAGCGAAGCCTTTTCGTTTAATTTTTTGGATATTTGTATGACATATATGGACTAAATTGTCCCTAAAAAAAGAAGAAAATAATGTGCATAGCAGAATTAATAATTATTCGCACATGAGAATGCTGTTTTGCTGTGCAATTAGCATTTCGTTGAGGTTAGATTAGTTGTTGTTGCACTCTAAAACAAAGTCTGGTTGGTTACACCATTTATAGCTCAAAACGGCTGGCCCGTTTTTGATGATTTCTGATTTGTTGTCGTGTCTACCTATGAGAAGAAAATCTTTTAAATGTTTGTAAAAAAATCCCAATAAAGGTGACGAAAATTATGTTTGACACATAGGTAATTTTTCGTTAAAATCAGCATAAATGGTGTGGATTCCGAAAATTATGACCATTTTAGAATATAAAGAATACAAGATGGCTGACATGTACTTTTTCGTAAAATCGTCATGGATTATCGTTTTTTTAGGTTGTAGGGTTATGACTTATGACTATTTTGAATTGCAAGCTGGTGGATGCGTAAAAAAACAGTATTGATATAGTTTTCCCATGGTTTTTCAGGTTTGTGGGGAGCGAATTTCGAAAATGTTGTCATTCATTGAAAAGCGGTAGGTAGGTACTATGTAAATTCGCCGGGAGGAAAATTTTGCGATAACTTTAAAACAGTCTCTTATTTAAAAAAAGGCAATCAATATTAACAGCGAGCACTCTTTTAATTAAAATATCATTGGAGTAAAAGTCCCATTGGACATTTAGCAACTAATTATTCTAATTATCACTCCAATAAGGATTCAAAGGGATGTTTGCTCTAATGACCCGATAACCCTTTTCGCTTTAAATGTCATTGATATTTGGGCTCTTAAGATTTAATTAACCCTCTGGATTGACCCCAAGATTTTTTCTTTCAAATATAAAATGTTGATAGGTAAGTACTGGACTTTATTGTCGACTGTACCTTTTTTACAGCAGTCTTCTACTACTTAAGGTAACATTCCATTTCTGACCGCAGCTGCACTACTGCTCCGACACGTCGATGTTATTGTCAATTTCCATAGTAAAATGAATGGCAAGACAATGAATGACATTAACGTCGCAACAGTACTGTAGTGCAAGTGTCGTTGGAAATGGACTGTCACCTTTATTCAGGTACTACAATCAAAGAAGTTACATATGTCTTTGCTAGAATATATCATTTGTAAAAGGACTAGGCAGAGAGAATCATATTATCTTTGTCTTACACTAGTACTAGGCCTATGTCCAGCAGTGGACGTCCTCTGGCTGATATGATGACACTAGTACTAGCACCCAAAAAAAAAGGATGAGTATAGGTTTTTGTTCTTATTTACTGATTTTGGTTTGACCAACTATAACAGGGATTTATAAGTCTCCATAGTACATTATATTCAGTAGTCATTCAACGTCAAATACCGTCCGGAATTCACCAGCAATCAAACTATCGAAGTTCATTACTGACCTACTGCAGTGAGTGAACAACAATACGTACGTTGCTTGTTACCGTTTTAGAGAACAAAACACGCTGCGAGTCGAATGGTCCACGGTAACAAAGGACAATATAATTACCCGTGTTGTAAATGTTGGGGGTAGACTGAAGGCTGAATAAAAATGTCACTTGGGCATATTGCTACATTTAGTACAGCAAACCTATACGGTCTAGCAGGTTTTATGGCCCGGCCACGACTTTGCGCGTCCAGCTCCAACGGCGGTGGCGGCGGCGACGAAAGGTCCGATCGCTGTGGCAACCTATAGTTGCCGCCGCTGCCGCCGCCAGTCGCGCAATGTCGTGGCCGAGCCGATGATGCTCTTTATTTGAGATGTCTACTTAAGGTACAGTGGGTCCAGCCAGCAGTTTTTGAAAAATTGTAGCGTTTTTCCAGATACGGTTGCCAAAAAATATGAATAGCAATCTTAAGGCCTTTCTACAGAAAGTAATTTGAATTTATATACACCCGTAGTATTAAAAGCTAGTGGAAGTGTCTAATAAGGATAAAGTATGACTTACGTTCCGGGCCGTGTCCGGTCCGGAGCTTCCGGCGCATCGTTTTCTACGGAAATCATCACGTGATCGCCTGGCATGTCATAGAAAAGTAGGCGCCGGAAGCTCCGGCCCGGACACGGCCTGGTCAAACGTGAGTTATCCTTTACTAAAGAATCTGCGAGCGTGCCGTAGCTAACCCTATAAAGGAAGACAACTCTTAACATAATATTCCCATGCCATAGATAATTTATTGCCTTTTCTGTACACCAGTGCGCCCCCAACCTTTCTCCGCGCTCGCACGAGATGCGCACACTGTTTTTAATTAACTCGCGAACAAATGAATATTCTTGAAGTATGACGCCATTTTCTGTTCCCGTTGACTGCGGCCGTCAGGGTGGAGCGTGCATGAGAACGTGCATTCTGTTGGCGTGTTAAGGAAAATCATTTACTAGATCGGTCTCAAAAATATATGTTCGCCCTAATTGCCACGACTTTTTAATACAAAATGTATGAAAAAGTCCTGGCAATTAGACGCAACCGCAGACATATTCTGAGACAATGACACAGTTCTATTTTAATTATCAGAGCCGTCTAGCAATTTAGTATAATAATATATAATTATGCTTAAAGTAAGGACGCTAAGCATGAAGAATTTCGTACATTGACCCGCCTGCTCCTAACACTATGGTACGCGCGTAATTATATTGCTGTCACACTTATGGTGCCGGCGGTCAAAGCCACTGTGCGAGCGGACAGTTTTTGTCAATAACGGATTCTCCGTTACCTTTCCCAGTTTTCAGTAAACTGCATGTAACTCTGAAACTAGAAGGGGTAAATATGTAGGTACACTAAACACTTTTCCTCTAGGTCCAAGTGGCCCAACCTCGAAATCGTGAAAACATTCTATTGTTCCATAGAAAACATTGACACATGATTCTCCGAACTGTATGAGACGTTTTTTTGCGTTTTTTGGGTTGGCCCCATAGTAAAAGTTGTTGAGTTTGACCTGCATATTCACCCCTCAGAGAGTGGTCAGACATTACAAAATCATTCTGTAGGTAAGCCAGTTGATTTAGTAAAGCAAGGATACTAAGTACAAAGAATTTCGTACATTGACACACCATTTTCTTTCTCTATCGCACGCGCATTATTATATTTCTGTACGACTCGCACTGTTGACCGCGGCATCATCGGCGGGACAGCAATATGTGATAGAGATAGGAAACGACGTGTCAATGTACGAAATTCTTCGTCCTTATAGTCTTTACTTTAAAAACAATAATAGTTCTTCTATTCATCTATGTCCGTGTGTGACATCCTCGCAACTTGACGGTTGCTAATTGGTTGAAATCTAAGCGCTGCTATTTGTCGAGAGGATATTTACACAAACAAAAGAACGACAATGTAACCACAGATTATGAATTCAGCAGATATCACACATTCAAAAACATGTCACCCGATTTTTGCTGTATGTATGTATACGTATTGTATTCTAACAATAATGTATGCTAAAGCTTAACCTCCTAAGAACCTGCGTACAAATTTTAGTAAATATCCCACCATCTATTTTGAACATTTAGAGAGTAACTAAGGGTTCCAAATTCAAAAACAAAATAACTGCTTCTGGATCTCAGACGATAAAAGGTTCGTACCTTATGTAAAGGTTGGCCATCGCTGCATGCTAGCGCGGCAAGTGTGATGGGCACCTTTGCACCCGGTACACGGTCGTCATAGTAAAAAAAGCTTTGTAATATAAAATCCAGACCCCAGAGATTTAAAAAAAATGTTCTTTATGGAGCAAAATGGTATCAAAGGTATATATATGACTACATAAATCTTATTAATTTCGCTATGCTTGACTTACCTGCCTTAAGTACATTTATCCAAAACTCCTAATTACAAAAAAAAATGTAGTAGGTAAAAGCTTTATTAATATAAATTCTTTAACATTTTGTTCGAAATTCCAAATTAATTTCAGAATAATTACATCAAAGACATATTTCTGTTCATAATTAAGAAATATTGATTTTCGCTAAACGTTACTCAGATTCATTCAGCGCTAAACAATATAATGCCAATTTAATATAAATCAGAGCACCGTGTGTTTGAGAAACTGCCATGAATTGTTTTTCCATGATTTTTAAGCGAGAGAATGGTACTTACCTAAACATTTTTTTTTATTCTCTCCCTTTCCAATCCTCCCTGTGCTGAGCAAGATTCCGCCAATGAAACCCCCTTATGAAATTACACAACAAATAAATAACTGTGAAAAAATCTAAGAAAAACCTTCACATCATCAAAGTTTTTCTCTTGGTACCTAAGTACCTAAACAACGTTATTATTTAATACACAATTATGAACACACATAATTCAGGAACAAAATATCCGTGCTCGTCACCAATAAATTATTCACCTATCACCTATTCACCTATCACCAACTAAGTTTCTTTGTTTAGAACATGGTTGACTGGTATATATACCTTTTGGCACTAAGACAACCATTTTTAGGGTTCCGTACCCAAAGGGTAAAAATGGGACCCTATTACTTAGACTCCACTGTCCGTCTGTCCGTTTGTCTGTCTATCCGTCTGTCTATCTGTCACCAGGCTCTATCTTTTGAACCGTGATAGCTAGACAGTTGAAATTTTCACAGATTATGTATTTCTGTTCCCGCGATAACAACAAATACTAAAAAGTACGGAACCCTCGGTGGGCTAGTCCGACTCGCACTTGTCCAGTTTTTTCTTTCCTATATTGTGCAATAATGTAAATAACAAACGAATGCCGCTACTACACATTGGCCATTATAAACTAAACATAACGATTTACAAGAAAAGATAACAACCGATGAACGATAACATTAAATGTCTGGAATCTAAACGACATACCATTTAATTTACTATCCTTACGACTAATTAAACCATAAGGGCCATTCTTCAGATTTGTGCTTGAGTCTAAACTCTGTCAAATCATACTAATTACATATGAAAAGTTACGGAGTTGAGTCTGACCGCAGCGCAGTCATATATTTTTTTAAGAACGACCTTTAACATAGATCAAACGAATTCGTAGAAGGTTAGAGCAGATTTTTTTACTATGCGTAATGAATTTCTGGAAACTAAGGATTTCTACGTCTGCTTTTGCTTATATTTTGAGGGTTAAATCTACCCGAATCCTTGAGGCCAATTCGAAATTGCATGCCGATATCAAAATGACGTCATTTTGTTATCATACCGGGTGCATTTCATTTTTACTTGTTCGTATGGCTGTATTTGCGCGAGCGTGATGCACGGACGAATGATAAAAAATGACATCTTTTTGACATCGGAATTACGAGTGTAATTATTGGCTTACAGTTCGGTTGCCTCAATTTGGCCGACCGATCTGTCATTTTTAGTACACAATTTGTACATTGGGCAGCAAATTGGTAAATTGAATTGTCATTTTATTATCTAGAAGTCAATAGTGAACGACCATGTACATAAACATCTTCTAAATAAGTTAAGGTAAACCTTTAACAGCTTAAAAACAACCTTAAGCCCTTTTGATGGCGCATGGCGTCTAGGACATATTCTTTATATCAACGCATAGCGTTTAAAGGGTTAAGTGCACATAATCCGCAGTTATGCGAGATGATTGTCCGTAATTGACGCGACGCTTATCGCGTTGTGTCCTTCTTTTGTGCATAGCGACGTAATATAAATCATAGTTGAACAAATTGAGATGGGCACGCGACGCTCTTACCAATAACTGGTTGTAAGATAAACTATTATTGAGATAATAAATAAATAAAATAATAATAAGTTGGCACAGGGGCTGTTAACAGCCACTGGGTAGAAAGCAGCGCACACCTCTCGACACCCCTGAGCCGCTCACACCGATGTTGCCCTTGAGCCATCCTAGATGTCCCTTTTTGTGAGGGCCCATCTTGAGGGCGAGTCACCGTCTGCCGGAAATAAAATTGCATACCGTTTTTTCAGGCATCGGGTTTTTTATCCCATAGCCAAGCACTTAGTCCATTCGCTTTCACCCAATAGCCTCGTTCTTATTAGATTCCGTCAATTTCTAATGGTCCATACACCCTGGCAACAGTCTCATCTCGTCTCTGCGTGCGTCTCGTGACATGGGCAAGGCAGCATCCGCTCGGTGTACACCTCACATTTAATGTAAGTGTCAAAAGGGCTTCGTGTTGGCTTTGGCTCCGCGCCCGCCTCCCAAAGGTCCAGAACGCCATTGTTCCGTGATGGGAAATATGTACATAGAAATATTTACTATTGCATCACTTTTTTAGGCATTACACCCTGGAGGGTGCTGCCTATGCGTGCATTCCATGACATGGGCAAGGACAGCATCTGCTTCGTCACCCCCTTACATCTCATTAAAGTGTCAAATGGACCTCTACCAGTTGGCTTCGGCTCCGCGCACGCCTCCCAAATATCAGTAACACTATTGTTCCGTGACGGGAAAGGCATGAAAATACATACGCTTCTTTTTCATACCTAGAATCTAATTTAACTTCAACATTACCTATCTATCTATCTTCAATAGACTGAAACAGTCTTAGAAAATAATAAAAGGCCACAATAGACAAACCGCTTCAAATTTCCAAGCGAGAACACAAACAATGCCTTGGCATTACAACATTCACTTAAAACCCTTCAGCTCTTTTATAAATATCTTATTTACAAGCAAAAATATACACAACGACGAGACTTGACCTGATTTGTCTCACAATTGCCAAAAGGAATTTGCATTTGAAAAGGATTCTCGACACCAATTTTGGTACAACGTTTGAAAAATAGGCCCCAGTTGACTAACAATGGTTGACGCGACGGTTAAATGACTAGGCAAGACACGGAATGGGTATTCAAGTACAGTCAGCTATGACTTTTTTTTAATTTATATGCGGCGCGTACGCGGCAGCGCCAACAGTCTCCTAGCCACAGTAGCAGACAGGATAGATGGCGCTTTCTGAAAGTACTGGAGTAGCCTACGTGATTATAATAGTTAGAGAGCATATAACATACATAGATAGGCACTAACATAGGTTAAGAGTACTCGTAATAATAAGCTACTAATATATTATGGAAATTTATTTTCAGAAATAAATCATTATTTAATTCGATTTATAAATGTCGGCCTCTAGTATCCACAACTAAGCTTCCTGTTTCATGAAGTTTTTAAAGGTCGTATCGGTCCTGAAATACCTAAACTATGGGCGGAATGCAATTTTTAAATTACCATACTTGATCTTAAAACCGCGTCATTTGAAAAATATAATAAAATAAAGTTACTTTTTACTAAGCGAGGAAGAGCGAACTATACTCTTAGGTTCTCCGTAAGACCGAATTAGATATGAGAGTTGAATAATTATCATAGAACCTATTGCCCCTGGACCAGAAAGATCCTTGAGTGATATTTAGGTATAATATTAAGGTATTTCTAGTACCTAATTATTTTGTTTAGTTATTGTGAAGTTTATAATTATACATGAAATTCTTTAGCAGCAATTTATTTTGTGGTACTTGACTAAATGAACGGATATCAATGTTTTGCTGACTGTACCTTTACCTTATAAACTTGACAGCCTATATTACCTACGTTACTTATCCGTTAGTCATAGGTTTAACACTGATATAAACAATAATGAATAGGTATTGTTAAAACAACGTTATTGAACGAAAACATGATTTATATTTATGAAATAGCACTGTGGTCTGTGCACTCAAAAATAAAGTGTCGGTACTTTTACTTAACTTATACCTTAATACATTTCACACACGTTTGAGGTCCAGAAAAGGCTATATTTACTCTTACTCCATTTTAAGAACACTTGTCCTTTACACGTAGGTATATAAAACAGATTTCCATCCGCTGCCGTCTACTAAAAAAATCCACGCATAAAGTCAAGAAAAACCATTATTCCGCAAAGATCATGTAACAAAAGAACTCAAGAAGGAAATGACGATACAAGAGGCAAGGAACAAACAATTGTGACGTAAGAAAAGGAATTTAGGGGCTAAAATATAAAAGAAACGTCACAAACGTCAGGGGATCCCTACAACGCGTCGTTAGTGAAAACATTTGAAGCCGATTCTAAGTTTGTCATCGTGTTAAAAAAAGCTGCCATAAATCTTGACACTCTGTACAATTCCAAATGTATTTCTTTTAAATCACGGAAAAATCAACCTTAAACTCAAAGTAGAAAGACTAATGATAGATGAATTTATAAAATTGCTCAAGATTTCGGAGTTTACAGATGAAACAAACGAAAAGAAACTCAATGTTGATGAAGAAAAAGCCAAATTGAAAGCAAATATAACATTGTAGTTTGTTATGATGGTGTTTGATGGAAACTCCTTTGATCTGAGTGACATTTTGTAAACCAAAGATGATTTGGTCCGGTCGGTAGCACTTTCCCCTGCCGTGTATGATTTGAAGCACATTGTTTGAGTTATGGTCTTACTAATTATAAAAACTATTGAACTAAAACTAATGTTAGAAACATAACTAAATGGAGTGAGGAATGACAAGGGTGAAGAATGCTGTTATGATGGATGGTTATGGCTTGAAATAAATTTTGTGTTGCCTGGTATTTTAGGATTTCTGTTGATGTATGAGACTCTGGCCAAAACTAGGTGCGGACAGGTTTTTTTCAACAGCTTTGTTGCCAAACTGATTTGTATTTTCTTTCTTTTGAGACGATTGTTAAATGACGAGAAAATATTAAATGTACTTGTACCTACATATTTATGTAATCTAGATTATTGAGAAAAAAAGACATCACCAAAACTATTAGGTACGAGCTTAGTTTACTTTTAATCATCTTTTATGATAAAAAAAAACCTTGTTAATTTCATTTTTTCGGCAAAATTTTACAAAGCATAAAAATAATTTCTACTTATTAAAATAAATGGCTTGTTTACATTTAATTTGACATTCACTAACTTGCTTTGACTTGAAAGAAGTTTTCAACAGAAGCTTAGTTTTAAAATACTCAAATAAATTCAGTTAAAAATAAGCAGAATGAAATTAACCTAATCTTTTTAGAATAATTAAGAACCTTAATGCTTCAGTATTAAAGTTCAAAGTGAACTTTTTATGACCGGTCTAATTAGTGTCATCTATTTTAATTCTCAGAAAGATCAGGGGGTGCATTCGTCTCCTTCACTGCGTTAAAGTGCGAAAGAGACTTCAATTCTATTTTTGATCGCAGATATTTATTGATCGCTAAATACAAAGTACGAAATGAACACTAAATGTCACTTTTAGTCGTATGATTCATAAGTCATATTGCAACCTAAATACTAACTGCTTACTATGTGAAATTGTTTTATCATACTTAAATATAAATGAAAGCTTTAATTTTTGATACGACCTAAAAAGACGGTAATTATGCAAAATTTATCTCGTCCCATTTTTTTATTTCTTCCAATTAAACAGTACAAATTGAGGTGTAGAGTCGTATTTTTATATGCTTATTACACTCTACACAACACGCATGTGGTTCTGCTACTAAAACTATAGGCAAAAAGTCGTATATGAGCGTTTTCCAAAAAAAGTGTACATTTCATTCATGTCTTCAAACTATTGACTTCTTGGGCTCATTTTACTCAGAATCATTTGTACATTCACGCCTCATACATGAAAAAATGTTTCCAAAGATTTCCTGTCCAGATCGTCACATTCTTCACTGAGAGAAAAATCATCACCACGAATTAAAAAACAGTTCTGTACTGGGGGGAAAAAAATAAGTTTAGTAATAATTATGGAAGTTTCACTATTTCTGTAAAGTTTATTTATTTCTACAAATAGCTCAGTAATCCTAAATCTAATTTCAACAAACAGATAATAGAAATTGCAAGAACTAATAGAAATTGCAAAAGTCAATTTGTTCCTATTAGTTGACTCTCCTTGTCCCCGGATTTTTTTTTTTTTTGTAATTCTAAGTGTGTTTTTGTTACTTATACTTTTCTCTGTGTTGTATGAATTTTTTTTTCATTTGTATGAACGTGACGCACCGAAAAAAAATTTTTCATACAAAATTTTGGGATGCGTTGATTATTACCGTTATGTTAAAATGTCATTTTGGTCGGATGTTCACATCGGACGTTACGGAATTCTAATTCTGGTGGCGCCGGCTATTTAAATATTCCCCGAGAATGAGTGCGGCTTCAAAGGGAAACAAAGTATACGCGCTCAATTATACGCGCTGTGACTTGGGCTAAGGTGACAGTCCATTTTCATTATTTTCAACGACAGCAGCACTACCATTCATTTTACTATGGAAATTGACAATAATACCGACGCGTTCGTAGTAGTAGTGCAGCTGCGGTCAAAAATGGAATGTTACCCTTATCGCTGATGTTTTGTTCTTGATAAATGTACAGAACTCCTAGTGTAAATTTCATTCGATAGCGTGACAGACAGGAAAGGTTGAGGGTACCAGGCCACGAGGAAGATCGCCTAGAGGTGGACTGACCAGATAAAAGCGACAGTAAATGGCTCATCATCACTACATGAATGCACGAGGAAGGCGGCTATCAGAGAAGAGTGGCGACGTGTTGTGAAGCTTGCCACCAACACCTGTACGGCTACCACCAGTTTTGACATTGACATAACGCTCACGTTTAAGTAACTTACTTTCTATGCATCTCGCTCGTACTCGCATATGCGAGCAATAGTGGAAGCGAGATGTACAGAAAGTAAATTACGTAGACGTGAGCGTTATGTCAATGTTAAAACTGATGGTAGAGGCTCTTAAGTGATGACCACGACCACTCTGTCAAGAGTGATACCGACGAAGAAGAGAAGAAGCGTGACAGACGTACGCGTTTGCGTTAAGTCTCATTTTGTATGGGATTTCGAATACGCGAAAAGCGGGACGTTTTGGAAACTCAAAACGTCACGTCACGCTATCGAATGTTTACCCTAGGGGTACATAATAAGTAATAATCGGACCAATCTCTGAAAACTTGTGTGGAAGTGACACCATAAACGTCGAATCACTATGTATGAATTATGATGTTTACTATGTAATTTCTACACTTTGTCACGCCAATATCATTAGAGTTAGCTAAGACACTCTAGTTGGTACTAAAATACAGAATATATAGGTCAACCACTGTTCAAAAGACGTAGGTATAAATCAAACTAGTTTCTCAATTTTTTCGCATTTAGTGTATTTGTTTTATATGAATAAATAAATTAAAAAAAAATGGTATCTACTTGACCTATAGTTGACTGGTGAGAATGCCTTTTGGCATTCAGTATGTTATTTGTATTTTTTTCTGTATTTGTGCAATAATACTATTAATATAAAAAAAATACCGCTATCAGATTATCTTAGCTTAGTACGAAAATGTAGTTTTGTGCATAAATTTTAGATAAATAAATAATACCTACTCACCTATATACAACATGTCACACTGCCAATCATACTTTAATCCCTTTGAAACTACAAACATTTCTTGGAACTAATCAAATAAGCCGGGCGCCAACGCAATTAAAACGCGTAGCACCATGTCAGTGTCACAGTGCTGTTTGACGTGGCTATTTATATAGGAGTTTGTTATAATTATATAAAACGTACCTTGAAAAAATTTATGAAATAGCGTAGCTACCGAACGGCATCTTTTTAGGGTTCCGTACCCAAAGGGTAAAGCTAATATATAAGAAGATTAGTTTGGTATGAATTATACAGGTGAGGAAATGTAAAAAATTCGCAACCATACACTTGACATGAGAAGGCCTGTGCCAGTAGGATTTCCGATGGACTGATAATGATTATAGTTTTTATCACTAGGTATTAAAATAAAAGTAAACAAAATCTACCCTCAAATGACTCCTTAAGCAAGTTGAGGGTAGATGAAAACATTAGGTACATGATCAAATAATGTAGGTTAAAGTCAGGTCGTTCAGTGATTGATCCAGGCGGTGTTGTATTTGGTTGGTTAACCAATAAATGTATGTACTAATCGAAAATGTACAACTTGTTTATTTACTTGTATTTAAATACTTACCTAAAGATACAGACTATAGGCAAATGGAAAATTATAACAACCATCAGCTCCTAAAACCGGAACTAAAATAAAACTAAAACAGACTAAATGAAGAGCCATAAAATGAACACAGGAAACGGTTAAACTCAATTAGATAAATACGGTTAGCTTCCTGTGAGCTAAATGCTGTTTTATAATTCATAGGAAATTGAGATGAAAATTACGTTTAACGAGTTTATGGCATTTTTGGGGTGTGGGAGTTATTAAAATGGTTTTAAAAGGCGTGTTTGTAAAGGTACCGTTCAGGTTTAGACCTTCAGAATACATCAGCAGCAGTATTACTACTACTACTACTACTGTGGCGCAATGACCCGAAGTGGATCTTGGCCTCCGACACCAAAGACCGCCATGCTACTCTTTCCAAATCCGTTTCTATGTAGTCGACGGCACCGAGTTCATTAAGTAGGTAAGGTCTTTCAGCACTTCGTCTCTCCAGCGGTACCTAGGGCGTCCAGACGGCCGTATTACGACGGGACGGGAGAGAATAATAGGCAAATGTCAAAAATCCGCTCCACAACAGCGATACCTATTGACATCTGCAGCTTGCAGCAGTAATGGAGTCTGCAGTTATGCTGCCGGCTGCAATACTGAAGCAAGCCTTTACGTTGTTAACATTGTGTATGTTTGTGGAAATTAATTGTGTTCCAACAACCAATACCCCTTTTTTCAATACGACCAAGCCTTATGTTTCAGTAAGGGTTATCACACAAATTCTTCTTCGTTCTTTTTTTTTGTAACATTGTTTTATTTATTTATTTTATATTATTTTTCTTTCATTCTGTTCTAATGTTAAGTTGACGATCTTTTAGTGGAAGCCTTTGGTTTATAATTTTGTGTAAAATACTGTGTCTTTTTCTTTAAGAAATAAATATATCTAATCTAATCTAAGTACCTGATACATTAAATTGCTTATGAGGAGATTTCATGGTAGCTTTTGTCTGCTTTATAAAATCCTTCATCACAATTTTATCTCATTGATTTAATTTGGTTAACCGCCATAATAATTTACATACCACCACACCATAAAAACCCCATAATCGACCCGCAGAAAGAACAAACATTAATTACAATGCTCATAACACAGCAGGCGGTAATTGTCTCCAATGACAACGGGATAAATATTGTATTGGATTAATAAAGAACATCCATCATTCGGTTAGGGGTGCGCCGGGATATTGTTATTTTTCTCTTACCTCACTTATTCATACATTGTTTAATCTCTGAGTACCTAAGTCAAAACTTTGCTTTAATAAAAAAAAATCCTCAATTTTACCACCTGAACTGTCCATAGCGTGGTCCATACAATAATGTAAATCGAATGAATCGAATAAAGGTACCTACAACTGTTATAAAATCTTAACAATAAGCACTAAGTACTAGAGATGCCCCGAATAGTGATTTTGGCCGAATACCGAATATTCGGCACCTGCATTGGCGGAAGCGCGTAATATTCGGCCACCGAATAATCGGCATGACATGCAAACATTTTGAGTCACAATGATTGTGAATACTGATCGCCAACAAAGCACAACGTTTGCTAATATAGGTATATTTTTTGTTGAACAGAATTTATGAATGCAGTTAGAGTCAATCAAATCAGACCCATGATAAAAAATATATTTTGTAATCAACAAATACTCAAACAAGGGTCTTTGTATTTAACAACTTTACAAATATACCTACATATTAATTAATATACCTAGTTTTTGGTTATTTTTATTATGTAAATTTTCTTTTTAGGTAGGTGCAACAGATATTCGGTATTCGGCCGAATAGTAGGCAACATTCGGCCGAATACCGAATATTCTGCAAAGTGGCCGAATAGGCTGAATACCGAATAGTTGCCGAATATTCATGGCGTCTTTACTAAGTACCAGCCGAGGTCATGTTTGCCGAAATAATCTTAACACCGCGAACTTGGATTTTTCACCCATCAAAGAACGACATCTCGCGAGTAATTAAGCAACTGAAATTAACTTCTTGCAACTACATATAACTAGGAAATACAGACAGAGTATGGACAATGATTTTTGGTAATATTCCAATAAACAGCAGTAAGTTTCTACTGCAATGTCAAGGCCGCAATGGATCGGTGTAATACAGTAACACGGTCATATGCTAGTGCTCATTTAATATACACACCCACTCAGTGACACACAGTTCAGATATGTTAAACGCTTAGTAGAGGATGCAGTATGAATGTCGATCTAGTGTATTACACCTATCAATACTACATCTAGATAAAGTGTAGGTATTCATTATTACTTGTCCTATCATGTAAAATTGTAAACAAACACTTTTCGAAGACATTATAACACTTTTCTCTGGAATTACACAATAATCATCACTTTAAATGTTGTTGTATACTTCAAAGAAACTAACAAAGTATTGAAATCAACAAAATAAAATAACCACTGAAAAATATCATTTCTAATGAGTTTTCATCAATAATCGCAACAACGAACGGATCAACTCAAAAAGATGTCTAGATTGTCTATGAATCGTATACTTGGTTGGAATAATACTTTGACGTCATGTTTGTTTACATGATAGGACACGTAACACTTTAGATCAATTAGATCGATTTGTGACAAAATTTGCAGCATCGACAAAGCAACTTGGATTTTGACATTTGCAGCAGTATTGCAGTCCGCAGTAATGTCGCTCTGCAGTAATGCTGCCAAGAGCAAGATATTGTTGCACACAGCGCAAGACATTTTTGCAGGGGTCTCTATTGTTTCCCAAATAGTTTTAAGTCATAATGTATTGTTTGTCCGAATTTTCGTTAGTCATAATTAATTGGTTTTTCTCAGAAACGCGTAACTTTTCAGGATTGCCATAAAACAACCCTAACCTAACCTAACCTAACCTATCTACAGCATAGCCTTACGAAAATCCTGAAAAGTTAACGGTTTCAGTTTTATGACTATCGATAATATGACAAACAATACATTATGACTTAAAACTTTATGGGAAACAAAGGGACCCCTTTTGCAGGATACCTCTACTTGCAGACAATATTTGAGAACTCGACGCTAAGCGTGACGAGCTAAAGGCCAGACCACCTATAGCCATCACCTGCTAACCTGCAGCGAGTGTGGCCGCACATTTTCTGCAAAGATTGGCTACATCATGAGATACATGAGAGCGCACCAGACCAGCGACACTCTCAGAGGCAGAAAGCAGTCGCTGCGGCCGAAAACGGCTAGGAGATGATGATGATGATTTGAGTAGTATGTACTTTAAACTAATTTTGTATCAAGCAGAAACATCTGCGTGTTAATTTAGTATGGGATAGTGCATCGTTATTGGAGGATTTCCGATATGATTTGGAACTCAGGTAGCCGTTTTTTAAGAGGTGTAAGACGGTAGATGTGGCTCATATATGGTGGAATTATTCGCTGTATTGGGTACGGTCTCGGTAGCTCCGATGGTAGGGCACTGTACTAGTGATCCAGTGGTCGTGGGTCCCACTCCACCCAACAAGACAGTGAATTTTCCCACTTTTAATTTATTCCTAAGCTTATCTGTACTTTGTCACAAAATCTACAATACGTTCGCAACTGGAAAGCAAAAACACGAGAGGAAGCATCGAATTTAGCCAGGTAGTCCCCTATGCGTGAGACCGCGTCATTACGGGCTATTAGACCTTGCGTTCGCGAATCGCGTCGCCTGCGTCCTTGTAACGCATACGCGTACGCATTGATTATAGATGCCAATTCAAACTTAAAGTGTCATTCTATGGAACTTGCTAACTATGTAAACAAACCGCCATATTGAAACTGTCAAAAATGATGAATTTACTAGTGACTTTTGTTTACATAGTTAGCAAGTTCCATAGAATGACACTTTACATTGTGACATCAAAATGATGTCTATAGTCTTGCAAACCCAATTTCAGTAAATAAGAACAAAAAAAATATACTTAGATATGGATTAAATACAGTCTCATCAGTTTTTAAAATATTTATACTCGTAAAGAGAGCCACGAGCTAATGTGGTGCAAAAAATATTTTTTACACTTTAGTACTTATTACTAATCCAGTTACGTTAAGTTACATTAAGTGGCTACACACATTAAGTTAAGAGGATTACATATTTGAATGAAGCGTAAGATTTGTTATAATTCTAATAAAAATGTAGCACTCGCATGTTTTATATACCTAATATTTTCTTAAATAAAGGTTAGGTTAGTACGTAAATCGTAGAAATATGGATTAATTTGACCTGGAATAAAATAATCTTTGCATATAAACTTTTTTATGATTTAGGAGGCAAAGAGTCAGAGTAATCGCCTTATGATAAGCAATTACCGCGCTCATGGACACCTACAAGACCAGAGGGGTTGCAAGTGCGTTGCCGGCCTTTCAGATAACAAAAAAAAAACTTGTTATCTTTTTTGTTATTTTACTTTTTCCGAGTATTTCCTTGATTTACTTTTACCTAAGTACTCTTGATATTAGACAATCAATCTTGTACATAGTAGACTTATGTGATATCGTCTAACCCTAACCTATCACCGGCAATTACTTACATTACAACTATTATACAATAACCAAATACCCCAGTAATACCAACAAAGGCAAAAAACAATGACAAAACATACATACCTAAATACATCCAATGCACAGTAGTATCCATAAACACAAAACAACACAAACCGTCACATTCGAAATCCAAATTCACAAAAGTTTCCACAACTGGCCAATATTTTTCTCAACTAAGTAAAGGCATACGGACATGAATCCAACCTTTATAAGCCTTGTAAAGGCACGACACACGCGACTATCACTGGCCAGTATTTTCAATAAGTAAAGTACACGCGATTACTGGCTACTTTTTTTTCTTAAACTGGGACTAAGGCGTCAGGATACTGCCAGCGCGCGCGCCGCTCGCGGACTGAGCGGAATGCACTAATCCTCTAGTTTACTCACCATAGTTAAAAATAAATGCTTTCCTGCTGGGCACGATGGGACACTGTGTCGGTTGACAGATTAGTGAGATATCCCACATTGTTCATTGACTGATTGTTAAATGTACCATAATTATCCCCTTGTATGTGCCGGGAAAATTTGTAATTGAAAAAGTGACCTTGACATTTAAAACAATAGATTTAAATTCACACGCACGAATCCGTGTCTAAGCATATGAGGGGTTAAGTATCTGCTGTCAAAATGTAATTTGTCACGAAAAAAATACTCCTATATGCTAGGTACTTGTTTATTTACTTATACATACATACATACAAAACCTTGACATCTTGATTTTCACTGATTTGATATTAGTCCATTTGAAAGCGGAAAATCTCATAACTGGCATTGTAATCTTATCATTAACTCATGACATACCAAACTAGTTATTAACACACAAAGAATAAGGCCCACAATGTCGCTCAGTTTTTCTTAGTGAGACAAATCTGCTTGCCGCTAATATTGTGTAGTTCGGAATGTATTGATATGTTAATTATTTGTTTAGAATATCTCTTTAGAAATCTGGCGGGGACGCGTTATTGTTCAAAGGTAGCTACAGTCACACCTCGATAAATAGATTATTATACGAATAAAATGATTCTGATTATGATTTATATTATCATCTTGAATCCTGAGACCCAGAAGCACTTGTTTAAAAATTTGTACACAGGGTCTTAGGTCCACTTGCACCATCCCACTAACCCGTGATTTAAGCGTTTAAACCGTTAACCCAGTGTCGAATTGTATTGGTAACCATGGTAACTCAAGGTTTAACCGGTTAACCCCGGGTAAGTAGAATGGTGCAAGTGGCGTTTATTAGGAGGTTACATATGGGAAATTTATAGATGTAACATTCGAATGTTTGGTTCACGTTCCATTTTCAACTAATTAGGTACCAATAGTTAATATACTTAAGTACTTGGAAATAGTTATTTGTACAACAAGAGATCAAAGTTTGATATTTCTTCGAGTGCTTATTTTGAGTCCCGTGCAAGCGAAAGATTCTATAATAGATTCACGAGCGTAGCGAGTGAATCTAATTTAGAATCTTGAGCGTAGTAAGGGATTCAAAAGCGCACGAGATGTAAATAACTTTGATCTCGTGTAGTACACAAAATTTTTCACCATAAGCAGTGAGAACATACCTAGAGGGACAGAGATAATAGAACCCAAGTATCGAACTTGTATTAGACCCCGCATGTTGAAATGACATTTGACTATAAAGGTCACTTGAATGTCATTTGCAAAATGCGATTTTGCTCACTGAGTGAGACAAAATGACTCAGTGAGCAAAATCGCATTTTGCTCACTGTTTTTAAGAAGCAAAGTACCCTTGTTCGAGCTTCTGAGGTGAAAAATAGATTTCCTTTTCCAATCAGTTATTAAAGGAGCATCTATTAAAGGAGCAAAAAATGTCTACAGTAATTCAGATTTTAGTAGTGTTGTTTATAATTTCTGCTATAAGAGATGTTGAGTGTAGGCTTGGAAAAGTATACATATTGTCTGGTCTCATTACGATAAACTCTATAATAAATATTTGAGTTTTCTGGGGTCATTTTGTGTAAGATTATTAGGGAGGTATGTTATGTCGAAAAAGCCTCATGAAATTATAAGTATTGCTTGCATAAAATTCCATTTTTAGAGGTTTTACTGTTTAATGTTTCGCAAGATAATAGACGGAGATTTACAAGTACTCGTTCGTACTACTCTCGTTACTTAAGAAAAACTTGTACTTACTCAGTTATATAAAAAAAAAAATAAAAAAAAAATATCTTTATTTCAGAATATAAAAATTCCATACAATATTGTTAGTACCATAATACCATTGTTCGCAAGAAAGCTGAATTGAACCTCCGCAGAGACTGGCAGCTTATAATTTTTACCTATAAAAAGTTAGCGTATCGTCTTTTGTTTTTTTTTCCGTGTCAAATATTATATATTCATTTACCGTAAGATTAAACCTATTATTTTATAAATTGGAGTTTTTCACTACTATAAACCCGTTAGACCCGTAAACATGGTCCACACGAACCGGGTGTAAATAAAGGAACCAGAATCTATTGAAGGACTGAAGGGAAATACCTATAAAATACCAATTTAACACTGGGGATATCACGAAGACTGCCGAAGCTCTGTTGAAGAAAATCACCAGGACGTCGGAATCCGCCAGTGTTGAGTGTGTTAGGATTTATTATTAGGGCCAGCACTCTTTAGTAAGGTAGTATTTATAGGTAGGATTTATAGTAAACTCCAGGTTAGTGAATATTGTATTGTTAATATTGTATTATTTTGGTTGTTGTATTTATGTACCTAAACGTGCTTACATATATTCATTGATTGTTTAAATTCAAGGTCTACTTACACCAGCTTCCCAAAAATGGTTGACGAAAAGGATTTAGTTCGCAAAAGAGGCAGTTACAAAGGTCAACTCACCTTATTTACTACATACCTAGGCAAAGTGAAGGAGTCGTCATTAACTCAAGCTGAAGCTAGTCAATTGCAGTTGCGTATAGGTAAGATTGAAGCATTGTATGGACTTTATGATGATGTACAGACACAGTTAGAGTGCAACAGTGAAAGTTTAGATGCCCATATGACAGAGCGAGATGAGTTCCAAAATAACTACTTTTCGGTACTCTCGCGGGCCCAGGATATACTCAACAATTTCAATAAAAAACGTGACGAGTTGGAGTCATGTAGTAATCGTGGGTCGCGAAGTGGTGCGAATCGTAAACTGGTTAAGTTGCCAACTATTCAGTTACCGAAATTTCAGGGCTCATACGAGAATTGGCTAGGTTTCAGAGATACTTTCACAAGTCTGATTCATTCTAACGATGATATCGATAACATCAATAAATTCCATTATTTAAGAGCATCGTTGGAAGGATCTGCGGCCTTGGTTATTAACTCTATTGAGTTTTCTGACACCAATTACGAGGTAGCGTGGACACTCCTCTGTGAGCGGTACGATAACAAAAGGTTACTACTGCAAAATCATGTATCAGCGCTGTTTAACGTTGAGCCGATCACAAAGGAGTCGTCCGGGCAGTTAAAACGACTTATGGATCAAGTAAATAAAAACCTAAGATGCTTAGAATCCTTAGGCGAGCCTGTCAAGCATTGGGACACGCTTCTTATTCACATCGTTAGCAAAAAATTAGACGCTACGACATTTCGTGAGTGGGAGGAGCACAAAGGAAGCTTAGATAAAAGTGTGCCTATTTCCTTTGATAATTTTATCACTTTTATGCGTAATCGTGCAGACTTGATTGAAACTTTGGAGTTATCGAGCGCCTCAGGCGCCGGTCAATCGAGTCAGCCGGCTAAAATCGCGTCGAAACATAGGACTTTGCTTTCTACACAACCCGCCAACCACTGTGTCACCTCGTCGTCGTCGTCTAAACCGTGTCCGAAGTGTAATGGTGAACACAATTTAAATAACTGCGCTCAGTTTCTGGCCTTAAGTAATGCCGAGCGGCTTAACTTATTGCCGACTTATAAAATATGTTTCAACTGTTTCCGCGGCGGTCACTATGCAAACCAGTGCAAGAAGGCAGGGTGTAAGTTATGTAAGCGCAAACATAACTCGCTTGTTCATACCGCGGAGCATAACCTCAAAACAGGATCAAGTTCGTGCGAACGACCCGGAACGCAGGCAACTACTAGTACTGCACCGGCACAGGTGGCGCCACCGGCGCCAATGGCGGGGAGCGTAACCGTTCCTTCGCTATCAGCTAGCATGAGCACGGCAACATCTCAATCGTGCGCATCTGAGCAAAAGGTTGTGCTACTAGCAACTGCACTAATTAAAGTCTATGGGCATGATAATCGCGAGCATATCGTAAAAGCAGTGTTAGATAATTGCAGCGCGACATCTATTATGACTGAAAAGATGTGTCGTCAATTAAATTTACACACTGATCAAGTAGATAGATCGATTGTAGGGGTAAATAAGTTGAAAACGCCTGTAGGTAAAATATGTCGAGTGCCAATTAAGTCGTTGGATGATACCTATTCCACTCGTCTAGTATGCTCGGTGCTACCATCTATAACTGACCCCACACCTTATCATCAGATCGACTCTCACGATATATCGCGGTTAAATATCCCGTCCGATTTGTGCTTGGCTGATCCTAACTTTCACACCCCATCTGAAATTGATATTTTGATTGGTGGTGATCTATTTTGGGAGTTGTTGGGGTCACACAAAATTGAGTTAGGGGATGAACGAACGGTGCTATGTGAGACTAAATTGGGGTACATAGTTGCAGGGCCAATAATCAGCGGTCACGCATTGACTTCGTCGCATGCCATTCAATGTAATTTTATGAATGTCATTTCTAACACAAGTGCCGACTTGATTAATGATGAGGTTCAAACTCAACTTACACGGTTTTGGAAGCTTGAAGAGGTCTGTCCTAAAGACTCTTATTATTCTTCTGAGGAGAAGTCGTGTGAGAAACACTTCACCGAAACTGTCAGTAGGCTGGCAAATGGGCAATTCTGCGTAAGGTTGCCGTTGAAGGAGGATCCTAGTATTCTAGGGAATTCGTTTAATCGTGCTAAGCAGTGTTTTTTTATCACTAGAGCGTAAAATCGATTTACGTCCAAATTTCAGAGACATGTACAGGGAGTTTATGGCAGAATACGAGTCACTGAATCACATGACTGAGTGCAAAGAGTCTAGATTAGAACAGAAGGCATACCACATACCTCATCATGGAATTTTAAGGGAGAGTGCGACTACACGATTGAGAGTAGTTTTCAATGCTAGCGCTCCCACTAGCTCTGGGGTATCTCTGAATAATATTCAGATGGTAGGGCCCACTGTACAGGACGACCTTTTGTCTATACTGCTTCGATTCAGGCAACACAAGTACATTATCTCAGGGGATGTAGAGAAAATGTATAGGCAAATAGTAATTCATCCTGATGATAGGTATTTGCAGCGGATTCTGTGGCGGGATGATCCATCTAAACCTTTGAAGGTCTTTGAGTTGAACACGGTTACATACGGGACTGCCAGTGCACCCTTTTTGGCAACACGGTGTTTAAAACAGCTCGGTCTTGAGTGTGAGGATGAAGTCGTTCGCGAGATCATTATTCACGACTTTTACGTCGATGATCTGCTCACAGGCGGGGATGATTTGCAACAGGTGCTTTCCATTAAAAGTAAGGTTACTTCTACCCTAGCTGAGGCTGGTATGAATTTGAGAAAGTGGAAATCAAATGAACCCCAACTTATGCTTGACTCCGATTCATCTCAATTAGATTTAAATATTGGCACTGAACCCAGTAAAACCTTGGGACTCAGCTGGCAGCCAGGGTCTGATGAATTGTGCTTCCCGGTTGGTAAATGCTCGCTTGTCGGCGACACTAAACGGGATTTGCTATCAATAGTGGCGCAAATATTCGACCCCACTGGTGTGCTGGCTCCTTGTGTCATTCTCATGAAGATGTTGTTACAAACTTTATGGCTACAGAAACTTTCATGGGATCAGAAGTTAACTCCTGAGATCAGCAAGCTTTGGGAGGATATTGCCCACGACTTACCTTCTCTCAATGATATTCGCATTCCACGGTTACTGTTATGTGAGTCATACGAGGAAGTCGAATGTCATATTTTCACTGATGCATCCGAGCGGGCGTATGGCGCTTGCTTATATTTGCGGAGCATCAATGGAAAAGGGGACGTGTTGGTTAGGCTACTATTAGCCAAGAGCCGCGTGGCTCCCATTAAACCCACGACAATTCCGAGGCTTGAACTTTCCGGTGCACTAGCTGGAGTTAGATTGTATGAAAAGGTAGTAGACTCGCTAAGAATTAGTTTCAAGAGTATTACGTTTTGGACAGATTCCACAATTGTACTAGGATGGTTGCGGATGTTACCTAGTAAGTTACAACCTTTTGTTCGCAACCGTGTAGCGGAGATATTAGAAAAGACGGGGAACTGTACATGGCGACATGTGCCGACACATGAAAACCCTGCTGACCACATTTCTCGTGGGGTACCTGCCAGTCTTCTTAGATCTCTAGATATATGGTGGTCTGGTCCTACCTTTTTGAAACAGGATAAGGCGCAATGGCCGGTAAGTCCAGTAGTAGTGGAGGTACTACCTGAAACTCGGTCTGAAGTTGTACTTCACGCGAATGTTACGAACAATCGGGGAGATGAAAACGGTGACGGTTTCATTGATTTTTCCCGGTTCTCTAATCTATCACGGCTTATTCGAACAGTCTCTTATATTGTGCGCTTTGCGAGTCTGTGTAGAAAGCAAATTGTTTCAACAATTTATCTAACTGATAACGAGCTGAGAACCGCATTAAACATAGTAATTAGAGTCTCTCAAGCGGAATCATTCTCAGAATATAATCTGTTGTTGAGCAATCACTGTATTCCAAAAAAAAGCCCTTTGCTTAAACTTAACGTATTCTTGGATGAGAATAAAATAATGCGCGTAGGAGGTAGAATTGATAACTCTAATTTTCCATTTGAGAAAAAGCATCCGATTGTGATTCATGCTAAACACCGATTCACGAAATTATTGTTTGAATCTGAGCACAAGAGGTTAAAGCACGCAGGTCCGCAATTATTATTATTCTCTGTTAAAGATGAATACTGGCCCATCGGTGGGACCAACTTAGCGAAAGCATGTTTCCAAAAATGCCTTAAATGTGTTCGTATGAAAGGCCAGATTGTAGCGCCATTGATGGGAAACTTACCAGCGTCACGTCTTATCCCAAATATGCCATTTGAGAGTGTTGGTGTCGATTATGCGGGCCCTCTGACTTCTGCCAGTCGCCAGGGTCGTGGATGTAGACTTGTGAAGGTATATATAGCCATTTTTGTATGTTTCACCACCAAAGCAGTGCATCTAGAGTTGGTTGGTGACTTAACCAGTGACAGTTACTTGTCAGCATTGCGTCGTTTTGTGTCTCGTAGGGGTTTGCCAACCGACATTTATTCTGATAACGGTACATCATTTGTAGGTGCATACAATGAGCTATCAAAATTCTTGAAAAGCAACTGCAATTCACTGGCTGAGGCTGCAGCTCACGAAAAAATTAACTTTCATTTCATTCCGGCATATTCTCCACATTCAGGAGGTCTTTGGGAAGCTGGTGTAAAGTCGACCAAATTTCATTTAAAAAGAGTGCTGGGAGAATGTAATTTAACGTATGAGTTACTTAACACTGTGCTGGTCCAGATCGAAGCGATTTTGAACTCTCGGCCGCTTACTCCCATGTCGTCGGACCCGCAAGACCTGCTGCCGCTCACTCCGGGGCATTTCCTTATTGGGCGTCCTTTGACCTCATTGCCGGTCAAGGACATCAGAGATCGTGAATTTAATCACCTCACCCGTTACCAACGCATTGAGCAATTGCGCCAGCATTTCTGGAGCAGATGGAGCAAAGAATACGTCTCGGAGCTCCAGGTCAGGACAAAATGGCGCCAGAACAGTGAGGTGCTACGGTTGGACACCTTGGTACTGATCAAGGAGGACAACTTACCACCCTTGAAGTGGAAATTGGGTCGCGTCGTCGCTGTTCATCCTGGAAGCGATGGCATTACCAGAGTGGCAGATATAAGGACCGCGGGAGGACTAGTTCGCAGGTCCTTCAGTAAAATTTGTCCACTGCCAGTGACAACAAGCTAGTCTGGTTGAAAGGCTAGCTTTCAACGCCCGGGGGCATGTTCGCAAGAAAGCTGAATTGAACCTCCGCAGAGACTGGCAGCTTATAATTTTTACCTATAAAAAGTTAGCGTATCGTCTTTTGTTTTTTTTTCCGTGTCAAATATTATATATTCATTTACCGTAAGGAAGATTAAACCTATTATTTTATAAATTGGAGTTTTTCACTACTATAAACCCGTTAGACCCGTAAACAACCATAATACCATAATATAATAATTGCTGAACTCAAAACAGATATCGCTATTTCCTAAAGGTACGTATTAGGTTCCTAGGCAAAAGTTTTGAGCGGATCATTATAAGTTAGTTGTAAGTTAAATTTTTAAGTTCTGAAATGTTTAATAACAAAATATGGACCCAAAAAGTTGTCTGAAATAAATTCCTTTTTTTATTCCAATAGGTTTATGACATGTGATGCTATACTTAAACGACATTGTGAATGTCAATCCATAAACGCCAAATTCATATGAAAATATATTATGTTATCTATACCTATAAGGTGACTGCATACTTGCATAGTATAGTTATTGGCAACTCCATAGTAATGGGCCACTCTTAACAATAACTTTTATTGCCTTGTTTCTTTCTGATTTGATTAGAGTGGCCAATTACTATGGAGAGGCCTTATAAATAGTAGTCACCCTACTGGCATTGTCATGATTTTTCACTACAATATCGGTGCAGGGTTAGCTTAGACGAACTCTATTAGATATTGATATTTTCTGCCAAACTAGTCTTTTAAGTGTAAATGTAAACCTTCTATAGATAAGTTTTTCTATCCTACGCTGTATGTTTTATTTAAAATCAGCATTTCTCCGAAAACTCAACTCTTCAGCTGAAACAGTTATCAAAACATTTTTCCCCTAGGACAAAATAACAAACGCGCTAGCGTTGTGTGTGTATGATAATTGTTCTCGAATCACGCTCGGATTCTATCTACTGTTTGTTCATTTTCTTTGAATTAATTACAATGGGACACAGGGTTGTGTGGTGCAGTCGACTGAGTAATATGACGGATTTTTGAAAACGACAATTGATTTCCAAGAAACATAAATATTTCACCGAACGAGCGTTAAACGTGTCATTCAACAATCGTTCTCAAATTATGACTGCGGTCGGACTCAACTCCGTCAAACTTTTCATACATTTAGTATGGTTTGACGGAGTTTAGACGCCTCAGGCACAAATCTCGAGAATAACCTCTAAAGTGTTTGTCCGGCTCTCTTTGGCTATTTACCTTTTCAGCTCACATTTCTCAATCAATTTTTGTGAGCAGGTTGAAAAATGGATGGTATTTTCGATTCAGCTTTTGGAAAGTTTTTCATAATGGTGGAGCCATGGGGGTTCACATACAGTACACAGCTCATAGAGCCTGAAAGAGCTACTCGTTGTACAGATGTAGTGTGTAATTGTTTTCCATCGTATCTTCTCGGAAATGTTCGTATTTGTCATGCTACTTCAGTCAACCTCAGCACTTTTTGTACCGAGACTGACTGAAATAGCAAGATACGTCCTTGAAAATATGATGGAAAATAATTATGCACTACATCATCCACTTTACCTTATAAGTTTTACTAAATTTACCTACACACAGTATACACATTATACACAGTATACATTATATATTAGACAAAAAAACAACTAACTACAATTGCCCAAAACATGATCGCCTATACACTAAAGATAAACGGCCGGATTCGAACTTTGAGATACGTCAATGAATAGATTTAGAAACGATATGGATTAGATGTGTCAGTGTCAAAAGTGACGTTTTTGTTTGAAGAAACGTCACATTTGACGTAACTTAAAGTTCGAATCGGGCAGAAAGTGACCACCGGTGGTCGAGATGGGAATCGAACCCGCGTCTTCAGCTTACGCAGTTAACGTCCTAATCACTGACCCGGCCACGGCGATACCCGTCCCAAATTATGTATGCTATCTTTGAAAGGCTAGTTTAGTTTAGTTAGATGTGTAGGTTTGGATGATCGCCTAGTTTCACTTGCTTAAATTCTTTATTTTCTAAGAACCATGTTTACCTCACCAGAAACCGGTGTGTCTTACAAATGATAATCTCAAACGAAGGCTGAGATTAATGCTTCATACCCCGGTTACCATTGTCGGGTGCCGAAACGGCTGACAACTGCTAAACGACACAACTCCTTCAAAATTATGAACAATTTAAATTCTTCTGACATTCAGTGTATTCATTACTGGTTTACTATGTACCATGTTAGATAAGCTGAAGATGTAGATATTATTATTCTCGTTATTAGTAGTAGGTATGATACCTACTCGTATTCTGATGCGAAAACACTACTAATATTTTCTGACTGGCCCGTTTTAACGCGATTCCATAAATTCTTATTAAAATGTTATGTAGTAGTTTTAATAATAATATATTCTGTAGCCCAGTCTCATTGACCACCCAAACTTCAATCCATAGACCGGTATACTGTTCACTTTTTCTACAATAGTCCCAATGCCTGCTGTGACCGGTTCATGGATGTCTATTGTTGCGCCTGTGATTTTTAGATAGGACTTCTACGTATAGGTACCGAATGCTGATCTTAATTGCACAATGTAGATATAAAATCAAACATTAGACTTATATGTATTGCAAACAAATTACGAAGAATTGCGGTCTATATAATTACATGTCTGTGGTGCCAACAAAAATACGTACGTTTGTTTCTGAGCATTTATTTTTGTTGCGAAGTTGAAAGGACTGACAGGCGCCGTCTGTTTTGGAGGTGTGTCGGGGAACATTTGTATTTATTTGGATGGACGACTTATTACGCTTTTTTATATCCCGATGGTGGCAAACCAGCGTGCGGCCCGCCTGATGTACAGTCACCTGCAAAAATATGTTACTCTTCGAAGGCCGCAAAAATATGTGACACGCTCTTATGGCTCTACAAATAAGATCGTGTCAGATATCTTTGCGGCCTTCGTTGTGTAACATAATATTGCAGGTGACTGTACACTGTATGTAATTTTTGATCTAATTTGTAATATTTATTTTTGACTTTTTAATATTTTACACGACTGCCCAAAAAAAAAAGAGTGTATTGTTTTCAGCGTTCATGTTTGTATGTATATATTTATTTATGTGAGTTTATTTATTCCACCTTAACTTCTTTTAGTCTAATTTCACAAGCCATGCCTTCTGGTCTTCCATTCTGTGGAATGAAATATCGCCCGTGGTATTTCCGAACGGTTACGATCTTCAAACCTTAAGAATACGAGCGTACTCCTATCCTAAAAACCAGCAACGCACTATAACCCCTCTGGTGTTGCAAATGTCCATGGATGACGGTAATTGCTTACTATTAGGTGATTTGTCATCAAAACAATCATCATTATCAGGTCCACTTCATCAAATTGGTGCTTTTCGAGAGAAAATGCTCGAGTTGCTTAAGAAAACACCCAAATCACCATACATATGCTTTGAAAAATTGAGGAGTTCCCTCAATTCCTCATGGATCCCATCATCAGAACAGCACCAGATTAATGTGGGACCACCTTGGAAGTACCTTCTCTCGAACAAAAAAATAATTACTTAAATCGACCCACGGGTCTCGGAGTAATCGGTGAACATACATAAAAAAAAACATAGCCACAATCGAATACAGAAACTCCTCCTTCTATGAAATTGAAGTCGGTTAAAAACAAATAGTAAGTGGCGGCCTCTAGTCTTAACCTCTTGTTGACCGAAGCGAAGCGAAGGTCTACGTTTTGACTCGGGCATTTTGCTTTCGTATGTCCGGATGTTCTCCTCTACAGGTCGCAATTCTTAACCGATTCTCGTGAAATTTTGTGACCGAATTTTATGACTAAATAAAAATTTTTTGTCAATCCGGTTTTTGGAAATTTTTAAAAATGGCGGAGTCGTGATACCTGGCGCCTAAACAAATAGTCGTATCGATATCGTAAGACTTTTTTCTTTTTGAGACATGTTTACAGAGTTAATAGCAAAAAATGCAGAAAAAAATTATCGCTGGTTTAGGCGGTATTTAGATATTTAATTTTAACTAATTTTAATTTGAGAAGGAGTAGCTAAATTTCGTCAACCCATCTAAGAACTATTTGGCTCAGTTTGTAAACGTTCGCTTTTTCTGTTTGCACAGAGGGTCTGGGTTCGATCCCCAGTAATTGTATGCTGGGATATTATAACTTTTTGTATTTTTTTACACATAAATTTCGTATTGTTTTTCTTTAATTTACTATACACCGTGTTTTTATTGAATTCCGTTAACTTCGGGGTATAGTTAAGTACGTTTATAAGAACTAAATGGCATAGTTAATTTTCAAAAAAAAGTTTTTTTTTGTTTTCTTTTTTGTTTTTTTTTTGTTTAAAAAGTAATTAAATGTAGCATATAGCGTTGTTGTAACACGGGCATTACATTTAACTCAACCAAACAATTGAAATCTGTGACATACGTAGGTTGCCCTGAAAGTTTCGGGAATAGAGAAAACTGTCGCATCTAGACAGTCAATCTTTATTGTAATGCATACTTAAACTCAAACTGACCACGCATATAAATTTTCTTTTGAAAGTAATCATTCTGTAATGCACACGGCTCATAATCCCAAAGTCCTTTTTGTATGGCGATTTTGGGGCCTTAGTGGTTTTGTATGAAATTCGTGGAGTAGCCAACGGAATTGAAGTTTTTTTACATATATATATATATATATAAAAGATTTTTTTACTGTTGTCATATGAATATTTAGGAATGTCGAAATCTGCCGATATGCAACTTTTTTGGCAGTCTTTTTAATTAACAGCACAAATGCGATTTTAATTTTTGACGTCGCTTTGGAATGACATGCTTCTTTAAGATCACCCATGGGATAAAATGAAAGTGACTTTCATATTTAATTTTAACTGCAAACGAGCGTACGATGAACTCTAGTTCATAAAAAAATAACAGAAGCCCATTGTAACTTTTATTTGTTCGCTGAGGGCATATTGAAAACCGTTTAAAAATATGATCCGAAAAATCACTTGGCCAAAAATTCAAATAATGTTCGACATACAATTTTCAAATTGCCAGTAATTCTTAAATACAAATGACAACCAAATGGAATATACCTTAAAAGTTTTATAAAGAGTTACATTTTTATAAATTATATGCCTGTTTCTATTATGTTATTTCTAAGTGTCCCATTCCCGAAACTTTCAGGGCAACCTACGTATCAATGTCATTTCGTACATCAATCGACCGAGATTGTACTTAAGTTTAGTAGCAAATGTATGAACTCATTCTAAACACTAATCAATATGTAAGCCGGCCCTAAGGCAAGTGTACACGCTTGTAGAGGCCTTATAGTAAAAAAATAAATTATGGATTATCTCCGAAATGGACTTAATTAGAACATCGGTGTCTTTGAGAAAGTTACTTGATTTAAGCTCAGGAATGCACCCTTGAAATTAACGGAAATCAAAAAAAACACGGTGTATTTAAAGCTCTTAGCACCATGTTATTTCAAGCTCTGCTCGCGAGGTCTACAGCTCACAGAGCCACTAGTCTAAGAATAGTTTTAACGACATTGTCTATCGTAACATCGTAATCGTACTCATTAATTACGAAATTAAAAGAAATATCCTTGTCGCGTGACGTAACGGCTGTCTAAGAACTGTCGCTTAATTGTAGGCTTCGATATTGCCTACAACCTGTAATTTTAAAGAACAGGGTCTTTTAAGCGTGGCGACATAGTCACGATTCACGTGACACGGCCATTTGCAAACCTGCAGAGTGAGTCTCTAATACCTAATACATTAAAAATCATTTATTTACATACAATTTATATACATTGGTACTACTAAACACTATAAACAGTGGTTGACTGGTAGAGAATGCCTTATGGCATTAAGTCCGCCATTTGTACTTATAATTTTATGTGCAATAAAGTTAATAAAATAAATGTAATTACGTATCGCCATCAACTTTAGTTTAAGTCAGGTCCCCACAGAAAACCAGCGCCACGGTTTGGCGCGGCATTATGCTGAGTGTGGATCCTATTTTAGCGTCCAAATGTCTTTTATGTCTGCATGGATCTTTTTTTCAAATCGATAAAACATAATCTAACTAAATCAGGCCCGTAAAGTTTTATGAATAAGGGGATAAGGTCGTAATCAAGTCGTGAGTGTCGTAACCTATAAAGTATTATCCATCAATGCAATTACACGTAAGCAATATTTCCCATAGTTTTTGCCACCGCCATTTTCTTTTTGTAATAACCGCAGTGTAGTTTAAACACGATATCGATTGGCGCAAAAACAAATAGCGTGGGTCCGATTCTGTATCAAGAAATTAATAAAGTTTACGTCTTATTTTGATACGACATTGTCCATGGGACATCACACGCGCAATAATGTAATGTAATGCGTTTATTTTAGACAAACAGTCCTTAAACACAATAAATTACAAATATCATTTTAAAATAAAGAATTAATCATAAAATTTAAACAACAATAATAGTCCGGTTAAATTAGATTTTTTTTGGAATTAATTCCCAGCAAGCTGGAAATCGTCTTAATACCTTCATTTGGTTAAATTAGTGTAATCCAAGTTGGCTCCATTCTGTTACGTTACAATGTCCGTCTTTGGGTCACAAACTTACATATGTGTACTAAATTTCAATTTAATTGGTCCAGTAGTTTCGGAGAAAATAAGCTGTGACAGACGGACAGACAGTCAGAACCACTGACAGACAGATAGACAGACAGACAGACAGATGCATGCAGTGATCCTATCAGGGTTCCGTTATTTCCTTTTGACGTAGGGAACCCTAAAAACTCAAATTCTGTTACAAATTCAACAGTCTAAAAAAACTCTCATTGTTCGTGAAAGTAGTAAATAATTGTAAATATATTTATATAATTCTGCACTGCGGCCGAAAAGCGTCAACTCAAACCCATATCAAATTACTAAACCTGAATCGGCCTCCGTGGTCGTGTTTGGAAATAGATAGGGAAATGACCTGCGGTGATGGGATCGGGGTGTGTAACTTTTTACACGACTGCCCAAAAAAAAGAGTGTATTGTTTTTAGATTTAGATTTAGTTTGTTTTGCGGAATAGTTTGATCTGGGTTGGGTATTACTACTTACTGCTGCGCGCAACGACCCGAAGTGGATCTTGGCCTCCGACATCAAAGACCGCCATGCTACTCTGTCCAAATCCGTTTCTGTCCAGTCGACGGCGCAGAGTTCGCTAAAGGTCTGTACTTCGTCTCTCCAGTGGTACCTAGGGCGTCCAGACGGTTTTCGGCCACTTGGTACTCCAGAGTACGCCCTCCAGACTGCGCGATCTTCCCCCATCCGGACTACGTGATCTGGGTCTTGCTATTTATAATATTGGATAAATTGGTTGTGGGTTTATAAAGCGAAACCTGTTATTAAAATCGGAATACGCCTGATTATTATTTTAATTAGGGTTCCGTACCTCAAAAGGAAAAAACGGAACCCTTATAGGATCACTCGTGCTTCTGTCTGTCTGTCTGTGCGACCATTCTCCCCCGTTTATCTCCGAAACTACTGGGTCTAAAATTTTGAAAAAAATACACACAAAATAGTTCTTTACCTATAGATGACAGGAAAACCTATTAGAAATGTGCAGTCAAGCGTGAGTCGGGCTTAATGACTTAGTTTTAGATCCGAATTTTTTAAAGACATTTCATTCAAATTCCACATAAAAAAATTAGTGATGTGCCGACTATTGATTTGGCCGACTAGCCGACTAGCCGACTAGTCGGCGCTCGAATGGCCGATTAGTCGGCCGACTAGTCGGCTAGTCGGCCAGATCATTGGTTTCGTATCGTTCAGGTGAAAAACAATAGTTTTACTCCTTTGGTTGCGCTATTTCATCATATTAGCTTGGTGTTCTCTACAGCTTCAAAGACCTATCACAAGAATTCTCGTTCAATTCCTGTCTTTCTTTTATTTTGCGATCCTGAGCAGATCGTCAGTACAGCTTGTAGGAGGTATTTCCAAGGCTCTATTTCCCGTACGTAGTCGCCAGTTAAGAACCTATCCCCTGTGGTCAGCGTCTTTACGATCAACGTGCCCTGTCTAAGTCTCTAAATTTTGCAATAACATTAATAGATCGCCATGGCTCCACCATTAAAAAAAAACAAATCCATACTATCCATACTAATATTATGAAGGCGAAAGTGTGTCTGTCTGTCTGTTACCTCTTCACGCTTAAGCCGCTAAACCGATTTACTTGAAATTTGGTATAGAGATAGTTTGAATCCCGGGGAAGGACATAGGATAGTTTTTGTCGGAAATCATCCCTGAAGAGTGCAAAGGGGGGTGGAATTGAAAGAGTTAATGAAATGCCTAATAATTGAAGTAAGCAATGCGCGAATTGAATGATTGCTATTAGCATTATCCAGGCGCTATACTTTAGCTGCTATCACTAATTCCACGCAGACAAAGTCACGGGCTAAAGCTAGTACTGAATAATAATAAAATTATTTAACTATCGAACTTGCCCATGAAATTACACGAGAATCAGTTGATATCGACCTGTAGAGGAAAACACCATCCCACCAACATACGATAACGATCTAACGGTCAATTATATGAACAAAAGTTTTCGTAATTATGCACCCTGAATAGGTATTTTAGTAAAATATACATAAAACATATGGTAAATATTGACTGTTGAGTTCTTTTTTTTCTGTTTTTCTTGCACTAATAAAGTGCCGACTAATCGGCCATTTTTGCCGACTAGTCGCCGACTAATCGCCGACTACAAATGTGGCCGGATAGTCGGCTTTCCCGACTAGTCGGCGACTAGTCGGTACATCCCGAAAAAAAATACATTGGTTGTTAAAAATTGAGTAATGTACTTATGACATTTAAGTCGTCCACTCATAATGATGTATTTTGGGGTGAGCGAAAGGCACAAGAAATTGATACCTATACAAAATATTGTAATGATATATTAAAGTCTATTGATTTATTGCCAGAATTTTCCTTATGCGCAGATAAATGTTGCAATGATTCCTTACATAAACAACTTATTACAGATATTATGTATACGAAAATTGTTTGTACACTGTGTGAGGCAGCCGTACGTGGTAAAAATATTGTGTCGCGTAATAAGAAGGCGCGGGGTGTACAGGGTTGGAATCAGTATGTCAAGGAGGCGCACGCGCAGGCTAGGCATGCTTTTAAGACCTGGATTGCGTACGGTCAGCCTAATAGGGGACCTGTTTTTGAGAATATGAGAAATAAACGTAAAATATTCAAATCAAAGTTAAAATGGTGCGTCAAACAGCAGGAACAACTCGAGTTGGATAAATTAGCATCTCATCATTTTCAAAAACAGTTTTCTAAATTTTGGAAAGGTACTAAGAAGTTGAATAAAAATAAAAGTTTACCTATTAGTATCAATGGAGTTACATAAACATCTGAAATTGCAAATCTGTTTAAGGATCACTTTAGGGTGACTTCGCCTCTAGGGTCGGTGCAGCAGGTGCGCGAGCGGGGGCCTGCGCGGCCGGGCGAACGCCTCGTCTTAAGTTGCAAAGAAATTAAAGATGCAATTAAGAACATGAAGAGGGGGAAGTCGCCTGGCCACGACGGGCTCAGTATCGAGCACCTGCAACATGCCGGACCGCACCTACCGCGAGTGCTGACCTTGCTGTTTAATTTATGTTTAAGTCACTCGTACCTCCCACGGGACTTAATGCGAACACTGGTTGTGTCGATAGTGGAGAACGGAACAGGAGACATAGCGGACAAGGGTAATTACAGGCCTATTTCACTGGCTACGGTAATAGCGAAAGTTTTTGATAGTGTGCTGGACCGGCATCTCAGTAAACACACTAAGCTCCACGATGCACAGTTTGGCTTTCGTGAGGGTCTGTCGACTGAGAGTGCTATACTGGCTCTAAAAAACACAGTTAAGTACTACCTGGACCGTAAAACCCCTGTGTACGCTTATTTCCTGGACCTGTCGAAGGCTTTCGACTTAAGGGGCCCACTGATTAACAGTCCGCCGGACGATGCCAGCCTGTCAGTTAGAACAAAATTTTGACAGTTCCGAACAACTGACAGGCCGATACCGTCCGGCGGACTGTTAATCAGTGGGCCCCTTTAGTGTCGTATGACGTCCTGTGGGCGAAGCTCGAGGATGCGGGTGTCCCTGCCGAGCTCATAAGCATACTGTCGTACTGGTACCAACATCAAACAAATAATGTTAAATGGGCAAACTCGTTGTCTGACCAGTATGGGCTTGAATGCGGGGTAAGGCAGGGGGTCTAACTTCTCCTAGGCTCTTTAACATTTACGTGAATCAGCTGATCGAGGAACTCAGCAGCACCTATGTTGGATGTCATGTGGACGGAGTTTGTTTTAATAACATAAGCTACGCAGACGACATGGTGCTGTTGGGGCCCACGATTGGGGGTTTGCGTAAATTAATTGCGATCTGTGAGACTTATGCTGAAAAGCATGGGTTAATATACAACTCCAAAAAGAGTGAGCTCTTGGTATTTAAAGGCAAAAATAAGCCGCCAGCAGTTGTTCCTCCAGTATATCTCAATGGCTCGCCATTGCAGAGAGTCTCGCAATTTAAATACCTTGGGCACATTGTAAATGAGGAGTTAAAGGATGATGGTGACATCGAAAGAGAACGAAGGGCTTTGTCTGTAAGAGGGAACATGCTGGTTCGCAGATTTGCTGGCTGTTCACTTGAGGTCAAGGTCACGCTTTTTAAGGCATACTGCCAAACTTTCTACACCAGCAGTCTGTGGACCAACTATATAAAGAGCGTACCCTTACCCTTCGAATATTGTATAATAACCTGTTCCGGGCGATGGTGGGGCTTCCTCGTTACTGCAACGCGTCAGGCATGTTTGCCGACGCGCACATTGATGACTTCTATGCGCTCATGCGCAACAAAGTCGCGTCGCTCATCAGACGGGTTAGGGGAAGCCCCAACAGTCTCCTACAGGTCGTGGCCGGGAGGCAGGACAGCGCCGTGCTCGGCAGGTTTAACGAGCTGCATGCTCCGATTGTGCGTGCGCCTCGGTGAACCGCTCGCACGGCTGTCATGCAGGGCTTTTAGTTTTAGATTTTTTGTTATTAAATTAAGTAATACTAACTCATTTTAGTTGTAGTACCTATTAGTTTAGTATTAATAATTTTAGTTCTTAATTTTAAGTTGTAATTTTAGTTTATATTTGTTATTTTAAGTACGTACTAACAATACTATGAACCTTGTTGTCTGAAAATAAACGCATTTTATTTTATTTATTTATAACCCTTGGAACGCGAGTCCGAGTCGCACTTGACCGGTTTTTTTATTATGACTTTAACAATCAAGGTCGAACCAAAGTAGTTTGTCTACCTGGGTAACAGCGACACTCTTAACATAAACCTTATCTCTTAGCAACAAGGTTCAAGAGTGGTCAATTAACATTTAGGATGATTAGCAGAGGTCGGACAAATGGTCGTCATTTTTCGCAATAATGTGGACATGACTCCTAAATTGATTCAATAATTAATCATTTAATTAATTTCTTACCTGAGGTTTAATTTTGATACCTAATCAATAAATAACACAAAGATGTCTTATAGGTAATGTAAATTCATTAAAGAAAAAAAATTGAGTATGTTATTCAAATTTTCTGTAGATACTCATTTTTTTATATCAAAACTATATTAAAGTGCTATTTATTGACTAGGGAACAAAATTTTATCTCAGGTAAAAAAATAATTAAATTAATTAAATGATTAATTATTTAATGAAATTTGAAGTCATGTCCACATTATTGCGACCAATGACGCCAATCTGTCCGATTTCTGATGATTAAGTACCTACTCCAAAAGTTGTTTGTTCGTGTTTTGTGAGTTTTGTTAAAATTTTGTCCGGATCAAACGCTGTGTTAGTTTTTGAGTTTTTTTTTTAATAAATACGAGTTAGTGAAGCAATGGCTAGGTTTAAACACGTGATAGTGTTATCCATTGTTATCTTGATTTTGGAAGCAAAGGATGGTGTAACAGAGGTAAGTTCTTTAAAATTATAGTTCGTTTTTTTAGCATTAGAAATAAGGTAAACAATCTTGATGTGTATTTTTATTGAAAATCACGATTTAAAAATCATCATATCATCATCAGCCTACTCTCGTCCACTGCTGGACATAGGCCCCTCCTATTGCAATAGGATTTAAAAATAATTGATGGCAAATATGGAACAATTATGAATCTAATACGATCATTTGTATTCTTCTGCTTTCATAAGTATGTAATAGTTACTGATTTTTCAAAAGCGTTTTTTGAATTAAAAGACATGTCAAGATCGCTTACCTTCTTTCAAGTTCTTTCTAATGCTAAAAAAAACGAACTACAATTGAGCATTTAAATAAGAATGTTAAAATTAGGCAAAATTATTTATACATCATTGCCCTGTTTATAAAAAGCTTGTAGCTTGTAATACAAGTGGAAGTTCCTTTTTGACAGCTTTTGTTAGAAAGGGACTTCCACTTGTATTACAAGTTACAAGCTTTTGATAAGGGGTTGTGCACAAATCACGCGAGGTGTTTTCGGCTACTTTTCACCCCTCACTCCCCTTGGTGATATTTGGTGAGGTTTTTGGCTACCCCCCTCCCCCCACACAACCTCACGTGTATTTTTTGTTTTTTTTTTCATTCGACCTAATTTTAAGATAAATAGTATTATGTAGAAAATATTGTTTATTTTTATATTTTCGTTAAATAGACTCGCTATTTTGAAGTGCAGAGTGAAGATTTATGTTTAACGAAACCGAGAAACAGTATCTACTCATGTGGTAGGTTTTTTTTTCTTAGTTTCGTTCACTGTAGTAAAATACACGTGAGGTTTCCTTATATCCCCCTCCCTCAACTTGGTCTATCGTGATTTTTTCGTGACCCCCCCTCCCGTATCGAACCTCGTGTGATTTGTGCACAAGCCCTAAACAGGGCACAGGTATAAACCTCCATGAAGTTTTCAGATAGAATATTTGTATTAATTATTTGTAATAATGTCATATCACTAATAATGAGCATTTTTGTAAACGGTTTTATAATAAAGAGTGATTTTATTAAACACGTTAGACTAAGAATATAAAATACAGGAATAACTAAGTAAAAACTATATGTGACGTCCCAGGGGTAAAAGGTAAGTACAGTCGACGTCAAAGATATGTTTACATTTTTCGCCTTATTACAAAGGAGTAAGGTGCAAAAGTGAAGCGTAGAAGCGTATTCGTATAGGAGCGTGAATAACAGCGTAAGCGCCAGCCGCCATGAGATTGCCATGGAACGTCACATATAAACAATAAATTACAACTACATACTTAATTTAATACTTATTTATTTTAAATATATAATAACTATATGAAACGACAGAATGTCAAAATCGATGTTGCTGCCTGGATTTTTGACATTTGCGGCTGTAATACAGTCGGCAGTATTATCGAGATGCAATACTGCTGCAGTAATGCTGGTACAGTCTAAATCCAAACGGTAAATACCTTTACGGCTCGGCTACGACATTACGCGACTGGCGACGGCGGCAGCGACAACCATAGGGAACAAAAGGTCCGATCGCTGTGTCCCGCTCAAACCTATGGTTATCGCTGCCGCCGTCGCAAGTCGCTCAATGTCGTGGCCGAGCCGTTATGCTGTTTCAGCTGTCTCGACGAACATGCGTGATCGGCGCCGGCTACGGCGGGCTCGCGTCTGCGCGCTACCTAAAACAACATGGCGTCCAGTTTTCCCTACTAGAAGCACAACGGAGCCTTGGTGGTAACTGGAGGTTGCAGACTGATTTGGAAGAGGATGGCTTGCCACCGTTGACAGGAGTTTATAAGCAACTGAGGTTAATAATTAGCTAAGGAATCATATCTACACATCAAACTATACTAACAAAACTACAAAAGTACAAACCATACCAGATGCATCATACCCTCCTAAGACCGAGCCATTCAAATGAAAAATCCAGAATTTGCCACTGAAATTTGAACCTATAGTGCAGGGAATAGAGTTGATTTTGGTTTTGTTTGAAAATTGAACGAAACAAAACAAATGCGACTTTATTCCAATTGAATATGATTTAAATTTCATCGAACTGAATAAGTACGAGTATACTATAGGTAGGACCTTGGGCCTTAGGAGGATACTACTTGAAACCATCAGTGTGCAGTGAAATCTCCTGCACGTAACCGTGCTTAGAGTATGCAACGTAAGCCATGTTTTCAACTCTTAACATTATGTTGCTTCTTTAAAAATATTGCCAAAATACCATTGCTACCCTTGATGCAACGGAGGGAGTATACTCTAGAGTATTTCAATGGTTTTTATGTGATTCCAATATATCCGTAGGCTTAGCTCCAATGCATTAGACTACCCACTCCTTTCTAATTAATACAGAAAAATACGGGTAGGTAGAGTTAGACCAAGAAAAGTCTGCTGCGATTTTGATAGCTCACACAGTGCAAGTGTTTATTTATACGTCAGAATTACAAGAAGTTTGACGTTTAAAATAACACTTGCACTGCGTGGGCTACCTAAATCTCTGCAGACTTTTCTTGGTCTAACTCTAGTTTATCTTGTGCGTGAGATACATACCTACTGCCATGCTCAGGTTACTGATATTGCAGTGAATTTTTGACCGATGCGTATATGCGTAGTGGAAGGTCGCATTTCTCAACCGATTCTCGAAAAATTTTGTGAGCAGGTTCAAGATTAAATAAAAAAAAATCGATTCAGTTTTTTTTTTTAAAATGGCTAAGCAATGGGGGTTCGCGAGGTCTACAACTCACAGAGCCAATTTAGTAAATTACGAATTTATTTTTTTAGGACCAACACTCCTCGGCAGATCATGGAGTTTGCTAACTGGCCCTTCCCAGATACCACGCCATCGTATCCAACCGCACCCTGCTTCTACAAGTACCTACAGAACTTCACCAAGGCATTCGACTTAGAGAAATACATACAGGTAAGTACAGTTAACATCTGCAGAAGTTAAGTTGGCAAGTTCAATACTTCGTCACAGACCATGGAAATTGCTAAAATAACACCACAAGTAGCTGCTGCTAAAGAGCTGAAGTTGAGATGTAGAAGATGGCCCTTTCCTGACTTATGGTAGACCCAAAAACCGATGGATGGATTGTGTGAGAGAGGGTTAAGTTGGCAAGTTCAATACTTCGTCACAGACCATGGAAATTGCTAAAATAACACCACAAGTAGCTGCTGCTAAAGAGCTGAAGTCGAGATGTAGAAGATGGCCCTTTCCTGACTTATGGTAGACCCAAAAACCGATGGATGGATTGTGTGAGAGAGGATATGAGAAAGAAAGGAGTGAGTGCTGAGCTGACGAAAGACAGAGGAGAATGAAAGAGAAAAACATGTTGTATCATGGGATAAGGACAGGAAAGAAGAATAGACTATTGTATCCCGGCAAACCTTTCTTTTAAGGGAGGCTCTGAGGAAAACATTTGAATTTCCAATGCCGCGTTACAGTCACATTTGGGCTACCCAATCCAGTCCTAAAGATTAACCCCCTTATTCATAAACGTTTACTAAAGTTGACAAGCCGATAATAATCATTTGTCCCTTTCCGACGTATTGGTATGATGGAAAGGGACAAACGATTATTATCGGCTTGTCAACTTAAACGTTTATGAATATGGAGGTAAATTTACATATTTTTTTATTTTCAGTTCAGATCTTTAGTGACGTTAGTGAAATGGGCAGATACCCAATGGGAGATCTCATACATCAAGACAGACTCTAAGGAGAACAGCACAATGACTTGTGATTTCGTGATAGTCACCACTGGGCGTTGGAGTTTGCCAAAGATACCTAATTTCGAGGGTCAGGATAAATTCGAAGGTAATTTTGATACCATGGGCTGGCAAGACCTTAAAATTAATAACATGGCTATTATTGACCCATTATGATTACCCTGCCAAGAGCCAAATAGGTTTTATTTTTATTTACTCAACATTTCAGTGCCGTGTCATATAATATTTATTTACTTGAAACAATGACGTCGCTGCTGATCCTCAGCTGGCATGTAATGACAACTCTTGTTTACCTACTTTTAAATTAGAAATCTCAGTTAATTGTTCTGATTTCGTCAGCTAACCATCTTTATTTGTTTCATTTCAGGAAAAATAATCCACATTCAGAAATACAAAGACCCTGAGCCATTCAGAAACCTTCGGATACTCCTGATTGGTGCTGGCCCTTCAGGCCTGGACATGGCCATGCATCTGACCAATCAAAGCTCGCGGCTGATTCACAGCCACCATTTGGAGTACAACCAGCCGTTCTTCGGGGCCAATTATGTGAAGAAGCCTGATGTTAAGAAGTTCACGAGGCGTGGGGTGGTGTTTCAGGATGACAGCTTTGAGGAGGTGGATGTTGTGATACTATGCACAGGTACGATGTACTAATAGTTTATTTGAAAAGGAAGAGGCTCCAGAGATTTATAGTTAGAATTGCAAATACGTGTCCCGAATATCTATTTTCAGGGTACGATTTCGACTTTAGCTTCCTACACGAGAGCTGCGGGCTGACCGTGTCGCGAAAGTTTGTGTTACCGGTCTATCAGCACATGGTGAACATTCGGAGACCTAGCATGGTGCTGCTGGGGTTGCCCAAGCCGACAATTCCAAAGGTTTTAGATGCGCAGGTCAGTATTGTGCAGTTGAGTTAGGTCTACATGACTGGAGACTGACGTCTAAAGTAGAAGCACGTGCCATGTTGATGAAAAGTTTAGACTAGGGCTCCCGATATCCGTGCTATACGCCAACCCGTGCGTCCGTGTTCTTAGCCCCGGCGGTGCTAAGGTTCGAACTACACGAACCCGTCAAAGTCCGTGTCCGTGTAGTGCGTTCGGCTCCGGATTTGCGTTCGGCTCCGGATCTAGTTGTTGTTGTTCTGTTTTTTTTTCGTATTGCTTGTTATTGGTAATGTGTTATAATTCGTTATAAACTTTTCATTCTTCGCTCTTATAAAGAACGCGTCCGATCGAGAACGGGCCGGACCCTTGTATCCGTGGATCCGGACACACGGGTAACACGGGTACACGGATCTTAATTACACGGATCCTAATTACCCGTTCCGAACACAAATCCGGTTTCGTGTATCACGAGAACGGGGCCCCGGAGACGGGTACACGAAACCCGGACGCTACCGCGAGCCCTAGTTTAGACAGATAATCCGGTTACGAAACGATATATTAAGTGTCTTAAGATAGAGTATTTTTTATTTTAACCAGCGTATTTATATGGCACGAGGCGACTGTCGATGTCTCGGATAGTTGTTATTTCCTGAAGCGGCAGATTCGCAGCTAAGTTGCCCAGCAATGCCGTCGCATCAGGAAACTTGTCTTAACTGCATCGTTATATGGCCGCAGGCAAACTACGCAGCGTCATTAGCAGCGGGTAAATTTGAGTTGCCCTCGCAAGATGACATGATGAATTCCTGGCTTCAGGAAGCCGGGGGCAGGAGTATCGTCGATGTCAACTTCTTGGCCGATCAACAGGTAAGCAATTTGCGTATATTACCCATATTACAATCTCTTCTGCTGCTTAATCTGTGGCTAGGGCAATCTGTCCTAGACTGTCCCCAAATATGTAAGTATCCGACTAAATACCAAATATCTTGTTCCTTATTCTAAGGTTAAGTTCCTGATTATGCAAGCGAAACATGCCAAACAATCTTCCACTTAAAGATATGTGGGTCACTCACGTATTTTTAAGTGGAAGATTGTTCAACATGTGTTTTTGATATTTTACATATTATTATATGCCTTTGTTTCGTTTTATTTTCAGGACCAGTACTTCGCAAACCTCTCTGCCGAAGCTAGAACCCCCCGCGTGCCGCCAGTAATAACTATTGTGAGGGACTTCAACGCCAAGAACCGGTTGGAAGACCTGTTCAACTACAGAGATTATGATTATAAAGTACTCGATGATCAGAATTTTGAAAGATTTTACAATCCGAGAAAGGAAATTTGTGATATTGTTGTTTAAATCGTAATTCAGACTATTATAAATAGTTCAAATATTGTTAACCAGGAACAAAGTTTTTTTTATAAAAAAGACCAGAAGTGGTTTCGTCGAACTTACCAATGGTACGATTTTTTGACCAATTGAGGCCCACCGTCGATTTCCTTTTCGGATCCCGCTGAAAAATTCCATAAACCTGTAACCCATTCACCTACATTTCAACTGAAAATTTAATTTTATTCATAATTTTATATATCGCGGTTTTCGGTGCGGGAATGTTTTACACTAGCCAAATAACAGGTAAAAACTGTAAAAAAACGATACTAATTTAACATTTCTAAGCACATTTGGACCTTACTACCTACGTTTAATTCATAGTTTGGTAATTATTTTACAATAAACAATGTTATAAATAATATAAATAAGGTAACAGCCACTGGGTAGAAAGCGGCGCACACCTCTCGACACCCCTGAGCCGCTCACACCGATGTTGCTCCTGGTCGTCTTCGCGACGGCAGTTGCAGGGGCCCATCTAGTCAGCGGCAAGTCACCACCTGCCTCGATAACGTGTTTTAGCATTGTTATGGCAGGTGTCCGGACTTCTCTACAGTAGCCCAGTCTCATTGTCCATCCAAACTTCAATCCATAGACCGGTATACTATTCACTTTTTCTACAATAGTCCCAATGCCTGCTGCGACCGGTTCATGGGTGTTTATTGTTGCGCCTGTGAACGGGTTCCAGCAGGCGTTCTACATGACATTAAAGCTCTCCAAGGGGCCTCTACGTGTTGGATCTATATCCCCACGCAAGCCTATTAAAAGACCGGGATTTGTAGGCCCGTGAATCCCAAAATATAAATAATAATAGTAAATATTGGGGACGAAATCATTTCCGCACCGAAAACCCCGATGTATGTAATCATCAACAACCTAGTTCTTAAATAGGATAGCCATGACTCAAATTATTGTTAGGTAAAAAACCAGGAAACTCAAAAATTCGGAATGCACAAAGACTGTCGCAGGTGAAGCACCAATAAATTATGCTATTCTAATTTAATAATTTTTGTAATTCCATCATTTCAATCATTACACTGTCAATAGTAATGTCATTTCCAATGCTGAAGCGTGATAGTTAAATTAATTTCATTAAGTACCTATTTGCCGTTATTCCTTCACCAATCACTACCTACAGTACCTACACTATCACTGGTACTGTTATTTATTTAAGTAATGTTATTAGGTACTCATGATATTGATAGTGTCTGGCCAATATAAAGCGCGATTCTGAAGTTCTTTGTCAGAAAACTGTGACATTGGTCTGTCGTCGCATTTCGATTGAATAATAGGATTTATGCGGGTAGTTCTCGAATTTCATACGGCATCGGACTTGCGCTGAATGGAGAAAGACACAGTATGTCAATGGGGTTGGCCGGTGGAAGTTTTTAGCAGATGGCGCCATCATAGCTTGCCCCGTGAATCCCTAGAATTGTGTCAAATTTTTGTTTTTTTAATACCCTGGATGCCAGCTCTTTAAGCCAAATCTCATAGAAAAAGGGGCAAGCTATGATGGCGCCATCTAGGCAAACCTTTGACAGTTTCCAACCCCATTGTAGTCTTGTTAGGGCCACTTGCACCATGCACTAACCCGGGGTTAACCGGTTAAACCTGTCTATCTATCTAGCCCATAGCTATAGCTAAGCTAAACCGTTAGTGGGATGGTGCAAGTGGGGCTTAGGTAAGGTAAGGTGGGGTAAGACCATCACCGGGATAAGACTATCACTTGTATAGAATCTTCATACTGTTTGTCTTGCCCCGTGCAACATAAACTACATATGTCAGTCTTTATCCCACCTTACCTTACTTAATTTCTATAATGTATAGATTCTAAGGTGCATTCACACCGCAGGTAAGATAACTGTCGGTATTTTGGCACGAGTCAAAGGACCGGCAAGACCTAGTGCGGAGCGTTGCGATTAAATTGGCGAGTAAGTAGAGCAGTGAGTGGCCGGAGAGGGCAACATCGCGGCAGCGCGAGGAGCAGAGCCAGGAGTAGTGTGAGAAGCATAGTGTGGCCGCTGTAAGCGTAAGCGTCATGTTACCTGTCGTGATTGTTTCACCGGATGGTCTCATCGGAAGATCAGCGCTGGAAGTCGTTGAAGATGCTGAGGTGAGACCATTTCGTGGCACTTTCTCCTTTTTTATGTTTCTCTGCTTGTATAATTTTCTTTTTTTGTGTTTGTGCTCACGAATAAAAATATGTATTTCTATTCTATTCATTCTATGTGGTAAAGGATGGCCTACTGTTGCCTGTCACCACCACACCGCTGGCTACACTCCAGGTACAGAGGTCCAACTTCGTAATTGAAAGTTCGCCTCGAGTACGAATCGCGAATGGCGGAGACATGATATATCTCTATTATTAAACACTAGTTCTATCCAACTTCGCTTAAAACGACGTAAGCGCCGTGGGATTCATTTAAACATAAGACTTTTTATTTCCGAGCAAAGTTTTTGATTGTACAAAAGGGCGTAAGTGCCTGGCAATTTGTGTGGACATAAGACGTTTCTAATGTTAAAGTTTAAAGTAGGTATGAGTCATTTGAGCGGACAGAAGTTCGAATTAGCGTTTTGTCGAGTATTTGCGAAGTTGTTTGATTAATTGTCAGTGGATTTTGAACTTTATTACTTAACGGTAATTTGTTAGGATTGCCGGATAAATTCCAAATGTCCGATGGGAAAGACATACAAAAAAACTAATAATGTACCTTCCTAGGTAATACGTTGTGTTTAAAGTGCCTACCTACAGCAAGTACAGTCGCCATCAGATATATAGGAGCGGCCAAGGTGTTCACAATATCTGAACACGCGCTCTAACGCCCTGACAATAGAGGCGTGTTCCGATATTTGTGAGCACCTTGGCCGCTCCGATATATCTGATGGCGACTGTACCTACGACAGTACAGTGGACATCAAAACTAGCGGACCAGACTACGCGTCAAAAGTATAATCTAACGAAAAGTGATGTCTCCACGTGCAGAACAATTATTTGAGTGACAAATTGACAATAGAGACGTGTTCAGATATTTTTGAGCACCTTGTCCGCTCCGACATATCTGATGCTGACTGCACGATGTGTGGGGTACAACTCAAGGCCAGCCCCTCAGTACTTTGAAGCTGAATTCTTGCTAAAAATATACGCAATGCAGTTAAGATTAAACAGGCAGAGAAGCGAAACAAACTGTACAAAATAATGTACAGTAAAATATGCCCAAGGGCTCATTTAGACGGTGCGATGCGAGTTTCATTACATTGCGTTATTTGATCGGTCGGCTGAGTTGATGTAACCTCAATGGTCCGCAATGTAACTAAAATCTAACAATATAATCATTATAAAATTTAAATTATATTTTTAATTTTGGAGCACAATTTGGAGCCAAATATAGAACTACAAGAAATTATAGGAACTGGCCATCTCAGTCTAGACTTCTAGAGCATTCCCTTGCAAAGAGTGTTAAGAAAAAGTTGATTTACCCTCCTTAAAAATGTTGAAATCGGTCAAATACTAAGTTAAATTGTCCTTTCTACTTACATTATTCAAATAATTACTCTGGTCCTATAGTACCGATCACAAATCAGTCGTTGCTATCGATGTAAAGAAATGTGTGATGTTTATTTGTGTCGCGCTGACCGATTTAGATGTCGTGGCATTACCAAGGATTCCAAATGAAATACAAGTTACTTATACGTATACTCTATATCTTTAGGTATTTCAATAAATGTAAATAAAATCTACCCTCAAATGGCTCCTTCAGCCAGTTAAGGGTAGATGAAAAACATTACATGATCAAATAATGTAGGTTAAGGTCAGGTCGTTCGGTGACTCATCCAGGCGGTTTTGTAATTGGTTGGTTAACCAATAAATGTTATAACTACCCGAAAATGTACAAATTGCTTGTTTACTTTTATTTAAATACCTAAAGATACAGACTATAGGAACGATGGCTTTATGTTAATAAGATAGTCTGTGCGGAAAGAGAAGAGTCGTGGAATGTCCGCACGGACTCTGTTTGACGACCGGTCTGGCCTAGCGGGTAGTAACCCTGCTTCCGCCGATGGTCCCGGGTTCAAATCCCGGTAAGGGCATTTATTTGTGTGATGAGCACAGATATTTGTTCCTTAGTCATGGATGTTTTCTATGTATTTAAGTATTTGTATATTATATATATCGTTGTTTGAGTACCCACAGCGCCACAGAACAAGCATCCTTGAGCTTACCGTGGGAATTAGTCAATTTGTATAAGAATGTCCTTATAATATTTATTTATTATATATTGTACTACTTTTATTGGAATTTCTGTTTCGTGAAATAAATATATTATGATTTTTTTTTAATAGAAAGAGCTATTTCTACACTCTATTTTCATTTGTGGCTCCGTCAAATATTTCGCTTTGCAAAAGGATTCCGTCACCAAAAATGATTGAGAACCACTGCTCTAGGGAATCCTTTATTGATGTTTTGTTCCTTCTATTATGCTGAACACCTTACTTTAGAATAGAATAAATAGAATTTACGACACAACAGATGCACCCGTGGAATGTTCAACTACTTAGTTTATTTGTTTTCGGTATACATAGACGATCTAACTTTGATCAGAAGTAGATATCTACCTAAATTCTCTTGTAGTCTGTCTTCCCTTACAGGGATGTTGTTTAGCAAAAATGTGTCAACCCACATTAATTTTGCAATAAAATGTTAACTTTAAGCGTAAATATTTTTGAGTTGACATCTTATTGCAACATGAATGTGGGTTGACACATTATTGCTTATCAGTATACATCGGTAACTCGTGGCATTTAGGTAGCATAGCGATGGGCGAGTCGAGTTATCTGATTCGAATCAAGACTATTGGCAATTCGAATCAACTCGGCCACTAAACTAACTATCCGATCCGCTAACTCGGCGAATGAATCGCCAATTCGCCAACTCTCCGAGCCGAGTTAACGCCATCACACTGCTACTAAGGCCATTCAAAAATAAACCTTAACGCGGTAGCCCGAAGGTTCTTTTTACAACAACTGCCGCTTGATTCGCCGTCTCAATTCGAGTTAACTGGTACTATGACCATTCAAAAATAAACCTTAATTCCGTGGCCCGAAAGTTCTTTTTACAACAACTGCCGCTTGATTCGCAATCCCGAGTCGAGTTCACTGCTAGTATGGCCATTCAAAAATAAACCTTAACTCGGTGCCCTGAAGGTTCTGTTTACAACAACTGCCGCTTGACTCGCCGTCTCAACTCAAGTTTGCGGCTCCGCGGCCCGTGACCTTGTCGCGAACCACGCGAACCGTCGAGTCGAGTCAACTCGAATTCCAACTCGAATCAGCGGCCGAATCAGTTCGAATGATTCGAATTGAAAAAAAGTGGACTCGTCACGTCGCTAAGGTAGCACTTAAAAGATTAGTGATGAGCACACATCGGTAACTCGTGGCACTTGACAGTTTCTAACAGACTAGTGATGTGACAATGTTCTTCCTATACGAGTCGAGAAAAAGAAACCACTAAAAAAAGGAATTAATTAAACTAATCTTTTAAGTGCTACCTAAATGCCACGAGTTACCGATGTGTACTTATCTGAATCCTAATTTTATTAAATTGCCTTAACCACATCGATCTTAAACTTTAACTATGAATGTTCCATAAGTACATTAAAATATTTTATGTTTACTTTTCTAAACCATCATTGTACATTTATAATAATTATGTAACTATTTCAGCAGGCGTTCTACATGACATAAAAGCTCTCCAAGGGGCCTCTACGTGTTGGATCTGTGTCCCCACGCAAGCCTATCAAAAAGCCGGGATTATAGGCCCGTGATATCCAAGGAGATGTAACTATATTTAAGCGTATTAGGTATGATTGTTTTAATTTTTTGATATTTTTCAATGAAATAAATTTTATTTTATCTCATCTTATCTCTTATTTTAGATGAGAACAAAAGCCAAAAAGGTCTTAAAAAACTTATATCCCTCACAAACTTGGTTATGTTTATATAAAAATCGAAACATTACACGATTACCACCCTCACACAATTACCGAGGGGATTAAGCCGCGTCCACACCGACACGCAATCCGCTCGTTTGCCAGTGTGTGCGGGCCTTTATCGAGATTGCTTTAGTTCGGGTGTAGATTAAATAAACAATTCATTAATGACGGTTTTTAGGGTTCCGTACTTACCCAAAGGGTAAAAACGGGACCCTATTACTAAGACTCCACTGTCCATCTGTCTGTCTGTCAATCTGTCTGTCACCAGGCTGTATCTCATGAACCGTGATAGCTACACAGTTAAAATTTTCACAGATGATGTATTTCTGTTGCCGCTATAACAACAAATACCTACTAAGAACTACGGAACCCTCGGCGAGCGAGTCCGACTTGCACTTGTCCGGTTTTTAAATAAACTTTTTGAAGGGTTGAAACTAATAAAGCTGTTTTGTTATTGAGAACCAAAATAACAGGAGCGTTCGATATTCGGACTTTGGAATCTGATTTTGTTATGATGTTGATTTTACCCTATTCTGAATTTCCTGTTCGTTTGCAATAACACAATAATATAGGTACATATGACTTTCCCAAATTTACTTTAGAAAGCCAGAGAAGGTGAGGGGTGGCCGCTAGTGGCCGCTTGATTGCACCAAAACGTAAAGCTAGCCGACTGGAAAATAAGAAATGATGTATTCCGAGGATACAATGGGTTATTGTATCTTGGAATAAGTCTAAGTACCGTTAAAAAAGCAAATCATTCACGTAATCACATATGTGACTTTTCAAGCAAAAGGTACCACATTGCCGCTTACCATAAGGACGAAAGTTGCTTGTATCTTTATACGAAAAACCTGTCAGAGCGTCCTTGACATCCTTCCGATTTTGGTCGCACTTTCGATACTTATTTGACAAATTGGCAATCTTGTACATTGCAGATCTGTGAATAAATCTATTCAGTCTATTTCTTGAGTCAAATCGGGCCCCATGTTGGTTCTATGACCTTCCTCTATTTGCACTCTTATAAAGGTCGGAGCTGATCGATCAGACAAAGACAACAGTATCCCCATCTATCGGAATTAGTACGTGAATAAAACACATGGCGAGCATAAAACGTGATCGCAAACAAACCGAGTCCACAGACCATAATTTCAACCAGCACTAGACCCATCCAACCGAACCACCCAACCGAAGATATTATTATACTTTATTTACTTACTTACTCCGTTGGCTCAGCGACCCAAAATGAGACTTGGCCTCCGACACACGACAGCGCCACTTTTCTCGATCCTGTGCGACCTCTCGCCTATTGTTGACTCAAAGTTCACGCAGATCCGCCTACATAAAGTGTCATTCTCTAGAACTTGCTAACTATGTAAACAAACCGCCATATTGAAACTGTCACCGAATGATGATTTCAGTATGGCGGTTTGTTTACATATAACTATGTAACCAAGTTCCATAGACGCTCTAGGCACATACATACCCAATAACAATAACAATACCCAACTAAAATAGTACACACCCAATATTTTAGACCCATCAAGTAAAATAAAATCAAAATTAAAATAAAATCATACCAAGATAGCTCTGCACAAACTTTGCGTCAAATTTCCATGAAAATATCCGTCTGGTTTTCATACTAAGGGCGTCCGCAACGTTGCGTGTTTACGGACCGGGCGAGTGGGTTAACGAATAATAAGTTTTTGGCAAAAATGTCATTTTTGGTACAAGCTTTTATCGCTGACTGTACTTTTCTTACGACAGACAACTAATACTCATCAAGACAATTCTAAAAACCCTTAACACAATTAGGTTGAGTTGTTTCATCACAGAGTTCCTATGGCCACCTCCTGTCTCCATCATCAGATCAGTTCGACAGTACCATATTATTGTATTGTCATCAGAACTACATACAGCTGCCAATTTTCATGACGCTACGATCCTTGGAAGATGGTTAAATTAGTTACCTTAGATTCCATTACATAGTTACATACAGGCCCCTATTTCACGAAGTACGACAGGTACGACAACTGTCAAAAAATGACAGACCTCTGTTTCACCACACCGACATTTTGTCAGTGACACATCATCATCATCATCATCTCAGCCATAAGACGTCCACTGCTGAACATAGGCCTCCCCCTTGGACCTCCATACGTGCCGGTTGGAAGCGACCCGCATCCAGCGTCTTCCGGCGACCTTAACAAGATCGTCTGTCCATCTTGTGGGTGGACGTCCTACGCTGCGCTTGCTAGTCCGCTTGCTAGTCGCTTGCAGTGACACATGTCGAGTGACAGGTGACAGGTGACAATTTCGTAAATTGTTTTGTATAGAATTTCATATAAACATGACAGGTATTTTGGTACAATTGTCCATCTTAAATTTAATGACAATTATTTTGTGAAACAAGGGTAATTTTTACTAGTCGATATATTTGTCAATTCTTAACAAGAGATCGTTAGTTGCTTTCAATGTGCCGTGTTGTCATCACTAACATGATATTGATTGAGATCCCAACCCCATCTAATGCAGCGTATACCTATATTATTTGTTGACAAGGCGTGAAAGCATTATTTTTTTGTTACTTTTAAGTTATTTTTTCTGCAAATGCAAAGTGCAGTGACGTCAAAGTAGAAATCTATTCGTACCTACTTTATATATCACCTCTGTTGCTTTCGCGGAGATTCATTTTCTAACCAAAACCCTAACTTTACCGTTAGTGCCCAACTTCGCCCAAGTAAATTATTAAAAAAAAACGGCTGCTATTTAACTGATCACCAGATTTAGTAAAATTTAATACCAAAAAAATCTATTTTACCACCCTAAAATCATGAATGATCACCAAAATTATAACACCATTTTAATGTGAAATGATTACCAATTTTATTACATTTTACTATCCTTTTAAAGGAAATGACACCAAAATAATCATTATTAACCCAAAAATAGTCAATGATTACCAAATTTCAATCCCCATTTTAATGTGAAATGATAACCAAATTTTTACATCTTGCTATCCTATTAAAGAAAATGACACCAAAATAATCATTGTAAACCCAAAAATAGTAAATGACCACCAAAATTAGAACTCCATTTTAATGTAAAATGATAACCAAATTTTTAAATCTTGCTATCCTATTAAAGCAAATGGCTCCAAAATAATCATTGTAAACGCAAAAATAGTAAATGATCACAAAATTGTAACCACATTTTAATTAAAAATGTGCAATCATTTAATATATCGTTATCTTATTAAATTAATTAATCCACTTCGTCACCTTTTTCTAGTAGCATTTTATTTCTGTTACAGTCGCAGCTCTAACCTAACCTAACCCACTTTTCTAGTAGCATTTTGTTTCTGTAAGGGTCGCAGTTCAAACCTAACCTAACCCACTTTTCTAGTAGCATTTCTTTTCTGCAAGGGTCGCAGTTCAAACCTAACCTAACCCACTTTTCTAGTAGCATTTCGTTTCTGTATGGGTCGCAGTTCAAACCTAACCTAACCCACTTTTATAGTAGCATTTCTTTTCTGTAAGGGTCGCAGTTCAAACCTAACCTAACCCACTTTTCTAGTAGAGTTTCGTATCTGTATGGGTAGCAGTTGAAACTTAACCTAACCTACTTTTCTAGTACCATTTCGTTTCTGTAAGGGTCGCAGTGCTAACCTAACCTAACCCACTTAACTGACAGCAGTTTAACTTACTTTTCTAGTAGCATAACGAAATGCTACTAGAAAAGTAGATTAGGTTAGGTAGGTATGCGGTGCGGGCTACGGGGGGTTGAGCGGGAGGGGCTAGTAATTTTGGCATCAGTTTACTTTATTTGGTAATATGTATAAATTTTTTGGTAATCATAGTGGTTTATTTAGGTGAAAATATCGCATTAATTTGGTCTTCAAGATTTGGTGATCATTAATGATTTTTGGTGATCATTCAATATATTTGGTATTTGAATACAATTTGAAGTGCAGTCGTAATTAAAGTGGTGGTACTTTTGTATTTGTAGGCCTTATTTTTTTGGTGTTCAGTAATTTTTTTTGGTAAGCATGATTTTTTTATTTAGGGTACCAAAGTATTTTTTGGTGGTCATTATATTTGTAGCCAAAAAAAACAATACCTACCTAAACATGCCTAATTTCGCTACCGGTCCCCAACGTAATCAAAACTATACTGAGACTTATTCCAAATCCAAATCCTAAATGTTGAAGTACTAAACGCCTTCGTAGGCAACAATTACTATTTATAGTGTTATAATGATTTCATGCTTGTTAAGAAGAATTTAAAAGCGATTTAAAGCGATTTTTATTTGTACCCTAAAGGCGAATTTAGGGTACAAAGTTTTGCCAACGTTTGCCAATAACGGGGTTTGCTAACAACGAAAACACTACAATTGTCACCTAAGCCTGACACAGCTCCGATTTCATGTCAAGAATTACCGACAAATTGACTAACATGTCGACTTATAAAAACTACTCTTGTTTCACCAAATCATTGTCATTAAATGAAAGATTGACAATTGTAACTAAATGCCTGTCAAGTTTATAAGCACTTCTATACAAAAACAGTTTACGAAATTGTCACTTGTCACCTGTCACTTGACAATTGTCACTCGACATATGTCACTGACAAATGTCGGCTTGGTGAAATAGGGCCCTGGTCAACCTAATAAAAGCTTGGTAAAAAAAATTATGAGCGCCGCCAAATGACGCGGGCGCGTGCGGCGGATTTTACCTACAATTTCACCCGCGCGCTTGCGGTACGCCCGCTCGCTCTTTGCGGCTCGGACGTTTGCGGTATCTAGTTCAATCTCTGGTCTGTGGATGGTTGGATAACATACCGGCTAATAAAGGCTGTTTAGTGTTTACACACAGTGCTGTATTCATGTAGATCTGCTATTGATGTAGTTATACAAGTAACCAAGTAGGTAGTCAGCTATACATACAATACATACATAGTTGGATCGATTTTTATTTTGTTGTCGATTTTGATTTTGTCAGATTTCGATAAAATTTGATAGAGTTCCCTATTATGTTATAATATAACTCTTATAATAATTATAAGTACCTACATCAAATAGGGAGTATTACTGCAATGTTCTGCCGCCAGAGTGCAGCACTAGCTCCTCTAGTAAACCATAGAGTAACTTATACATACTGCGCCTTAAACTGTTTTTAGGGTTCCGTACCCAAAGGGTAAAAACGGGACCCTCTTACTAAGACTCCGCTGTCCGTCCGTCTGTCACCAGGCTGTATCTCATGAACCGTGATAGCTAGGCAGTTGAAATTTTCACAGATGATGAATTTCTGTTGCCGCTATAACAACAAATACTAAAAAGTACGGAACCCTCGGTGGGCGAGTCCGACTCGCACTTGTCCGGTTTTTGTCAATTTTTCACAGACAATAAAATATGACATTGATGCATCAAGGCGGTTTGTTTACAAGGGCCTACCGGGAAACGCGAAAATCGAAATTTAGTTATCTGCCTCTTTGTCGCTCGAATATGCAAGAGTGATAGAGAGGTTAGATAACGAAATTTAGATTTTCTTGTTCCGCGGTAGACCCCCATATTGTGACGGATAGTGGTACTGGCGCCTCCTACGCAGAATTTCGCGTAATATTCCCTATTGTGTCACGAGCTGGGGTTGAAAGTCGCACGCTCGAAGGGGCCCACTGATTAACAGTCCGCCGGACGGTATCGGCCTGACAGTTGTTCGGAACTGTCAAAATTTTGTTCTAACTGACAGGCCGATACCGTCCGGCGGACTGTTAATCAGTGGGCCCCTTCTTCAAATCTGTCAAAGTCTAAATCGTATCCCCGAATGTGTTATTATCAAATTCAGTTCAAAAGCATTTCTTATTGACTTACCAAAGGCCTTATAACTAGATTTGTTAGTTGTGTGGACGCGCGCCTCAATTTCACGCAGCGGCGGTCAATAAGACAGAAAAGGACGGCATAGGTTAAAAAAGAAAGGACGTGTTGGGAGGTTATTCCTGATTCTACTGTACTTTTAACAAAACTATGTTCAAGTCAAGTTTTTCGAAGTTTTAAAGGGTTGGCAATGCGCATGTCGCCTCTGGTTTGTAGACGTCCATCACATGGGCTACAATAAATTATAAAAAATACCTACAAAACGTTCTACATCATAATCCGACTGACCATCTAGCGACCTTCACCAAGGAGGAGTTTTGGCCGAAGGGTGTCAAGTTTCGGCGGTTCCGCGGCCGGCTCCCTGACACTGCGGGGTTGCGTAATGCATAGCAGCCATAATGTGATATGTAGTGTTTAGTTTTTTAAAGTTTAGTTATAAAATATATTTTTATATAATATGTATGCTAGTTTTAAGGTATTTATGTATGGGCCATTAGTTGCCTGAAATAAAGATTTTCATTCATTCATTCATAATTATCATAGGAATTATAAGATTATCACGTTTCAAGCCGAACCGATTAAGATGAAAAGATACACATTTTATAGCAAACTTGTTCGCATTTTTCCTGTAGACATCGAAAATTTAAGGGAATCTAAGCTAATTTTTACGCGGCACCTTTACAGGCGGTATACATTTCAGTACTTGAGACTCAAAATAGGTCGAAGAAAATCGGAATATCTATATATATATATAACCAGATATATACCGGGTGTGGCCTGTAACACGAGCAAATAATTAAATCATAGATTGTACTCCTCAAACGGTGACACTTTTGTTCAACAACTTTTTAAAATTATGAAGTATTTAGACTGCCTATTTTTCATACAAAATAAATATTATCTTCAATGGACGCCATCGCCACGCCATATCATTGTGATTGACGTTACTTGTCACGCCTTAAACATAACAAAATTCGCAATACATTGCGTCTTAGAATAAAATTTAAAGTGTATTAAAAATCAAACCACAAGTTATTTTTAAAAGTCGCTGAACAAATGTTGGTCAGTATGAGGAGTACAGCCTACAGTTAAATTTTTTGCTCATGTTACAGGCCACACCCGGTATAACCAGAGTCGTTAACTATTATCAACGACCGGTCTGGCCTAGTGGGTAGTGACCCTGCCTATAAAGCCGATGGTCCCGGGTTCGAATCCTGGTAAGGGCATTTATTTGTATGATGATACAGATATTTGTTCCTGAGTCATGGTTGTTTTCTATGTATTTAAGTATTTATATATTATATATATCGTTGTCTGAGTACCCACAACACAAGCCTTCTTGAGCTTACCGTGGGGCTTAGTCAATTTGTGTAAAAATGTCCTATAATATTTATTCTTATTATTTATTTATTTATATTTATTATTATTGTATAGTCCACAGAAGTGACATTTATAAATAAATGTTTGACCCATATAGTGGGAGGCCTGGGGAAGTACATAGGGTACTTTTAATCATCATCAGCATTTTTCCACGCAGCCGAAGCTGAGGGCCTACCGCGAACCACGTTCGACGTGTTGCCTCCCTGTCACACTTACGTACAAATTTACAAGTGCGACAGAGAGGCAACACCTATACGTAGGCCATCTGGCAAGCTAGTGCATGCTACTTATAGTTATGTGCATTACAATCTTTTTTACACCTATTTCTTTGCCACGTATTGCAATTTTCTCAAAACTTCATCTTATCCTCGTAAGGCCCAATGGGTATTACAATGTGTCCGTTTCAATCTAATTAGAAACTTTTACAAAACAAAGTTAAGTAAAGTAGCCTTTCGTTTGTTTCATCGCTTTCTCAAACAAACGAAATTCATCCCAATTTACTATATAACAAAGTTGAAATTGAAAATAGGACAATTTTGTATGGAGGGTTTACCAGGTTAAACTCTAAAGTCGAAATAAGACAGACCCACGAGGGCAATAAGTCCAAAAGACCGGCACAATCCACGTGCACGTGCCTTTGACGACACCCTCATATATATGTACACATTTAACGACCTTATCTAGTTGGAGTAGGGTCCAATTTCGTAGACATAATTGTGGAATCTACTGAGCATATGGCACTTAAGACCTTGTATCTATCAAGATAGTCGTAATTTGACAGTTTCCTCTATTGGGGGCACATTGGGGGTCAAGCAAAATGCTAACGTATTTCTGAGGTGATAGTGATTGGTCGGGGGTAGACTAGTTGAAAAGGTATTTAAAATTTTTTAGATTTTAGAATATGATATTCAAGCGCGGACTTCTGGCCGAAGGGTGTGGTGTTTCGGCGGTTCCGAGGCAACCTGCCGAACCCTACGCCGTCCACCCAAATCTAATGTTTAGTTAATTTAATTTTTATGTGTATTGTTTTGCTTTATCGTTTCTTTTATTTTGTAGTTTCACAGTGCCTTGGTTTTATACTGTAATTAATACTTATTTGATCAATAAATATGTAAATAAATAATAATGTTGGCTTTAGAAGTTATTTTATTATTTATTAACCTTTAGTACATATCGTGCTACATTACAACACTAGTAGGTGGCTACTTCGGCTCCATTCAAACCGGCCAATTCGAACATAAGCCTAATATGATTGTATCAGAATGACATCTGTCATTCAGTTGATATCTGCACATGTCGCTGGCAGGGGCGTATTTTGAAATTTCGCGCCCAGGGCCAATACGTTTCGCTGCCCCAGGAGGTCAAGGAAGAAAAACAAAATGCAATTCGCCAGGGGCGCCATACGGCCCATCCGCCGTCCCTAGCGGATTGGCGCCCCGGACCATGGCCCGGATGGCCCTAGGGTAAATACGCCCCTGGTCGCTGGCCCAATATTACAGGGTACTATGTCTCAATTTTATCATTTGAACATTGTCATAGTGACATTAAGTCGAATTTCCACTAAAGTTGGTCAAGCAAATCTTGTCAGTAGAAAAAGGCGGCAAATTTGAGAAATGTAGGCGCGAAGGGATATCGTCTCATAGAAAATTTGAATTTCGCGCCTTTTTCTACTGACAAGATTTTGCTTGACCATCTCTATCTATATATCTTGAAAATGTTACATAGAACCCTGTAATATTGGGCCAGCGATGTATCAATTGACACATGCGAGACACAGATAACTAAATGACTTCATTCTAATATCATTCTGATGTCAGTGCACGTTCGAATTGGCCTGTGTCTCGCACATTCGCTTTAATTGCACTCCACTGACACGGATATCAGGTTATCCAGCCAGTTTAATAAGTATAGCTTACAATTAATATGCCGGCTAATATGCAAACTGGTATATTGCACACCTAGTTACTATACCGGGTGTGGCCTGTAATATGAGCAAAAAGTTAAACTGTAGGCTGTACTCCTCATACTGACCAACATTTGTTCAGCGACTTTTAAAAATAACTTGTGGTTTGATTTTTAATACACCCTAAAGTTTATTCTAAGACGCAATGTATTGCGAATTTTGTTATGTTTAAGGCGTGACAAGCAACGTCAATCACAATGATATGGCGTGGCGATGGCGTCCATTGAAGATAATATTTATTTTGTATGAAAAATAGGGAGTCTAAATACTTCATAATTTTTAAAAGTTGTTGAACAAAAGTGTCACCGTTTGAGGAGTACAATCTATGTTTTAATTATTTGCTCGTGTTACAGGCCACACCCGGTATATATTAGTTCACACATAGAATCCGCATAGAGAACTAAATTTGCCGATTTTTATCTTTTGACAATTTCTTTTTCGTTAGATTTGGAGAAAATTCCTTGAAGCACCAATTTGTCTTACATTTTTAGGGTTCCGTACCTCAAAAAAAACGGAACCTTATAGGATCACTCGTGCGTTTGTCTGTCTGTCCGTATGTCACAGCCTATTTTCTCGGAAACTACTTGATCAATTAAGTTGAAATTTGATACACATATGGAAATTAGTGACCCAAAGACGGACGGATGTAACGTAAACAAATTAATTACTTTTGGGGGTAAAGGAGATAGTTAAAAAATAAAGTTTTTCAAACTATAGGTATCGTGTTATATATCAAACTAAAGAACTGATTTTAAGAATTTCAAATGATTTTTTTTATTAATTTTAAAATATATATAAGTTAGAAGTTATTTAAGAAAGTACCCAAAAAAATACCTACCTGGGTCTAAAATTATGAAAAAAATACACATAACAGCTCTTTACCTATAGATGATAGGAAAATCTATTAGAAATGTATAGTCAACCGTGACTCGGACTTAATGTACGGAACCATTGGAACGCGAGTCCGACTCGCACTTGGCCGGTTTTTTATCTTTTGAAGATTTTTTTCGTTAGATTTGGAAAAAAATCCTTGAAACACGAATTTGTCTTACATTTTAAATACAATAAACTAATCTTTGGCCATAAAAGTTATGCGTTCAGATAAATGATTTGATTTCACCGATTTCAACAGAATAAATGCGGAACACATGTATTGCACTTGAATAACCTATTTAACTGGTAAGTTAATAAAATTATACTCATTTCGTAATGGGAAACTGTTCCTGTAATCAAACCGAGATGAGAACGTTTCCTAGAAAAAATACTGCAGTGTTTCAGAGGGAAAGGTACAGTCGACTTCAGAAAAAGTGGGTAGGTAGATACAGTCACCTGCAATAATATGTTGCTTCATACATTTCTACAGTTACTTCCCCTTCTAACTAGATAATTTAGTTACCATAGAGGACAGTAAAATGACTGGTGACAGTCCGTACCATGAGTCACTGACAGTGTCAAAACTGACATACACGCTAACGTCTACGTAATTTACTTTCTATACATCTCGCTCGCACTAATATGCGAGTACGAGCGAGATGCATTGAAAGTAAGTTACGTTCTCGAAAGCGTTTATGTCAGTACCAAACTGGTGGTAGCCACACTTAAGGGCTGATTTAGACGGCGCGCAAAATCGCATGCGATTTTAGTTACATTGCGGACTGTTGGTTACGTCAAATTCAACCGGCCGATGTGACGTGATGGACCAAAACCCGCAATGTAATGAAACTCGCATCGTCTAAATGACCCCTTAGGCTTATTTGAATACAGAATGTTTTCATTGATTGATTGTAATTTCCGCAAGCATGTACCTACTTAGTTTTTACTGATATCAACAAGAGGAAAGCATAAGCGTATTTCAAGAAAACCCGCGGCTTTATAAACAAAACTTGTTTACCTTTCTGGGCGTGTACCTGCATCGTATTTACGTTTATAAATAGCGATTCCAGTAAGTTTATTTAAAACTCTAATTTACAGCGTAAATAGTTTTTCGGAAACGCCACGCAATACTATCAGGCAAATTCGAACGTACACTGACATCTGGGGGCCTATCACGAACGACGTTCCACGTTTGCCTCCTTGTCACACTTATGTAGGTACGAATTGATAAGTGCGACAGAGAGGCAACACGTAACGTGGTTTGTGGTAGGCTTTGAGAATGATATCTGAAGGATGTGTTTTAATAGTTATCGTGTGTCTCGCCCGCGCTAATTGACCGAAGCGTAGCGAAGGTCTACGTTTTGACTCGGGCATTTTGCTTTCGTATGTCCGTCCGGATGTTCTCCTATACAGGTCACAATTCTCAACCGATTCTCGTGAAATTTTGTGACCAGATTCTATGATTAAATAAAATTTTTATGTCAATCCAGTTTTAGGAAATTTTTAAAAATGGCCGGTTCGTGATACCTCGCGCCTAAACAAATAGTCGTATCGATATCATAAGAGTTTTTTTCTTTTTGAGATATGTTTACATAGTAAATAGCAAAAAATGTAGAAAAATTGTACTGCTGGTTTAGGCGGTATTTAGTTTTTACCCGAGAATGAGTAGCCGAATTTCGTCAGCTTAGCTAAGAACTATCATGGTCGCATTTTGCAAACATTCGCTTTTTTTGTTTGCACACAGAACGTATGGGTTCGATTCCCAGTAAGACATAACTTTTTGTAATTTTTTTTTCACTTAAACTTCGTATTTTTTATTTGTTTTATTTCGAATAAATTAAAAACTTCGTATTGTTGATTGATCAAACCGCTGTGTGGCGCTGTCATCGTGCACGGTCCCAATAAGCTATGCTCGCGAGGTCTACAGCTCACAGAGTCACTAGTACATGTACTGACAAGTACGAGCGAAATGCACGATAGCTCAATGACACGATTTAGATGTAGCATTCCACCCAGGCACACTAAACGAGAATGTACTGTCGGAATTATATGAACGAGCCTATCTTTACTTTTGAAATCATTGTTTCGATTAAGATAAAACCAAAAAACAGTTCTTCGTGAATTTTAGAACATTTTTTTGTCTACGCGATTCTAAGTAAAGTATATCACAGACGCAACCATTACTCACTCCGCAAAAACAAGCAGTCCGAATGTATTTTTAACTGAGCGACTGTCTTTTCTTCACCATATTCAGTACACACCTTTTCGGTGTCACAATTTGTTTGGCAAAATCTGTTCTTGACTAATATATACAAGTACATTGTACCTAATATACCGGGTGTGGCCTGTAATAAGAGCAAAAAATTAAACTGTAGGCTGTACTCCTCATACTGATCAACATTTGTTCAGCGACTTTTAAAAAAAACTTGTGTTTTGATTTTTAATACACTTTAAAGTTTATTCTAAGAGGCAATGTATTGCGAATTTTGTTATATTTAAATGCGTGACAAGCAACGTCAATCACAATGATATGGCGTGGCAATGGTGTCCATTGAAGATAATATTTATTTTGTATGAAAAATGGTAGTCTAAATACTACATAATTTTTAAAAGTTGTTGAACAAAAGTGTCTCCTTTTTTTGAGGAGTACAATCTATGTTTTAATTATTTGCTCATGTTACAGGCCACACCCGGTATAGAGTATTGCTGAGGCGATTTTTGTCAATTTCCTTGATAAAGACGGAATTAACGTCATAATAGGGTATCTGACTGTATTTAACCTTTTGGACGACAATGACCGATATATTCGCACCGCAGGTCCAACGCCAAAGACTTATTTATCGGTCACAGACCACAGAGCAACATAGACCAACGTGCATACTTATGCATAAAGTTCAATTTCAGTTTTGACACTTGGGTGACGTGGCGTCCGAGTGACAGCTTTTGTGTTTGACACGGCGTCGGTTAAAATAAATTATTGTACACAATGGAAGAAATAAAGCACCAGAAGATTAATAGAGAAACGTAGACAGTAGTTATTTTTAGACACGATTTCTATTTTGTAACCCGTATAAAACTTTAAAGAGTAGGTAATTTGATCGTGACGTCACATGCTAATGTTTCATAATTCCGTAGTAGCAAAGACATATATAACTTCGTGTAGTAGCAAATCGTTTTGACAGTTCGAAAAAAGAAACTGATTTGATTAGTAGTCAAAAATTATCGCGGCAGTAATACGGCGGCGAATTTCACTCTGTAAAGGCAATTATACAGCTGCGGCAATAACGACAAAAATCCTAATATACTGCGAGTCAAATTGATAGAATCAACGGAAATAAAATGGTACCTAAGGTCTATGGTAATTATTCACTTATGAAACTATTATAGGTCAGGCAACGAATGGTCAAAAAAATTAACAAGATGTAAGTGAAAAACCGAAAAATGGGACCTTCTTACCCCCCTCTCTCCACTGGCTTAAGGGCTACGGCCGAGGACTTTTGATAATTATGTTTACCTCCTAACAAGTCCAAACAAAGATACGGTGAATACAGAGTCAAAAATTGTGTTCCAAGCATTTCCCTATATACCTTCTTATTGCTTGGCCTATTACGTCAATCACAAAGCTAACAAACAAAACAACAATTAATATTATTCCCATCAAAACAAAATGAATACAGTCAGTCACACTCCATCTTTATTTTCATGACGTTACGGGAAGATGGCGCCGTTTTTTTGGTCAGCTGATTTACCGCACCAACTTTACTAATACCAACTAATACCGCTAACCGTGGCGCTGGCGTATGTGTGGCTACTACAAATTTGTACAAGGAATCGTTAGTTCCAGATTTGACCGCCTGAAAATATAACTTTGTAATCGTGAGAACACAAATCTATCTATCTTTGCGGTTTATGGTGGCGTAGCCTTCTATGGATGCTAAGTAAAGTTTGTACGTAGTCAGATTAGTTCACAATTTTGCCGCTGCATTAATAACTTTGTAATGAATTAATGAGCGCATAAAAATGAATTTTAGTGTGAGCTTCCTAGAAAGTTTTGATTTATTACGTTAAACGCATGCTGTGGCCACATGTGCTGAAGTAATGGGTTAATTGTCGCTTTTAATTATTATGGCTGTGGTTTAAGCCGACAATTTTACTAAGAAGGAAATAATGAAACAAGAAATTATGGTATGGATATCCCTAAAATAATTCGAAAAAATATAGAATAGTTATTTATACTATTTAGCGGCAATGTCTTGAAGAAGTCATAATATCTTTTTCAGTATAAAAACGGGCCAAGTGCGAGTCAGACTCGCACGCGAAGGGTTCCTTACCATTACGCAAAAAAAACACGTTTGTTGTATGGGAGCCCCACTTAAATATTTATTATATTCTGTTTTTAGTATTTGTTGTTATAGCGGCAACAGAATAACATCATCTGTGAAAATTAGCTATTACGGTTCACGAGATACAGCCTGGTGACACACGGACAGACGGGCGACAGACGGACAGTGGAGTCTCAGTAATAGGATCCCGTTTTAACCTTTTGGGTAAGGAACCCTAACGGCCACTTTAGGCCCCTCGGTCACGGCGACTTTAGGTAGCGATGCTGTGCGACGCGCGACACGTATTAGTTGCATTTGCAACGCGCTACAGAAGCGATGCCAACTCGCTACAGCATCGCTACTAACTCGCTACAGCATCGCTACTAACGCGCGTTAGTCGCATTTGCAACGCGCCACAGCATCGCGACTGTATCGATGCAAACGCGCGACCGTGTCGGACGACATACATAGCTTTACTGAATCGAGTTTGCATCGCGACAGAAGCGCGACGGTATCGCGTTTGCATCGCGACTGGATCGTGTTACGTGGGCGAGGGCACACAGCTAGCGACCGCATCGCGACTGGATCGTGTTACGTGGGCGAGGGCACACAGCTAGCGACCGCATCGCGACTGTATCTATGCGAACGCGCGAGCATCGCTACTGCATCGCTACAAAAAGTCGCCGTGGGAGAGGGGCATTATACTATTCGAATACAAAAGTTACAGAACCCTTCAAAGACCGAAGATTCAAAGGTGCAACCGTTTGGCACATAGCCAATGGTGAAATTTCAATTTAAATATATCTGTAATGTCAAAAACACATGTCAAAATATACAATATAAAAAAAAATACATAACTTACACAAAAAAAGCAATACATACAAATGTCAAAGGAATATTTACAAATGTCAAAAAAGTACCTAATATATACAAATGTCAATAAAATCATCACAAAACGAAAAATACAAATGTCTAGAATATTAAGGAATCATTTTACATTAAATTTAGGTACTATAAAAATCTTTTACCAGTTCCGGCCCGGTCCCGGCCCGGTCCAGCGTGAGTCATCCTAAAACAATCTCCTTCTTCTTTTTAGCCCTTTTCAATCCTACAGATGTAGGTCTACTTCAATTTTTGCCACTCTGTTCTATCATGCCAACGCATTTTTGACTTTCCCCAAACTACTCCACTCTACCAGCCTCTTGCATCATTAGCCGTAATAAACAATAATAATGCAAAATGATTTATCCCTGTGTTATTACGTCATTTACATTACACATCCTACTACAGCAAAAATAACGACTTAAAAGTCAAATAATACCATACACACTTAAACCTTTTTAATCTAATGCATACATTCACCTCTCACGCGAATTCGGTTCGAAGGACCAGTGTTGTAATGTCGGATGGATTTCGACCTTATACCGCGGTGTTAAGGTTGCGGGTTGGACAGTTGTAAGCTGGTGTGTGATACACGTCATAGGCGCTTAAATGGAAAACCATTCGTGACAAGTGCACCATATCACATGGAGCGTAGGATTATAGGCTAAGAGCTAACGTCGTATTACGGTAGGTGCCGCTAGCCGCTATAGTTCGTCTTTTTTAGCATTACAAAAAAGGTAAACAATCTTGATGTGTTTTTTAACTGAAAAACACGTTTTAAAAATAAGTCACGGCAAATATGTAACAATTATGAATCTAATACGATCATTTTTTATATTCTTCTGCTTTCATAAGTAATAGTTACAGATTTTATAAAACCATTTTTCAATTAAAAGACATGTCAAGATCGCTTACCTTCTTTCTAATGCTAAAAAAAACTATAGCGGCCATACAATCGATTTTACGCTCTTATTTTAAAAGGACATTCTGAAACAACATGAATTGTGTCGCTTAATTTCAAATTCTGGTAATTCTCAGCAAATATCGACCCTATTACCATTTCTTTATAAGAAAATCGCATAATCTGACAGATGGATTTACCCGAGTTTGAAATTAAGAGACTCGATTTGAAATCAACATTAGTATTCTACCTCTGGTACCTACCTACTAGTTTTCGTTGTTATAAATTGTATAAAAGAAATTCGAGCGATTTGTGTACAAACCTTCTACTCGTTATATTTTCGTTGTAGGTAGGTATTAGGTACACATAAATATACTGGACACGTATAATATTTATGCACCAATGTGTGAAACAACAGTCCAACAGTTTGAGGCTTTATACTAATCACTAATTTAAACAAAATCCTAATTTAAATCAGCCGGAGCTCTTACTGAAATTTAAAATCAAGTCAGCCCCAGCTCTTAGCCTATATCTATATCAAAAAGAATAGATAGTATAGAGGGGTCCTGTCATTGTAAATTTTGTAGTCACTGTAAATTTACTGCCATCTATCGACACACGACTAAAACTCAAAATGAAAACGTATAAAGTTATCAAAAAATGTATATATATGGATAAATGATTTTATTATTTTTATATAATTTTGATCCATGTTCATTCACTGATATCTATGTGTTAAAATTGTTAAATATGAAACGGTGTCGTCCCGCCATCTAGCCGAGGATAGGCTAAAGGTGTGTGCGCCATCTATTCGAGAATGACTTTTGCTTGAATTCCAGGGCACGTTTTTTCCTTAGACTTTATTCGTCTTATACGAAGTTACATATGTCTTTGATCTATATCATGCAGTTTTGACGCCGTGCGATTGTCGGCAGATACGTTCGTATTCCATCGAAAACTAAAAACATAAATTCCATTTTTTTTCACTACACCGAATTCCGGACAGTGTTTTCCATTTTATTTCCTCTAATCTGAATAGCCAACTCGCTTTTGATCAAAAGCTTGAAAATACATGCACTTTTTTGCTGCTATGATAGAAATAAATAAAATAAAATGTGAGGACCTGTGATGAAGTTAGGTACGTATCGAAAACTACACGAACAATCAAATAAAATCGTTTGTGATTGGTACCTACGAAATTATTACGAATTCATATTTTTAGTTCTTTAGGTGACCGGTAGAGGCACTGTACAATTACTCCATACATTTTCCTTAACGTTCTCGCTATTTTCATTTGCTCAACTCATGGTAAAGACATTGGTGGCCTAGCGGTAAGTGCGTGTGACTTTCAATCCGGAAGTCGCGGCTTCAAACACGATCTCGTACCAATGAGTTTTTCGGAACTTACGTACGAAATTTCATTAGATATTTACCAGTCGCTTTTCGGTGAAGGAAAACATCGTGAGGAAACCGAACTCATCCAGTGGCGGATTTGCAGTCTTGGCCGCCGCCGCCCCTAATGTCTTGCCACCCTAATGGGCCTTAGGGTAAATCCGCCACTGGACTAATCCCAACAAGACCTAGTTTCCCCTCTGGGTCGGAAGGTCAGATGGTAGTCGCTTTCCTTAAAACTAGTGCCTACGCCAATTCTCGGGATTAGTTGCCAAGCGGGCCAGGCTCCTATGAGCCATAGCAAAAAGCCGGGATAACGCGAGGAGCGAGGAAGATGATGATGATTTTGGTGATGAAAATTTTTCGGAGAACCTAAAATGAAGACTGAAAAAGTGAGTCGCGCATGACGCGCGAGTGACTAAAAACACGTAAAACACGTTAAACCGTAAATTTATTAAGACTAGTAATATAGGTACATTAGTGTCTTAGTTACTTACAATTTCATTTACTTTAAACCGTATAATATATGTATTTGTATTTGTATATAGAATATAATAGGTGAGACCAAAACGCATCGTCGCCGCTAGCTTGGCCACCTCGAAAGCCAAAAGCTCAAAAGCAGCATAAAGGGCCTACTTCCCAACAAACAATTTAGTCGTATAACGAGTAGCTATACGACTCGAAGTACTATAAAGGTAGCATAACAGTCGTCATTTTGACTAACGGTGCATTATGCAACTAAATAGTCGGATAATCTTATTGTCGTGTAGCAAGGTCGAATAAATGTTTATTCACCATTTTATGTGTCGCATAAGGCATCTGCTTAATAATTTGTTCATCAAAATAATTAAATAAGTAAGAATTTTAAAAGCGCATCAACAATTAGTTATAAACTTATATAGCAATCATCAGTAAATTTAACTGCGCAGCAGTTTACAGATATTATATACACTTTTGTCTCCCATTTTGTAAACCACCAACTTAAAAAAAATGGCTACTTATACCTTCTTTCAATGATACAAATTCATACCACTTGCTGTTAATATTGGTGTCATTTTTGACACAACACGACGCGGAACTTGCTTTGAGAAATAAGCTATTTATACGACCTTTAAGCGGCTATAACTCAACTTAAAGTCGTATAAATATCGTATTTATCACCACTACTCTTCCTTAAGTCGAATAAGGGTACTAAATAGGTATTATCACGACCATTACTCAACATTTTTACGACTTTAAGTCGAATAAGTAGAGTAGAGTAGGAGTAGTAGATGAGTGGAGGCAGATCTCCGTGAGCGCGGCGTCGGCGAAAGCTGACGGGATACCGTTCTAGACCGATCAAAGTGGCGTGCTCTTGTGTTGGAGGCCAAGACTCATTTTTGGTCATCGCGCCAACCAAGTAAGTAAGTAAACCCTGCACCATCTTAATCTCTCTGGTTAAGCCCATTGCTGGCCAAGTAGAGAATGCCTTAAGGCATTAAATTCGCAATTGGTACTATTTGTATATTTTGTGCAATAAAGATTAAATAAGTAAATAAATGAATACACTGATATTATGTATCTTAGGCGCTTTACATAACTTTACCTTCTGTTCAAGCGATGCGTATAGCTACGAGTAAGTGGGCACTCGAACATTACATTCATCGCTCAATATTCATGATGGTACAGTGATGTGAAAAGCAGAGGGAGCACTAATAATTGTTTCAGAACAATATACACGGGATTATACTGAGCGACTTTTACTATGGGACCAACCCCGAAATCGCGAACAAAAAAATTTCCTTCACTTATTTTTTGGCCAACCTGTATACAGTGTGGAATGATAAGTCGGGCCCTGGAGGGAAACTACCTTAAATCCTTAAGTTGGCTCATTTTACTTAAAGGAGACATTCCTTTATTTTTTTAAAGAAACAAAACTGCATTCAAAGATTTTCTAAAACTCGCTTGCTTCGCCCGGGACTCGAACCAACTAAAATTAAAAAAAAAAAACATTTTCCATTTTATTATACTAATCGATAGTATTATTATTCAGGATAAAATTTCTCTAACAAACATTTGTCAACACAATACTTACCATTTTTCAACAAGATGGTGCACCTGCCCACATCATCAGAATTGCCAGAGCTTACCTCAATGAAAATTTCAATGTCTGGATAGGTACAAACGGGACGATTACATTGCCTGCAAGAAGTCCAGACTTTAGAATGGAGTTTTGTTTCTTTTTAAAAATAAAGGAATGTCTCCTTTAAGTAAAATGAGCCTGGTATTTAAGATAGTTTCCCTCCAGGGCCCGACTTATCTTTCCACACTGTATATATAAAAAAAAAAAATATTACATTAAAACCTACAGATAAAAGATTTGGCCCAGATCGCCGTCAACGGGCAAGGTGCCCAGAAGGCTGGCCGTATTTCCCCGCTGTATGGCGATACCTACTAATTCGCTGGGCGAAATAGTGGCCAGCCCTCTGGTCACCAGAAACCTCTATTAGACGCGCCGACAAGTCTTTGTATAGTCGACGCGCACTTGGCCCCCATGGCCCCAAAGTTTCGACACCAAACGCCGCAAACATGTACCTATGTATATGCTTCCCAGAGCGGCATATTTGCGGCGCTTGAAGCTTTCGGCTGAGGAAGCCGCAACGCCAGCAGAATATTTGGTGCTCGGAACATGGGACGGCGCCAGGGTATCAACGCAAGTAGCGTCCCAAACTAGCGGCCGGCCCATGCTCCAAGGCACCAGTGTCATTCCGTCGGGCCTCTTGCCGTCATCCCTGGCCAGACCGCTGTGGGCTCGAGGACTGCAGGTACTTTGGCACTAACAAGAGCCCGACGGATGACATCATTTATACGGGCATGGCGGGGGATCCTTCCAGCCCTTGAACACATGAGAGGCCATGGTAGCCCAGAATATCCACCGTGGCGCCACGCGCCAATTGACAGCGATGTGGCTGATTGGTAGATCCCCTAAACGTAAGCTACATGCTAGGCGGAAAGTAGTGTTGTCTAGAAAAGTCCCAATGTTTTGAGAGAGTAGCGCCTGCAGCCACAGACCCGACTCCCACTCCGCAGTTGCTAGGAGACGAGCTCGGTCTGCCGATCTAGTAGACGTATTTAAAAGATTTTTCCGTACTAGTTGACAGAGCGGCTCGTCCCATTTCCTCTGCGAACAGGGATTGGCAGGCGGGTCTGTGTTGGGGCAGGTAATATACCAAACGTTCTTGGCCTCGGAGCAGTGTACACTTGTACAGCCTCCATAGATCCAATGGAAGGATCTAATATTTTCCCTATAAGGCTTGAGCACCATGCACCGAGGACAAGAACGCAGGTAGAGCAACACAAGAAATTTTGCGGATACCCAGGCCGCCGAACCTAATGGGTAGGCTAGCCTGGGTCCAAGTCCTACGTCAAAAGGAATATATCCATTTACTATTATTTAGTAAAGAAAAGGCATTCATTCAAAGTATTTCAAAGCAGCCAAATGAACTAGCCTTCCAAAACAGTGCTATGACTATACTATATTGCATTTTCGTCTTGCCACTCCCGCGCTCGGTTTTAATCGAATACGCACCGATGATGAGCTCTCAATTATTCAGCATTATTGGTCCTTTATCGGACCTCTAGTTACTGTGGTTTTATGAAACCGATATTGTATTTAACTTTTTATACTTTACTGACAGATATTACGACGACTTTATTGACGGCCGCGGACCCCACGGCAGACCAAAAAAGCGATGGCTCGAAGTCGTGAAAGCCGATATGAGCGCAAACGGGCACACATGAGAAGACGCCCGGATCGCGCAAAGTGGAGAAAGGCAAGTAGGAAAACGGACCCTGGCAAAGGCCGGGATAACGCTAGGTAAAAGAAAACAACTCACAGACATTAATGCATTTTTCATTATAACGGCACAGGACGAGAGATATAACTATAACTCAGACATATCTGAATTATTAAACTTGTTTAATAAGATAGGCATAGTAATATAAGGTCTTTGCTTGACCTAGTTAATGTGGACTTTGTGTTAAATTAGTTCATCGTTTTTTAAAAGCTTTCTATAGGACAAATGAAATAAGAATATTATATATTTTTTTATTATCGTTAAATCACTTCATACGTCTCAATAGTATCATATAATTACTTATAGCACCAGTTGGCTAGTTAAGATATCTGTCTCAATGCTTTGGCACTTGATTCTGGTAGTTAGGGTAGTACTCCTTAACGTTGTATAAATTGGCGTTCTCTTCTCCCTCGTGGTAGATGAACACATCCTCGTAGTAGATGTTGGGCTGCTTGAAGTAGGTCTCGAACACGGGGCGGTCGAAGGGATAAGACATGGGCTTCATGTCAGGGAAGAGAGCCTTGTACTCTTCCATCTCCTTAGGCAGAGGAGTGTAGGGGTAGACGACGACGTACAGCTGGAAGGGGAAGCCACCCTTGGTACCCTTAGGCAGCATCATTCTCTGGGGCTGGTAGAAGAACTTCTCAGACATATCAACAGGAACCTTTCCTTGTTTGAAATATTTCAAGATATCCATTACGGACACGGAGTCCTCCTTGAAAAGGGCGAAGTCGATGGAGCGGCGCTCGATCTTGTTCTGTCCAACAGTCAGCTTATGCACGAACCAGTCAAGCTCAACGAAGTTCATCCAGTTGTCTTCAATGCTAAGAGGATAGCCATTGCTGTCGTATTTGGGACCCAGGAAGAACTTGATCACGGCGTCGGTGGCGACGTCAGACTTGACATCGACGGTGACGGTAAAAGGCTTGTGGTTGAGACGGGGCTGACGGACGGTGTATAGGGTAGGCTTGTTACCCTTGAACTCCTCAATCCTGTGGAAGATGTCGTTGGTAATGTCGAAGTCGTAGGGCTCAAAGAAGGTGACCAGTTTGTCGATCTTGACGTCGCTGATCTTGACTCCCTCGAAATGGAGCTGGCTGTAGCTGTAAGGTTCCAGGTACTCTTTCCATTGGAGGATATAGTTCAGGATGCGAGCGTAGAACTGGTAGAAGACGGGGTCGCGCAGCGAGGTCTGATACAGCTCCAGAGCGCTGGGGAAGATGGTGTATCTGGAAAGACAATCAATCATTAAGGGATCATACTTTCAGAAGTAATATAAACATTTTAAATATTTCAGCATTTGATTCATGTTCGTGTCTTTGATTGCGATTTATGATGTAATTTCGGGAAGATGCCGTTTTTGGTGGCTAAATAGACTACAATTTTTATTTCTTTCTTGCCGTCATCCCACAAGTGATGATGATTTATATTGTGTATATTTTGATATTTTACTTGTCTACTGGCTCAGGAGTGCCGGCGAGGAGGTGAAGACCGATGATCTCGTAGAAACGTTCGTAGTTCTTGGGCAGCTTCTCGTACAGGTCGACGGAGGTGAACCAGTACTTGGTGACGAAGTTGATGGCCTTAGAGTTGCGCAGGTCAATCTCTTGGTTGTACTGTAAAGGAATCAGAATTTCTAGTATGAATACTCATCACACACTTCAAGTGATAAAGTAGATATTATGCCATTGTAATAAGGGGATGTGCACAAATCACGCGAGGAGTTTTCGCCTACTTTTTGACCCCTCCCTCCCCCTTGGTGATATTTCGTGAGGTGTTTGGCTACCCCCCTCCCCCACATAACCTCACGTGTATTTTTTGAAATTTTTCTATCCGACCGGTCAAGGCCACGTGCTCCAAAATTTCGTAAAATAGGCTCGCTATTTTGAAGTGCGGAGTAAAAATTATGTTTAATGAAACGGAGAAAAAGTATCTACTCATGTGGTAGATATTTTTTCTTAGTTTCGTTCACTGTAGAAAAATACACGCGGGGTCTCGTTATACCCCCCCTCCCCCAACGTGATCTGTCGTGATTTTTTCGTGACCCCCCCCCCCCTCTACCGGACCTCGCGTGATTTGTGCACAAGCCCTAAGATATAAAATAGGTTATAAGACAAATTAGGAGTTCTACTTACAGCCTTGAAGTGTCCTTGCTCCAAGTAGTACAAGAAAGACTGCTCGTAGGTAGTAAGGTAGTTAATATATTGATCATTTTCAACCTTGTTGATCTGGTAGTATTCGTTTCTCGAGAAGAAGGGATAGTAAGAGGACAGCTGGCAATAGTAACCGGTCTTGATAGGCTTGTACCACGAGAATTCAGGGATCTCTCCAAGTCCGTTGCTGAGACGGTTCAGGTAGTACTTAGCAATAAGCTGTTGGTAGCTGAAGTAGAAGATGTCTCCACGCATCTCTTCCAAGTGAGCGATGCTGCTCTTGTCCCACCAGAAGGGGCTGAGGGTCTGGAAGTAGTAGTAGTAGGAGTTCATGCCAATGTCCTCAGTGAAGTAGGAAAGCTTGTCCTCAACGCTGCCAGTCAACCAGGGGCTGGTGTAGTTGGAATAGAAGACGTATTTGCCGTTCTCGTGGTAAATGCCGTGGTTGGCAGCATAGGCGGGGTCGAAGTCACCGTTCTGCATCCTGGTACGGTATGCCTTCAGGAAAGTCTTGGTATTGACGAAGTACTGAGGGAACATCTCGTACGGAGCAGGGAGCACGAAGCTCTGGGTGTCGGGGCGTTGGTAGATAGCGATGTAGTAGGCGTAGAGAAACTGGCCATCGTTGAAGTGCACGCGGGCGAAGGCGGCGGTCTTGTAGAAGGTCTCAAAGTCCTTGGCGTAGTAGAAGAGCTTGAAGAGAGCGATGGCTTCCTCCCTCATCTCATCGTAGAAGACGGAGAAAGTCTTGTATTTGGGCATGAAACCGCTCTTGTAGCACAGCAGGAATTCCTCGACGGCCTTCTTGTTCTGAAATTGTAACGGTTGGTTTAGTAAAAAAATTTAGTTAACAATTTAAAAGTTTGAACAGCTCACCTATGTATAATTATATAATTAAATTTTAATAAGTTAAACTTGAATATCTGGTGTATGATCAGGATAAAATTTGATGTACTTATTATTTTAATGAAAATACAACAACAATAACACTGAAAAGCTTGATTAATTACCCAGTAATAAAATGGCCAAAGAGACACAAACTGGATTTGATCTTTTTTAAAACAGTGATTATTGTTTGAAGTGGGCAAAAAAAGTAAAGTGAAATGAAAAAAACTTTTTCACTTACGGTGTAGTTATCAATGTTAGCCTCAACATCGTATTCGTAACCAAGCTTGAACCATTCGGCGTCCTTTCTGTACTGCTGTATGCTCTCCAGAAGATGGAGGACTTTATATTGGCGCTCAATAAAATGAGCGTCAACTGTAATAAAAAAATATGGTTATTAGAATAGAATAGAAAACATTTATTAAAAAAAACTCAGCGTAATTCCACGGCAAGCCGCAGCGCTGATTTTCGGTAGGGACCTAACTTATATAACTTACTTAATACTAATAACACAACACAAAAAGAAGAACAAATAAAACAACAATTAGTGCCGATTATTTTAATTGCTGTAGTAAAAGTAGATTTAAATACAATTGTACAATTTGTTTTATTGCAATGTGTGTGGTACAGTCGAGGACACAAATATGTATACATTTCTTCACCTTAACCCATTGAAATAAGGTGAAAAAATGTGTACATATTTATGTCCTCGACTGTACATAGATCCCAGAATCTATAATCGTTTACCAAATAATTTGAAGTCAGCTGAATTATCAGAAAATATGTTTATTAGTAAGCTAAGGGAATATTCAATAGATAAGGCGTTCTACTCACTAGATGAATTTATGAATCCAAACAATGTTATATGATTACTGAAATAAGATACTAATTATTTTTAATATAAAATAGACATAAGATGTAAATATGTATAGTAAAATTGACATGTAACTTACGTCATGAATAAAGAAATTGAATTTGAATTGTTATGTAAGTTATGTTTGTTAAGTAAAATATTGGCAGATTGAAAGGTGAATCATCATGACCTATATCATTGAAAAGTATCACGAATTTAACTTCCCTCTATATTTAGCCTTCGTAGATTACAGTAAAGCTTTTGACAGACGAACCCATACATCCACATTTACCGCACTACAGGTCCAGGGCATAGAAGCCACATATGTACCTTATCCGCAACATCTACACCTCTAGCACCGCCAATATTAAACTGCAGTCTCCCGGACCCTCATTAAACATAAGCTTAGTATTATTACATATCATTCAATTTTAAAATGTAAAAATGAGCGGTATCTCGACAACAAATTGCAATCACAGTTTGGCGAGGAATATAGTTGTACCTAGCACAATTGTTATTTAGGTAGGTACCTACTATATGATACTCATAAATTAAAAAAAAATTACATTATGAATACATATTATGACATTAAGGGTTAATGGAACCAAAGCAAATTATCGCTGTAAGCCCAGATCAGGGGGTAGGTACTAACTTTTCAACTGTGCTTTAAATTAAAATTTGTTTAAGTACATGTCATTTCATTTTAAGAGTAATAATTAAAGGAAAATTAATAAAAAAAATATGCTCTTACCAGATTTCAGCTCCACTTCATATTTGTGCGGAACAGACGGACTCGTGCCGGCCACGGCCAGTGCCACCAGACCAGCTAGGATCAGGACAGTCTTCATCCTTCCAGACAGACCTCAACTGTGCCGAACTGACACCAGGTATGGCTGTATATACCCGATGACCTTATCTTTTACCTAGCAATGTCTGTTTACGATTTTAAGTATCAGGTGACCTTTCTCCGATGTTTACAGTTTCGACAATCTTCGCAGATAGTCGAATTGTCTCCATTTAAAAATAAATTAAATAAAAATAATTTTATATTTATTTGGTAGCATACAATGTTTCAGTAATTGGGCTAGTATCTCTTTTTCACTACCGATTGTATTTTTATTTGTACTAGTTATAAAACATTACACCAAAATTACATTAATTATAAAATACATCACATAATTACATTACATTTACACAAGTTACATAACACAAAAAAAAAAACACAAGTCAAAAACAAAGCAGTACTGACTACTGAGTCAGTCAAATATCCCACCCCGCGTCATCCCCGGCGCAAAGGTGCCCAAAACGCTCGCCGCATTACCGCGCTGAATCGCGATGGACAACCTCTGCACCAGGAATGACCCGGAGCGGGGATCCAGGCCTCTATCTCGCAAACGGTTCCCAACCTCCTTAAAAAACTCTCTAGCCTCTGAGCACCAACAACCAGCCGTTTCGACCGCCAGAGGCACAAACAAATAGCCGTCCAATTCCGCGTACTTCTCCCGTTTTCTCAGCGCCGCCACCTCAGCAGCTGCCCCTGCTGCCCTCACGGTGCGGCCAATGTGCGATGCAGCAAAAGTGCTGACGCATGTAGCGTCCCAAAGCAAGCACTTTCCTCTCTGCCAAGGCACCAGCGTCAAACCGTCAGGCCTCTTATCATCCGACCGGCTAAGGCCTGGGGGCTCAAGCATGCATGGGACATTCGCGGAAACAAGCGCCCTCCGGACCAGATCGTTAAGAGCGTGATGGCGTGGGAATCTCCCTGCACATCGACCACAACTCAAAGCGTGGTGGCCGTTGCTCTCCACCATAGTACCGCAGATGCATAGGTGAGGAACACACACATCGCAGCCCAGGCGAAGAGCCACCGCCACCCGCATCGAATCGTTGTCAAGGAAGGTGCCCAAATGCGGAGATGGAAGCGCTTGCAACCACGCCCCCGATTCTGGTGCGGACCCCGCCAGCAGCCTCGCCCTATCCGCCCCCACTGCGTTCTTTATCAGACCCTCGACAATCCTCTTGACTCCAACATCGTCCCATAGCCGTTGTACGTCCGGCTTCTCGGACTCGGCTTCTTATCTCTTTTTAAGTATTGTAAATACTTGTATTAAGAGTAGATGTGGCCCTTATTTTAATATCCGGCCGGATACCGGATAGTAACTTTGCTTGATTTCGGAGTAAACAAATTGGATTTAAGAAACAGTCACGGTCATAATCGTACTCGTTTATTATTTTAAAACAATTTAAACAGTCCACTCACTTGCACGCGCACTCATTACGAACCTAGAAATGAGTCCGCGCGAAAGGTCATTACAAAACAGGTCAAAACCTACACAATGCGCACCTGAAAAACCGAAATGTAGGTATAGTTCCGCCGGCCGAATATTCGGCGGCCGGATACCGAACATCCGGAATCCGGTACCCGGCCATACCTACAACTATCCATTGCATCTCTAATTAAGAACATACCGCTCTTCCACTATAGGTACGTAAGTTAGTTTTTTTATGCTATTAACATTAGTTAGGTTAGGGTAAAATTTGACAATTTCAATTACAATTTAACATTTAACTTATAATTACAATATCATGCTAAATATAAATATAAAAACTAGATGTAGAACAAAATTTTATACAACGATCGTATGTGTATGTGTGTGCGTGTGTGTGTGTGTGTGTGTGTGTGTGTGTGTGTGTGTGTGTGTGTGTGTATGTGTTTGTTTGTGTGTGTGTGTGTGTGTGTGTGTGTGTGTGTGTGTGTGTGTGTGTGTGAATATGTGTGTGTATGAGTGATTGATTTTGTTATGATTAGATTAGCTTTTAGATATTATTTTCTCAATACTATTATAAGATGTTGGAAGGTGTCTAGAGTGAGGCCGATCCCGAAGGCGAGTGACACTTCCGTCGTTGAGAATTACAGACCCATAGCCGTTCTTCCCATTCCCACCCTAGGCAAGCTGTTTGAGTCCATACTTCAGCTGACTCTATCTTCACAGGTTCGGCCCTTTTTGTGTGACGCGCAGCATGGCTTTCGGCCTAGTTGTTCGGTCAACACGAATTTGTTGATACTAACTGACAACCTTGCTCAACATCTTGACAGAGGTACTCAGGTAGATGTCATCTATTTCGATTTCTCGAAGGCTTTCGATCGCGTGGATAACGATGTGCTGCTTAGGAAACTTGATGAAATTGGTTTCTCTCCCAAGTTTAGTAAGTTTAGTAAAGTAAAGGTTAGTACCTTTTTTTCCAACTATCTGCGCGATCGGCAGCAATTCGTCCGACATGGTTGTTTTGTCTCGACTCCTTACCACACCCGGTCTGGCGTCAGTCAAGGCTCCATCTTGGGGCCCTTGTTTTTCGGTATCATGATTAACGATCTCAAATCGGTTCTTCGGGCGGCTCAATGTCTCTTGTATGCTGATGATCTGAAGCTAGTATACAGGATAGAGCAAAGAACTGATTGCGAGACGTTACAAGAGGAAATCGACTTGGTGTTTCGGTGGAGTATGCAGAATAAATTTCATTTTAACCCAGTCAAGTGTTGTGTGTGTACATTTAGCCGCTCTCGTTCCGCTATATATGAGCATTATATACTAGGGCCGGAGCCGATAAATCGTGTCTTTGCCGTCAAGGATTTGGGCGTAGTGTTCGATGCACGGCTAACGTTTCGCGAACATATTTTTCCTCTGGCCAAGAGTTCCTTTCAAAGGCTGGGTTACGTAATTCGAAACCTCCGCGATTTTCATGACCCGGTGGCCATAAAAATGGTTTATAATGGTCTAGTAAGGACTAAGCTGGAGACTTCGTCGATCATATGGAACCCCTACGAATCGACGTATGCTTTACTACTTGAGAAGGTTCAGAAAGCGTTTTTAAGGTTCCTTTATAAAAAAATATTCGGATTCTATCCGTAGGTACCTGTACCCGACAAAGTATCTTCTCGGCTCCCTCGGGTACAATTCCTTGGAGGTCAGGCGGAATCACCAACTCTTAGTCACGGCATTCCGACCCTTGTTGTGTGGTGAGTCGGACTGTCCCGAAGTTGTCTCTGGTCTCGTGCATCTGTTTGTTCAAGACGTCCCGAGGATGGCCCTCAGACCACGACAATGCGACCTATTGGCCGTGCTGCCGGCACGCACCTTATCGCGCAGGAACTCGCCGCTGCCCCGCGCCCTTTCACTACTCAATGCGCTCCTGGCATCGACACCTGAGTGCGACCTATTTGCGTGGCGATGGACGGCAGTGTATAGAGAATGCTTGAGATTCTGTGAGGCGATGGATGCTAGGTGCTCAACTGTTCCAATATAATTTGTCTATGCTAATGTAATGTGCTATTATTGTTGTTATAAGTATTGTTATTGCTTTTAGTCTAAGTTTCGTGACGCATTGGTTTAACTGTAATGTCATGTAAACATTTTTATCAATAAAATAAATAGTTTTACATTTTAACCATTTTAATACTTTATTTTTACACTCGAAATTGGAAGTGGAATAAATATCAATATGTTTATTTATGAAATTATATAGGTAGGCAGATTGTGTAGTATGTTGTCACCTAGCAAATGCAGTTTTTACTGTCGGAATTATTATAACATTACTATTTTACCTGTGTGAGGTTTTTGTTTCTGGCTTATAGATGGTATTTTTATGAGTTTTTAGTGTGAGCTGAAGTATATAGAGCTTTCGTACTGACAATTGGTCACAGATAATATTGGAATATTTAAAGCACTAAAGCATTGTCTGAGCTCATCTGAGGGATCATGTATTTCGAATACCTCATTCAGTATCTTGTTGAACGACTTGCCTAGGATGGTACATGTCCGGACACCTCGGAATAGAAATGCGCATTCGCTATGCAAAAGCGCTATGGCTCAGTAGGTATAACTTGTACAGTCACCTGCGTTATAATGTTACTCTTCGAAGGCCGCAAAAATATGTGACACGCTTTTGTGGCTCTACAAATAAGATCGTGTCAGATATTTTTGCGGCCTTCGTTGCATGTGTATTATTGCTAGTGACTGTACGTCTTTTAAGTTTTTACTAACAAGGAAAGACTTTTTTGCGAAAATTCAAACTTTTGTTTTCAAATTCAAAAAAGTTAGATTTTTTATTGGATATTTTTATCAAGGCTCTTTTTATCTTTCGGAGCGATTATTTCCGAACACATCATTCACTTTATCAAAATATGAATTTTAAAGAGCCGTATTGGTTTTGAAAGACCTATCTCACGACACCCCGCACCATAGGGTTAAATTGAGAAAATCATCCTCCCTTTGTGTGTGGTGTAGTGGTTTTACCACTGGGACACCAACGCTTAAGACAGAGAGTTGGTGCAAACTGGGATAGGCTTGTACTACGAGCGGACGTACTCGTAAGGTGCGCTCATTCGAAAATACGGTCGAATTGAAAACCTCCTCCTTTTTGGAAGTCGGTTAAAACGGTTCAAAATATTACAAACCTGCCTATGAACAATATAATCTTCATTAAATTCCTTGAAACAGATGCCATTGACGTATGTTGCTTTCAAATTATGCGAGGTGCAAGTTTTGATGAGCGATTATATTCTGCCCAGACTGAGCATAATAGCTCTACCCCCCTGCCACAAATACGGTAGTTTTACTCCATTTTCGAGTCGAAAGTGTCTTTGTGTGACGTCCGTGTCTTTGAACGGCACGGGACCTCGCACACCTCGTCCCCCGAACCCCCGTATTTTTGGCAGCATCGGTTTCATGAAATAATTGGTCTAAACTCCGTCTAGGTAGAGGATTCCTAGTCTATGGCTCTGCCATACGACTCATACAAGATAGTATGTTGCTTTCAAATTATGCGAGGTGCAAGTTTTGATGAGCGATTATATTCTGCCCAGACTGAGCATAATAGCTCTACCCCCCTGCCACAAATACGGTAGTTTTACTCCATTTTCGAGTCGAAAGTGTCTTTGTGTGACGTCCGTGTCTTTGAACGGACCAATCACGGCACGGGACCTCGCACACCTCGTCCCCCGCACCCGCGTATTTTTGGCAGCATCGGTTTCATTAAATAATTGGTCTAAACTCCGTCTAGCTAGAGGATTCCTAGTCTATGGCTCTGCCATACGACTCATACAAGATAGTATGGCCGCTTTAAGAAATATCAACCAATCAAGGAAGACTTATATGCGAAAAGAGCACCAAATGATGCTTTGGAACCCTGGTCCTAATAATTAAATCAATTTTTGCTCAGCTGATGTCTCCCATTTTGTTCACACTCCTTGTACTATCCTGATGATCCTCATATATTTAAAGAATGCTTTTCTTTCTCAAAAATATCGAAAATCGCCAAATTCGTCAAAATTTGCATGACCCGTAACTTAAAACTTTCAGCCCTAACAACATACATAATAGGAACTACAGCAGAAAATTTTACGGAGAATATTTTGATTATAGAAAATGTTACTAATTGTTGTAAGTTTGCCCATTATTCTAAAAACAATAAAAATCTTGAAAATCGATTACAGAAATGTGGGAAAGGGGCGGGAAGCATCAACTTACTTGATAAGTTGATTTCCCTTCCATTTTGTTTAACCTACATAAGCTACATGCATGCCATGTTTCATGCTTTCTTCCGGATGAGAGTATACTTTTTGTTTGTTAAGGAAATGAGCCGGGAAATTTTAAAGGCACAGGACTCCTGTAGGTAGTAAAAATCCTTTTTTTTTATATATTTTTAATTATTATTAGATTATTTCATACAGCTCAATATCATCATAACTAGCACACCTTGGACAGTTTATCTCTATTAATTCTTAGGCACTTGGTTCTTGTAGTTAGGGTAGTACTCCTTAACGTTGTATAAATTGGCGTTCTCTTCTCCCTCGTGGTAGATGAGCACATCCTCGTTGTAGATGTTGGGCTGCTTGAAGTAAGTCTCGACCACGGGGCGGTCGAAGGGATAAGACATGGGCTTCATGTCGGGGAAGTAAGTCTTGTACTCTTCCATCTCCTTGGGCAGAGGAGTGTAGGGGTAGACGACGACGTACAACTGGAAGGGGAAGCCACCCTTGGAACCCTTAGGCAGCATCATTCTCTGGGGCTGGTAGAAGAACCTCTCAGACATATCAAGAGGAACCTTTCCTTGTTTGAAGTATTTCATGAGCTCAGCCACAGACACGGAGTCCTCCTTGAACAGGGCGAAGTCGATGGAGCGGCGCTCGATCTTGTTCTGTCCAACAGTCAGCTTGTGCACGAACCAGTCAAGCTCAACGAAGTTCATCCAGTTGTCTTCAATGCTAAGAGGATAGCCATTGCTGTCGTATTTGGGACCCAGGAAGAACTTGATCACGGCGTCGGTGGCGACGTCAGACTTGACATCAACGGTGACGGTGAAAGGCTTGTGGTTGAGACGGGGCTGACGGACGGTGTAGAGGGTAGGGTCGTTAGCCTTGAACTCCTCAACGCTGTGGAAAATGTCGTTGGTGATGTCAAAGTCGTAGGGCTCGAAGAAGGTGACCAGTTTGTCGGTCTTAACGTCGCTGATCTTGACTCCCTCGAAGTGGAGCTGGCTGTAGCTGTAGGGTTCCAGGTACTCTTTCCATTGGAGGACGTAGTTCAGGATGCGAGCGTAGAACTGGTAGAAGACGGGGTCACGCAGAGAGGTCTGGTAAAGCTCCAGAGCGCTGGGGAAGATGGTGTATCTGGAAAGACAATCAATCATTAGTCAACTTATTGTACTAACCTTTCAGAAACTACATAAACGTTCAAAACATTTCAGCATCTATCTAATGTTGCGTCTTTTATTGGCGATTTTGATGGGTAGTGTCGGAAAGATTTTATTTAATGATTAAATAAAATTATGATAAGATATCGATTTTCTTGATTGAAAAGACTAAGATTTTTAACAGCAGAATTTACAAGAAAATATTGCCATGACATTGCTTTCTCTCTTGCCGTCAATGCACAACTTGTGATGACTTATATTGAGTATACAAATAGATATTTTAGTAACTTACTTGTCTACTGGCTCAGGAGTGCCGGCGAGGAGGTGAAGACCGATGATCTCGTAGAAACGTTCGTAGTTCTTGGGCAGCTTCTCGTACAGGTCGACGGTGGTGAACCAGTACTTGGCGACGAAGTCGATGGCCTTGGAGTTGCGCAGGTCAATCTCTTGGTTGTACTGTAAAGGAGTCAGAAGTTCTAGTGTTAATACTCATAGCTGCACACTTAAGTGATCAAAAGTAGGTATTATGCCATTGTAATAAGATATAAGATAGGTTATAAGACAAATTACGAGTTCTACTTACAGCCTTGAAGTGGCCTTGCTCCAAGTAGTACAAGAAAGACTGCTCGTAAGTAGTAAGGTAGTTAATGTCCTGATCATTGTCAACTGTGCTGATCTGGTAGTATTCGTTTCTCGAGAAGAAGGGATAGTAAGAGGACAGCTGGCAATAGTAACCGGTCTTGATGGGCTTGTACCACGAGAATTCAGGGATCTCTCCAAGTCCGTTGCTGAGACGGTTCAGGTAGTACTTAGCAATAAGCTGTTGATAGTTGAAGTAGAAAATGTCTCCACGCATCTCTTCAAAGTGAGCGATGCTGCTCTTGTCCCACCAGAAGGGGTAGAGCGTCTGGAAGTAGTAGTAGTAGGAGTTCATGCCAATGTCCTCAGTGAAGTAGGAAAGCTTGTCCTCAGCGCTGCCGGTCAACCAGGGGCTGGTGTAGTTGGAGTAGAAGACGTATTTGCCGTTCTCGTGGGTGATGCCATGGGTAGCAGCATAGGCGGGGTCGAAGTCGCCGTTCTGCATCTTGGTACGGTATGCCTTCAGGAGAGTCTTGGTGTTGACGAAGTACTGAGGGAACATCTCGTACGGAGCAGGGAGCACAAAGCTCTGGGTGTCGGGGCGTTGGTAGATAGCGATGTAGTAGGCGTAGAGGAACTGGCCATCGTTGATGTGCACGCGGGCGAAGGCGGCAGTCTTGTAGAAGGTATCGAAGTCCTTGGCGTAGTAGAAGAGCTTGAAGAGAGCGATGGCCTCCTCTCTCATCTCATCGTAGACGACGGAGAAAGTCTTGTATTTGGGCATGAAACCGCTCTTGTAGTACAGCAAGAACTCCTCGACGGCCTTCTTGTCCTGAAATCAAAAAGGTTATTTCAGTATAAAATTCAAACGGTCTTGTTAACAATTCAAATCAGAGCGGTTTTAGACTCAGCTTCACTCTAAATAAAATGGAACCTCGGTTTTTGTTCTGAAACCGAAACATTGATTTATTAACATTGGGTCCATTTATTACATAAAATCAAGTTTGCAGGGGTAGAAACTTGTTACTTACGGTGTAGTTATCAATATTAGCCTCGACATCGTATTCGTAACCAAGCTTGAACCAGTCAGCGTCCTTTCTGTACTGTCCTATGCTCTCCAGAAGGAAGAGAACTTTTTCTTGTCGCTCGATGAACTGAGCGTCAACTGTAATAAAAAAAAGAAATAAAACACTGCACGTTATTAAACTAAAATAAGGTACTTAGTTATTAAGTATTAAATGTGCCTGCTCAGAACGTACATCGTCACACAAAGAAATTCCAATAAGGGCATTTGAACCTAGAATCATAGTCGTTTTAATATTTGAGGAAGCTAGTACATTTACACAAGAATTTCGTAACAAATGATTTGTTATTTTGAACAAGCCGTCTGCTTACGTACAGCTTAGCTTAGCTTAGTTACAGTTTTTGCAATAAAAAGAAAACAAGATACTTATGTAATAAACAGAGCGCGGAATTTTTGCAGCAAAACAAAAGTCTGTCACAACCTTGCTAGAGTTAGAAACATTTTTTTATCGATATCGATAGTAAAGTTGTGTAATAGAAGAAAAAGATGGTCAACCACATAAAATAAATTTGCAAAGTAAATTTTAAGTTAATTATTAAAAAATATAGCTCTTACCAGATTTCAGCTCCACTTCAGATTTGGGCGGAACAGTACCGGCCACCGCCAGGGCCACCACAGCAGCTAGGATCAAGACAGTCTTCATCTTTCCAGACAGACCTCAACTGTGCCGAATTCACTCCAGGTATGGCCTTATATACCCGATTCATCACCTTATCATCTACCTAGCAACGCTATGTTTACAAGTATTATCTACTTATATTATTTTGTTTACAAGGTGACCTTTAACCGATGTTTACCATTTCGACTATCTTCGCAGATAGCCGAAATTGACTGCAATGGAATATTTTTAAGCTGGAGATAAACTTTCCGTTACCTCATCACGGCGAAGACGAAAATTAAAGGAAGGACACGTGGATTAGGATCGTCTTAGATAATTCTGCATTTTGCTATATTTAATAGTATAAGTAAGATTACTTTAGATATAAATTATGGTTATTTTTGAAGGTTAGTTAGAAGTTTAGCACAAGACAGGAACGAATGGCGAAATTTAGTGTCGGAGGCCAAGATCCACTTTGGATAGCTGAGCCAGCGAAGTAAGTAAGTAGTAAGTAAGAAGACATCCCTCAGGGATATGGATAAGTTTGCCTACGTAATAGTTTCTAATGTATATCTGATGTAACATCCTTGTTTACAATAAAGTGTTTATTAACTACAAGTTGTAACTACAGTGTATAAACGTCATGCTTTCATAGAAACTTGAGTTTTATGGTAACACTTCCAAACGTTGTCACTTCAAAATCTGTGCAGAGTTAGCTTGGTTCTACATTTCACTTTTCGTTGGTTTAAGATTTTTTGCGATTCTTCTCAAAATGCAACATGGCCTTTGTTTCAATTAGCTGCATTAAGTTAGGAAAAAAAATGCTAATAAAATCGCACCTACATTTTTAACTCTGAGGATGTCCCGTATTTTGCTTTAAGTTATATGTATTATCAGCCATGTCATAAATATCATGTCATGTATGTAAAATAAATAAATTTCCAATCACTACACGTCAACATCCATTACCTAATCGACTTCATTTAAAATGTCACCGACATTTGTGTAAAAATGTAGTACCATATAATTATATTATATTTTATAGTACTTACTTTAACATAATTTTCAGATAGATTATATTTTTCTTTGTGTTTAAATCAAAATATTATTTATTGTTAAATAACTAAGAGACAAAACAAAAACACAACATAAAACTAAAATTTTAGATAACCAGCGGTCTTATCGCTTAAATGAAATGGCTGTGAATGACCCTAATAAAGTCAGCTCGCAATAAAATTATGCTATCCATCATTTAAATAATTATTCAGTCGGATTGAATTTTTTCACTGTAACACCATATGTAACATTTAACTGTAACATTACCTTTCTAAATATCGTATCAAATGGTTTGAGAATTTTCTTTCACTTATCACTATCACTCACTGCTACACATTATCATTCCACATTGATCGTAACACAACACTCGAAACTTTCATTAAACCGTCGCGTCGGTCCATCTTGTGGCAAGGGTGTGTCGCCTGGTTACTATTTCCAAAAATTTCAACCGCATTGGGCAAAAACATCTGATGTATACAAGCAGAGTCCTTTGACTAGGTCCAAAGATGCGCTATCTGAATCGTCGCCAAATCCAAAATCACATATAAAATTTAAACTTTGTGTGTAGAAAGGAAAATACATCCTGAACCGAACGTATCAAAGGAATGTCTATGCTATGACACACAAGACCATCTGGTAATTTTCCGTACATGACAATATGATCTCCGTCCGATCTATTAGGAGTTCACAATTGACATCAATATAACCTTCTCCGTGCCTGTGACAGACAGTGTCCCTTTATCGTGCATCCTTTCTTGTTAATATACTGATTAAATCTACACTATTCCTACAAGCCATGTGCTCTGTTCACAGCCAATACTACTATTAAAGTAAAAACAAAGCATATCCTATTATAAATATAAGCATATCAATAGAAACTGATGCAACTTTTCCAATACTTGCTAAGGATTAAACTTCGGATATCAATAATTAATAAACATTAACAGGTTCTGTTGAAAAAGGCGTCATGTGCCAGGGTGATGTAAGAAATTTACTCTCTTTTTAACCTATCGGCTTACGTAATGACAGAATGATACATGAGAGATAATGAAATATTTCTTGTACCTACAATTTTTCTTTATGGTTACAGTTGACTTTGAGACTTTTGAGCGTAGCATGCTTCGAAAGACATTTTGACCGAATCCGGATATCCGATCCGATATTACTATTTATAGTGTCACGATACCAGATAAATAGGATTACGTCTAAAATCGGATAAATAAAAACAATAACAATTTACGGAAATACATTAAAAAACATATTTTTGCATTTTCTTAAGAGGAGCTGGATTAATTGTAACGTCTCTGTCATCGTTTCTGATACTAACTCCATAGCAATAAACAATTTTTGACGTTTCATAAATAGTATCTGATTTAACTCGTTAGTACAGTGGCCTGTTAAGACTGGCTAGTTAAGTGTTAAGAGTGGGTGCCAGGGTGCCACATAACTTGATTTGGATGGAAATATAGGGATATCCTTATCAAGTCTCGACAGCAGACAGGTGGGCGCTTTTACTTTCTAAACAAAGAGATCAATTCAAACATAAATTGTGACATCAAACATGGGGGTTGATGCTCAAACACAGAACAAAAGTATAAGTGTCTAAATTCGAAGGCCTAAGGCCGAGATCCGCGTAGGGCCGATAAACCAGAGCATCCGTCAGTGCGCGCTTCCTGCAACTTCTCCAAGTGTCTAAGGCCGACGGCCGATCTCCACGTAGGGCCGTAGGCCTGAAGCGACCAAAAGAGTCGCGCCTTTAGTGTTTAAACAGAGAACAATGGTCTAAATGCGTACTGCGTAAGCCAAAGGTCGAGCGTCGCGTAGTGCCGAAGACCCGGAGCGTCCAACAGGTGCGCACTTCCTACATTTTCTAGTATCTTTAATTGCGAATAAGGCGCGCTTGCACGCAAGACCAACGACCGAGGATCGGGATGTTAAAGCTTGCAGAGCACGGCCTTCGGTCTTCGCGTATAAGATGTTGTGTTTTGTAATTTATTTTTGAATTTATATAAAATATAAATACATATATAATTTTTTTTTTTTTTTTTAGTATAAAAACCAGGTTATATAAGAGTATTATATTGACTTCGCTGAGCTTTTGTCGTATACCTACGATATGTTTAGTGATGTAACTAAGAAACGAAATTGTACAAGTCACATATATATACCTAGTGCTACTTCCCGCACTATAGACGGTCAAGCAAATCTTGTCAGTAAAAAAAGGCGCGAAATTCAAATTTTCTATGGGACGATATCCCTTCGCGCCTACATTTTTCAAATTTGTCGCCTTTTTCTACTGACAAGTTCTGCTTGACCAAGTATAAATAGTGCTTTCCGTGCCTATGTGGAAAGCTTAAAGCTTCATAATTTTATTATGTACCCGTTGTACGATACACATGCGAATAAGTAATTCGCAACTCGTGTCAATTTATAACACTCCCTTCGGTCGTGTTTTAATTTATCGCCACTCTTTGCGAATATTGTACTTTCCGCACTTGTATCGTAAATACTTACCTAATTATTGCAGCAATTTGCAGTATATATGGTGCAAGTTTACCGCACTAGTGCGGTAATTAGCACTTTACGTACCTATCGGCCCGATCGATATCGAACTTTAATGTACGTCAAATATTACGTCTAGATACGTGGTCAAAAGTGAAGTTTTTGTTTAAAGAAACGTCACTTTTGACACTGACATATCTAATCCATATCGTATCTTGACGTAATATTTGACGTATCTTAAAGTTTGAATCGGGCCGTATGTCCAATATTTAAAGGGCCATATCTAGTGTAAAAAAATACATATAGCCCTAGATCAAAATTTAGGATTTACAGACCGCATCATCGCCTGACGCCTACGTGGTGGTGGTACTAGTGCTCGACATGCTAATGCGCAATAGATGACACCCTGCTGTCCCCTCTATTGACAATGACTTAAGTTTCAAGATGACATGTACTGGGCCCGCGTCGAGCACCAGCACCACCACCATAATTTACAACACCTTTTACGAACAATTGTAATGAAAACGATAAGTATACAATACACGTGCGAATAGGTAATTCGCAACTCATGTCCATTTCAAACTAGGGCATGCAGTACCGGTCCCGGTACCAAGAATTTCATTTCCCGGTTCTGGGCATGGCCGGAACCAGGATTCCCGGTTCTTACCGGTTCTCAAGGCATCTTTAAATTACTTTTAAGAAATTGTATGAGTTAGGGTACAATCTTTATGAATGACTTATTTTCATATAAATAATTGCATAAGAATTAATAAATGACTTATTTTATTGTAAACAAACACTTAATTGGCGTTCCAACCTATTTTACCAAATTAACCGGTACACTGCCTCCGCCTGGGCCGAGCCACACGACCCGGCCGTAGCGTAGTCGATGCACTCAGCACTATGACGGCACGGCCTACCTGCACGAATGTCTACATTACTAGGTTAGTTTGTCGGCTTATTTGAGTCCCCCGTTTCATAGCACCATTATTAAATGTTAGGTATATAATGTCCCGAGCTAAAGTACTAAAACATTACTACTATTGAAATGGGAATAAATAGTCATATCATGAGAACCAGGAAGTACCGGTACCGGGTCTTCAGTACCGGTTCTTTTGACATTATAAAATTCCCGGGAATTCCCGGGAATATGGGAACCGGGAATTCCCGGGAGCATGCCCTATTTCAAACACTTTCCCTCCGGTCATGTTTTACTTTATCGCCACTGGTTGCTAATTTCCTACTTTCCGCACTTGTATCGTAATGCAAATGCACTATTAATACCTAATTGGCTATGAAGTTATTATTGCACTTTTACGTTAACACTCTTTGACCTTTCAAAGATAAGTTATAATCAGTTTACTTGAAACGGATACTAAATAGCATTATCTTTTTGTTATCAAAAGAAAACTTGTTTTTTTAAATATAATTACATTACCTAATTAAGTAGTTCTTATGAGTAATGTGACGTATAGTCTAGACAAAAAAAATCGATCAAAATCGCTCTCCTTTGTTCGTTACCTGATCGAAATCTTGTAAGTGAGATTATTCAAGATGGCGGCCAATATTAGCCTACATAGCGACCCTAATGAGTTCCTTGTATAAAGACCCATATTTTTTTAACATTTTTAAAAAATAATTGTTGTATGAAATAACAGTAATATGAACATGAATTTCCTGAAAGTTTGGAGTATGTACCTAAAATGGTTCAAAATATACAGTAAGAAACGGTCATAAGTATTAGAAATCGCGCTAAAGATCGAATTTAAGTTTTAAATCAACCAATCAGACTTCAGAATTTGGCGATACGGGCCCAACGACAATTCTCAATACTTATAACTTTCAATACCTACCTACATGTCATATAATTTTATTACGAGTATGTAAATAAAAATCAACCTTGATTTTAATAGCATAAAGTTTAATTTTCAATAACGTGTAAGAGAGAGAAACAAGAAATTTACATATGAGGATTGTACTGAGTAATCCAGAAGTTAGATTTGTAATTTAATTTTACAAATTGTAGGATTACGATTGCATGAAAATGGTAATTAGTACTGAAGTAAATAAGTAACAGAATAAATTTACATTTTAAAGTTCACTCTTAAAACTTACTTAAGTAACTTCATTTTTAGGGTTCCGTACCCAAAAGGTAAAACGGGACCCTATTACTAAGACTTCGCTGTCCGTCCGTCCATCTGTCTATCACCAGGCTGTATCTCACTAACCGTGATAGCTAGACAGTTGAAATTTTCACAGATGATGTATTTCTGTTGCCGCTATATGACGCATGTTTTGTTGGTTTCATCTTTGACCGAGGCCTTCAATGGCAATGTCAAATCAATAAGGTGTGCGCCAAATTAAGTTCTGCACATTTCGTCATTTCTCGCCTTGTGCCCAACCTGTCACGCCCAAACATTGTCAAGGCCTACTACGCGTATGTCCATTCAGTCCTGTCATACGGACTAGAGCTGTGGGGCCTCGCTGCAGACAGAGACCGGCCATTTGTCATCCAGAAAAAGATTATTAGGACAATGGCGAGAGTTGCCCCAGATACACCTGCCCGCCAACTTTTCATTAATTTCCGCATTTTAACACTCCCCTCCCTGTTTATTCTCGAGGTGGCAAAGTACGTCCGAGCGAACTTGTCTTCGTTCCCCAAGAAACAGTGGAACAGCAAAAGATTCCGGGACATTCGCCAGCATGACTTGGACCAGCCCACTCATCGCCTTAGGAAGACTGGCAATTCTATACACGTAGTTGGCACTAAAATTTACAATAACATCCCATGTGACATTAAAAACATGAACACCATTTCGGGTTTTAACTCACGATTAAAATGTTTATTGGTTCGGAAGGCCTATTACTCCCTAAATGAGTTTATTAACGAGAGCAATGAGACCTGACATTTATTTATTTTTTACTTATATAAAAATATGAACATTCCATCTTTTATTATGTAAATTGACATGTAATATTTTTTTTTTGTTTTTTCTATATTATCCTTAGTTCATTAAGTGAATTGTATATATAAATGACAACGTATGACCATTACTGAATAAATGATATGATATGATATGATATAACAACAAATACCTACTAAAAACAGAATAAAATAAAGATTTAAATGGGGCTCCCATACAACAAACGTGATTTTTGACCAAAGTTAAGCAACGTCGGGCGTGGTCAGTACTTGGATGGGTGACCGTTTTCTTTTTGCATTTTTTTCCGTTTTTTTTTTTCATTATGGTACGGAACCCTTCGTGCGCGAGTCCGACTCGCACTTGCCCGGTTTTTTTTTACTTTTACTTAGCTTCACTGCGTAGGTATATCTCGTCGGAGACATACACGCGTGTATCTTGTAATTTACCACTTCCCGGTGTCTGATTTGGTTAAAATATATTATGCAGTACCAAAATCCGTAATTTCGATTACAACGCAATATTATGCTAAAGCCGAGCTGTACCGCTACCACTAGTTTTGACATTAACGTATTCGCTCACGTCTACGTAAATTACTTTCTATACATCTCGCTCGCACTGATATGCGAGTACGAGCGAGATGTATAAAATATAAGTTACCTACCTACCGTAGACGTGAGCGAATTTGTCAATGTCAAAACTGGTGGTAGCTGTACTGATCTGATGATGCAGCCAAAAGAACACATCAATGGAAAACAACCACATCGAGTTTGAGCTCATTAGAAAGGTCTCGAGAAGTACTTGATAGGCATGCCGATGAGAAGTACAGTCAGCAATAAAAGTGTGTAACAAAAAAAATGTTTTGACAGTTATTTAAGGTGTATTCGGGTAATACCGAATGTCGGATAATTCCGAAATTCAGATGAAAATCACCCTTAATTGCATCATAATAAAAGTCTCTTTTCGGAATTATCCGACAGTTTTCGACATTCGGAATTACCCGAGTAAACCTGTATATAATATTTACTCATATTACAAAGTGGAATAGAATCATAATTAAATTAAATTTGACCATATCGAGCCACAATTCAAAAGAGAAATAATTGTAAGCGCGAACAGCAGCAAGCTAACTTTATAAAAACATAACAAAAGCAATACAAGCTATCTTACCAACTTATAGAATCTACAAAACAAACCAATTCCAACTTTAAATCATTTCATTAAGAGTCAAGACAAATGAACAGATAACGTGGTCATGATTATCAAAACAAAAGTCAGCGTGCGCTTGATACGATAAACCTCGGCTGTATCTTCTTTACAAAATTCAATTTCGAAACCGCAAAACTAACTTTGCTATGTTAAGACAAGTTTTGCAAGGGGAAATAAAGAGATTTCGTTTGTATTACAAAAGAAAACCGCAAAAATCGAAACAAAAGAACAGAATGGCGGGTAACGAATAGTATTAATGGCGACTTTCCCCAATTTTTGGGGAGAAAAATAGATTTATAACGTTTTATATAGAGACGCCGGGAATTAACATTCTTGGCTAACGCTCGGTCAATAAAATTCGAATCGCTTCTATTATATAATATATGTATTATGAGCATTTGTTTCCTGATTACGGTAGTAAAAATAAATCAATTTTTAGTTGTGCCCTTCTTTCTACTGACGGTGCTACTAATTCGACTTTTTATCAAAACTAACTATACAGTACTATTATTATAGTAACAACAACTTTCATTAGGTATTTATTATATACAATGCTGTTGTATACTTCAGTAAGAATAAAAAAGGAATAAATAGGTTCCTACCTAAATATACCGGGTGTGGCCTGTAGTATGAGCAAAAAATTAAACAGTATGCTGTACTCCTCATACTGACCAACATTTGTTCGGCGACTTATAAAAATAACTTGGGGTTTGATTTTTAATACACTGTAAAGTTTATTCTAAGACGCAATGTATTGCGAATTTTGTTATGTTTAAGGCGTGACAAGCAACGTCAATCACAATGATATGGCGTGGCGATGGCGTCCATTGAAGATAATATTTATTTTGTATGAAAAATAGGGAGTCTAAATACTTCATAATTTTTAAAAGTTGTTGAACAAAAGTGTCACCGTTTGAGGAGTACAATCTATGTTTTAATTATTTGCTCGTGTTACAGGCCACACCCGGTATATAGGTTTAGGAGATTTAATATTAAATAAATTAATACTTATTTCATATGTCTGAGTCTAAAGGAAGCGGAATATAATAAAAAAATTCACAGATTTCGTGCCTCACACGACTATCGAGCACATTGGAAATGAATCTACGGAATTCGAAAAAATATTGTAGCTGAGCGACGAGAAAGTCTGGATAAGGAAAAAGTTACAAAATAAAACTACAACGTTGAATGATAATTATTTTATTCTTAGACTAACACAAGTATCCTGGACATAACGCATGTGAACAAACAAATTGCAAAATTTCCACACGCGTATCCAAGTTTGAATAATTGTCGCCGTGGCGCATAAGTATAGGTACATATTTCATTTTTCGGTTAATAAGCAGGATATATTAATGTTCAAAGTACAAGAAAATTATTACACGGCAAATCCGTAGTCAACTCGAGAAGTGGTGATCGGCAGCGGCCCATTTGCTGCAAGATATGAAATTTTCTTGGCAGCAGTTTGACGCGACGAGAGATGACCATAACAGCGTTTGTCTATGTTGCACCAAACCTGAGTTCCAATAGGTACTACCAGGGTTCAGCATCAGCTATCTTGGGTAATGCTCTACCATGTGCTCATCATGACGAATCGGGTGTCCAAAACAGCGTGTGCCTATGTTGCACCAAACCTGAGTTCCGCTAGGTACAACCAGGGTTCAGCATCAGCTCTATCTTGGGTACTACTCTCCTAAGTGCTCATCGAGACGAGTCCGATGACCAAAACAGCGTGTGTTTATGTTGTATTAAACCCGAGCTCCACTAGGTACTGCTAGGGTTCAGCATCAGCTATCTGCTAGCAGCCGCCAGCAACATGCTGAGGTGAGACCATTTCGTGGCACTTCTTCTTCTCCCTCTCCCTCTCCCTCTCCCTCTCCCTCTCCCTCTCCCTCTCCCTCTCCCTCTCCCTCTCCCTCTCCCTCTCCCTCTCCCTCTCCCTCTCCCTCTCCCTCTCCCTCTCCCTCTCCCTCTCCCTCTCCCTCTCCCTCTCCCTCTCCCTCTCCCTCTCCCTCTCCCTCTCCCTCTCCCTCTCCCTCTCCCTCTCCCTCTCCCTCTCCCTCTCCCTCTCCCTCTCCCTCTCCCTCTCCCTCTCCCTCTCCCTCTCCCTCTCCCTCTCCCTCTCCCTCTCCCTCTCCCTCTCCCTCTCCCTCTCCCTCTCCCTCTCCCTCTCCCTCTCCCTCTCCCTCTCCCTCTCCCTCTCCCTCTCCCTCTCCCTCTCCCTCTCCCTCTCCCTCTCCCTCTCCCTCTCCCTCTCCCTCTCCCTCTCCCTCTCCCTCTCCCTCTCCCTCTCCCTCTCCCTCTCCCTCTCCCTCTCCCTCTCCCTCTCCCTCTCCCTCTCCCTCTCCCTCTCCCTCTCCCTCTCCCTCTCCCTCTCCCTCTCCCTCTCCCTCTCCCTCTCCCTCTCCCTCTCCCTCTCCCTCTCCCTCTCCCTCTCCCTCTCCCTCTCCCTCTCCCTCTCCCTCTCCCTCTCCCTCTCCCTCTCCCTCTCCCTCTCCCTCTCCCTCTCCCTCTCCCTCTCCCTCTCCCTCTCCCTCTCCCTCTCCCTCTCCCTCTCCCTCTCCCTCTCCCTCTCCCTCTCCCTCTCCCTCTCCCTCTCCCTCTCCCTCTCCCTCTCCCTCTCCCTCTCTCTTTCTCCTGCCTCTGCCTCTGCCTCTGCCTCTGCCTCTATCTCTATTTCTATTTCCACCACCACAATAATGCATAGATTGTCGAATAGTGCGTTATCTACGCCTGTCTCAAACAGGATAGATAGAGTTAGACCAAGAAAAATCTGCAGCGATTTTGAAAGCCCACGCAGTGCAAGTGTTATTCTGCCGTCATAATCCCGATAATTCACAACAAACACCGATAACGAACTCTGCGAAACATGAAGTCATAAATGTCCTGTGAAAAATGTCGTTCTGACTTTTTGACTATTTTAAGGTTAGGCTACAGGGCAAACCCTTAACCCGATCGTCTTTGTTTTAGGCTCAAATTGTAGCTGACTAAATTGTCCAGAGCCGTTTTTCTCAAATTTTTGATATCATTCTTCGTTTCCAAATTATCGAGCACCAAAATCTAAAATTCGGAAAAAATTGAATTTTATTTTCACTATTTCGACCATAACTTTTTTTGTTTTTGACTTTCTCGAATAATTATTTTTGCACCTTACAGCTCACGTGATTATGCGTCTTTTGAGCCTATTTTTTAATATCATATCTTCACAACTTTCCGAGATATAAGGGGATCGCACTTTTTCGTGAAATCGGACCGTATACTGGAGCGAACGAAAAGACATTTCCAATGTCAAAACTAGACTTTATACTAGATTCTTCTTAATTTGAGTTTTAGTGCTCACTGCAAAGTGCCAATACTATTTACTTCGACTTTGACTTTGACTTTGCGAACTTCAAATGCAGGCGTCTGGTGTCAATCGTTGGTAAAAGGAAGTTGTAGGTACCTACGGGATGTTTTTAGAACTCTGAAGATTTTATGCAACTGGTACACAATAATAGTATTTTGTGCAACTGGTACACAATAATTGTTCTCAAAATTCAAGGACCGAAGATACAAAACGAAACGAAGTTGAGTTTTGTAAAGACATGCCCGAGAATTTTAAGACCTAATTATGTACCGTTGTACAAAAAATTTTTTCTAAGACAGCAGCAAACACCTTCATAAAAAAAATTAAAGTCAGAAATCAGATTAGATCTTTAACTAGAAGTCAATATTTCAAAAATAAACAACAGTTGCATAATGTTCCTAAGAATGTTGCCTAGGATCGTTGCGGGGCCCTTCTTATGATGTTGATTTCGATATCGCTGGCAGTCATTTAATCGACAAATAAAAGTGCTGTACGGATTGATGGTCGTTCTTGTACTTCTTGTCTATGTGACAGCGTGATAAAATGGTGTCCGTCACTTTCTATCCCACGATGTCAAAGTGACAGTTATTTTATCACGTGGATAAAACCATCCATACGCCGGCTGGAGTAGAAAAACCATATTAAGAAACCCGTTAACTAAATGAACCTTAACGTATTTACAAAGTCTTTATTTATGACTTCAAATAAACTTGGAAGTGGAAGTTTACGGCTACCACGAACTTGTTGACCGGACACTGAAATTAATTACGGCGCGATTCGGGAAATGAATTATAGATTAAATAGATATGATATAGTAAAGGTACTATCTTTACTATATCATATTATTATTTATTCAATTAGGGTCTTAGGTTAGGATTTTACAATGTGAGTATAAAAGTAAAATATAAAAACACTTACAAAACATAACAAAAATATATAAACACATTATAAAAAACCTAACCTAGGGTGCCGCCGGCAGCGGGGCTTGGCCCAAGCTGCCGGTGGTCAGGGCCGCAGAGTGAGGAACCGACGTACTATACGCGCCGTGTCCAAAATTACCGCCTTCTGCATCTGACCCTTGATCCAACCACCCAGCGAGAGTCTCTCTAGGTGTTGGTCGAGACTCTTCGCTACTATATCATATTTATTATTAGTATTATTTCCCGAACCTACCTTTACCTTTACCTTTTGGCGAAGGAGCGAAGGTGGCGATTTCCCGAATCGAGCCGTTAGTCTATTATTGAATGTAATTAAAAATAAATTATTGAAATTTAAGGATGACTCACGTTAGACCGGGCCATGTCCGGGCCGGAGCTTCCGAGGCTTACTTTTCTATGACATGACAGGTAATCACGTGATGCTTTCCATAGAAAACGATACGCCGGAAGCTCCGCCGCCGGCCCGGACACGGTCTTGTCTAACGTGAGTCATCCTTTACAATATTCTTTGGTTGATTCGATTTCAACCCTGGAGGCCTTGGTCACTTTTTCTTTCGTACATGACATCTGCATCACCCTGTAGCTCCTAAACGTATGCCCTTTCGTAAACTGCAACACAGTTCTAAACTTTGCTAATAAATACTGCACAACAGACGCTGCAACTTAGCTGCATTCTGCATACAATACCCACTTTAGGTGCATTAGTGAAGTTCTTGAAAATTGTACCGTATTATTTGGGAACAAGGTTGGAAATAGAATGAGTTTTTAAATGTAGTTAAGCTTTAACGAATATTCTGAAGGATTAGGTGTTACTCCCATTTCAAAGGTAATGAGCATGGGAGTCGAGCTCAGAACAGTGTAAGGCCCCGAGGGTTCAGGTTCTTCTCTCACACTCACTGAACGTAAGCGTGAGCGAGATATCTGTGCGTACCCGGGATAGCGGATATCATATTTTTAATTTTAATTATTTGTAAGTTTTAACAAAAAAAAAATCGATGGGTTCGGTCAAAAATAAAACAATGCATTTTAGAAGCAATTTTCATATTTTTAGTTTTCGTACAACATTTTTTTTAATGATATTGTGTTTTAGACTTAATTGTCAATGATTTTTTCTATCGAGCAAAGGTTGTTCAGTCAGGTTTAGAATCGATAAAGTTACTAGAGCAGGGGTTTCCAAACTTTTTTAGCTGAGGGCCATATTGCGTCTCAGAAACTTTCGAGCGGGCCACCGTCGGTTTTTGCGCCGGGGGAGGGTGTCTGGTTGCTGCTGTTAGAAACACTTCCACTCTCAATTAATGCTGAACCCCTGGAGCCTGGCTCCCGCCGGACAGTGGGCACTCGCTTTGGGTATTGGCGTGCCGGATTGGAACTCGTCGAGGGCCGGATTTGGCCCGCGGGCCGGGGTTTGGAGACCCCTGTACTAGAGCAAGGCCTCAAGATTGCTGTTCATATTTTTAAGCAACCGTATTATGATCTAAAAATATATGCTATGATTTTTCCAAAACTCTACTGGCTGAACCCTTTATTGTTAAATCATAAGTACTTATATAATTATGTTAAAAATAATAAATTATTCATATTTTCTAAATTTTTTTTATGTACTTAATTGTAATATGAAGGTCTAACGAAAATTTCCATGAAACCGCATACATTTGTCTTCCAAAAGTTCCCTGTGGTAACGCATAACTTTCCCTTACCACAATTGGTTAAAAACATATGTCTATATCACAGAAAATGTAATAACACAGAACATTAACTTGGTTTATAAAAACAATATGATCAAACTTATCAGGTTTCTTGCTTATTGCTATTGTAGCTCGCTAAAAAAAGTCTATTTCGAAGTCCGGAGCAAGCTCGGTTCTCCATACAAACGTAGTTACGCTCTTTTCTCTCGCTTTTCTCGAACGATATTAGTCTAACATTATTAGTGTGTTGTAGGGATGTTGCGGATATTCGCATCCGCATCCGCATCCACATCCGCATCCGCATCCGCGGAGCATCCGCATGATTTTCAACATCCGCATCTGCATCCGCATCCACGGATGTGAGACTTTAAATATTCGCATCTGCATCCGCATCCGCGGATGTCAATAAATCTGCATCCGCAACATCCCTAGTGTGTTGCATGGTACGTACCCGTACCCGTACGACTTGACAGTTCGTGGACTAATAATATTAGTCTAATACCGTTCGAGAAATAGGCTCCTGCACCATCTATGGTGTTCCGTGGATCCCACTCAGTAACCATTAAATTATTTTACTTTCTGAAAGAGAATTTAGACTAGACGAATATTGTCAAAGTAAATTATGGAGTCAGTAGGTACACTTACTGCCATCTTTCGACACAAATAATTAAAACTTGTGGAACGCCATTTGACTTTAATCCTTATTTTTTTCACTGATATGTGTTAAATTTGCTAAATGTCCAATAGTATTGCCATCTAGGATATCGACTCTCGTTACTTTGACAATATTCCTCTATCTCAAATTCTCTTTGCTATCTATAAACTGAAAGAAGTCTCATACACGCCCGATTTGTTTTTCCAAACTTTTTTTTTGTTTCAAGATAGACCTCTGTACTTTTGCATTTACTGTGTAACCCTCGCTTTGTCTGGATGTTTGTTTCGCTAATTAGCTGGTGAAACCAAGATGTTCGCTGTTGCGTCGCTTATTTATTTACCCGCGTGTAAACTTTATTTCAAGCTGTTATAATATTCCGACTGCAGATGTATACTTAAGTACCTACATATATTTTCACATTATTATCAAGGGAGAGGGGAGAGTTTATTATATATATATATATATATATATATATATATATATATATATATATATTTTTTTTTTATTTTTTTTTTCCTTAGATATTTACTTATATTCATCATCATCATAATTTTAAGAGCCTGGCTCTTGTCGGTGGTGTATTCGCCATTCCGTTCTTCTCTCTGCCACTGTTTTAAGCCGTTCAAATTAAATAAATTAATCTTCATTGTAATTGTTTATTCATTATTTTTTTTGTTTTTTTTTTCTATGTTTACTCCAGTATTAAATCGTTAGATAGAATCATAGGCTGCTTTGATGTCATAAGTCAGATAAATATTGTGTAGACGTAGTAAATAAGATAATATAAAAAGATAAATATGAGACGTATTGTGACCTACTTAGGAATAATCTCCTTAGCGCGATACAAGTCTAGAGTCTACGACATTAAGGGGATCATCCCCGTATATTCAGGCTACATTCTTGCACGCAGCGGGTTCAGTACGGATATGATGGTCGTTCTTGTCTACGTGACAGCGTGATAAAACGATGTCCGTCACTTTCTATCCCACGGTGTTAAAAAGTGACAGTTATTTTATCACGTGGATAAAGATGGATAAAGCCATTCATAATACGCCGGCAGGAGCTCTTATGGTACCGTTCGGGTTAGGGTCGAAAATTCTCGATAAGATAAAGATAACGATAACAAAATAGTTTATTCAAGTAGGCATATTACAATGCGCTTATGAACGTCAAATAAAGCTCTACCGGTTCAAAATCAAATCGGTTTTTTTAAGACGTTTTGAAATTTTGGGTTTTTTCCGTATTTTTCTGTTTTTATGGGAGAGAAATGAAACATTTTTAAACTAACGACAGCGTCAAAGTCAATAGACATTTTCACAAACGATCGCCAGCCAGCATTTAGATAACAAAACACACGACTAAGCAGGTAGTTATCTAAACTATGGATTAAATATACATAAATGGAAAAATTCACAATATTTAAATTAAAAAAACGGGCATTTTCCGGGTATTTTCAACCCTAGTTCGGATTCAGTACCCCAAGTGTATATTTCATTCGATAGCGCGACGTGACGTACGCGTTTGCGTTAAGTGTCATTTTGTATGGGATTTTGAGTTTCCAAAACGTCCCGCTTGGCGCGCTGTTCAAAATCCCATACGAAAATAGACATAACGCAGACGCGAACACTCGTCACGCTATCGAATGAGATTTACTCTAGGGGTTCAGTTGACATTGACATAACGCTCACGTCTACGTAACTTACTTTCTATGCATCTCGCTCGTACTGGCATATTAGTGCAAGCGAGATGTACAGAAAGTAAATTACGTAGACGTGAGCGTTATGTCAACGTCAAAACTGGTGGTAGCCGTACAGACCCCTATTAGTATTGCAATGCAACGCGACGTTACTCTCGACTGCATAGCTGCCGCAAATGTCAAAATATGGGTTGATTGACTTAATGATTTGTAATTTATTTTATTGACATTTTAATTATTTAATTTGATTGCATGACACGATCCTCTTCTTCGACCTAGCGTTTTCCCGGCCTGGCGCCAGCATGATATATTATAATTTTTGCATGTTCAATGTACTTCTATACACAGTTCTTCTAATTTTATGTCAACATCTACCCACTGTATTCTGGCAAATAAATAAAATGTATTTGTATAAATCGCTTTAAATCGACTGCCACATTTTTCTCTTCGCGTCAAGAAAGACCCTAGCCTTATCCCATAGGCTGGGTGCTCGTAATACCAGTAAACCAACATCACTTATTCTGCTTGAGACTTAATGGTGTAGTTGTACCGTTATCCACATCTGACGTCGGTTAAACATTATTTAGCGGCTTACTTAAGTGGAAAGGCGACGGCCGCTCCTCCATACAAACGTAGTCCTCATTTTCCTCTCTGGATATTGATATTATTGGTTTTTTTACATATATATTTTTTTTTAATTAGGAGCGTAAGGGTAACATTCCATTTCTGACCGCAGCTGCACTACTAGTACGAACGCGTCGGTGTTATTGTCAATTTCCATAGTAAAATGAATGGTAGTGCTGCTGTCGTTGGAAATGGACTGTCACCTTAAAACAGATTTCATACAAATTATTAAATGCTCCTAACTCTTATAATAATTAAAAATTCGAAAAAAATCAAACGTAGGGTCATAGCTGTGGTTGATATACAAAAACTTGTTTAAAATATTTTCAATAATGTTAATATCCAGAGAGGAAGATGAGTACTACGTTTGTATGAAACGGTGATTTCGCGCGGGTCCTCTACTTTCGTCTTAATGATGTTTCGGTTATTCTCAATTAAGGGTAATTATGTCAGAAGCGAGTATAGTTTTACGGTTGAAATAATATACTTAATTAAAGTCATCTCGTGTGACACGTTTCGTAGAGCCTAGGTTTCACATTTATTGTATTTAATACATTAGGTAGGTATAAAAAGCGCTGGTGGCCTAGAGGTATCCGGAGGTCGCGGGTTCAAACCCCGGTTCCTACCAATGAGTTTTTCGGAACTTATGTACGTAATATAATATCATTTGATATTTGCCAGTCACTTTTCGGTGAAGGAAAACATCGTGAGGAAACCGGACTAATCCCAATAAGGCCTAGTTTCCCCTCTGGGTTGGAAGGTCAGATGGCTGTCGCTTTCGGACCCTAGGCTCTCATGAGCCGTGGCAAAATGTAGGGATAACGCGAGGAAGAAGAAGACATTAGGTAGTATACACTTGTTGAAGTGATGCAGGTTCAGAGAAATCCTACCAGTAATTGAAATGGGTCTTGGAAATATAAACTTTATTTGATTATAACTGGGGAACAAATAAAATATACTTTTTAAATATTTTTGATTTCTGTTTTTTTTTAGGAATAAAAAATATTTTATTTACATACAAGATATATACAGTGGTACTACTAAACGAAATTAATAACTAGCTTATATCTAAAATAGGCCCTGAGGCATTGTACCAAGGATGCTGGCGGCATTTCCTCGCTGTATAGCAATGCTGATACGCTGTGCGAGGTAGTTTTGGGTTTTTTTAAGTACCACACTACTATAATTGATTTTATTAATTTCTCGTGACCTATTTACTTATTTTTATGGTTCCGCACCTCAAAAGGAAAAAACGGAACCCTTATAGGATCACTCGTGCATCTGTCTGTCTGTCCGACCATTCCCCCCCTCTTTATTTCTGAAACTACTGAGCCTAAAATTTTGAAAAAAATACACAAAATAGTACTTTAGTTATAGATGTCAGGAAAACCTATTAGAAATGTGCAGTCAAGCGTGAGTTGGACTTATGTACGGAACCCTTGGAACGCGAGTCCGACTCGCACTTGACCGGTTTGTTCTCGTATCGTATCGTAAACTATTTACTTATTTTTCTCCCCTATTTATAAGATGTTGGTTTAAGTCAAAATCGTGTCTAAAGCTTCCTAAAAACAGGCACTTTCTGTTCCTTGAACACCCCCTATTGAAATAACATGTAAATGAGCTTACTACTTTAAACGCCACCCATACTGTTAACTGTACACCTGTGGACCTTATGCCTTAAGTAATAAGGTCCACCGATGTACAGTTAGGAGTGTTGCTGTAACGCCAATAATAATATGCAGATGACCCAAACTTTTGGCAAAGCATTATCATAAAAAACTCCTACATTAAAACGGACGCAGGGATGCTACTGGAACTGAGAAGAATTCTTTGGTTCTGTACAAAATTGCGCTGGCTTTTTCACCACTGCTGGTTCCGATAGTTCTAAAATTAATAACAGGTTATGAATTTGATCTGCAGGCGTATTATGGATGGTTTTGTCCACGTGATAAAATTACTGTCACTTTTTAACACCGGGGGATAGAAAGTGACGGACACCGTTTTATCACGCTGTCACACACACAATAACGACCATCATTATCCATACTGGATAGTTATGGATTTGATGTCAAAAGTGACGTTTTTGATTGAAGAAATGTTACTTTTGACACTGACAGATTAGGATTGCACTGACGTTCGGATTTCGACTACAATCAGAGAGTTTGTATGTCGGCCTTTAAGATGGAATTACTTTCTTTTCTTGAAGGTTTAAAAGTCGAATCGGTCCGGAAATACAGGCGACAGTTCAATCCACGGTTTAGCTGTGTGAGGCAAGAAGTTACACACATTAGTAACCATAACAGCAAGCAGGCACCACCAGAATCAGCATCAGGCGCTGCAGGGAACCATCGAGTACGCCGACTTCTGGCCGAAAGGTGTCGTGTTTCGGAGGTTCCGGGGCAAACTGCCGAATCCGACGTTTTGTCGCCTAAATAGTGTTTAGTTTTAAGTTTATAAAATACATATATATGTTAGTCTGTAAGGTATTTGTAATATGGGCCTCGTTGCCTGATTTAAATTTCTAAAAAAATAAATTAGTGTATAATTTCTTATATTGTACATTGAAAACTAGGAAACTAGTGGCTTTGTTTACGATTTTCATTTAATGTAACCTGCTTTCGTTGCTCTCGAGTGCACAAACGTGTAACACAATTACACGTACAGCAAAATACTAAAACTCACCAAAACAAGACTATTTACGTAACTGCAGGACAACGAAATGCCAGGGATTTTACTAAACAACACGAGCAATATTCTACTGTTCTAAATGAAACTAATGACATGACGATCATATCACATATGGTCACTCTTCCGACTAAACGCAACTTTAATAGTGAATAGAATCAGGCGTTACTTTGCGGAAATCCATATCAATTAAGAACAAAATATTACTTTTCTAATACGCGAATATTACTTTGCTTTTCACGGATTACCAAAGTAATATTTTGGTTTTTAAAGGGTAGACCAAAAGTCCGCCCGAAGCGTCACCTGAGAGGGGGAAGTTGGAGCTTAAACACGACCGTCGTTCCCTCCTACCCTGGGCCTATTGAGGACCTGAACACCATGACCAGGGGGCCTACCGCAAAAACCGAAATTCGCAAATTGCGGGTATGTCGCAAAGTTATAGCCCTGACACTCTGATTGCCCTCAATGTATATAATATGCCATACGATTTAATAAAATAAGAAGCCTGAAGAAGGACTAGCTTTTTCCCGCGACTTTGTCTACGCGGAGTGATGATGATGATTAATAAATACCCTATGTCCTTTCTCGGGGCTCAAACTATCTCCATACCAAATTTTGTCCAAATCGCTTCAGCGTTTTAAGCGTGAAGAGGTAACAGACAGACTCTTTCGCATTTATAATACATATATATAGATTATATGTATATATTAGTATCGATGTTGCGATTAAAGTCGAATGGTACCCCAGCCATTTCCCACGGAACCCTAGTAGCGTTTAATTTAAAGTTGGAGCGTGGCAACACTGCAGGACATGTGACGCGGGCTGCCAACTTTGAGGAAAAACGAAAAACGCGTAAAACTCTCACGGTCAGCTGGTGATGATAAATAAAAATAGACGCGGAACTAGGCAGCGGAAATTTATTTTTGGGCCCTCGGTATTTAGGTATTTATTGATGATGATGATATCCTGTTATCCCTCATCAGGGACATAGGGCTCTCAGAAGGGATTTCCATTCTTCGCGGTCCAGCGCGGCCTCTTCCAGCTCCGCCCAGCCGAGGCCAACTGATGCCGCCTCTTTGCCGCATCAGGTATTTATTACACACAAAAAAACTTACTTAATGCCAAAAGCATTTTCCACCAGTCAACCTAAAGTCAAAACAGAGAGGTTTTGAGCGGTGCTACTGCTACTACTACTAACAAAATATAAAACGCAAAGCTAAATTAAAATTAAACGTACATAAATATTATGCAAATACATCAAAATATAAACAATATATATAAATACACATATTTAATTACACAAACGGGTCTACCGCGATATAATTTCATTGTTTTTACCTTTAATTCCGACATTTCAGCTGAGTTGCACCAGCTGTGGTCACGGAAAGACCACAAGATCAAGATCGGAATTAAAGGTAAAAACAATGAAATTATATCGCGGTAGACCCGTTTGTGTAATTAAATATGTGTACAAAACGCGAGAGTTTAAAGTGTTATATATAAATACATATATAAATATATACAATATATACATTTTAAAACTAGGTAATACTTATTAAGGGTGGTCCTAACTGATAAACGTGAAATCCTATAAGTATACCTCTCGCGTCGAATGATGGTCCCTACGACAGTCCAATTTTAAGGTGGCAGATTTTTCATGTAAAATGCTTGTAGTAATTTTTTGGAAGTTCATCATAATTATATTTTTAATTTATTTAGAAACACGTGACATTTAGGTAAGTACTTGATAAAAATGCGGTAAACATATTTCTTTTATTACTTTTAACAAGCTTTTATTAGGTCGACCTGTATGTATGTAATGGAATCTAAGGTTACTAATTTAACCATCTTCCAAGGATCACCGTCATGAAAATTGGCAGTTGTATGTAGTTCTGATGACAATACAATTATATGGTACTGTCGAACTGATCTGATGATGGAGACATGAGGTGGCCATAAGAACTCTGTGAAGAAAACAACGCAACCTAATTGTGTTAGGAGTTTTTAGTATTGTCTCGATTCGTATTAGTTGTCTGTCGTAAGAAAAGTACAGTCAGCGATTTTCGAATTTTTGCCAAGAACTTATTTAAACTGTAAGCGAGTAGTATGCGGGACAAGAATCTTCCACAATTCCTTAGATCTCGGGTGCAAAATTAACGTATTCTGTCTAACCCCACACTATGTCTAATCTTTGCCCCTCTCAGCTTATGCATGGCAGTAAAATTTAACGTTCCACAATAAAGTACTGAAACTAAGGCCGAGAGCACACTTCTAGGCAATAACTTGCCATGTGCGCGCAGCCTTACGGCCGGCCGTTAAGGGATTTCGAATGTATTTTGGTCCATTTTTAAAATCATAGATTTTATTGAGGGTTTATGGCGACTTTAGGCGACAAAGTTGGAGCTTGAAGCCACGAATAAAATATTTTGGCAAACATAGTCAGTCAAACTTCTATGAAATTACGACGTTTAAAATAACACTTGCACAGTCTGTGCTATAAAAATCGCTGCTGACTTAGCTCGGTCTGACTCTAGGTAGGTACCTGCATATTATTTTTTATATTCTAGCATATATATTTTAAATATTAATTTAGTTTTGTGTTGTTTACTTTGTTTAGTACTGTGGCGAATCGCCACGCATCCAAACAGACCTCATGTCGAGGAAAAAGTAATTGCTGTATGGTTGGCAACACTGACAAGGAGTCTAGAGAGGATTATTAACTTACTCGAGATGTGAGAACAAAGTTGTCTTAAATTAGACTAGTTATAATGTAGTTCTTATAATAAAGTTATTGTGGCCTTTTAGCGTAAGCTTGGCGAATAAATATTGTCTACAACAAGAAGTGTTGTGTCATTTAAATCGACGTGCACCGCCACTCCAAAGTGGTGACCCCGACGTGATCTGTGTATATGGTGACGTGCTGTACCTCAAGCACGTGACGAAAGTGCTGCACCGCCTCATACACTGCTAGCAACTCGCGATAGTAGGCTGGCCAGCTCGTATATCGAGCTGGAAGCTTCCTGCTAAAGAAGGCGAGAGGTTGCCAGTTCTTATTGACTTTCTGTTGTAAGCAAGCCCCCACATGGGTTGATGACGCGTCAGTAAAGAGTCCCAATTGAGAATCATCAATAGGATGGGCTAATAGAGTAGCAGTGGCAAGATGTTCTTTACATTTGTTGAACGCGAGCTCCAGCTCAGGCGTCCAAGGCACCGGCTTTGGCCCTTTTAGTTGTGAGGATGCCAACACATTTGTGAGTGGTGCTTGGAGTTCAGCCGCTTTTGGGAGGAACCGGCGGTAAAAATTTACCATGCCTAAGAATCTACGAAGGCCTTCAACCGTCTTTGGTAGAGGAAAACTTCGTAGTGATTCTATTCTCTCTGAGGGCGGAAATGTGCCGTTTTTATTAATACGATACCCAAGAAAAGTCACTTCGTCTGCGGCTAACACGCACTTCGAGGAGTTGACGACGACTCCATACTTGGACAGCCTCTGGAACAGAGCTCGAAGATGTCGAGCATGCTCTGCAGGGACCCTGGAAAACACAAGGATATCATCAATGTACGGGTAGCAGAAATCAAGTCCCCTCACTACTTCATCCATAAAGCGCTGGAAAGACTGTCCAGCATTGCGCAACCCGAAGGTCATGAAGGGAAACTCGAATAGTCCAAAGGGGGTCGTTATCGCGGTTTTACTGATATCGGCCTCATGGACTGGTATTTGCTGATAGGCTTTTACTAAATCTATTGTGCTAAAAATTGTTGAGCCTGCCAGATTGTGTGCAAAGTCGCCTATGTGACGCACCGGATATCGATCTGGAACTGTTCTAGAATTTAGTATACGGTAGTCGCCACATGGACGCCATCCATGCTCACCTTTTCTTGCCATGTGTAAGGGTGATGCCCAGGGGCTGCTTGATAGGCGAGCAGTTCCACACTTCAACATATCATCAAACTCTTTCTTTGCTGCCTGTAGTTTTTGAGGTGCAAGTCTTCGTGGACGGCATGACACAGGCGGCCCTTCTGTAGTGATGATGTGGTGTACTGTTGAGTGCTTCACAATCCGTGGGGGGGTGGTGTGGCGAATCGCCACGCATCCAAATTTTAATTGTAATATTGTCTGGTTCAGAAATTATCACATGATATGGTATGTAATATTTTTGTTTGTCTGTTATAAATATTTTATGTGGTTTAATTGTCTCCGTGGGGGGGTGGTGTGGCGAATCGCCACGCATCCAAACAGACCTCATGTCGAGGAAAAAGTAATTGCTGTATGGTTGGCAACACTGACAAGGAGTCTAGAGAGGATTATTAACTTACTCGAGATGTGAGAACAAAGTTGTCTTAAATTAGACTAGTTATAATGTAGTTCTTATAATAAAGTTATTGTGGCCTTTTAGCGTAAGCTTGGCGAATAAATATTGTCTACAACAAGAAGTGTTGTGTCATTTAAATCGACGTGCACCGCCACTCCAAAGTACCTACATAGTAGTTAGCACAGCCCACAATCTCTCAGCTTTGCCTTAAGGTTGACTGGCAGAGAATGCCTTTTAGCATTAAGACCGCCTTTTGTTCAATAAGCGCTGGGCACAGGCCTCCTCTCATGCGCGAGAGGGCGCGCAATAAATATTAAATCAATAGGTAACAGACATTTTAAACCTGAATACCGCTCTTGGATCCCAGCTAAAACCCAGCGATGATTTTGATCCATAAAATTAACGCTTGGCTTTGTATGGGCTGCGAGTCACTAGCGTTAGCGATGAAATATTTAGGGTGTATTGGGTTCAGTCAGCAGAGTTTATAAAAAATAGTAGTACTTGTTTAGATCAGAATGCGGTTGCCAATAGCTGCTTTTCTCTATGATTCGGTCAAGTTGTGTTCTAATGTATGGGGAAGACAAACAAATTATAGCCAGCATTCAATGAAAAAAACTGTCAACCGGGACATATTTCATGCTCAAAAGGGGGGTTGCGTCAGGGGGAGCGGATGGGACACTAGTGTGCGTAAAGCACCATACCCAAAGGTATCATACTACATTCATTACATTACATTACAGTGTAGTGTCCTCGATTGTCTTATGTGCTCCGTCTAGCATAAGGTAGTTTATGTTTGGACCACAACATAAAGTCACCACACAAAAATAGTATTTCCACAATGCCCCGCTCCAAACAAAGCATTTTGCTGGCGTAGCTTTTTATCCCCGATTTTGACGAGATCTTTAATTCACATGTGTAATTGCAGCTGTCACGGCTGCATGGTTTTATTTTTGGAGAAATTATGAAATAAAACTATGGAAATTGAATTGAACAATGAATTTAAAATACATAATTATACATCCCACGAACGCTGTAAAGACACAGATTAGTAAATAGTTACTACGTAACAGATACTTCATTCCCAAACAAAAGCAAAAATACCTACGCTATAATAGCCTACAAAACCTTAATAATAATACCTGCTGCTCAGGACAAGAAGAAATGTACCATAAGTACGCGCACAAAGAGTCGAGACTGTGTTGCCTGCCGTGCGAGTCACGTGCCAACGCGTCCTCGTAAGAATGCGCTAGGGTTGTAGCTACCCTACCTATGATGATTATTGTAATAAAACGAATGTTGCGAATCAAATATGTTTTAGTTTTAATATAATGATTTATAATATTTATTCCCTTCTCGGAATTCTCTGTTATTAAAATTTTATAGTTGAAGATATCCTAAATCGCGTAAATAATTTTAATAAATATTCAGGAGCAAAGCAACGGTTTTTAAAAGTTGTAATACGGTGCTACCAGGCCGATTAATTATTACGTCGTCAAAATTATTTAAAAATACTTTTTCTAACCCTTCAATATAATTATTAAACGTTTCAGGTGGGATCTTTAGCCCGCCATAAAAAGATGAATCTTTATTATAGGCTTTTTCCTTTGTTTTTTTGACTTTTTCACCCATCTACTGCACAATAATTACGTGGTTTCGGCATTTCGAAGCATAAGCGCGGGAAACGCGCGGTGCAATGCGGTGCGAGCGCTGAGGCGGGCGTTCGGCGGCCCTCTGTCGGTTGTATCGTCGACGATACGCCGAGCGGTAGGCATATAGCGCGTGGCCTTGAGCGTGTGACGGAGGCCTGGTAAAGAGTTCGAAACGTCGGAATGTAGTTTTTTATTCATTATATGCGATATAATCTCTTTCCATCGCTTTATTTCATGAGTAAAGGGGTCCACTGATTATCAGTCCGCCGGACGGTATCGACCTGTCAGTTACAACAAAATTTTGACAGTTCCGAACAACTGACAGGCCGATACCGTCCGGCGGACTGTTAATCAGTGGGCCCCTTAACTATCACGGTAACCGAAGACGAAAAAAACTACTTATTACTTTCAAAATATTATGCAAAAAAACGGTGACCTAAAACCAGGTTATTCCTCAAAAACCCAAATCTCTCGAAGGTACCTAAAAACATTTTCATAATGGCCAGGAAAATCCAAAACCCGTCACAAAAGGTTTACACGCACGCACACAATGATATCTAAAGGTCCGAATTTCCGACCCTGGCCTATAAAATTTTACAACTTAAAACGCTGGAATACTGTATTTACTGGGTCGTTAGTGTAGGGAATTCCGTCCTGTAAGGTGACGAGGATTGTGTAATTTAATTTTTACCCAATTTTTGAAGTGAAAACTTCTTTAGCGGCGCTGTGCACTTTTTGTGACGGGGAAAAAATGTTAAACTCGCGACAGGTAAGATTCGTAAGACGTAAGACGGACACGTCACCTGATCGAAAAACTGTTACAATATCATTGAGTTTTTCTTTATTGTTTTAAATGCCATCTAGTGAGTTTCCCTCTAACTAGTACTCGAGTACTAACAGTGATGTGCTTTTAGGGGTTTCAAGTAATGCGACGAAATAACTCTAGATGGCGTTAACCTCAATTATACATAGTGCTGCAGACATTTTGCACTAGATGGCGCTGTTATTAATATTTTGACGTAAGACGCTTCGTAAGACGGACACGTGACCTGATCGAAAAACTGTGAGTTTTCACTTCTGCCGGCACTCCCGGAGTGCAACCCGTTGTTTTTTTTATCTAGTTGATATCATGGTATAATAATATACTCCGCCTGGTACTCTATTCCGAGATTCGCGTATGACCTAACTGACACGGGCCTACGTCATCATGCTGTTTACAGGTTCTCAAACTTTAAAATGTGGGAGAATTTTAACCAACGGTGAAAATTATTATAACGGCATTAATTTTAAGTTATTCATGTAGAAACATAGTAAAATAAAACAAATCTAATGTATTAAATTAAACTTTATTTATCTATACAAGACAAACGTTTGAAAAACTAATTCACAGTTACACATTAATTACCAAGCTTACGGCGTGAAAAGTTTGGAAAACACTGCGACTGCTGACACTGAGCGAGAAGGAAATAACAATTAACACGCGTTCGACAAGGATGACGGTCAGGGCATGAAGTTATCTAGATCCGAATTGTCAAATGTGACAGAGCTATCCTGTGTTGTCAGTAGTGTAAACAGAACCCGAACGTCTGAAATTTCTGTCGTGAATCGGAAGATATTGCTAACGAATAATTAAAAATGACGTGTTATTGTAAAATTTAAGATAAAATACATATAAATGAAAATTATAAAATTATAAAGAAATATTTTAACTTATTAACCATAGGTATAATGTACCCATGTAACGTTATGTTGAAATAAAGTGGCAATGTTATTGTGACGTAGGCCCGTGTCACTCTGGGAATAGAAGACCATGTTTTATTAGACCATGGATATCAGGTTTCAGATCATTTATTCGTAAAAATAAAAATATTTAAAAAAAATTCGTTAATGATGACATATACTTGTATCGACCGGAATATGAACCGTGATTACTTTTTGTATTGTTTTCGAGCACCCGACAACGCAACCCACACACACACAACACAACTTTGACACCCACCCGCCATCATCAGTTAGGTACCCGTGAACAAGATGCATGTAACTGCGTCGAAATATCGGGAGCTCGAAAACAATACAAAAGGTAATCACGGTTCATATCCCGGTCGATAAAAGTCTAGTGAAACTAACCGAGAATCATTCAAAACTGTTACTGATGACGTAGCCTGAATAAGATTTAAATACTCAATAAAGTGCACAGTTAGCCTGGTCCGACTCTATCTCTGTTCAGTTGTGACTATCATTCGTCGTATTTCTATGTCAAAATAATTATAAAAAAAAATGGAAGATAAAATGCGGTAGGCAGGTACCTACTGGAACTGGACAATAGCTGGGTGCTTTTACGATTACGAATTCGACCACAAATCAACAATTTTTATGCCTACCAAGAAAACGCAGTAAACAACATTACATTGCATACAACATACTATTTAACCAGAAATGAGCATTCCGCAACAAAATCTGTTTAATAACAACCATAAATGTATCCGCCATTGCATTAGAAAGTACATGTTCTAAATTTAAAAATGGCGTACGTTACGAACATCTGTTATTCAGGACCACCTAGTGAGACAGGCCTGACACCACCATTCATCTTTATTCGCTTAGAACTAGTGATGTACCGACTGTGGTTTTAGCCGACTAATCGGCCATCCGAGAGCCGAACTATAGTTCATTTTTATTGCATCAGAAAGAAGGTAAGCGATCTTGACATGTCTTTTAATTGAAAAACGCTTTTTAAAGATCAGTAACTTTTACTTATGAAAGCAGAGGAATATAAATGATCGTATTAGATTCATAATTGTTACGTATTTGCCGTGACTTATTTAAAACGTGTTTTTCAATTAAAAGACATATCAAGATTGTTTACCGTTTTTCTAATGCTAAAAAACGAACTATAGTCGGCTCGTTGGCCAAATTCATGGTTGTTATTTACTTCCCGATGAAGGGTACATTCGTATGGCCAGGAGCCTTGTCTAAGTTTGGGTGCGTTTAAAATAGTACATTATTGTCGAGGCTCGGAAGTAGCTACTTGCAGGCTGAGGATTCGTTTTAAACGGATGACCTTGGGAGTCCGTTTAATTGAATCCGAAGCCAGCAAGTAGCCTTCCAGCCGAGTCATATATAGTGCTTTTCTCAAAAATGGTGCAAGAAATATAAATATCATAGAAATATTTTACAAAAGTAACTTTCTTACGTATATATTTTCACAGAAAAAAGTAGAAACAATTGAAAAAATTTGCTTTGCCGCCTTTTTATTTTTTTAATAAAAAAATAGAAGTGTATTTTTCTGCCGAAAATACGCCAACCTATTTGAGACAGCTAAATAGTCGCGGTACAAATCATCTGTTTGGCTGTTTAATGGGCATGTGCCTTCATTTGATATGGCCATTTCAACTTTTAAAAAGTTTGGAACTCGACAAATAATGGAATTTGTATGCAACATTGCAGTCCCAAAATCGAGACTGCAATGTTTTTAACTTTTTAATTTTTGACTGACCATAAACTACGCGCTTCGCAACCTATTTTTTAAACGGCAAAGTCGACTTTGCCTTCCATTTTTGAGAAAAAACAATTGTTTTGCTCCTTGTAACTAACTACAAAATATTTGACGGACTGTGATGATATACGTATACATAACTACCTATACATGAATTTAATATGAACAAAAGCACATTTTGCACCCTAAATACGTATTTGAGTAAAATGGATATAAAACATTTGAATAGTATTAGCTTTTTATTTCTTTATGTCCTGTTTTTCTGTAACTAATAAATGGCCGACTAATGGGCCCTTTTTGCCAACTAGTCGCCGACACATACTCGTATCTGGCCGAATAGTCGATTCATTCCCGACTAGTCGGTCCATCTCTATTTCAAACCAACATCCAAGGACAATCTAATATCCTTAGCACCTTCAACTTAAAGATGAATATCCTGTATCTGAACTGTAAAGGTAAAGTTGTTTCGAATGAGGAACCATGATCTAACCACACTGTCATACCCTTAATACTATTAACATAAAGTTGAGTTTCTATTGTCTGGAATGTAAAGATAAGTTTGTTTAGAAAGAGATGCTAATTTATGCTATTCAATGTATATTAAAGCTTATTTTGATGGGATAAGGTCGTATTTCGCTAGTGGATGGATGAATTATGAAGAGGTGCAGGTGACGTTTCGTTACCGAATGTATGGAGGTCTGTATTAGATACCTCTTGAAGTATTTGGGAGATGATTTCAGTTTGCGTTAATAAGCACTACATTATTATGCCGATAATTATATTTTCTTTAGGATGTCTACGTCAATATTGTAGCAGCACCACAGCAGCACTAATCAAGTTTTGTTAAGAGAAAATTTTGAGATTTTTCTTGATATTTCACCCATACCTACTTAAGTACCTGTATAATTTCTACCGCATTTCCTTTTATTACAACTACCACACAATTCTCATGTCAGCTCCCTGAGCGAAGCCGGGTACCTCAGCTAATATAAACATAATATAATCAACTCATATGTGTTTATCTCATAAGTTTGGAGGTCTAGGTCAGTAACGAATGTTCGATAATGCGTCGAGTTGATAAGTGAACGTTAACCTTTAACAAACATTCTCTTGATAATAAAATGCATCTTTAAAAACAGATAATGTATTAAAAAGTGCGACTTATTAATTTACAAATAAGCATATAGCCCTGATGGTAAGTATGCGGGTGCCGTTCTCATTGTAAAGTCTATGCATTTTTTAAGACCGAAGTTACCAATAATAAGGTTGTTGACACATGTTGAATTTCATAACTAAATCTAGTTAAATAGATAGAAAATTAGCAATTTATCACAATAAATTGGAAACTTAAAATAAAAATATACAGGAATAATAAAAAATACAAGACCAAAGTTCCAATAAATTCTTTTTTTAAACTTCCAAGAAGAAAAAAAATAATGGTACCATTTGATTCCTTACATTTTATTTTAAAAAAATCGTATGTCAGCAATATACATAAACGCAATATTTCACCGACAAAATCGCAATTTCCTTGTTTTCCATACATCGGAAGCAATAGCGACGTTACACGGTGACGTCACGATGTATTGCCATTTTTTTAGAAGCGTTTCGTCAGGAAAGTGCGGGTGCCAGACTTTGACCATCATTTGTGACTTTTGTATTAGTTTAAGACAATGGGTCCCATACAGACATTTGATCCGCAAAACAAACCTGATCGACTGATACCATTTAATGCATCAAAAACCATCAAAATCTGTCAAATACCCTATTGTCGGTATAGACATTCAAAATTGTAACTAAAGCTTCATAAAATAAGCTGATCGGATCCAGCGTTATATAATATTATTATGTAATATTTACAAGCGTGTATTAGACGAGCAACGTACAGCCATTTCTGAAACTACACACAAGGGAGCCAGGCAATATTCAAAGCCAAACGAATTTCCAAGAAAACTCAAAGGGGATAAATTTTATTTTATATTGGGGTGGTTAAAGACGAGGGAAGTTGGGGGATATTTTGTCGAACGGTTTGCTTAAAGTCTACGAATTTACGGGGTATTCTTCTTCTTCTCCGTCGAATTACTCTTGGCAGAGCAGTCGTGGTCACGTTGAACGACGAATGACTCTACGCCAGTTCTCCCTGGCAAATGCTTCTCTGGCACATGTGTTGAGTGGGGTGTTGGTAAGGCTTTTATCTGATCCATCCAACGCATTGGGGAACGTCCTCTTGACCTACAGCCCCTAATCCCAGCCCTAATGACCCTTGTCATTGTCCATGGACAACAAGTCTCTCCATGGCCTGCTCTCCGCGTCGCGTCACATGTCCGAAGTATCTGAGGATACGCGCTCTGACCGTATACGGGGTATATTTAGGTGTTTTGGAAGAGAAACAACAATCTTCACAGCTTAGATGGTTGGCAGTCCTCAGCTGTGCGTTTCTCTGGAAACTTCCTGCCTCGCACAGCAAAACTGAGGAATAAACTGCCGCCCGTGGTATTTCCGGACCGGTACGATATTCAAACCCTTAAAAAAAGAGGGTACTCCAATCTTGAAGTGGTTGAAGTCTCCAAAGTGGGCAACGCTCTGGTAACCCCTCTTAACCCCTCAAGGCGACGGTAATTGCTTACCATCAGGTGATTCGTCTACTCGTTTGCCTCCTTTATAATAAAAAAAAAACACTAAATATCATTATTCATCATCATCATCATCATTTCAGCCTATATACGTCCCACTGCTGGGCACAGGCCTCCTCTCATGCGCGAGAGGGCTTGGGCTATAGTCCCCACGCTAGCCCAATGCGGATTGGGAATATCATTATTGTGTGTAATTTATTATTTTTAAATATAAATATGTCTTAAAATAGAAAATACAAACTAAAATTAAAAACTAAGCTTAAAATTAAACTATAAATAGAAAATTTGCCCCAAATCGCCGTCTATTGGCAGCGTGCCCAGAAGGCTGGCAGCACCATTATTGTTGGTAAATCTATAAATAATATCTATAGATATATTCAATAAATAATATCAAATTAGCAACCAACAATGACAAACAAAAAATAATAAAAAATCGACTTATAATAATATATTATAGATAGGTACCTAAGTTCATAATATACAACACTTAGGTACATAAGTTATCCCTTACTTACACTTAATTACCTATCATCGGCAGTAGGACACCTTATAATAGCATTAAATGTACCTAATTGTTTTCTAAATTGCACATTTCAAGGCGAAGATTATCTTTGGCTCGTAAGTTAACTCTCAAAATGTCTGATATTAGTTACGAATTTCATTAAAATAGCGATAGTACAGTCACCTACAATAATATGCTACTCTTCAAAGGCCGCAAAAATATGTGACACGCTCTTATGGCTCTACAATTAAGATCGTGTCAGATATTTTTGCGGCCTTTGTTGTGTAACATATTATTGCAGGTGACTGTACACATTAACTACGTTATTGTATAGATATTTTTTAAACATTTGACATCTTTTATATGACTTATATGCAACCCGATAACAAATTGTATTCAATGTCAAAGTAATAAAAATGTCAAAGTTCTATAATTATATCTTCTATTTTACTTACCTACTGCTAAATCCTGTAAGTGCAATACAATTAACATTTAAACTTTACGGTAGTTACCTGAAGTGCATTCCTGTGTATTTTATTACTCGTTTTTTCCTACAAAATTTTAGATGACAAATATTAACCGACTTATCACATAATTTGCAATTTCGCAATCTACCTATACGCTGAAACTTTTAATTTTTTATCTTCTTGGAAATTCCCTGGCTCTACCACCATTTACGCAAAAGAGGCTATATTGTGCAATGTTGTATTAAAAAGTCGAATTTACCTCCCATTCTATTTATATCCAAGCCTCGTGCCATCATCTGACTGACATCTACATTAGCCCTTAAAAGCCTCAATTTCCCCCAAATTTCCCCTACAAACGTATTAAGGACATGGTAATTCGTAAATCCCGTGCTAATGATCAGTCGATGTACCCTCAACGCATGATTAACATACAAACTTGAGCTCGTTATTTACATCAAAATGTCTTAATTCTATTCAATATCGTTGGCTGTTACGACCTTTAGTGATTAATTGTAAAGTAATGTACACCCGGTCTCGCGATTACAGGCACATTTACATCTAATCACCTTAGAAGTAAAAGGACTTATGTTTATATGAGAATCCTGGTCACGGCACCATTTTGTAACTGAGCCCTTTAATAGCTACACACCTTTGACAATACAAAATGTCAATCAATTTGCGAACCTATTGCTTCGAGTTAAGGTTGTCGTGTTTACAAATGTGGATTTAATAGGTTTGCGCGAGTGATATCAGAATTAAGTGGTAACAGGTGGTTTCCGTGTTACTTGATGTAGGATCATTAGGAAACCAGTCTGTATACAGGTAAGTACAATTAATTGATACATATGTAAAACAGGATACACGTTGTAATGTTATGAACTATGCTTTGATATTCGTGTGACAAAAATAGTGCTAAACCAAACAACGGTATTCAATCAACTAGTTTGTCTTAACTATGTAAGTACCTATTTAAGAAAAACCCTTTACATAAATAAATTTAAATTTGAGTGTCTCCAAAATCCCATTATTAAATTTTAGTAATTAAGGGTATGCTTGATAATATAATTGGTTGTTTATTGTGTGTTTTCTGTGATCTTTGTATTGTTTTCTGTAGTGAGGTGTGCAATACTCTTGTATTGTATTGTATAATAAATACTTAGCTCTATTTGACATCTGCGTCTTAAAGCGGTCGATGATTAGAAAAAATAACACGTAACCCATTACTTAAATTCACGTCGTATTCTTTAACAATATTTCACATACTCGTATGGTGATAATTTCAAAAGTATACTTTATACGTTGTTATTACAAATTTTAAGGGTAATTAAGCCTCTTAATTACTTAGATAAGCCGTGACCGCGAAGTGACAAATTAAGCCTCGTTGAAATTGCGACATACAAGTTAATGTGACGTTCGGATAGTCGCATCAGTTATCCAGCTGCAGTTGCCATCCATCCGAACGAAACCTTACGATACTTAATGTTAGCTATACATTATTATAGTGCCACTGTCACCTTAGTACGCGGTCAAAAGTGTCAAGAAGAGTTTGAAATAAGTACCTAAATTCATAGGTCGTATCATGCTACAACCGGTCGCATTCAACCAATCACCTAGGAAAACAGATTAGACCCACCCTCGTAGTCTGATAACTGCAACTTGCTTTTATTATCGCCTTGAACTGCCTTTACTCTATAAACAGGCATGGCAATGGGCTTATTACTTTTACGTTTCTTTGAAACATTCAAAAGCAACTCCACTACAAACACTATAATGCTGGCCACGTACATAATACCTATAAATATGAAGGCACCTAATAAATGCCGAATACCTAGAGGCACTACTTTGGTTGTCCCATCCACGCCTACAGTATGAATAAACAATTCTTGATTCCATTTCTCTATAAGCCCATTTTCGGATACACTGCGTATGATATTGTTAAATCGCTCTAGCATAGGAAACCAGCGCCGTGCAAGCAATACTACACCGTATTTGTAAAGATTGCTGCCTTCTTTAAAACAGTATAATAGCTGCTCCCCTTTCCCTAGTTTCTGATCCTGATATTCCGCCTGACGACGCGATGCCACTACGGCGAAATTCCTCTCCAAAGCAGCCCGTTTAATCCCTTCAGAGAAACTCGTCGAGATGTATTTGCGATACAAATAAAACGAACTCGCGTTATTAGTCTCAAAATAGGATCTGTAGATCGCTCTGCCTCCCAAAGGAATGCCGGACTGGATGAGATCAGTCTCAGAGCTTATCTGCTTCTCGTATCGCGGGTGCATTAGAAAAGTTCTCAGAAACGACTCGTACGATATGCTCATGATCATACCAAAGAATAACCAAGTAAAGATTAAGATCCGGAACGTTGCGGTCTTTGGTTTAAACGATGCGCCCCAACCTAGTATCATACTAAAGGTATATAGCAACGAATTAGTCGGTAGTTTTGTCACTTTCCTATCATTCTCTCTGTAATAAATATAATGAAAAATTATTCCCATTGTGACTATACTCAGCAACGTAGCCACCCACGTAGTCCATTGAAATATGATCACTAAATTGTCCCAAGTCGACGCTTGGGCAGACTTGGGCACGCACCACGTCATCTCGTCCTGCGTGTAGCTCACGGTTGGGTGAAACCACTTGCGGATGGTCCTCGTAACTTCTATGTCACCGATCACCAAATCAACCGAGTCGTTCCGTAGGATCCCATAAGCGCCCGTGGCCGTCCCGTTCGGGTAAATGAGCCCCCAATTTTCCGGTACATCAGATATTCTCACAATCAAACTCATGTTTGTGAACTCGCTAATCAGTTTCACTAGATTGATTTCACCGCCTTTTTGGAATTCGTAAGCGTCGGGGTAGGGAGTGTTTGTTAATTGGCGGACCGGTGGCATTACGTAAGGTTCCGAGATAATAGCATGTGTTACAAGAGGACATTTTTTCATGTTAAGTGGAAACATTTCTCTCTGAGCATTCTTCTGTCTCACAATGCTATTTTTACATGTATCTAGAATATAAACGGAATCGCATTCGCCTCCACAATTCGTATCGCTATAAGGCGCCCACGTATATGAAATCAATCCTGCATCGTCTGGGGAATAAATAAAGACTATGCTTTTCAGAAGCTTGTATTCTCTCAGTTCGTTGATAAATTTCTTTGCTATTGTTTCACCATCTTCATCTGGCAAGAGTTGATAATAAATAATAGCTTTAGCTAAAGGATTCCAAGTTGGCAACTTATTCAGCTGCAGGATGTTTCTTACGAGCTCAGATTTCTCTTCTAAAATCAACATATAATTTTTAGCTTTCTCAGGGAAATGGGACGCGTTAGCATGTTTATAGAATGAATCTTTTACCATAACGGAATATTTAATGCCGCTGTGGATGGTGCGCAATAATAGCATCTGCGTCGTAGAAGCATAAGAGTTAATGTTGATTATGACGATGCTTCCGCTTAGAGCTTTTTTCTCTACGAAATATTTTGCGGACAATTTTAAGACGCATTCGGCAGTGTCTTCTATTTGTACTGAATCGCCAGATGCCGTTAGCGTAGAATTCCCGCTTTTTACAGAGACAAAGTGAATAAAACATAAATATGATGCGAATAATGTGTAGTGCATCTTGGTTGTGTGGCGGCGGAGCAAAAAGACTCAAAGGAATCAGAGGGAAGGCCTTTTATTCTTGTTTATGAGTGAGCTCCCGTTTGATGTTGGCAGCGATGTGCAACTGTTACATTATTATTTGAAGCAAGATAGCTCGTATTTTATTTACTCTGTAAACAAGATGAAATTTAATGAAAATGCAGTGTTATTTATTTAATACAACGAGTATTTTACAGTACAGTGTACCCAATTGTAGGGTAGGTGGGAGTTTCACTCAAACGCCAATGTCAACGATACTTTTATTGACTATGAAAACTTATACATATAGGTGCATACAAAACTGGTTACTTCCTATCTAACTTAATATCGAATAACAGACGGCAAGGTTGAGCACGCCTGCTACCGATGCAAAATTTAATTAGAAACGATTTTATATTATAAACAGTATATTATAAAGATTTCAATTTTAATTTGGTTGAACACGGTTTAACCCAATGTATTTTTAGGAGAAAAATATTCATGATTGACGGATATTTTTGACCAAATAATTTTTGTTCCACCTTTATATCAGTATAAATGGTTGCTTAACTTACTTTACTCTGTGTTTATTATTTAATTAAAACTTAAGACAGTAGCTACCTATTATGCGGAACAAACACTTTCAGAATGGAAGGAATGAACGACGATTTCATTTAATAATTGACGGAGCGAGCGCGAATGCGAAGCGTCTCCCTTTCAGGTTGGACGAAAATGCTTTCGCATAATTACGATGTTAATTTTGTATGTCCGGTTGTCAGGAGGCCAATTCTTACATTTTGAGGTCAAAATCATCATCATCATTAATCATCATCATCGTTCATTCATCATCATCATTTTGGTATCATTCGGCGCGAGCGAGTGAATTGTCGTGAACGCGCACGGGCGTACCTAAAACAAACTACTTATTCAAATATTACAGGTTGCCTACATCTGATCCAAATTGGTTGACATTTCGTAAAAAATATCATGGCTGACATTTGCGTAATGGGGCTATTGGCAATAGGTAATATCTCTTAATATCGTATTTGTAACTGACTTTACCTTGAACTTCTAAGTCGTTTTCTAGACCATCCGAGTCATTTTATCAGTTTGTATTTAGTTTAACTCGAAAACTGAAGTAGATGTAATATACTAAATATTAAAGCCTAATATTAAACCTCTCTAAAGCGTTCGACCTGGTTAATTATGATGTATTATGGCAGAAACTAAAAAACATCAATATGCCTACTGAGCTTTACCGCCTTTTTAAGTTCTGGTATATTAACCAGGTCAACGTGGTGAGATGGTCAAACGCATATTCGGATCCATACAGGTTGGAGTGCGGGGTGAGGCAAGGGGGTATCTCCTCACCCAAGCTCTTCAACCTGTATGTAAATGCATTAATAGAGGAGCTCAGCAGCACTCATGTCGGCTGCCACATTGATGACGTATGTCTCAACAACTTAAGCTACGCTGACGACATGGTGCTGTTGAGTGCCTCTCCGTGTGGCCTTGGGCAGTTGCTTGGCATATGTGAGCAATATGCTAAAAGTCACGGTCTAATGTACAATATAAAAAAGAGCGAATGCATGGTCTTTCAAGTCAGAGGTAAAGATCTGCCACCTGTGCCGCCTATTCGATTATATGGTACTCCTTTGAATAGGGTAGAATCTTTTAAGTATCTTGGCCATGTGGTAACCTCTGACTTGAAAGATGATGCCGATATTGAGCGAGAACGGAGGGCGTTGTCTGTTAGGGCAAACATGGTGGCCCGCAGGTTCGCTCGTTGCTCTGCTGAAGTTAAGGTAACTCTCTTTAGAGCCTTTTGTACAACTTTTTACACGAGCAGCCTGTGGATCTCTTATACGCAGAAACAGTACAACGCCCTCCGTGTACAGTACAACAATGCCTTCAGGATGATGATGGGGCTGTCTCGCTACTGCAGCGCATCGGGGATGTTTGCTGAAGCTAGGGTAGACTGTTTCTACACCACAATGCGGAAGCGGTGCACATCCCTGTCGCGTAGGGTGCGGGACAGCTCTAACATTATCCTGAGGGCATTTGCGTCAAGGTTTGACTGTCAGTATATAAACCATTGTAATATGATACATGTACTGACAGGCAAGCCAATATACTGTATGTAGAAAGTCTGTGATGTCCTGTATATATACTAACCTTAGTTGTAGGAACATTAATTTAATGATTTCACACTGTTACTAACACATGTAATGTATTAATGTAATGTAATGTTATAATTTAATTTAATTTTAATATTAATTTTAATTTTAATTTTAATTTTAATTTTAATTTTAATTTTAATTTTGATTTTAATTTTAATTTTAATTTTATTTATTTTAATTTTAATTTTATATGGACCTGGTCTGAAATAAAGAATATTCATTCATTCATTCATTCATTCATTAAGTTTTTTTGCCAAGTAATCATTTTTGATACAAGCTTTTACCGCTAATTGTACTTCTCTTTCAACAGGCAATTAACACTCGTCGAGACAATTCCAACAAACAGAAACACAATTAGGTTGCGTTGTTTTATCATAGAGTTACTGCGGTCACCTCCTGTGTATACAGGGTGGAAAGATAAGTCGGGCCCTGGAGGGAAACTACCTTAAATCCTTAAGCTGGCTCATTTTACTTAAAGGAGACATTCCTTTATTTTTAAAAAGAAACAAAACTGCATTCAAAGATTTTCTAAAACGCGCTTGCCTCGCCCGGGACTCGAACCGACTAAAAATTCAAAAAAATAAAAAGTCGCAATTTTATTCTACTAGTCGATACAGTTAATGTTAATGATAACATTTCTCCAAGAAACATTAGGTCTTACACTCGTCTGTCGTACAGAATATCCATAAAATCTAATATTTAGTACTCAAGATTTTTAGACAAGCCAAATTGAAGAAAAAAATAAAAATACCTTAAATGCAGTTTTGTTTCTTTTTAAAAATAAAGAAATGTCTCCTTTAAGTAAAATGAGCAAGCTTAAGGATTTAAGGTAGTTTCCCTCCAGGGCCCGACTTATCTTTCCACCCTGTATATCATGAATCATGATCATGCCAAGTGTGACAGTACGTATTAAATACCTATCTCTTTCCTATGAAAAACTGTGACAAGGGCAGAGGAGGGGCGGGGGTCTAAATATCGATATTTTGAGTGATGTTATTAATGGATGACCCCTATTCTAAAAAAATAGTGTCTGAGTAAGTTTTCCAGAACTTATGTAGGTACGAAATATCATATCTCTCGCTTTTCGGTGAAGGAAAACATCGTGAGGAATCCTAATAAGGTCTAGTTTCTCCCTTGGGTTGGAAGGTCAGATGGCATTCGCTTTCGTAAAAACTAGTGCCAACGCCTGGTGCCACGTGGAGCAGGGTCGCCAGAGACAGGAACGAATGGAGAAGACTGGAGGAGGCCTATGCCGACTGGCAAGCGGGCACCCAAAACATTAAAATAGAGAGAAAAAAAAGGGGGAATAGCAAACAATACGCATATATAAAGGATGCCACGACAAAAAGGCTATAAAAAAAAAAAGTGCCAACGCCAATTCTCGGAATTAGTTGCCAAGCAGACCCTCGACTCGCATGGGCCGTGGCAACAAGACGGGACAACGCGAGGATGATGACTGATTTTGCAGTTGGCGGTTCAACTTACTATCGGTACGAAAAAAACACTAATTTCAAAATCTCGCTGTCAATATATGATTTTGTTGTTGTGTGCGTAACTTAAACTCTCGTGAGTCGTGCCCATTCCTTTAACAGTATAGGGTCCGGGTCCTTTAACAGTAGGGTATAGGGACCGTGCCCGTTGGGAGTCTGCCATTTTGTGGCCTGCATCGGAAACATAATTATGTGCATATGTACATTGCCAAAGCAAGTGCTACCATCTACCGTTCTCGTCGGCACGTTTCCTTGTGCATAGGTTCTGCCATCGTGTAGGCTACATCGGAAGCATAAACGACACATTTACGCCTCGCGCCAAAAATCTGACGGCTCTTATGCTGCCCTCTATATTTCATGCACGGGGCCTATTGACGATAGTTATGAGATAGCAGGAAGTAAAATAAAACACGCACATTATGTAATTTACATGGTATTATTTCAAATTCTGTCACTTGTACATTTAAAACAAAACTTGGTCCGACCAATGTCGAGTTTACAACAACTTGAGGTGAATAACAAACGTAATAAAACAAACACAGCAATTTTCTTAAAACACAGTCACGGTCGAGGTTATAAAAACTATTCTTATAAATAGAAATAAAGTTACTTACACTAAAATGTGTATATTTAAATGCCAACAAAGAGGTAAATAGAGCCTGTTAATAAAAATGCTGATGTAATACGAGCTTCAATAACGGTTAAGTATTGAGGCACTTCAATTAATTCTTGATACAAAGCTAATATAACATGTCGTGTCTTATAAGAAAATTGCATCAATAATCCTTAATATCCCGGTACAAATCATCAACCATATTAACCTTTAAATTTTACACTAAAATTGACAAAACAAACTGTTGTTAGTAACATTTTGTGCCGTAAAACGAGTGTGATAATCATACCGTACAGTACCGCTTAAATTCATTAATTACAATATCATAATCGTTAACTATTTACAATAAATGCAATTTCAAAGACCTAGAACCTGTGCTTCATAACAATCTATATAAATATGTTTTTCGTCTTAAGTTAAAGCTAATTCAAGGTTTTTTTATATAATCGGAAAGAGGAAATGGGACGGTGGATGTACACTCTAGTTGTAAAAATATAAGCAATTTATTTATAACGATTTGAAGAGGAAACTGCATGCAATATAATAGATTATTACTAGAGGACCAAGGATAGCTCCTTGTGGCACGCCACCTGAGATACTCACTAACAATCTTTGAAATATGCACTGAGTTTTCAAACTGCAAGAGAAATATTATAGAAGCGCCTTGTGTAATGGCAAGTTATATAATTATAAATATATTTGAAAGTCACTCGCAACTTTCATTTATATTATTATATTTAAAGCTTTCAATAAATCCAAACCGAACATTTGCAACGTGTTGTAAATTTCTCTATCATTTTTTAATTAGGCCTATTTATCTAAGGGGACAGTTGCAGGTTGAGCAATTAAACGAAATTGGCAATGTGAAACAGAAAATGTCTTTCTACTTTCCATATCAAATCTACAAGCTCATACTCGATTGTTAACTTTACGCGTTCTACGTATTTTACAATACCCTTCGGAGCATCTATCAAGCGAGTTTCGACCTTAAACTTGAGTGATTATGATTCCTTCTCTAATCTTCTAACGCCGCGTCTCACCTATGAATAAAAGTGTACAAGACCTAATAATATAGGAAAGAGATATTGAAATTTTAAAGTACGGTAGTCTTCATTTGATCGATATGCTTCATTTTCATGATGGCAGCCAAAATTATCGTTATATTGATTTCGCTTGAATTCAAAGGGCAGCATAATAATGTTTGCTTTCACCTGTATTGCTCATATTAGTATGATGCTATTAATTTACACCAATTAAGCTATTAAAATAGCTCTTTTTTTAATATAGCATAGTTTTTTATCGTCAATATATAAATTATGCTCCCCTTTTTTAACGTCCACTATCTTTACAATTGTATTAAAATAACAATTTGGTTTTGATGTCTTGTAATTCAAGCGATTTACTTTATCCTTAGATGTAATTAATATTACCGAAGGCAAGTTTGATAGAAAAGTTATTTCACGAAAACAGTATATAGATAAGCTAAGAGTACAAAAAATTGAAGTAGTAACAAATAACAATATAACAGAAACACTATAAAACATAAACAAAACACCAACGTCAACCTTGTAAATGCAATTCCATATTAAACTAGACTTAACTTTCACGTATTGATCTTAAAAATTGCACATTAGATCGCACAAGTGACTAAACATTACAGTAATTAATATTTACAATACTAAACACTTGCGTATCAGTCAGTACTTCATCTTATTATATCTTCTTATGCATTAAAGCAACTTAATCATTATCATTACATTCATTATCTTGTTTCCTTTCATGAACGTTCCCTGCGAGGTTGTGGATCGAAGCAACTACGGGATTCGTGATACGAGTACATTCATACCTCTAGTCTACGATCTTTGATATGTCCAGAGCATATCACAAACACAATGGTGGTCGATGAAATTCTGAGCAATCCTAAAATTTGAGCCAAGAGCGTGAGAAACAAAACGAAACTAACACGTTAAATATTTAAGGTTGATTATCTATCTTTGGACATGAATTATCGCTTTTAGTCTGGCAAACCAATTTTTACGGCTTTGAATAAGGCTCTCCGGGCCAATATCCTATAGATTAGGAATTTCGAGATATTTTTTATTGACAATTTAGTTTACGATACTATTGACAAATTATTAAAACAGTTTCAAGACCACACTCTTCCTCACATTTTAGACGCGCATAGAATAAAGTCTCGCTCTAAGTACGCTCTCGGCAGCGTCCAACGTGTGTCAACGTCTTTTCACATTGTCCGAACCGTATCGGATATAGGATATAAGTAAAATGTGTAACAAATGTGTTTTCCTGTATTTATTTTATTCATTTATGATCCCTGCTTGGCAAAAAAAATTTAACGCAAAAAAGGCCACACCACACTTCATGCCATAGGGTACGCTCTAACAGCTGTATTTCTCTAGCCACACGGCTTCCGAAATCGGATTGGCACTTCCGATAATTTCAGACATTTCGAACCCCAAAGCTAGCTGTCGGGATAATTATTGTCTGTGTGCGTAGATGTCGAAGCATGTTTGCTGTAGTGTGCGTGACCGCTGAAGCAGGCACGGCACGCCGCCGTTGCAAGTACGGACCGCGACCCAACATTGTGGATGTATCCTACATCCGATATCGGATTGGACATTGTGAAAGCGCTCTTGTGTTTACATTCGTTTAACATTGCCGCCGCACGCCCAGTTCTCGTCCCGTTTAGACGTACCACTCCTTGATGCCGTCCCTCTTCACGGGCTGCGGGGGCAGCGGGGCGAGCGGCGCGCCGTTCCTGTTGAGGGGGAGCGGCTGCAGGTTCCTGACGGCGCCGCCTGCGGGAGCGCTGGCTCCGCTTTGGTAACTCGAGTGAGCCTGGGAGCAAATTAATTAAAACCATGGGAACTCAGGAATAAACATGTGTTAAGTCCCGTTACATTGGGACTGGCCCTCTTGGAAGGCCAATAATTAGACCTAGAGGTTCATTATTAAAGTACCATTATCAATGTTAAAGAGAATTAAAAAATATATTTTTGGTAAGAATTTATTGTAGTAGAGAGAAAAAGTCTGAAGAAATAAACGTGCCCCTTAGTTTGACATCCAAAACAGTGTTTTGCGATCACTGAATTGTCAAACATCAACTTTTGATAATCAGAGTTACCGCAAAATGTTTACCTGTCAAATACAAAGCACGAAATTGTCTTAGATTTTACCACGATTTTACGCATCTTACTCGATCAATGTATCTTTGTCCATATTAAGCTGATAATAGACCTGGTTGCTCAGCAACACGGCGCTGACTCCTTGCTGGGAGCCCTTGTCCTCTGTGACCTGGTACGATGGGTCCAGTATATACATCTATAATCTATTATCATCATTATCTGACTCTATACCTGGTTGCCTAGAAACACGGCGCTTTCGCCTTGCTGGTAGCTCTTATCCTCTGTGTCCTTTTAAGACTAGTCTAGGGTATACACGATATTCTTTATTACCACTATTTCTATATAATATTATTCTCTATACCTGGTTGCCTAGCAACGCGGCACTCGCTCCTTGCTGGTAGCTCTTGTCCTCTGTGACCTTGTACGACGGGTCCAGCGGATACACGATGTATTTCAGTACTATTATCACTATTAGGATGATGGCTATCAGCACTGATGCTACTATGCCTGGAAGGGAAAGCAAATAAAATGAGCAGAATTTATTTAATCGGAAAATGTACAAAGAGTACCTATATAAACGGTGTGCCTTTGAATTAGTCTTAGAAAAAGTAATAAACTACTAATCAAATCAAGTGAAACTCACCAACTATAGTAGCAAAGAACTCCGACTCGGGCGTCACAATCCTCCCCGGATCCGTCGTCTTCGGTAGATACCACTTCGTCGTCGCCTCATGCTCATACCCGTTATACTCGTTCCTCTCTTCGGCTCCGTTCGTGGGTGTTCGGGAGTCTATGTCGTTTTCATTCGGGTCTGGATATTCCGGGAGAGGTTCTTCTTGAGTCGTGTGGGTGATGTCATCGGGCGTGTGGTGGTTGGGTAGCGATGGAGTAAAGTGGGCGGCGGTGTGATCTGTAATCAAGTTTGTTAGGGGTATTTTTTTTTTATCAACAGTTGTTATATCCAATATGTCACGAAAATGTCCCCACTCTTTTTTGATTTCAGAATTTATAGTAATGAAAGATTGCCCAACGTCAAAACCAGTAGATCATGTAAGACAGGGCGCGATTCCGTTCAGTGCCAGCGCGAGCTATGCACTACGAGCGTAGCAGATAACACGGAAAAAACCGTATGTAGTGAAAAGCGCCTACGAAAAGAGAACCCGCCTAGCGGGTCGCTGGTACTTCGGATGCTCGCTGAGTGACGGAAATAAGTAAGAACCAACTTTTTTTATTTTTTAAATGATATAGGAGGCAAACGAGTAGACGGATCACCTGATGGTAAGCGATTACCGCCGCCCATGGACACCCGCAACACCAGAAGGGTTGCAAGCGCGTTGCCGGCCTTTAAGATGGGAGTACGCTCTTTTCTTGAAGGTTTGAAGGTCGTATCGGTCCGGAAATACCGCAGGCGACAGTTCATTCCACAGTTTGGCTGTGCGAGGCAGGACGTTTCTGGAGAAACGCACAGTTGAGGACTGTCAACCATCCAAGTGATGAAGATGGTAATGTTGTCGCGTAGGGCGATGGCGAAAAGAAGCGGCAGGGATAAATCCGAACAATTCCTCGGAGCACTCCCCGTTATACATGCGATAGAAAATGCAGAGCGAGGCCACATCTCTACGCAGCGCCAAGGAGTCAAGCCGTTCCGAAAGACGCTGGCAGTCGACAATTCGAGCCGCTCTTCGTTGGATGCGGTCCAGAGGGAGAAGCTGGTATTGGGGTGCCCCTGCCCCGACCAACTGTTTAAGCCTTGGTTTCTGGTTTGCGCATTACAACGTGCAAAGTAGGTATAAGAGTTGCAAGAATCATTTGGTGTATTCCTATTTTTCCCACCGGGCACTGATGGGAATAGTTGTTTTCATACTAATAATTCCTATTTGTCCATGCCTCATGGGTCCCTGTATGGGTCACGTGGGGCGGGGACAAATGGGAATACAACAATCATTTCCATAGTTTGGGATTTCTGCAATATTTCCAAAGAATGTGATACCGTACGAGTACAAAGCTACAAAGTTAACCAGAGACCAAGGACCACCAGAATCACCGACGGTGAAACCTTCAAGAGTAAGCAAGAGATTACGAACATACCGTCAGTAGGAGTAGTCTTCTCCGGCGTTGTAGCCTCAACTGTCCCGGCGTGCATGTTCCCATGATCAGGTGGCGTGGTTCCTTGGCTAGAGCGTGTTGAGCCGTGGGTGGCATCCGTAGAACCGTCCGTAGAACCTTCTATAGTCTTGGCGTGTTCGGTGGAGATGGCGGCAGTGGGTGATGTCATACCATGAGTGCTTGAGGCGCCGTTACTGTAAAGAATATTGAATGTAGAAATGAAAAGAATGTTACGACTGTGTATTTTGATGATCTACATTTTCGTGTGTACGATTTGCCTTTGTCGGCTTCGCGCCATTAAAGCCATTAAAACTTATATATGTCAGGGCGTGACTACAGAAGGACGTATTGCAGCGTGACAGTTCATAGTTTTAGACGCCTGTATACAATTGATTAGCAATGTTTGGCTACTAGCAATGTTTGCTGTTTGGAAGTTGTAACGAAATTCATAACGTAGAGAGTAACGGCATCTATTGGCGTGTTGTTGAACTAAGATGACAGGAAGAAGGCTTTGGAACGTCAAGAGGTTTCTCTTGGGTGAACGTAGGCACGAATTGGCATTTTTGTCGTTATGTTGGTAGACTGGTCAAGCAGGTTGACCAACTTGACGTTGAGGCGGGAGCACTAGAGCAGCGAGGCTCCGCCGCTGGTGTTCTTCTTGATCGGGCCGCGCTAGAGATCGGACGTACTCGTTAGCCAACCTCGTGCCTAACTCGCCACGTTCCTGAAGGCTTATACCTGAAGGATTATTCTGAAAGCTTATAGAATCCAACGTTCTTTATCCATTTAGCTAAGTGTTTTATTCCAAGTGTTATTTTGATTTCTTATGTTTCATTAGAAGCTTACTCTTGTGAAATAAAGAAAGGATGTGTTGTTTTGAAAGGATGTGATCTTTTATTTTACAACAAATCAGTTTGCATCGGAATAGCAATTGGTTCTTTTTATCATTTAGTACTGAAATATAGTAGGCGCTAGTATGGTTAACGAGTTCGAATGCTTATTTCATGCACTAGTAGCATACTAATTTAGCTGTGATGTAATACATTGAGGTACTATGCCCACTGCCGTCGCCCGTGCCTCCGTCATATAATTGATTATTATTTATTTATTATGAATTTGCTGTGGTTGTTAGTTGAAACGTTTAATGTCATAATAGAATTTAATTTGAATAAATAAACTGAAACTGAACTGAAACTGGCCCCACGTTGGGCGCCACTGTTACGTTTCTAAACAAACTTAGTAATCAGTATTGAAAGTCGGTTGTTTTCTTTAAATTGGACTTCGACCGATCTGCTTTGAATTATCCTGGAAGGATCGTTCTAATTATCTGGTAACCTTGCAAAAGATCAGCCTCGAGCCAATGTAAAAAAAAAACAAGAAGTCGGATCAAATTTAAACAAAACCTTACTGAGAGAGGTATCTATGTAATGGATAACTTACGTAGTCATGGGGTGTTCTGGTTCCGTTATCTCCTCTCCATTGGACCCTGAGCCTTCGATACAGTCCTCGTCGTCGCACGGCTTCATAAGCTTTCCACTCGTGTCACCCTGCCAAATTAAGTTTTTATATGTACATTTAAATAACAATGCAATATTGTTCAAATCGACCTAGTACAGTCAGCATCAAAAGTAGCGGATCCCATTAGCTTTGTTCCAAAAAAGACCCAGCACATTTGGTCAAAATTCTTTTCATTGTCTTGTTTCTGACCACTCTGACACGCTTATATTTCCATCTTCTATCAATTAAATAATAAAAATCGAGTGCTATCGTATGCTTTTCTAGCTGTAGATTATATTTTACATGAAGAATTTTATAACTAAATTTCATTTCATACATAAAGCTACACTACGTCTCATTTTCACATGAATTTTGACCCTATCTTCCAGAATTCCAGACATTCCAGTATTTTATGCTGATAATACGACTGATGATGATAATGGTGAGGATGATGTAATATAATACGAGATACGAGTAGAACAGTACCTTATACACCCTGGACGGTGGTCTTCTTGTAGAAGGTACGTAGACCGGCGTGATCAGGTCATCTCCGCTCCCAGCATCAGGCAGCACACAGGCATCTTCATCATCATCTCTACATCCAGACCCAGCACCGGAGTAGACCAGCTCGTCTAGCACACCCGGACCGCCGTAGCCTGATGGTGGTGTCTGAAAAATTTGGATGTAATGTTTAAAATCGGTTATTGTATGATTTTCTGCAGGTTTATCCATTGTGCAACAGAAATTGTTAGCTCCCTTGAGAGCTATTTAAATATTAACTTGAACTAACTAGACTGGAGACCACGCCACGATGGTCAAGATTACATAGACGAAGTTCAAACAAAGATTACATACACAGTTGTTGTAGAGATCTTTGAGGAAGTCCTGTCTAGTAGACGTTTTTCTGATGTGATTTTGATAAAAGACAATGTTGAAATCGGCGTATTCTTAAGTTTTAGTGTAACAAATAAGCCAGAAGCAACTCTTCAAAATTGTATTGTCTCTTCTCCGTTCCCGGCCAAACCATCCTAACCTATGTCTACTGACGTGCTAGCAGGTAGTTACTATACTTGTTGCAATTTATTCCTTATTTCACGCGAGATAACTCTCGGTCCAAGACCCTTGCCACTTTGTCGTCGATTTTATCTATTTCTTCGTCATTGGTGTACTAACCTGTTGCATTCCATTGATCCATCCTTTATCCAGGGGCGACGTTGCTCTCCTAGCATCTCCCCTGACCGACACAGATGCGTCTCCGGCGGCGGCGAGGTCGAGCACTCTCACGCCGTCAACGGCGAGTCCGGCTACAACGCCGCTGAACGTGCGCGCGCCGCCCGCGCCGCCGCCGACGGTGATGGACGACATGCTGTTGAAGATTGTTGATTGTTGGCCGCCTGGAATGGAAAGATAAGGTATGTAACACTATTGCCTAGTAGCTAAGTTTTTCTTTGTCAGTTGTTAACTATCTTGATAATTGAGAAATTGAGATATTAAAGTGAGTTTAATATCTAATGGGAATAATTGGACTAGCAAATCTATTTAGAAATGGAGATGTTAATGTCAGTCTAAACTTTAACAGGAATCGATGTTGTGCTACAGAGTTCTTATGGTCCGTCTAACACCGTTATCTGACCTGCCCCAAGTACCAAGCTACCATAACACAACTGGCGATTATGATACACTGTAGTTGAGAGACAACCAGATGAGAACAAAAGTACATTTTTATACAATTGCTCAAAAAGTTTAGTTTTTGTAGCTGCAAATCGTGCGTAAAGTTTGATTTTTTTACACTAGTGCTAAAAAGTAATCTGATTGATACTTTTTCAATAAATTAGTATTATGCGAGACCCGCTTATACGTAAATGACCCACCTGAACAACGCGCGTTTGGGCATAAAGGAGTATTAATCGAGACCCAATAGTATTACTTGAACAACGCGCGATTGAATGAAGCTGTCTTTCGTACACTGCACTTAAGAATATAAATGTAATTTTTTAGATATATATCAATAAATAAATATAAAGAATTAAAAAAAGATTCATGTTTTTTACATATAATAATTATATGTTCTGAAATAATAATACAATTTCTCTTCAATTGGCATAATGCTGACAAAAGAATCCACATTGAAAAAAAATATGGCAACTAAAAGTAAAACTTTTTTATTCCCTACCCGCCTTTTTTATTCAACATTTAACTGATTTATGTTTGTAATTGCCACGACTGTATCATAAGTTATTAAATAAAAATGAATGATTCAGACGATTTTGGAGTAAATTTAACACCACCAGCTGATATCAAAGCAAAGGCATCCGTTGCAAGTGACAGTATATTACCGGAGAAATCGAAAGCATTATACATTGCTGCCTATGAACATTTCGTCAACTGGAAACGAGAAAAGCAAACCGTGTCATTCAAGGAAAACGTATTGTTGGCGTACTTTCTTGAATTATCTGAAAAATATCAGGCACTAACTATGTGGTCAAAATACTCAATGTTAAAAACAATGATGAAGTCAAAAACGATGTAAATAAATATAGGTAGTTTCACACAATTGAAGACTGCATTTTTGAAGAGAAAGTCGCAAGGATATCAAGCAAAAAAATCTAAAGTACCTACTGACGGCAGATGATATTGAAAACTTCATCAACGAAGCTCCGGATCATAAAGTACTTGGCAACAAATAATATAATTAATACAATGGCATTATTTTCGTCATTGGACTAAAAATAAATAAAACTGTCTCTTTTAACAACTGTGTTTTTTATTTCATTGTAGTTTTATCGCAATTGTATTAAAAAATGTTGTTCGACACACGTGCGGAAGTGTCATTTTTACTCGTCCCGAGTCGTACTCGTGCAAAATGACATACTTCTCGCACTTATATCGAAAACTACTATTCTATGGCAATCCTGTGACTTTGCTTATACCAACTTATACCTATGCGACAGTGCGTGTCTTAACACTATACCTAGTTATGTCTTTTGCCTAGCATGTTAACTCTATAGATGTCTATCTGCAATGCAGCTCTACTGGCTTTCCTTATTAACAAGGTCTTGCTGTCGTATTTTATATTGCTAAGTATGTCTGTTGTACGATTAATAACAATTTCTTACCTTGTGGATGCCTAATGTTAACCGCATAGTTATCAATCTGCAGGGCAGCTCTGCTCCCGTTCCTCGTGAACCTAGCCACGTGATATGCACCATCATCGACCCTCGCTGTCTCATCTCCTAGCGGATGGTCGCCGCCGCCGACGTTGTACACCATGAAGAGGTTACCGCGGATCTGGAACCATAATGAGTTTTTTGATTATATTCTGTCGTCTTTTCATATCTGGAAAACCTGTACAGTTTGTGGGAAGACCTCGCTTATTTATAGCAAAACCGGAACGATCGCATCGCAGCTGGTAAAAGTTTTAATCGATCAAACCTGGAACCTAAATGAGTTTCCTCAGGTTCCAGGTTTGATAAGGACCTTGCGTGTTGGAGAGTGTCAACTCTGCCTGCTTGTTGTGGTCTAAATCAAAAATTTTAATTTATTTTGTCAAAAAGACTTCACGCCAATAAATCAGGTTGCGCATTAACGCATTGACTGCGAGGGGGCGTGGCCTAGGAACAAACTTGTATGACGTTGACGGTGAACGTACACGTTCGTTGGGGGCAGTGAATGTGTTAAAGGATGTGGAAGGAGAATTGGAAACTTAAACTTCACATTTATTCATCACACCAAAAAACAAGAAGCTAATATGCTGCCCCTTACTGTTCCTGCGCGTACTCTATAAAACTTACAATCTCCATCTGCATGTATTGTATCTCTTGTTAAAAGAATCTAGCCTCAACAGTACAGCATGTTTGAAGTATCCCATCTTGGGAAAACCTCAACAAAGAGATGATTCCACAGCCAGAGCATACACGAAAGCTAATTCCTCATTGCAGATTTAGATACTCAGTTTAACAGAACTTACGATTTCCATCTGCATATAATCCTGAGTGTTAGAAGAGTCTATCCTCAGCAGTACAGCATCAGCTTTACTCGTCACGAAACCGAGTGCCACGCGGTCGGTTTCGGTGTCTGCCACCGCGCTCGGTGGGAAGGTATACGTTAGGATGCCTCGCCCGGGACCGAACTCATAGGCTATCGACTCTGTAGATACGGAAATTATCATTGGATTAAAATTTAATTCTTGACTTCTATTGCCGCTTGCTGAAGAACAAATTAAGAAGAAGAAGATACAAACAACAACAAATCTACTTATTATAAGCATATTGTAACAAATTGAGTTTCTCAAAAGTAGTACACTCCTTAGAATCTGATAAGATAAATGAGGTTACTTTTGGAAGCAATTTTTCTGCATCGGTATAACGCCAACAATAAATGAATCCATATTTAACTGTCCACAACTTTTCAATTAATACCCACGTCCTATCCACAATTTATTTTAGTGATACAGTGGTAGACAAATTGACAACATACTGAAAAAAAAACAGTATGATAAAAATGTGACGCACCATCGTAACAAGTTGGTCCAGTGAACGAAGTAAGATCACAGTCGCAGACGTAGGTCTTCCACTGCTGCACGCAGACACCTTTGTTTGCGCATGCGTTGTGTGTACACTTTGTGGGTCCTGAAATTGAAGAAATAAGTGAAATATTGCACAGGTATACGGCCCTATTCGAACAGTGCTGATAAGAAGTCATAGCGGTACGATACCGATCTGTCAGCAGTGTCAAAAGTGATAATTCTTCAACCAACAAACGTGATTATGATTTTGTGAGTTAAGTACGAACAGGCCGGTTTAGTTAATTCACAGATGCGAAGCGATCAAAAATTTAAACAACATTATTTGTTTTGTATTCTATACCTTCACAGCCCGACACCAGTGATGAACTAGGAACAACCGCATCTTCCATCAACGAAGGAGATTCCCCAGGTAGATCCAGGCTGGACATGCAACCTTCGAACCCTTGTCGAGACAGAACCCCAACTGGTAGCGACGAGTACATGTCCTTAGGAACTCCGCCTACGTACAGGACGCTGTCTAGCTCTAACATTAGGTTTGAACCTGGAAGATATAGTTGAAACGTTATAACGGTGATACATTGCCATCATTAGGAGCTAATACTTAACTATTTGCTAAAACAAATCGACTTCTAGACAAAGAAAAGCGGAGCATTGTAATTAGGGTTTGCAATCCGGAACCGAAATGTATGAAATTATCCGTATCTGGATCCGGATCCGCGGATATTCGCATACATTTCGGATCCGTCGTGCAAACCCTAATTGTAATCATGGAAAAGGATATTATTAGAAAATAACAAAGTGTTAATTTTTGTCTCTGGGTATTATTGAAAAATTACGTCATTAAAAGAAAACAATCCTGTTTTGTTTTTGAAGGTCGATTCCGAATACATTAAAGGTCAAAACTCATACAGTTAAGGCACAAATAGGATTAGTTGTCAGACAGCCGCTGAGGCAATCATCCAAGATTATTTGGGCTATAACCTTATCAACTTTTACAAGGTCTAATCGAAAAGCAGATTTCGCAATATTATAATGTATCGATTGATACAAGAGAGACGTGAAAAGAAAGGTACAAATACTACCAAAATAGTCTGATGCTGAAGATTACTTACTTGTCGTATGCATTTCTATGTCATCATCTACTTGCAGCGTGTGCATTTTCGGCGTCGGCCTTCTAACCGACACTGTATGCCATCTGTTATCGTTCAAGAAATTCTTCAATTTGTCTTTCATGGTAACCACGTTATCCCCAAGATTGAACACACAGTGTATATGGCCATTGACTAGCTCAATTGCTATAAAGTCTTGCTTCTTTCCGCCATTATAAAACAAGAGACCATCCATCTCTGTTGTACGGAAGTAAAAATCTAAATATGTATTTCCATAAGCTTTCAGTAGCGGCAAACCTACGTAGGTATGCTTCGATTTAAATGTCACTGCTTTGTATACATTCAAAGAATCAGGTTTGACAAATGACCCAGTAAATATTATATTAGAATCATGCTGATTAATGTTGTTGTTGTTTGCATCGTTGCCCATTCCAATGGCTTTAGCTAGGTCAATATACTTCATGCCATTGAAGACAAACTTTTGTAGATAACCGACGAAGTTGGGCAAAGTTGACGTCATTTGAATTTCTTCTTCAGGATGATACATGCCACCTAAATGGAGCGTCGATATTTCCAAAGTCGAAGCTTTACCTAAAATCGTTTCAGCTGCAAATCCAAAACCATTATTATTTAGCAATTACGAAATGAAACGATTAGGGACGGTAACACAACATTGACGTTGAAATAAAAAGAAACTAGCTCAAGATATTTCAGTTTAGCGAGCATTTACAGTTGCTTTACAGTACATAAACTATACAGCACAAGTATTTTACATGATAGAAAGCCGGATAGAACATCAGATTATCTACAAGAGCATTTGTACACACTGCCATTCTAGTTGGAAAGAGCCATACTTCAAGATGCTTGTAGCTAGCTAGTTCTAGAGAATGATTGTCAGAATGAGCTGGCTTTAGAAATTTTCGTAAAAGAACATTATTAACCTCTTCTCTCATTTTAGCCTCGCGTGCCTTTTTGCCATTCAACTATGATTAATCTTAATTTAAAAGTTTATATTTCAGATACAGGTTTAGAATCTTTAGCTTCTACAAAGTGATATGATTGTAAACACACCTCATAAATAAGAATAAGTTTTATTTTAGAAACCGATTAAATACTAAAGATCATGATTTAAATACAGTTTTAGAGAAGATTTTTAAAATTTAGCACATTCACATAGGATACTACAGGAGAAAGAAAAGTAAACAAAGTCAGTTAGGGCATCCAACTAAAAGGTGAAGGTATCAAGTGCCAGCTAGAAACCAACAGAAAATAAGCAGCTAACTACATCTCTAACAGGACATCTAACACCAATAAAAGACGTTTTCGTATAAACGTCTTTTGTAAAGTAATTTTATTAAACTTAACTATTATATTTGGTCCCACTCCGTTGTTCAAAATACATTTAACATCATTATTAGTTTTGTATTGTGTGATGTAATGATGTTCTCATTTGTGGTTTCTTGTATTTTAGCATGTAGTGTATTAAAAGTGTAAGGTACAGATTCTATAGTCAGGATTTATGAAATAATGTCCACATTTGTATTTGTGTCAATTCTGTTCGTAATATGACTATCTATATTATCAACATCATCAAACCCATGCTCATGCTGCGGAGTGAAACCAAAACCAACCTTATCTCCTTCTACATTGGGGTCAAAATAAAAGTGTGCGGGTGCTGTCCCGTGCATACGTACATAACATACCGCGCACGGGCTGCGCTCCGTCCACCTGGAGCTTAAGGTTGGAGGCGCGGCGCGAGAAACGAACCGTGTGCCAGTTGTCGTCCGCCACGTTTGAGCCTGCTAAGAGATTCTGAAAAATACAAAGGAATTGACTGTACTCTTGGTTGGACAAAATGTCTTGCAAATAGACTTGGTTATATTGAAAAGTCTCCAGAAACCAATTATTTAGTTTACTCTTGGAATACTGAGACTGATTTGTGCAATTTTGGTCTAAAGAAATGGTCATAATGGTCTACAGAATCCCCGCATTGTTGGTATTGAACCAATAGTTTTCTGGATATATTTTATTTTATACCACAACGATGGCAAACAAGCGGGCCGCCCACCTGATGTTAAGCAGCCACCGCAGCCTTTGAGCGCTTGCAACTCTAGTGGGGATACACACGCGACCCTAAAAGCTTACAAGGGTTCATCCTTGGAAGTAATGAAAACCTTACTCACCATCATACCTACAAAGTAAGTAGCAGTGCTCTTATGGCTGTGATTTTCTGGAAGATGGATGTACTTTCCGCAATGTGCCTTATCTCTCTTTTGGTTGGACGTAGTTTGAGGACTATTCTGGCTCATATAGATCGATGCATATAAGTTCATAACAGTTTCAGTCCTCAAAATGTTTTATAGCTTCTGCAAAAGCCCCACTTAGCTTTGTGTCTAATTAAAAAAAATCCTTTTCTCACCTTTTCCCTGTCCCCTAGCCGTACATTGGCTCGTACCCTCCCCGCGGCAACAACCAGCTCTATTCGATCCGCAGAATGCTCTGACGCCGTCCGCAGCAGCAGCCCCGCTTTGCTGGTCTTGAAGCGGAGCATCAGCTCTTCGGTTTGCGTAACGTGTTCTGGTCCAAGTGCCGCCGTGAGGTGCTGGCTGCCGTTTAGGTATATCGTTGCTGACTCTGAAATGAAAGGACAATATGCTCAGTGCGACGCAGAGGTGATAGTACTCTCAGGCCGCGGACTGCTCTCGCAGGCAGCGCGCGGCGTGGCGAGCGGCAAATAATGGCCGTTGCGCTCGACCAAATCGCTGGCCCAATATTACAGAGTTCTGTGTTTCACTTTTATCGAACTGAAATTTGAACATTGTCATACACACCACACCACACAGCTGTGGTCACCTTTCCGTGACCACAGTTGGTGCAACTCAGCTGAAACGTCGGAATTAAAGGTAACAACAATGAAATTATATCGCGGTAGACCTTGTTTGTTATTGATTTTTTCATCCAATTATATCCAATCAAAACGCTTAATACACGGAGAGAAAAACTTAGTAGAAACAAGTAAAAAATATTTTTTTTTTCTTTAGCTGCTGGGCAAAGGCCTCTCCTCTTTCCCGCCACGTGTCTCTGTCACACACTTGTCTCTGGCACACTCCCGCCACTCCACACAGAATGTATCTAGGTTGTCCCGTCATCTCCGTTTGGGTCTTCCTCTGCCCCGAGATCCACCCTGTGGGATCCAGTCCGTGGATACTTTAGCCCAGCGTTCTGGGTGCATTCGGCAGATGTGCCCTGCCCAATCCCATTTCAGCTTTGCGGCCTTCATGCCCACATCCACAATGCCAGTTTTGGAACGCAGTTCGGTGTTTCTAATAAACAAATTCTCCCAAACAAATATAGTGCCGGCATAGACGAAATACCCACAGCTTTGCTAAAAAACTGTAGTGCAGAACTTACGCCTATAATTACTAAATTAATTAACCAGTCCTATACGCAATCAACTTTTCCAGATAAATTAAAATTTACAATAATAAAACCTATTCTTAAATATAAATGTGACCCGCAAAATTCAAACCAATATCGACCCATAGCCTTACTACCTGTAATATCCAAAGTTTTCGAAAAAACAATGGCAAATCGCATTTACAAGTTTTTAGAAAAATTTCACCTATTAGATGTAAATCAGAATGGTTTTCGCAAGCAACACTGCACCACGCTCACAGTATATAAATATGTCAATGAAATTCTTAATTGTATACGAGATAAACATTACGCTATCGGTTTGATGTTAGATATGACGAAAGCATACGACAAAATTTCACATTCTATCCTATTAAATAAACTTTATGGAATAGGTATTCGAGGCGGTGCACACAAATGGTTACAATCCTACTTAAAAGACAGGGCGCAATGCGTACAAATCCAACATCACGACAAAAAAACAGGTGAAGTCTCAAACATACAATCAGACACCCTAATAACCAATTGTTCAATACCTCAGGGGTCAGTTTTGGGATGTATCCTATTTTTAGTTTATATTAATGATTTGCCCAAAATTACAAAACATACTTGCATCATGTTCGCAGATGATGTGTCCCTCTTGTTTAGAAGTCCTAATAACCATAACTTTCAGAGCGATATCAACGATACCTTAACAGAAATTACGAATTGGTTAAATGAACACAGTTTGGAACTTAATATGAGCAAAACCAAATTAATTCAATTTCACCCGTACCAAAAAGACGATTTAGATTTATCGGCAACGTCAAAAGAACTTGGTATCGAAGAGGTTAGCTCATTCAAACTATTAGGATTAAACATTGACACGAGTTTAAATTGGAAAACGCATATTGAAGAGGTCAGGAACAAATTATCACGTTTTTTGTTTGCGTTAAGTGTATTAAAAAGGAACACAAACGTAGAATGTGCACTTTCGGCATATTACGCATATGCCTATGCATGGTTGCGGTATGGGGTAGTCTTATGGGGGAATAGCACAGACGTCGAAGATCTATTTATAGCACAAAAAAAATGCGTACGCGTTATAGCTAACATCCGACAACCAGAAAGCTGCCGACCACACTTTATTAACCTAAAGCTTCTAACCTTACCATGTATTTACATACTGGAGGTTGGACTATTTGTAAGAAAACACATATCCAACTTCCAGTATGTTAAAATCGCGCGTCGAAATAGACAACTAGTTCTCCCTGAACCTAAATTAACTATGTATAAAAACGGGCCCCATTACCAGTCGATAAAAATATATAATAAAATCCCAGATTCTATTAAAGACGTTGAAACTTATAATATGTTTCGAAATAAACTGAAATCGTGGTTAATTGATAAATCATTTTATTCTTATCAAGAATTTATGGCATCTGACAATAGTGATAACGACTGAGAATTATTAATTTTACTAAAACCAATAACTTTGTCTCAATGTTATGGAATGATTAAATGAAGTATTATTATAAATGAATTGACATAATTATTATTATAAATAAATTGACATTATTATTATTATATAAGAATTTACATTATTAGTGGTATTGTATCGCTTAGTGTTAGTATGACTCACGACAGCTTAAATTCGATTATTAATATTTGACATCATTGCATTATATAAACAAGTATAGCATTTAAATTCGTATTGATTATTATTAGTGTTAATTAGATTCCTTAATTATTATTTACTGTGATGAAACTAACTAGATATTAAGCAATACATAATATGTTTTATAAGGTAACTTTAAGTATGTATTTAGCTATTAAGGTTAACTTGCCATACCCTATTCAGGGTCCATGCTGTTCAATTAAATTTAAAATACCATCTGTAAATAACATGGAATGCAATAAATAAATGAAATGAAATGAAATACGGTCGGTTCTACGAACACCCAGTATGCTGCGTTCCATTGCTCTCTGGCAAACCTTGAGTCTGGACTTTTCAGTTTCAGTTTGAGACCATGTTTGGGCGCCGTAGGTAAGGATAGGCAGGATACACATGTCGAGGAGTTTGCGCTTTAAAGAGAGTGGAAGGTTGCCCTTCATTAGCGTCTTCATGGACCAGAAGCTCTTCCAGGCGTTTGCGAAAAAATATTAATCATTAGTAAAATTTTAGTGAATCCCATGACAAGTAGATTATACTAACGGTTATATACCAGTTTTACTAATAGTATTTACTAAACCCAAAAAAGAAATCCTTTTTGGAAACCCAATACTGTTTACTAAAAACAAGTAAACTTTATTAGGAATTATAAAAAAAAAGTCATGGAATTTATAAAGCTGAGAAGTTTTATCTAGTGTTTTGTTTCTTGGTTTTACTAATCCCGTGACTAAAATTCACAATAGTTTGCTTGGAAACAATAAAGCAGCACTCTTATTTTCAGTAATATTTTTACTAGAAATTACAAATCTATAGAATAATTCATGGGATTCAGTAAGCTGCGATTTAATTTTAAGTACCTAACCATAATTGCAATGTACACATGCGTCAGCACCTGAGCCTGATCCAAGCGATTCAAACGCTATAGAAATATACCAGACATATTTAGATCCCGTAAGGAACGATCACTTCTTACGTGATCTAAATTTGCGTGGCACGCTCCAATCGCCCTTGAATGGCTTGGATCAGGATCAGGTACGGGTGCATCTGTAAATTGCAATTATGGTTACTTACAAGTCGCTGGCCCAATTTTACAGGTTTCTTTGTTATATGTTCAACGTAGTTAAAATTAGACTTAGTCATAGTTCCATTCAACGACACACCACATGCACCAAACTATTTTTTTGGGCACAATGACATAATTTCTTCCTTTCGCCGATGAGGTTACAAGCAAAATGGACGAGTCAAAGATGGATACGGGGTACGCGTGCGGGGGGAGGGGCGCCCAGCGCGTTTAGGAATCTTGTTATTAGTACACTTTACTAATATCTATAAAGCTATTTACTATTTACGGAAATAAGAATAAAACTCATAAGAATAATAAAGGGACTTGTTATTACAAGATTACCGAGTATAGAAATCAGAATTGACTTATAATTATTAATACTCATTTGTAGCCACCGATTTCAATAAATCCCATTTGTATTATCTAGTAATATTTACGTACTGTAACTAGTACACCATTAATAAACTCAAGGAAAGTTTTATAGAATTTATACAACTCTGTTATTCCGAGTAGAGAATATTAATTTCACGATTAAGTAAAACCGTTTTGTATTTCCTATACTATGAAATTAATAAACTTGAAATTATATTATTTTCTACCGCCTAGAAAAAAAAATGTAAAAATTAATAGAGTTTGATAATCCCGTCTTTTAGAAATCAGGTTTCTAATTCGAACAATATTTTTTCTCTCCGTGTAAATTATACAATTCAAGGTTGACAGAAAACAGGTAGTTTTCGAAAAGTATAAGTGTAGTACGATTATTTTCTCGGAATTCTATCCCTGTAATTACAGAATTTTCAACAATTACGGCAATTAATAACATATACGATATGACCCTCTAGCTGGTCCACTTATACTAATTTAACACATTCAACACCAAGAACCCGACTGTCGGGTACACTGTTCGTAGCGACTACGCGCTACATACGACGAAACCGTGGCTACGCGCTACGAGCGTAACCCGTAGCACTTAGTGGTATTGAATGTGTTAAGAGTCCTCAGTCGATCGTTTCTCCATACAAACGTAGTTACTCTCTCATTTTAAAATGACTAGGTAGTTAGATTGCTCTGAAACTTTGTAATTACAATAGGATAAGGTATATCTAGTCCTGTAATTAGTTTACGTAGCTTCAGATACCATAGTTAAAAAATACAGCGAATTTCAGTTTTTCATACAAAACTAGTTTTTGCTTTATTTCGTTTGTTTTATAAACTGGAGCTATATAAACTATTAACAGGACTAGATATACCTCATGTCATTGTATGTGCAAAGTTTCATTACAATCTAACACGTCGTTTTAAAATGGGAACGAAACTCCGTTTGTATGGGAAGGTGAAATTCGGCCGAGCTTGCTGGGGACGCTTAAGGAGTGTGATTTAAAGTAACTTTTACAAGGTGTGGTCTAATGGGGGTGAAAAATTTAAAAGTTCCACAGTTACCTCCGAGAAATATATAACTATTTTAGTAGGTATAAAACCATTCCGTTAAGCATCATTAATGATTTAAATACGAGCAATTAGGACACCATTATTGAGGATTTAGGATTTCATGAAACAGGGGCAATTGTAGGTCCTACTTAGCTACAAAACTTGCAATATAGCCCTAACGTAGTATTTCGTTATTCCTTGTTGTAATAACCCACCCATCTCCTGTGTGGGTCGTTATCCACCAGTACAATTTTCCACCAGCTGTCCCTGAATATATGACCTACAAGGCGCTTACAGATATCTTGAATATGAGACTTATATCGACCGGGATATCATACCCGTGAACAAGATGCATGTACCTAGGTAGGTAGTACTATAGTAGGGTAGGTACGCAGTTAGGTAACTGCGTCGAATTATTGGGAGCTCGAAAACATCACAAAAGGTAATCACGGTCCATATCCCGGTCGATACAAGTCTAGTGAAGCTAACCGTGAATCAAAACTGTTATCTTGAATGCGACTTTAATTTGCTAAATCTGGGTATATTCCCAGAAACGGAACATATCGGAAACCGTTATCTTCATTATTGTCAAATGCCAAATTGTTCCACAAAACGGTTATGACCTAAGTTACTAACGATTATTAGAGTACCAAGTGTCTTAGTAATTTCGTGTCGGCTACGAACGATAATTGTTATGGGGGCACTAAATTTTAACAATGTAATGGAATAGTTCTTTGATTGGACTGGGTTCTAGTTTAACAGGCTTAAATAATTGTATTTAACCTCGTAAGTTCCCGCGTACTTATACAAGTAATTGACCGAGCTTTGGCGAAGGTGTCAGTTTCAGCTTGGGCAAAATATTTTCGTATGTTCGGATGTCCTCTGTAGGTCGCATTTCTCATCCGATTCTCGTGAAATTTTGTGAGCAGGCTTGGTATTTAGATATTCTTTTCAGTCACTTCGTTTTTTTGTAAAAAAATGCGGAAATTGGCATAAATAACTTAAGTGCTCTATGGCACTTAAGACCATAATGAGGTTGCTGATAAATAAGTCCACGAAGGAAAATTTTTAGATTTTTTTAATGATTTCGCGCGGTCTACAGCTCACAGTATCAATGTATATAGGGAAATAGTAGGTACCTACGGTTCGTGATGCTCAGCTATCCAAACAGTTTTATTGTAACACATACGGCCCGATTCCAACTTTAAGATACACACACTGACATATCTAATCCATATCGTATCTAGTCGTATTATTTGACGTATCTTAAAGTTCGAATCGGGCCATCAGGGACTTCTGCAGGTATCTACTTGCTATGACAATTACATACTCGTAATTCTGTTGAAACTCGTAATATGTTTATTTTTTTCTGAATAGCTAACATGGGAAGTCGAGAACCTTACATATTAACGAATTTACGAGGGCGCTATGGGGCGGACGCCGCAAAAGAAGCCCTTCAGGGACATTAACTTTCGGTAATTGGACAGAAGGACTATCTCTTTTTTCTGTTTATTATTTGTCTCTGTGAATACACAGTGGGTTTGCAAAAAACAATCATCAAATCGAATGAAGAAATTTCTCTCGTCCCGAACATTTGTAGTTTATAAGAAGGTATAATATAGTTACGGTTGAATTTAAAGCCAAGTTATCATGCCAAATATTGGCTTCTTAGCTTTATCGGAAGTGTTAAAAAATAGCGTCACGTACAGTCAGCAGCAGAAGGTGCCAAGCGGGCACCTGCTGGGTGTTCAAAATGATTTTGACGCGACTTGTATATTGCTAAGACAATAAAAGCTGATCAAGGTAATTTTGAACACCACTCCCACTTAGCAACTTCTGCTGCTGTCTGTACCTACTCAAAACTTTTCTAGAATTCCCCTAAAGTATTTAACAATGATTCTCAATCATATCTTCGTTAAAATAGGTGTTGGTTTAAATAAAGATTAAGATATTACGTCGCCCACAAGTTGGCCCGCCATAGTTGGTAGAGGAACAATCACACAGAGGTCTGTTCCAGCCCTCTGAACAGATGCCGCCATGTTGGCAAGGGGAGTTGACGCATTGCTTCATCAGCACATGGCATGCGGGGCGCACGGATGAATTTACCTCGTCCACAAGTTGGCCCGCCATAGTTGGTAGAGGAACAATCACACAGAGATCGGTTCCAGCCCTCTGAACAGACGCCGCCATGTTGGCAAGGGGAGTTGACGCATTGCTTCATCAGCACATGGCATGCGGGGCGCACGGATGAACTTACCTCGTCCACAAGTTGGCCCGCCATAGTTGGTAGAGGAACAATCACATAGAGGTCGGTTCCAGCCCTCAGAACAGACGCCGCCATGTTGGCAAGGGGAGTTGACGCATTGCTTCATCAGCACATGGCATGCGAGGCGCACGGATGAACTTACCTCGTCCACAAGTTGGCCCGCCATAGTTGGTAGAGGAACAATCACACAGAGGTCGGTTCCAGCCCTCTGAACAGACACCTCCGTGTTGGCAAGGGGAGTTGACGCATTGCTTCATCAGCACATGGCATGCTGGGCGGACGGATGCTGGAATAATAATAATAACGGTAAAAAATATGTTTAAATCTTCATTATATCCAGCATATCACTACGTGTACCAATACATACATGTACGGACAAATACGAGCAAAATGCAAGCTCGACTGACATTATGTAGATATCATTTTGATGGTACAATAGAACTATTGTGCCTGAACAGGCATATGTAAATTAAATATCACTATTTTTAATTCTTTGTTTTATATGAATGTAACCATGAATTACGTGTTTTTAAATAAATTATGTTTATGTTTAATGTCAGTTTGAATTGGCCTCTAACGACTAAGTTCTAAAGGCCAATTCGAACGTACACTTTGACACCAAAAAGACCCGGAATCTTGCAAAATACTCTTCATGTAACACAAAAAAACCTACACACGAATGACTTCTAAGTGGCGGGCAACAGTAGGCGCTCGGTACAAGCCAAGGTAACAATATAAAGACCTGTTTTGATTATTTTCCATTGCCTTTCGGCTGTCATTCATTTTCTCTTATTCTCTTATTTATTAATAAAAAGATGAAATTTATTATGATTCGTATAAGGGACATTAATTCATTAAAATAATTGTTGTTACAATTTATACATAGGTATTGTTGTTTCCAATTATCCTTTGGGTACTTTCGTTATAAAAAAATTAAGTGATTGCTGACATTCCATTTTGTTAATTGAACGTTTTCCAATGTCATTGTACTTTTATAAATAAAACAGCGAGCATTTACATGCTTAGATGTTATTTTTAGTTTGTACTTAGGTGTTTATTTCATAAAAAAGAACTGAATAACTTTGCTAGATTAGATACATACTTGAATGTCAATAGGTAGCCTTCTTTCTACTTGTATTTACCGTCAAGACATGAATACACCGGCAACGCACTCACAACCACTCTTGTTTGGAACGTCCATTGGCGACGGTAATTGCTTACCATCAAGCGATTTGTCTACTCGTATGCCTCCTAGTTATATCATAAAAAAGTCACTAAACCATAGCTAAAATCTGTACTTATTAAGACTGTTCCTCCTCAGAATCGTTGCCTTGCGTATGCCGTTAGATCCCGGGGCTTACCGTTCAGCACGAAGTCGCTCACACAGCCGACGAAACCCTGCCTCAACGCTGCAGTCCACAACACAGCGGGTGTCTTGGGTGCAGAGTTTTCTGACCTAACAACAAAGAGTTTCAATAGAAGGTTACAGTACTTACCAGAGTCCTGTTGCCTTGCATACGCCGTTAGATCCTGGGGCTTGCCGTTCAGCACCAAGTCACTCACACAGCCGACGAAACCCTGCCTCAACGCTGCAGTCCACAACACAGAGGGTGTCTTGGGTGCAGAGTTTTCTGATCCAACAATAGTTTCAATAGTAGATAAAATACAGTACTTACCAGAGTCCTGTTGCCTTGCATATGCCGTTAGATCCTGGGACTTGCCGTTCAGCACCAAGTCCCTCACGCAGCCGACGAAGCCCTGCCTCAACGCTGCCGTCCACAACACGGGGGGTGTCTTGGCTGCGGAGTATTCCGACCCCAGGCCGCCGACGAAGAGGGCGCCATCGAGTTCCAGTTGGTTTGACTCTCCTGGAAATGAAATGTTTGTAAGAATTAAATGCATGGAAATAAAGAAAAAGTGGAAAAACTCACGGGCGAGACTCAAACTAACATACCGTTCCGCCGCTCCACCAACTGAGCTACCGAGACTTACCCGTTGACAGCGAATATTTCTTCCATATTCTTCATATGCGCCTAGCCTAGCCTAGCCAAGGTTTTTTAAGAACATAGCTCTTGTAATCACAATTTACTCTTCAAGTTAGGTGAAGTATATTACAGTGATGCGGTTTTCGCATGGCCCGACAATGTGTGAGCGACACAGCGTTATAGCGATGTCCTGCTCGCACTGCAAAAACCGCATCGGTATGATAAGAACCCGATTAATTATTTATGTGAAGAAAACTATCCTGTCGTTCCCCGGGACTCAAACTTGCACTAATAGCAAGTGAGAAAAGGTAGACATACAGTTGCTGCCGTTATTATAATATTAGGTAGTACTCGTAAGTATTAATTCTACACTCACCAGGCGTCTTAAACTCCGCATTAGCACCGTCCACCGTAACCCTCCCATCCCTCCCAGTCCTCCTCAACAAGAACTCGTGCCAGTGCGAGTCGTCCACCCTTCTCCTCGACGCTCGCACCCTCACCCCCCCTGACCCAAGGTCCATGTGCACGTAGATGTACCCGTTCAGCATCTCCACGGCGAAGAGATCCGCCTGGAAAGTAGTCCGTGCCAGGCTATTATGGTTTTTATTTTGTAGAAGCTAGCATGCTTTTCGGCTAGTGCGTGATAACTAATGCGCTACGGGTACTATATTTTATAGACAAGCTGTTACACTGAACCCTTTGAACGTAATAAGACATCTAGATAAGTCACACCAAGTTCAAGGCCAAGGACACATACGTATCAAACTTACTTGCACGCATAAAAAGGAAAAAAAATACAGAGTTACTCATTGACAGGGTTTATCATAAACTTATTCTCTGTACTAGTTTCTGTAGCGTAACCATTGATGACGGTTTTAGGGATCGCCTAAAGCGTCAAAAGAGTTAAAGTTATTATCGTCATTATGTTAACCAGGAGCAGTTCAGTTACTATGAACGAACAAACTGGCCTATAATTATTTGCATTTAACATTTATTTTGTAATTATACCTAAACGTTTGGTTCAATCTAATTTACGACCATCGGTGATAAGTTTTAATAATCTTAAAAATGTAACCAACGTAGTGGTGTCCCAATTGATCACCTACATCTTAAAGTCTGATTTAGTTTTTAAACTATCAATAGTTTTATTTGCTCTTTACAATATTTAGAAAGCAGTGACATTGAAAGTACCTTGTTTGCAGAAATCGATTCCATTCATTATAATTTCACACGTTAAGCTACTACAACAGTAACCATGCAAACAAATTTTAATTCTGAACACAAACCTAAAATAGAACCTAACCTAGCAGAAATCAATAAAATTGTAACTCACGGGAAAATAAAAACTGTCGCAAACTCACGTAATGCATGCAAACTATTCACGGACGATTTGAATACGGAAATTCTGGGCATGCTTCTATTGGATTTGATCGTATTAGCGACAATAAAAGAGTTTGTTAGAATCAAAAGGCAAAAGTTAAAAATGTTCATATTGGTAAAAAAAATTAAAGATAATTTTGAAGTAACTTGTGAGAAGATTAAAAAAATTGACTGTTAGAAGCTTGAAGATCAGAATGATAATTACATTAGAAAATAATTTAAAGTGATTTAGTAATTTAAAGAAGCAATAGTGCAAATTTGTGTAGGTATTAATAAAGCCCTCTCTATAGTCAAGCTTGATTCCTCTGCGTTAGCAATACAACTTTGTGCTTCAATAAATGCCTAAGAAATTAGACATTTTCGCCTTTTCCAAGCACAAAATACGTGTTACCTATCAGTGTCGGTGCTCGCTTCTACAGTGCCCAAGTAACATATAAACATAAAAACACTTCAACACTTAAAAAGTGGGTGAAACTTTATAAGGTACCTTACACAAATTCCCCTATTTATGTGAATTAATTTTTTCGATCGTCTGAGCCTACCATGCAGGCTTTCAAGGGATTATTTTGTTTTGATCGAGTAGATTTTATCATCTGATCAAATCAAAATTATTTATCCATTGAGTGATGTTTGTATAGAGAATTGCAATAAAGAAAGATTTGTATGAAAATGGCGCTGCTTTTAATAGCATAGCTATGTTTTTAGTGACAACGTCTTTTAATAAATGAGCAGTTTTCTAAAGTTTAGTCAACCTAACTATTTTGGCTCAGCGATCCAAAGAGAATCTTGGCCTCCAAAACGAGAGCATGCCACCTGTCCCGATCCTGCGCAACTTCCTGCCAGTTACTGAAGTTGACTAACGATATTAATTAATGATCCAAGTAAACAAGGTTATAGATAATCAAATCTAGACATAGAGTTAGGCTGCCTTTCCACTGAGGCGGAGATGAGAGGTATAAATCAATAGCATTGGTTGTAATCCACATCCTCTTTTCCGCTCCATTGGATTACAGCCTATGCTATTGGCTGATCTTCACATCTCCGGTCATCTCTGCCTCAGTATAAAGGCAGCGTAACTAGCAGGTAGATAATAAAGTTAATCTAAAAAGTAGGTCTGCCTAAATTCATACAACTAGAGTTGAAACAAGAGAAGTCTGCAAGGATTTTGATAGCACACGCAGTGCAAGAGTTATTTTAAACGCCAAGCTTCCATGAAATTATGACGAATAAATGACACTTGCACTGCGTGAGCTATCAAAATCGTTGCAGATTTCTTATGGTCTAACTCTAATAACCTACTTGTATATCTCAGAAATGCATGGCACCGAATATCTGTTAAGACTATTAGTTATATTACTTACGACTTATAATACTTTGCATATCAGTAAGTTCTTCAATCAAAGTTTTAAATGTATCCCGAGGCTAACATTCTACAGCGATTTGTCCAAAAAGAAAGTAAAGCTTAACTATTAATAGCTAATTCAGGCCAGTAACACGTTTATGAATAAAGCCAAAAGACCACAAGACGTTGTCACAAATCAGAAGCAAAATAAAATAACAGCCTGATTAAAATGCAATTCTCCATAATGAAACCTTAAGTATTTGATGATAATGTCAATGGCGATGACTTTATTGATGATCGTATTGATGATTTTATTGATGACCATGACGATGATCTGGATATTGATCGGCCAACCCCAAAAGCTTCACCCCTTACCGTGCAACCTACCCTTGGTGGCTTGGCGCCCATATTGAAGAGAATGAGACCGTTCGGTTCATTCGTTCTAAATTTGAATGATATCGTTCCGGTTTTCACTGCTTCCCATTTTGGCAAGATCTGTAAACAAAAAAAAATATGTTAAAATGTAAATCGGCTTTAGATTGACTGATTTGCGCTTTTAGACGACGGTCCAGGCATAAATTCAGTTTTTTTTCCTGTGCGATAATTCTTAAAAACAGTTTAGGGCATAATCGTTTTTCTTATGATAAAAAGTATTTGTAAATTATACATTTATAATTTAATTTATTTAATAATAATTTAAGTGGGTACATTAATCATTCAATACTCTAGGTCTAATTCTGTCTCTGTCTAATCAATTTATACTTTACTACCTTTTGAAATATAAATAAGACCTCAAAGAATGGAAACCCTTCAAGAGAGCACTCAAAGCGGAGCGGAACGAAAGAGGATTGCTTTAATAAAACGACTGAAGATTTTATTAACATACCTAATATTAGAAGTTTAATTTTGCATTTGCTTTTATAGATATCAGACAGTAAATTATTTGAGTCTGCCTCTCCACTCAAAAAAAAATGCGCTTACAAATCGACACGAGTTGCGAATTATCTTATCGCACGTGTATTGTCCAACGTTTGACAGTACATAAATGGCCCTTTTAATTTTCGACATAGGCACGTATTGTGCTAATTACCGCTCTAGGGCGGTTTTTTTTATTAAGTAATTGGTGTAATCTAAATCCAAACAGAACCTTTAGCTAACCTTGCGCATATTCCTTTGACGTCTATAAGTGCCATAAACGTCATATTCTCATTAAAAAATGAAGTTTATGGTGACTCCTTCACACATAATCATAGCAAAGTCCATAAAGAGTTAGCTTGGTTTGATTCTACAAGTTTATTGATTACGGTTTACTTCTAGTTTAATCGTTTACTACAGTCATAAAACGACTGGAGTTACAAAGTCATGTATACATCGGTACCGACATCGTAACCTTGTGGGATATTATCGATTGTTGTGATCAATAGTTAGCACATGTCTCCTCAGCAATACATGTGAATCATGTGATAAATTAAAACGTCGTACGAGTTACTTTTTAATTTCGGTTCGGATAGGAGTGCTCGCCATTAGAGTATGATCAAAAGCACTTAGAGTTAGACCAAGACAAATCTGCAACGATTTTGATGGCACACGCAGTGCATGTGTTAAGAGGCCGGTAACGATTTTAGAGCAGAAATGTAAAATTGATAGATTTAGTCGTTAAAATTGTACACCTTTTGTTACGTAATATCTAAATAACAAGTATTGGTTTCTATTAGCACTTCTTCTCATCTTGCCTTTTAATAATGAGGTCGCGAGCGTGCGTCACTGGTAATCTATGACGAGAAGGGGCAGATTTTAAAAATTCATCAAAAAAATATGGTGCTAAATTATTCAAAATGATGTATAATGAACAGTTTGAGGAAATGTTGTAGATTATTTAAGTATCAAAATTACGTTGAAATTAAGTCGATTTTCAGAGACATTGTCACTTGTTATGAAGTAATTTCTGGAGTAATTTGATTTCGTCTAACTTTCATTTACACTACGTCAAAGTCATAATAACAAAAATGTAGTCTACCTATTAAAGGGCTAATTTTGTATTACAGGATATGTGTAATACAAAATTACCATTTTTAGCATTAACTTTACGAAATTTACAAATAAGATCGATAAAATCAGTGCTTTACGCGCGTTTACCTAAACGTCCATCAGAAAAAAAATCATTCCTAATTTAGTGAGTCTGTTTTCAAAAAATTGATCTAATAAACGGCAAGATAAGAAGACGTGCTAATAGAAACCAGTACTTGTTATTTCTATTACGTAACAAAAGGTGTACAATTTCATCGACTAAATCTATCGAACGATGTATTTACAATAGAATTGTAAGATTTTTTGTTTCCAATAATATTATTCATCCATACCAATTTGGTTTTCAAAAGGGCAAGTCAACATCGCTTGCCATATTTCAGTTGTTTAAACATATATGGGATGATATCAACTACAAAAGACCCTGCGTTGCATTATTTCTGGACATGTCCCAGGCGTTTGATTGTGTCGTTCCTAGTATATTGTTAACACAACTAAATAACGTAGGTATTAGAGGCAACGTTCTAAAACTACTTGAGAGTTACCTAGACAACAGACAACAAGCCACTGTCATAGAAAGTTATAATAAAAAAATCAAATGTATAGAGTTGATACAGTCCCAATTTCAACTTACCAAAGTTGGTGTTCCCCAAGGGAGCATACTTGGCCCTCTTTTATTTTTAATCTATGTGAATGAACTTCCCAAAATCATAGATGACATTTGTGTAATGTTTGCTGATGATGCAACTATTTTGTTCTCCGATGGAAACAAAGATTGCAACTTTCAACAGAAAATAAACAATTGCTTAAGTACTGTCGTAGAATGGCTTAACTCAATTAATTTAAATGTGAATACAAGTAAAACGAAAGTTATGCAATTTAGGAACTACAAAACAGACCCACTGAACATGAATATTGAATACATGGGTAAAAAAATTCAAGATGTAGATAGTACCAATTTTTTAGGCGTCTCCATAGACCCACATTTAAATTGGAAATCTCATGTGGAAAAAATTAACAAAAGAATTTCCAGTCAGTGCTATGCCTTATCCATATTATCAAATACATGTTCAGAAGATACAGTTAAAAACGCTTATTATGGAAATGTATATCCTTTATTAAGCTATGGTTTAATTTACTGGGGCAATTCAGTTAATGTAGAATCAACCTTTATTCTGCAAAAGAAATGCATCCGGATTATATACCGCTTCTATAACAATGAGTCCCTAAGACACGTCTTTAAAGAAAACAAATTTCTTACATTAACTGGGCTGTATATCTACGAGCTTTGCTTATTTGTGTCAAACAATAAATGCGACTTTTCATTTTACTCAGCACAACGTGATAATGTGAGATCGCAATACAAATACAACATATTGCTCCCGGCAGTCAGAAATGCAGCTTATTGTAGGAGCACATTTATAACTGCAATTAAAGTTTTCAATCACCTACCCTCAAGCATAAAAATGTTAAGCGGAAAAAAATTCAAACTACAGCTAAAGGGATGGTTGATTGATCGTGTTTTTTATAATTTGCATGAATACTTTATGTATGAGACCAACTAGCATGTTAACAAATATGTAGTTTTAGTTAAATTAAGTAAGTATTAGTTAAGTTGGAAATGTAATATTGTATACCCGATATGGGTTGCCGTTGTGACTGTATGTGTATAACATTGTATTCCACCTTATTGTACACGGTAAACAATAAATGACTTCTTCTTCTTCTTCTTCTTCTTCTATAAATTTTACATTTTTTGCGACTAAAATCGATACCGGCCTCTTAATTATAATTCCGCTACTCGATGCTAGATGTCGAATGCAAAAATAATAGTCTTTTTGGTACCAAAACTGACGTATGGAGTGACCACTCTATTCTTACTATATTTCTCTATGCCAACAATGAGTCTGACCTTTGTTAAAAAGGGTAATTAACTCTAAAGTTCCATTTGCTCAAGTAACTAATTAAGTTAGTTTGTTTACTTGTTTGATTGTTTCACGCCCCAAACTATGTAATTACAGTTTCCACTAAACTGGCTTTTCTTATAGTTGCAGACTTGTTTATTATTGTTTTAGAATATAAATAAAAACATTCCAAAGTTTGGTAAGTATTCGTTTTTAACTGAGTTATAAGAAGAAGTAAACTGTAAGGGGCTATTCATAAATTACGTCATTTCAAATTAGGGGGGGGGGGGGGTCTAGACATCGGATGATGGTAGCATGAAGAAGGAGGAAACGAGGTCATTCGAAGCATGATTTTTTGATGATTTTAGGGGGGGGGGGGGGGGTCAAAAATCGGCAATTCTTCGGCAAAAATCTTGTAATTCTATTTAATATTTCCAAATTAGAAGAACTTGATAAAGATAAAACCGGCCGAGTGGGACTCGCGCACGAAGGGTTCCGTACCACCTACGCAAAAAACGGCAAAAAAACAGCCTAGCTATCACGGTTAAATCATTAAATCATTTATTCATTTGCAAGAATGTAGTACACAAAACAAGTTCTTAACAATATAAAAATGTCCAATACATTCTGCTTAACAAAGCATGCAAAGGTTTGCTTAAACTAAACTTAACTAAATTACAAATATTTTAAGTCAGGAGATAGGTACAAATATGTCAATTATCAGAATTCCAATAAACAAGAAAAAATAAAGTAAGTATTGCAAAATAAAGTAAAATTAGGTTCCTGAGATACAGCCTGATGAAAGACAGACGGACAAGTCCAACAGAAGACTAATTCCTTTTCATAGTTATCTATGGTATTGTTCTATCCTTGAATTATATTACCATGGGAACGAGAATAATTTATACTTCACATTACACCAAAATATGTAACTTGTGCTTTTGATAATATAATTATTTGTGACTATACAAGACGGTTTTAATTATCTTCGCCTCAACTGAACCGGCATTATCCACCTCACCGCTGAACATTGGTCCTTCGAGAGAGAAGAAAGGACGAAGATAGAAAATTCCGGCTTGCGATAAATGGTCACCGATCCATCGGCTCCTTCGTGCAAGAATATTCACGCTTTTAAAAAGAAGTACGCAAGCGGCGCGAAACAATAGGGCTACAATACCTATTCGCTGCATACATTCATCGTCATATATTCGTGCAACTGTTCACGCAAAGATTCGCATGCGACGCAAACATACTCGTCGCATCGCGCATATCGTCGGTCCTACGCACACCCCACGCTTCAAATTCATCGTGGTCATCGTGGATCTACATTTCAAGCAAAAACGCGCGTGTGTCGCGAAACTTATATTCGTCGCATCGAGCATCACGTTGGTTCTTCGCTTCTACACATCGAGAATCTACATTCCTCGCATCGCGCAAGTTTTCACAAAATATTTACAATTTTAATTATGTAATTCGTCGAAATGTCATTCGTCATTCGTCGCGAAAAAAATAATTTTTGATATTAGCCGCCATTGCAGCATTGGGTGGCCAATGCTGCCAACTAACGAATACTTTAAAACACATTTCATGGATGAACTGGTCATTGTAGGGAGTGAAGCTTGTGCCTATGTTAAGTAGCTTACACTATACCTAAAGTTTATGTCGTACTTTAAGTCCTTTAAATCGCAATCACCAATAATGGCATCTGAAGACTTGAGGAGGTTGCGAGCTGCACGAGGTTACACCAAGGCCTCAATCACTCGTCTCTTCAACTTTAGCAATAATGAGAATGATGTTGGCCTTAGTGCAATTTCTAACTTGGAAACGAAGCGCGCCAGGATAGGTGAGTTATTCAAAGATTACGAGCAATGTAATAAGGAGATTTTAGCCTTAGACGAAGCGGACGCGGAGGATGTGGAGGACTATGAGGCAAAGTACTACAACATTCTCACTATCCTCAATGAGGCTATAAAAAACAAGTCGTCCTCGTCTGATGCGCCCTCGTCTGACGCTCCCGCGTCTTCCTGCAAAAAGGCTAAACTGCCTACTATAAAAATTGAAACTTTCACTGGTAAGTATAGTGAATATACAGGTTTTATTAACTTGTTTAAGGCAATAATACACAACGATAGATCAATTGATAATGTCCAAAAATTGTACTATTAGGTCATTACCTATGAAATTGGCGTTTTGTTCGGAGAATTTCAACGAAACACGAATTTCCATACAATTAATTTTGCGGATATTTTTTTGATGGCTAATTCAAACCAAACAAAATTTTTCCAGTAATTTTTGACACCTTTAAGGTATGTTTTCAATATCTCCATTTCTTGAAAATTGGTACCATTAGAAAAATATAAGTAATTTTAATACTCGAACCGACAGCACATGAAAAGACCTATTTTCAAGGCTTAATTCTGAACACTTAACAATAAAAAATAGCAATTAATTGCTGTCAAGCAGTTTGGCGAAATCATATTGTAGTTTTATTGTAATTGTGTATGTACTTTTGTAAAAAAAAAAAACTAGGATCAGACTTATATCTATAAACAAAAACGCCAATTTCATAGGTAAGGACCTAATATTTGCGCTCATTTCACGCAAATGAACCCTTTGACTTGATTAAGAACCTGCCTCTAGCTGAAGGCAGCTACGAGGAGGCTCTTAAGCTTTTAGAGGAGAGGTATAACCATAAGTTCAAAATTGTAAATGAACACATTAATGCCTTGCTTGATATAAATGCCTTGGTCAAATCTAACCCTGCAAATTTAAGACAGTTTGTGTCATGCATCAAACAATCTTTATCTGCATTAAAGAATTTAAATGTAAGTACAGATAATTGGAATCCTATTATATTGGCTATTTTGTACCGTAAATTAGACACCTACACGTCACGGGCATACCAGTTGGAGCGTGATGACACTGAGGAGCCCACAGTCACCGAGTTCCTGCTGTACTTGGAGAAACGCGCCTTGGCACTGGAGAATGCTGAGCCGTCGCCCACACCGGGGAAGTCTTACCACAAGGCAGTGGTGAATGTGACAGCGACCGCCTCGCCTGCCTGCAGTTATTGTAAGTCTAATCACCGACTATTTGACTGTAGCAAATTTAAAATGCTTACTAGTAGTGAAAGGATAGCTTTCAGCAAAAATAATGACCTATGCTCTGTCTGTCTAAACAAACACAATGGAAAGTGCCGCTTTCATTTCCGGTGCAGTACTTGCAAACAGGCTCATAATACCTTACTGCATCCGGACTCGGCTAACCAACCCCAAGTTTCTTTAATATCAAATTTGGGGCATAATGGGGTACTATTGCCCACAGTCAGAGTGAAGTTATATTCACGGACAGGTAGTGAGGTTCATGTGAAAGCTCTTTTAGATTGTTGTTCACAAAGCTCTTTAGCCACCACTAAATTAATAAATGTTTTAGGATTGACCCCAAGCAAGGACAACAGCAACATAATTGGTGCTGGAGGAAAAAGTACTGATACACAGTATTCTATACCTTTAGATGTGTATTCTTTGACCATGCCTTACCGAGTCACTGCGAATTGCAATGTAATGGAAAAAATTACATGCCAGCTGCCACAAAATGCGATCAAATTGGACGCTATTAATATACCTGATGGGATCACTCTGTCTGATGCTGATTTCCATCAGCCGTCTGAGATCAATTTACTTCTAGGTGCTGACATATTTTTCCAGGTCCTCCTTCTGGAGCCAGTTCCGGGTCAGCAGGAGCGGTCTGCGCAACCTGTTGAAGACCCAGCCAGTCCACACCCGACGGTTGTAAATACAAAGTTTGGCTACATCATAGGTGGGGGTTTACCACGACAACAAACCAGTGACAAAAGTAAGGTAACGCTTTTATGTACACAATGTGACTCAAGTCTTAATGACAGTCTACAAAGTTTTTGGAATGTAGAGAGCATACCTGAAACCTTTTGTGAACGCATGTCAGAGCATCAAATGTGTGAAGATACTTTTAAGAGCACAACGGTGTTAGAAAATAACAAGTTTCAGGTTGACTTGCCTTTGAAAGTTCCTTTGAATGAGGTCAATGATGTGCTTGGTAGCTCTTTTGATATGGCTTATTATAGGTTTCTTAACCTCGAAAAAAGATTGCACAAAAATATAAATTTGCTATCAGATTATGAAAAGTTCATCAATGAATATGTGGACTTGAAGCATGGGCACTATATTGACTTCAATCAATTGGATTTTGAGAATGATCCTCTATACTTTGCATCCCATCATGCTGTAATTAATGACTCTAGCAAAACTACACGTACCCGGGTAGTCTTTGACTGTTCCTTGCAAACTAACAAAAAGGTATCGCTTAATGACATTTTGCTTAACGGACCTCCGGTACAGAAAGAGTTGTTTGACATAATGCTTTTGTTCCGATTAGGCAACTATACCTTCTCCACAGACATACGACGCATGTTTCGATGTGTTGATGTTAATCCGATGCATGCCAAATTGCAAAATATTATTTTGTGGAGAAGCAATCCTAATGAGCCTCTAAAATGCATACAGCTAGATACTGTTACCTATGGGCAAAAGAGTAGTACATATTTAAGCACTCGATGCTTACTAGAGTTAGCAGATAGGTTTGAAAGTGATTTCCCACTTGCAGCTTATATATTAAGAAATTGCACCTATGTAGATGATATGTGTTTTTCAAACTCCGATTTAAAGGTTATGATGGAAGCCAAATCGCAATTAAGGGAGTTGTTAAGTAAGGGTAGTTTCAATACACACAAGTGGGCATCTAATGATCAGAGGGTCTTAGAGGGCATTCCCAACGATAAACGGCAGTTTGATGACTTAGACTTCCAGAAAGATAATTTATATTTAAAGACGTTAGGTTTAAAACTGAATATGCGAGACGATGTCTTTGTTTTTTCTTGCCCCGAGGCCTTTAAAAGGGAAAAACCTACCAAAAAAGAAATATTAAGCTATATTTCGAAATTTTATGATCCGCTAGGTTTTATAGCGCCAATTATCATGAAGGCAAAGGCTTTCATGCAAAAAATATATGCTGAAAAAATAGGTTGGAATGAGGTTCCTTCAGCTATGCTGCTTCAGGAGTGGTCTTCATTTGCTTCCAAATTATCTCAAATGGAACCCTTCACTATTAATAGGAACCTGCATATACCCTCCAATGCTTCTGCATTGCAATTGATAGGTTTTGCTGATGCATGTAGCACGACTGGTTACGGCTGTTGTGTGTATCTTCGGGTGGTCGACGAACACGGTAATGCTTCACTTTCATTACTTTGTGCTAAATCTCGAATCAACCCCCGCAATAAGGATACGCTCACCATAGCTCGCTTAGAACTGTGTGCCATGCTACTATTATCTAAACTAATCGCTCGAGTTTATGAATCGCTAAAATCGCAATTAAATATACAAGATGTATATCTGTTTTCTGACTCGCAAATTGCGCTAGCATGGGTGAAAACAGAGCCTTTAAGGCTCCAAGCTTTTGTTGCCAATCGGGTCAGGTTGATTCGAGATCTCACAGATAGATGGCGCTGGCTGTATGTACCCAGTGGAGAAAATCCGAGCGACTGCTTGAGCAGAGGTACATATCGAGATGAGCTGCGTCACATACCCATGTGGCTGCACGGCCCAAGCTTTCTACAGGAAGGTAACTATAATTTTAATGATATATAAGCTTAACCCTCCTACAATCGATGACCTACCTGAATTGAAAAAGGCGCCCTCTAGTGCCAAGGTGACGTTAGTTACCCAAAAAGGATCAGATCCTTACGATTTCTTAGAAAGGTTTTCTGATCTCAACAAAATGGTAAGGGTAATGGCCTATATAATGAGGTTTTGCTCTAATTTAAAAACTAATGACACAAATAATCTTGAGCATCTCTCCGCTAAGGAGCTTCAATTAGCTTTACTTCAGATTATAAAACGTGAGCAAGGCATTTACTTCAAACATGAAATTGACAGTCTCAAGGCTAACTTAGATAATGTTAAAGGTTCGCTCAACTCCTTACATCCTTTTCTTGACAATCATGGTCTGCTGAGAGTTGGTGGCAGAATAAAAAACGCAAATGTGTCATACTCACAAAAACATCCTGCGATACTACCGAGGGAATCTCGCATAACAAAGCTTATTGTAAAGCACGAGCACCTTAGGCTGCTACATTCTCCGCCCAAGTTATTATTGTCAAGCTTAAATGATAAATATTGGATTGTAAATGGTCTTAGCTATGTAAAAAGTATAGTTAACAAATGCTTACCTTGTTTCAGAATGAAAGCTCAGTGTGCAAAACAGCTGATGGGTTCTTTGCCACCTGAAAGGGTCACGGCCTGCCGAGTATTCCAAAAGGTCGGCATCGACTTTGCAGGTCCGATAGCAGTAAAGAATTCTCGCGTAAGAAGAGCTTTACAGACAAAAGGCTATATATGCGTATTTGTCTGTTTTGTGACAAAGGCTATACATTTGGAGCTCGCTTCAGACTTAACCACTGATGCTTTCCTTGCATGTTTCAAGCGATTCATAGCGCGAAGAGGCCTTCCTACCGACGTATTTTGTGACAATGGTGGATGCTTTAAATGCATCACAGGATCATCAGACTCTGGTGCAATCCTATGCGGCACAGCAACGTATTGCCTTTCACTTTGTGCCAAGCTATTCACCAGTGTTTGCTGGTCTTGCCGAAGCTGCTGTTAAAAGCACTAAGTACCACTTAAAGCGCATATTGCAAGCTTATGTACTGACGTATGAACAACTTAATACTATTTTATGTCAAATTGAAGGGACCCTGAATTCTAGGCCACTTTTGCCTGTAACTGCTGATGACATTAACGATTACAGCTACCTTACGCCTGGCCACTTTCTGATTGGTACTTCTATGACATCCTTCCCGGAAGCGGACTTGGCCGAGTTACCTAATAATAGATTAAAGTTCTGGGAGATCTGTAACAAGGTTAAAGGCCACTTTTGGAAGGTGGCATAAGTATTATTTGAATGTATTACAATGTCGTCCCAAGTGGCGCGATAGCCAACCAAATGTTAAAGTTGGTTCGTTAGTTATTATGAGAGAGCCTAACTCACCCCCCATGACATGGCCCATGGCCAGAATTGTTAAAGTATATCCTGGTGATGATAATAAGGTACGTGTTGTAGACCTCTTGGCACCTAATAAAAAGGTGTACAAACGATCTTTAAGCGGTTTTGCTGTGTTACCCATTGAATAATTTAGCTATTGTATAAGTAAGCTTTTATGCATTGTGTGTTTAATACAGCTTTAAGTTTGGACACTAAGTATGTCTAAATATGTGTGTAAGCTTAGTTTATAGTTTGACAAGGTTCTTGTTTCTTTGATTATAACTCTTAAGTGTTTGGCAGGTAAACTGCTGCCTTGTTAACACTACTTAGAAGTTAAAGAAAGTACATTTAGTTCTCTTTCTTGCGTTTATCAACATATGCGTTGTATTTGTTGTTATTTAGCTAATATTTCTTAGGATGATCTCAATAATATTGATTTTCTCTTGTTTTTTTCTGTAGGATTTGAATAACGTTTTATAAGATGTTACTCTTTATTGTTTAGCTTTCATTGTAAACATAAGTTTCTTTAATTGGATTATACCATGATGCTGGGTAATGAGGTTATACCTATTTTAGTAGCAAATTATGGACTTATTATTATTTAAGGCGAAGGTTTCGGCCCGCCCCAGCATGTTGGCAAGTCCAACAGAAGACTAATTCCTTTTCATAGTTATCTATGGTATTGTTCTATCCTTGAATTATATTACCATGGGAACGAGAATAATTTATACTTCACATTACACCAAAATATGTAACTTGTGCTTTTGATAATATAATTATTTGTGACTATACAAGACGGTTTTAATTATCTTCGCCTCAACTGAACCGGCATTATCCACCTCACCGCTGAACAAGATAGTCAGACAGACGGATAGACGGACAGCAGCAGCAGTCTTAGTAACAGGGTCCCGTTTTACCCTTTAGGTACGGAACCTTAATTACAGTCTTTAAAATGAACAATCATTTTACAAACAGGAATTAATTTTACATTCAATGTTTGACAAAATTAATGATGTTTTTTTTAATTTAATTTAATTTAACGGCCTCCTAGCCTAGTCGGTAGTGACCCTGCCTACGAAGCAGGAGGTCCCGGGTTCGAATCCTGGTATGGGCATTTATTTGTGTGTTCATCACAAATATTTGTTCCTGAGTTATGGATGTTTTCTATGTATATAAGTATTTATATATATGTGTATATTATATATATCGTCGTCTAGTACCCACAACACAAGCCTTATTGAGCTTACTGTGGAACTAGCTCGATCTGTGTAAAACTGTCCTATAATAATTATTATTATTATTTGTATCTCCTTAGATATCACGGGCCTATAAATCCCGGTCTTTTGATAGGCTTGCGTGGGGATATAGATCCAACACGTAGAGGCCCTTTGGAGAGCTTTAATGTCATGTAGAACGCCTGCTGGAACCCGTTCACAGGCGCAACAATAGACACCCATGAACCGGTCTCAGCAGGCATTGGGACTATTGTAGAAAAAGTGAACAGTAGACCGGTCTATGGATTGATGTTTGGGTGGACAATTATTATTATTATTATTAATAGTTTTCGATTAGCGTTACCGATTAACATTCTCTTATCAGTCTTATCCATTATAAATGCTAAATTAAAAAAAAACATAAATTAAGAAAAAGTTGAAAAAAGAACATTTGAAATGAGTTAATTTTCCCGAAGGCCGCGTCAAGGGCGTCCTCGACACAATTGACTAAATGACCGGATTCTTGGCAACTGCCTTGTGTATTACAAAATATTGACCGTTAGTAAACCTTACGTCATTATAATAAGGTACAAAATTAGTCAGTCTTTATCGTCGATACTACGAGTAGTGGTTTTGGCCGAATGCCGAATATTCGGCCACACACTCAGCCAAGCGCCGAACATTCTGCGGCCAAATTTTCGGTATAACACGCGTACATTTTGTATCACATTTATTATGAAAACTGTTCGCCTACAATGTTTGCTAAGATTTAAATTATGTTGCTTATTATAAATACCTAGTGTACGTACGATAAAAAAAATAATTGCACAAAAAACTCTATATTAATAATAAATTCCTAAGAAGACAATTTAATGGTTTGCGGAACACTTTAATTGTGCAAATTTTCTTCATAAGTAGGTGTAATAATAATAATTAATTAATTGTAATAGATATTCGGTATTCGGCCGAATAGTACTTAATATTTGGCCGGTTAACGATTATTCGGCAAGGTGGGCAAATAGGCCGAATACCAAATAGTTGCTTTATATTCGTGACATCTCTAGTCTTTATCGTCGATGGTACTAGTAACAGCAACCCCCTTAATTGACCGCTCATAGACTTTATGTATTTGTGATAAGGTTCGAAATAGATTAGTTAGCTGGTATTTGTAACGTATTGATTTGCATGCCCTTTACTAGTTCGGTTAGCCATTGTGTATTCGAGCGTATTAACTTTAGGAACGAACGAACAAGAATTCAATCTACCGTCTTTTGATCTTATGATTTATTTACCTTGAATAAATAAAACCTGGCAAGGCAATCTAAAAGTCGACAGAACTTAAATCAGATATTGAACTATATTTTTTATATTTACGTGGATGTGGGATTAGTTGTATAGTTCCAAGGCTATTATATTTATAAAGCCTTAATTTAGGTACGCATAAATAGTTTACTTTTTCATTTCAAAAATATCCAATCATGTATGAGGCTCTTCAAAAACGAAGTGTACATGTTTATACAGGAATAAAGCCATACGACATAATAAGTGTACATGCTTGTAAAGGATGACTCACGTTAGACCGGGCCGTGATTGATGTCTTGGGTAATTGTCAATTTTCGTAATTCTGAGCTGCTATACAAAATCAGGTCGTATTCTACCTAATAAAAGTGTAAAATTAAATTCACATGTGTTGTTATATAAACGATAATTTTGCTTTGTAATAGTTTTTACATATTTTTATAAATACTGTTTTTTAATATCCCGAGAGTAAATTTTCCCGAGAGCTACTAACCAACTTTTTCCTATGATGGCTGATGTTATTTCACATTACCCTACAAAATTCAAAACTAGATACAAACTTATTCAGATCCATCATACAACTTGTAATTTAAACACAATGTTGGATATTCGGACACTCCTAAAACTAATAACAATAATCCCACAGGTCTAGAATAACAGAATAGGAACCGAATTGTGATGTAATCTTGACAACTCCCTAATTGGCTACAGACCTTAAAACTAGAGTTCTAATTGAAAACAATTGCCGATATTTAAAACACAATAGTAACAAATGGCTACAGGAATTACAATTAGTAAATTAGTTCATATTGTAAGAGATAGAAACCTTAATATTGTAATAATTCATATAAAGCATTTGACCTCTTGTGCCACGATTAATGACTTCGATAAGGCAATAATACTAACCGTTTCACCTCTAACTGGTACACAATAACTTATCCTAAACAGTTTGAAACAAGATTCATAATGAAATGAAGGTGACAATGTAGACTTATTATGCTACGTAAGGAATTTGAATCCCGAAAGGGACCACTTTTGGACCGGAATGTTAAACTAAAATCCATTTTGATAACGACCTAAGTAAATTTTGTCTTACGACATTTCCTCTATTATTAAAGCAATTTAAACTTGATGTTAAATTCAATCTAAATAATTTGGTCGCTTAAATGTGACAACTTAGTACTTTTGTAAATTGAAATCTCCATTAAAAGTTATGTCGTGTCAAATCAAGACATTAAAATCGTTACTAATTTGAACAAAGAAAAAAAACAAATAATATTTTCGATAATGACAGTACAACTATAATTGCACCTGATAAGTAATCTATAAACAACATCAGATCGTTTATGAAACACGCCGTGTTCAATAATGTTACCTATTCACGCCAGGTTAACACTCTAATGTAAGGCACTAGTGATGCAACGAATTTTTACGAATATGAATATAGTCGTTCGATTTGTAACTGGTCTCCGAACGGCTAATACTTTGTGCATAGTTAAGTATACAAATAACAGTTTCAGAACTTAGCCTTGCAGTTGTCCCCATACACCAAGTTGGCTACCAAATGCAGTAGTCATCACTAAATGAACCTACAATTAAATATCTATTCCCGTTTTTGTATGAAATTGCGACAAATACGAAAATTTCAACTTTTCTTGCGTTGATACATGTTTGTATTAAACCAGGTAAAACTCGCCAGCCTATAGGTTCATCAAACAGCTTCAGTCTATATAAGAGATAAGATAAATCTATGGAAATGAGAACTAAAAAAAATACGAGTTCCTTTTGAATATTCGGCGAATACGAAAATTCGTAAGAACACTGATATTAAGTCGATTATGACTATTCGGTATGCCAACTAGGAACCCTCATATATAGTTTCGCCTTGTCTGTCTGTACTTCCTAGGCTTTGTTCCGTGATCGTTAGTGATTGGATTGAGATTGCGCAAACTCGTAGTTCCAGCTCGCTGGGAATTAATTCTTCGAAAAAATCTAATTTGATTGGCCTACAGATAGATGCCATACATTTTTCTTCAGTATATGACATCTATTTTAGCATTTACAGTACCTGATTATTCGTATTCGTTGCCTCACTAGAGAACACGAACACAGCCACAAACCAATCAATAGAATACTTAGTCTGCCCGCAACCTCTAAAACGCTTAGGATTGAACGCAATCTAATCGGGGTGCATTGCCCTCTTCAGGGCACTCCGGGGCACTCGACCAAATTCGAGAGTCCGCCGTTAAAAGGGCCCTCGGCACTCCCAAACTACGTCTTTAACTGTTCGGGTTGCCACATTTTTCCCGGCGACAACCCATTGTTTTTAATTGGTGCTTGGTTTCGGCTCTCTGGGTAATGAGGTGTCTTTCCCGAAAAATACTCAATTACGTCCACGAATCTCGATCTCTTAACGAAGCCTTTGTGGATTTTATTTTAAGATTCATTGTGTTTTTTGCAGAAAGAGGGCCGTGGGATAGCCACTACGGTTTTTAAATTGAAGGACGCCTGAAGTCAGGTTCGTTGCAATTTCTTTCTGCGACGATTTTAGCGAAATGTACACAAGTTTTAGCTGTCGTTGACGAAACTTATGATTCTTAAATAGTTAAGAACCTATTTATTTAAATAGCTTATGTCATACAAAACATGGACAATAGGAGGGTAAATTCAGACAGATACCTACCTGACTCAGTTAACTAAATGTAGTTTTGTGGAGTAGAGTTTGTTAATTTGTAACTTTTTATTATTGTTAATAATTAATTAGTAATTAAGATCATGTCTCTATATATCAATGGGTGATTCAACTCTTTCTGATGTCGCGTACAAATTTTCACTAGGATTGGAACACCATGAAACTCACAGGGCTCATTCTCCCAAAGCCTTTTTTGTATGACAATTTTAGGTCCTCAGAGGATTGGTTTGAATTCGACGAGATTAAAGTTTTTTAGTCAAAGCTTAATGCTAGTTCAAGTGAGGTCTTTGAGGTTTTCACTCTTCGTTTGATGTCATGTTTAAATAACACTTCTTATAAATAGGACTCACCAAGTGTGCATCCCTGGTGGTGAAGGTGACTGGATCAGCGGAGTCGGTCGCTGTGCAGGCGTACTCTAATCTCCCGGTGACCGTGATGAGCTTACTGCCGGTTCTGGCGAGGTCTATCAGGTTCAGACGGAGGGTGTCTGCTGAGAACTCCACCTGAATATAGAGAGAGTTTAGTACTCAATGATGTGATAGATAAAGTTTTCAGCCTTAAAAATGAAAGGAAAAAAATCGCTGGCGTTCTAGGTCTCTTCAAAGTTGCCGTCGGGGAAATTCCGAGACGGCGCAGAAGACCAAATAGCAACTTTCTTTCTTGACGCAATAGCGCAACATATACCAGCGAGGATTTTCGGGCAGCATTTTTAGTATCATGTCACATGGTAAATGAACGAGCTATGGCACACCACTGCTGAACCTATGAAACTTACCTTCTTCAAGCAGCCTATAAAGTTCGTGTGGACCCTGGCTCCAGGCAGTGCCCGCGCATTGAGAGAACCCCCCACATGGGCTCTGGAGCTTGCCAACATAGTGAAAGAGCCGGCCACGTGGGAATGCTCTGTGTATACGTCATCCACCACTGCTGAGACCTGTTGGAGAAGACAGTGTCTTAAGTTAACCTGACATTATTTGATTTAAGTAAGTACTTCTAATTATTGCAAAATTATATGTCAGGCCTATAACTTGATCCCATTACAAATCTGTTTCATAAATTGACCCAACAAAAAAAGTACCTACCTGTGTCAGAGAATGGTTAAATATGAGGTATTACATAGGGTCAGCCAGGGAAATTGCAACTATGGGGCAAATGCAACTACCTACTATAAAAATACAACTTGTATTCATGGCACACTTTCGCCAGTTATAAAAGAGAGTTCACCCATGGTATAAGTGGATCTAGCTCTAGCTCTCCTCTTGTATTTTACCCTAAAAATACTAGTTAGTTTATTTTAGAGTAGTTGCATTTGTCCCGTAGTTGCAATTGACCTGGCTGACCTTACTCTATTTGGTCAAGTTGTGATGCCGTGAAGAATTGTTATAGTTTCTATATAAACAATGTAGGTATAATACAGCTGTATATATATTATAGATGTTCAGTTATTGTTGTGAGTGTGAAAGTGGTTTTATGTAGTTTGGCGATTACCGGAACTTCGTAAGAGGAAACTTTGTGTCATATTATATTACGGAAGATTGTGCTCAAAGTGATATTCCCCAGAGTTAGGAGCCGTCTGAGGAAAGTTTGTTTATTGTTATATTATATGTTCATTATGATAAAATATTATTGGATTCCAGGAAAAGCTACTTTCATATGTCGTGAATAAAGCACCGATGGTAAGTTTAGGTTTAGGATATGTTAATTAATAGGATAATATCAAATATCAAATATCAACATTTATTCAGCAAATAGGCCACAAGGGCACTTTTACACGTCAACATTGAATTTACATACAAGACAAAATAATAACAAGACATTAACAATTTTATAAAATACAACTAACAATTCGAACTAACGTATTACAATTACTTAGAGATGTATATGGTCTCTTAATGTCGAATTACATAAAAAATACAGATACAAAACACAAAAAAATCTATAACATTTAGAGGTGTAAATGTCTCTAGGTGTCAGAACTATAAGATTATATAGTTTATCAAATTATCCTTAGAGATGTATAGGGTCTCCAAGAGTCAATATCCTGTATAATTAGCACATTCATTAAGAGAAAAGAAACATAGGTACGAGAGCAGAATGAGGCGTCTCACTGTAATTATTTAATAAAAATAAAGTTACTAAGTATCGTGTAAGTCTCGTGTAAGCTTAAACAGACCAGTCTCCACAAACAGCACCCGTTCACGAGTATGACGCGTATCTCAGCCATCGCCTCCCTCAACCTTCATTCGGGAAAGATAATATAATGTAACCTCCGTCCTGACAGAAATTAATAATAATACAGTGTTTAAAAACTGGTGTCAAATACCTACTTCTTTTACTCCAATATTACTGACCGGCTAGCATGAGTTCCGTTCTCGCACGCGAGTCCAAAGTCGATACTTGAAGTCGCGCTAGAGTCGCGCGCAAGAACACAGCTCATGCTAGCAGGGGCCCATTTCTCGAACCGTATTAGGCTAATATTATTAGTCCACGAACTGTCAAATCGTATGTATTTCCATGACAACACACTAATAATATTAGGCTAATTTCGTTCGAGAAATGGGCCCCATGTCTGATGGCGTCTGTGCTTCGTGTCCCCTTCTAAAAATATTAGGGCACACCTTGAACGAAGTTTTCAATCGCATCAAAGTCAAGGCCGCCATTAAAACGTGCGTGCCCCTGTCGTTCGTGTCCACACGATTGTGCGGCTTTGTAATCAGTCACTGGTTTTTTGGGGCGTTGTTGTATCCTCCTTAGGCCCAGCCATACAAATATCCAGTTGCTACTGCAATTTGAACCTATACTGTACGAAATAGAGTTGATTTTGCTTGTATAAAAATTTAACGACGCAAAACAAATGCAACTCTGTTCCAATTGGATATGATTTAAATTTCATCGAACTGAATAGGTGCAATATAGGTAAGACCTTGGGCCTTACGATGATAAATCTTACCAAGCGTGAGTCAAAGACTTTGCCAGAAAGTCTATAAGAAATATCTCATCACATGTTTACCGTCTAATGTGGGAAGGTGTAAGTTTGTGTCATACGCATGTGTTATCTTAAATATGGGCCACTTGCACCATTCACTACGTTGACGGAGTCCTGACATGTCCTCGGTGTGGACGAGCACTGCAGACGAAGATTGGGTACTGCAGTCACATGAGGGCGCACGAGCGAGCGGACCAGCTCAGTTCCCGCTCCTAGGCATAATATAATGCAGTCGCTGTGTAATGTAGTAAATGAAGCAAGTTGTTGTATGGAGACCCATGCATTAATTTCTCAGTCGATGAAATTTAGCTTGGTTATTGTATAGTATGAGCCGAGACTAACATTATAAATATCCAAAAAAAAAAATACTCCTAAGTTAGGTAAAAACACAAATCTGATTATATATTGAACCGAGTAATTCCTCAGTCCAAAATTATTTTACAAAATAAGTTATTTGTATCAGTATGTGATACTAGAAATAAATCTAAAAGTTTTGTCAAACATGAGAATATATTTTTATGATACTTCCTTTTTTTGACGCTCATTTTCATCGGAAAATTGCTCTGTCATTTTTTTCTTCTTATATGATCTTAGAATATAATTTGGCGCAGTGGGTAAAAAAATCCAAAAAAAATGCGTATCGAAATGTATGTATTATAGAACTATTAAAAACTGAGAGTGGAAAATTTTTAGATTTTCATTTTGTAGGTATAAAACGGCAATAAAATGGCATTCCAGTGAAAAAATTAGACTGAGCAATTTTCCGGTCCAAGACACGCCAAAAAAATTTATTTTATTAATACTGGTATTTCTGCTGGGATATTTTTTTGATATTTCATATATTGTTGCAATACGTTACATGAATATGTCTGGTGAAGAAAGTTTGAACGGAGCATTTTTCCGTAAAAAGATATTAACGATTTAAGACTTTAGGTATTTACTTTAATTCTATTATTATTATTCTTTGGAAATTTATACAATACTTTTTATTTATTGATACTTTATCATACTGTAAAGTTTTTTCTGGCTGAGGAATTACTGCGGGGTCCACTACCTTTATTTACTACACTAGTGGCCGAAATCGGCCGGGAGAAGAGAGAACCCGGGGTTACCTGGAGTTAACATGTGTAATTTTACACTGGGTTAACGGTTTAACCGACACTGGGTTAGCGGGGTGCAAGTGGCGCTTATAGATTTGGGCGGCCATGGGGATACAAAGCAGGTAACAGGTTGAGTAGTTTGTATTACATTACCCATTTATACCGGTTTTAATTATATCTCTACGCTTACTTTTAAGCTTTTGAATTCGTATTAATACTCTTTAGATTTAAAGAAGTCGAGGGCCCACTAATCCCTTTATCGTCATCGTCACACTGATTTATTTCGTGACCCAAATTTTCTAATCCTCTAAGATTTTATTTTCACGGTACTTACGTTTGGTCATTTTTTCACAGAAATCAAAGCAAGGTGTTAAGCTGGCCAGTTATTGAAACCTTATATTAAAATGAATTCTCTGTATAGGTGAATAGAATTTATTTTTACTTTAGAGCGGCCAGTTACTAAAAGTGGCCAGTTACTAAAAGTGGCCAGTTACTGGCGAATTACCCTATCTTTACTACTTTGGGGCTGTCCATAAATTACGTCATCGATTTTTGACCGATTTGACGATTTTTGACCCCCCCCTCCCCCCCTATAATCATCCAAAAATCATGCTTCAAATGACCCCATTTCCTCCTACTTCATGCTACCGTCATCCGATGTCCAGACCCCCCCCCCCCCCTAATTTGAAATGACGTAATTTATGAATAGCCCCTTTACTGAAGGTTAGAGAAGTTTTGTTGTTGTTAAACTTTTATAACACTTTTATATTATACATTTTAATGGAATATTGCTTATGAAACTATAAAAACTTATACTTCTCTTGGGTTGGAAACTTTTTTCATATTCGCCGCGTATAACGAAAGTTCAGTTTAGGCAATATTAAGCGCCAAATATATCAGGTATATACATTCGTATGTAGAGTACAGATGTCGCTTCTTAAAGTTTTAAGGTCATACAATAAATGTATTAAAATCATTTTAATTTTACTCTAAACTGTATGACCCTGCACAAACTCGATCTTTCAGTTTAGTTTAGCCTATGGTTGACTAGTAGAGAATGCCTTCTAGCATTGATTTCGCCACTTATACTTGCATGTATTGTGCAATAATGTTGTAAAAAAAAAAAGAAGGAACTTTAGTTTGGTAAATTCAGTCGCAATAAATATAATTATCCGATAAGAGCTGCCAAGATGCTCAAAAATATCTGAACATGCACTTTAACATCTTGATAATAGCGGCTTTTTTCATGTAACAAATCCAGATCGAAATCATAACCTATTACGTATTACTCACAGAGTAAGCCTTCTGGCCTTTATTTCTAAAATAAAATGAGTTAAATTTATGTACTTGATATATGCATATACCTACTACAATATTTAATTACTCGCTAAAAATTACCACACAATATACCACAGCGCATAACTCGACGCAATATCACACAATGAAAATGCCTGTATAAATAACAATCAAATCTGGTAGAAAAGTGCATTGTGAGGAATAATGGCGTACCCGTGAATAGCAGGCCTTACAATACAGTGCTATTTGTTGCTTAGCAACCATTTGCCTCAATAAGGTGCAGTGGATTAAGCCAGCAGTTTTTGAAAAATCGTACCGTTTTTTTTTTAAATCATACGGTTCCCAAAAATATGAATAGTAATCTTGAGGCCTGTCTCTAGTAACTTCATCGATTCGAAAACTGATTAAACAACTTTCGCTTGATAGAAAAGAAAATCACGAACAGGTCTAAAACGCACCATAAAAAATGTAACTAGTTTTACACAAAAGCTATTAACATGAAAATTGCTTCTAAAAATGCATATTTTTGATCGAACTCATTGATTACTTTTTTTGTTAAAAATAATAATGATATCCGCGATCCCGGGCACGCACAGCCGTCCGCTCAGTGCTCAGCGAGCTGCGTTCGGAGAAGGACCTGACGGTCTACCGCAAACCGCGTTCGACATGTTGCCTCTCTGTCGCACTTGTAAATTCGTACGTAAGTGTGACAAGGAGGCAACACGTCCAACGAGGTTCGCGGTAGGCCCTCTGAACTCACTGCATCATAAAACAAAATACTCACCCTACAGAAACTCGTCATAGGTGTGATCTGTGGACAAGAGAAAACATGTTAAAAAACCGTGTTTTAAACCATCATTACAAGCTATTATTAAATAATAACCCGGGGTTTTGGATGGGGGAATGTTCTACACTGGCCAAAAAATAGGTGAATACTGTAAATACAGAAACTAATAATAACATTTCTAAGCATATTTGAAATTTGTTACCTATTTTCAATACATAGTTTGGTAACGAAATACTTCACACTAAACAATGTTATTAATACATGAAATGAGTTCCGCACCTAAATTCTAGGGTATGGTTAATTTAATATATTTATAATATACTTAGAGAAATTAAAACGGTTCACTATTCATAGGAATTTCCCGCCGTAGATTCAAACGACGCGATGATAATTATGTATAAAAAAACTTTACACATTACATATTTAAATAAATAAATAAAATAAATAAAAAAAACATATCTAACTTATATTTAATTTATACGCGGCTACCTACCTTTTTATTTATAATACTTTGATATTTCGCAATCCAGCGCGGGAACGCTGCCTGCGTGTTGGGCACCCTCCCGAGGGCACCAAATTTTGATAGGTATTTTTAATTTTTAGTTTTAGTTAATTTCATTGTAGTTAGTTTTTGATATTATTGTCCTGATACTTATCTACTTATGAACTGTATCAATATTTATTTTCTTCACTTTGACGCCGCAAGTCAACTCAACTCCTAAAAAAATATTTCCTCGCAATAACAATTTCTGTGTCAAGATGTTATTGAATTTTCGATATCGGGGCCATGGGAGTCTAACAACTGCTTTACAATGCTATACCCCATTGTAAACTTTAACACTGGAAAATGTATTTTGATACATTTGTAATAAAGTTCATATTTCAATGAGAGGAACCTGGATATGAGGCATAGATGTTTCCGAATTTTATAGAGTGTTAATTTCTTATTTTTGTTGCAGCAATATATTTTTTGTGACTCACCCTGAAAGATACCTTTAATGTACTTTTGCCTAGTGAAGGAATTTTATATGATAATATTATGTACCAATCGCTTTTCGGGGAAGAATAATATCGCGAGGAAATCTGACTTATCCCAGTAATATTTTTCACTTTAGGTGAAAGATAGCAGTCGCTTTCGTAAAAACTAGTTCTTATGCCGATTAGGGTAATTGTAACCGGCCAATAACTGGCCACCCTAAACTAAAAATGAATTATATTAACCTATAATGTGTTTTGACGACCGGTCTGGCCTAGTGGGTAGTGACCCTGCCTGTGAAGCCGATGGTCCTGGGTTCGAATCCCAGTAAGGGCATTTATTTGTGTGATGACACAGATATTTGTTCCTGAGTCATGGTTGTTTGCTATGTATTTAAGTATTTATATATTATATATATCGTTGTCTGAGTACCCTCAACACAAGCCTTCTTGAGCTTACTGGGGGACTTGGTCAATCTGTGTAAGAATGTCCTATAATATTTATTATTTATTTATTTATAAACATAATTCATTTTAGTATAGGGTTTCAATAACTGGCCAGCCTTCAATAACTAGCCACCTTATACTAAAATGAATTCTGTTTATAGGTGAATAGAATTAATTTTTAGTTTAGGGTGGCCAGTCACGAACAAGTATCGGACCCCGGTTCGTTTATTATACAATCGAGAAAATAGATTTGTTCCCAAATTTATGGTATTTTTACGGTTTAAGTCATGTATTTTAAGACCCTAGGTTGACCCTGAGTTGTGATCACGATAGCCGCTAAATTTGCTAAAAAGATAAGGTAAAATAAATATTCCTCTACATATTCGAAACTCGATTAAACGCCACTAAACATATTGGGTTCAGAACGTTATTTATTTCACGTATTCACGTAGCACGCGAACGTAATAGTTTATTTATGGCGGGCCCGGGCATGTCATTTCAATGTCATTATTTATTGAGGTCTTTAGTGCTGATGTGAAGGTACCTTAAAAATGTTATGTGGGAGGAACTTGAAAAGAGCTCTGTTTGATAAGAATGTTAAAAAAAGTATATTTTCGAGATGATATGTTTTAAAAAGCTTTGATCCAACCTGCAATTTTCAAACTTTGAAAATTATTTTCTACCTAAGGTTAAAGCGGTCTAGGCATTTGTCACGTAAACAGAGGACGCTGGTTCGATTCCAGCTCTGGACACTACACACACAACTTGGTCATTTTTAGGGTTCCGTACCCAAAGGGTAAAAACGGGACCTTATTACTAAGACTTCGCTGTCCGTCCGTCCGTCCGTCCGTCTGTCTGTCACCAGGCTGTATCTCACGAACCGTGATAGCTAGACAGTTGAAATTTTCACAGATGATGTATTTCTGTTGCCGCTATAACAACAAATACTAAAAACAGATTAAAATAAAGATTTGAGTGGGGCTCCCATACAACAAACGTGATTTTTGAGCGAAGTTAAGCAACGTCGGGCGGGGTCAGTACTTGGATGGGTGACCGTTTTTTTTGTCGTTTTTTGCATTATGGTACGGAACCCTTCGTGTGCGAGTCCGACTCGCACTTGCCCGGCTTTTTTTCCTTCGTATATGACATTTATTTGGGTTTATCTTAAACTTATTCTGGTAACCTATTTCTGTTAAACTGTGCATTTAACAGCGCCATCTATCTACCCCTTTATACACTTTATCAAACCCAAGATGACTTATTGATAATCGATACGCATCCAATAAAGGTACATAGTTCCCTATACAGCCCATATGTGGCGCTGTAATCAAAAGTATATATTTTAAGCTAGTGAATTTGGATGTACTTGTACTTTTATAATATAAGCTATACAAAGCACACGCTTGGTTGTCTCCATCTCCCTCGAGCAGGGATGCAAAACTCCTCCCTTCGGGCAAACTCGGCTCCGTTCGGCTCAGCATTGCTCCGAGCAATGATTAGGGTTCACACAACTTGACGTCCCTTTGTGTGCACGACCACAGATAAGATAATGGCTTGACTTTTGACAACCCTAAATAGCCGAAAGGGATAGTGCCATACATTAGAAAGGGACAGCATGATTCGACCCTGAACCGCTGTCAAACTTCGTTTTCAGGTAGTTTCCTTTCTGTACGGAAGTACTATTATTTATTCTGTGCGTCCTCCGCCCAGGTGCTATTAATTTCGTTCGTATTATTTTCAATGTCTCGTTTCACTTGGCTGACTTTTCATTTAAACTGTCATCAAAAAGCATTAACTCAAAGTGACAATATCTTCAGTAGCGTAATACCATCCATCCCCTCATCCCATCCCAAGGGATATTGAAATATTAGAATTAATTTCAACTTTTCGGGGGAAAATTCACACTTCGGTTAAAAATGGGCATTTTTGCAGCCATGGGGGATATTGAGTCAAATCAATCATTGCATTGCAAATTAAAACTTTTTTTAGGATTATCAAACTGCACAACGGGACTTAATCGCGTATTTAAGTTTTAAGATTTACCTCCGACGTTTCGAGGACGGCGTTGTCCCCGTGGTCTCGGAGAAGACTGGCTCAAGTTGACATCAACATCTTCTAGCCGCGCGAGTTTTTCGAACTACCCGCACTTGGTCTGCTTGGTCTTGGTCTTGGTCTTGGTCTTGGTCGCAGTTTGATAATGTTTAATAATCGTGAAAGTTTAAATCAGTGTTTTTTAGGATTGTTTAAAATATTATCAAGATCCTTTTTTGCGTTGGCTCATTCGCTACTGATGCTGATTATGCATATGCGTATCATAACCATAAAAATTGGCCAAGTGCGAGTCGGACTCGCGCACGAAGGGTCCCGCACCATTTACGCAAAAACGGCAAAAAATCAGGTTTATTGTATGGGAGCCCCACTTAAATATTTATTATATTCTGTTTTTATAGCGGCAATAGAAATAGATCATCTGTGAAAATGCCTGGTGACAGACAGACGGACAGACGGACAGACAGACAGACAGACAGACAGACAGACAGACGGACAGCGGAGTCTTAGTAATGCCAGGCCAGGCCCGGCCAGGCTGGTATACTTTAGTTACTTCCATAGTGTTATGTCTTATGGAATTCTGTTGTGGGGAAAAGCGGCAGATATTCAGACAATATTTGTGCTGCAAAAACGAGCTGTACGTTCCATCTATGGACTGGGCGCTCGAGTATCCCTAAGAGAGAAATTCAAAGAAGTTAACATTCTTACCGTTGCATCTCAATACATACTAGAGAATATTATGTATGTTCGGAAAAACATCCACGAATTCAAGGTTAACAGTGATATCCATAACTATAACACTAGAAACAAACATAAGCTTGCTGTGCCCGCCCACCGCCTCCGTAAGGTTAGTACGTCTTTCGTCGGGAACTGTACACGTTTTTATAACAAAGTCCCCACTGATGTAGTGAATTTACCACTTCACAAATTTAAGTCGCACATTAAGCGCTCCTTGTTAAGTAAGGCGTACTACACTGTAAATAATTTTATAAACGATAGAGATGCCTTTAAGCAGGTAGCTTGATTTCATTAGTATAATAAGAGCTAAATAAATATTGTTTTTTTTTTTACATTGTGAATTAAATATGCTAGTGTCCAGTAGAATTGACACATGAGACAATGATGTTCTCGCTTGATTAAATTGTTTAATTTAATTTTAGTTTTGGACACTTGGAGACATTATACATCTCTAAGTATTTATTTATATATTTTATTTTTGATTGTACATACCTATATTTTTAATGTTTCTGACACTTAGAGACCTTTACATCTCTAAGTCAACTTAGGCTAGTAATTATGTGAAGCTATACTGTCTTTTTATGTAATATACGAGCACAAAATGCCGTGTCTTACAGCTACATGTTATTACTATTTTAATATTATTATAGGCCGGTAGCTTGAACATGTCATGCTCGCTTAAAAGTCTTTGCTTACGGTGGCGTCGTTGATCGGGTCGCCACTTTCCCGAATGAAGGTTGAGGGAGGCGATGGCTGAGATACGCGTCATACTCGTGAACGGGTGCTGTTTGTGGAGACTGGTCTGTTTAAGCTAACACAAGCTATTATACTTAGTAACTTTATTTTTATTAATTAATTACAGTGAGACGCCTCATTCTGCTCTCGTATGTTTCTTTTCTCTTAATGAATGTATTAATTATACAGGATATTGACTCTTGGAGACCCTATACATCTCTAAGGATAACTTGATAAACTATATAATCTTATAGTTCTGACACCTAGAGACATTTACACCTCTAAATATTATAGATTTTTTTTTTTTGTGTTTTGTATCTGTATTTTTTATGTAATTCGACATTAAGAGACCATATACATCTCTTAGTAATTGTAATACGTTAGATTGAATTGTTAGTTTTATTTTATAAAATTGTTGATGTATTATTTTTCCTTGTATGTAAATTCAATGATGACGTGTAAAAGTGCCCTTGTGGCCTATTTGCTGAATAAATGTTGATGTTTGATGTTTGATGTTTAATGGGGTCCCGTTTTTACCCTTTGGGTACGGAACCCTAAAATTCAATTTCAGTTTCAGAACTGAGAATCGCCCTACAGCGCTAATCCCTCGCAGATCAGTATATCAAAATAATTTCATAATACACTGTCGGCGTATTTACCAATTATCGACAGTAATGAACGAAATACCAACATTATTTACTCGTACCAATACGGGTTTGAAATCACCAAACCGAATGTGTATTACCTACTTATTATCTGCTAATACAGCCACGATTTGGATAGCACAATATTATTTCGAATGCTAGTATCGTTTATATATACTTATATATGTATATATTTTTCCTATCCTATCCGTTTCAAAGTAATTATTATTCAAGCAACATACCTATAGTAATTTAACGAAGGTATATAAATGTCGTGGCCAGTACGGATATGATGGTCGTTCTTGTATACACGGTAGCGTGATAAAACGGTATCCGTCACTTTCAATCGCGCACTGTTTTAAAGTGACGGATATTTTGTCACGTGGCAAAACCATCCACAATAAGCCTGCTGTATCCGTACCATGAGTCACTGACAGTTGGCCCGATTCGGATTTTGTAATAGACATCTATTAGATATCTTTTAGACATCGCCAAGATACGATAACGATATGTTTAAGATCTACCTGTGTAATTTGACATTTGCGCGATTCTGGAGATACTGTTGAACGATTTCCACAGGATATGACTTAGAGATCCAATTCACATCTAATATATATCTTACTCTTTCTAACGTAAAAGTGACATTGGTTGCCCGAATTGCGCTGCAAAAGAGAACTAGTTGAAATCTAAACTATAGCGTATCTAGAATGTATCTAGTACGTGTCGTCTCTTGTGAATATCTTGAAGTTCGAATACGGCAGAGTGTCAACACTGGTATATACGCTTACTTTCTATACATCTCGCCCGCACTAATATGGCAATACTAGCGAGATGCATAGAAAGTAAGTTCCGTTCACGCTAGCGTTTATGTCAAACTGGTGGTAGCCACACAGAACATAGCTTCGATTGTTTCATGAAATGCCATTTTGAAATTGTTCTTTTTATTTCAAGAGTTGACGATTTCTCCGTCGACGCAGTCACAGGCGGAGACTAGTAGAAAATAAAAAACCGGACAAGTGCGAGTCGGACTCGTCCACTGAGGGTTCCGTACTTTTTAGTCCTATTTGTTGTTATATCATCTGTGAAAATGTCAACTGTCTATCACGGTTCATGAGATACAGCCTAGTGACAGACAGACAGACGGACAGTGGAATCTTAGTAATAGGGTCCCGTTTTTACCCTTTGGATACGGAACCCTAATAAAGCGCTTATCCGTATTTTCACTCACGGCACTAAGGCCTGGATTAGACTACAGCAGCTTGTTTGCGCACGTCCTCGTGTAAGCCCAGCCTAATGAACTCGGTCCGGTATGTTGTTAAATGTGAACGTTTCAGATATAGGTACATTGTACCTACGTATTTATCGGACTGATGAACGCCACTCGACAGCGAACTATACAACTGGCAAAATGCTTTAAGAGCATTCCACGAAAACGGTAAATTTCATCTATTATTTGTTAACTAAAGCCGGTCAAACAAGTTTGTCAGTAGAAAAAGGCGCGAAATTCACATTTTCTATGCGACGATAACTCTTCTCGCCTACATTTTTTTAAATTTGACGCTCTTGTCTACTGACGGAAATGGCTTGACAGAGTATAACAGGCCTATTCGGATTTCGAGATAATCACAAGATCTTGAGACCATTTAGAGATCAACTAGATCTACATTAGATATCGACTAGATGTGACTTGGATATCTAAGTCATAACTTGTCGAAATCGTTCAAGAGGACCTCCAGAATCGCGGAAACGTCAAATTTGACATATCTATCTTACAAATATCTTTAAATTATCCGTATCGTAACTTGTTCAAGTCTAGTAGAAATATAATTCATTTTCCGAATCGAGCCGTTAATCTATTATTTAAGCAATGCGTAATTGTAGATCAAAGTACGAGTCGTTTAACGTAACGTTTGCTTTAATGCCGAATCTCTTTGTCAACTTACTTAGGTATTATTTTTATTTTATTTATTCTAACAAAATGTATACAGTCTGACAGTATAAACCAAATCACTGTACAATTTAGAGTTAACTATTACGCTACGGTACACAACACTTTACAAAAAACAGTTTTATAATATAAAATACCACTACCATCCATCGCCTCGCAATACTTCAGACTGATACTACATACCTACACTTGCCTATCGACTTGCAAACAAATCACTTTTAGGAGCCCATGACAGAAGCGCGTTCAGAAATTTTAGAGCGCGAATGAGAGGAGATTTTAGGTGTGCTGCAGTACGCGTTGCTGGAACTGCAAGAAGGTTATGGTGTCTAGGCCTAAGTTCCTGCTTGGATAGGAAAGGCACATTATAGTAATAATAAAGATTTTTAAGAAAACAAGCGGCTTTAAGATTATTTAATATTAATAATATACGATATCAAGACAAGGCAGAGTACCAGATAGGAAAGATAAAAAAGTGCAAATGTCGATTACGTAACAGTGGTTGACGGTAACAGACGGTACGGTGCAACAAATTGACGTTTACCGCTCGGAGAACAGGAAAAACCTATTTTAACGTATTCACTTTACGTATACCGTTCATAGAAAGACTTAAACCAGACTTAATGCACACACATGTAAAGGACGCTTAGCCCCCTAGTACTCAATAAAGCACTAGACCAAAGCTGTTTACAAACCACGACCCTCGTATATGCACTTTGAATCCTTGGCTTGTGTTCCCATAGTGAGTAAAGTCAAATTTAATGCTCAACTAGTATAAGGAGACCTTTAGAACTTAAACTCTGCAACTGCAGCATAGATATTAATACTATAGAGAAGCTATACCAAACAATAAAATTGTCGCAATTGCAACCTGTACCACACGAGCAAAACGTCGTAAGCGCCGTAAAAAATCATGGCGCTTACGCGTTTAGGTCACGAGACTCACGCTCCGCTTCTATGGTTTGTTGTCAAAACAACATCAACTCATGGCGTAAAATACTGGTTCTGTGTGCCGGTTCTATACGTTTAATAATAAGTAATTCAATGAATTGCAGAACGCACATCATTAGCGTTTTCACGCTGTCCGATCCGTCCGATCCGATCCGAAAACTAAAAATTGTAATCATAAAGAAAACAGAACTAGTATAGAAGTTTTGCAAATATAAAATTCTACTCGCACTATTAAATTCGTTACTTACTTTCTACTCATTCCTTCAAAGGTTGACTGAAAGAGATCCCATATAAGGATGAGTTCGCCTCTGTTGTCATTCTCTTTGTAACTGTGTTTCTCGTATTTGTTTTTGTATGTACAATAAAGAATATACATACATAACATACATATACATAAATTCTTCCGAGATACTACAGGAGCGTCTGATTCGCCCGGCAAGCGGCAATGACTCCCCCTTACCATGCGTAAACTCACTCGGAGTGAATCTCGCTCGCGCAAATACATTAAACTTTAGGTGAATGAGATGCACTGAGAGTGAATGTAAACTTATAGTAGGGGTCTAGAAGTTGAGTGCTCCTGTATTTGCAGTCAAGTTTGTGCACACAGTATATAGCTAGACTGAAGGGCCAAAGGATATTTGTGAAGTTTTAACGCAAAACGTACTTTGTTGCTTGTGAAAAGCGATTTCGGAGTGTAGTCGCAAATCTTATAGTTTGTTTATATTTGTTTTTGCGAGTTTCATCATGAAGTAACTCATACTACAGCGATCTAACCCCTTTCTAAATCGCATTTACACACAAAATTGGGTGAAGAAATCTCTCCGTTGACAGCTGATAAAACACATACAGGTTGCCTCTATAGGGGCCAACCCCGAAATCGAGAAAAAAAATCAGCTGTGTAGAAAACATTGCCTTTGATTCACCGAAATGTATGAGACAGCAGGATTTTTTTTTTGCGATTTGGGGGTGTACATATTCACCCGTCACCCCCTCAGAGTTTGGTCAGTAATAACAAAAGCACCCTGTATATCCCTATAACAGTTTCATAACAAGAATATAAAGTACAAATCGCTCTCCAGGTTTTATTTAGCAGCCAATAGCATTTCGATATCGATTGACTGATTGCAGCTTTTTTATCTAAAAAAATATCTCCTAACAGACCCAGTACGGGGGAAAAAATCAGTAGAGAAGTAACAAGAGACGTTCGCTTTAACACAACTATAGGTACAAACGAAGTCTGAACTATACAGACACTTGTAAAAGCATTTGAAAAGTCCTCGACCATTTTGCGTGTTACAAACCAATTATATTACAGTTGTCCATTATCAAACCGCCTTCCAATGTCGTGAAGTTAACAGCATTTTGCCCAATTACGGTACTAACAATAAATTAACTGACCAAAACAATTATAAACTTTTTTTTTCGTTTCATATGTGGAATCGTAATAACTATTAAATGTAAGATACCCCTTACGGTATATGCCAAATTTTTTGAAAAGAGCTGATAATCTTCAAACTGCTGATCCATTTCTATATTTTCTATCAAACATAGAACCACCCCTCTTTTTGCTTCGGGGGTTAAAAAAGATAATATGAGATCGATGATAATCGAATAGAAAAAGTTCTAGATAAAATAAAATTGGCTTTCTCATTATAAACGATACCAGGGTTCTACTATGCTAGAATAAGGAAGTAAAGTTAGGATAAGGTCGCAAAGTTAGCTCAAGCCTTGAAGGAAACTAATTTTACCCCCATTTTGTACGTTGAATATAAATTGCAGCTTATGTTGACGGCTGTTCAATTTGTAATTTTTATTAAAGCTTATAAACCGGGACGAATGAGGTTTCAGCTATTGAGAAATTGCCTAAATGTGTTATTGAAACCCTTTTACGAAGCTACATACATAAAATTGACACCATTTAAGCCTTTATAATGCAGAGGGAATGTTTGTCCAATCTGATTTTGAACTTTATTTCGAAGTGATAGGGTTGCATTTTGCATAATTTCCGACATCCTTATGCCTTTTAAAGGGTTAACCTACTTATGCTACCCTAAACGAAAAGCAATACATATACGCATTTTTATTATTTTGTATTTCCCGACAGGGCCTTTTGGCGAGATTTTTACTGCTTTATAATAATTTCTTAATTTTCCCATACACGTTTTCCCCTTTTAGGGTTTTTTTCGTAAATTCCTTCCAACTAGAAGGTTCCAGGAAATAATATTGCTGCTGGCCATCGTTTACGAGTAATTTTTACGAAAAAATATAAGAAGGGACCTTTAAACCCCCCTACTTGTTAGCTTAACCCCCTCCTATGCCAAAATTCACTTATAAACGAATTATTTCCCCTGATTGGCAATTTTTGGTCTTCGTTTGGTGAGCTAAGTTTGGAAAAGTGACTTGTCAGTGGAGCATAGACAGAGAGAATCACAATTATTGTTTTTGAAGTGAAAACTTCCTTAGCGGCGCTGTGCACTTTTTGTGATGGGAAAAAAAATGTTAAACTCGTAACAGGTGTCACGTGACCGTAACACGTAAGACTGTCATTGAGTTTTCACTTCTGCCGGCACTCCCGGAGTGCAACCCGTTGTTTTTTTTATGCTCGTATTATAACCCTAAAATGATGAGTGTAGTTTTTTTCATAACTAACCTCCTGTATCCTCCGATGTACCGTCAGCTTGTGCCACTGGTGGTCATCGAACCTGGTCTTCGATGGTTTGATGTGCATCTCCTGCTTGCCGTTCCCAAGGCCCATGGTCAGAGAGACGCCACCATCGCGAACTGCCAGGTTCAGATAGTCGGCTTCGTGACCTGGAAAAAAGGGGGGTTGAAATTATCTCGCAATAAAGAGATTAGTCGTACCAGCTCAAACTTCAAACTTCAACATTTATACAGCAAATAGGTCACAAGGGCACTTTTAGACGTCAACATGGAATTTACATACAAGCAAAAAAAACACATCAACAATTATAAAAATATGCAGTTAGATAGGTTTAGGTTTAAAGATCATATATTCTCATTAAGAATTTTACATTTCACTTATTATGAGAACTTAAATTATAATTAGAAATGAGAATTAAGAAAAAAACAAGAGGAGTTCTTTTTTGCGCTTTAAATTCGATAATCACTAACCTGTCTACTCTAAGACAAAGGTCGGCACTGTCGGCAATACGTTTATGAGCCGGCAACTTAATTAATTAGTATGTGATGAACAGCTTAATATAAATTTTATCTCAATAGCAATACAGTTGCGTTTACATCCAACCGACTGCGCCAGATAGGACTTTCGAAAACACTTGAAATTAGGCACTGAATGGACCAGGCATGTTCCAAAGCTCTGTTGTTTACATTTCATGTAAAGATTAATGATATGTATCCAGCGCGAAATTGATAAATGGACAGTGCAGCCTAGATAAACAAATACAGAGGCACAAAAGGGTACCTACTAGGGTTATAAATGAGCCTACATTGTAACCGCGCTCGGATTTTACCGAAACCCAGTCAAAATAATGTATTAAATACTACCGTGTTTAAGTACCTCGTGAGAAATTTTGTATAACGTCTGATTCAAGGACTTTCCAAGGTCTTTCATTAGATTGATAGATTATTACTATCATTAGGGTCCCGTACCCAAAGGGTAAAAACGGGACCCTATTACTAGGACTCCACTGTGTGTCTGTCCGTCTATCTGTCTGTCTGTCACCAGGCTGTATCTCATGAACCGCGATAACTAGACAGTTGAAATTTTCACAGATGATGTATTTCTATTCCCGCTATAATAGCTGCTTTGTTACTGCACACCGTTGTATGGGGACCTTGCACTTTGAGACTATGCGCTGAAACTTGGCACAGTTGATTCTTAGCTGGTCTTGAGCAGATACAGATCGGGAGCCGTCGAGAGCCACCTCTCATTTAGTGAGGGGGGAGGGGGAAACTATACCTATTAAGGAATGTAATATCAATTATCATTTTCGGATAAATTAAGGATGAGGAATCTAGTTTCGGAACATAAACAATGCACTTTCTAACAAAAAAAAGCATAAAGTAGAAAAGACTAAAAAACGTATTTTTTATTTTTTCATAATTACCAATTTTTTTTTAAAGTGTAGCAGCAATCTGAAAACAAAAAATACAGTCGTAAAGCTACACTTATTACGTTTAAGAAAATATATAGTTTAATATACAAAACTGTTGATAAATGGGAGATAAAAAATAATATTAAGCGTGGGTCAGAGTGATCTCAATACAAAATATTATGAATGTGGGAAAGTTACTTATAATTTGTTCTACAATCGTTTATTTTTCTTGTTTTTTCGTAAATAACTCGTAAACGGTAGCCCACAGCAAAAAAATATCTTTTACGTAAATAATCTGTTTCAGATTTCTTATAAAATAAGTACTACTGTTTTTCGGTACCAAAAATCAATATTAAATCAATATTAAAAAAAATATTGAAGGGAGAAAATAAATACTTAGGTCCCCTTTTTTAGTCATTCGTAAATAACTCGTAAACGAAGGCCAATAGCAAAAAAATTTTTAGTACATGAATAATTTACATAAAATTTCCTACAAAAAAGGTCATTCGAACTTTTTCGCTAGGATCAATATTAAAAACGATATTAAAGAGAGAAAATAAATTCTAAGGTTCCCTTTTTAAATATTGATCCTAGCGAAAAAGTTTGAATAACCTTTTTTGTAGGAAATTTTATGCTAATTATTCTTGTGTTAAAATATTTTTTGCTATTGGACATCCTTTACGAGTTATTTACGAATGACTAAAAAAGAGGACCTTAGTATTTATTTTCTCCCTTCAATATTTTTTTTAATATTGACCTTAGCGAAAAAAAGGAGCACTTATTTTATAAGAAATCTGAAACAGATTATTTACGTAAAAGATATTTTTTTGCTGTGGGCTACCGTTTACGAGTTATTTACGAAAAACTAAAAAATAAACGATTGTAGAACAAATTATAAGTAACTTTCCCACATTCATAATATTTTGTATTGAGATCACTCTGGCCCACGCTTAATATTATTTTTTGTCTCCCATTTATCAACAGTTTTGTATAATAAACTATATATTTTTTTAAACGTAATAAGTGTAGCTTTACAACTATATTTTTTGTTTTCAGATTCCTACTACACTTAAAAAAAAAATTGGTAATTATGAAAAAATCAAAGATACGTTTTTTTGTCTTTTCTACTTTATGTTTTTTTTTGTTAGAAAGTGCATTGTTTTGGTTCCAAAAAAAAATTCCTCATCCTTAATTTAACCGAAAATGATATATCACATGCCCTAATAGGTACAGTTTTAGAGAAATGTTGCTCCAAGTGAAGCGCGGCGGCGTCGAACTTCCCCCCCTCCCCCCCACTAAATGAGACGTGGCTCTCGAGGTCTCCCGGTCTGTATCTGCTCATGACCAGCTAAGAATCAACTGTGCCAAGTTTCAGCGCATAGTCACAAAGTGCAAGGTGTCGTGCACTAACAAACTAGCTAATAACAACAAATACTGAAAAGTACGGAACCCTCGCTGGGCGAGTCCGACTCGCACTTGTCCCATTTTTTAAGTTGGGGCAAGTGTCTAAGGCTTACTCTACGATACAAATATGGCGAATTCAAGTATCATAACCCTTTGCAAAATCTAAAATGAGAAATTCTTGATACTTGCCATATGGTTTTGTTTGTCATTAGTCATTACCCGTCACTTAAACGTTTGTGTTTGTTAGTAGGTAAATAGGTAAGAGACGGCATTTATCACAGGGAGTTCATGTTTTATGAATGGGGCATAAAAAAAACAACGAGTTGCACTCTGGGAGTGCCGACAGAAGTGAAAACTCAATTATTATTATTATTATTATGAGCCCATATTGTCCCACTGTTGGGCAAAGGCCTCCCTCTTATTCTTCCACGTATCCTTATCCGCAGAAGTCTCCCACCAGTCTCTGTCAAAAGCGTCAAGCTCGTCCCGCCATCTCCGACGAGGTCTACCGTGACGCCTTACAATTTGTGGTACCCAACGGGTGGCTGTTTTGGCCCACAGGTCTTCTGGCATACGGCTGACGTGTCCTGCCCAATCCCATTTGAGCTTGGCGGCAGTTTCAGCCACATCAGTTATTCCAGTTTTGGAACGTAGTATTGTATTTTTAATGCGATCGGTTAATTTCACGCTCAGAATACTACGTTCCATGGCTCGCTGACAAACCTTGAGTTTGGATTTCTGAGCCTTTCTGACAAAGGCTCAGAAAACTCAATGACTAGTCCAAAATATCTGCAGCACTATGTGTATAATTGACCCATCCTCCTTTCTATTGAAAAACTTTAGTTCCGAAATTGCTGGCCAGTGAGCTTAAATTTGTAGCGTTAATGGAGAAAGTTTTATTTCAGGACTTTTACAACAAAATAAAAACACTACGAAAACTTATAAATAAAAAATTTGCCCTAAATCGAGGTCTGTAGGTAGGGTGCCCAGAAGGCTGGCCGCATTGCCCCGCTGGATAGCAATGCTGATCCTTTGAGCAAAATATTGGCCAGCCCTCTGGTCACCGGAGGCCTCTATGAGGCGCTTTGAAAGCTCCTCATAGAGGCGACGCGCGCTAGGTCCCCACGGCCCCAGGGTTTCCACTCCAAACGCCGCAAATATGTAGCTACTACCTAGTGTGACATATTTGCGGCGTTTGAGGCTTTCGGCCGAGGATGCGGCCGCACCAGCGCCAACTTTGGTGCTTGGAATATGGGACGGCGCCAGGGTATCTACGCACGTAGCGTCCCAGACAAGTGGCCGTCCCATACTCCAAGGCACCAGCGTCATTCCGTCAGGCCTCTTGCCATCGACCCTGGCCAGACCGTTGGGCTCGAGGACTGCCGGTATCTTGGCACTGACAAGGGCCCTTCGGATGACGTCGTTGAGGCTGGCGTGGCGGGGGATCCTTCCAGCGCTACGGCTGCATGAGAGGCCGTGGTGGCCCAGATTATCAACCATATCTCCGCATTGGCACCGGTGGGGCATGTTTGTTGGTGCCCCTAGTCTGAGACATGTGGCCAAACGGAATGTTGTGTTATCCAAAAATTGTCAACAGTTGTGGATGGTAATGTCTGTAACCACAGACCCGACTCCCATTCCGCAGTGGCAAGAAGACGAGCTCGATCTGTCGGACTATGTGCCGAATCTAGGAGACGGTTCCTAGTTAGACGGTAGAGAGGCTCGTCCCACTGCCTCTGCGAACATGGGTTGACAGGCGGGTCTGTGTTAGGACATGTTAACTGCCATACGTTCTTGGCCTCGGTACAGTGCGAAGCCTCCAGGACCCCAAGGGAAGGGGCTAAAATTTTCCCGATAAGGTTTTGAGCACCGTGTACCGAAGCCAAGAAAGCGGGTAACGCCACGCTGGAAATTTTGCGGATGCCCAGGCCGCCCAACCTAATGGGTAGGCTAGCCTGGGTCCATGTTCTTTCGCCAAAAGAAATGTTGAAAATGGTGGTGAGGGTTTCTAAAACTAAGTTGTCCAAGTTTGATAACAAAGAAGGGTGTTTCCAAAGGTGTGATCCGCGGAGAATGTATGTGAATTTTGGGACGAATATACAATGTTTTATGATACAATACGCCGAATGTATATTAATTTTGATCAGACGATGTGAGGATGCCTTAAAATTTTGAATTTTTGTATCTATAAAATTTTCGAAAGATTGGTCCAAGATGGGACAACCAAGGAGGGAAGCGTTTCTTTTTTAATAATTTTGATTCCAGGAGCTAGTTGTTCAAACTGTTCTATTGTTCGTTCCTTGTTTGGGCAAGATTCTGTAACAAAGAGTTCGCATTTTGAGAAGTTAAGGGATAAGCCAACAATACTGAGGTCTGTTTTTAATTTTTCCAAATCACCGAGAACTGAAAACGCTTCACCACCAAGGGTTCCGTCATCAAGGTACCATAAATTCAATTTTGACTTTAGGTTTTTAATTATGGGATGGATGGCGAGGCTGAAAATTGCTGGGACGAGCGGGTCGCCTTGTTGACATCCTACGGATGAAGCCAAGAGGTTAGATTGATATAACAATTTAGAAGAGGAACTATAACACTGCCAAAGAAAATTATAGGTAGCCGGAATTTTGTCTTTGATTTGGGTCAACAAGGCGCCCCTGTGTACTGAATTGAATGCGTTGGAGACATCCACCTTCAGAAGAACCTCTCCTGCTTGATGTTCGATATAGGTTCGCACAGCGTGCACAGCGGCTTCGCAGCCGCTCTTGGAACCGAAACCAAGTTGCACAGGCTGTAATTCTGAGCTAAGTTCCTTGAGGATGGAGTGACAAGCAATTTTTGCAGTGAGACGGCGCAAGGTAGTACCAACTGCAATGGGCCGAATACCGCCGTCCTTTTTGGTTAAGGCACATAGGTTGGCTCCGTACAGAACGCCTGTAATCTCTGGAGGGATTTGACCAGCCAGCATGATATTTACAAGGGCCGTCAAGTCCTTCAAGAGACTTTCCTTGGTGTCACCACAGCCACAGTACAGGAGGTCTTTGAGGTGTTGTGGTGACAAACCGTCAAGGCCTCCTGCGGAACCATTAGGAAACGACATTATGGCTGCGAAAACATCATCGGTGGATGCACGCAGACTGGGGGCGTTGGGTTGCGGGGGATCAGGAAGATGAAGGTTCGGGTCTGATGGTGGATGTTTAGCAAGTAAGGCTGCGAGGGTATCCGAATTGGCCGGGGCCACTGCATCATCAGAAAACAAAAGGCGGGCGGCACCTTTGTCACCATCGGAGATTTTGCATTCTACTTTTTCGAATATATTATCGCTTGAGCGCTTAGAACCATCAGCGGCGGGATAATTTGAAAAATCACAGCTGCAATTATCTTTAATAATTTTCGTGAGTGACTTGGTATTCTGATCCGGTTTTATGTGCAACACTCTAGAGGTGAACGTTAGTAAATTTTCCCAGCTGTGAATGGAATTTTTTGAGACTATTGATTTGATTGTTTCACTTAGAAATTTGGCGACGGACACGCGCGCACCGCGCGGTATGCGCTTTGGGACCGGGCGGGTGTTTTTTAGGTTGCTTAGTATTTTCCAGAAAGGTACATTTGAGTTAGATGACTGGGAATCGGGACTGGCTACGGCGTTAGGTTGAAATTGTGTAGAAGGTGTGGGCTGGCTGTGGCCTTGTTTATGTTTTTTGCCGATGTGAATATTTAGGCCTCTAGGGCCTTTAAAATAGCTTGGTTCTATGCATTCAGGGCAACGAACAAGGTTCTCTGGCAATGCAGTGGGTGGAGTAGGGCAAGATAGGCTTGAAAGGGGCATCAACAAAGGACTGGTTTTAAAAGTGAATAATTAAACTACTTACAAATAAACTTAATAATAAAACTAACAGTACTTATAACAAAATGCTTAAAAGTGTAAAGGATAAAAATAATTATAAAGACGATAGGTATCCTGGCGCGAGCCCCAGCTCAGCGGGTAAGGACACTGGGGGGCTTCCTCTCTCTATGTGCAGGACTTCCTTGTGGCTGTACGTCTTAGATACTCCTGATAATCCATTGGTTAACGCAGTGCGAGCAATTACTTATGGGATTCACAGAATACACTGTTTGCACAAACAAAACTAGGGTGTAGTAAAATTTACATAAATAAATGATTGAAAACACTCAACAATCATTACAATTCGTATTATTTTGTTGTGATTTTGGTTCAAAATGACAGACGTCAGAGTCTGTAATTTTGAACCAAATCCGCTGCGTCCTCGTTGCGACGAATTTTAATGGATATAACTGCAGTTACGACCCGTAAATATTATTGTCGTTGGTTAGAAAACTATTGCACACTTTTGCTATTGTAAAACAACAGGGGATAAATAAGTTTAATATTAATTTCACTGATAACGTTTTCAAAGCGTGCGTTAATTGTTTAAAATTAAAATAGAAATTGTAAAGTTACCTTGCAGACCTCGCATCTAAATGTATTTGGTCATGATATTTTGAGTTTTATTCACCAGTACTAGAGTTCACTTTTATTAGCGATTTCATCAAGATGAGACTTTATTGAATTATTGAATTATATTGGAGTGATATAAAGTTAAAATGTAAATGTGAGATCCTCGTATTTCAGCCCGTAAAAGATTAGAACATTGAGCTTTATTGCTTAATATAAAAGTCCAGTTTTAAATAATTGACCTGATTATGATACGTTATGACTAAAGTTCTTTGGTAAATAACATTGTCCGTTACACATGACGTCAGCGCGTTACGCATTACGCGTTACGCTGTCTCGAGTTTATAATTTTTTCCCCACCTCAAAAAGTGCTCAGCGCCGCTAAAGAAGTTTTCACTTCAAAAATAATTTTGTCCTCGACTAATAAATATCGAATATGAAATGAAATATCGGGTCTCGTTAGACTTTTATGAATTACGTCATACAGAATGGGCTATAGTTGTATGTATAAACTACTATTATTTAATGTAAGCTAAAAACATACTCGTATTATGTCACGCTTTCTGTTCCATCTTAATTAACTGTGCATTGTAAATAATCTTAAACCTAATGCTTCTATTTACCCGTACAAATACACACTTACGTCTTTTCTCTACGGTACGTCAGAAACTAGGACCAAACTAAAACGAAGCCAACTTAGCTCTGATTTAAAAAGGGCTTAAGTGTGTAGGAAACTTCAAGCAGTAGTTATGTTACGCACGGAGACAGTTTGCATGCAAATATCTGTTGCGGGAGTAATATACTAAATTAATATAGTTCTCGTTGTTTGGAGAGAAAGTACGAGTGCTGACCGCTATGGGACCGTGAAGTCTTGCTTTGTATCTGTGACCCATTTATAATAGATAATACTTACTATGTACGGGACATTTCAATGTTGTTTATCTGCAGTGTCATGCAATACTTGTTAGAAAGTGACAACCGAGGCGATAAGCAATAAAAGCACGAATATCATAAGCCTGCGATTATTTATCAACCATCAAAATTTTAATCGACAATGCGATAAAAATCTCCTTTTAGTATCTCCTTATCTTACTTGCTAGTGCTATCATGTATTACGACTAGATCGTTCATTTTGCCTTAAGAACCTTCTTGCCCTAACCCTTACAATGCGACATTCAATATGTATATTAGTATGTTGTGGGTTTCGGTTCTCCTCCACCTAAGTCTTAACAAATCTAAGAGTGTTATGTCATCATCAACAATTTGAACCGACAAAAATGGGAGTTTTTTAGAGTTTTAGTGTCTCAACAGACCGGTCGTGCGCTTCTTCCTACTATCTTGACCGATCATTTTGCCTCAAGAACTTTCTTGCCCCGACCCCTGTAGATTCTCACAGACTACGTGTACATACCAGTATAGAACAGCAGCCCATTCGGCTGCCGCGTCTTGAAGTACAGCGAGATGGTGTCCTGCGTGCTGACTATAGGCTCGCCCACTGTCTGTGTCAGGTCGTACTCAAGAACTATCTAGCCCCAACCCCCAGCAGTCCCAATCCCCTAAGTGTACATACCAGTATAGAACAGCAGTCCATTCGGCTGCCGCGTCTTGAAGTACAGCGAGATGGTGTCCTGCGTGCTGACTATACGCTCACCCCCGGTCTGTATCGGGTCGTACTCAAGAACCTTCTTGCCCCAACCCCCATCGGTCCCAATACCCTAAGTGTACATACCAGTATAGAACAGCAGTCCATTCGGTTGCCGCGTCTTGAAGTACAGCGAGATGGTGTCCTGCGTGCTGACTATCGGCTCGCCCACGGTCTGTGTCTTGTCGTACTCAAGAACCATCTGGCCCCAACCCCCATCGGTCCCAATCCCCTAAGTGTACCAGTATAGAAGAGCAGCCCATTCGGCTGCCGCGTCTTGAAGTACAGCGAGATGGTTTCCTGCGTGCTGACTATAGGCTCACCCCCGGTCTGTGTCGGGTCGTACTCAAGAACCTTCTTGCCCCGACCCCCATCGGTCCCAATCCCCTAAGTGTACATACCAGTATAGAACAGCAGTCCATTCGGCTGCCGCGTCTTGAAGTACAGCGAGATGGTGTCCTGCGTGCTGACTATAGGCTCACCCCCGCTCTGTGTCGGGTCGTACTCAAGAACCTTCTTGCCCCAACCCCCATAGGTCCCAATCCCCTAAGTGTATATACCAGTATAGAACAGCAGTCCATTCGGCTGCCGCGTCTTGAAGTACAGCGAGATGGTGTCCTGCGTGCTGACTATAGGCTCACCCCCGCTCTGTGTCGGGTCGTACTCAAGAACCTTCTTGCCCCAACCCCCATAGGTCCCAATCCCCTAAGTGTATATACCAGTATAGAACAGCAGTCCATTCGGCTGCCGCGTCTTGAAGTACAGCGAGATGGTGTCCTGCGTGCTGACTATACGCTCACCCCCGGTCTGTATCGGGTCGTACTCAAGAACCTTCTTGCCCCAACCCCCATCGGTCCCAATACCCTAAGTGTACATACCAGTATAGAACAGCAGTCCATTCGGTTGCCGCGTCTTGAAGTACAGCGAGATGGTGTCCTGCGTGCTCCCTATAGGCTCGCCCCCGGTCTGTGTCGGGTCGTACTCAAGAACCTTCTTGCCCCAACCCCCATCGTACCCAATCCCCTAAGTGTACATACCAGTATAGAACAGCAGTCCATTCGGCTGCCGCGTCTTGAAGTACAGCGAGATGGTGTCCTGTGTGCTGACTATAGGCTCGCCCCCGGTCTGTGTCAGGTCGTACGAGAGGAACTCCGCGCCGCGGAACGTCGCCTCTGAAGGCGCTTTATCTGAAACAAGAGAGTACGTTTAAGGTTTTTGTTTAGGAAACAAACTTCCTTCATCGTCCTCTTAATAGTCCATACTATGTACATAAAAATATGTGTATGTATGTCTATTTGCATAAGTATATGTGTAATTTTTTCATATATGGAGGCATAATATGCAGACGCGGTGCATCAGTTTAAAGCCAAGCGGCCCACAGAACTCGACGCTAAGCACGACGAGTTAAAGGCTAGACCACATGTGGCCATAATTTACAATTATATCGGAGGGGTGCTGACCTGCAGCGAGTGTGGTCATATTTTCGCTGCAAAAATTTGCTATGTCAGTCCCCTCAGAGCGCACGAGCGACGCTCTCAGCGGTAGAACTCATGATGTGGCCGAAAACAGCTATGAGGAGATGAAGATGAATAATCACTTGGTTACAATTTCATTTGTTTAAATTAAAAGACCTTGCACTTAAAAAAACGAATAAAAGATAACTCTTAAACTACGGAAATTATTTAAATGTACGGTCACGGTATCAACAATATCTACCATTATCTAATAGCTTTATAAAAAGAGATATATCTCATTATATAGAACCACTAGACTGTGAAAATAATTCCAGGGTGGAAGATACTTTCGGCGCGTTTTTCCGCTACTATTGATTCTTTACTCCTTCTACGTCATCGCAAATTCCTCAGACATCTTACGATAACCAATTTCATTAAAAAGCTATTTTAAAATTCTCTCGCACACGCTGCACGACTTGCAGGATTAATCACAGACTGTGATGTTCCAAAAGCGCAGAGTCGAACACTCAGGTGAACGGTTAAAGGGGCCCACAGATTACCAGTTCGCCGGACGATATCAGCCTGTCAGTTAAACGCAAAAGGTGACAGCTCCGAACAACTGACAGGCTGATATCGTCCGGCGAACTGGTAATCTGTGGGCCCCTTAAAGGACGCTTAGCACGAGGAATTCCGTACATTAACCCGCATCGCTCGCGTAATTATATTGTTGTCTCGCTCATGATGACGGCGGTCAATGAGACATTGCGAGCGGGATAGCAGTACTTAAGGCCACTCGCACCATACACTAGCCCGGGGTTGACCGATTAAACCTGGAGTTACCATGGTTACCAGTACAATTTGACATTGGGTTAATGGTATGTATCTCTAAGCGACACTTGTACCATAAGTGGCGCTTAGAGATAGGTACAGTCACCTGCAATAACATGTTACTCTCCGAAGGCCGCAAAAATGTGACACGCTCTTGTGGCTTTATAAATAAGATCGTGTCAGACATTTTTGCGGCCTTCGTTGTGTAACATATTAATGCAGGACAGGTGTACATAATTTTGTCATAACACGGCATGGCTAGTATACGTCTACGTCCCTGCTTCTACAGTAAAATAATTTTATTTCAGTACCATTTCACAGTGACAATAAATTGGATAATTATATGGACTTTTTTTATCGTTTCAGTTTTTGGAAATTTTCCAAAATGGCGGAGCCATGGGGGTTAGCGAGGTCTTCGGCTCACAGAGCCACTAGCATATTGGTTTTGGTCGTTCGACTCTCCGAAGCAACGGGAACGCTCCCAGACACCTGAGGCCTGATTAATAGACCAACTTCCGCCCAACGATTTTAATATTGCAGCCAATTTCAGACTTCGCCGATGTAAGCCTAGCTTTACTTTAGTGGAAGGCTTAGGTTAACTTCTGAATTATGTAGTAAGGTATTGTATGAATCTTGTTAAAGTTTCGCGAACCAATTTTGTTATAAAAGGCGGAATATTTAAAAAATGTAGGGGCGGGCGGACGGAGTATCCTGTAGAGTCCAGGATGTCAGCCGCGTCTGATGACTCACGCTAGACCGGGCCGTGACATGTCATTCTCTATGACGGCTGATCGGTGATCACGTGGTGCTTTCCATAGAAAACGAAGCGCCGGATGCTCTGGCCCAGCTCCGGCCCAGTCTAACGTGAGTGAAGACGAAGTAGTGTAAAAAATCACAAATCAAAATATTCAATAAAATAATTTTATCTGTTCCCAAAGTTCTGGAGTTCCCAAAATTCTTTATTAAATTGCCTCGCGTAGGCGGAACAAAAAATTGGTTCCTCTCAAATTATCATCCCGCACAAAACCATTATTATTGGTTCCACGTGGCTGTATACTCGTATTGTCTCATATCAGTAGGTATATTATGTAATTTATGTAACAATAATATTTCGCTTTGACAGGCTTTTAATATATGTTGACTTTGCTTCCAGCTTTTTATTTGAAATAGCTGTGCGGTGAGTAAGATAGGATGGTATTCCGCCTGTCCAATTTCAATGAGAGAGTGAGACGCAATATTTTTTTTTTTCGTCCATCAGGACAGGCTAAAGCTCTAAGCTGATCCCTATGATAGTTAATTACTATCGCTTAAATTGAACAGTTGCTCAGAGCAACCTACGTGCACACCTACACGCAGGTGTGCTGGACTGTAGGTGTGCACGTGCTACCGAGCACACCGAAAGGGAAATAGACAAGCTTGTCCAACAATGAGTGTAACAGAGATGAATAGTATGCGAAAAGGGGTCCCTTTGTTTCCCATAAAGTTTTAAGTCATAATGTATTGTTTGTCATACTATCGTTAGTCATAAAACTGAAACCGTTAACTTTTCAGGATTTTCGTAAGGTTATTCTATAGATAGGTTAGGTTATGTTAGGTTTGTTTTATGGCAATCCTGAAAAAATACGCGTTTCTGAGAAAAACCAATTATGACTAACGAAAATTCGGACAAACAATACATTATGATTGAAAACTATTTGGGAAACAATAGAGACCCATGCGAAAATTAATCAGCAAAAACAGTTTAATTAAATAAATATGGAAGTATTTTTAGTGATTCTTATGTATGAGTATAACCTGTCTGATAGTTACTAGAACCAGTCACCAAGCAAGCAGAAATCAATGCATTTAAAATGCGTCCAAACGAGGCACGCGATGTGTGTTGAGGGATTTAATCCTATTTGTTTTAAACTCAATCCAATCCGTTTTGCGCGAAGCTTTTTGAATTATTTTACGCACATTTATCTCGTGAACCAATTATGAGTACGAGATTATGAGTATTAATAATTGGCTTGTATGAGTGCAAAAGAAATCGAATTGGATTACAAAATTCAGTAAATAATGCTATAAAATGCCATAATAATATTTAAACGGGTTTTACAGCGTATAATAAATTTAAAACACATCCCAGTCTTTTGAGGGTGTAATCTTGCAGTAGATACATATGTATATCTGGTAAATATTTTTATCTACACACATATCATAAACTCTCTATGACGCCTTCAAAATCCGTAAATAATGGCCCACATTACGATAAACTGTTTTGTTACAGCAAATTTCTTATATGTGAAAATGTGGTAATAGCTTCATTACTATATCAAAATCGATTTAGTAATGCATTCAAATTTCGAACATCTCCGAAAAAAAAGCAATTTGATTTAACCCCTATTCTAATATCGGTCGAGATGACGTTTTATTCGAAATCAAATGACAATTGCATACAATATTGACAAATCCCGCATGTAAGTTGGTATCGGACGATATGGTAATCGACCCCGACTCTAGTTTGTCTCTGAATTAAAAAAAACTACGGATGCGTGACATGCGTGAAAAAAGTTTTCTTTTGCCGCCATTTGACGTACGGTTTATATTTTAATTAATTTGTAAGTAAAAAATAATTTGTTTTGTTGTTTTTAAAGTAACTATAACAAAAGTTTCGCGTAAAATGTGCGATAAAGATATTTCGGAGACGCCAGCTCATTATCCGCGAGTTCCGCCAGAGAGGAAAGTGCCCCAATGTCGGCTGTAATATGAGGTAAGTGAATATATCATAGAAAGTTTATAATATGTGTGTAGATAAAGCAGTGTATGTAACTGTACATAATTAGGCATTAAAACACTCGTGTGATACTATTATGAAACTCATTTCATTCGTTTCATAAACCGACAATCGTGTTTTAATGCCTTTCGTTATGTAGCAGTCACATAAACTACTATTATATGAAATCAAATCATTCATATCAAAGTCACTATTATATTTGTTTAAACTTTATTGCGCAAATTTACAAAAAAGAGTATAATTTTGTACAATTATGTTGGTGTTGTACATATAGGTATCGTATACGGTTTTTTTATTTTAAAATTAATAGTTATTTATCTTTAAATCAACATCAAATCAAGACCAAGTTTTTAAACTCCGAATGAACAAGAAGCGGCGAAATCCCCCGTCAACATTTCCAAGAAAAAAGCCGTAAACGCGGAATCGTTTCGGAAACTCACAATTTAAATAGGGGCTCGTGCGAACCCGGAATTTACATATTCGCTGCGGCATTGAGCGAAATTGAGTTTTTGTGCCCGGACAATATGGCGGCGCCATGACAGGGGCTCTTAGAATGGGATCTACGTTTTTTTTGGTGTGAGACTTCTAGGGGCTAACGCGAAATCGTAGTCTTTTGAATTTTTACCCGTTTTAATCAAGGGCGAATGCATAGAAAAATTCACACGGAAACTAGACTATATTTGCAAGGGCAGACTCTAACAAAAACGCTAAATGGTAAATTTGGCTCGAAGGAAAAAATCACAATCAGTTGTGTACAAATAATATCGTTACCATAGTGGTACCTATAATCTGTGGCATCCGTGTATCTCTGAATAATATTTGATTACGAATTAGCACCTAATTATAATGTCATTTCTTAAGAACTCACATACGTAAATTTCGTAAATGCATTAAAAAAACCATGGACATGTGCGAGTCGGACTCGCTCACCGAGGTTTCCGTACTTTTTAGTATTTGTTTTTATAGCGGCAACAGAATACATCATCTGTGAAAACTTCAACTGTCTGCTATCACGGTTCATGAGATACAGCCTGGTGACAGACAGATGGACAGTGGAGTCTTAGTAATAGGGTCCCGTTTTTATCCTATGGGTACGGAACCCTAAAAGGGATAATTAACTAGTTTGTATTTCGCCATTCATAAACGGCTGTCAAATGGAAAGTACTGCTTTAACATCTTATGGTCACCATACATTACCTTTTCCTAGAAAGGGACAACCTTCACAGAGGCACTTGAAGTTTTATAAATAAGGGTTAATTAAACTTGATGACGTTTATTCATAATTAAGGATAATATAAACCGCTAAGTTTGTTTTTTATTGTTCCGCCGTCAAGGCGGGAAAATACGCCGCGATTTCTACGCCATTCAGTATTGTTACCTATTAATATTGCTTACCTACAAGTCGCCACTTGCAATATATATACAGGGTGATTTCGGGGTCGTGGAGCAAGAGAGCCAGACATCATACAGAATCCAAAGATGAGCCTAATGATGTTGTTAATTATTGGTTATCACCAATAATGATAATTATTTTCCAGATGACAAGTAGGAAAAAACATTTTTGCATACAATTTGGTGACCCTACTCAATGTGACGTCTTGTCGCTTTCCATACAGCGTATGTCAAAAGTCATAGGGTGACCATAATTACTTAGTATAACATTAATTTTACTTGAAAAATAAGAATAATTAAAGTAATTATCTTTTAATCAAATACTACTACCATATGATAATGTGGATCATTTACAGAGTCAGAAAAAGTGGTTCTGGATCACGACCCAGAAATCACCCTGTATATCTTTGGACATATCACTGGCAGACATATATAATTGCCTAACTCTCGCAGTGGCAGTGTATGTGACATACATAAATGTCTGCGATAAATCTCATCCCCTATTTATATTGTTAGGTATGTATTTATTAGACAATAAGTAGTTTACATAAAAGTCCCCTGTGCAAAATGTTTATTACTCAAGCGCTATCTAAAATTATTAGTCCAATCGTTTTTGACATTAAAGATATTGAATTGAATTGAAATCTGTCCGGTTATTGTGACACATGGTATATTAGGGCGTCCGCTAGATGGCGCACATGGGTGCCATGGTAGGTAAAATCCGTCGCATGCGTCCGCGCCAGTTAGGTTGCTCATACTATTTTTCGTTAACCCGTTCACCCGCTCCGTGCAACCGCACCGACTAGCGGACGCCCTTAAACTGCCGGAAGCAGGCGTGGCTCACTCCGCGATTTCGTCGCGTCACTACAAGTAAATGCGGCCACACCAGTTTTGGTGTCTAGCAGTAGTGGTTCCCGCGCACTGCTACGAAACGGACGCCTGCTCACGCTTGCTCCACCTTGCGGTCATAGCTGTCGTAAAAAGACACGATTTATTAAAGAGTGAACCTTCTGCACCTAGTACTATTATTTATTCTGAATTATTGTTAATCTAGAAGAATTACACCCTAACTCACTTAAAATAGGTTGTTCTTATAAATTGCGGTCTTATGATCGCGTGGCGTGCAATGTATTTTTAAACGACCTCAGTATGCCTAGTTTAAAACCTAGATTAGTTCTAGCTCATTTACTATGGGCATTACGACCTGAATAGTTAACTGTTAAATCAACGTAGATCGTATAAACGTCATAAATATATACGAATATTTTATTTTTCATCCAGGGATTTTTAAAGGTGAAATAAAAACGTTGCTAAAACATGAAATCTTTAATAAATAATAGGAATGTGAAAGTACTTATCATCTTTGACTGATTGATGTGGAATTCAATATCAGAAAGATCTAGCACCTGATTGGATTTAAAACACGACATAAACCCATTAACTTGCTGAAAAAAGCGCTCAATTTACGTCATATACTTTATTTTTCAAATTCATGGAATCACAATAGGCTAATAGCAGTTATTCATCATTCGCTGTCAGTTATCAATTATCATCGCCTTATCGCGATCTAAGTCTAATGTTTATAATAAAATTAATAAACAAACGAAATTCAGTGGTGTTTATAATAAATAGACGATATTGGACGGCCGCTTACTTATGCATAAAAACGTATTAGTCCCCATTTTCCCCCCTCGGAATTGACATTATAGAAAATAGTTTGAAACAATTATTTACGTAGGTATACAAATTAGCTGAGCTTCGAAGCAGTACTAAAAGGACCTAAATAAACTAAATATGAGAGAGGCAGTAACACGTAAAGTTTGTCAGCTTATTAGGTCCCACTTGGTCCCACGGTGTATATCCGACTGACAGATCGGCAACAAGCAACAATGGTTAACGAGAATTCAAATCAGTTGCGGCCACGCGTGTAATATAAGATAAGGCCGTCTGGGGATTACGAGTATATCTGTCAAAACGGCGTATGTTCATAGGGAAAGTTCGGCCAGTTGCGACCTTTTATAACAGGCTAGCACAAAAATACGTTGATAAATATTTTTAGGAATATTTTTCTTACTTACACGTCTTTTACAAAATGTTATTAAATAAATAATATAAATAAGTAGGACAATTTTACACAGATCGACCTAGTCTCACAGTAAGCTCAGTTTTCCTAGGATAGCGGTGCCGTCATATAGCGACCGTCTCCATACAAAATAATACGGCTAAATATGGATGTAGTAGTATTTTGTATGGAGACGGCCGCTATATGACGGCACCGCTATCCTAGAAAACCAGAGCTTAAGACTTGTGTTGTGGGTACTAGACCGCGTCAGTGAAAGTTAGATAACAAATTAAAATAATTTCATAGAAAGTAATTTAATTTGTTCTCAGAGTAAAGTTAGATATGTTGGAGATATGTACATATATTGGGGACCGCCTAAGTTGACAGGATCCCACATAAACAGGGTATCATTAACAAATACAAAACGGATAGACGGCTTCTAAGGGTCCTAAGCTTAGGGTCCATTTGACATGAATATGCAGCGTTATACCTTTGGTTGCAAAATGTCGTAAACGTTGTGAATGTTAACTAGTAAATGTATTTGTAATTAACTATGCGGATCGGAATAACGAGTTTTATATTAATTAGATCGGCCCCTGAGTTTGGTCTCTAGACTTTAGAGTGACACAAGCAAGTGTGATGGGCACCTTTGCATTCGGTACAGCTCAAGGAGGTCTTTTTGAATGAGGTATTTCACTTGTTTAGGTATTTATTAATTAGATATTATTTAAGTTTAATTTTTATGATTTAAAAACCATTAATTTTATACCACGCCAATTAATTGATTTTTTACCAGCAATATTTTTTTATACCACGTGGCATGGTGGCAAACTAGCATACGGCCCGCCTGATGGTAAGCAGTCACTGTAGCCTATGGACGCTTGCAACTTCAGAGTTGTTACATGCGCGTTGCCGACCCTTTGTCAAATGAATAAGTACTCAGGCCAGAATATCAAAACAATATTGAAAGTGTACTACTTTTTTAGAGTACTAATAATATCTAAGTAAGTACTAAATAATTCAAAACGGACCGATAGTATCTAATAAATCGCTAATTAACTACATTCAAATCCATCTAGACTCCATAATGGCCGACACGGCCATAACTCCGGGCTATCGGTCCCCTGGCGACATTAACATGCAGATTGTTCCATTTCTACTAGAGATGGAATAATACACTCTAGTTGGGCTACTTTTTCTTAGTGGTCCTACACTGGCAATTATATAACATTGTGACAGGGACTGGGACAACATAATACAGTCTGGAAAAATCGAGTGCCACATGGATGGCAACTACCTTAAATATTGTAAATAGCACATTTTGTGTAAAGGAGACTTTCCTTTGTTTTTAAATACAATAAATTCTGCATTTAAGGATTTATGAAAAATCGCTTGCCTCAGTCGGGACTCGAACCGGTCAAATGTGACAAAAAATCAAATTTAAAAGGTAATTGTTAGTTTTCATGGCCTTCCGTTATTCTGATTGTATTTGTTATTTAGAGAAAAATGAACCTTATCAGTAACCCTTTCAATCTGCATCATAAAATACGGCACGTTATTTTTTGTCACATTTGACCGGTTTGAGTCCCGACTGAGGCAAGCGATTTTTCATAAATCCTTAAATGCAGAATTTATTGTTTTTAAAAACAAAGGAAAGTCTCCTTTACACAAAATGTGCTATTTACAATATTTAAGGTAGTTGCCATCCATGTGGGACTCGATTTTTCCACCCTGTATAACACTATCAATACTATCATTTTGTCCCTGTCAGAAGACAACGGTCATAAATCCTGACTATCGGTCTCCTGGCGACATTAACATGCAGATTATTCCATTTCTACTAGAGATGGAATAAGACACTCAAGACGTTGGGCAAGCCAGAGCTAGAGTTTGCCTACTTTTTCTTTAATGGGACAACATAAAGTATCATCATCAGTAACTTATAAAATAAGGCGCTCAATGGTCTGAGACTACGCAACCCGGTGGGAATAGATTAAATATCTGATCAACAGAACTATATGGAATACATGATTTTTTTCGCGATTTTGGGAGTAGTCCTATGGGACTATGGTCAAGAGTTGTGCAACAATGAGAAACCACAATGGCAGACATCGGCCATAACTCCGGGCTATCGGTCCCCTAGCGACATTAACATGCCGAATGTCCCGTTTCTACTAGAGATGGAATAAAAGTCGCAAGTAACTTATTATATAGATTTCATATTTGACTTTGCCAAATTACTACAGAGCTAAATTTTTTAAGACGTAGATATGGAAACACTTAAAAAAACCCCGCCACTAGAGGGGTTAGTAACTTTTTGTTTAAAATATTTGATAAAACAATATGATTTGTTGCCAATGTTGTTCCCACACTAGTTCCAATCAGCCATAACCGTCTCAACCGGATTCCGGATAGATATGAATCTGTCCATGAATGTTGAAATTATACATGAATTACCGGCGGTTAGCTCTAGTATCCTCAGTTATGAATAATGGTGACATTAATTTTCTTGTGTTATTATTATAAGAGTTTAGTTCGAATTTCGAGGTGGATCGAGTCCGGCGCTTCTGTACCGAGACTGATCTGCCGTGCCAATTATTATATTTTTAGATTTTGCATCTAATTTACTTACCTAATATTAAAATAATATTAGGTAAGTCAGCTACATATACATACATAGTCAGTTACAAACATGATTGAAAAAGTTATACTGAGTCAGTTATATCTCCGTTCTCAGGTAAAAGTCAGTTAACCTTCAAAGAGGGTTCCAATTTCAAATTTCCGGACGGATCGCGTCCGGCGCTTCCGTACCGAGACTGACCTGGCGTGCTATTACAACTGCCTGACGAACTTAGTGTACTTAACTGATATTTAGAGATTACACATTTCAAAATATTTATAATTTTGGTCTTTTATTTTATCTAAATATTTATGTATGGAGATCTAATAGCTGTCAAAATAAAATAGCACCAATGAAAAAGAGATGGAAAGCCAATTACAGGATCACACTTATAGCTACAGATTGTTATTACATTCAAGTTTTACTTAAATGAAAAGTGGCATAGTATCAGTAGTGTAAATATAGCGGTTCTGGCGCACTTTAGGTAAATATCTTTTGGGGCCACTTCTGGGCTTGTTTTGTATCGGTACATGTTCTGTATCACATGTGATGTACCTCTACTCATGGGCAATTGAAACAGCTCACTTTGAATATACGTTTCCATACAAGATTGTTCGTTTATTAAGGTAAATGTAAGACGGCTACCCTAATTATAGGTATTTACTCATATATGTTGTAGGTATGTATTTCTGAGGTTGTTTTTTATCAGCACATGTTCCGTTATCATGTGCGGTGAGCCTGTACTCGCGAACAATTAAAACAACTCACTTTGAATGCTTATTTCCATATCAGATGGTCCGTTTTTGTTGCGTTCAAGTGAACCTTTGTTTTAATAAAATATAGCGTGGGAGAATCATTTGACTATTCTGTTATCAGTTACATTGTTGCTGTTTGATGTATGAAATGGTAGACTCGGTAATGTTATTTGCAAATCCATCAATACGCATCTAAATTGTTTATTACATCTACTGCATTATAGTTAAAATGTGGGCGTATCCGGTAGATCAAGGTCTATGAGTGTTATCGAATATGCATTTATGCAAGTTGATCTAGGTTTTAATAAAATAACTAAAGCTCAGTATGAATTAGGAGCTCTGAGGAGACGCAATAGTTCAATACAATACGGATTACATAATGTTCATTTCCAATTTTTTACATCTAAGTGTTATGCTGCAATTACATGCAGTATATGATAATCACGTTAGAAATGTTACTTTATCACCGTACAAGGAAGATTTTTACTTCCCATCATGTGCTGCGGGCGCGTGGAATATCCAAAGGGCTATTGTGTTCGATGAAAGTACATCTTCCAACGCGGCTTCGTTTGAATGGTATGTAAAGTTTTTTATGGGAGAAAGGGGTACAACAATGACATCAAAAACCGCATCGAAAATTGTGCGACATAATCAAATTGTAGACTTACCATTATGCAATGATGGTAATATGATAATATTTAAAATGGAGGTCATAAAAGAGCAGATAGAGAATACTTCATCTTCTATTGTACATGGGAGACGAGTAAGACGTGAAACTAGCGTCAAACAATCATGGACGGAAAATGAATATTATCAGGTCATTCAAGATGGAGATGGAATAGAGATGACTGTTCGAGTAATGAAAAAGAAACAGGGTTCAAGCACTCTTTTAAGTGTTACTACGCCTAAACCAATGACTGCTACCACTACTGTCGCCACCACCAATACAACCCCGAAAAGACATAAGTCATCACCTGCAACATCCACAACAACAACAACAACGGTCAAAACAAGCACTCTGAAGCCTATGGTATTGAGTGAAGACTGTCAGCAGTATGAGTATATGTTAGAGCATATGCGGCGGTGGGCTGATGAAGAAATGTCTATTATAACATCAGATCCCAATGCAGATCTCTACTGTAAAGATCGTCTACCATCTAAACCTGTACGGAGAGAATAATGAAATTTGCGTCAAGGTACGTTTATTATTATTTTTTTCTACTTAAAATGTTTTATAAATATTTTTTGATAAAATTGAAAACCGCAAACGTTTCAATAACAGCTCTAATCAGACTATCACGTGAGAAGTAATATCATGGTTACCTTATCTTTCGATTCTAAACCACATATGAAATCGTTCCCTTCATTTTTGCTATAAAAAGCAGATTCGGTCATAGTTTCTTTCAATTGACCGTACCCCTTCTACTGACACATTGGTAAGCACGTAAAAAAAATTAATTATTCTTTAATTATGTCCAATAACAACTACATGAATCTTTTAAACGAACGCGGTAGCGACATTGTAAATTGGATTAAACCTAAAAATTTGTTGGTAAAACAACCATATCCTATATTAGATTGTTACCAAAAAAAGTCGCACTTTGATGATAACAAGATGCAAACTATAGTTGTCTTGCAACAGGGACATTTAACTCTGCCCTGTAGATTTAACGATTTAGAGGATGATGCCGTCCAAGAGTTGAAGAAGGGGTATATGTCTGTTGTGTGTATGGGGCCAAAAAATAAGACATGGCTGTTCGAGTTTTGCAGTGAGAAGTAAATTGTAAGTAATTTGTCTCTTTTTCTTTTTACAGATTGCTCGAGTTACCATAATAATATTATTATTATATAAAAAAAAAATGGATTCTTCCCCATCATCTAATGATAAATGTAAGATTTTAGTTTCTTTATATTTATACCTTTTTTATATAGTGTCAACCTAAAACATTAAAATTTCTGTTTAGTTTTTAACCTTGTTCTACCTCAGCATTTTGGAAAGTATAGCGAATTAGATAATAATAATAATATTATATTTCCCTCCAACAGGTAACGAGGGTACCACCAACAACGACAGCAGCAGCAATGAAAGTAGCTCTCAGAGCCACGTCATCATCTCTTCAGAGCAACAGCATCCACAATCAGCAACAGCAACAGCAGCGGAAGCACCTCTAGATCTCATCATACCATCCACCAGTTCGCAAGAAAAGGACGAGAACAAAGAAAATCTTAACCCGCTCTACTGTAATGAAGATGCTTATGAGAGTGACACCCCCGCAAGGAGGAGGTCATACAATCAAAGAAACAAAGACAAGTGGATACGTGCGTTCAATACAAATATGCTGATGAGTAGATGGCGCCACCGAATGCCGCTACATATTTTTAGAGCAGATGTATCAACACTATTAAAGCGTCTATATATTGAAGGACACCTCGACGACATTCATATTTACCTGATGACCGTAATGTGGGATGATATACATGAAGAATTGGAAGGGATGGTGGGTGGTGTAACACTTAATTATAAAGATTGGATTGTGTTGTTGGGGTGTGTTGAAGCGGAAGTGTTTTCACGTGTGATGTTTACCTTAAAATCATTTAACTATCTACTAAATGTAATACTTTGTGTGATTGGACCAATCATCATAGCATCACCTGATCATGATGATGATGATGATGATGATGCCAATGAATATTAAGGTATTTTTTTTTTCAATGTAATTGCTGATGCTGCCTTTGCGAGTGTACATTTTAATTGTAATCATTTATATTCTCTTATATAATAAATCTTATATGTAAAAAAAATAGGGGTGTTTTAATTAAAATATAATCCAATTCAATCACAAGGTGTTCGTTTATTGATTAAGAAAAAGAAAATAGTTAAACAATATTATCCTTAGCTATCCAACTTTTTTCATTTAAGCCAAGCCATTTTACATACACTTTATTTCCGCGTCGTTTCAAAACTTTTTCCACTAGATAAATATCACTATGTTTAGTTTTCTGTAATTCTTGCTCATAAAAACATCCAGAAATAGGTTGATGATGGGTATCTTCAAGTAAATACGTCACCGGGTTAGTGTTTTGCACTTTGAGCACTTTAAATATTTCCGTAGTCCAGTTACCGGTGTAGCCTTTAGCGAAAGTTGATTTATATTTACTAATTCTCACGGGGTCATTGACCTTAAACTTGGCACGTGGTTTCATTTTAATGTTATTGTAAACATTATGTAACAACTGATAAGAGTTATTTTTAGTCACGCTCGCTGGCGCCATGCCGATAGTGCGATGCGGTTTGTTATTGTAATAATATTCCACATCCTTTATCAGTTGTGTCCATTTGTACGAACCATTCAAGCTGAATTGTTTCCAAATCCAATGTTTTAAGGTTCTAATTAGCCTCTCCACTATGGAAGCTTTCATAACGCTAAATGTAGAGTAGTGATTAATATTATGTTGCGTCATAAGCGATTGGAATTTGACATTGAAAAATTCTTTCCCGTCATCGGATTGAATATTTTTAGGATTTCTCTCGTTTTCACTTAAAATCTTGCGCATTGCCTTTGTAACATCTTCAGCGCTCTTGGATTTAAGCGGTTGCAACCAAGCATATTTCGAGAAGGTATCAATACACACTAAAATGTATTTGTAGTTATTATTAGCTTTCGAGTACTTTTGCATATCAATCAAGTCAATCTGCCATGTGTCATCGAAACCTCTTTGAATGAAACGGCGACGTGGAAATGTTTTTCTCGCATACTTATGTATCTCATTAACTACCTGAGCTTTACTCATCCTTGTTGTTGTTGTTGTTGTTTCTTATGTGTGTAGGTGTAATATGTTTTATTGGTATGGTTGATGATGATGATGATGCTGATGGCTGTGCAGGTGTAGAAATTCTGGCTGATAACTTTTCAAGCTTTGCTTTTAAATCTCTTATATCAGCACGATTGCTCTTTATCTTTCCAAGTAATAATATTATTTGTTCATCAAACTGAGCTTTGTTGATAGCATCCGTTTTGAATATTGCTTTTTGAATTCCACTCAACCGTCTGTTTTCAAAAATTACTAAATCTTTTTCCACTTTAATTTTGTCACGAGTTGCGTTGCCGCTGCTGCTGCCCAAGTGTTGTCCAAACTTGTTAAGAGGCATTGTGAAAGTGAATAATGGAGGATACCCTCAGCCATATTTATATAGATCAGATAGAGTACCTAGCCCACATGAACAGATAACTGATCTACTTAAAACAGATAACCGATCGGATGAACAGGTTTCCTAACGGGAGAAGAGGGTCTGTTTCCTCGGATCCTGTTTCTTACTTTAAAATAATACCACCCTCAGTCAGTTCCTCAACTATCGCGTTTATCTCGTTAGCATGGGAGGTGTTACCGGCGCTCTGCGATGCGACCAAAAGCTGTAAACGGCTAACCAGTTCGTTTGGATCATCCCAATAGATATAATCAGTTTTTGGATAAAACGTTTTAGTAGTCAATATATCGCTTCTATGAGGGTTCAAACATCCACCTTCTTTATGTAGCTTAGATTCTTGCGAGTGCTTAATGAAAAGTTTATACTTTAAACTTTTGTCACCGCTCAGTTGACCGTTTGGTGCGAATCCTCTACGATGAGCGTTTGTAATGTCTAAAATCTTATTATAATCCTTTACATCGTCTTTCGAAATTATATCCTTGTTAGGTATTTTTTGAAAGATAAGTTCACCTAGCCCAGGTGTCATTTTGAAGGTTGAATCTTTGATATGTATCAAATCATCGATTATTTTAATTTGACTATCTCCAATATACATTTTATTTTCTTTGAGATAAACACCGAATGGTATTTTCAGTGTTTTAGAAAAGTGTTTGAGATATTTTTGATAATCGCTTTGATCTAATACACTGCTATGATTATTCTCATCATCATTATCATCACTCTCGAGAGCTGACTTCATAGTTTCCTCATCATCATCATCATCATCATCAAAATTCAACTGTTGTGCTTTTGTTTGAAGATTATCGTTCCACTTAATCAGTTCACTATGGGGTTCTTCTTCTTCGGTTTTCTTCCTTTTACGTGATTTTGGCGTTGGTAATGGTGTGGAGGTTTTTTTTATTAACATGGGAGGATGACGACGACGAGGGGTGTTATTCATTAATAACGCTGCTTCTGGTTTAGCATTTTCATTGTCATTATTACCTTTAGATTCTAACGCTTTAGTCATTAAAACGTTGAGCGGTTTTGTAATTGGTTCAAAGGTTTGAGCCAGTGATGTGTCAAGAGATGACTTATCTGCCCGCAATGCCTTTACTTTTTTCTTTACACTCTCAATGGAATCTATGAGTTTCCGTTTCAACTTTTTATTACCAAACATATTTTCTTTTTAGTGCATGTGCTGCTGCTGTTGTTGTTGTTGTTGATAGGTATATAATTTTTTTAAAAAGAGGTTGTTCCTCAGTAGCTGACAACATAAAACTGATAATAAACCGGAGATGACACTCAACTTTATACAATAATAAAAACATCAAATCCTTTACGATATCGACCCTTATTAATGTCTCTCTCCTTGTCGATTGTTAAAAAAGTGTACTTTTTCTCCCAACACTCACGACAAACTTTCTTAAACTTTTCCCAACTCATATCGGTGTTCACGTGATCATCATAGGCATGTTTTAAATTCAACTCGTCCTGTTTAAATAGCAATATAAGATTGGCATTATCACGTACCAATTGTTTAGGTATCCTACTGTATGTCTGACACAAGTAGAAACAATCTAACCAACGATGACGTCCCATGGCAAAGTACTGACGAATGGCATCTTGATCTTCCAACGCTACATCATCAAACACGATGACGCTGTCTTCCGAGGCTTCCGCCGGTGGGACAACTTGACTCTTATCGTTGTAGGTGTGAAACGGTATATCACCCGCCCGCTCTAAAACTTTACTCAGAAACTTGTATTTCGGTTGGTTTAATGATTTCGAATAAAGATAAACATTATGAAACTTTATACCGTTCGGATCTAAAAGTAGAGACAACAAGACATTAGTCTTGCCACAGTTGGAGGGTCCACAGATGAGACATCTAATATTGTTTGCCAACAACGATCCATGTTTGAAGACACGGGTTACAGCTGCTGCTGCTGCTGCTTTTGTAGATTGATTACTACATAGTTTCACATAATCATCTGACGTAGTCCAATCTTTTACCGTAAGCGACGTGTTTTGTTTTTTAAGTTTCATTTTATTGTGATCTATTAAATCTTAAGGACGTGTATATATATATATATATGCACGGACACACACATACAAGCATACTTGCAAACATGTCATCATCATCATCATCAACATCAACATCATTACAAGAATCAAATGAGAAACAGCAACAGCAACAGCAGCAGCAGCAGCGGCCGGAGACGGAGTCGAAGCGGGAGACGGAGCTAGAGATTGAGCTAGATCTAGATACGGAGACGGTGCCGGAGCTAGATACGGAGACGGAGACGGTGCCGGAGCTAGATACGGAGACGGAGACGGAGACGGAGCTAGAGACGGAGACGGAGCTGGAGCTAGAGTTTGAGGATTATCATCATCATCATCAGGGGGATGTAATGAGAGTGATCTGTGAGTGTTTTTTATTGTGTGTATGACTCTGTGTTGTGATTAATATATATATATATATATATGCGAGAACATGCTATAAGTGCACACAGTCGATTATTGATACTTAATATGATAACACACACCGGTGGGGTTAGTGTTAATCATAATTCCAAACAGCGAAGACGGACACATCGAGCGACATCTACATCTCTTCGTCATCATCTTCATCACAGTAGCAGCAGCAGTGGTGGTGGTATTATTAATAATTTAATTAATAATCTACCATTTGAACTTCACATACCCGGTTACAATTATTGCGGTCCCGGTACGAGATTGAAGGAGAGATTGGCTCGTAACGATCCAGGAGTGAACCCACTCGATGAAGCTTGCAAATTACATGATATTGCCTACTCACGTGACAAGACATTAGAGGGACGCCATCAAGCCGACCTGCGATTGGCTGAAGCTGCTAGAAATCGCACGAGCGCCACTAACAGTTCTATCGGTGAACGAATAGCCTCTTTGGCGGTAGATAAGATTATGAGATTTAAAGTCAAACGCGGAATGGGGGTGGTTCCAATTTCGAAAGTTATAAAGGCAAGCCGCGATGCGGTCAAAAGACAAATTGCAAAAAAGAAACCCGCTACTACTACTCCTACTACATTACTCAAAGTGGGTGTGAAAGCTGCAAAACAATATGTTAAAGGGAAAGTTGTAAAACAACAACAACGCAAACAAAGAGTCATCCCGATACCTAAACGTGGTGGCTTTCTACCTTTGATACCGCTACTGAGCGCTTTAGCAGCCACGGGAACTTTAGCCGGTGGGGTCACTACTGCCGCTAAAAATATCTATGAAATGGTAAAGAATAGAAACAATAATAATAATAATAATAACGGCAGTAAAATTGTCGGTAAAGGTTTATATTTAGCACCTTATAAACGTGGTATGGGGCTCTACATCACACCAGCAGCAGCAGCAGGAGCTAAAAAAAAAAAACAAGAACTTAGATTTGCCGCCAAAAGGTAAAGCCCTCACCGATCTGGATATAGTAAGATGTGTGCGTAGAGAGAAAATTCCCTACTTTAGAGGTGTTTTCATGCGAGATAATCTTCCAACGAATCCACACTACTATGAAACTGGAATTATTAATTTGGACACGCAACAGGGAGAGGGTACACATTGGTGCGCTTATGTTAAGAAGGGTGATTATTGCTTGTATTTTGACAGCTTTGGCGATTTGAGGCCTCCTAGGGAGTTTATTGATTATATTAAGAAATCTGCCATCAACACGCAAGTAGAGTATAATTACAATCGATTACAGACATTTAATACTGTAAACTGTGGACATTTATGCTTGGAATTCCTATGTAAGAGCGCTAAACGTTTGTTTTAAATAAATACCATAAACATTACACGTGTGCTTTCATTCTTGCTAAGATCCTCGTCTGTAAACCACCACCACGATAATCGTTACTATCATCATCATCATTATCGTCTTCGTCATGACATTAACCTCATTCACAATAAGTCTTAACAGCAATGAGTCCATTTTGAATGTAGATTTTCAACCGGCTCTAGAATTGGACAGTGATGGTTTTTATGAGTGTGCGCTAGTGTACTTTAAGACTTTCAACTCTATTCCAAATGTTGATAAGACCAATAACCTGTTTCATTATGGAGATAAAGTTATCACAATTCCAGAAGGTTCGTACGAGCTCAATGATATAATAAATCACTTGAACCGCGAAATGATAAAGCTGGCCAATGGTGACGCTGAAAAATTGATTGATATCTCTGTAAACAGCAACACCTCCAAGTGTATGATGTACTCACCAAAATTGGATATTCACTTGAACAAACCAAACAGCATTGGATCACTCTTTGGTTATTCGCCAAAAACGCTGAAAGCTAAAACAGTGCATTGGTCAGACGAATCGATCAACATACTCATAACAAATACTATAAGAATAGAGTGTAATATTGTGGAGGGGTCATTCGTAAACAACAAGCCGTCGCATGTAATACACGAGTTTTCACCTGACGTCCCGCCCGGTTATCAAATAATTGAACAACCATCTAACATTATCTATCTACCTGTCAAGAAGAGTAACACCAACCTACAACACATTGAAGTGCGCATAGTAAACGAGTCCGGTGATACGGTGAATTTCCGAGGTGAAAACATCTCACTGCGTTTGCATATTCGTAAAAAATAAATAAGAAAATGATTATTCATAATAATAAGAATATAAGCACAGGTAGCAACCCCTACACTATCAGTCGAGATCTTGCTCTCGAGGTGAAAACTACTCCTCTAAGACAGCAGCCACTTATACAACAACAACAACAACCAAAGAAATTGACTACAGAAAATAGCACATTTTTACAGACTATCGGTTTTAAAGTATGTCCTCGTTATCTATCTTAGACATTGGTGAGCGGGTGTCATTTGATGACTCCATAGAAAGTATAGAATTTCACCCATACACTCCGTATAATGACTCTTTTAAAAATAACGATAATATCCACATATGTATCAACCGTCAAGATCTAATCCTACTACCGAGTCAGAGTCAAATATTAGTGGAGGGCACAGTGGAGAAAGGATGTCTACTGGTCAACAATGGTGCTGCATTTTTATTTCAAGACATTCGTTATGAATTGAACGGTGTGGAGATCGATCGGGCGAGAAACTGCGGTATCACATCCACTATTAAGGGACTAGTCTCATACACCAAGGAAATGGACTATAGTCTTCAGAATGCGGGGTGGGAAGTTGGTGCTAAAAAGATTCATGATAAGTTTACTTTAACTATACCTCTATCTCATTTCTTGGGTTTCGCCGAGGACTATAAGAAGGTAATAATGAATGGGAAACACGAGTTGATATTAAACCGTGCCAGTACGGATGTAAACTGTTTAGATTTAGCAGCCGTTGATTCGGAGAAGGTACCGAAACCGGCGGTTCCAAATGGTGTCATTGAAATCACCCGTATCATATGGAGGATGCCAGTCATAAAAGTATCTGATAAGGAGAAACTACGCTTAATGTCGTACGTTGAGGGGAGCATACCGGTTCAGATAGCGTTTCGCACCTGGGAACTGTATGAATATCCCATACTACCTGCCTCAGAACGTCATATTTGGTGCATCAAGACTAGTACGCAGCTGGAGAAACCTCGCTATCTCATTGTTGGTTTCCAAACGGCTCGTAGGAACGACAAGACCAAAGATATGAGTATATTCGACCATTGTAATCTTACCAATTGCAGGGTGTATTTGAACGCTCAGTATTATCCATACGATCCATTTTCGGCTGAATTTAAATCTAATAACTATGCGCTCTTATACGATGCATTTACCAATTTCCAACGATCGTACTACAACCGTGATCATACCAGCCCTCAAGTAAATTATGCTCATTACAAGACACAATCTCCATTAATAGTCATTGACACATCAAGACAGTGTGACACCTTCAACTCGGGAGCCATTGATATTAAATTGGAAATGGAGTTTAAAGAGAACATACCCGCTAACACCACAGCATATTGTCTTATTATAAACGATTCGCTGTTTGAGTACAACGCCCTCACAAGTACTACACGTAAAATTATACAGTAAAAGAAAACACATACACACACACACACACACTCCAGTTCACCGCCAACTATCCTCAAGCGTTAACGCATGTGTGAAACTTGAGAAAAAAACAAAAGAAAAATGAATAATTCAAATATTTATTTACCTTCTTACGCCCCATCGATTGATTCCACTGAGAATGACAACGGGTGTGAGCTGAGTAAAAGTGCTTACAATCTGGAGATGAAATGTCATCATACTCTAATTAAAAATATCTATGTATATTTGAGGCTGCAATTTATTGAAGGTAAAATGAGCTTACAAACCTGCGTCAATTTAAATGGACAACACGAACTCACATGTGAAGAATGGGACACGATGTTTGCGAAGAAAGTTGCCGTCATTGGAAAGTTTTATCAAAACCCATTAAGTGCGCCGCCACATCATATTCGGTGTGATCGTCGTTGTATTCGAATGTGCATCTCTCCACCAGTGCTTTTCCTTGTTGATTCGGATAACACAAATAACCCTCTGGTAATAAATCACATGGAATGGCAACTTATTGAACGTGTTATGGAGTGTATTAACGCTCGAATTGAATACTTGAACAAGCTAAAGTCGACCTACGAGAACCGCCTCAACTTCTTCAAGAAGCATTTTAAGACACACCGCCCCACCAACGTTCAAGAAGCACGCAACATTATACATGGATTGTGCAATATTAATGATGTTGTTGACTCGGAAATAAAGTGTTACGCTGCTGACCTTCTATGTAATACCTACTTTTTCCAATGGTAAATGTTTGCGGTTTGTTAAAATAAATTATTGATTAAGAGAAAAATATGACCTATTTATTTTAGCATAGAAACCCTTATCAGCTCTGACCACAAAATGGTTAGGTACCTTTTTAAAAAAAAAAAATTGGGTTATAAAAGTGAGGTGATGTGCACATACTTATATACAAACAAACCTTTGTTTGAACCATACGCACACATCGCGCACCATGTCATCCTCATATCATTGTGACTTTTGTAATGAAGATGTTTTATCAAACCGTCTCATAGCTCATTCGAGAACTAAACGTCACAAGTTACTGTGTACTCAAGAAAAATCTAAGGATTGCGCCGTATACATTGTGAATAGTGCCTTCAGATGTAGAATTGTGAGTTACCGAATTAATGGGAGCTCAAAAATATTGGATCCTAAAATGTACTTGTTACATATTAAAGATATGATTAAGAAAGTGATTGATATCGAATTAAAAATCCACAAACATGTAAAAGTGAACGTGGAACTATTTTGTACTTTTATGAAGACCGACCCTGAAGGGGAAATAATACGTGATTTGAAGTCATTCAATACTCAAAATGTGCCTCTACATATGGATGCTGTAGATTTCCCATCGTTTTATGAACATATCACTTTATGCATTTTAAAAAAGTGCGAAGATTTTCAAGAGCGGGACAGCGGGTGGTCGCTTGAAAAAATTGAGTTTATCGAAGTCAACATCAACAAATATCAACCGCTCAAAGGATCATCATACATACCCCTCCCGAAAGCAGTGCAAGTGAAAAAAGCGTGTGTTAATGTGAAAAATAGTGACAATAAGTGCTTTTTTTGGGCTGTTGTTAGCGCCCTATATCCCGTGGACAAAAGTTGTGATCGACCCTCCTCGTACCCGCGCCATGAGGACGTTTTACAAATTAACGGTATAGAACTCCCGGTTTGTCATTTAGGTATTAAAAAGTTTGAAAAATTAAACAAGATCAGTGTGAATGTGTACGGTATTGACTCTAAGAAAAAGAATTCTAAAAAGGACGGCGGAGATTTAATAATTGTACCTTTAAGAATTTCGGAAGTATCTTATGAACGTTATGTGGATTTATTGTATTATGAGAAGGGGACATTGTCACATTATTGTTGGATCAAGAACTTATCTCGCTTAGTGCGCTCGCAAATAACTCGATCTGAACATAAAATTTGGCTGTGCCACGGATGTCTACAACACTTCCCGAGTGAAAACAAACTTGAACTTCACAAGACGATCGGTTGTGGACATTCGCTAATAGAGCTACCTAAGGAAGGTGACAAAATCTTGCGTTTTCAAAACTTTAAAAATATGATGAAAGTACCATTCGTAATTTATGCTGACTTTGAGTCACTTTTAGTTCCCTTAGATAGAAACAGTGATACTACCGCTACTACTTATAACACCCACAAACACGTGCCGTGTAGTTTTTCTTATTATCTTCATTGCGATTTTGATAAGAACCAATCAAAATTTGTTATTTATCGCGGTGAAGACTGTGTCGAGAGATTCATACAATGCATTTATGAAGACGCGGGGAGGATTATAGAAGTTTTGCAAAAAGTCATACCTATAAAGAATAATAGCTCGGGTGATGGGGGTGTTGCCTCCAACATTTGCCACATCTGCAGTAAAACAATAGAAAAAGATGAGGTTCACGTGACTGATCATTGTCACTTGACAGGCGAAGTTAGGGGAAAAGCACATAACGCGTGTAATCTAAATTTTAAAATAGCAAAGTTTATACCGGTCATCTTCCATAATCTGAGTGGCTACGATTGCCATTTGTTCATTAAAGAATTGGCCAAGGCCGATGGAAACTTAGATTGCATCCCCATCAACAAGGAAAAATACATTTCAATCGATAAGCGAATTGGTGATTACGCGCTAAGATTTATAGACTCGTATAAATTTATGTCGAGTAGCTTGGATAAATTAGTCAAAAACCTTTCACGCGAACAGTTCAAGATACTACCGAATTTCTTGCCGTCTCACGATCAAAGCGAACAAGACAAACATATGAAACTGTTAACACGCAAAGGGGTTTTCCCTTATGAGTATGTGAGCGACTGGGGCAAGTTAGAAGAAACTTCATTACCCGAGCCTTCCGCATTCTATAATAAACTCACCGACTCACGCGTCTCCATTGAAGATTATCAACACGCGCAGAATGTATGGCGCGAATTCAACATAAAGTCTCTCGGAGAGTACGCTGATCTATACCTCAAAACAGATGTTTTGCTGTTAGCAGAAGTCTTTGAAAACTTTCGTCAGGTGTGTATAGATACTTACCAACTAGATCCTTGCCAATATGTCACAGCTCCAGGTTTGAGTTGGGATGCAATGTTAAAGCATACTAATGTATGTCTTGAATTGCTTACCGACTACGAAATTATTCAATTTATAAAGAAAGGTATTAGAGGTGGTCTTAGCCAGGCGTCTAATCGTTACGGTAAAGCTAATAATAAATTTATGGAAGACTATGACATCAACCAGGATAGCAGTTTTATCATATATTTAGATATAAACAATCTTTACGGTGATGCTATGCGACGCCCACTCCCAATCAATAACTTCAGGTGGATGAGTGAAGAAGAGATTAAGCAGTTTGATGTATTGTCATATGAGATAGATTCTGATATTGGATATATATTAGAAGTTGACTTAGAGTATCCATCCATATTACATGATTATCACAATGATTATCCTTTCTGTGCCGAAACAAAAATACCATTTGAGGGCAAAATTAAAAAGTTATTACTTACTTTAGATAACAAATTCAACTACGTCATACACTGTGCTAACCTCAAACAGTGTATTGAAAAAGGTTTGATATGTAAGAAAATTCACAGAGTACTCACTTTCAATCAATCACCCTGGTTAAGATCATACATTGATTTGAATTCCCAAATGAGAACAGAGGCGAAAAACACTTTTGAAAAGGATTTTTTCAAACTGATGAATAACTCTATATTTGGAAAAACAATTGAAAATGTTGAAAAAAGGGTCGATGTTAAGTTGTGTACCCGTTGGAACAGTGTAAAAACAGGAAGAAAATGTAAATATGGCCTTGAACGTTATATTTCAAAACCAAACTTCCACAGCGCTTCTATTTTCTCCGAAGAGCTAGTGGCAGTGCAGTTAAAGAAATCTAGAATTGTCTATAACAAACCCATTTATGTTGGTTTTACCGTGCTAGAATTAAGTAAAACTTTAATGTACAATTTTCATTATGATTATATCCTACCTAAGTATGGTGAAAATGTGAGGCTGTTATACACAGACACCGATTCTTTTGTTTATGATATAAAAACAAAGAACTTTTATGAAGACATTAAGCCAGACTTACAAAGTAGATTTGACACTTCAGACCTTCCGAAAAATAATGTATACGGCTTACCACAGGTGAATAAAAAAGTCGTAGGCGTAATGAAAGATGAAACCAAAGGCATAATTGTGAGAGAATTTGTAGCATTAAGATCGAAAATGTATGCTTATATATTAGACGAATACACCAAGGACAATAAAAGAAAGTGTATAAAAAAGAATAAAGGTGTCAGCGCCGCTGCTGTCAGGCGATTAAATTTTAATAAATACTTCAAATGTTTAGATTTAAGTCAAAAACCGCTGTATGATGACTTGTATAACTTGATTAGTGATAAGCATAACGTGTTTACTCAAATTAAAAGAAAAAAAATTCTCTGTGGCAGAGATGAAAAGAGATTCATCTTAGATGATGGCATCAAAACCCTAGCATGGGGGCATTATAAAATAAATAAATGCTAAAAAACTCTTACGCTTTTATTTTAATTATACAGATACACACACACACACACCCACTAACAGTCTACAAACACATAGAGTTTCTTGGTTATCAGGGGATTTTTCACTTCCATGAACCATATGACCCCATCTTTCCATATGGTTGTTGTTTGCTTGCACGGGACTGCAAGGAATGTCCTAATTTGATATTTCACTAATATCTCCTGCAGGATCCCCTCCGCGTGGTAATCCGAGTGCAACGTCACTGCCGGATGCTCAGCTAGCTGCTCCTTCAGAACCTTTTTCAGCTCCTTCCGCGCCGCACTCCATTTGTTAATGTCCATGTCGGGGGCGAGCGCCTCGACGCTCGAAATGAAGAGGATGTTATTTTCTGTTCCATCCCCAGCACGTTTGTAGTTATAAGTAATGCCTTCGTTATCGAACCATAATCTAACGCATAATGCAATAGCGTAATCCATTTTATTTTATGTGTTTTAATTTAAACGTTCGCAGTGTTTGCTGGTCTATAAAATAATGAAGACAATAAATTGTTAAAACACATCCGTTTCAAATAGAGGAACAAGTGACCCAATTACGCAATTAGATAATAGCGAATAAAATATGCTGTAGTAACTGATAACAGAATAGGTCAAATCACTCCCACGCTATATTTGATTAAAACAAAGGTACACTTGAACGCAACAAAAACGGACCATCTGGTATGGAAATAAGTATTCAAAGTTAATTATTTTATAATTGTCCGCGAGTACAGGAAAACCACAAAGATATCATAACACGGAACATGTACTGATAACGTATGAGTAAATACCTATAATTAGGGTAGTCGTCTTACATTTACCTTAATAAACGAACAATCTTGTATGGAAACGTATATTCAAAGTGAGCTGTTTCAATTGCCCATGAGTAGAGGTACATCACATGTGATACAGAACATGTACCGATACAAAACAAGCCCAGAAATGGCCCCAAAAGATATTTACCTAAAGTGCGCCAGAACCGCTATATTTACACTACTAGTATCATAAAGAAGAGATATGATTCATGTGATATACGGCACGATTCGGGATATTAATTAGAGATTCACTAGCACTAGTAAAGATATGTGACGTTCCACGGCAAAAGGTACCATTGCCCCGGGTGAATATCGGAGCGGCGTTAATAATAGCGTAAGCGCCAGCCGCCATAAGGTACCTTTTGCCGTGGAACGTCACATATCTTTACTATTTCATATCTAGTGTATAATCTTTAATTCGTTTCCCGAATCGCGCCGATAGAAAAGTGTTTCTTTTTCTTTTACAGCTTCATAAAAATTATAATCATTTTTCCGGGAGAAGAGGCTTCTCTCGGGTATATTATTTATTGCTAAACATTCATCATGCGTAACCACACATTTCAACTCGTATGACCTCCAAAAAGTTAGTAGAGTCATATGTAGAGTCAAGGATGACGCACGTTAGATCTGGCCGGAGCTTCCGGCGCATCGTTTTCTATGGAAAGCATCACGTGATCGCCTTTCCTGTCATAGAAAAGTAAGCGCCGGAAGCTCCTGTCCGGACAAAGCCCGGTGTAACGTGACTCATCCTTCACCCGAATCAACAATCGTGCTAACTTAACACTGGTTCTTACATCATTCGAAGCTTATACGCGATTGGAAACTCTTATGTTGTGTAGTGATTCCATTCAAGTGTCGCGTCGGGTGGACTGAAGCGGAAATTACGAAGGAAAGGTGTGTGTCCGGGCGTCTGTTGGACAGGCGTCCAAGTTCATGTCAGACTCTATTTGAAAAGCACGCTGCACACTGGCTCTGTACCTATTCAGAAATAACCAATTCGATTTAAATAGTTTAACTAACTAACCTTTAAATTCACAATTCTAAATATAGTGAATGCTTGAGATTCTGTGAGGCGATGGATGCTAGATGCTCAACTGGTCCAATATAATTCGTCTATGCTAATGTAATGTGCTAATTTCTATATGCTAGTGTCATTATGCTATTATTGTTGTTATAATTGTTGCTGTTATGTGTTGTTATTGCTGTTAGTCCAAGTTTCGTGACGCATTGGTTTAAATGTAATGTCATGTAAACATTTTTATCCATAAAATAAAATATAAGTATTTATGTCGGTAGGCACGTAAGACAGGAAAGTTTAATCATGATGAAAATATTTGCCGCAAAAGAGTTGATACCATAATTAAATTCCAAAAAAAAACAGAATGTACTAAGACAGCGATTTGAATGAAAAATACTTCATTATTTTAACATTTCATTTTTCCGTTTGTTACAATAGGAACCTAGCTATAAGTCTGAAATCCCCCATGTAGGTACTTGTAAAGAAAATAACCAGTCATTTTTTGAATGATGTCGCAACAAACTTTCTCTATTTATAGCGAAGAATAATATAAATATACTGTCGAGTAAACCACCTTTGAAACCACAAAAACTCTTAGAATTCGTAACAAAAGCTCCATGATTTACGCCGATGGATAAAAATAAATATAACTCCCCATTGAAAATAGATTTACACGTGTTCGCAAATATTTACATTGCGTCGCGTTCAGTACGGAACAAACGAAGGCCAAATATAGACCTTAAGAGCTATCGATTTGATCCCCATGTATGTCCAGGGGAAATTAATAAGTAATTTTGGAGAAATAATTAGAAATTTGGCTCCATTGTTAACCAACGAAATTCTAATAGAAATTCTGATAAAAACGTCCTTATTGCACTTGAAGCATAAGGACCCTTCTGTGATGGAACGTCACATTTATATTTAATTTTTAACTCTTCATCAAATCGATCGGAGTTGGTTTTTCAATGTTTATGTGCAACCAAGTAGATACAGTTGGCACATGCAACTTAATGCTACGTAGGCATGTGCCTACACGTATACATACATACTACATAGTTACTTACTTACAGGACCCGGATAGAGCTTAGCAAAATAAGGATTAAAATTATTCCTAATCTAGATTTCATTAGCAATAATTATTTATTCACTCTTTCTACCACTGAATACATCATTCATTAGTATTTAGAGACAAAATATTTATTTTGTCAATACAATACAAAATAATAATAAAAAATTAATAACAAAACTTCCGTGAGACACAGACATATTAAATATATTAAGAACGGGTCACTCACGTATTTTCAGTCGAAAAACGCTCGACATGTTTCACTCCGTACCGAGGAGTGTCATCAGGAGCTTGCGTTTACGGTGACGGACCGGCGCAGACTGCGGGCCACAGCCCTCCGCGTCCGATGACTCGGCGCAGGCGCCGGTGGCGGCAGGGGGAGCGAGAAACTACCCTCGTTTATAGCATTATTGTCAAATGATGGGTTGCACACAACACTCACTACGTCATTCGCTAATGGTTCGTCCACACTGTCCACCGACGTAGTACCCAAAACAGTTTTCCAGCTTGTAGGCACTGACCAACCACAATCACGGTTAAAATTCGGATGACGACTAATTTCGATAGCCTGTACTTTTCGCTGAATCACAAACTTTTCTTTCGCCAGCACGGTTACCTTATCGAAACGTATATAGTGAGTCGAATCCGAATCCAATACGTGTTCCGTCACCGCAGAGCCCCGGCTATCCCTGTTCCTGTGATGCAAACTCCTTATGACACTCCTCGGTACGGAGTGAAACATGTCGAGCGTTTTTCGACTTAAAATACGTGAGTGACCCGTTCTTAATATATTTAATAATAAAAAAATTGTTATTACTCATTTCGATCTGTATAGGTAACAGTATTTCTTGCGTATTTATTCTTATTATTATTTATACATAACATAATAAAGTAGGTATATATTATACCTACACACATATATTTTGCCCTTTCGGAAACATATCTAAGACCTTAAAGCCTCAACCCCTCAAAGGTTTCCTTGGGGTTAAACCACAAATCTTCAGTCTAATTAAGCTTTAAAGTCACCAAGGAGACGATAAAAGCAACTAGGAACAGGTAATGGCCACCCCTTTGCGGAAGGAAAAAAAAATGGCGGGCTTTAGCTGTAATAGTTGATCCAATCAATGGATGTTAGGATCTCGAATAAGAATTCTTTTCTATTTCCGTTTAAAGAACGAGTAAAAAAATTTGTCTTTACCGATTCAAGGCAGACTCTCAGGCCAATTCTAAGACATTTCTCTTTGACACTGACAGATCAGTATCATATTGGAATGAGATATCTAATAACTAAAACTAGAATTGACATGTCAGGCAAATTCGAACGTGCACCTGACATCAAACTGATATTTGAATCATATTGGAATCATAATCAGTTAGCGGGCGTCTCGCTCGCACTAATACATGTACGAACTAGTCAGAGCGAAATGAACGCGCGAATCACGACTGGTCGTTGTGGAGATCCTTGCGGGAGGCCTATGTCCAGCAGTGCACGTTTTTCTGCTGATCAAATCTATCCATCGCTGATAGAATCTTGAAAAACACTGTACCTATTAATTTTTAAAATGTGTTGAATATGGTTTTGATGTTAATATGAAACGAATCCCCGCTGCGAGTTAAGGTACCATTCGGATCCAGACTGCACCAGCGTTACTGCCGGCCTAGCCAAGGTTACAATCGCTATCGCTTCGACAACGAAAAGCTTTATGTCTCTCTATCACTCCTTCTTATTAGTGCGACAGTGACAGTTGCATTTCGATCGCTACGGAGCGTAAGCGTACGGCATCTTGGCTACGCGGCCACAGTAATGATGTGCGAGTTGTGCCAGGCGTGGCTCACTCCGCGATTTCATCGCGTCGCTACAAGTACATGCGGCCACACCAGTTTTGGTGTCTAGCAGTAGTAGTTGCCGCGCACCGCTGTGGAACGGACGCATGCTCGGGCTTGCGCTTGTATCTCGTAATAGACGCTTATTGTTAGAGAGTGGACATTCTGTACCTAGTACTACCTATTATTTATTCTGTAGTTATTGCTGCCGACTGCACCTTTTTGAGGTATCTCGCTTGCATTTACTTATGTATGTAAATCGTGTGACAGTCGTATCAAAACACTATCAAAACATTTCCATTTCGCATTAAGTCCACCATGTACATATTTTGTGCAATAAAGTTTAATAGCAGGTGTCACAGAAAGCAAACCGGGACTGGAACCTCAGGTGGCATGAGCTTTCTCTGCTAAAAATGTGGGAGGTCGTGCCGCTCACGCATCGGCCTCCACAGTCACCAAACCCGTTGTCTAAACAGCAATACATAAATCGTCTGCAATAGACGAAAAGGTCTGTGATGAAAGTTTAATTAAATAAAACTTTAACAAATAGTAAAATATACTGCTTCATATCATTATATTAATTCTGTTTCATTTTTGAAGCCAACGTTACCCCAGAGACTCACATCATAAGCATACAAAGTAAGCTACTAAAGTGAAGAAACTTAAGTTGAAATCTCTTACAAACACTCTTTGAACCCTGGAGACACGGTGGTACGTGCTAGTGTCGGCGTTTTGTTTAGATTTTTCTAGAATTCTACATAAGTCCTGCCCTGGGGGACATGTTGAATGTGTTGGCAGTTGTTCTTGTTCAGTTGAGGGCAAAAATATGTGTATGAATTGAATGATAAGGATGTTAGTGTCTAAATTATTTTCTATCCCTTCAAAAAAAATCCCCCATAAAAAAATACAATACCGTAATATAAATTTGTTATACGAGTAGTAATATATGTTACAAAACTGTGAAAAATAATGAATTAATCATAATAACCCACACAAATTCTCCGCCACATTTTTGAGGCAAAAAACAGGACAGCAAAAAAATTATCCAAAATTAATTGTAATTCTTGATTTTTTGTAGAATTAATGGACTCAAATGTTATTAAGACTTCTCTAAATAATGTGTTATTTTAAGATTAGAAATCTTACAACTTTTGGGACAAAGTAAAATACCTATTTTATGCGGACGGCCTTCTGGGCACCCTACCTACGGACTACGACTTAGAGCAATTTTTTTATTTATAAGTTTTATTGTTTTTATTATGTTGTAAAAATGTTATTAAATAAATAATTACGTTTAAAAATAGATTTATTAAATAATTTATTTCATTCCTTCCCTTTTTTAAACGCGTTACCTAGCTACAATCCGTTACTGTTCGATCGTTATGATTAAAGATCCGTACTTTGCACTATCCGTTGAGAATTTAATCAACCCCGAGTCTAGAAAATCCTTAAAACGAGCTAGATCTAAGGTTCTCCTCACGTTTCACACTTTAAAGTAGAGCATTGGGACGTCCTAGTACGTTCCTACGTTCGTTGCAACTGCAGGAAATAAAGTTTTCATATCTTTAATATATTATAGGACATTTTTATAGGACATTTTTTTTTTTTTTTTTTTTACACAAATCGACTAAGCCCCACGGTAAGCTCAAGAAGGCTTGTGTTGTGGGTACTCAGACAACGATATATATAATATATAAATACTTAAATACATAGAAAACAACCATGACTCAGGAACAAATATCTGTATCATCATACAAATAAATGCCCTTACCGGGATTCGAACCCGAATAAATCTTTCAAATGATCTTTAGTATATATCAAGATATATAACTTCAGAAAGGAAATAAAACGAATGATGTAAGATTTTTTTATGATATAAACCCCGTACATGAATTATAGGCAGCATAGGAGCCGTCAGATTTTTGACGCGAGGCGTAAATGTGTCGTTTATGCTTTCGATGTAGCCCATAAGATGTCAGAACCTACTATGTACAAGGAAACGTACCGACGAGAACGGTAGATGGTAGCACTTGCTTTGGCAATGTACATGTGCACATATGTTTCGGATTCTGGCCACAAAATGGCAGACCCTCCAACGCGCACGGTCCCTATAGGAGACAAACGAGCAAACGTTTCGTCCTATGGTAAGCAATTACCGTTGCATATCGACACCTGCAACAGAGAGGCATCTTTAACGTTTTGACAGCCATAGACCATCGAAAAGTCTTGCCATGGACGCCAACGACGGCTATAAACGTCAGCTTGGCCAATGCAATAGGGACACACAAGACTCTGTAAAGTTCAATTTCGATTAAATAATGGCGATCGCCTGGCGTCCGGTTCACGGCATATTCCTTCGCCGTCTGGCGTTCAAAAGGTTAAAACAGGAGTACGCCCTTTTCTTGGAGATTTGAAGATCGTATCGGTTCGGAAATACCACGGGCGAAAGTTAATTCCACAGTTTAGTTATGCGAGGCAGGAATTTTCTGGAGAATCGCACAGTTGAGGACAGCAAAGCCAACCATCTAAATAGTAAAGATGGAAATCTTGTCGCGTAGAGCAATGGCGGAAAGAAGCGGTGGTGGTTGTCGGAGATAAAATCAAAATCATAGAAAACATTCAGAAATCACCCTTTGCCGAGTTCGATACGTACTGAATGTCAGAATTACATATAATTATAACACGGGAAGGTATATTAAAGGTCGCGGGAGTCCGCTGGATGCGGGTGGCGCAGGACCGGTCACTGTGGCAATGGGGGAGGCCTATGTCCAGCAGTGGACGTCCTCTGGCTGATATGATGATGATGATAACACGGGAATTACGGAATATTCATTAATGTATGAGTAATTATCCTACCTTTCAATTCAGGCATTAAGTTATGAAGTTTAAATACCGAATGACTGGAATTCTCGCTTCAACGTAAAATCTCTGAGATCGGCATTAAATAAGTGAGACAATTTAATCTTTAGTTGAAAGGTATTTCTTATTTTATGTTGTTATTCATTTTCTTCTTCACTTGTACAGTAGGTATATACTTGTGTTGAAAATATTTCTTATACATATAAGTTCCTGGAAATTCGTCGGTACCTACCCGATCTCAAGTTCCACCATGCTAGCAAAGACATATGTAACTATACTAGTAAGTAATATTTATATTTTCTAGTTTGGGCCGATACAGGCGGACTGCAGCCCGACTGCAAAATCTATGGGAACTGCACGCCGACGTTGCAGTTGACGTGCAGTCGGCGTGCAGTTCCCATACAAATTGCAGCATCCCATACGTATCCGCCGTCACGTGTACGTAGGTCACTCGATAAGTTTTGAGATAATATGTGATACGTAAGTATGTGACATTTCTGTATGCCATAAGAGAAAATCTTTACTTTTATGATATAATCGAATTTAAACTGTTGTGAGACATACTACTTATTTTATGATATAGGAGGCAAACGAGCAGACAAATCGCCTGATGGTAAGCAATCACCGTCGCCCATGGACACCTGCAACACCTGAGGGGTTGCAAGTGCGTCATGGGGGCCAGCCAAGGTGATGATCGCTTGCGCTTCGCCATCGAATCGCTTAGCGTCTCTCTATCACTCTTCCATATTAGTGTGACAGTGACAGTACGGGGGGTTTCAAGATGTGAATACCTTCTTTTCTTGAATGTTTAGAGGTCGTATAATGTCCGGTGATACCGCGGAAAGTATCTGTAAAGTGAAATTCAAAGTTCTTCTATTTCCGCTTTTGCATAAGATTTCCATGATAAGAGTTGTTAGTGTGCCTTAACATCTGTAGGAGCGAGCCGTCAAAACCTGACCCAGTTCGGAACTTATTCCTAGTTTATTAAAACTGCGTCCAACTCCAACGGGAGACGGTATTTCACAAAAAAAATATTTAGAAGATTCATAGAAAGTTACACCATTTTTCCATTATAATCTACCATAAAAGAAGACTGGGAGTTTTTTTATTTATTTCATTATTTAGCCGCAGAAGTATGAGGATATAACAATTTGTTAGGTTTTAAGTTTTTTTTTTACCAAAATATCACATAACATCCTGGATTTACATCCGCTCTTAAAATAACAAGATGTTTTAAACGATGTTACGCCTACAGGTACAATTTCCTTTTTAAAAGACTCACGTCACGAGCCCCAAATTGCCCGGAGTTGGCAAATTTATCAAAAGTCCGGAACTCCGGCTATCGGACTTCTGAAATTCGCGTTTGAGAGATTCCAGGAATTTTCGGATAGCCCCTACTGTGTACTTTTAATATGATGTTAAAAAGTTTTATTTGATTGAGTTTGTGTAATTTCTAAGCGTGCTTAAATGATGACTCACGCTAGACCGGGCCGTGCCCGGACCGAGGCGTCTGACATGTCATTTTCTATGACGGCTGATCAGTGATCACGTGGTGCTTTCCATAGAAAACGAAGCGCAGGCTAAACAAGTGTCCTTAATTAATTACATTTTGACATCAAAATGATATCAAAAAAATTACATGTAGTTGTCATTCGCGCGTGCAGTTTTGTCATAACGTACGTACGTTCGAATTGGCCCTTCAGAACTCGGATGTTGCTCCAAAAAATAGTGGGAAGGACGATTTTTTTTATAGCTAACTAACGTAATATCTTTCTGTATTGATATGTAATATATTTCAGTCCATAGATATATAAGTTTTGAGTATTTTTCCAAGTATTCATCATCGACTTAAAAATCGCGAAAATGCTAGAACAAAATCGCAATTTACGTGAATATCCCCTTAGGGATTTGGCCAATTTCTAGGTACTGCTTAAAGGCGGCGGCGGTGCTGGATCAAGATTATTTCAGCTGCATTTTACATTTATAGTAGGTAAATTTACCTATATTAGTACTAAGTAGCCATGAAACTAGTTATTATAAATATTTTTACTTGAATTTTATTGTAATGTGATGAAAGTAATGTGTTTTTTACCTGACTCCTAATGACTTGCAACATTTTACATGCTACATTGTTAGTAAGTTCGTTACTTAGTTAAGTTATAACCCAATCATGGTATAATAATATACTCCGCCTGGTACTCCATTCCCGTCTTTTCTAGGTCACCTAACTGACACGGGCCTACGTCATCATGCGACAGCGCTATATGATAATATGCGATAGCGCTATATATAGCGGCCATGTTGTTGTGGCGTAGGCCCGTGTCACTCTGGGAATGGAAGACCATGTTTTATTAGACTATGAACCCAATATAGTTATGTACCAAATACCTAAATCTTTTTAATGTGCTTTATGTTCAAAAACCGTAGTAACGTCAGAACGGGCGGGGTGCGTTCGAAAACGAGTCAAGTTTCGCAACTCGAAAAGAAACGCAGGAATTTGTCAAGCGCGGATTATAGCCGTAATTGAGATTACCACTTTGCGGAATTTACGAAATTTACGAGTGTACGCCATTACGGGCTTCAGTCAATTTACGGAATGGGATGAATTTAAATTATACTCGTAATCCAAGTTGTGTTTACCTACTGCTAATTTCGTAAACATTAATCCTATTTATTTCAGTTTCCAGCTCCGGTCTATTTTATTTCACAGTTTCTCAAAAATAAAGTAGTCTGGCATGTTCCAGGGAAGACTATTTAGTAGTTTAACCGTAAAAAAGGTAGTTACTTAACATTTGAAAAATCGTAGCGCTTTTGTAGATCATAACACGGTTGCTAAAAAATATGACTAGAAATTTTGAAGCCTTTCTCTAGTAACTTCATTTATTCTAAACCTGATTAAACAACATTCGCTCGTTAGAAAAAAATCACGAACATAGGTCTAAAAGGCTCCACTTAGGGAATGCAATACCGGGATACCAGGATCCCGAAATACCGGGATCCCGCATGCAATTTGCGGGATTAATCCCGCTCGGAAATTAAGCGGGATCCCGCGGGATTTGCGGGATTGAGTAGCGACTTGGTTCTTACGTTTTACTACTAGTAACACGTGCGCGGACGCGCGCCTAATGGCGAAAGTTCTTCACGGAGCCAAGATGCATCTGTAGAGGAAGGGATAAGGACACGAATGTGAATTTCGGCCGAATTTGTAAAAAAATTTGGTACCTTTTACATTGAGTAATATTTTGATTATGAATGAATATTTTTGCTTATAAAGTGTTAAGTACCTATGTTAGAGACGGTGTATTAAAGAATTTCTAAGTACTGGCGACAGTGTCTACTAGGAAACTTACGCTGCGTGTGGAAGTATTTTTGAAGGCGGAAGATTCGCAAAGTGCTAAATGCAAGTTATTATACCAGTAATGTCTAATAATTGTTCTTTAAAAAGTTAAATAAAGAACTTTTCATCACACTTGCTTGTAAAAGGTACACGTAACGTAGGCAAATGCGGTCCTTATATCTTTAATTTCGACCTAGGGTTGTAATATATTTTTTCGTCATACTTGCTAGCTAGGCGACGCGGTCCGTAAATCCTAAATTTGGACCTAGGGCTGTAATGTACGTCCGAAATTAAGCAGGAGTTTTAATTTTTTCCTCGCAAGTGTGATAAAAACATTGTGTGTGCCACGGTACAGGAATTACTACGAATTCATGTTAATTAAGCCTTCAATTCACAACCGTTCGTAAATTCTTGGTTACCGCCCTTAATACACAATGTACTATTTCTAAATTTTGTTAACGTTTTGTTTTAAACCTTCAAATTTAGTACCAATTCGTAATATTGTATAGTAACTTGCGGGATCCCGCAAATACCGGGATCCCGTGGGACTGAGAATGACAATCCCGCTAAATACCGGGATTGAATTTCTCATGCGGGATTGTATTCCCTAGGCCTCCACTAAATATTTGTAAGGAAATATTTTTGCATAAAAGCTATTAACATGAAAATTGCTACTGATAATGCGATTTTTTTATTGAACTCATATCGATTACTTTTTTTTAAATAACAATGATATCCGCGAACCCGAGAAGGACCTAGTCACTGCACCTTAGCGAAATTAAGAAGTACGACAAAACAGCTAGTGGGTAATTACATTTTTTAATACAGTTGCTCAAAAAGTGCTACTTTACGTAGCTGTTTAGCGTGCGGAAAGTTGGTTATCTCGAACTAGTGCTTTTTACTTTTCCAATTTTTTTAAATTTATACTTGTTCCAATTATACTACTTATTGATGAGTGTTAATATTAGTTTCCTTTAAACGTCGTAATCAGCAGAAAAACCTACTGTTAATGTAAGAATGTGAAAAATATACATATTTCATATTTTAATACTTACCTCTTCATCATTATAACACGTTTATTTTTTAATATTGAATATTGAAAATTCCGTTCTTAATAAGTTGTCTGAATGGAACGGAATAGCTGCCAAACGCCCATAGATATAATATACTTAAAGACGACGTCTAAGCGAGCTGTCACTGTTACCACTTTGGTTTAGTGTACGATTAACAATATTTTACTTATTTTTTCGCAACTGTATTAAAAAATGTCGTTCGATACACGTGCGGAAATGTCATTCTTCACTCGTCCCGAGTCTTGCCACTCGCCTGCGGCTCGTGCCAAGATATCTCCGTACTCGTGAAGTAATGACATACCTTCCGCACTAGCATCGAAATGTACTATTTTTTCCCGATCAAGTTGTTAACGTTAACGTAAAGTAATTTCACATAACGTTCTCAACCTTGCATTTTCTTGTTTTTACAATTGCCTCTTAGATGTCGAAAAGCCTTTGCAGTTTGCACGCGACGATATAAAAATGTTTCTGTAAGTACCAATAAAGTGAAAGACTTTTTATTATGAATAAGTACAACGGTCAAGGTCAGACCATGGCAAGGTCATATTAATACCCACGAGTCTTATTTCTATTGCTTAATTAGGCCAATAAACACTAATGGCAACTAAGATCAATGCGGGAAAGACCGGCATACAACATTTTTGGTGGGGATAATAGGGCAAAAACTCTCATATTTTGTCTACATGTCGTAGGCCGATCGTACGATCAGGCAGATCGTAATGTTCCTGTGTAATGTTTTGACGATAGTCACATTACCTCAATAGATAGGTAGGATAGGTTCGTTAGGTTGCTTCAGATGCCCGAAGGGCAAACTGCCCAGAAATAGGGGCTCCGTCGACTCAGGGAAGGAGTCAAAGATTTTCACGTTTCACGATATGCCTAGGAATTTCACGATATGCCTGATCTTACGATCGGCCGCCGACATACATACAGTCACCCAATTTGATTCTTTGGCCACTATAGAACCATGTCATAATGTATCAATTTGTTTATCTTCTATCAGTGTTTATTGAATAATATTAGTAGTTAAAGCGGTAAGGCACTATAGTGGCCTAAAAATCTAATTGGTTGACTATCGCTCAGACACAGTCTATGCAGACTTTGCTGACTGCACGTTCGCTTCAGTATCTCTGAGGTTGTCAATTTTGGGCAAAATCGGTGTCACCCGTTTTACTGAATGCAGTCGCTTAACATTTCATGTGTGTAGTCAAAAATCGTGGGTTCAAACCTGGGTTGTGCTGTATAGAGCAGAAATAATCCTACTCAAAAAAAAGCAAACATTCGGTTAGGATCCGTATCATAGACAGACATGAGGTACTCGTAATAGGTAAATAAATTGATATCTAGTGTAATTGTCAATTGCGATAGCTACAGGCCTATTCGGATTTCAAGATAATCACAAGATCTTGAGACGATTTAGAGATCAACTAGATCTACATTAGATATCGACTAGATGTGACTTGGATATCTAAGTCATAACTTGTAGAAATCGTTCAAGAGGACCTCCAGAATCGCGGAAACGTCAAATTTGACATATCTATCTTACAAATATCTTTAAATTATCCGTATCGTAACTTGTTGAAGTCTAGTAGAATTCTAATTCATTTTCCGAATCGAGCCGCTAGTATATTCATCTATGCTTGTTACCTAAGCTGGGAAGGTCATTTGAACTGAACGTGTGAATTGTGAAATTGATTTGACTAACCGCACAAGTTAGAAGCGGAAGCTGGCGATTTGAACGAATTATATAAATTATATTACACAAACTGATAGTATTAATAATATGAATTACTTAAATTATTTTATGTAGAAACAATTATAACGCTGACAGTTCCATGCACACGCAAACCGTTAAATTCCATAATGTCTACAGGAAAACGCCCGTTTTCATAAACGGTTTTGACTCAAATGTATTTGTACAGAGTCAGAAATCCAGTGTCGCCAGGGCTCTTGAGTCACATTTTTATTGCAAAAGTCACATTTTTGACTATGCATAATAAAATAACCGGAAAGGAAAACTGACCAAGTGTGACCAAGTCACGCACATTGTAGCATATTTATGACAGAGACGAAGGCTAAAAGTCACCAAAATTGTGACTTTTGTGACAATCTGGTCATCATCATTGGCCACAGCATTTTGACAGATGATTGTTGCAGCGACAGTTTTCTTAAGAAGAAGAGGTCTGTGCGCCGTCGGAGATCGGAGATGCGGCACACCTTTTCCTATGGCTGTAAAGTCCAATCGCAGCACGACACTTCCTGCCACAAAGATCGCAGATGAAACGTGAATCTCTTGATGGTTCCTGAGAAGCCAGAAGTCTCCACACCATCCATCCATCCATCCATCTGGTAACACTGCAAAAATAGCTGTCTTTCACCCCTTGGGCCGCATTGTTCAGTAACGATTTAGGGCGGCGCTCATTCTGTATTCCGACAGCTAATGACTCGGTTCGGAGAAAAACATACTACTGCAACATTCGTAGAATTCTGACGTCAATACTTCGAAGAAACCCCTCATCAATAATTAGGTCTTACAGAAATAGAGCCTTGGCTTAGTGACTGTCTTGATGATAAGATTTAGTAAAAGAATTCCTGGACGAATGACTACATAGGTAAGTATGTTGAATAAAAGACATTTGACATTTTAATCTTTATAGTTCAACTAGCTGTTGCCCGCATTTTCGTCTGCGTGGAATTAGTAACCGGCAGCTAGAGTAAGTATAGCGCCTGGATAAAATCTAATGGCAATCATTCAATTTGAGCATATGCTTAATTGCTTACATCAATTATCAGGCTATTCATTAATAACTCAATTTCCTCCCTTTTCAACTTCTTAAGGGGTGATTTTCGACACAAAAACTGTCCTATGTCCTTCCCCGGGACTGAAACTCAAATCAAGGGACTGAATATCAAATTTCAACTAAATCGGTTCAGCTGTTTAAGCGTGAAGAGGTAACACACTAACAGACAGACACACAGACAGACATGCGAAAGCATTTATGATATTAAGTATGGTATTCTTCACATCGACTAATTCGACTGTCTTGTTAGAGCCCTCATCAATCTAGACACGTTTCGTCTCCGTCTGCAATAAATTAATGGTATCGCCAGACGAGCAGGTTTCGGCACGTTCTGATCAGTTTCCTAATAAGGTCACATTAACATTAATGAAGGTGTTTGTGGATTAACGACGTCTACGTGTTTATTGATTGCAGAATTTGATACATCCACCTTACCTAGCAATGTACTCGTACCAAAAAGGATTTTCAAAACATAGATACTAAGTTCCCATGAAATGTTCTCGGTTTTTTTGGTTCCGTAAGACTCCACTGTCCGTCCGTCCGTATGTCTGTCACCAGTCTGTATCTCATGAACCGTGATAGCTAGACAGTTCAAATTTTCACAGATGATTTACTAGTTTTTATTTAAAACATGACGATCATTAAGAGATACTCGTACTTAGTTATGCCCGTATTTTGTTTTGACATGAAGGGATAAATTGTTGACATTTTTTTTTTATTATAAACTGACCGGCGATTGGCTCTAGTCACACCTGATGGAAAGTGAAGACAGAGCCTAAGATGGAGCTCACCGGTTGAGTAACATAACATAAGATTAATTATTGTAAGACATTTTTTTTTATTTGTATCTATTAAATATTATTATGTAAATATGAATGACGACCATAATATAAATTCATGTAGATTAGTCTAGCATAATTTATAATGTATTTAATACTATGCGAATAAATATCGAAATCTAAATCTAGATGTATTTCTGTTGCCACTATAACAACAAATACTAAAAAGTACGGAACCCTCGATGGGCGAGTCCGACTCGCAGTTTACCGGTTTTTTTCTGCACGTTTATTGCATAACCATTTACAATTAGTTTCGATTTCTATGACACTTGAAATAGACGCCAAATGGACGCCAAGAAGTGACGTAGGTAAATATTAAATGAAACATTCGTCTAGAGTTAAGAACATTGAGTAATAGGGATTACTTCTCAATGCTCTTATCTGAACGGGTGCTTTCTAAGTGGAGACTAGCACCAGATTTTTCTCATGAAAGATTCCAGAAATTTTGTTAATGTTTTGCAACTTATACAGTCGACGTCAAAAATATGTTTACATTTTTCGCCTTATTACAAAGGAGTAAGGTGCAAAAGTGTAAATATATCTTTGACCGCTACTGTACATTGCTAACATTAAAAGTAGCGGATTAGACAAAGTACGCGTCAAAAGTATTTTGGTATTTTCTAAAGTTTAACAAAAAGAGGAATGTCTGTATATGTAGAACTATATTTAAAGCGAACTGTAGAGATTTATTTTAATTATTATTGTAGATTAAAACGTGTAAACAATCAATATAAAAACGACAATTCGCGCTAGCCCTCTCTTAACATTAAACAAGAACTCACACAATAAATTGGAGATTTCTTTCAGTGGGGACTCGACTCGCTAGATAATGTCAAAAATTACCAACTCAATTGACACACTGATTTTCAAATAAATTCGTATTGAATTGTTCGTAATAGGAGAATAATCCCAAAATCCTTCTAATTTGCGAGTGCCACCTGCATTTCGTGCCCGCAATGTCGTTGCACCTCGTAAAACCTGCATTTGCTGCTTCCAATTTTCCGGAAAAGCTTAGTACGGTGACATGGAACAGGTATTTGCATTGCGGTTTTATTTGACGTGGAAAAATAAACTAGTGGCTCTGTGAGCTGTAGACCTCGCGAGCAGAGCTTGAAATAACATGGTGCTAAGAGCTTTAAATACACCGTGTTTTTTTTGATTTCCGTTAATTTCAAGGGTGCATTCCTGAGCTTAAATCAAGTAACTTTCTCAAAGACACCGATGTTCTAATTAAGTCCATTTCGGAGATAATCCATAATTTATTTTTTTACTATAAGGCCTCTACAAGCGTGTACACTTACCTTAGGGCCGGCTTACATATTGATTAGTGTTTAGAATGAGTTCATACATTTGCTACTAAACTTAAGTACAATCTCGGTCGATTGATGTACGAAATGACATTGATATGTCACAGATTTCAATTGTTTGGTTGAGTTAAATGTAATGCCCGTGTTACAACAACGCTATATGCTACATTTAATTACTTTTTAAACAAAAAAAAAACAAAAAAGAAATCAAAAAAAAATTTTATTTTTGAAAATTAACTATGCCATTTAGTTCTTATAAACGTACTTAACTATACCCCGAAGTTAACGGAATTCAATAAAAACACGGTGTATAGTAAATTAAAGAAAAACAATACGAAATATATGTGTAAAAAAATACAAAAAGTTATAATATCCCAGCATACAATTACTGGGGATCGAACCCAGACCCTCTGTGCAAACAGAAAAAGCGTACGTTTACAAACTGAGCCAAATAGTTCTTAGATGGGTTGACGAAATTTAGCTACTCCTTCTCAAATTAAAATTAGTTAAAATTAAATATCTAAATACCGCCTAAACCAGCGATAATTTTTTTCTGCATTTTTTGCTATTAACTCTGTAAACATGTTTCAAAAAGAAAAAAGTCTTATGATATCGATACGACTATTTGTTTAGGCGCCAGGTATCACGACTCCGCCATTTTTAAAAATTTCCAAAAACCGGATTGACAAAAAAATTTTATTTAGTCATAAAATTCGGTCACAAAATTTAACGAGAATCGGTTAAGAATTGCGACCTGTAGAGGAGAACATCCGGACATACGAAAGCAAAATGCCCGAGTCAAAACGTAGACCTTCGCTTCGCTTCGGTCAATAAATAATCCAAAGTACAAATACTACTTGAGTAAATAAACTTTTTATGCTCGAATGCTTTCATACGTTATCTCGCATTTCGTTGATATTGAAATGCACGATGGCAGATACGCTGTTGTTGTTAGCGTTCCGTACCCAAAGGGTAAAAACGGGACCCTATTACTAAGACTCCTCTGGCCGTTTGTCCGTCTGTCTGTCTGTCACCAGGCTGTATCTCATGAACCGTGATAGATAGACAGTTAAAAGAGGGAGGTATTCTTTATTTTCACACTGTTAAAGTATCAATCGAACGTCATGCCAATGAGCTGTCAATTTGTATTATGCAGTTTAAATGTTTACAGATGATGTATTTCTGTTGTAGCTATAACAACAAATACTAAAAAGTACGGAACCCTCGTTGAGCGAGTCCGACTCGCACTTGTCCGATTTTTTTTTATAAATGTTTGCCATCTTGTCCACTATCGTCTGAGACCAAAGTCATAAACTGGCCACTCAATCTACTTCTATCATAAAGACGCAAGTGCCACTAAAGCAATAGTGCCAGTTTCCAAGTGCCAAGTGCCAAGTTAACTATGTTGACTGTGATTACTCTTGGTTCTAATCAATATTGTAGCAACTATGTATATGATGTGTGAGATAAATGATTATGTATTAAGTATAGTTAGAACTTTTCTAGCTTATAATATAACGCTTTTTAGATGAGCTAAATTCATCGATTTGAAACCTGATTATACAGCTCGATAGGAAAATAAATAAATGAAGGAACATGGGTCTAAAACGCCATTATAAATCTGTATCTATTTTGGACAAAAGCTCTTAACATGAAGATTGCTTTAAAAAAAAACGCGTATGTTAATTTTGATAGAACTCATTAATGATGAGCTGATTACTTTTGTTAAAAATAACGAACTACTACTTACTACTTGTTTTATACCTAATTGTTTGTGGTTATGTGTGTTGGCAAATTAAATATTTTTCTTTCTTTCTTTCTTTCAAAAATAACAATGGCTGCGATAATGAGTTCATTCTTTATATGCATATATGAAGTAACACCCTTCTCAAATGAAAATCATATTAATTTATTATAACACGAATTGGAATTCATTCAAACAAATTCATTCATTCGTTCACTCAGCTCTCACTAATTTCAATCCCCAAAAGTGCCGATAACCGAAACACGAGTGCATCTGTTCTGCCGACCGTACCGTTTCCGGCGCACTCGGCCTTGCGTGCCGACTACCATTACATGCTGACCGTACCTATTACAGGGATAACGATCAGGCTGACATACAAATAAGATTAAAACTTTGCTGGTAACTTTATCAAATAAGTGAGATTGGAGGGGAGGTGGAAAGGCGTATAAATATATACTTTGTGCCCGTTTTTTTAAGAGGAAATGGGTCGGTCGCTTTTCCATACAAAAGTAGTATCCATTTTCCTCATTATGAAAAAAAAATTACATTAATTTGATGTAGGTATATTAACCATAGCTATGCCCCTGTAGGTTTGACTGTTTCGATTTTTTTATTATTGTAAAAATTTGGTGCGAAAAACAGCTCCTAACTCTTAAAATAATTCGTCATCATGAAATGTTTGACGTTTAAAATAACACCTGCACAGTCTGTGCTATCAAAATCGCTGCCAACATAGCTAGGTCTAACTCTAACCACAGAATAAATAATAGTACTAGGTACAGAAGACTCTAACTCTAACAAAACGCGTCTGTTACAATCAGCACAGATATGGCCGCTAGGTGGCGACAGCGCCACGCGCGGCTTATGGCAAACCCCAAAATTGGGGCCGAACGGATGTACTTCTAGCTACCTGTAGCAAAGCGACGAAATCGCGGAGTGAGCCACGCCTGCTCAAACTCTTGTACTACATAATAGAAAGGTCGAAAAAAACCAAACGAAGCATAGTAGCTGTGGTTAATTAATAGTCCGACAAGAAATTGTAGAAAATTATTGAGGGCGCCACTTCCTACGTAACTGTCACCTTTTTGACGTAAAATGCTTACAATTTAGTATGGAATTTTTTAAATAGTTCCATTTTATTTAATTTCTACAATATTATGTCGCACTATACATCGAATTGCGTAAAAATATTTTCTATAATATTAATATCCAGAGAGGTAAATTGGGACTACGTTTGTATGGAGTAGCGGTCATGCCCTTTCTTCTTCAGTAGATAGTTAAGCCTTCAGATCGGTTAGCCAAATGGAGCTTGGTCTTAAGACCGCTACGCTTGTGTCGACACTGCTTATAAAGACCGCTACGCTTGTGTAGACATTCACGGCCCGATTCGAACTTTAAGGGGCCCACAGTTTACCAGTTCGCCGGTCGATATCAGCCTGTCAGTTGTTCGGAACTGTCACCTTTTGCGTTTAACTTACAGGCTGATATCGTCCGGCGAACTGGTAATCTGTGGGCCCCTTTAACATACGTCAAATATTACGACTAGATACGATATGGATTAGATATGTCAGTGTCAAAAGTGACGGTTTTGTTTGAAGAAACGTTTTTGTTGGACATACCTGATCCATATCGTATCTAGATGCAATATTTGACGTACCTTAAAGTTCGAGTCGGGCCGTTAGGTATTTGTACGGGTACGGAGTAAAGTATTTACTGTAGCTTTGCGACTAAATGAAATAAAACTATTGATACGGATTATATTGCGTATAATGAATAATTCATACTACATCCCGACGTTTCTAACCCTTTACAGCGTTCGTGGTCAACGGTAGTGGTGGTGGTTCGTGGATATAATCCGTTTCAATAGTTTTATTTCATGAGTATCGCGGTAACCGAAGACAATATTCTGCGACTAAAGTTTTATTGGTATTGACAGTCGTCTGACCTAGTCGTTTTTGTTAGTTTCTGTAGTAGACTCAGTGGCCCGGAATATCGGACCGCTTTTAACGATATTTCAATCGGGAATTAAAGAGGATCAATAGTGAAATATCGGAATTCTATCTATTTTATAGACAGAAAGACGGACAATGGAGTCTCAGTAATAGGGTCCCGTTTTTACCCTTTGGGTGCGGAACCCTAAAAAACGGACCATTTTCATTAACAATTTTACCTAAAAAAAGATTTCCAAATGGTAATTATCAATACCGGTATTGATTACAGATTTCCGGTATTTATCGGTTCAATACCGGTATACAGAACTGTGCGATATTTGATGCACTACTGTGGACGGCACGCCATAGTATGGAAATCGTTTGAGCACACACAACATGTTTGAAGTATACGCATCAATGCGTGTGTAGGTACCTTTAGAGCAGCCAGTTGAAAATACTTTGGCGTAACCATGGCAAATGGTATTAAGAAAAGGTTTAACAACCTTTTTGATGCTACTTATGAGGATTCAGGATATTTATTTGCAAAATTATCTCAATATCTTATTCTGGTAATCACATCAAATTGTATTAAATATCATTGGAAACCCTATAAATAACTGATGCAAAGGTTGTCCATCGCAATCCAACGCGGCAGCGCAGCGAGCGTGATGGGCACCTTTGCGTCGGGGACAGCCCGAGACGGGATTCAGTAGTTAATTTATTTTATACTTATTTAGTTGATATTTATATTTAAGTTTAGTTTATGTGTTATTTTAATTATGAAATAAATTTTGTTTGTTATAAATATTATATACTAATTTTATTGTACTAATATCAGCTTGTGGTTGTATTTAAGACCGAACCATGAAGTAGAGATAAGCGACCCACCCCTGCATAGACAGTTGTTTGCAGGGGGATCAGTTATATCTGCAGCTGTACTATACTGTACTAGTATCTTACTAATCTCCATAGAATAACTCATGTATTATAAGCAACTTACTTTCGTCTTTTTATTTTATGGCAATCTTAAATTATCTTTGACTTTGAACTTTCAAAACTTATTTCCCTTACGCAGGTAGATTAATGTTCCTACCATTTGCTAATAATCCTAGACCGTATTGACAACACAGTAAAGGTTATTGTCGTTTGTCTGAGTTCGTGATGTAAATGGGAAGATTCGTCCCAAGAGTGCGCGTAGGCGGCCGCCCACGGCATTTCAAATGTTCTGTTATCAAACTTTATCATTAAGGCTCTAGGGCAGGAAAGAGCGGAGGCTGAAATAGCAAAGGTACGGGAATGAATGGAACGTAAATTTAAAGGTTTCAAACAGTACACTTTGTCTTTAAACATTAAATACTACTTAGCGGCCAATCCAAATAATGAATCGACAAAAAAAAATGATTAGTAATAAATTAATAATATACAAATAATTACCAAGATAACACTACCCCTGACTTTGGAATAAAAATCTGTGCTCAACACACAAATAGATGGCCTTACCGGGATTCGAATCCAGAACCATGGTTTTATAGTCACTACCGACTAGGCCAGACCAATCATAAAAATTAAATTTTGAAGACATTCACGATTTTCGAAACGAGACATTTAGTTATTTATAGAATTTCCAACGAAATTTTACACAATGTGTTTTTGATTTACCATTAACATGCTAAGAGATTGAGATAGTTCTGCAAATAGATGTGTACACAGTCGCCGTCAGATATATCGGAGCCCCCACGGTGTTCACAAATATCTGAATAAAGCCTCTATTATCAAGATGATAAAGTGCATTTTCAGATAGTTTTGTTGAAGAGATGTACCCACTTTTTCACTTTATTACAATGCAGTAAAGTGAAAAAGTGGATGTTACATCTCTTTGTAGTCAACTGTACTTACCTTGGCAGCTGCTGCATTTTTGCGCCCAACCGAGATATGTTTATTATTTGTACAGTATGTTTGTGCTGTTGTTTGTGTTGTAGATAAATAAAATCGGTTGAAGACTGACGATTCACGTTATTCTATTCACTATCCATGACCAGCCGCAGGCTGAAATCCGATGCCTCGAGTGCTCGGCAGGTATTCAGCATGGAATGGCAAACGTAACCCGAGTTCAGTAAACCACACAATGTGAACGTACAGATGTAGTGGATAATTGTTTTCCATCGTATTTTCTCGGAAACGTTCATATGTGTAATGTTACATTTCTTAATAGCTTGGCATGAAGCCGTTCAGAATGCCCGGATCCCAATGTTAGCATGCGTCTTATTGAAGTATTTACGGGTCAATCGGTCATATAGAATGTGCCATCTTTGAAGTGTACTACGAGTATACCGCTGGATTTTCAAAGATTCTGCCTTCACATCCATCGTATAGAAGCTTCGAGCAACACCGGGACGGCAGTCGGCATTCCTACTAGGTATTTCCCCTCTACCGAAGCACATGCCCAACCTGGGCATTCACACTAGCGCAGTGCGTCTTGTAACTCATCCGTACACAAAAAGAGATCGAGGTGTGCTAGATTTGTCTTTGACGTGTGTCATTTTCTATGTATTTGTGTGAGAAGTGCGACTGTGTGCACGTTTCCCCGCAAAAAATGGCAGAACGATTTGTACGGTAACATATCGATTGGGTTCCTCCCTTCCGACGTGTCGGAAGCCGGTGTTGCTCGAAGTATAGAAGGCACCAATCTGGGGGCACGGCAGTGCCCCCGCCAAGTCGAGCTATAACTTACCTCTCTCACAGAAGGCGCCTTCATAGTCTTCGTCTCTGCACTCGCAGACCGGTCCATCATCAGTGCTGATGCATACGCCGCCATGCTGGCAAGGATCCCGGCGTTCGCATGCGTCTCCGCTGGCGTTACCGATCCGGGATGACTGTAACAAAACAATTACATTACTTTATTGAATTTCATATTAATTACCTAACACAATTTTTAACATCATTTTTTTTTCTTGTGTAAAAATTTAATTATGTAGATAAAGGGTTGAGCGCGATTTGAAAGCGGTTTCCAAACTGGAAGTCGTAGGTTAAATTCCCAAGGAGTTTCTTGAAATTTTCAAAATATCATTAAGTACCAACATATTACGTATGTATGTATTATGTATGTATATTATGTAAAGGAAAACAGATTATAGATAAATATCTACAAAGCCGAAGTTGGAAGTTCAGATAACTATTTTTGTTCGTAAAAACTAGTGCCTAACCTGCACCATGGCCAATTCTTGAGATTATCTTGATTCTAAGCGCTTTTAACATGAAATCGAGAGAGCGCTATTTAGCGCTAGTTAATTCAATTTAAATTAAATATTAATAGTTTGAGGTTTAAACCCATAAATGTATAACTCGTTCAACCTGAACTTAAAGCAAAAATATACCAAGTAGGTAAATATTATACTTAAACATGTTCTCGATTTACCGTTTCAGTAAGCAATTATAGCCCTTTTCTCAAAAATGGACGGCAAAGTCGACTTTGCCGTTTAAAAAATAGGTCGCGAAGCGCGTAGTTTATGGTCAGTGAAAAATTAAAAAGTTAAAAACATTGTAGTCTCGATTTTGGGACTGCAATGTTGCATACAAATTCCATTATTTGTCGAGTTCCAAACTTTTTAAAAGTTGAAATGGCCATATCAAATGAAGGCACAGGCCCATTAAACAGCCAAACAGATGATTAGTACCGCGACTATGTAGCTGTCTCAAATAGGTTGGCGTATTTTCGGCAGAAAAATACACTTCTATTTTTTTATAAAAAAAATAAAAAGGCAGCAAAGCTAATTTTTTCAATTGTTTCTACTTCTTTCTGTGAAAATATATACGTAAGAACGTTGCTTTTGTAAAATATTTCTATGATATTTATATTTCTTGCACCATTTTTGAGAAAAGCACGATATACGACTCGGCTGGAAGGCTACTTGCTGGCTTCGGATTCAATTAAACGGACTCCCAAGGTCGTCCGTTTAAAACGAATCCTCAGCCTGCAAGTAGCTACTTCCGAGCCTCGACAATAATGTACTATTTTCCAACCGAGCCGGCAAATTAAGTCGTAAACCCGTCTCTCGCTAACTCAAACAAGAAATCTCACTGATGCCTTCTGTCAAGAAACTCGGCTTCTGGCTAATTGTTATAAATAAAGTTACAAGGTCACCATGAGTTGTTTTGACAACAAACCATAGAAGCGGAACGTGATACTATCTGCGATCATATATAACCATGGATACCGCCTTTAGGAACATTACCGTTCAAATTCTCGGGCCAAATTAGCACACATACACAATTACGCCTACATTCAAATAAGACGACGCGTTTACGGAGCCTGAAATCAAAGCTCGTAAACAAAATAAGAGTCATCTTTATTACACTAATGGTACATAGCTAAGTCTAGATGAAATGCATATAATGTCAATAACTACCAATCAGCGACATTAATCAGCTAATAACCTTCTTGCTGTACGTACTGGCCGCTGAGAGTTCGCGGTTCATATTTGATTAGAATATGACTTGGACAGGGATAGGTTTATGCCATACAGTGAAGAACCAGTCAAATAATTCACGCATAATAATTTAATGCAGATTAAAAGATAACTAGTTAAAATGTTGTTATGACATGACAGACTAACTCAACATAAGTAAATATATCATTGTTGTATAAATGTATTCCGTTATAATAAGTATTTTGTATATTTTATTATCAATCTGCATGGCAGTGCGAAGTCACTTTCAGGTATAGTCTGTCCGTTTTTCTAAGATCAAGTACGCCATAGTAAATGTATGGCGAACTTGATCTTAGAAATCGGACTGGCTATACAGTCTGCAAAATTTACATAGGTACACGAATCGGGTCAAAAATATTTGAACAGGCGGAGTCACAATAAATCCCCACTTTCAGTTCGGAATATTTTATATGTATATAGCCGGTCAAGCAAGTTTGTCAGTAGAAAAAGGTGCAAAATTAAAATTTTGTATAGGACCACAGCCGTTCGCGCGCTTACATTTTCTAAATTTGCCGCTCTTATAATATTTTAAACTTTCGCGTTTTGAACACATATTAACTCACATTATACGAATCGAAACTGATTTACGTCGGTAAATCAAGGTAATTGAATATAATTCGCGTTAGACCCGTCTATAATGTGAGTTAATATGTTTGCCGCTCTTTTCTACTGACGGAAATGGCTTGAGAGAGAACCTACATATATGTGACAGTAGAGGGTGGATTCAAATGATCAACATTTTCAGATAAAAATTGTGTGTATTTGTTAAATTAATTCAGTGAAAGCATGATAGGAAAAATGTATCTACATATAGGAGACCGGGTATGATTATCTCACGGGTTATATCTCATGAATAGAACATATTCTAGATATCTTGCCAGGCATCCACTCAATTTCATGTCTCTCTAATTGGACAGCTTTTTTCCAGTTCTCTGCGAATAGCATCTTGTGGGAATCTGAATGGAAAGTAATGTAAAATGACAATACCAAATTTGATTATTAATTTGAAATAACTAGGTAGTTTTTTTATAGCTCCATCTCATGAAATAAAAAAGGAAAATACAAATCTGTAAGAAGGAATTTATTACTACATTTATAATTATATAGAAAGTACCTAAACCAAACACAAGTTAATAAAATAGTCTACTTCATTTAGCATAACACCATCCCTATTATCCTCGCAATTTAAAAAGTCGTATGTTGTTATGAAAGTCGTATGCAGTTGTTACGTTTTAGCTTAGCACGGTAGTATTGAAAACAAATCGTCATGTTTTTTCCAAATTCTACTGAAGTTATCTGTTTACTACAAGTGAAAAGTGATTCCACTGTCCTTGGTATGAACTAAAATAACTTCTGCACCACTTCACGACACATGAATATATTTTTAATTACAAAAAAACGTTGTTTTTATAAATCAATTTAGCCATTTGTCACTGACTGTCATCTCGGTGGTACTGAGATTGGCAATCGAGCAGTTTGTAAGTACCGCCTATCGCGGGGTAGTTTGCGTTGGGTCATAATTGAGCGGACAGAATACTTCCATGTATAGCATTTCGCTGGATACTATGACCTAAACTTTAATTTGATTTATTTATAATTTAATTTAAACGCGTAAACGCCATGAATTTTACGGCGCTTACGACGTTTTCGTCTACAGGTTGTGATTGCGACAATTTCATTGTTTGGTAGGTATAGATTCTCTTTAGTAATAATAACTCAATGTTTGCATGGCCTACTTGTATTATTAAAGAGGCTAGAAAGTGACCAATGTATGGATGAGTTGATCTGACTTGGCTTCGAAATAAAGGTGGAAATTTCGAATTAAATAAATTTGTGAATCACGTCTTTATTCTCCCAAAATTCCTACCATCCGCCTAAAATAAATTTTAAACTAATAGTTACCGAGTAGGGCCCCATTTCTCGAACGGTAAATATTAGTGCATTGCCATGACAGGGGCCCATTTCTCGAACGTTATTAGACTAATATTATTAGTCCATGAACTGTCAAATCGTATGGGTTGTCATGACAACACACTAATAATATTAGACTAATAGCGTTCGAGAAATGGGCCCCAGATCGTGAACTAATACTATTAGTCTAATACCGTTCGTGAAATGGGCCCTAGGTAGGTACTACGAGTATACCGGTACCATGCTATACAGCCGTATTCGAACAATGAGATACGTCAAATACTAGATATTGAAACGATATGGATTGGATATGTCAGTGTCAAACAAGTGTCAAAAGTGACATTTTTGTTTGAAGAAACGTCAATTTTGACACTTGTTTGACACTGACATATCCAATCCATATCGTTTCAATATCTAGTATTTGACGTATCTCATTGTTCGAATACGGCCGATACTCATTTCAATACCCATACAGTACGTTAACCCTTCTGAATAACTAATGGCACGATCGCTGAGCTAAATCGTGTTACTGGTGCCTTTAAAAAACTAATTACACGTCCAAGCCATTCCAATATCTACCCTAACTCCAACCTTTAGAGTCGGAAATGCTTCTCAGCTGAAAGGGCTGCCGGTGAAGGATAATTAGCGTTTTTGTTTGCTATGTAAGGTTTTATTTCATAATTACGGGATCTAACGAATCTGGTGCGAGGTTGTGGTTTAGCGGAGTCTTAGCCGGTTTGATTTTAATTTAAAATATAAAGGTTTTTTACGAATTTTTACTACCTATACAAAACGTACAGTTTAACTATTTCTATTTTATTCTAGAAAACGATTAAGTACCGTAAACAACCCAATTATAAGTATAGTACACACCTAGCTTTCATATCACTGGAGATATGTCATTGATATGTAATTTAATTTACTTAATTAAAAAAGTTAATTTAATTTTTCAGAATAATAAATAGACCCTTGGAAGCGAAAATGGTAAATATCGCTCCAGAAATTAAATTACTTACTTAGACGTTTTTATAACTTTTGCCATAACAAATTAGGGACATTAAAATAAATTGGGATATTACATACATTTTTCATACTTTATGAGGGGGCGCTAAATTGCTTTGAAAGACATCATAATTAATTTACGTGCCTTAGATAACATAATGTAAAGAGACGCATTCATAATTAAGTATTTTTGGCACATTTGGTCCGGGGGATAATCAGAGTAGTTGGTAGGGTTTGTTAGTCATTTAATTTTAATTCTCTTTATTCATCATTCTTCTTAGGCTAGGGTATAATATGCATATAAAAGTAAAATATAAAAACACTTACAAAACAATAAAAATACATTATAAAAAACCTAACCTAGTAGGCCGCCAGCAGCGGGGCAAGGCTCAAGCTACCGGTGGTCAGGGCTGCAGAGAGAGGAACCGACGTACTATCCGCGCCGTGTCCAAGATCACCGCCTTCTGCATCTGACCCTTGATCCAACCACCTAGCGAGAGTCTCTCAAGGTGTTGGTCGAGACTCTTCGCTATTAGACCGTTCACTGAAACGACTATCGGGACAATGATCGTCGAATCAACAGCCCACATGGCGGTTATCTCGTGAGCCAAGTCTAGGTACTTACTGGACTTGTCCTTCTCGGCCTTCACGAGATTCTCATCATGGGGGATGGTGATGTCAACGAGCACGGCCCGACGTTGCGATCGATCTATTATTACAATATCAGGCTTATTGGCTACAATAGTCCCGTCAGTGATGATAGATAGATCCCAATAGAGCGTGGCACGACCATTCTCCAGAACAGGCGCAGGTAAGTACTTGTAGTACGGTACTTCGCGGTCCACAAGGCCATATAGAAGAGCAAGTTGCTGGTGAATAATCCTGGCTACGAGATTATGTCTGTGCAAGTACTCGCCGTTAGCAAGATGAGAACAACCGGAAATGATATGCCTGAGTGACTCTCCGGGACGGCGGCATGCCCGACAAATGCCGACCGTACCGTCCTTCAGGATATATTTCCGATAGTTGTTCGTCATCATAACTTCGTCCGCAATTGCACAGGCGAAACCCTCGGTTTCTTCGAAGAGGTCCCCGAATCGTAGCCAGTTCACCGACGCGAGCAGGTCCACATCGGGTCTCGTGAGGGCCTTGTAGAACCGCCCGTGTAGCACCTTACTCTCCCATGCCGCCTTGCGATCCGCAGTACTTAGTACCACAGGTTTGCGCCAATTCTCGTTTGCCAAGGAAAGCGGCCTGCGGTTCCTATCTACTGCCACCACATCACGATGCATCTCACACTCGTTGTTAAGGAAATAGTTCCTGAGATTGTACACCTCGCGGTTGTGAAGATCCTTGGCGTTTAGGAAGCCTCGGCCTCCACACTTCCGTGGGATGTACTATCTCATAACTGACGAGCGTGGGTGTAGCATGCGATGTGTGGTGAGCAGTGATCGGATCCTCCGATCCAGGGCGTCCAGCTTGATCTGAGTCCACCTTAGTATGCCAAAGGAGTATGTGAGTAAGGGCATTACCCAGGCGTTGAAGGCGCGCACTTTGTTGCCTCCTGACAAAACATTGATAAGGACTTTTGTGAGCCGACTGAAAAAGCGCTCCTTCACCGACCGTCTAATACCCTGGTCCTCAATACCCAACGAAGGTAAATCGCTTTGTAAATAAATTTTAATTATTATTAGGTTTCTTTTATTTTACAAGTAATTTAAACATTATAACATTAAATTCTTGGTAAATCATATATTTATTTACATACAATATATATACAGTGGTACTACTTCTTGGTTGTAAATCACTGTAATTGTATGAATAAATGACTTTAATATGAAGTCTTTTATTTCTGTGTGATCTTTGGAATTTTGCAATATTTTTTTTGGGTTTTGAAAAAACATTTAATTTAAGGCTATATTTATTATGTTTATATGTGAGTAATTATGCACATTGTAATTTTTAATATTTTACCTCAGTCTCCCGTTGACCACGAACGCTGTACAAGATTCGATACGTTTAATCCGTTTATTTATTTATTTCTTAGTTTGCATTTTTTTAAACAATATTCATTGCATAAGTAGACTGTCAATTTGTAGTTTGAGATTATTAATTTAATTTCAGTTTCAATCGATAGCAAGACCAAGTTCAAAGGACAACTTAAAAGTACTCACAGATAAGCAAGTGCAGTAACACACGGATGTGTAACTAAATGTGCAAAAACGTTGAGGAAACTTTTATTTCGGAAACGGAATATTATAATCTGTGAAATCACTCACACCTACAATTGTGTCGCTTAACTTCGAACTCGGGTAAATCCATTCGACCCTCTCAGCAAATATCTACCCTATTACCTTTTCTTAATACCAAAATCGTATAATCTGACAGATGGATTTACCCGAGTTTGAAGTTAAGCGACTCAATTGTAAAGCCCAGGCCTACTTCATGCTAAGTTTTAACTTGAATTTTTAGTGTCTTACTTATTTAATTCGTATTTATTACTTGTACATTTTAGTTTAATTAGTTTAATTTTATTGTACATATTGAAATTTATTTCTGGCATAAAACATTTTCATTTCATTTCATTCAACCCTCCTGCCCACATCAACTTATCAGTTTTCCTCCTTTGTACGTTACAATATAAAATATATAAATAGTATTTCCTCATTTATATAAAAACTTGAATCGGCTGAATGTAATGGCCACTTTATCTGGCTTTTTGACGGCTGTCCGAGGTGGGAAGAGGGTCGCGGTAAGGGTACGTTCACACTAAAGCAGGAATATAATGTTAAAAAAGTATATAGGACTTTACACACGTAACAAAAATATGGGGTCACTACGTGCGGGAATTTTTATAACAGCTTTCTTTAAGGGGCCCACTGACTTAACAGTCCGCCGGACGGGTGTGGCCTGTCAGTTGTTCGGAACTGTCAACATTTTGTTCTAACTGACAGGCCGATACCGTCCGGCGGACTGTTAATCAGTGGGCCCCTTAATAATATTAAAAGATTATATGTTAGTATTTTTGAAAAAATGGATCCCGCCGAGTTTCTTGCGACGGTATTTTCTCAGAGCTGTATTGTAAGATTTGTATGATAGAAACGGTACCTATTAGTAAGTAGTTTTTAACAATAAGTAACCAATTAATATAACTAAACTCAAGAATAAATATTTTTATCTTAACTCCACTCAGTTACAACAAAGTGTACTTTTTAGGGTTCCGTACCCAAAGGGTAAAACGGGACCCTATTACTAAGACTCCGCTGTCCGTCCGTCCGTCCGTCCGTCCGTCCGTCTGTCACCAGGCTGTATCTCACGAACCGTGGTAGCTAGACAGTTGAAATTTTTACAGATGATGTATTTCTGTTGCCGCTATAACAACAAATACTAAAAACAGAACAAAATAAAGATTTAAGTGGGGCTCCCGTACAACAAACGTGATTTTTGACCGAAGTTAAGCAACGTCGGGCGGGGTCAGTACTTGGATGGGTGACCGTTATATTTTGCCGTTTTTTGCATTATGGTACGGAACCCTTCGTGCGCGAGTCCGACTCGCACTTGCCCGGTTTTTTTTGTTATTTTTCTCAAGTAAGTACTTACTTAGAAATTTATTCGACTCTAACAATATTAAGGGTAATTCAAACTGATGGACAAATTTTCGATAACAACATATTCACATCAAAATATTTTCATATCAAGTTAGATAATAATCCTAGTGTACCTACCTAATACCTAAATGAAGCCTAAAGGTCATGTAATTTAAAACAGAACTCCTAACTCTCAGAATACATTAACCTTCCATCCCCCTGTCCTGACGAACTTATTATTCTACGTCTGTTTTTCACAGTTACTGTAACCAAAAGTTACTGTTTCCAGAAAAATCTTAGCTTAGAACACTTAGCTTTAACAACATTCATTTCGTCATAGCACTTCCGTGCGTGAGCACCGGTCGCGATAGCGTTGAATGAAGTGAAGCGAATGAAGTGAAAACTTCATTTCGCAAGCACCAATCAGCGTGAGCGATCTTCAAGGTCGTATCAAAACAATATCAAAACCGTTACAAGTTGTCAAATCTGAATCAGGATCATAATGAAAAATTATTCACGCCATCAAAAAGAGATTAAATCGCTCATTAAAATAAAGAGTGACGACACTTACTTATCGTCCCATAATGAAATTTTATATTTATGATATATTCGCGTGTACCAAGGGACTATATCTAACCCCGTCTAGACATCTCATGTCACAGTGATAATTTATTCACTTAGCTTTTGGGTACAATTAAATTAAACAATTTAAACGACCCGTGACCACGAACGCAACAAATTTATTCTCCAGACGTTGTCATGTAAATTGAAATTCTACATTCAAATAATTTGCTTTTGATGAATAATTTAAATTATAACATCTGTTTGAAGACAGAAGGCAACATCGACTTGTTTTATTAATTTATTAACAGTGACATACGGCCTGATTCGTACTTTAAGATGCGTCAAAAATTTGCTAAAGATACGATTTGGATCAGAATTTCTTCAAACAAAAACATCAATTATGACACTGACATATACGATCCATATCGTATCTTCAGCAATTTTTGACGTATCTTAAAGTTCGAATCAGGCCGAGAACCTTGTTTGTGCTAAGTGATAACTTACCAAACACATTTTACATTTTGATTACAAAACTTCCACAGTTATAATATATTAAAACGGGTCACTCACGTATTTATAAGTGTTCGACTTAAAAATGAAAATTACAATTGCACCAATCATGTACGAACAAGTACGAGCAAAATGCTCGATAACTGAATGACATCATTTAGAAATTTTACGTTTTTAGGGTTCCGTACCTCAAAAGGAAAAAACGGAACCCTTATTAGGGTTCCGTACCTCAAAACGAAAAAACGGAACCCTTATAGGATCACTCGTGCGTCTGTCTGTCTGTCTGTCTGTCTGTCTGTCTGTCCGTCTGTCACAGCCGATTTTCTCCGGAACTACTGGACCAATCAAGTTGAAATTTGGTACACATATGTAAGTTTGTGACCCGAATACGGACATATAACGTAAACAAATGAATTTTAAACATGGGGGCCACTTTTGGGGGGTAAATGAAAAAATGAAAAAAAAAATTTTTTCAAACTATATCATGTTACATATCAAATGAAAGAGCTTATTGTAAGGATTTCAAATAAAATTTTTATAATTTTCGAATCAACAGTTTAGAAGTTATTCAAGAAAATAGGCAAAAAATGACCATTCCCCCCCCCTTAGGGGTCATCCATTGATTACGTCACACGTTTAGGGGGAGGGAGGGGGTCAAGAAAATGTGACATATTGTGACATGGGGGAGGGGGGAGACACAAACTTTGTGACGTCACTTTAACTTCATCAGTAACCGAATTTTTTTTTTAATTATTTTATTCGCTGTACATTTAAATAACAAGTTTTTAAAACGATAATCGTTTTTATTCTTTTAATTTTCTTTCCTAAGCAGTTTTGGGTTATAAAATTACTAATATTTATATCGTCAAAAATATTTTGATAAAATATTAATAATACTTAGGTACTTACTTAATTCGATTTGGCGATTTCATAGAAAAAATGTGACGTCACACTAGGGGGGAGGGGTTTGCCAAATGTGACCAAATGTGACAAGGGGGGGGGAGGGGTCAAAAAACCTAGAAATTCGTGTGACGTAATTAATGGATGACCCCTTGTACCTTCATCCTCTACTAAATAATCTACTTTAATAGAACTCAACCAGAATTGATTATAAATTAAGAAAAATAGATTAATTTGGCCATGTGATCGTCTAGTGAAATTAATACATTGTGAACCTTAGTACCCATCGTCTTTTATGTGCAGACTGATTAGATTTGGATTCAAAATATTACCCCTAAAATACCCTATGTAATTGTAAATATTGCTACTGTAATTTATAAATTATAACACTATCGTATGAAAAACAAAATCATATGAAAAATAAATAATAAATTATATTTTTTAGATTTTATCTCCTACCGAGCCCTACCGTGACCAGTTACCATGAACAGTAGTATAAGCCCTTGTTGTTTGTAATTATATTTTCCTTTTATATCCATTCGCTAACCTAGCTAGCTAAAGGAAAATATTTATATGTAAATGATGCAAATATTAATACGTACAAACATACTTTATCTACTGTCACGCCTCGGATGAAGTCGGGTCTCTAAACTACATAATACCTATTTTATTTTGTTTTGTTTTTAATAGGTATTTCTAAGCACTATGTAATATTTACTTTTATCTGCGTTTCGGAACCTATTTTCAGAAAAGAAGAAACGCCAAGAAACTCATCTGAATATTCTTACTATAAATGTATGGAATACTGAAGCAATCGTCTATTAAACATGATTGAATACCCTTAGTTACCCCGATATAGAAAAGCTCAAATTGTCACTAGTGAACTGCTTCGCCTGTCACTAGCTCCCTATAACAAAATTATTTAGTATGTCCTCAAATAACTTTGTTCCCCTATCTCATCCAATATAATAATGTATTACCTTTAAATCATATCTAATGTACGAGCCTCAGTAACCCATCCATATGCTACTGAAACTAGACTTTAATTTTATTCTGTATTTTAAAACAGTTAACACTCTAATGATTTTAACACTGTGTGTAACCAAAATATATGTGAGAGAATAAATAATAATAAAGAAAGAAATAATAAATAACCCTAACTCCCAAATAATGACTCTACCCTAACTCTACCCCAATGTCCCTATTCTAATGTGTAAATCTAGAGGCGAACCTCTATCTTTACAGGGAGGAGTGTGTGTAAGAGGGACCCTAATTTAAGCTGTAAACGTTCGGCCGACAAAACCGAGGTATTGCAAACCCTAGTGTCTGTGTGATTGCCTCCCTCCGCAGTGTAGGCCGTAGCCAAGGGTACTGACGAATAAGGCGCCCTATTCCAAATATAAAATGTGAATATATAAATATATATAACAAGACCACGCTTCTTCAATTACCAACAGATTTCAGTGAGTAAAGATTACTCCTAATGATCCACACGTGAGATCCTCACATCCCTCTGTCAGACCTTGAAGAGAACGTAAGAGGTATAATCGTCACCTGTGTAGGTAAAAAGGTTGACGCCAGGCCCCTCTCGCGACCTGGACCTAACACTCTACTGGATTCCCGGAAAAGCCTGTTTATCACCGCTAGGTTAGGCGTTTCCGGTTGATTGACCGTGCAATCAGACACTAATCTGGCTCTAAAACACAAAAAACACCAAAACACACGTAAGTATTTACACTGAACTAACAATTGAACAGTCTGACAAAAAGCAGCATAGTAGCTACGTAAAGTCAAACATCCAATCGTCAAAATAACACCTTTGTTTTAACGTCTACGGGCGAGCCAGAGATCGTGACAATCCGACGGACAAAAATAGAAATCCAGTTCCCAGCTTGGCGTGGGGGTATTTATAACCATAAAAGACATTAACGAAACGCGTTTGACGCATTTGACGCGTTAGGCGCACTTCAATATAAGATCTTTGTTATTTATTTCCTTTAAACTCGAGTACCAATCTTGAGTAGTTTTAGCAAAGAGATGTGATTTCCATAAGACAAGCAAAGTCAAAAGAAACCCCGTGCCCCGGAAACCAAGACAAAGTTACTCTCTAACAGATGGCGCCACTCCCTTGATATTAAACAATTCTAGCTCACATCAATGTAAAAAAACACGGATCAAAGCACATGACGATCCAAAATTAATAAAAATCATTTATGTCTATATGTAAATATATAAGTTTTATGGATATTTTTATACATTTTCATCTTTAGTTTCAATACTGCGTCAACAGATGGCAGCATAACCTTCGCGACTACAAAATTCACCGACAGTAATTCTCTATACACATTCCATTCTCTTTGGTTTCAGCGAATCACTTTTTCTGATTAATGGCCCACTACGAAACTTGACTCTGTTAAGTTTTTTGTTTGTTGTTTCGGATTTCTCGTGAGAATGTTTTGTTTTTATTTAAAATTAATTTACTGAATGCATACATTATAGTTACTTACATGTATTTATTTTAATTAACATTTGTACATAATAATTGAGGTTTTAAAGTTTATGAAAATATTATCGATTGATCAGCTGTGTCAATCATTATTTATGTTAACTAGATCAGCTAGTGCGTCTAGTTACAGTCGCCCCCTCGAGAAATTGCAATGTATGCATATACACATACATGTAGAATTCTCGGACCCTATTCGAATAAAAATGAAAATTATATCCTTAATTTGTTAGTATTATCCCTTTTTTTCCCCCTTGTATACTAAACGTGTGGTGTATGATGCGTGTTTAAACCAATACTCATTGATTGTGATTGATTAGATATAAAACTCAGATCATTGAATTTTAATAATGTATTATGATTATCTTTTCGTCACGATTTTCCTACCAGTCTAGGGTATTGGGTCGTGAATCCAATAAACTCTAGTAGCTCGATTTTATGGTTTCATCCTAGTCTATGGATCTTTCTATCCGACGACTTAACCACATTGTCCGGTTAATAAATGAACCAATAAAACCTCCCTTCACAAAGTAGAAAAAACATTTGGTATAAATACTGGGATACTCATTCTCCATTAATCAAAATCCAATCCGAATTCCATTACCAAATCATCCCTCCCAATCAAGTTTTCTTGGAAAATGTCACATACATGAACAAGATATTTGACTTCAAACTTACTCCCATATTAACAATAAAGTGTTAAAGAAACCTAAAATACCATGATAATATCCTGATACTTGTATCAAAATATTACCTTCACAAACATAACATAGGTTTAAATCAAAACTACTATGTAATGTTTGTAAATAGATCCTAATAAAAATATTTATACATGAAAATAAAAAATAATAATATAAAAAAAAAATATTTTATAACTACCTACAGTACTATAAACACTTCACCATTATAACATATGAAAATAAGTCTTACTTGTAGACATTTTAATACATCTTTATATTTAATAAATAATAAGATAAATCCATTTTTTATATAAAACCATATCTCAAAAAGCTCTATAAAATATATTTAAAAATAATGCACCAATAACTCTTTCGCATATAATAATGTGATAATGCATGTTCGTTGACATGTCATCATCGTGTTTTGATATCAAAGATCTTATTCACGATGAGGTGTGTAATTAGTCATGGGCTTAGCTTCTTGTGGAGTGTATAGTCAACAAAAACTACCCTTTGAAATGGGTCGAATCGTCATACGATTTTTGCCTACTGATAAGAATTTGTTGACTATTTTGTGTATTATTCGCAACAAAATACCAACAAATCCAGGTTGATTGCAATCTGACATTTGCCTAACCGTAAAAATCATTCATACAAAAATACAAAATTTCACACACTTCTTGCAAAATCTCCAAATATCCATTAATCTATTATTATAATTAAATAAGTTAATAATCTTTCATTGCCTTTCAATTGCCAGTTCATTCAATTCTTACTAAGCCATTTCTACAGATAGCCAACGTCAATGATTTGCAATCAAAATAAAATGCATCAAATAAAACTTAATTTTTTTTTTATGAAAAAACAATATTTCTGACATTACCCCAAGCTCCCTGCTATTTATTATAAACAATACCAAAAAATTGTATTTGCATAACTATTTATATTGAAGTTAAAAAATTCAGTTGAAATAACGTTAATACCATGTTAGTTAACGTTGCGTTATTACATCTTACTATGGCAATACAATAACTCTTTATTTTATTATGGCAACCCCGCAAAGATGATAATGGAGAGATGCATCGCGCGTCTATCTGTCCGTTGTCATTGAACAGTTTTAAATTTTACCCGATGTAGTGCAATTGGGTGTTATTGTGAAGTGTAGTGCTATAGTGAATTTTGTTGTTGAACAAATAATTGGTAAGTTTGAATGTATTTCTTACTTTTTATTTCTATATTTTATCTAATCATTTATGTATACAACTGAACTCGTTAATTTTGTATATTTATGCCAATGTATCTGCATTATGTATATACCACATGTATTATTTTATCGCTAACTCTCGCGTGAACTATTTATTATATAGTATTATTTTTAAAGTATTAACCCCAAATATATTTTTGTTCTCTTGATATGCAGAGTAAGATAAATATTGAATTTCATGTTTTTAATAAATAGTTATTATATTTGATGATAATGTAACAAATTTTATGTTAAAGTATTTATTTAATATTCAAAAATACCAGTGTATTAATATTTTATATAACCTATTTCTAAACATGTTAATTCTTTGTACATTTACACTATAAATACTAGACATGCCAAAAATATTTGCAACTATTCGGCATTCTACCTAGTCAACCACCTTTGCTGAATAATCAGTATTCAATCTAAATCACTATTCATGATATATTTATTCGATACTTGTGTATTTTTACTATCTAAATTAATTAAATAAAACTTTATCTCTAACTTTGTACTCAAAACACCACGCATTTCAACAGCAGGTAAAGATCCCTTCGAGCCGTTAACTGATTTTTTGTTACAAACTCCAACATGTGCATTCAATATGACCCTTCTGTGTAATTCTATTGTTTTAAACGATTCTTTGTTTATACGACCGATGACTTCAAATCCAACTTTCTAAATTTTATGACTTCAACATGTTTTTATGACAGTGAATATTGATATTTACTTAAATCCAAGTTTAAAATATTTTAAATTATTATATTTCAATTAATTTGTTTGCTAGCAACATCAGTGAATACTATAAGTACTCCCCTTGCTTGGCTTGCTTTGTCTATGGCGTCCACAGTGGCGCCCCCTGGGATAAACCATAGGTTACAAATTGTCTATTTGTTATACGCAACGAAAAACCCTCATTTGAAGTGTTAACTTGTGTTTGTGAAGTGTACACTATTCAAAAATGCGACTTAAAGAAATTGACTACAAGATATTGCAATTCCCAATAATTTGGGACATCAATAATTTATATCATGGTGATGAATTTCTAACCGAACTTGCCCGTCTAGATCTTTTAATATTGTGTATGAAAGACGAACCTCACTATAATTTTAAAATGCTTAACAAGAAAATCAGGAATTTCAAGGACCGTCTCCGCAGATTAAGGGTATATAATTTTGTTTGTATACATTTATTTAATTATATTTATATTAAATAATTATATAACTATTTACATCATTATTATATTATATGTATATTTTGAGAAATATTTTATTTTAATAATCTGTTAATTTTTATTACAATACTGTTTAACGCTAAAACAAAAACTTTTTTTTTTGTTATAGGAAAAACTAGTCGCCAACGGACAACGATTCAGATACGTTATACAAATAATTCAAGCAGCTCCGGGGTCTCCACACCACGCTGTTATTGCTATTGAAGTAAGTATGATTAACAAATCAATAATGTTATTGCTGTATAAACATGCTTATTGTATTTAACTATGTTTATTTATTTTACAGCCTTCACCAAGTTTGCAAAATATACTTTTTGATATCCCGGAGCAAGTAGTTGAAAACGAAGAATCTCCGCTGGATTTCAACGTAAGTTGTTTTAATTTGAAGTACATTTATTTTACTTTCAGATTCCATAGAAACTTAATAATGTTTATTTGATTATTATTTTTCAGGCCCTCATAAATGAGTCCGGACTGTTAGACGACGTGGGTGATCCTATTTGATTCAACATTTTATGTAAGTAATACTCGGTTCTTTCTACTATCATACATTTCTGTTTTAATCTAAAGAACAATGTTTTTCTAGGAATGTCAACTTGGTAGAACACGGTCAGTTCTTTCAGTACATAGTATATATTACGTAATGCTAATTTATATTTAATATGTTATATTATCCTACTGCCATTTTAATTACCCATAACATATAGATATGATTGGTAAATTGAACTCATTAGTTTACACCATATTATTTTTCTCGTTTAAAAACTTTGTTTACACTAACACGATAAGAAAGCGTCGTCACACACAGTTAAAGGAGTACCTGCTAACCTTTTTTTTCCCGATCTTTTATAAGTGGCTGAATGCGTCTCACGATGTCTTTCAGCTATTTTTAGAACTATTGTTTTGATTTTAAGATTTTTAAATTTTTACATAATATGATTTCAGGATACGTAAGGCGTTCGTGTAAGATGATTATATGTAATTAGTCTTCCTAATTATGAGACAACATTTGCTAAGTAAGTTTGCTTTACCTAACCTAACATTTTTCAATTTTATTTAAATAAAATAATTATAATGAACTATATCGCAATAATCAAACTTTTACTGTAATTATTTTCTAATGATTTTTTTTTTACAACAACTTTTTTTTATTTATTAAAAGTAATATAAATGTATGTCTTATTTAATATGTTATTGATAATTTTCATCTACTGAAATTTATGTCTACCTAAATAATTACAAAACATCTATGATCTCTGTCTAAACTGAATACTTCCCGTTTTCCAGATGTTCCACATGACAAAAGACCGAGTGTCGCTGAATGCTGTTCCTTCATTTTATTTTAAGGTAATTAACATGCTTACTTATTATTAACATAGCAAAAACGATACTATTTATAATTAATATATTTTTCAAAATGATTTAATGAATTCAAGATATTTACTTTTCATCTCTTTTTTATTTAAAAGATATTTTGATTATATATTTTAATTAATTATTTTTTTTTTATAATAATAATGAAAAATATTTTTTTTTTTTTGTGAAAATCCACTACCGCTATTTGTGCCTTCGGGTAACATTAGGTAGCCCAACCCTTTAATATGCATGCTTAAAGGGTTATTGTAAATTAACATATTTCTTTTGTATGATAATTACCATTACACAAAATCAAAGTTATTACAAAATCAAAACCAAAGTTAGTTGCCTATTCTACGTGTATATGAATGAAGCGACTTGTATATGTGAATAGTGTTACTTTCACACATACGGACTACTGTTATGCCGGATGTGGATGGAAGACCCTATTCTAACCTACCTACTTATTTTTACAATTTTTTTTTCTTTATTTCTAAAAATTCTTTATTCTAATTTGACACTTTGTTTTTTTTTCTTAATAGCTATTAAAAATCTTTATAACAATATTACGTAGTTCCAAAAATTATTTATTCTAATTAGACATTTTTTTTATTAAAAACCTTTATAACAATAATGCTTATGTATACATTTTTTTTTTCATAATTAAAAATAAAATTCTTAATGATTTCAGCTACAATACAACATTCAGCGCCTTCGCACTCGACTCGCCTTAATAGAACTTCCGTGCTACTATTCTAAACTTGGTAAGTACATTTAAACACGTCATTAATCTCTATGTTATATATTAGAAAAATTCAAAAATATTACTCAATGTCTAATACATCTATCCTTATAATATTTAACCTATTTTTTTTTTCCTTTTTAATATTTTTTAACAGTTATTTTCTAGTCAAACCTTTTTATCAACATTAAAACATAACAATTAGTTCTGTTTATCTAATTAACATAACAATAAAAATACAGTCATTAACAAATGTCAGTTAAACATTACATTTTAATCAACGTTCACCGGATCAGCTATTTTTACTCAATTCACCTTTATAATATCTTGACAAATGTATTGTATTGTATTTACCTCGGTATATATTTGTATATGGATCTACTAAAATATATACGTTTGGATAGGGAATTGCTGCAATTACATAAGGTCCCTCATAAATTGCTTCGAACTTTTTTGTTATCTTTTGCTGAGCATTTGATTTATTTAACTTTTTTATTTTAACCCAATCCCCTATTTGAAATTGAATCAGTCTATAATTTTGATTAAACTTTGCCTGCCTCATCTCAGCTGCTTTCTTTAAATTTTCTCTAACCTTTTGCCTAATGTCCGCTATGTTTTTCTTTATATGACTAATAATTTCCTTATCAAATGTTAATTGCGTAGGCTGACCATACATTATTTCACATGGAGTGAACCCTGTACTATCATGAAACGTATTGTTATATAGAGTTTCTATCTTTGGTAATATTTTCACCCAACTTTGATGTCGTTTTTCACAGTAAGTCCTGAATAATACTCCAAGTTGTCTATTCACGCGTTCTGTAGTATTTGGACGAGGATTTCTAACTGTTGTATATATAGTTTTGACCCCCTTTTCTTTCATAAAACGCCTCCATTGATCACTAATAAACTGCGAGCCATTATCTGTTAAAATTGCTTTTGGTTGAATGATTTTAAAGAATTTTTTCATACTAACTACCACAGATAACGCTGTAGCCTTCCGTAACGCAAATAGTTTGATGAATTTACTAAATGAATCTTGAACTACCAAAATATAGCTCATTCCGAACTGTCCTGACGGTAAAGGCCCATAAAGATCCGCCATGACTAAATCTCCGATATCATTACTCACTATTGACTTACACGGTCCTACGTGTTTGATATTATCATTTTTCACCATTTGACAAGTATGACAAGTTCTTATTAGTTTTTTAACATCTTGCGTAATACCCCTCCAATAAAATCTATCTTTTATGTATTTTATGACCTTGTAAGCCCCTTGATGACCCATTTCTAAGTGTATTTGTTTTATTATATCCGATACTAACATTCTTGGCAAAAATATAACTTTTTTTGGACTATTATCGGGTGTGAAGTACAATACACCATCCTGTAATGAGCATCTTTGAATTATTCGACCGATTCTATCACTAATATCACCATTTTCTAGACCTTGAATTATTTCGTCAATTTCGGGATCTTGTTTTTGTAATTCTTTAACCTTTTTTAATTTACTTATCAATTCTTTATTTATTTCTGTTTCAGTATAAAGAATCTCGGGCAGCCGTACCTTATCTTCCTGCAAAAGATCAGTTTGAGGTGGGTATCTAGATAACACATCCGCTCCTATATTATCTTTGCCTTTTATGTGTTCAATTTCATATTTAAACTGCTCTAAGTAATTGATCCAACGTATTACTCGCGCATTATATAATTTCCAGTTTTTGACAAATAGTAAAGCCTTATGATCCGTTTGAATAATAACCTTTGAACCTCTCAAATAAGTTTCGAACTTTTCTAAACAGTTAATAACGGCATAAAATTCTTTTTCAGTCGTCGAATAATTTAATTGAGCCCCTCTTAGAGATTTACTATGAAACCCAAGAACTCTCATTTCCCCATTATCATCAAGTTGATAAAGTATGCCTGATAAGCCGATACCTGAGGAATCTGTTTGCAAATAATAAGGTTTGCTAAAATCAGGATGTTGTAATTGAATAACATCTACGAAAGTCCTTTTTATTGTCTCAAAAGCTTTTTGTTCATTGACACCCCACTGCCACGTCACTCCTTTTTTCAATAAATGACACAATGATTGTACATTTTCGCTATAATTAGGGATAAATCTTCTATAAAAGTTACACAGTCCCAAGAAAGCTCTTAATTGTTTTATTTTTCTTGGAGCTGGAAATTCCTGTATCGCTTTAATTTTATCCGGATCGGTTTTTATTCCATCTACTGATACTATATATCCTAGCATGTGCACCTCTTTACATAGAAATTTGCATTTTTCTAAATTGCAAGTTAGGCCCGCTTTTCCTAATTTTCCCAACACTATATCTAAGTGTTCCAAATGTTGTTGCAAGGTACCGGTAGTAATTATGGCTAAATCGTCCAAGTAATTGACACAAAATTCGCGAACGTCATGACCAAGTATGCAATCCATAGCACGACTAAAACTTCCCACAGATGTTTTGAGTCCTTGCGGCAACACGTTATATACGTAAGATTTCCCATTAAAACTGAAACCTGTATATTTTTTACTTTCTTCCGATAGTGGTATTTGAAAGTACGCATTATTCAAATCAATTACGCTTATAAATTTCGCTCCGTGAAATGAGTTTAATACGTCCAATTGTAAAGTTGGTTTTTCGGTTTCAGATATCATGTTCTTATTGATTTCACGCGCATCTAATAAGACTCTTATTGTTCCGTCTTTCTTTAATGTAAATGTTAACGGACTACAGTATTCAGTTTGTGAACGACTAATAATTCCCTGTTCTTCTAATTCGCGTAATTTTAATTCTATTTTCTCGCGATACGCATATGGCACGGGGTACGTTCTCTTTACTACAGGTGCGCGTGATTCCATTTTTATCACATGTTGATAGCAATTAGCCCTGCCTAATTTTGAATCAAATAATGTTTTATGTTTTGTCAATACCGAATGTAAAGCTTTTTTCTCACTTTCTACTAACGGTATTCCGACTTTACATGTCACTTGCGTTTGAGATTGATTTGACGACTCTATACTGCATTGATCTTGCCATCCATTATATCGATCATGAAACGGTATCCAAGTAGTTTCACCTTTATATTCGACATTGACTCCACATTTCTCTTTTCTTAGGTCAATCGATACTACATTTTCCTTAATCCAGTCAAATCCTAATATCACTGGAAAACTTAGATTAGGTATTACTACAAACCCGATTTCCATCTGTAAATCATTTATACCGATAGGTAGTAATGCTGTAATTTTAATGTCTTTACTTTTGTGCCCTGACGCTGATTTGATATTAAAAGGCTTGATCGGCATTACTGGAATTTCAGGATATTTATTTTTTACAACCTCCCAAAATTCCTCAGACATAGCCGTCACATCGCTACCTGTATCTAGCAAAGCTCTTATAAGAAAGTCTCGCATACGTATAATTACTTCACTCTTAAACGAACTTGATTCCGGAATTTCTTTTTCTTCCTCAAACACGGACGCGATAAATTCGTCATCTACATCAAATTCTACCAATTCACTTTTTAATTTTAAAACGTTAATTAAATCATGTAACCCTATTAACTGGATCTTTTCTAAATTACTGTAACCTAATCCCACTCCTTGTTCACCATTGACTATTTCTAGTTCTATCGGCGCTCGCAACCCATTATTATTTTTTCCTAACAATTGGCCTGGCAACCAATTCATTCTATACATCATTTTTAGAATTTTGACCCTATCATCTGTTTCTGTAGCTGACCCGGGGACGTTTTTATCAGCAGATATTAGTTTTCCGAATCGTCGATAACTATTTCTTGCTCTATAACAGCTGTCGTTGCTTCTGGTTTCCGCCAATTTTGATATTGTGTCTGGTTTTTTCTCATAGTCTGATTGGATGGTTTCGAGGCCCCGGACGTTGATGGTACTGCTCGCGGCTCTTGTTTGTTTACGTCGTCCATCGCGCGTAGAAACTCGGCAGCTTCAAAGATAGTAATAATTTTTGATGACGCAAACGCTTGTTGTATATAACGAGGAAAGTGCCTCATTATATCAGTAACTAATTGATTCTCCGAGATAACATATGTCAACATTTTTGCTTGTCCAACCATTTGCACAAAATAATCATGCATACTATTTACTTTTGTTTTATCCCAAACTCCGTGAACAATATTCCTGCGTAATTCATTTTGTTCATGTGTCCCCCAGTAGGATTTGAGAAAGTCGGCTTTGAATTCTGCTACACTGGTCCACCTGTCTTTATACAATCTGGCCCAATCACGAACTGTTCCCTCTAAACATTCGAGAACCGATTCTATTTCATTTCCATCAGATACGACCCTTTTAAGATACATTTCTAGGTCTTCTAGAAATGTCACTGGATGCGATTTAGTTTTGCCGAACTTGGGACGTTCCATATTAGTGTTTTTAATATTGTATATGATTGTTTTCTTCTCTTCAGTAGAGAGCTCCTTTTCACTGCCTGAAACTGGTTCAATATGCTCTGTCTCTTCCACGAGTTGCTCCGATGTATCTGCAGTCTCTATAGTTTCCACTTGTACAGGACTAATTGCCGTTGCAAGCTCGTTTCGTAGTTGACTAAGCCCTGCTGTCATTTTCTGTTCGGTCTGTTTTAGCAAATGATAGAACAATCCACGTCTAACATCTGGTTTCTTCTTAATGTTTCTACGAGCTACTCGTGCTTTCTGATTTACCCGCTCAACAGTACTTCTCTTGATTGACGGCGTAGTTTGTTGTATGCTTTGACGTGTAGATTTAGACTTAGCTGCGGCCTTTCGCTGTCTTGTAGACCTCTCCATTTTAATAGATTTTTAATTAATTAACTCACTTTTTGACACTGTTTTAACACTAATTTTCACTTATTTAAAACACTTAATAAATACACTTATTTAACACTTATTTTATTTTTATAAAATAACACTTATTTATCACTTATTTAAACACTTAACTTTCACTGGTTTTCTACACTGTGTTGATAGTTTAGTTTTAATACATATATGTATATGTCCGTACATATACAAATATGCCTATATTTGATTGTTAAAATTTAACTATCGCCCCCTATTTTCTTTTGGACTCGTATAACGCATTGTATTTTTAGCTAGTTTTATTTGTCTATTTATACTAATGTATTTTTATGTTTGTTTCAGGTGACGTAAATCCCTAACACGCAAGCTACGTCAATACAATGAAACCACGAGGAGGAGAAATTGATATTGTAGTTAGATACTAGTATATAGAAATATTTTATTTTATATTTAATTAAATCCAAATCAAATCAACTCACATTCCAGTTTTCTTACGGCAGCAAAAATGTAGCCAAAGAGGCTACTTTATGAAACAAACTATTTATATATATAATCCTGGTCACTACGGCACCAAAAATGTACCTTCATCCTCTACTAAATAATCTACTTTAATAGAACTCAACCAGAATTGATTATAAATTAAGAAAAATAGATTAATTTGGCCATGTGATCGTCTAGTGAAATTAATACATTGTGAACCTTAGTACCCATCGTCTTTTATGTGCAGACTGATTAGATTTGGATTCAAAATATTACCCCTAAAATACCCTATGTAATTGTAAATATTGCTACTGTAATTTATAAATTATAACACTATCGTATGAAAAACAAAATCATATGAAAAATAAATAATAAATTATATTTTTTAGATTTTATCTCCTACCGAGCCCTACCGTGACCAGTTACCATGAACAGTAGTATAAGCCCTTGTTGTTTGTAATTATATTTTCCTTTTATATCCATTCGCTAACCTAGCTAGCTAAAGGAAAATATTTATATGTAAATGATGCAAATATTAATACGTACAAACATACTTTATCTACTGTCACGCCTCGGATGAAGTCGGGTCTCTAAACTACATAATACCTATTTTATTTTGTTTTGTTTTTAATAGGTATTTCTAAGCACTATGTAATATTTACTTTTATCTGCGTTTCGGAACCTATTTTCAGACAAGAAGAAACGCCAAGAAACTCATCTGAATATTCTTACTATAAATGTATGGAATACTGAAGCAATCGTCTATTAAACATGATTGAATACCCTTAGTTACCCCGATATAGAAAAGCTCAAATTGTCACTAGTGAACTGCTTCGCCTGTCACTAGCTCCCTATAACAAAATTATTTAGTATGTCCTCAAATAACTTTGTTCCCCTATCTCATCCAATATAATAATGTATTACCTTTAAATCATATCTAATGTACGAGCCTCAGTAACCCATCCATATGCTACTGAAACTAGACTTTAATTTTATTCTGTATTTTAAAACAGTTAACACTCTAATGATTTTAACACTGTGTGTAACCAAAATATATGTGAGAGAATAAATAATAATAAAGAAAGAAATAATAAATAACCCTAACTCCCAAATAATGACTCTACCCTAACTCTACCCCAATGTCCCTATTCTAATGTGTAAATCTAGAGGCGAACCTCTATCTTTACAGGGAGGAGTGTGTGTAAGAGGGACCCTAATTTAAGCTGTAAACGTTCGGCCGACAAAACCGAGGTATTGCAAACCCTAGTGTCTGTGTGATTGCCTCCCTCCGCAGTGTAGGCCGTAGCCAAGGGTACTGACGAATAAGGCGCCCTATTCCAAATATAAAATGTGAATATATAAATATATATAACAAGACCACGCTTCTTCAATTACCAACAGATTTCAGTGAGTAAAGATTACTCCTAATGATCCACACGTGAGATCCTCACATCCCTCTGTCAGACCTTGAAGAGAACGTAAGAGGTATAATCGTCACCTGTGTAGGTAAAAAGGTTGACGCCAGGCCCCTCTCGCGACCTGGACCTAACACTCTACTGGATTCCCGGAAAAGCCTGTTTATCACCGCTAGGTTAGGCGTTTCCGGTTGATTGACCGTGCAATCAGACACTAATCTGGCTCTAAAACACAAAAAACACCAAAACACACGTAAGTATTTACACTGAACTAACAATTGAACAGTCTGACAAAAAGCAGCATAGTAGCTACGTAAAGTCAAACATCCAATCGTCAAAATAACACCTTTGTTTTAACGTCTACGGGCGAGCCAGAGATCGTGACAATCCGACGGACAAAAATAGAAATCCAGTTCCCAGCTTGGCGTGGGGGTATTTATAACCATAAAAGACATTAACGAAACGCGTTTGACGCATTTGACGCGTTAGGCGCACTTCAATATAAGATCTTTGTTATTTATTTCCTTTAAACTCGAGTACCAATCTTGAGTAGTTTTAGCAAAGAGATGTGATTTCCATAAGACAAGCAAAGTCAAAAGAAACCCCGTGCCCCGGAAACCAAGACAAAGTTACTCTCTAACAGATGGCGCCACTCCCTTGATATTAAACAATTCTAGCTCACATCAATGTAAAAAAACACGGATCAAAGCACATGACGATCCAAAATTAATAAAAATCATTTATGTCTATATGTAAATATATAAGTTTTATGGATATTTTTATACATTTTCATCTTTAGTTTCAATACTGCGTCAACAGATGGCAGCATAACCTTCGCGACTACAAAATTCACCGACAGTAATTCTCTATACACATTCCATTCTCTTTGGTTTCAGCGAATCACTTTTTCTGATTAATGGCCCACTACGAAACTTGACTCTGTTAAGTTTTTTGTTTGTTGTTTCGGATTTCTCGTGAGAATGTTTTGTTTTTATTTAAAATTAATTTACTGAATGCATACATTATAGTTACTTACATGTATTTATTTTAATTAACATTTGTACATAATAATTGAGGTTTTAAAGTTTATGAAAATATTATCGATTGATCAGCTGTGTCAATCATTATTTATGTTAACTAGATCAGCTAGTGCGTCTAGTTACACCCTTATCTCCGAAACTACTAGGTCTCAAATTTTGAAAAAAATACATAAAATAGGTCTATACCTATAGATGACAGGAAAACCTATTAGAAATGTACAGTCAAGCGTGAGTCGGACTTAATTACAGTTTTTAATCCGACCCCTACGGATTTTTTAAAGAGATTTCACTCACGTTTCACATAAAAAATACATTGTTAACAGTGCCGGATTACTTAGAGTAGTAGTTTTCTTAGAGTAATTGGTGATAATTTTCTGATAAGATAATCATTTTAAATATTTAACGGTCTTACCTACTTACGAGTAATTGTAAGGTCAAATTAAAAATAATGTTTAAAAAAAATGTTAAATTGAGAGCTAGCTTAAAGTTTTTTGTACTCGTCGACTTTAATGGTTGAATTAATAAAGACCTTGTAACCAATAAGCAAAACAAGCACGTGCTTACGGCACCACGTTCAGGGAGGGCACCAAAATGCCAGGTTGAAAAAGGTAAACAAATTTTAAAATTAGGGACAGACACATCGTTTTTACCACACGATTTTTTTAGCTGTCCAAAAGCTAATTTGCAAAAATAATGGCGCGTAATTCTTTGGGAAAAAATCGGTCGCAGTAGAAGAGTCGTGATTACATGCATAGATTCGATTTCAACCCACTCTTTTGCGGTTCGGCGTTAGGTCTTATGCGAGGCCTTCTGCCTTACGGCAAAGTTGATCTTCTGCCTTAATTACACTTGGGCGTGGATCCAAATCCAAGCTTTCCTCTTTCGCAGCTGGGCCTACTGCCTTTCTCACACTTTTCCGCCAATTCAATTCCAAGCTCTCTGCTTTCTTGCATATTTTATGCATGAAAACAACCTCGCTGAGACCCTTAAATATCGAGCCCTATGCGAAGCTAGGCTGATAGAAAACTGTCCCATCCCTTCTCTGTATGAAATCCTGGATTCGCGCCTGGTTGGGACTAAAACTAAAATTGCGTTTTTATATCGAAAAATTTTCGCGCTCGCTTCGCTCGCGTTTTCAATTACTTTATAAGGTATGATAAAGGTGACATTCGGGTGGCGACTGCAGCAACATTACTCTGTTGCAATGTTACTGCTGCAGTACTGTCAACTTCCGTGATAAAATGATGTGACTGATTTCCATACTAAAAGTAAAAATGTGCAACTGTCTATCATATTGCGTTTTTATATCGAAAAATTTCCGCGCTCGCTTCGCTCGCGTTTCTATTACTTTCTACGCTATAATAAAGGTGACATTCGGGTGGCGACTGCAACAGCATTAGGTACTCTGTTGCAACATTACTGCTGCGGCACTGTCAATTTTTGTGATAAAATGATGTGACTGATTTCCATTCTCAGCTGTAATGCGGCAATGAACTTCTCTCAATTTACCAAAAAAATCAATGTAATCTTGATGACCCTAGGGAGAGGGGGCACCTAGAAATGCTTAGGGCATCAAAATATCTTAATCCGGCACTGATTGTTAAAAATTGTGTAATATACGGAACCCTTGGAACGCGAGTCCGACTCGCACTTGGCCGGTTTTTTACTTACACTTCCGGGAATATACATAATGGAGGCCGCTATCTTTGCTAGGAAAAACCCCGATCTATTTGAAGCTAAATTGGATACATACAAAACTAGAAGCTAGTATAGAAACAAATTAAAAACACCAAGCTCTAGATTAGCCATCTATAGAAACGGGCCCCATTTCGTATGTATCCAAGTAGTAAACAAAATACCCGATGAGATCAAATTGGAACCAAATGACAAGCTGTTTCACAAAAAACTAAAAACCTTCCTAATACAAAAATGCTATTACTCAGTGGATAACTTTTTAAATGATGAAAGCTAGCCGCACTACTTATACCAAAAATTGTAATCAAACTAACATTGACATTCAATTTAATACGAAATTCGCTCTGACTAATTATTGATTATACATTAATTCAAAATATTAGACATGTACCGATGTATAGACATAATAATAGCATGCATGGCCTGTAATGTACTTTAGTATTAAGCTAGATATTAAAAAAATTGTGTGCCCTGACAGGGTGTCATGGAAGCTTCCTGTATGACTGTAATAACATCCCATGTACATGACTATACAAATAAACATCTTATCTTATCTTATCTTATCTTATCTTATCTTATCATACGTTCAATCAGTTTACGTTCAAATTTGCCTGAAAGTCGGGTTGTGTCTCTGAAACGGCAAAATGTTGTACTACATATTAACACGTCATGCGTATGCGAGTAGTGGGGTGTGGGAGTCAATGGAAACATACAGGAGGCCAATCCGAACGTACACTTGACATCAAAATGATATCTAAATGATGTCATTTAGATATTGAGCGTTTTACTTATTTTTCATTACACAAAAGACGGCAAAAAAATCACGTTTTGAACATATATTAACTCACATTTATAGACGGGTCTAACGCGAATTTTATTCAATTACCTTGATTTACCGACGTTTCGACACAGGTTTCACTGGTCGTGGTCGCGGCTGACTGAGTCTGAGAGACCCGTCTATAAATGTGAGTTAAAAAAATCACGATTGTTGTATGAGAGCACCAGGATTGTTGTACGGGAGTATTAGTATTTGTTATTATAGAGGCAACAGAAATACATCATCTGTGAAAATTTTAACAGTCAAGCTAATTTCAACCTATGTTCATGAGATATAGCCTGGTGACAGACAGACAGACGAACAGACAGACGGACAGAGGAATCTTAGTAATAAGGGTTCCGATTTTACCCTTTGGGTACGTGTATGTTAGTTCGCGATAAACATAAAAACTACTAAACGGATTTTCATGAGGTTTTCACCTATCAATAGAGTGATTCTTGAGGAAGGTTTAAGTGTATAATTTTTTAACCCATGCGACGCCGAGGCGGGTCGCTAGTGTATAATACAGTGAAACTTGGTTAAGTGGAACCTGGAAACCTCTATAGCTGGGACTCATGGTGCGGTCCCGGCACTTTGGCGCTGAATTACCTCTGTTAGTGAGATAAAACAGACCTCTATAACTGAGATTAGTTGTTTCGATTTTATAGTCAAATTTACCTCTATTACTGAGACAGGGAGTGTATTCTGCCTCTTTTACTGAGACTATATTTTAAAGATTAAATTTGCTTCATTGTTTTTTTAGAATGTTATAGGAATTGACCTCTGTATCTGAGATAACGTCAATCTATGACCTCTCTAACTTGGACTTTTTTGAACATCGTAGACTTTAGTCTAACCAAAAATTATTTAGTTAGTTTGATTAAGTATGTAGTTAAAACTATGGAAACGAAAAAGTCCGTTTTAAATTTAATTTAACAAAATCCATCCTTTGTAGAAGTAGAATCATTCAAAGTTAATTCGAATAATAATTTAAGTAAGTATGTTTAAATTTTTTTTTTTTTTTTGATTCCATTTCAATCCTGCAAGCTGTCTATCTTTGACATTTAGCTGGAAATTAAGTATTTTTAATAGTCGTGCGTGGTGCGATATCCTTTGATACGCCCATCAATTTCATAAAATCTTATATTTATTTTATAAGATCTTGGGGTGCTCTTCTCTTCAGCCTTGTAAAAGTAGTGTTAGGTGGTTCCTTCATCAGGTTTCTCGCGAGTAAGTTTGGATGTTTCTCCATTCGTTTGCGATATTTGTCTAAGCTGTCGGACACTTCCTGATTTATTGTTTTGATTTTGAGATCTCGATGCAAATTCTCGTTTTTGATGTACCACGGGGCTTTAGTAATAATACGTAGTATTTTTGATTGGAAGCGTTGTAGTATTCCTAGATTGGATTTTGAGGCTGTTCCCCACAGCTGGATCCCATAAGTCCATATTGGTTTTAGTATGCACTTGTAAAGTAGTAGTTTGTTGTTTAGGCTGAGTTGAGATTTGCGTTCTAAAAGCCAGTACATCTTTCGCAGCTGCTGTCCGAGGGCTTTTCGTTTTGTAAAGATGTGTTTCGTCCAAGTTAGTCTCCTGTCCAAGTAGATTCCTAGGTATCGAACGTGGTCTGATTGGGGTATACATATGTTGTTAAGTTTTACTTCCGGGCACGTTTCACGTCTTAGCGCAAATGTTACTTGCACCGATTTTGTCTCATTCGCTTTAATTTTCCAGTCTTTAAGCCATTTCGATATATCGTCGAGACTGTTTTGAAGTTTTCCTGATGCACCGGCGGGAGTGTCGGCTACTGCTAGTATAGCAGTGTCATCGGCGAAAGTTCCTGTCATGTTTAAATGATTATTCGAATTAACACTATTTAAAGACAAGGGTTATTTTACCTTTATTTATTGCTGATGATTACAATTCATACATAATGTTGACAAAATACCTTATTTACCACCTCTATAACTGAAATAACCTCTTTTCTCACCTCTATTAATGGAACACTCTATAAATGAGACAGAAATTTATTTAACTAGCTAACTGAGACCCTGTGTAAGTGGAATACTTCTTTAAGTGAGACAAATTTGCTCATCCCTTGAGATCCCACTTATCCAGGTTTCACTGTATTATAGTAGGCATTGTCTAGTTTCCGCCCAAAACTCCCACGCGTATGTGTCTATTCCACGTGTACTCTGACACGTAGTGGCCATTACTGAAGCCGGCTCAGCCCAGGTAATCCCTTCTTTATGACCCTGACTTAGCGCCGAAAATAGCATGTCAGCCTTTATTTTAATTGCGAACGGCTGTTACAACTGCTTGCCGTGCGTCGGTGAGTTTATATTTTGGAGAACCAGTAGGTATAAAACTAAATTCATTTTCTATTAAATAAAAGTGGAAAAATTCGCTGACCCGGGCGAGCGAGACTCGAACTTGCGATACTGGATCACTAGGTCCAAGCTCTGCCAACTGATATCCGATGTTTCAGCTAGGTTGTTCCATGGTATAATAATATACTCCGCCTGGTACTGTCTTCCCGTCTTTTCGTGGTCCCGTGACTGACACAAGCCTACGTCATCATGCGACAGCGCTATATGATAATATGCGATAGCGCTATATAAAGTGGCAATGTTATTGTGACGTAGGCTTGTGTCACTCTGGGAAGAGAAGACCTTGTTTTATAAGACTATGGGTTGTTCTTGCCGTAGTCACTGATGACTGACGTCCCAGCAAAATGTCAACAGAGATATGGGTAAAGAACATTAAACTACCCGAAAATAGAAAATAAACACAGAAATAGGGTTCGACTGAGCTATCAGGAGCCCATTTCTCGAACAGTATTAGTCTAATATTATTAGTGTGTTGCGATGGTAACCCATACGATTTGACAGTTCGTGGACTAATATATTTAGTCTAATACCGTTCGAGAAATGGGCCCCAGTTCGGCAAGTTACTGAAATAACAGCAACGCAAATGTGGGGATGACCGTTGTGTGTTTTTTAATTATTTGTTGTTTTATCTGTGTGAGTTAGGTGACGTCAAACGTGGGTGGCCTCACTAAAGTACTCGTACAGTTTTAATTTTTCACATTTACATAGATTAGCCCGAGATTCCTAAATGAAATGAGGGTGGACATTCGTTATGTATGTAAGCGCAATTAACTAAGAGGACGATTCTAAGTTTAAAATATATTATTGTTTTTAGGGTTCCGTACCCAAAGGGTAAAAACGGGACCCTATTTCTAAAATTCCTCTAACCGTCAGTCCGTCTGTCTGTCATCAGGCTGTATCTCATGAACCGTGATAGCTATACAGTTGAAATTTTCACAGGTGATGTATTTTTGTTGCCGCTATTAACAACAAATACTAGAAATTACGGTTTTATTGTGTTATATCACTGATTTAAACTTTCACGATTTTTACACGTGCGGGTAGTTCGAAAAACTCGCGCGGCTAGAAGATGTTGATGTCAACTTTAGCCAGTTTTTTTTTTATTTTTTTTTTATTTAGGTAAACAAACAGTCACTACAAGAAAGGCTTAAATCTAAAGTATTTTTAACACTATATACAGTATGTGTGACCAACACCGTTCACCACTTATTACAATTAGGTACATACTTTGATTATTCGGAGCTTATACCTCTGGAGCTTAAGGCTCCGGGAGGCATTGACAAGGTAAAGGTTACAACGGGACAACGCCGTCCTCGAAACGTCGGAGGTAAATCTTAAAACTTAAATACGCGATTAAGTCAACCAAATATTACGAAAGCACTGACAAAAGTTAGTGTATATTTTATTAGTATTGCAGCGAATTTCAACTTCTTTTATCCACCTACTACACGAACCTAATCAAAACGCCTCGAAACTACAAAAACAGCGAAACACTTTATAAATAATAAAACATTTTCATATTCCAGTTACTTCAGATTGTAATAGAACAGAATTATAGCCGTAGGGGGTGGGAATTATCGTCTGAATCAAATGACCTTTGCTCAGGTCAGAACTTACGATTAAATAACTGTAAGAACCAATATAAATAGATCCTAGGCAACGTACAGTTGATTTGGATTTATAGATAACAGTTAAACTGGTTTTTCTACTACTTTGATAGTAATGTTCAAAACTTAGTTCATTGTGCTCAGTTTATTGGTATTTTATTCATTATTTACGAGTGATTTACGACTACGCGTTTTTTTTCCATTTTCTTGATTTACGACATCCGTTTTCCGGAATTTTACCTATTGGTCAGTTTCGGTTTTGGTCGCTGACCCCAGGGTTTTTGTATAATATTTATTAAAAATAATGAGATCTACTGTTGAAACCGTTATGAACAGCCAAAAAAACTCATCATCATCATCATTATACTTAAGAGCAGCTCTTGTCGGTGGAGTAATCGCCATTCCGTTCTTCTCTCTGCTACTGTTTTGAGCTCCTGATACGTCACTACGTTAATTTTCTCTTTGGCCTGGTCAATATATGCACGTCTCGGTCTTCCTCTGCCTCTCTGTTTTTCTATTCTGCCTTCAATTATACACTTTATGTATGTATCGTGACGTATCAGGTGCCCCAACATGTTTCCCCTTCTGTCTTCAATTGAAAACAGAAAAACTACTACGGTAAAAAATTATAATTATGGAAAAATTTTTTTTCTATTTTTGTAAAATATAAAATTATATTGAACATTGTATTAGCAAGTCTTCAAACATCACTTTAATATTTTGTGCTTTTTGGGAAAAAAAAATAACAAGAACATTTGAACATTCAAAATACTTTAAAGAGCCTTAAAAATGAACATCATATAAGGTAATCAATACATACCTTCACCTGAAGGTCAACACTGCCATAAGTGTTCTTATAAAAATAGACCAATTTGTGGAAAGATCAGATTGGTTAGACCACTTAGACCTGTTCACCCCCGAAAGGTCAATTTAGATTGTTCAGACTCCAAATATATCCATCGTAACTACATTCAAAAATGTATTCGAATGTGTACGTTATTGTATTAGAATAAGCTATAAATTTGAATGTATTTTCAAGCCTTTAGCGAATCTTTAATTTTTAGCCCGTCTGATTGCACGCAATAAAAAAAATGGCCGCCACTCGTTTTTAATGGAATACATTAATTTAATGTTCACACGCTTAAGGAAAATATACGCTAGGTATATAATATAACATTTGATAACATAAGAAGACCGGTATGATACGTACATATGTAAATGCCTGAGGTACTTGATCAAATTTTCATTTCAAGGGAATGACAGTCAAATCGCCGCAGCAGTAACGTTGCAACAGTAAGGTGCCGTTTGGATAAACTGATTAGGAAAGAAAATTAAACGAATAAAAATGATTATTGTTCCATAAACTTGTTATTTAACTATACAGCGAATTTTACAAGGGGTCATCCATTAATTTTAATGGATGACCCCTTCTCTTGTTGAATGGCGATATTTTTAAAAATTAATTTGGCTTGTTTCCTAGTTTTATTAATACCTAATTTAAATCAACATTTACAGCGTTTGCCTCAGCAAATAGCGGTCGAGCCACTACAGACTAGGTCAACCGCTGCAAAAGAAAATCTCAGCGTAATGCGGTAATTTGCTCTAATTACCCTCCTTTGCCATCGTGTACCAGCCGTTGACGTGAGGAATCTAATTTTAATAACAGGGGAAGAGAAAAGGAAAAGCATAATGAATATTTTATTGACCGGGACCCATTTCTCGAACGGTATTAGTCTAATATTATTAGTGTTGCCATGTTAACCCATACGACTTGACAGTTCGTGGACTAATACTATTAATTTAATACCGTTCGAGAGGTTAATATATAATATATATGCCAAAAATAATTTTCAAAAATTGCAAAGTTCTCATGAAATGTTCTCGGTATTTTTTTCTGCACGTTTATTGCCAAAGCTTCACATTGGCTGTTATAAAATGTTATGTAACATTGTATGAAAGGGATAAGACAATAAAACACTATCACGTTGTCCCTGTCACACGATGTTATATAACAGCCATTGTTATATAGCACCATTACAGTTAGTTCCGATTTCTTTGACATATGTAATAGACTCCAATGTGTTACATACGTAAATGTTAAATGAAACGGTCGTCAACAGATAAGAGCCTCTACCATCAGTTTTAACATTGACATAACGCTCACGTCTACGTAATTTACTTTCTGTACATCTCGCTTGCACTATTGCTCGCATATGCGAGTACGAGCGAGATGCATAGAAAGTAAGTTACGTAAACGTGAGCGTTATGTCAATGTCAAAACTGGTGGTAGCCGTACTGAACATTGAGTGATAACCCGAATCTGATCGGGAACTTGCATTGAGAATTTTCTGTTGAAAATTTCCATAAATTGCGGAAATTTAGAGAATATTCTGCGACTTACACATTGCTACATTGAGGGTAGTATAAACTTGTCATTAAATAATGACAATTTTATTTCATTAAGTCGTATTCTTCGAGAAACACCGGGGAGACGGCATTCGTACTATTTCCCCTTCTGCCGAAGCATAGGTACAACTGTACCTATGGCGGCGCGTGTTGTGTCCATACACAAAAAGAGATCGATGTGTGCAAGATTTGTCTTTGACGTGTGGATTTTCTATGTATTTTTGTCATTATTACAGATAGGATTTTGTATGTAGTGAGTGAGAGCACGTTTCCCCCGCAAAAAATGGCAGAACGATTTGCAAGGTGACATAAAGCTTGGGCTCCTCCCTTCCGACGTGTTGGAAGCCGGTGTTGCTCGAAGTATCATTCATACGTATGAATGTATGAAGCCACATAGACCATCCTTTCTCTTGGCTAGTAAAAAGCCAATATGCGTCGCGCTGTCAATCCGTCTGCCGGATCCAATATCGTGAACATTTACGTGTGACGTGTGACGGGAGCGGGCGGAACAACTTGCCGGAAGTAATTTTATTAAATTGAAAACTTGTGAAGCGATGGTGGGATAGCTGGCAATAACATAACAAATTCAAAATTAAGAAAGTGTAGTAGGTATGCAACTTTTTTATAAAATGACCCAATTAGACTGGCTGCACTAATATATTTTCTCAGAATTTACATAACTTTTAATTCTGCTAAACACTAAACAAATATGAGTGAAAAGAAAACCAACAATTTTACATTTCAAGACTTGTTACTGTGGGTTTTGAGTTCGAAAAAAGTCCATTCAACTTCTAAGTCAGCCGACCCTGTGATTATACTTCTATTTCGAATATTTGAATGAAATACGACACTTTGGATTAAAAAACTTAGGGAATGCATAATTTAAAGGAAAACCAAAGGAAAAAAAAGGAAAATTGATATTGCGTCACGCCCCACAGGTTCAACGACCGTGAAGGACAAGGGTCGCAGACTACCTTCCATTAGATCCCGCAAGACACAAATGGCCTTGAAGCCAAATAGCGTCGAAGTAAAATGCGGTCACTCCAAGTCATTTGAACAAAAACCTTAGCACTGCCCTAATCTAGATCTAACTACTAAAAATACTTAGATGTAACATACAAGCGAACATAATTGAGTAGGTATAAATTGCTTCTTATAAATTACAGGATGGATTTTGGAAGTCAATCGTAGCTGGGGTAAGGGGTAGCTGTAGTTTTTTTTGAGTTAAAGAATGGTAGGAAGATTTATCAAGTGACATTCAGAGATTTAAAAAAATATAAAGCTATACTGAGCTTGAGTGGCGACCGCGAACCGGAATACGCAGCAGGAAAAGACCCACAACGAGATTGTCCGACGATCTAGTTAAGGTCGCAGAGAGCCGATGGATGAGAGCGGCGCAAGAGCGGTCGTTGTGGAGATTACACTGTACACTTGTACAGTGGACGATGATGATGATGTTAGCTATACTAAAATTAGTGCAGCTGCACACTAAGCGAAACCAAAAACAAAGTTTAAAAAAAACCTTTTTTACTATCCTATACTTCCTATAGCCACCTAGAAGTCTATAATAAGGCCATCCATTCAATTTTATTTTGGTCCCGATTCGGATTTTGAAATAGAGATCTATTAGACATCTTTTAGACATCACCAAGATACGATAACTATATGTTTAAGATCTAATCTGTCAAATTTGACATTTGCGCGATTCTGGAGATATTGTTGAACGATTTCCACAGGATATGACTTAGAGATCCAATTCACATCTAATAGATATCTTACTCTATCTTACGTAAAAGTGACATTGGTTGCCCGAATTGCGCTGCAAAAGAGAACAGTTGATATCTAAACTATAACGTATCTAGAATGACTAGTACGTGTTGTCTCTTGTGAATATCTTGAAGTTCGGATACGGCAGTTTGAATCTTTATTGTGAAAAACCAACTTTCCAATTAGTCTCGGCTTTTTCTTTTCGTTTGGCGTTTGTCGATGTATGATTGTCATCTTGACTAGACCCCCAGGTTACATACTCTATCTATTCCAGTAATCTTTGGCGATCGTCCATCGAGATTTACGCGACAATAATACATGTGTGCGTGAGCTAGGGCTGAATATTTCACGTCCAATATGCTTTGCTGGCGCGCTGGCTGGCCAAGAATCTATGAAGGGTTATGGTTGCTGGCGGATTTCATTCTAACTATTGCATAGATTAACCAAAACTCACGTCAAATGATGGTTTCTATGACAGTTCCCTCAATTCTCAAGATGGGCTTATTTTAAAAAAATATTGAAGAAACATAATTTTACCGTTTTTAGGGTTCCGTAAGGGTAAAAACGCCTATTACTTAACTCGGCTGTCCGTCTGTCCGTCTGTCGGTCACCAGGCTGTATCTTATGAACCGTGATAGCTAGGCAGTTGAAATTTTCACAGCTGATGTATTTCTGTTGCCGCTAAAACAACAAATACTACAAACAGAATAAAACTAATATTTAAGTGGGGATCCCATACAACAAACGTGATTCTTTTGCCGTTTTTTTGCGTGATGAGGAGGTTCCGTACGAACCCTTCGTGCGCGAGTCCGACTCGCACTTGGCCGGTTTTTTTATTACATCACTTTCATGCCATTTTATATTATTACTGGTCGTCTGAGCCCGTGAGCTGACCCTTAAGCGGTAAAGTGGTTGACTGAGCCCGTGGGATGAGTTGGCCAGAGAGGTGGGACGACTGGCCCACAAATAAAAAGAAAAGGGGTAAATGAGCTCGCGGGATGAATTTTCTGTGGGCCCAGTTGCCCACGAAGGGAAATTAAAACTGACCACATTTCAGGCAGACAAAGCTGCGTGGAAAGCTAGTGAAGTTAGCTAGTGAAACTATACAACCTTGATGTTCGCGTCAGAATAGTTGAATCTCTGGGGCGACCCTCTTGAGCCTCGATTTATGCGCGGACAGCGGACAAGCCTGTTAGGGGAGACGCGGGTAAAGTGGACATACATTAAAATATATTACAAAACTAACTTTGGAGCATTATGTCACGTTACACAGTATCGCGTCCGACACAGCTATTGTCGCTCGGTAAATTTATCTTTCATTTTTTTCCGTCATATTAAATTTAAAAAATATTTGTACTACGGCCTCCTAGCCTAGTCGGTTGTGTAAAAATCTTTATTGCTCACTATTTTGTGCCTATTTATTCTATTTTTTATTGGTTCACCTGAGTAAACCATTTTTAGAAGTAAATAATGCATCGGGGAAGCGCGGGAAAAATGGGTGCATTAAAAATCCATTAGCTGTTAGTGCAATGTAGATAGACTAGGTGAAGCCGCCGTGCAGGTCAGGATCTCGACGACTCAAAATAAAAAGCTTCGATTTGAAGTAAACTATTATAATTTTCCAAAGTACTGGTTTACAAGGGTTCCTTGACTAAACGGTTAGATGTAGAAGTGGTGTGGTGATTGTATGGAGGCTGATGAAAGAGTGATTTGCATAATTTGAAAGTACAAAATGGTGGTTTAGGTTAGGTGCCTCTTATTGGCCGCGGTACAGGGTATGTGGAGCGCTCCTATTGGTGCTTTAGAAAAAGCTTCCAAATACTAGCTGAGCCCGACGGCTGCGTTTAGCTACTGCATTAGGATTTTATACAAATAAAGGGTTGTGTTCGCAACACCGGGCAAGAAGACAATTTTTAGGTTGAAAAAAAGATACCTATATTAAAGTGGAGTTTACGAGTACAAACAAATCGTGAAAAAGATAACCGCCTATAAGTGTTTTACATATTTTGATGCCAGTCGATACAGAGTTTTTTCTTGATTAAAAGTTACTAGATATCTAAGCTAGGGATAACAAATATAAAGTAAACTAACCTTGACTTGTTTCAAATGCATCTTATCCCTGACAAAAAATTAGTATAAAAATACGTCAAAAATATATTTTTCTAGTAAAAGATCCAAATAGTCCTACTTGTTTTTCATTCCTTTACTCCATATGGAATACCGAAAACTAAATGCTTTGACTCCACTTATGATAAGTATTATATTTTTTTTTTTTTACTAGCCTATGTGTGTGTCCCACTGCTGGGCAAAGGCCTCCCCTCTCCCTTTCAAGTCCTCCTTATAAATTATAACTGTTAAAAACCTGTGCTATATTATGTATTACCAAATAATACCAAACAGTCCCACAGTTCCCAAATAGCCCCAAATTACGATACGTCTACAGTATATTGATTAAAAAGTAGGTTGAATAAAAAACGTAGTACACATGCAAATTTAAGCACCAGGCCATTTTGCCTTAATGCACCCTGAAGTTTATCTATCAGCAAATAAAGAATCGGGGAGGTGCGCCCAGAACGGGCCACCATTAAAAATCCATTACTACCCGATGCATAGTCGATGGACTTAATCTGGGCCATTATGTGCTTTTCATCACAATAAGGTTTTTTTGTGGCTTCATTTAATCCTTTCTTTAATTTATTTGATTATAGAAAGTGTTTAGTAAACGTTCTCAAACTGAACTTGAAAACATAATATTATTGGCAGTTTTTAATGATTCACGGATAGTGTCACTAGATTTATATCAATCGCGATATGGACTCTGATAATCAGGGCCTGATTACCTTTTGTATTGTTTTCGAGCTCCCGATATTTCAACGCAGTTAGGTACATGCATCCCGGTCGATATATGTATATATATTCGTATTAAGTCTAGTGATAATATTGTTGGCTCTATCAGTAACACACACTCTAACTTTTATGAAACAAAGTCTGGCCTTGTTAAATGTAGATCTAGGCTACGAGACCCGTCTAGTGTTTGCAGACCTTGCCCTCTGAGACCTAAAAGCAACAGAAATATAAATACCCAGACTGGCCTAGTTGTATTTATAAATTCGTTTTATATCTTAGACCAATACAATCGCAAAACTTTTGAGAGTCGATTGGAAACAGCGATGGAATATAAATACTGCTTTTGACTTATTGATATGTAAAACTTTATCGATATCGATATATAAATAAAGCCACTTTCATTTGCTCTCGCACTATTTACCGTCCAACCTAAATTGCCCCCGTCAGACCTGGGGGCCTACCGCGAAAACCAAAATTCACAAATTGCGGGGGTCTTTCTCTTTAACTCCAATGAAGGCGTAATAAGAGTGACAGAGAAAGATGCCCGCAATTTGCGAACTTCGATTTTCGCGGTTATAGACCTGGGTATGCATATTGGACCATAGCGTATCGTAACCCTCTTTAACATATTCGCTGTCAACGTTTTCCTAGCACTACGCTAGTAGCCAATCTCAGCGTTTTGCCCGCTTTGTAGAGGAAAGCGACTACTAGAAAACCCGCCGAGCGGGTTCCCGGCACTCAATGTGTTAAAGCTCAAACCTAAGTGTTTACTTTAAGTGTTGAAACATTATAAACGTCACTAAAAGCTGTGGATAAGTTATTTACGCGCTAAAACTGAGGTGCGCTTAAAATGCAGCCTCGATTTACGATGTCACGCCGTGACGTCACAACATGGTTGCCATTGCCACGGTGCGGTGCATAGATTAGGGAGGCCGGTTCTGAAGTCACCATGTGGTATTGATATCATTAGGCATCCCGCTCGCACTCATTGGCGCACTTATAATTACGTGATGAGATCAGGGGAGGGGGACAGGAGTTTAGATAAAAATCAGGTATTTATTATGTGAGAACATCAGATTATTTTAATGACGCCAAGATCTGAAATACAATTCTTGTATTATATAAACATATAAATCCAGATGTAAAGTTATTTTTGTAGTCCAGCGCATTTATTCGATGCAGCAATATTAGAATGGATATCCCACTCACACTTAAACATGCGGGATACATTTTTTCAGTACTACTTGAGAATCAAATAAGAAAAACGGGATATAATTTATAATTATATGTACCAGATTCGTTAACTTTATTGTACTGTCCGCAGCAGTGATCTTTTTAGGTAAAATCCATTCGACCCTCTCAGCAAATATCTACCCTATTAGAGTCTGGCTACTGAAATATTACACAAATGCTTGGCGGGTAATTAAAAAAATCTTGGGCTGGTCACACTTTGTGAAGTAGGAATTATAGTTTTGATACTAGAAAATATTTTTGATTCTCTGTGCACACGCTTACGTACCTTAGTACCTAAGGATATATAGTAGTATACCCTATAATGGACACGGAACCAGTAATGGGACAAAAAAACACAATTCCTCTAAAATAAGTATATAAAAGTAGTTTATAAACACTGGATATATTTTTATCATAAATAAGAGTCCTAGAGCTGATTATGTTTGAATTTTTATTAAATTCGGTTATTTTTTAAGAAATGTGTGTCAGCCGTCAACCTAAAAGTTGTCGTGCCACTGAAAAAAAATATCACTAAAAATTCTTAACAACTTCGCTAAGAGAGGTGAGTTAATTTATTAAATTTTAATTAATTAATACTTAATGAAAACTAGAATGTGTTTTGTTAATTGCATTTACCATGAGATAAGGTATACAACACACTATGTTGTGACTCCACAGATGTAAAAAAAATAGTGGTATTTGGCCCAATCCCATTATAGGAGCTGTAAAACTGCATACCTCCTATGATGGGACAATTGACATAATGATGCTTGCCATGCCATAATTTCATGTTTTAAACAATACAGAAGTAAAATGTAGTTACGAAATATGTCAACCAGGAGGTATTCTCGGACTTAGGATAAATTAATATCGTTTTTCAAAACTTTTATTTAACTTGCCTTGTTAGTTAGTGTGGGTCAAATCTTGGTAGCTGAATTTGACCCACTTTTCGATTTCCGATTCAGTTGGAATTTTGTGTAAGTACGTAATTAAGTATGTAAATCGGATGATAATGCAATATTATGATAACATGGACTTGATCTGATGATGGAGACAGGAGGTGGCTATGGAAACTTTATCGCAATAAACCCTAACTAATTGTGTTTGGGTATATTAGAATTGTCTCGATGAATCTAATACAATAATAATTGGCTGTGGAAAGAAAAATACATTCAGCGATAAAAGCTTATACCAAAAATTGATTTTTTTGCCATAACTTATTCCCCATTTCTATATTTTATACTGATAGAGCAATGTCCATTATAGGGGGCCCATTACTGGATCCACGTCCATTACCGGGGGCCCATTACTGGAGCTTTAGTGTCCGTGACTGGAGAAAAAAAGCATAGTTTTAATTTGTTAATTATGTGGAAACTCATTGCAGTATCTTTGATACAACACGCCTAAAACATGAAAGGCGGATAGGACTTTCATCTTTTAACACGCTAAGCGGAGGACCATTTACATGTACAAGGGAAATATCATAAATACTCCAAATTTCCTCTTAAATGTCCCATGACTGGTGCTGTTACTATACGTTAAATATACGTTGACGTGCACTCAAAGTCAGCTCACATAATTTCTACCACTATGTAAAGTACAGTCAACGATATTTATTTATCTCACAATATACAATGTCACTTAAAATTACACATGGTAAATTTTTAGGAATTTATATTGTGATTGTCAGTTTTTTTACATTATGAATAATGGAGTACGAAAAATAACACTGACAATCAAAATTTCATTAACACATATGTTAACACTTTCTCACCATATACCATTGTAACAAGGCGAAAAATGAATTGTAGTGTAAATAAGACCTAGCTCGATAATACCGTAATATTAATCCATCACCAAAAAAAATACATAAGTACTATGCCAAATGCTAAGTATCGAAATATTTATAGAGCACCAAACTCCTAATTTGTTTACATTTGTTTATGAGTTGTAAACATTGCAGTTTTTCGTTACACAACGCTACACGTCGACTTCGCACATTGTCGTAATTATTTACGAGCTTGAATAATAGTTTGCGAACCTCACTCCGTATAGACATTATTAATATTATTTATAATAAACCCCTTATAAACCGCAAACAATTTGAATGAATGACACAAATTGACAACTGACTTTTAGCTTTTTTTTTAAATCATAGACAATTAGTGATACAACAACGAAATATCTGTCAACAATTTTTGGCTAGCCAGACTCTACCTTTTCTTAATACCAAAATCGCATAATCTGACAGATGAATTTATCCGAGTTTGAAGTTAAGCGACTCAAATATGGTCGACTCTAAAACCTTATCAAATTATTAAATCAGAATTTTCCTCTGGATAGAGCATACATTACGAAGTGTGGTTTATCCCGGCATTATTGAATACTGTGATGTATCTAAAGCGGTGTCCAGACGGGATAATTATTCTTACAATCTGATTAAATTGTCAATTGTCATTGCCACACGAGCGAAACGCACGATAACCAAGTGAAATCATGTAGATTTCACTTAGTTAATTTGATGTCAGTGTACGTTCGAATTGGCCTCTAGTTTTCTGAGTACTGAGCCAATCTGAGTCGAGTGCCCTACATATGCGCGACGGTACGGTATTAACATCTTGACGTGTAATTACCTCATCGCGTGTGTAATTCGCATGAGATGCAGCGTTAAGGTACCGTGTACTGCTACAGTAATGTTGCCGACTACACTGCTGCGAGAAACGTCAAAAAGGTCATTTTATCAAGACATTTATACTAAATTCGAAGTTTTCTGCACGAAATTACTACCGTAAATATCATGTCGATGTTACGCATTATCTACTACTGAAAAGTTCGGCGTGGCCCGATGAAAGGGCGCGTTGCGCGCACTCCAATACCTGGCGCCATTGGCGCCCTCATACTAAAAGAGTCGGGCGAGGGCATCCGGTGCCCGTAAGGGGCGCGCTGCGAATATATATAAAAATTTGTAAATTATACTACGTTGCAGGTATTTCTTAATTTAGAAGAATCGGCCGCTAAAAATATAGCTCCGCATACCGCAATAAAGTGTATTTAAAAGATATTTTTAATTTCTAATGAGTTTTTGTAAAAGAAGTGTAAGTAAAAAAAAATCTTCCTTTTTTTGTCCTTTTACATCAATTTTATTTTAAAATACAGATTGATCGAACAAATTGGTGTAGCAATATTGCCAATTTTAAAGTATCTTAAAAACATATTGATGTTGATGATGATGATGGTATCCTGTTATCCCTCATCAGGGACATAGGGCTCTCAGAAGGGTTCTCCACTGGTGTCGATCCTGCGCTGTCTCTTCGAGTTTCTTCCAGTCGAGGCCAGCGGATGCCACCTCTTTGTTGACTGTGCGCCTCCATGTGGTACGTGGACGACCGGGTCTTCTTTTTCCAGAGACGCTACTGTATTAAAAGATGATAAACAAATAACGTTTTCTATATAACAATTCCAGATGATCTTGATGTACGGATGCGAAGCCTGGACCCGAACACAAAAAGAGGAATACGCGCTGCTGGTGGCTGAACGGAGGATCTACCGGAAGATACTGGGACCCACTCGCGGAGAAGATGGCTCGTGGAGGATACGCAGGAACCAGGAAATCGAAGATCTGGTGGCCGAGCCCAACATAGTAGGAGAAACGAAAGCCTCAAGACTCCGATGGCTCGGGCACGTGGTCCGTATGGGTGAAGATCGAGCGGTTTGGAGAGCGTACTCGGGCCGTCCGGATGGTCGACGACCGGTAGGGCGTAGGTATCGCTGGAGCGATGAGGTCGTGAAAGATGTAAACGAGCTCGGTGCCGTCGATAGCGGTGCGGCGCTAGACAGAGAAGCATGGCGTTCCTTAGTGTCAGAGGCCAAGATCCACTTCGGGTCGCTGCGCCACGGCAGTAAGTAAGTAAGATGAGATTTTTTTTTGTTTCATACTTTTTAGAGCGCGTGTTTTCACTGTTTTCAGTAGTCAGGTTTTAGTTTCTGAACTCATTATATATTTAAGGATGACTCACGTTAGACCGGGCCGTGTCAGGGCCGGAACTTCCGGCGCTTACCTTTCTATGACATGACAGGCGACCACGTGATGCTTTCCATAGAAAACGATGCGCCGGAAGCTCCGGCCCGGACACGGCCCGGTCTAACGTGAGTCATCCTTTACTCACCAGTTTGAACTCACGATTGTTTTTAATTGAAGAGTTAAATAGCGTTATAATCTGTATGCTAGCAATCACAGTCGAGTGCCCCACGCTCCGATATTACCGTCTTCACGTGTAATTACAATTACGCCATCTTGTATGCAAATTGCGCAAATTCGGCACAAATTGAGCGCTTTGTCGGCTTATTGAAACGGGGTCCTTGAAACTGAGAGGTTATAGAATCAGCATCAAATATATAGTGATAGCCAAAGTGACTAAATATATCGTAATTCGTAACCAGGGACCAAATACCGGTATATTTTTCATACAAATTAACCGGTATTCAATTTTGGTATCATGGTTGTTTATATATATTTTTGCACAAAATTTAGCTTATCTGCTTAATCATTATCCTTACCTAAATACTATTCTATAATATCAAAGAAATATTGTGAATGCTATGAGATATTTTGGTTTTTAGTTACCGGTAACGGTCCCTGTTCGTAACACACCTTTGGAATCATAGAAATAAAGACATGTTCCGATATATTAAGCCAATTTGAACCACTGTCTATGTGATGCTGACTGTACCACGTGGAAGGTATTGCTCTGTCTACAGTTATACTTTTAAGGTGCAGCGGGTTTAGCTAGCAGACTTATTGAAAAATTGTAGCGCTTTATTAGATCATAATACGTTTGCGAAAATATACTTAAATAGCAATTAAGAGGGCCTTTCTCTAGTAACGTCGTTGATTCGAAATTCGAAACCCGATTAAACAACTTTCGCTCGATAGAAAAAAAATCACAAACATTATTGTCATTTGTCAACTTTCGGAAATATGACGTTTATAACGAAACACCCTTCAAAAATAAATTCGCTGCGCCAAAATAAGCTTGTATTTTTGCTTTTCTAACTTTTTTACTTGGACTTAATTTTCCAAGCCGACGCCTTGTATCGCATCTTGTTAAAAGATTTTACAATTTGCATTTTTATAAATGTTTCACTATAATCATCTACTACCCTTCCTTGTAGTTGTAGTTACCCTTTCAAGCATTCAAATTTTGATATTAATTGGACCTTTCCTTCATCGAAAAGCAACTGGTAAATATCAAATGATATTTCGTACATAAGTTCCGAAAAACTGATTGGTACGAGCCGGGGTTTGAACCCGCGACCTCCGGATTGAAAGTCGCACGCTATTATACCGCTAGGCCAAAGTGATACTAATGCATACGTTTGAAGGAGCGAGATGCACTATCAAATTTTTTAAGTTTTACATTACATATCTACATTCTTGAAGCACGGCAGTGCCTCGCCAAGTCCAGCAAAATTGAAGTACTTACTAGTATTTGAAGGGAACTTATAATTTGGCGATATAAATGTATTTTTTCGTGAAAGAGAGAGACAAGAGCAGAAAAACGGAACTCTATGAAATGATGTCACAAAGTACACGTATACTGAATCACATAACGGAAATTATAAGCAATAGATGAAAGAACCTAAGTATCATTATTAATATTTTTTACGCGTTGACGTTGTTGTAAATAGGCAGCGTGATATAAAATAGCGTTACTTTTACGTATAACATCAACCGCTTTTACTGCGGTTATAAAGGACTAGATTAAAACCGTAATAAAATATGAATAGTGCATTTTGAGCCGGAATTGCGGTCGTGATAAGGAAATGTTGTTGGCACACCGGTTATTAGCTAGAGTTGGGGCTAACTCGATTCTGATTACCGCAAAATGTGCCTACTTTGCTCCCGACTGGGTAATTGTGCCAGAACAGTTTTTATAAATGAAAAATACCCATATCACAACCTCATTTGAGTGTTACAACATGATAGTAGTGTTAGTACTACCACACCGACCACAATATAATAATTTTAAAATTTCAATTAAATTTAGAATTTTGGAGCAAATTTTAGAACAAATGAGGCACATTTTACGGTACCAAGTTTTAATTTGAAGAACTTGGCTGAATTTTACAAGAATTCCTATTTTGAGTCGTCGTGAACGCTACTTGCTCAGGCACAGTATGCTTGAAAATGGAGACCTAGGCTCTCCGACACATGTCGCGTGAGTGACTAAAAACACGTGAGTTAAACCGTTAAATTAGCTTAATGGTTTTGATCTTATTTTGATACGACCTTGAAGATGGCTCACGCTCATTGATTCATTTGCAAAGCTCGGAAAAACGCCCGTCATTTTGAAAATATAACCCTATTCCGTACAATAGAGACTTCCTTATACTTATGAAAGTTTTTATTTGTGGGTGGCTAGAGAATAATAGGTTCAATGTTGGTTGAGTTTTAAGGCGTTTCAATCGCGTGCTCTTACTTTTTATTGTAAGAAATGTAAAAATTACAGAAATTTCCAATTAAACTTTATGACTTGGACGACAGCCAAGAGTAAACATTTTTATTATTCCATTCCAGGGACGTTCATTGTGAACACAATTAAAAAGTCAAGTACGACAGTTACCAATCATTCAAGTAAAGCTAAATAAGAAATATTGGTAGAAGGCGAATGTTTTATTTAGAATCTGGGCCAATGATTCGGCCGCATTAACACGTCCGATGTCTTCGCCGGACAACGGATCGTGTAAAAGATGTCTCACGCTAGACCGGGCCGGGGCCAGGCCGAAACTTCCGGTACTTCGTTTTCTATGGAAAGCACCAAGTGATCACCGATCAGCCTGCCTAGCCAAGGTTACAATCGCTATCGCTTCGACAACGAAAAGCTTTATGTCTCTCTATCACTCTTCCATATTAGTGCGATAGTGACAGTTGCGTTTCGATCGCTACGCAGCGTAAGCGATTGGCATCTTGGCTACGCGGCCAGAGCCGTCATAGAAAATCAAATGTCGGACGCCTCGTTTTGTATGTGGCTATCAACAGCAACACCCAAGGAAACAAGACATCATTGCCTGGATGACTCATGTTAGACCGGGCCGGAGCTTCCGGCGCTTACTTTTATATGACACGACAGGCGATCGCGTGATGCTTCCCATAGAAAACGATGCGCCGGAAGCTCCGGCCCGGACACGGCCCGGTCTAACGTAAGTCAACCTTAAACCGGACAATTATCCGGTGAAAACAACGTAGGGGAGCTGGGGGCTTAATGTAACAGGGGTAAGTAGTAAGTAAGGAGAGTAGGAGGAGGAGGTGTAGTAGTAAGGGGTAAGGAGTAAGTAGTAACGCTCAAGTTTGACGGGGAATTAAAAACATTTTAATTTCTTTTTTGCTGAATGACGTTCTTATAACTCGAAGAATAACGTAAACACCGCCATTGCCCCGCCAGACATCGAAGCGAGTGGATGTGCACACGAGCTCTGTTTCGAACAGGTATTGGAAAAAAAATACTTACGATAATGTTGATTTTGGCAATTGAACTTAAATTAATTGTTCATTGTGTTTTCATTGCTACAATGTAAATTTAACTGGGTTTCATTTGCTTTTATTTAAATACTTCTATAGCTTATAGTTTTTGACATATTTAATAAAATAGACATAATGTGCCCATGGGGCAAGTAGTAACACAAAGCAGGGGCACTTTGTAACATATTAGTGTGCGTGTATTTTTTATTGCTCTCTAATAATCGTGCATATTTTTGCATGTATAATATTAATAATTGACTCTTTGTATAGAGCATTACAAATTACTTGCGGTTTTTTGTGTATTCTTTTATTCTTCTTTACTCTAGCATTGCCCAAGCGCTGCTGCTTGGTGAAGCGCTGGTGGCCTGGCGGTAAGAGCGTGCGACTTTCAATCCGGTGGTCGCGGTCATAGGATCGAATAACAATGAATAGTTAATACAAGACTGTGAACCAATAAAAACTTTTTAATTCTTATAGATGTTGCCATTCTTTTAGTTGTTACTACTTGCCCCGAGCCTGTTACAACTAGCCCCAAAGATGGGGTAAGTTGTAACAACTCCCATTTTTTCAAACAGTGTCTGGTGTAAAAGATGTGTAAACATTTTAAATCATTTTTTATGTGGGGCAACTCTGTTAACGCCGACCGCGCTTTTGTGGCTCAAAAAAAATGCGTCCGTACCCTTTGCGGAGTAGACAAACTAGAACCTTGTAAACCATTATTTATTAAGCATAAACTACTATCCTTCCCCTGCCTCTATATTTACGAGATATGCATTTTTGTAAAACTTAATATTGAACTATTCACCTTCATAGTAGACAAAGAAACAACACGGTCACATAGACGCTGTAGGTTAGCATTACCAACTACTAGCAAGTTAGAACTTAGGAAAAAAAGCGCGTATTGTATGTGTATTAATATATTCAATAAAATACCAGCTGAAATAAAGATATTGCCTACTAAGGATTTCAAAAAGACATTGTATAAAATATTAATTGACAATTGTTTTTACAGTATAAACGAATTTTTATTGCATACGTTTTAAAATGTAAATTGACATCTGAAAATCTTTTATAATTATCCTATTTAATGTACTTTTTTTTTTGTACTTAATTTTCATTTTCATTTCAGTATTTTCATGTTTTAAATATTGTTAGTTGATGCTAATTTAAAATTAATCTTGTAAATATAATATAATGAACTTTAAATGACAGAGTGATCTAATCACTGACAACTGTTTTCACACATCTGCCTAGACTGAATGTATCATGGGACGCAATGCTTGTAATTTAAGATCTTATAATACCATATGTTCATTGTGAATAAACGATTTCATTTCATTTCATTTCATCGGAATTAGTGCCTAGATAAATACTTTATAAACCCTCTTACTCAAAATCATAAAATTATACATATTTTAGACAATACACGCCTTTTTCCAAAAACTGTTACAACAAGCCCCTCCTACCCTACGTATACAAGCGGGCTAAGTGCACTAGACCAATATTTTGGTCTATTGTCTATAACCAATCGAACTCCTTTACGACTGACCAATCGAAATAGCGCTAAGTACAAGACACCATCATAGTTTTCAATAAGCCAAGACAAAACTTCGTAAACCCAACCCTTTATTTACATACACTCTACTAAATTCCTGTAATCTCTCCAAGTTGCGGGCATAAACAGGACACGTACGGGGCAATAAAGACCTTATTTAGAGGGTGATACGGAACAATTTCCACTTGACGCCGCACCCTCCTTATAATGATTTACGCTGAGCTTCGAACTAACGATATCATTCGAGGTCCGCCTTAAAGATACGTTTTCAGCGGAAAGCTGAGTAACAATAATATAAGATGATCATCCAAATAAATAAAATTAATCAAATCTTTTAACGTCATTAATTAATCTTAAATCTATTTTAACTCCCGACGCAATAAAAAAGAGGGGTGTCATATATATATGACACCAATGTCCGTCTGTCTGTGGCATCGTAGCTCTCCAATACACCGATATCGATGCGGTTTTTTTACGTGAAAATGAGTTTCCTTGCGGTGTGTTTGATAGAATTCTTAGCTATGTTTGATAGAAATCGATCCAGAAGTTTGAAGAGTATCAGTTCTTTTCTAAAATGATATAGGACATTTTTTTTAGATATAGCGTAGGGGGTTCTTTTAATTTTTAGTTTAATACTTATAACTCTTTGGACCTTACATCTGAAGCCTAATTTCACTCAGCTAAACCACGAGATGTATGTAAAAATGGTTTCATATTAATGTTAAACAGCCTTGTCAAAACCTATTAAGCCGTTAGCAACCATTTGAAAGCAGAAACTTGAAAAATTTCAGCTAAAGTGCTACCATTTCCTCTATTAGATCTTGCCGTAGATTGTGCCAGCGCGAAATTTAAAACATGAAAGTAAAAAATCTAGGACAATAATAATGTGAGTAAAAATGCCGTTTTGTTCACTGAAGTTCTATAAGCCTTTTGTTAACGACCTCTTTCGTATTGAACAACACAGTCAGGCACTGATGAATGAAAAAGCCTGCTTTTTGGCCTAAATATATTTCCCTCGAGAAACTTTCCTCCAATAACTTAGTGAATTTGCATTTTTTATTGTTTATTTGCGTTTCAGTTCAATGTTTTGGTAATTTTATACAGGTACGGTAACAAACAGGTAGCCAAAAATGTCAATGCACATTGACGGTAATTGACACAATATGGAATAGGTATATAAGTACTAAATAGTAACAATCCCACACAACCCTGGATATCGATCACTGATCTTTTAATCCGACTAATGATATTTTTCCCTATAGGAGATAAATTGATATCAATTCTTGATATTGTTGGAAAAATTGTGACAGTAATTCAACTAACTTCTTGCTAACTTTGCCCACTGGACACCCTTCAAACACTTCCCTCTCAAAACTTCCAACTCCCGTCACTTGTACCAGCCTCCACTGAACATTGAAATATGTACTGTATTGTTAAACCTTCACGACCCATTTTACGATGCTCCTTTATTGGTGCTACGTGCGCGAGTTACGGAATGTGCTGAAATGAGACGTTTTGAAAAACGCTGAAAATGAAAGGAATTTTTAAATTTAATGCTCAGCGAGTTCGGTATTGTGTGCCTTTTCGATCTTACTCCGTTGATATCAAACCTTTGGGACCAATTAGGCTGGAGTGGAAAATATGTATATTTTAGGAATTAGGTTTTCATTACAGGTCGAATATCCAGGGGCAGACCCAGAATAAGATGGAAGGATGAACTCGTAGTGCTAAATGACATGAGTGGACCGGGCGAAATGGAAAAGGTTAAGCAGGAAAGCTAGTCAGCTTTTGCGATACATAGCTAGGAAAAGAGAGGTTTTTTTCGAGAGGAGTTAGGTACAAAAAGTTCCTGTAAAAAAGTGTACAGAAAAAGAACGATCCATAACCTCCTGAGACCCAATGACAGTTGTTTTGTTTTTTAATTTAAAACCCTTAGTTAAACAATAAAAGTTTAAAATAGATTATGGAATATGTACACATATTTGTACACGGGGTCTTAGGAGGATAAAGGAAAATCCAAAAAAAAAAACAAAGCACAAAGGAAGCGCGCTGGTGAATATTCTTTCAAATGACTTCAAAATGTTTGACCTAAGAATAAGAAGTCTTCGTCGTTAAGATGTCCTATACATCTACTCGTCCACCTAGTCATAATATCATTACCACAGTTTTTATAATCTTGTAGAAAAAGGTCGATTTCACTTAGAAATACCTTTCTCTATAAAAAGTTCTGAAGGTAAAGTGACTAAGCCCCCCAGTGGCGGAGGCCGGACTGGAGGGTTAGTCAGTTTTTCATTACTATATGACATCTATTTCAGTTTATAATTTATATTTAGTAGTTAGTGTGACAACTTAAAAAACACAATTCTAAATATTTTATAAAATAATTTGATTTGTTTCTAAAAAAGTTCTAAAGAGCAGCGCAAAATAAAGACTGGTTCAAATTAAATTAAATTAAATTAGGTATTTTCAATTCAAAGGTATAGTATAAATTAAACATGTTTGAAGACCCCTGGCTTAAGGCGTTACTTTGCTGCTAAATGACGTTATATTATAAAGTTATTTGAGTTATTTCGATATTAAATGTACAATAGTAAAGGCACAACCTCAAAACTCTCATTATTTTATAATCCACTGCGAAATGCGATGTTATTCAAGACTCGAGCGTTTATTAATTTCACGTGCATTTAAATGAAGTTGTTTGCATAGCTGTGTAGATAGAGAAGATACGAGGAGCAACTAACTAAACAAAATTATACGAGTTAACTACCTACGTCTAAAATATATGTGGCATGAACACCACAAATTAACTAAGCTTCCGCTTTAGAAATATACACCGACAACCATAATAGTACCACAGATATATAAAACTCCGTATAAGATAAATAATGTCTAAGAAAAAACGGTGCCTCCGAAAAACAAGAAATATTTATGCTCGAAAAGATGGCGCCTTTGGCCCATACTCGTGTGGATGGCGACACCGTTTAATATTTAACAAATTTAACACTTATCATTGAAAGGACAAGGATCAAAGTCAAATGGCGTTCTAAAAGTTATAATCCTGTGTCGAAAGATGACTACAAAATTTACTTTAACAATACGCCTCTATACTAAATTCTCTTTCTCTCAGTACATTCATACATACATATACAACCCATTTCTGTTCAAAAAGCAATTTCCATGCAGAGTGAGCGTTAGCAATAAATCCGTAAAATCTCCTTCTCCAGAGATTGACTTGTGCTCGGGCGGATCCGGATGTAATTCCTGCCGATATAATAGTGGGAACGGTATAAAAGTAAAATAGAGTATCGTATACGTTTCGGTGGAACAAAATTTCTCATATACTACTTAGCATACTTATACCGGGTGTTTGGTACATCGTTTGCCTAATTAAAAAGCCAGATAGGTTGAGTAATTTGCTATCTTCTCAGGCCTAGAAATTTTTAATTTGCGCACGTTTTTTTTTCAGCTCTATGCCAGTTTTTCGTAAATTTCATATTTTTACTTGCGCAGTAGTAAAAAAGACCATGGCCATTTTTTTTCTAGGCATGAGTAGATAGCAAATGACTCGACCTATCTTCTGTTTTAATTTGGCAAACGATGTACCAAACACCCTGTATATATAATCAGTAATATACAAATGCACCTACACATTGCAATGTTGCACGACGTTTTTTTCGAACTTGGCTGGACACACTCCCGTGTGTCTAAATAAGTATATTTTTGCGAATAAGGATGAATCACGCTAGTAGATATGGTACCGGCACGGACCGAAGCGCCGAAAATTCATTTTATATAGAAATCATCAGTTCTACCGTGAGTAGCGTAGAAAACCGAGGCAGACATCGCAAAAATAAAACCTAACTATGCCAATTCAAGATGATTCAGAAGTCTAGACTTACCTTCAAATCCCTGGAGTGCCTTAACTCCTGGCGCCGCGGCGGCTGCCCCACCACGTCGGAGTACACCAGGTTCCTGATGGAACCTCGGAACTTGGGCTCGAAGATCACTGAAGGCAGCGCCAACGTGGTAAGCTTCGAGTTGTATCTGCAACAACCGAAATAATTTTTAGTCACAATAATCTTCAACACTCTGGCTGGAGATCGTGATAGCGCACATGGAAGAAAACAATCTCACACTCAACTCATTTTCAATAAATTAACATCTGAAGATGAGTGTAAAAGTATAAATAGATACGTTTAAAAGTAAAGTTATAATATGGTTAATGAATTCCTTTCTCAAAGAAAATAGGTTAAGTTAAAATAATACAAAGTGTAAGTATAATAAAACATTGCGAATATAAATAATACCCAAATTAGACTTTAATAGAATAGATATAAGTTATAGTTTTTTTTAAGTAAAGAGTGGTATTTCGCCAACAAACTGTCAAGCAGTTTGGCGAAACCATATCATTGTAATTGTGTATTAATACTTTTGTTAAAATAAAACGCGAAGAAGATTGAGCAGGAAAGCCGACCCTGGCGCTAGGCCGGGAAAACTCTAGATTGAAGAAGAAGAAGAATCTTCAACACAAGATAACAAGACATAGAACAGTCCTGCCATTTATGAATTTCATCAGCAATTTCACTTCACGTAGCCTGCCACTACCGAGTACCACTACATAAGGATGACTCACGCTAGACTGGACCGGGGCGGCACTTCCGGCGGTTGGTTTTCTATGGAAACCTCGGCCGGGCCTGGGCCGGTCTAGCGTGAGTCATCCTTATAGGAGGGATGTTGTGAATGGGGTTGGCCGGTCGAAGTTTTTAGCAGATGGCGCCATCATAGCTTGCCCTGTCAATCCCTAGAATTGTGTCAAATTTTTGTTTTTTTATTACCCTGGATGCCAGCCCTTTAAGCCAAATCTCATAGAAAAAGGGCAAGCCATGATGGCGCCATCTATGCAAACCTTTGACCGTTGCCAACCCCATTCGAGGTATCCTTGGCTTAAAATAAAGTGTAATACGAGTGAGTATCATCTTGTTTACTGTAACTTTTGAAAAATTGCACGAAGCCTGAACTCCGCCCTTTGTGACAAACACGAAGTTTCTAAATTAGTTAGCACTCGCATGTTACCGCCCACGCTTCAGTTGGGGATTAAATTACTTTTCCATCGTGCTCGTCATGTTATTATATACTTTGTTTGTTTATATACTCTGGCAACTCAATTTTGTCAGTAGAAAAGGCGCGAAATTCGAAATGTTTAAGGATGATCGATCCGCACCTAGTACATTTTTCAAAAGCTATCCTTTTCAATTTTTTTTTTTTCGATGTAGAGTCAAGTGTAATAAAAATATGGGTGCACCCATCATACTCAAAAATAAGTGCCATGGCTCTTATGTCAGCGAATTAAGAACTATGGGACATGTTTTTGAGTAAGTTTTATGCATCCATATTTTTACAGATGACTATACCTAATGATTTAAGTGTAAATTCTCACCCCTAAATTTGTTAAATCGTTAAAAATCAGGGATAGGCATATCTTTCATTTTCCTTTTATAGAAATCTCTTGTCTATTCAAACGTTTTCAGCATTGAAATAGGTATAAAGTTTCAGAACCGACAGGCTAAATTCCGGTATCTTTAGATAGCTGTGCATTGATAAAACTTCGAGAGCTCCGGATACGTGGAAATCTGGGTTGTGTAAGTACGACTTTGCACCTTACTTCTTTGTATTAAGGCGAAGAATGTAAACGTATCTTTGATGTCGACAGTCCACTAGGTGTACTGCAAGCATACTACCAACGATATTTTCTGTTTAACGAATTTATTAATAAACTGAAATAGATGGAGATGACATTATACGAAAGAAAAATAGACTAAGCCTTCCAGTGGCGATGGCCGGATTCGAACCGGCACCTTCAGTTTACGCGGTTAACGTCCTAGACCTCTAGGCTACCCTGACCCTACCCTTACCTAAAAGACTTCAAAGCAAGAACTAGAAATAGTCATAAGGACTATAGTCCCCTAACATTTCGTCATTAATCTTGGTCCTATTCTATCCTAAGAAGAGTAAAAATCGGTATTCAAATAAATTATTCATCTAAACAATTACCTATATGTGAAGATAATATTCCTAAAAATTGGCACTAGGAAAACACACAGAAACGCTCCAATATTTTGCTTTAGTCTATCCTTGCCCTGCCCAATTGGATTTTTAAAGGACATATTCCATTTTTAGCAAGTTATGAACAAAAAGCCTGGATCGATTGAGGTTACACTGAACATTCTGTTATTTTTACTTTGCAACGTGAACCAAAGGAAAATCAACTTTATTTTCCAAATAATTTGGTTTAAATTTCAATGGCTTAAACTTACTATGGTGGGCAGGACGAGGCTATATCATCTCGTATTGAACCGATAGAAGTCTTAATAAAACTCTAAAGGTAATTTAAAAGAAAAGTTAGCATATTTCTCAAGTTAGATTGCGGTGTCGCCCCCCTGAAGGCCTACCGCGTACCACGTTCGACGTGTTGCCTCTCTATCGCACTTGTAAATTCGTACGTAAGCGTGACAGGGAGGCAACACATCGGACGTGGCTCGCGGTAGGCCCCCTGAGGCCCGTTAGAAGTAAAGACGCTTTAAGATGCAAACTCAGTTCTATCATCATCTCTTTAAAACAAGTTTTTAACCATTGAATTTGATTGAATATCGATATGGCTAGTAGTCACAAAATGCCTCTATCAATCAACTAGTGGCTCTATGAGCTATTTAAAAACCCTCTAGGCTCCGCCATTTTGGAAAATACAAATAGTTTTTGACCCAATCCATCCTACTCTCCAGAAAACCTTTTGAAAATAGACCTTGTTGATATTTAACGGATCCTTTAGATACAATTTAGTTTCCAAATTCGATGATAGCCTATGTTAAAATTCATGTAAGTATTTATTTAATTTTATGAGAAAATAAACAGCTTCCAATTTTACAGAATATAAAATAATATGTGACGTCCCACGGTCAAAGGTACCTTATGGCGGGTATGGAGTTATGCATACCCCAGTAATCTACAATAAATAACCTATCGATAACACAAAAGATCAACCTTCTAGGTTGCGTAGTTACAGAGATATGATTTTTTGAAAATAATGTTGTGATATGAGCAACTTTACGATAGAGAAGTTTTAAGTTTAGCCGCCTAAAAAACTATGTTCCTGAAGTAAGTTACATAGTTGACTACAAATAATAATGCCTTATATATCTGAGATTAAAAAAATATTGCGACTTGTTCTGTAATGCAAATAGAAACTTTTGATATCGACTGATTTATGTGTATACTAACCAATCTCTTGAAAATAAAGTTTTATTTCATTTTCACGATTGATTGCAATGAGCTCTCAAGATTTAAATTTTACCTATTAGAAAACGACACTGACAGACAGTTTAAGCAAAAAACAATACCGATTTAGAGGTGAAAATGTATTTTCTGACTTTTTCATATAAAATCACAAAATTGAATATTTTTACTTTTAATGTGACACACAATCAATTTTTCTGAGCACATATGAAAGAAATTCTGTCATTCAAATGAAATAAATCCTAAAACCCCAACTAAATACTATATTTAACCCCTTATGCCACTTTAAACTTACATAACAATAACAGTATTTGCTCCATACATTTACGAAAAGGTACCTTATGGAAATAAATCTAATAATACATCATCACTACAAAATATCAATCATATTATAGTTTATCTTTTATGAATAGAAAATATTAATTTACATTAAACTGCCCCCAATTTAATTAGTTCTTCGTCATAATAATCTTAAAAAAGACCAATAATTTGTATGTAATGAAAAGGTACCTTGTGGTCAAGTTACATGATGAGGCATGATGATGATGGAACAGTTAGGATAAACTAATAATATTTTGGGTTTAAGATGGTATAAATCGTCTATTTCTTATCAATAATATATTTCGGTTGCTATTGAAGATAAGCGGCATTTGAGGTTCAATGACCTCAGATATTCCATAAGGTAATGCGTCGGGTATTGGCATTTTTCAGCAAACCAATGGCTGATTTACTGCATGCGACCAAACCAAATGAAGATTATTCTAGTTAAGAAAGACTTGACGAGAGTAACTTTGGTATAATAGCAGTCTACTTGGATTTGTGATGTCGGTCTATGTACGGTTATAATATTTGCGAGGCGCCCCAACCAGAACTGAAATTATCAAATTAGTTTTGCAGAATGCTAATACAGTTCTCTACCAAACTTCTTTTCTCGTATTGACTAGTTTTTTTGGGAATTTTCAATCTTTTTTCCATAAGGTACCTTTTCTACTAAACTCTGAGACGACATTACTAGGCTTATAACTAACTTATAACAAAAATAAAAACAGGTAAACAAACGTTACGCATTAAGGTTTCAGATCACACAATAAAAAAAAATTGAGCATTTTTTCACCTCTTTACAAAACATTTAATATCTCCGAAACTAGAAACCCTCATAAGGTACCTTTTCCCGTGGAACGTCACATATGACTAAAACAGGAGCTAAAACAGTTTCACCAGTGAATTAAAGCAGAAATGCTCAAAGGGAATTAATTTATTGAATAGACACTTGTGCTTATCAAAAAGAAATAAAAAGTTACAATACAATAGACACTTAAGTGGGTTAGGCTGATGTTTTTACTAAATTAGGTTTCATTTTTCAATGAAGAAACAAATTGTTGAACTCATCCTTAGAATATCTATCTATATAATACCTTTAAACGAGCAATTCTTGTTTATATATATATTTCAGTGATCAGAAACGGCTCTAACGATTTCGATGAAATTTGCTACATGGGGGTTTCGGGGGCGATAAATCAATCTAGCTAGGTCTTATCTCTGGGGAAATGCGCTTTTTTTAGTTTTTATATGTTTCTAGAGCACAGCTCGGTCTCCCAGTTATTTATGAGTTATACAATAAAAGTTAAAATTAGATTTTTCCGTTTCCTCTCTAGTTGCAGTAGGAACTACGCTAACCGTATTAAATTCCACCCTTAGCCACGCCACGCCAGTTATCCTGGAACGTTCCGGGCATACTCGAGAACGCTAGGCTAAAATATGGAGCTACCTAAGTGCGGTTTGTAGTAGGTAGGTAGTTCAAGATTGCATCTTTTGCGTCTCTTGCTGTCCGGATGTTCAGACATACAATTTAAAGCTAAATGTCCGAGTCATAACGTAGACCTTCGCTACGCTTCGGTCAACAAGCAATGCCATATGTATCTTCATTCTATGACATAAAAAAATATTTATCTATCTCCATCCTTCCAAAATTCTGATAAATAGGTGAGAATAATCCTTAGCCCACTCCATGACGGATAGCGACCATTCTAGATTTATTTTTTAGGGTTCCGCAGCTGGAGCGTGAAATTGTTGATATGTTGCCAAGAGCGAAATACGTTTGCCGTTTTCAATGGTTTCAGGCCGAATAGGGGATATTGAGTTTAGGACCATGTGACTATCCAGGCAGAAAGTCATTGCTTTTAACCATTTATTTCGCAAATTTTAATTGGAACTGACATGAGTTTTGGTCCTCTTTTTGATTTATTTTTCCTAATGATAATATTTGGACAATCGAGCGTCGTGGAGGCTTAAGGATGACTCACGAGCCACGATAGACCAGGCCGTGCCCGGGCCGAGGCGTTCGACATGTCATTTTCTAAGACGACTGATTGGTGATCACGGGGTGCTTTCTAAAACAAAGCGCTGGAAGCTCCGGCTCGGCCCCGGCCCGGTCTAGCGTGAGTCATCCTTTAAACTCACCAACTAAAGAAAAGACGCTTACCACAAGGATTTTCGTACACTGACCCGCCTGTTGCTATCTCTAGTCGAGCACCAGTACGTACGTTTACCTTACTGTCTTGTATTTTAGTTTCAGATACGATGGGGCTGGCGTAATCTTAAGAGTGCCTAAATAAATAAATGAAAAAAAACTTCCCCCGACTCATGGTATAATAATATACTCCGCCTGGTACTCTCTTCCCGTCTTTTCTACGTCACCTAACTGACACAAGCCAACGTCATCATGCGACAGCGCTATATGATAATATGTGATAGCGCTATATATAGCGGCCATGTTGTTGTGACGTAGGCCCGTGTCACTCTGGGAAGAGAAGACCATGTTTTATTAGACTATGCCCCGACTCACGCTTGACCGCTGGAACTGGCAGTTCATATTTTACGAAACTGTTTGTCTGGAGAGTGCCCTAGATTTCGGAGACGAATGGATGCTGTCCCGTCTGAGGGAGATTTGTCATCTTTTCATTTATTTTTACCGACCTAGCGCTAAAAATACCTAAGTACTAACAGTTTTTTCTATCGGTACAGCGGTTTAAGCGTAAACAGTTAACAGATAGACAGACAAACAGAGTTGCTTTTGCGTTTATTAGGCATAGGAGGGATGGTACCAGTTGTAGCCAGATCATAGAATTTGATTATTTCATGAAATGCCATTTTTGAATTGATCACTCCATGATATATTATGTTCTGTCTAATTGTTCAAAGCACATACTATGTGCACCTTCCTTCGCATGTTAGCTTAGTTATTTTTTAGGTTTTCTTTGTTTTATTTTATTGTGTTTTTCTCTCTGGGTGCCCTGAAAAGCAGCGCCATGGCTAAGTATCTTAGCCATCGGCAAATGCTGAGTGGCATCCATTGTGGTGGTATTATGTATTCGAATAAGATGTATTTGTAGGTTCAGTCTTATTTTGACACCAAATAAACTTTTTCTATTCTATTCTATTTTTAGGGTTCCGTACCTCAAAAGGAAAAAACGGAACCCTTATAGGATCACTCGTGCGTCTGTCTGTCTGTCTGTCCGTCTGTCACAGCCGATTTTCTCCGGAACTACTGGACCAATCAAGTTGAAATTTGGTACACATATGTAAGTTTGTGACCCAAATACGGACATGTAACGTAAACAAATGAATTTTAAACATGAGGGCCACTTTTGGGGGGTAAATGAAAAAATAAACTATATCATGTTACATATCAAATGAAAGAGCTTATTGTAAGAATCTCAAATATATTTTTTTTATAATTTTCGAATAAACAGTTTAGAAGTTATTCAAGAAAATAGGCAAAAAATGACCTCCCCCCCCCCCCCCCCTTATCTCCGAAACTACTAAGTCTTACATTTAAAAAAAAATACATAAAATAGGTCTATACCTATAGATGACAGGAAAACCTATTAGAAATGTACAGTCAAGCGTGAGTCGGACTTAATTACAGTTTTTGATCCGACCCCTACGGATTTTTTAAAGAGATTTCACTCACGTTTCACATAAAAAATACATTGTTAACAGTGCCGGATTACTTAGAGTAGTAGTTTTCTTAGAGTAATAATTGGTGATAATTTTCTGATAAGATAATCATTTTAAATATTTAACGGTCTTACCTGCTTACGAGTAATTGTAAGGTCAAATTAAAAAAAAATTAAAAAAAAATGTTAAATTGAGAGCTAGCTCAAAGTTTTTTGTACTCGTCGACTTTAATGGTTGAATTAATAAAGACTTTGTAACCAATAAGCAAAACAACCACGTGCTTAGGGCACCACGTTCAGGGGGGGCACCAAAATGCCAGGTTTAAAAAGGTGAACAAATTTTAAAATTAGGGACACACACATCGTTCTTACCACACGATTTTTTAGCTGTCCAAAAGCTAATTTGCAAAAATAATGGCGCGTAATTCTTTGGGAAACAATCGGTCGCAGTAGAAGAGTCGTGATTACATGCATAGATTCGATTTCAACCCACTCTTTTGCGGTTCGGCGTTAGGTCTTATGCGAGGCCTTCTGCCTTACGGCAAAGTTTATCTTCTGCCTTAATTACACTTGGGCGTGGATCCAAATCCAAGCTTTCCTCTTTCGCAGCTGGGCCTACTGCCTTTCTCACACTTCGCCAATTCAATTCCAAGCTCTGCTTTCTTGCATATTTTATGCATGAAAACAACCTCGCTGAGACCCTTAAATATCGAGCCCTATGCGAAGCTAGGCTGATAGAAAACTGTCCCATCCCTTCTCTGTATGAAATCCTGGATTCGCGCCTGGTTGGGACTAAAAGTAAAATTGCGTTTTTATATCGAAAAATTTTCGCGCTCGCTTCGCTCGCGTTTACAATAACTTTATAAGGTATGATAAAGGTGACATTCTGGTGGCGACTGCAGCAACATTACTCTGTTGCAACGTTACTGCTGCAGTACTGTCAACTTCCGTGATAAAATGATATGACTGATTTCCATACTAAAAGTAAAAATGTACAACTGTCTATCATATTGCGTTTTTATATCGAAAAATTTCCGCGCTCGCTTCGCTCGCGTTTCTATTACTTTCTAAGCTATGATAAAGGTGAAATTCGCGTGGCGACTGCAACAGCATTAGGTACTCTGTTGCAACATTACTGCTGCGGCACTGTCAATTTTCGTGATAAAATTATGTGACTGATTTCCATTCTCAGCTGTAATGCGGCAATGAACTTCTCTCAATTTACCAAAAATTCAATGTAATCTTGATGACCCTAGGGAGAGGGGGCACCTAGAAATGCTTAGGGCATCAAAATATCTTAATCCGGCACTGATTGTTAAAAATTGTGTAATATACGGAACCCTTGGAACGCGAGTCCGACTCGCACTTGGCCGGTTTTTTTTATTCTATATGGTTCGATTACGAAGTGACACCGATCATTTCATGAAATGTTTGCAACATTATGAAAAGATTAATTCTAAGTTCTGGCCACGACATTACTATCATATGACAGAATATTGTGTATTGGCTGGTAGGGATCCCTTTTGTCTTATTCGCCCTTTGACGTTAATTTGATGGCAAGAAACGTTTTCATGGAACATTATTTCGGTGACACGTTTAGCTTTTATTAAGCATTGTCCCTTATCGTTCTTATTGTATTTTTGGGCATTGAGCTTCACCACCTCGCGTTCTATGTCTACATAGACTAAACATTACATTTGGTAAGTATATTACATAGATACAATAATATAGAAAAGAAACATGCGTGCGCTCGTGAGGGACACAACATATGCAATGCGACGAAATTAAAAACACGTTTTAACATTCCTGACAACGTCACAAAAACAATCTACGTAATTTAGTCGGATTCATTGTTACCCACCACTCCCACCAGAAACCGGTGGCCCCGGTGGGTAACAACAATACGTCTGCCGTTTTGACGTGGCTATTGGGACTCTTTAGAAGTAGGCACAAATGAAAAGTGAGACAATGACAAGTACCAACAATAAAAGCGCTTTCTCTGCTACACCTACTGAAAGTTCCATAAGACAATCCCGTTTTATTAAGACGAAACAGGAGCTGAGTTTTAAATATTTTAGGTAAATATACCCGTCTCGCTAACGGAAGCGGCACCTAAAAGTAGTGCGATAAGGACAAGGCGAAAAATCCTGCGTAAAAATCTCAAAAATCGAGGTTTCGTACTCCTCTGTTTCCTCCTCCAAAACTTAACCAATCGTAACCAAATTTGGAAATCTAAATGATTATGAAATTATCTGTGTCGGACCGTTTTGCTTTTTTGGCTAATTGATATCAGTTTTGAATGCCACGCCTCTCATTGCGGCATAGTCAATTAGGCCATTTTGGCCATTTTTGAAGGGCTCTAGCGCCTTGAAAAACAAAAATATCAAAGAAAGCAAAACGGTCCGACACAGATATTGACAATATTAATCTGTGTTGAAAAAATCATTGCTCTAGCTTCAAAAACCACGGAGGAAAATGAGGAGTACGTTTGTATGGAGAAATGACCACTCCCGTTGGCTCTTAACGGAGCTAGGCAAAAAAAATGTTGATAAACCCATGAATCCACCTTCCAACCCTAGCATAAATCGTACGTGGACGAAATTATAGAGGTATATTGGCATACAATTCCATAATCAGTAACATCACAAATTCTGTAGAATAGTCGTCACACTTTATACTTATTTTCCTGATATTCCAACGTAATTTTCAGACTGTACCTCAGTTTTTCCGACTACAGATGCTCAGCCGACTGTGAGTAAAGGGGACCGTGAGTCTTATTTCAAACGCTTGCAAAGCGTAGGTGAGTCGTGAGTCGTATCAAAGTGAATGAGGGTTTCCGCGATCGAGTTTTTCACTAGATGGCAGCACCGTGACGAGAGGTCTCTTTGACAGCTGCTGCCAAAATCCACCAATAAAAAAACATGGTTAAACATGATTGGTGGATTATGACAGCTAGACCTCTCACCACGGTGCTGTCATCTAGTGAAAAACTCGATCGCGGAAACCCTCATTGACTGTAATAGAGAGGTAGAGTAGAAAAAAACGTGTCCCTTACTTTGACATCCAAAACAGATGGCGCTGTACTGCGCCATCTATTTTGTGGTCACTGAATTGTCAAACGTCAACTTTTGACAACCAGAGTTACCGCGAAATGTATGGATAAAGACAATTGAGGTTTGTAGTGCGTTTATGAATAAGGGGGACGGACCGAGCCCTGTACGGATATGATGGTCGTTCTTGTCTACGTGACAGCGTGATAAAACGGTGTCCGTCACTTTCTATCCCACGGTGTTAAAAAGTGACAGTTATTTTATCACGTGGATAAAGATGGATAAAGCCATCCATAATACGCCGGCTGACCAACATTAGGTTTGTTTGAGCAATCAGACACTTTGAAGCAGCTCTTTTCGTGTTTCACATTTTCCTTTTTAATTACCGCTAAGTCTTTCTTTTGAACGCCGATTCGTTGCGGTAATAGTCATTTTACCGATGTTTTACTTTGCTAGGTTATGCGGTTAGTTAATATTTAAAGACGGATTTTTATCTTTTTTAAAGAGAGCGCGGGGCGCTTATTGAGACGAATCTGGGGGGCGATTTATGAATTTCGAGCGCTCGATTTGGTCACTCGAAAATCTACGGAAAACTGCAAAATGCTAATTTTTGAAATATTAGGTATGACCACTCGTTTTAAATGTATTAATAGAATGTACATGCCTAGTAGTGGAGATAGTATTGAAGGAAGCCACACGAAATCCAACGCTCAAAATAGGGGATATTACTGCAATGTTCTGCCGCCAGAGTGCAGCACTACCGACTCAGTAAATTCATAGACTAACTTATACATACTGTGCCTTAAACTGTTTTTTGTCAAGTTTTCACAGACAATAAAATACGACATTGATGCATCAAGGCGGTTTGTTAACAAGAGCCTACCGGTAAACGCGAAAATCTAAATTTAGTTATCTGGACCATTTTATTTAAAGTTGTCCCTACACTTTTTTTTTCAAAATTGGGATTTTTTATGTTATTTCTACTCAGAATCATGAGCTCTTTTGATCCTAATAGGAAAAAAAAGTGTCCCAAGATTTCCATACATTTTTCGATCTTTCCATTCCGAAACCGCCATATTAAGTCTATGAAAAAATGGTAACGGAATGGGAAAAAAATCTTGGCACACTTTTTTTCTCCTATTAGGATAGAAAGAGCTTGTGATTCTGAGTAGAAATAACATAAAAGTTACCAATTTTGAAAAAATGTGTAGGGGACAACTTTAAATAAAATGGCCCATCAGCCTCTTATCGCTCGAATATGCAAGAGTGATAGAGAGATTAGATAACGAAATTTCGATTTTCCTGTTTCGCGGTAGGCCATGTGATTGACGTGACGTGTGATGTGTCAATGTGGTTTGTTTACTGTATGTGCCACAAAGGTGCCACAAAGGTGCCACCTACGCAGACCTTTGCCTAATATTCCCTATTTTGTGGTCACTGAATTGTCAAACGTCCACTTTTGACAACCAGAGTTACCGTCAAATGTATGGATAAAGACAATTGAGGTTTGTAGCGCGTTTATGAATAAAGGGGACGGACCGAGCCCAGCCGGGGTATTATGGATAGCTTTATCCATCTTTATCCACGTGATAAAATAACTGTCACTGTTTAACACCGTGGGATAGAAAGTAACGGACACCGTTTTATCACGCTGTCACGTAGACAAGAACGACCATCATATCCGTACTGACCAACATTAGGTTTGTTTGAGCAATCAGACACTTTGAAGCAGCTCTTTTCGTGTTTCACATTTTCCTTTTTAATTACCGCTAAGTCTTTCTTTTGAACGCCGATCCGTTTTCTGCTGCGTTAAAAATCGTCTCATTTTACCGATGTTTTACTTTGCTAGGTATTATGCGGTTAGTTAATATAATATTTAAAGACAAATTCTGTAGACCGGGGTGACTTTGGAAAATTTGAGGTTACTTTGATAGATTAGATTAGATTTGTTAGATTAGATACGACCGGTCTGGCCTAGTGGGTAGTGACCCTGCCTATGAAGCCGATGGTCCCGGGTTCGAATCCTGGTAAGGGCATTTATTTGTATGATGATACAGATATTTGTTCCTGAGTCATGGTTGTTTTCTATGTATTTAAGTATTTATATATTATATATATCGTTGTCTGAGTACCCACAACACAAGCCTTCTTGAGCTTACCGTGGGGCTTAGTCAATTTGTGTATAAATGTCCTATAATATTTATTTATTTATTTATTATTTATTATTTATTTATTTATTTATTTATTTAAAACGGCCATAGAATTACCATTATTAATTATTTACTGAAAATGTTCCTGTAACTAGTTAGATTACTATATATGCATATTCATCTACTGTAAAAAATCTCGCTCTTAAACACTAGAATTTTAAAGTCGCCCCTGCATTTGAAAGTCACCCCGTTCTACCGTTTTTATCTTTTTTAAAGAGAGCGCGGGGCGCTTATTGAGACGAATTTGGGGGGCGATTTATGAATTTCGAACGTTCGATTTCGTCACTCGAAAATCTGTGAAAAACTGCTAAATGCAAATTTTTGAAATATTAGGTAGTGACCACTCGTTTTCAATTTATTAATAGAATGTAAATGCCTAATAGTGGAGATAGTATTGAAGGAAGCCACTCCAAAATCCAACGCTCAAAATTCAAAAATCTGTTTCACCTGTCAGCGTGAGCGATCGTCAAGGTCATACCAAAATAAATTAGAAACCTTAGGTAACAAACTGTTAAATCGAAATCTTAATCTAAGGTCAGTATGTCTCGTAATAGTTTAACTACCCTTCAGCTCCCGAATCCACGGTTTTTATGCTCGTATGAGGGACTAACGAACCACATTAGTGTTGCCTCTCTGTCGCACTTGTAAATTCGTACGTAATTGTGACAGGGAGGCAACACGTCGAACGTTCGCGGTAGGCCCTCTGTTCAACGTCATCGAAGGTAAGGTGGGGTAAGACGAACAAAGTTAATTTTGCTCGGGACAAGACAAACAGTATGAGGATTCCATGCATACAAGTGTTTGTCTTGCCCCGGTGATAGTCTTACCCATCTTACTTTACATTATTTCCTAAATCATCATCATCATCATTTCAGCCTATATACGTCCCACTGCTGGGCACAGGCCTCCTCTCATACGCGAGAGGGCTTGGGCTATAGTCCCCACGCTAGCCCAATGCGGATTGGGGACTTCACATACACCTTTGAATTTCTTCGCAGATGCATGCAGGTTTCCTCACGATGTTTTCCTTCACCGAAAAGCTAGTGGTAAATATCAAATGATATTTCGTACATAAGTTCCGAAAAACTCATTGGTACGAGCCAGGATTTGAACCCGCGACCTCCGGATTGAAAGTCGGACGTCATATCCACTCGGCTACCACCGCTCCTACTTTCCTTTACACCTTTCCTAAATGGTAATACTTAAATTTTCATGCCTTAATAACGACGACATCAGAAAGCTTTCGTCTTCGCCGTAAAAACGTGGTATTACTCGTAAGCTGATAAAACCGACGCGACGTCCCATTCAATCCAAATCGACAGTCGACATCTAAATAAGCGCAAAGTGGGTCATGCGCAGATTACTTACTAGATGAATCATCCACTCGGTTTGCACCCAACTCGTACTTGGTTTCTTTGGCCATTTGAGCAGGACAGAATAAGGTACTCTGGAGAAGCTTAATCACTGCCGCATGGCCGCATTGACGTAGGGATGGACGTATGGCCAATTGGCCACGCGTTGGGTGGACAGAATAACGTCAGAGATGGATCGCGTAATGGAAAATCGAAACAGCATTGTGAAGGTGACTGCGGACAGATTTAGCCGCCCCATAATGTGGCATTGGATGGAGCAGGTCCGATCTACTTTGACCTATGTCAAGTAGGTACTAGGCCTATAGTGTGTAAAAAAATGTAATTAAAAATACTATTGTAGGTAACTAATATAGCGCTATATACAGGTTGGAACATTTCTAGAGACTGAACTGAATGGATAGTGTTATCTAAGTGATCTACAATCGAGTTATTATAATCGTAAAGCTGGATTTAGAAGTAAAACAAAATCATTAAAATGAAATATTTTTATATCAGTGACAACCCTACAAAGTTATTAACATTTTACATTGGCACATGTCATGTCGTTCAATAGGATCTACTTGCTAGGGTTGAAACATACCTACAGATTTTCGCACTTATGTTTAACAAACTGTATCTCTAAAACGGTTAGAAATATTGACGTGATTAATAAGTGAACAATAAAGTACGTAGCCTGAACAATTCCCAGTTTGCGTAAAAGTCCTTCGTTCTGTTCCACCCGATATATATCATCATAAGAATTGGAACTTTCAAAGCGTAGTCTATGAATGGAAGTCTATGACGAGCGAGTGACCTCCTCCAAAAGTGCTGTTCCAACCGCTCTTAAACGTGCTGTCTTTAGCTGGTAGTATTATTACAATATATCAAAGTAAAGAGCTCCTGAGGCAAATTATTATTCTGTTCTCCGGGCGGAAAGCGTCAACTTTCGGCACGCTGCGCTAAACGAGCCGTTTTCCGGCTCCGTCGAGATCGTTCGTGTTCGACTGGCTTGCTGCCCGATTCAAACTTTAAGATACGTCAAATATTACGTCTAGATACGATATGGATTAGATATGTCAGTGTGAAAAGTGACGTTTCTTCAAACAAAAATGTGACTTTTGACACTGACACTCGTATCTAGACGTAATATTTGACGTATCTTGAAGTTCGAATCGGGCAGTTTGATTAAAAAAAACGTCACTTTTCACACTGACATATCTAATCCATATCGTATCTAGACGTAATATTTGAAGTATCTTATCCCTTTCGACGCATTGTCAAACACAAAAACTGTCACGCTGACGCCACGTCACCGAAGTGTCAAAACTGAAATTGAACTTTATGCATATGCACGTAGGTCTATGTTGCTCTGTGGTCTGGGACCGATTAATCGGTCTTTGGCGTTGAACCTACGGTGCGCATATATCGGTCATTGGCGTCCAAAAGGTTAAAGTTCGAATCGGGCCGTTGCTCTCGCTTACCTACTTATTTCTCTATTCTCTCGTTATGCAATGTGAACACATAGCCAGAAGGGGGTTATTATGGGCCCGCGATTCAGCGAGATAAATAATAGCCCCGCTTATCGTGCCAGTGCGGGTTTTTAGCATACGAGTGTGTATGCTGCCTTTACATAGTGATAGTACTTGGCCGTTAGTTATTTTTATTAGAACGTAATATCATCGCTACATTTTATAGATGGATATATAGATAAAACGTTTATTTGGATGCTGCAAAAACACACCATTACAAATACATTACAAACAGAACAGAACTAAAAAAAGTACTAAATTTAATTAACATAAAATAAACTCAAACACGAAAAATGGGTTTAATAGACAGCAAAACCAATAGAGTCAGGGCAAGAATAGTCTGCAGCGGATTTGATAGCCCACGCAGTACAAGTGTTATTTTAAACGTCAAACTTCTATGAAATTATGACGTATAAATGACACTTGCACTGCGTGGGCTATCAAATCCGCTGCATACTTTTTATGGACCGACTCTAATAATATGTTCCGACGCTTTACTCTTTTAAGCAAAACACTGATATTCTGCCGGGACCCAGATCACGCTACAGTTGTGTAAACGAGATGGTAAAAAGTACGTACGGCACTGTAAAAAGTGTGTACTTAGTGGTATTAATATGTTCCAAAATAAAATACATACCTAAATAAAACAAAATTTAAAAATAAATAGTGGCCATTACAGCTAGTTTTAAATGTTAAAGTAAGTTGAAGTCTGTACATACCTTACATATAGGTATCTATCGGCCTTAGTTGACATTTCGACGCAAAAAAAAATTACCCTCCCACAGAAAATGTACCAGCCAAAATGTATGAGACAGCCAAATTTTTTTGTGATTTCGGGGTTGGTCCCATAGTAAAAGTTGCTCAGTATAATCCCAAAACCTCCCTGGCAACGGGAATGCACTTATTTTTTGGCCTCCGTGTATAGGATTGTTATACATACATGTACGAGTATTTCACCAATATCCAGTCTCAAACCCCTAAGTATCCGCAGCACACAGTTCCAGTTTCCACTTCCATCATAACTAAAATGACCAAGTGAGCTGTCAAACTTACCCGCAAGTTACTGTCCCGGACCGCCCAGTTACTGTCAGACGCGCTGACAGTTTGACCCAGAAGGGACTTTGTAATAGATTAGTCTGGACACGATTATTGTGTTATAGGCCTTTAAGTCTATTACAGACTATACAAACTGTCAGGTAGGGTGACAACGTTTTTCGCTGTATAAGCCATTACGGGAGCGGCAACCACGACCGCAAAACAAATTCAAATTCAAATTCAAAATATACTTTATTCATGTAGGCCTAGCAACAAGCTCTTATGAATAGTAATCAATCTTGATCTAATTATCAGAGCAATTTATTGATGTTAATATTATTCCATAATAATAACAGATCAAATTTAACACTAAGATTTCACAAAAAGATCGTCTAACAAAAAAAAGATAAAATACTAGTCTAGAACAAACTACAAAAAAATACAAAAAAATAAATAGTCTAGTCAGGCAGGTGTAGTGTGCCCGTGGCGAACAGATGTCGGGCTGATTATAGTTAGAATAATTTCATAGTAAGCGATCTGACCCTCGGTATCTAATTAGGGTTCCGTACCCAAAAGGTAAAACGGGACCCTATTACTAAGACTTCGCTGTCCGTCCGTCCGTCCGTCCGTCCGTCCATCCATCCGTCCGTCCGTCCGTCCGTCCGTCCGTCCGTCTGTCTGTCTATCAACAGGATGTATCTCACGAACCGTGATAGCTAGACAGTTGAAATTTTCACAGATGATGTATTTCTGTTGCCGCTATAACAACAAATACTAAAAACAGAATAAAATAAAGATTTAAATGGGGCCCCCATACAACAAACGTGATTTTGACCAAAGTTAAGCAACGTCGGGCGTGGTCAGTACTTGGATGGGTGACCGTTTTTTTTTGCATTTTTTTTCCTTTTTTTTTTCATTATGATACGGAACCCTTCGTGCGCGAGTCCGACTCGCACTTGCCCGGTTTTTTTTAACTTGTGTAGGTACACTACACAATCAACCATTGCTGCATTGCTAGCGGTGGTTTATTTCCTGATCCCTTTAAGACAGGTTTACCTAGTTAGTTTAGGGCTCAGGACTAGTCTCCCTAGGCTGTCTAACAATAGAATACTTACTCCTAAAAATGTAATACTCTTCTTATGTATGCTGCATTTTTGATACCTAAATAAATCATTTTTCATTTTTATTTTCATTCAATAGCTTATATTGATTTCGAGCCATTCAATTCTTTATGTTCTATTTTGCTTTAAGTACCTACCTGTCATAAATTGGCCTCCTGTGCTCGTTAAGTGTTCATAATAACAACGGAGTCGGCAAAGTTGCTGGCACGCATATGTTAACATTAATTATAAACTTCGTTAATTTGCCACAATATTTGTATTCCACTTATCTGGAATAATATAGCATTTGAGGCTTTTCTCTAAGGATTTAACTCCGAACTACTTTAAAAGTAAAGTAAAAAATAATTTAGGGCAACTTGCACCATCTCACTAACCCGAGGTTAACCCGTTAAACCGTTAACCCAGTGTCAAATTGAACTGGTAATCATGGTAATTCCAGGTTTAACCGGTTAACCCGGCGCTTATTCAAGTAGAACTTTAGAACTACCTAATACGTACAGTGGTCATCTATTGACCCTATTTTGTCCCACCACCCATAATAATCGTTTGTGATACTTATTAGAAAATCAATTAAACCAACCAACTAATCTACTGCGAGTTAAACTGCGATGCCAGATAACATTTTCGTCATATCCCAAAATCAAAGTATATTATATTGATTTATGATGTAGAAACCAATTTTATCAGAAATAAAGACGATTTTTTTTTATCGAAGACACGAAGCATCATTATTCAATTATTTTTTTATGTCGTGCCTTTTTACAGACAACTAAGTGTTTTAGCCTATAGTAGTAGATATTATATTTAGAAGTTTTATAAATATGTAATATTATAATAGTACCTACGTTTGAATCATGTCGAGACTGCGGGGCGCCGAACCTGTCCCTTGCTTTGTTAAATATTCCATGTTTGTGAGAATATAAGGCTGGCACACTATTAAAGGTATGTCTGCCTTGTTCTTTCACTAAATTAAATAGTTATCGATCACCTACCAATTTACCAAGACAGATAAAATATTTAAAAAAATCCGATCGACTAATCGCCGGAATCGACGGAAGATGACTCAAACTTTATGATTCCAAGGGCCATTCACTGACCTGGGGTTAAGCGGTTAAACCTGGAGTTACCATGGTTATCAGTACAATTTGACACTGGGTTAACGGTTTAACCGGTTAACCCCGGGTTAGTGGGATGGTGCAAGTAGGCCTTAGTATACTCCGCAACGGATGCCTATGGATAAGAAAATTGTAATGATACGAAACCCCCTTAACCGGAACATTAGATCACCAGACAGATCTATGTTTTGGCTCCTCTACACGATGGGCCTGCGCCGGCCCCTCCAAGGGACGCAGCCATGCGGTAGAATGAGATAGCAATATCACTTGCTCCCTCTAACGCATAAATGCGTCCCTTGGAGTGGCCAGCGCTGGCCCATCGTGTAGAGAAGCCATGAAATATGTCACTAAGCCATTCACAAAAGCTTATGACTAATTTCCAATCTAGACCAATGCATATTCGGGACTTAATATACATACATTTTTGAATTTGGTGATTATAAGTCCTGTTTTCCCGATCGGGTTAGACCAGCGGGTATCTCGGATCTGTCACTTATTTACATTTACATTTATTTATTAATTACTCAAATAAGTGACACAGCATTACAGTAAAAGCCAAGGCACTGTGAAACTACAAAATAAATACAAGGAGTAAAAAAAACTACATATAAAAACCAAAGACAAAAACATTAGATTTGGGCGACGTCATAACAGCGTGGCTCCGTTACGTCGTCTGACTTGGTAAATGATTCGGCAGGTTGGTCATCTACCATTTAAGAAGATTCTAACAAGCCTAAATATGTTCAAGTAGGAATTACTTGCCAGTCCAGTACCACAAACGAGCCTTACAAACGCGCCACGCTAATGAAAACTTATTTTCACATTTTTAGAGAACACGTTAATAATTTCATCGCGCATTTTAAAAGTTTTTGTAAAATTTTAGAATAGCATTCTGGTGAGTTAAACAAACGAGGCATCTAAGGTTAAATGTATGTTCTAATTTAAATGTTAAATATGTTTCATGTTTTGCAAAACGCATTGGACCGGCAATCCAAAGATGTGGATTCTAGTCCCACATTGACCAGAGTTGATCATCGTCGATTTTTTTTATTGTGATCGACATCTGCATGCAATGTATGTTCTAATTATAAATTATATTTGTAAGAAGGTGTTTTAGTATAATTTCGATTTGAAAATGCGAACTAAGTACGAAAAATATATTAAAAAATAATAATCAAGATATATCTGTGATTATATTTTACCTGTATTTATTATAATGTTAGTGTTATATGAAAAAAGTCCACTTCGTAGATATGGGGAGGGGGAGGGTGATATAACCTAATATTGCAGCTAAATGTGTGTATAATTGGTCAAACCAATTTGTCAGTCAGTAAGAACCAGGAAAACTATACTCATCCTTTTCTTCTGGGTGCTAGTACTAGTGTAAGACAAAGATAGTATGATTCTCTGTCTATGATTGAAATGAGACAGTATTTTGACAAACATTACGTACATTTTAACTAGAAACTCCCTAGTCTACGATTTACCAATACCCTGAAGGTTTCAGTCTAGGTTATTATGACTCATTGTTCACCTTAATGCTAATCTCACAATCGCATTTACAAAGGTCGGTCTTTTGGGGGTTCACAAATAATACTTTTAACCACAGACTTTTAGTCAGTAGACCACGCAAACACGGCTCTCTTTTATAGCTATGATCGTCATTCTATCGGTTGATGTAAACCTATTTTTTATACTTCTAGCGTCCAATGATGGTCAGTATTACTCGTACAGTTAATTTTTAGAGTATTACAGTCACGTAGAGAAGAGTTAGTAGACATTTTTGGAAGCATTTTTTTAGAAAGGTATCATTTAAGTATTAAACATACAGTTAAAACCGAGCGACTACGACCTCGGTAATTTTTTTTATTTATAAACTTTTAATTTAAGTGTTTTTATTATGTTTTAAAAATGTTAAAACATAATTCTTCAAGTATTTAATTTTTTACAATTTTTCTTATGTAACGGAATATTCCTAAATAATGCACTACTTTTGCACAACCAAGTATCTGTAGTTGGCAGAAGAAGTTTTATTTTAGTTTAATTTTAAATAGGCACTTAACCTGATGCACACACATATTCCAGAACCCCTAGTGTAAATTTAATTCGATAGCGTGACGAGTGTTCGCGTTTGCGTTATGTCTATTTTGGTATGGGATTTTGAACAGCGCGCCAAGCGGGACGTTTTGGAAACTCAAAATCCTATACAAAATTACTCTTATACGTAAATGCGTACGTCACGTCACGCTTTCGAATGAAATTTATACTATACGTCTACCATCAGTTTTAACATTGACATAAACGCTCACGTCTACGTAATTTACTTTCTGTACATCTCGCTTGCACTAATATGCGAGTACGAGCGAGATGCATAGAAAGTAAGTTACGTAGACGTGAGCGTATATGTCAATGTAAAAACTGATGGTAGACGTATAGAACCCCTAGTGTAAATGTAATTCGATAGCGTGACGAGCGTTCGCTTTTGCGTTACGTCTATTTTCGTATGGGATTTTGAACAGCGCGCCAAGCGGGACGTTTTGGAAACTCAAAATCCTATACAAAATTACTCTTATACGTAAATGCGTACGTCACGTCACGCTTTCGAATGAAATTTATACTATACGTCTACCATCAGTTATAACATTGACATAACGCTCACGTCTACGTAATTTACTTTCTGTACATCTCGCTTGCACTAATATGCGAGTACGAGCGAGATGCATAGAAAGTAAGTTACGTAGACGTGAGCGTATATGTCAATGTCAAAACTGATGGTAGACGTACTAGACCCCTATTGACATGCGTTATCTATGTAAATACATGTCTGTGACCGATAACCTTCCGTGCTAAAGGTTAACAAGTAATCGCGTTTTATCAGTTAATGTGCTAAATAATTTTCAACAAATGTGCTTGATTGTTATTGGAATAAATGAATGCTACAATGATTTATTTAATTTTTAGCTGTGTGCGCGATAGTGGCGCCCGCGTAGCGGCTACATCATTTTTACACATGTATTTGTATATGTATTAGCGCGAGCGAGACACACGTGGCAAGATAACAAAATGACATAATTTTAAATGTACTTAAGTTTAAATTGGCCTCTAGGCCGGTTTATTAATTAATAATATGTTACACAACGAAGGCCGCAAAAATATCTGACACGATCTTATTTGTAGAGCCATAAGAGCGTGTCACATATTTTTGCGGCCTTCGAAGAGTAACATATTATTGCAGGTGACTGTACTTGTTCGCAGGTACTGGCGCGAGCCAAACCGCACGATATCATTATGAGGGCCTATTACCGCGAACCACGTTCGACGTGTTGCCTCCCTGTCACACTTATGCGTACGAATTTACAAGTGCGACACAGAGGCAACACGTCGAACGTGGTTCGCGGTAGGCCCTCTGAAGTCAGTGTATGTACGTTCGAATTGGCCTGAATGTCCAGTAACACCACTAACAGATAATAAATAAGTAAATTAACCCGATTACGATCAATAATGCCTGTGGTCTAGGCTTAAAAGTGTCTATAGAAACGCCCTGCGTCATCACGCGAGCAGCCAGGGAGGACAAAACAATCACTATTCAAATAACAGCGCGGTTTTAATATCGCCCCACGCGAGTTATACTGGGGTGCGCCATTAGAATTTGAGTATTTGGATTTTTTTATTTAAGGTTTCGTGTCGTATACTTACTTCAGCTTACTATTAATGTTTTAAATCGTATACCAGTCACGTAATATCGCGGATCATTTTACTGTACATATTGTTAATACCTATAACCAAGACTCCCATGGAATTAGTTTCTAGTAAAATTGCATAGCTTTAGCGTTTATTTTTGGAGAATAGTCGTTAGTGTTCACTATTTAAAGTAAGAATCGGAATAATTACAAGTGCGAAAGTCTGTCTATCAGTCTATTATCTCTTCACGCTTAAACCGCTGGACCGATTTAAATGAAATTTAGTACGGAGATAGTTTGGAGCCCGAGGAAAGCCGTAGAGTAATTTTTATCAATCGTCATTAACATTCCGCGCAGACAAAGTCGCGGGCAGAAGCTAGTACCTTATAAACCAGTTTCATAACGGCTAACATGTAAGAATCCATGCGGGGTTATAAATAGAGTTGCACTGCGTGGGCTATCAAAATCGCTGAAGACTTTTCTTGGTCTAACTCTATATGTTTTTCCGTAAACGCACGTTTATTCCAAACGTAATAAACCGGCTGTACTACCTACACTTTGCCACCTGTCTATGATTGAAATCGTCACGCGATATTTTTTCGTACTTGCAAGAATATTTGTTAATTTATGTTTTTAGCGCTTAACATTGATGAGCTTGGATTCAAAAATTAGAATCCCTTCTAATAATTTAAATGCGAAAGTAACCCTGTCTTGTCTGTCTGTCTGTCTGTTACCTCTTCACGTTTTAAAGGCTGAACCGATTTAGATGAATAGCCACCAAGTGGATGCCAGGCGGGGATGACGAAATGACTTTGACAACTTCTTTAATAACTGGTCGGAAAAGCAGAAAATCGGGAGTTATTAAGAACCAGGGGAGAGGCTTTTGCCCAGCAGTGGGACACTGAGGGCCCGATTCGGATTTTGAAATAGACATCTATTAGACATCACCAAGATACGATAACAATATGTTTAAGATCTAACCTGTCAAATTTGACATTTGCGCGATTCTGGAGATACTGTTGAACGATTTCCACAGGATATGACTTAGAGATCCAATTCACATCTAATAGATATCTTACTCTATCTAACGTAAAAGTGACATTGGTTGCCCGAATTGCGCTGCAAAAGAGAACTAGTTGGTATCTAAACTATAACGTATCTAGAATGGATCTGGTACGTGTCGTATCTTGTGAATATCTTGAAGTCCGAATACGGCAATGATTCTCATGGCGGTATTTTCATTTTAGATGAATAACTATTCAATAAAAAAAACCACTGCTATATGCCAACAAAATCCATTTTATGCCACAAATTTTGGAAATGAGCTGATACTCTTCAAACTGCTGGATCGATTTCTATCAAACGTAGTTAAGAACCACCGCAAGGAAACCCGCTTTCACGTAAAAAAACGCATCGAAATCGGTCTATCCGTTGGAGAGCTACGATGCCACGTACAGACATTGGCGTCAAATATATAACAGCCCTCTTTTTGCGTCGCGTGTTAAAAAAAACGGCAAAAATACATGTTATATGGCAGCCCTACTTAAACATTTATTATATTACATTCTGTTTTTAGTATTTGTTCAGTGCACATGCACCGAACACGTGACAGGCGCCCGCGACCCACTTTAGTTTGGCGATGCGGCCGGCTGTACAAATCAATGTACTTTTCGGATTCTTAGCGACCGGGTGCATTCAAAACAAATAACTATTTTATTAACATTTATTTAACATTAACATTTTAGAGTTAACTTATGTAACACTGTAGAACAATAAACATTTTTACTGAGACTCTCCGGACTTTCAACAACCACCGCAAGCTACCATCCTCAACAGTATTTGTAGTTATAACGGCAACAGAAATACATCATCTGTGAAAATTTCGACTGCCTAGCTATCACGGTTCATGAGATACAGCCTGGTGACAGACAGACAGACAGACAGACGGACAGATGGACAGACCAACAGACGGACAGACGGATAGACTGACAGACGGACAGACGGACAGACGGACAGACGGACAGACGGACAGACGGACAGACGGACAGACGGACAGACGGACAGACGGACAGACGGACAGACGGACAGACGGACAGACGGACAGACGGACAGACGGACAGACGGACAGACGGACAGACGGACAGACGGACAGACGGACAGACGGACAGACGGACAGACGGACAGATGGACAGACGGACAGCGGAGTCTTAGTAATAGGGTCCCGTTTTTACCCTTTGGGTACGGAACCCTGACAAAACATCAATAAGAACCCCCTATTTTCTTGCAAATTTCCGGTAAACTACATCCAATTACAAATGCTTACAACAACAAGATGACCGTGTAATGGCGGGCATCGGTCGGAAATTGTCATCCCTCCGGAAATGGAGCATTGTCGGCCCGCGACATTTGTGACCATTGCCGGACTGAGGTTAGATTAGGAGTACATGATTGTTGCTTTGATATGCCGGGGAGGTGCTACTGTTCATTTCGGACATTCTCGGCTCCGTTCGGCTCAGCATTGCTCCGAGCAATTATTAGGGTTGGCACAACCAGACGTCCCTTTGCGTGTACGACCAGTGACCACAGATAAGATAATGACTTGAGTTTTGACAACTCTAAATAGCCAAAAGGGATAGTATAGGTACCATACATAAGAAAGGGCCAGCATGATTCGTCCCTGAATCGCTGTCAAAATTCGGTTTTGTAGGAAGTTTCTTTTCTGTTCGGTACGAGTAGTACTATTACCATACTACCAAAACTTCCGTGAGACACAGACATATTAAATATATTCATAACGGGTCACTCACGTATTTTAAGTCGAAAAACGCTCGACATGTACGTGAGTGACCCGTTCTTAATATATTTAATACTATTACTTATGCTGTGATATAGGTATCGCCAAGAGAGATGAGGCGAATGATTGATTAGGATTACACACACAGTTACACAGAGTACTAATCGCAAAAACAGCACTGAATGAATGAATGAGTAGGTAAAGGCGCGGCCACACTAGCGATTTGCGAGCCAGTTGAAAACGAGGTGAGGCGAGCGCGCAACGAGTTCGCCGCGAGCGACAACGATCTCATTAAATTTCTCTCATTTATCTTACATTAGGAGGCTAATCTAAGCTTAAAGCCGAAAGCCTCAAGCGCCGCAAATATGCCGCTCTGGGAAGCAACTACATATTTGCGGCGTTTGGTGTCGAAACTTTGGGGCCATGGGGGCCAAGTGCGCGTCGACTATACAAAGACTTGTCGGCGCGTCTAATAGAGGCTTCTGGTGAGCAGAGGGCTGGCCACTATTTCGCCCAGCGTATTAGTATCGCCATATAGCGGGGAAATACGGCCAGCCTTCTGGGAACTTTGCCCATTGATGGCGATCTGGGCCAAATTTTTTATCTGTAGGTTTTTTTTAACTTTTACTCGTATTATGTTTATTTGTTTCTTTCTTTGTTTTTATCAAAAATTATATCTAAATGATGTCGACTGCACCGTTTAAAGATATCATTCTGATGTCACAATGTAAGCTTAAATTACCCTGAGGCCCCTGAGCCTTGTTTCTTGCACAACAAAATAACCTATCGCCACTCGCTTTCCCGTCGCCGGTCTGACAGCAGCTTAACCGACTATTTACTATGCCCTAATTCCATGGTCTAATTCCTAGGGGCCGCAGACTGGGCAGGCTTCCAGATTGAATCATTATCATTATATCCTTATCTGGGACAAGCACTGTGCATGCTACGTAACCCCCTACTTAACCCGTTCAGCGCTAATCATGACACGTTGTCGTTTTCCATCTACGAAGCATTTCCTCTACATGCCGGGAAACCCATGTTAACGGCTACGGCGTAGCGCTACGACCGTAGCTCAGCGGTGAATGTGTAATATTATATGTGAAAAAGTAACGGCCCGATTCGAACTTTAAGATACGTCAAATATTACGTGTAGATACGATATGGATTAAATATGTCATTGTCAAAAGTGACGTAATTGTTTTTGTATGAAGCAACATCACTTTTGACACTGACATATATCTTCACGAGCTTTAACAAAAGTGCTCATCTGTTTGAAATTCAGGCATACCCGTGGAAACCGAGTTGTATGTATGTCACGCTGCAACATATATTCATTAAAAGATAAGTCATGACGTATGACTGTACAGATAAAAAATAAACATCCAAATACAAAGGCCACTGACATGCACAATACCTACATTGTTCCATTCCCACATCCTGTGTTTTAAGCTGAATAGAAATTATGATCTCTATTTGTAGCCCATTAAGGTTGCTTTTACTATAAAATAGGTCATCAGTGCTCAGTCCACTTTCAAATGCAAGTCAGGCGTGCCAACACAACAACGGGAAACTATTGGGAGCCTTATGAGACCGCCATATTTCCATGTTGGCATATGATATATCATGTGCCGGTTTGTGTAAGTTTTATTAAAATGTCAGTTGCAGCGACGTTTGAGTGTCAGTTCGGAATAGAATTTTAAACTTATAATTTTGGTAATATCAGTGAGGCGACACTGATCCTTGGCATTCTCGTCTCCGTTCGGCTCAGCAATGCTACAAAGTCGTGTACATTCACTTTGACTGACTAACATAATCAAGCTGCAGTTCTATACGAAAATATATTTATAGACTCTTGATAGCCAATTAAATATCTTAAGACATTTTCTTTTGTTGCTAAGGGCCACTTGCACCATCCCACTAACCCGGGGTTATCTGGTTAAGCCGTTAAACCAGTGTCAAATTGTACTGGTAACTATGGGTTAGTGAATGGAGCAAGTAGCCTTTAAGATACATAAGCATATTTTTGGATAACCAAAAGATACCAACCTAAAATAATTAAAATTGGATCAAATGCGTTTTTACTAGGCTAGGGGATACAGAACAAAATAAAAGCTCTCTAGAAAATGCCTACCTACAAAAAGAAAACGAATAGAATACCTAGAAATGTAATATAATAAATGTAATGTTATTAAATTTACTTACACAAGAACCAATAACTATTTCAGGAAACTACGAATGTTACAAAATTAGTTCAAAGAAAACATCATTCGTTAAGTGAACAAATCTAAAATATCTAACCCAAATTCAACAAGTTGAAATGTTTTAACAAATTTAGATAAAACGCTAAACGTTAAGGCAAGTCATTAATTTTAAACAAACGCCGATCTATATAGAGAACAATTAAATCGAATTTTTGTATTAACGACGCCATATTTCGGCGCCATCTTGTTCGAGAGTGCTTTTGTGGTGTAGAGCACAGGCGGGAGAGATTCAGCTCTTTGTCTTACAAGTATGCTGCTTCACCACGCTTACCATTTGAGAGCCACTTTTTTTCCTCAGATTTCTTAAAATTTTGGGAGATAGATAGAGTTCCCTGTTATGTTTAATATAAACGCAATTTCACGGTACCTACTTAAATCTTAATGTTCCTCAGAGTTACACTCTGGCAAAAAAAGTAGAAATTAAAAAGTGGCAACACTGTAGTGTCGTCCCGTTTTCTTATATAAATTGTTTTGAAAGGGACGACACTACAGTATTGCCACTTTTTAATTTCTATTCTTTTTTGCCAGACTGTATGAAAAACTGGTATTGTTGTATTTCAATGGAAAAGTCTTGCATTTTTTTCGAGACAAGTTATGATTTCGTATTTATTCCGCTCAGACCCAGATCCACGAGCTCTTCAAACCAGCCAAACTTTATTCAAATCTAACAAAAAAAAATACAACAAAATAAATAAGGGGACGACCGGTTGTCCATACAAACATATTCTTCATTTTCCTCTCATTACAGAAAATATTTTCACACAATTTGATGTACAGTGAGCTGCGAATTGCATGGAGAAATTATGGATGAATTCATTGATAAATTCGCCATTCACTTTTACGGCTGAAGGTAGGTATAAGTATAAACCCATAGGTTGCTGATTGTGAACTACACATTTATAATAAAACACACCTATATGTAGTATACTAACGTTATAAGTTTCCATCAAGTATCTCGTATCACAATATTACCTTTACAATGATACCTACTTTTAATTGTGTATATTTCTGACATACTTATTGTATAATAATAATGTAAATTACGCATCTGTGACAATGTATGATCAATACAAATAAAGAATATGAATATGAATATCACTTGCGCCAGCACACAAAATTGGACGTAATTAAAATTCTCGGCGCGTCTCCTCGGCGTTATAGCAGCTCTGCAGGGAGCTCCGTTCCAGCGCTGATTTGTGACCGTAGCCATGACTTACTGTCTATTTTAAGCTAAATACGGAACTGTCTTTGATGCTTTTATTGACTTGCTTCCTGCAGTAACATTCATACTATATAATATTATAAATGCGAAAGTATTACCTCTGTTAAGGCCCCAGTACACAGTGGTGAAGGATGGGCCATGCCACGCCCTGGCCATTGTGTACAGGGGGCTATGGTATGCAATGGCGGACGACTGCCGTCAGTTGTCAGCCGTGGTGAGCAATCGGGGAGTTGTCGGTTTTTTGGCACTCAAAGGAATCGTGGCGTACCGTGGCCTGTGGTGTTCACACAGTCGCCATTGTTTGTTTAGTTTCTTGAATTTTTGACCGCTTGATTAAATGTTAATAGCCAAAAATATCATTATTGTGGAGCAATGAAGAGACTTAACAGTTTATTATAGATTTATATCAATCAGAGCCTGCAATTTTGATTTTGATTGTTGTTTTTTTTTTGATGCACCATTGTGTGAACACCTACGTGATATAGGCCTACTGTTGCGTAGGGTGATTCACTTTTGTATGGAGAAAAAAAAGTTGTAATATTTTTCCTGACTTTGCTCACCAATGGAGTCTCCCCACCCTAAAAACTATCTATTTCAATTTTCAAAAGAATCGAATAACGTTTAGAGGTTGCACAAGTTGAAAAGGTAGAGTGAGAACCCCATACATTGCGTGAAAATGAACTATGTTCTAAAATGACAAAATATAATGAACGGATACTAAAATCGAATGACAAAACTAAATTTTGCGTCTAAAATACGATAAAAGCACTTTTCCTTTGGAAACAGGTGGAAAAACTGAAAAATCTTAATTAGAACATTTATCGAGTAACCAAAATCCAAGTATCCTACTAATTTTAAAATATATTTATATGTAGAAGGTTCAGTATCACTCTACTCTCCACTTCGATGGTAGCCGCTTAAACCATTTTCTACCCTCCGATGTAGAGTCGTTGGTTATTTGAAAAATCTTTGTTGATGTTGTGCAACCTCTAAATGTTCACCGATTTTAATTTTTTTTAACGTATAATATTATTTTATCAGTTAGAACAAGAATTCGAGCAAAGTCAGATGAAAATCGAAAATTCGGAAAAATGAAACACCCTACTGTTGCGCATTGCAAAGCATGGCTTGGCATGGACCATCCTTGACCACTGTGTACTGGAGCCTTTACCTCTTCACACTTAAACCGCTGAAACCGATTCGAGTTTCCGACAGGGCAATTCGAGTTTTAGTTATTCTCTTATCTTATTCCAATATGATACTGATCTGTCAGCGTCAAAAGTGACGTTTTTGGTTCAAGTTTGACACAATGTGAAATTCAGCAGATCCTCTAAAGGAGAACTCTGGAACCATCTCATAATACATAGATCCATGTTAGATCAGGGACCACATTATATTGTTGGAATTGGCCTTGCTGCATTTAGGGCCAGTTGCACCAACCACATTTGACAGACTGATCAACGTCAGCCGGCGCGCCCCGGCGCGCCACTATGAAACTTTCCATACATGAAAATTTAGCGAACTCTTTAACGATACGAACAGTTTGGTGCGACTGACCCTTAGTCTGATCCGAGTTACAAACTATGCAGAAATCAAATAATGTTAAGTAAGGTAATGTACTCGCTTCGTCTGTATTTAGATTTGCTAAATGCTTAGCATTAGGCTAGACTGGTAACTAGCTAAGGCTTCTAAATGCAAAAAGCTTGATTTATGCAGCTTTTAAGCTCCAGCGTTAACAAATGACCTCTGGAATGGGCATCGAGGCATTAGCAACCTTTTATTCCATCTTTTTAACCGACTTCAATTTCATAGAAGAAGGAGGTTCTGTATTCGATTGTGGCTATTTTTTTTTTTCTATTTCTAGTTCTATTTTTAGACGTAAGTATAGTCTGGAACTCAAAAATTCGTTCTGTTTTTACGGGTATTTCCAAATTAGTTAGTGCTTATAACTTTGGAAACAAATCATTTTTTTTTTAATTTGTAGTTATTCCGGCCTCGGCCGCCGGTGGACTTGGTCACTTTTTCTTTAGTATATGATATCTATTTCAGTTTATAGTTTGTATTTGCCATGTGCATTTAATGTTTGATTTTTTTTCTATCGTGATTCAAATAAAAATGTGAATGTGTGTGTGTGTGTGTGTTAAAGCATGCCAATGGTATTCATATTTCATTACGTGTTGAGCTTGTATACCAAAGTTGTAGTGTTGAGTTTTACCAGTCTTGAGCAAAAAGCGTAACCTTTTATTTGAAAGAAACAATCGCGAAACGGGAACACTGCAGTTGTGTATCTCCGCAATAAAAGAAACCGTAGCAAGTGAAACTTTGAGCAACTGAAGACTGGCCTGTGTTCTTATTGATTGCCAGACGTAAGCGAGTGGGCGACTCGAGCGAACCATTTTAATAGTCTGCTTCGATAGAAGGGAATATGGTACTTGGTAGTGCAATTTTTAGGATGTCATTCAAACAACATTTCTTAGTTATGAATCTGCTTCCCGTGAGATTCAAATGTTTCTAGTAAACCTGCCATCTATTGTGCTTACCCCAGAAACTTCCAAATTGAGAAAATAAATATGGCGCTTGCGCCGCGGGTTAAAACGGCCTATACCACGAGTCACGACTATACCTACAAAAAGCAACCTGTGACGTCACCACCGGCCGTACGGCTACCCCAAATTGTGTCGAAAGAATCGCGAAAAATAAGTTTTTCTTTATTTACGCCGTAAAAAATCTATTGGTAAAGTTTGTCTTATTTAGATTTTTCGCAATCGTCGGTCGAGTTGAACGCTGGAACAACGCTGCTGCGACCTCGATAACTTCTGTTTTCTGAACGGTTACCATCAGTTTGTCACTGACATAAACGCCGTCGAGAACGTAATTTACTTTCTATACATCTCGCTCGCACTCGCATATTAGTGCAAACGGGATGTATAGAAAGTAAATTACGTTCTCGACGGCGTTTATGTCAGTGACAAACTGATGGTAACCGTACTGCTCTGTACAAATTTACTTCATTGTTAACGTTAGTTACTACTTGTACAATCCTTACAATGTACATAATTAAATGTTTAACATTTTCCTCGACTTCCACTGACTGAAATTACATAACTGAATTGAAATTAAACAGAATTTAGTTTCAGCTTGAGCAAAAATGCTTAACACATTCAACACCAAGAACCCGACTGTCGGGTACACTGTTCGTAGCGACTACGCGCTACATACGACGAAACCGTGGCTACGCGCTACGAGCGTAACCCGTAGCACTTAGTGGTATTCAATGTGTTAACAAATATATCCCACCGCGGCACACGCGGCCCACGCGGTGGGGATTGTGCGACGCAATTGCGGCCACCTTTCCATGCTTGCATTCCAGCTTGTAAAATACATCGCAGCCATAGTAGCCATAGTGTGTGTTTTAGTTTCAAAGATATATTGTATAATATGTACAGTGGCGTTCAAAAGTGCATGGATAATAGATGTCGACCGTAATGCCTTAATATTACGGTTGAAACATGTCCATGCATTTTGAACGCCAGTGTATCTATGCGTTTTAAGGTTTTTATCTATGGGCCAATAAAGTAATATCCAATAGTTGCCTGAAAATAAAAATAAAACATTTCATTTCAATTCATACAGGATGATTCAGGAGACGTGAGCAGGACTTACACTGTGCGTTCCGTAAATTATAAGCAACTGTTTCGTATCAGTATTAGTGAGGTTAACGCTAATTTTCTACTCGAATTGAAAAAAAAAGTTATTCATTCATTTACGACATGCATGGTCACCCTACAATTAGAATACTAAACTACCGATATTCTGTGTGAAATTGAATGTCATCACTGTCATCACGGTCCGGTTACTTTTGAAAACTCGTATCTCACTCAAGTTTGACAGTTTATTTTCTTCGTAATCAAAATGCTGTCATTACGGTTAAAGAGGTTTTATGTTTCTTAATTAGGTTTTGTAGTGACCATGATTGTAGAGAAATAAATTTTCCCTCACCAAAAAGTAAAAAAATAGGAAAAAGTGTGGTTGTTTCACCTAAATACGACGGTGATCGATCAATTATCAGTGACTGAGTGTGCAGGATTAGTCCTGCTCACGTCTCATGAATCACCCTGTATAGAGGCATCTTCAAAACTAGAATAAATCCGTCCTACTTTAACGACTACTCTCTAAATCTACTTACTCGAGAATACGCAGTTAAAATCCGTCAGTACGATCACGGTGTATACCTACCTCAATTTTGTCAAACGGCCTATAAAACATAAAACCCATAGGCGCCATATGGAATTGACTACCTTTCTCAAACACAAAACGACAGATTTCCATATTAAAATCAAGTCACTTACGACCTTTTACAAACATTCAAAGCTGTTACCGCCACTTTGAGTAAGCCAGTGTAAAGAGACCCTGTGATTAGTAATAACTATATGAAACCATAGTTCTTACATTAACTGGTTATTGAACTAAGCGGAGCTATGGAAATAGGGTAAGGTGACTAATGTGATGTACGCGTTCCGCTTAAGTATTGAGATGTCTTCTAAGCTTTCGTACAGATATCGGGTACTTTACCTAAGGGTGTTTTTTCAACCCTTACCAATGACGACACTTCCAATTAAGTGAACCCTGAAATCGCGAAAATTGCTTGTTCCATATATTTTCGCTGGACCATAATAATATGTCGAGTTTACTATACTTATTAAAAAAATTGTTCTCGATTTTGGAGTTACTAATAAAGGTAAAAAAACTGTATGATGTTAATTCGATGAAGTTAATGATAATGACGGTTCAGAAAACTGATACAAATGTGTGCATAATTGTTTTCCGTCGTATTTTCTCGGAAACGTTCGTATTTCAACCTCAATACTTTTTGTACCGAGACTGACTGAAATAACAAGACATGTTCGACATGTTCGTACGTTTCCGTGAAAATACGATGAAAAATAATTATGCGCTACGTCTGGTACATAATTTCGGAAACAGAGCGATATCTTTAAATAGCCGATATCTCAATTAGAAGCATTTTATATCTTAGCCTATGCAATTCCCAATGCAAATATAATTCGGCTAGTTCAAACCTGAGCAAAAGTCCTAAGTGAACGATAATAGCCAAAAGCACCGGCCATATGTTAGGATAATCTCTGGCTTAGGTCCGCTTGGATTTTTTTCGCTGTTGAAATAAATACCTACGTATTTGGCATCCTATCGTGTTAAATGTATGGAGCACTAAATAATTAAAAATCTGCTATTTTCGAAGTGGATGTTGTTCGCCCCGATACGATAAGGACGAGCGAGATGTAAAATAAGATTAAATTGACACCTATTTGTAAGTCCAAATGGTCTGCGAGCATATGTTGGCCGAAGTTAACCAGGTGATAAAGCTATACCGTCACTTATTCGTCAGCATCCGTTAGGAAGCTCCGGCCGGTCTAGTGTGAGTCAACCTTTAACACATTTAGGTCCAAGAACCCGACTGTCGGGTACCCTGTTCGTAGCGACTACGCGCTCCATATGGCGAAACCGTGGCTACGCGCTACGAGCGTAACCCGTAGCACTTAGTGGCAATACAGGCAATTAATTGTGTTAATAAAATTGTGTCCAGCAGTTAGACGTACAGGCTAGATTTAACAGTTCTTCCCAATCGTCCTAACTAACGCAACCATACATTTAGGTTCCTCATCAGTCGTATATAAATTACAAGCATTGTTCGGTATACAAAAGCGCACGTAAAACATAACCGTTTGCATATTCCCTTTCCTATGTTTAACATCGCAAATCTGCCTACCACCCGTATCCTATCCACCGTAAGTCCATACGAAATCCCACTCAAATTTGTACCTTACCGAATCAGAACAAGGTACAAAATGGAATGCCTACCACCAGAATCCTACTTATCCACCATATCACCATTCGAAATCCCACCCAAATTTGTACCTAAAAGCATGAACGTAAGGTTTACAATTGAGTGACGATTCAAAATTCAGAATCAGTGACGACGCTTAAACCAACGTTTGAGCAAATGTGCAAACAAAAGGGCAAACATGCTGATTCACTGTTTCTGTATTGTGTCATATCTATCTTGTCCGAACGTTTGCATTACGTTTTTGCGTTGTCGGGATTACCGTTATACAGTGTTATTTCTTTTAACCCACGGTTTATACATTTATATAAAGTAACGACGGTAAGCACGAGGAATTTAATACATTGACCGGCCATTTCCTATCTCTATCGCACGCGCATAATAGGGTATTTGACATTTTTTTATGAATGGTATCAATCGATCAGGTTTGTTTTGAGGATCAAATGTCTGTATGGGACCCATTGTCTTAAAGCAATAAAAAAGTCACAAATGATGAACAAAGTCTGACACCCGCACTTTACTGACGAAACGCTTCGAACAAAAAAATACACATACAGCTCTTTTTTTTTGGGCAGTCGTGTAAAAATGACAATACATCGTGACGTCACTATGTAACGTTAGAGGCCGTTTCGATGTATGGAAAACAAGGAAATTGCAATTTAGTCGGTGAAATATTGCGTTTATGTATATTGTTGGAATACCATTTTTTTTATAAAATGTAAGGAATCGAAGGGTACCATTATATTTTTCCTATTTTGAAGTGGAAAAAAAAATTTTTTTGACAGTCTTGTATTTTTGAGGTCTTGTATTTTTTTATTATTCCCATATATTTTTTAAGTTTCCAATTTATTGTGACAAATCATTGCTCATTTTCTATTTAACTAGATTTAGTTATACAATTCAACATGTGTCAACAACCCTATTATATTGCTCGCACAGTGGCATCAATCGCCGGACCGCCGGTATCATCGGTGGGACAGAAATATAACAATGCGCGTGCAATAGAGATAGGAACAGGCGGGTCAATATACGAAAGTCTTTGTGCTTCTCATATGTGACGTTCCACGGGAAAAGGTACCTTATGAGGGTTTCTAGTTTCGGAGATATGAAATGTTTTGTAAAGAGGTGAAAAAATGCTCAATTTTTTTTATTGTGTGATCTGAAACCTTAATGCGTAACCTTTGTTTACCTGTTTTTATTTTTGTTATAAGTTAGTTATAAGCCTAGTAATGTCGTCTCAGAGTTTAGTAGAAAAGGTACCTTATGGAAAAAAGATTGAAAATTCCCAAAAAAACTAGTCAATACGGGAAAAGAATTTTGTTAGAGAACTGTATTAGCATTCTGCAAAACTAATTTGATAATTTCAGTTCTGGTTGGGGCGCCTCGCAAATATTATAACCGTACATCGACCGACATCACAAATCCAAGTAGCCTGCTATTATACCAAAGTTACTCTCGTCAAGTCTTTCTTAACTAGAATAATCTTCATTTGGTTTGGTCGCATGCAGTAAATCAGCCATTGGTTTGCTGAAAAATGCCAATACCCGACGCATTACCTTATGGAATATCTGAGGTCATTGAACCTCAATGCCGCTTATCTTCAATAGCAACCGAAATATATTATTGATAAGAAATAGACGATTTATACCAGGTTAACCCCAAAATATTATTAGTTTATCCTAACTGTTCCATCATCATCATCATGCCTCATCATGTAACTTAATCACAAGGTACCTTTTCATTACATACAAATTATTGGTCTTTTTTAAGATTATTATGACGAAGAACTAATTAAATTTGGGGCAGTTTAATGTAAATTAATATTTTCTATTCATAAAAGATAAACTGTAATATGATTGATATTTTGTAGTGATGTATTATTAGATTTATTTCCATAAGGTACCTTTTCGTAAATGTATGGAGCAAATACTGTTATTGTTATGTAAGTTTAAAGTGGCATAAGGGGTTAAATATAGTATTTAGTTGGGGTTTTAGGATTTATTTCATTTGAATGACAGAATTTCTTTCATATGTGCTCAGAAAAATTGATTGTGTGTCACATTAAAAGCAAAAATATTCAATTTTGTGATTTTATATGAAAAAGTCAGAAAATACATTTTCACCTCTAAATCGGTATTGTTTTTTGCTTAAACTGTCTGTCAGTGTCGTTTTCTAATAGATAAAACTTAAATCTTGAGAGCTCATTGCAATCAATCGTGAAAATGAAATAAAACTTTATTTTCAAGAGATTGGTTAGTATACACATAAATCAGTCGATATCAAAAGTTTCTATTTGCATTACAGAACAAGTCGCAATATTTTTTAAATCTCAGATATATAAGGTATTATTATTTGTAGTCAACTATGTAACTTACTTCAGGAACATAGTTTTTTAGGCGGCTAAACTTAAAACTTCTCTATCGTAAAGTTGCTCATTTCACAACATTATTTTCAAAAAATCATATCTCTGTAACTACGCAACCTAGAAGGTTGATCTTTTGTGTTATCGATAGCTTATCTATTGTAGATTACTGGGGTATGCATAACTCCATACCCGCCATAAGGTACCTTTGACCGTGGGACGTCACATATTTACTTTAATATCATACTACTTACCATATTCCTCGAAAATATGTAGATACATATCTAAACCATTTTCATATTGTTTTGGTTTGCGTCGTAAAAGCATTTTTTTAAACGCCTAGTATTCATATTTCAGTGACTAATGAATAAAAGCTTTTACTTAATTGACATTAATTCATTAGTCATTACTTGATTACGCATATTATTCATAGGTTCACATCATATGATGTTCGAAAACGAACTAACAAACTAGTTTCTGCCCGCGACTTCGTCTGCGAGGAATGATGATGATGATGATTGCTAAAAACTACCCTACGTCCTTTCTCGGGGCCGTCGAATTTTGTCAAAATTGGTTCAGCGGTTTAAACGTGAATAGGTAACAGCACAGAATAAATAATAGTACTAGGTACAGAAGACTCTCTAACAAAACGCGTCTGTTACGATCAGCACAGATATGGCCGCTAGGTGGCGACAGCGCCACGCGCGGCTTGTGACAACCCCCAAAATTGGGGCCGAACGGATGCACTTTTAGCTACCTGTAGCAAAGCGACGAAATCGCGGAGTGAGACACGCCTGGTAACAGACAGACACTTTCGCATTTATAATATTTGTATGGATATTTTTACTCGATTTGATGTGTATTTTCTTTTCAATCCAGCTGCGTTGCATGTACGAAAGTATGTGTAACTCGGAAAGCAACCCACGTCTGTCGCATTACTTACTGCGGGCAACTGCGGGCCATATGTCGCCAAAATGCATGCTAAAGATTCTAACCGATTTAAGAAAATTTGGGGTCATACAAAGTTAGCTACATTGAAGAATAAGAACTAGACATAATGTGTCGTTTACGAGTGAGTGATTTAAATGAACTATATATTTTGATTGAAATCGCTCATTTATTATCAAATTACCCAACGATGCACAAACTTAGCAATATTCATAATGACCAGACAATGTGATAAATAATTAAATTTTGATAATAATTAATCACTTGGCCCGATATATTTACTTATTTATTTAACATTTTAAATCAGGCAACAAGGCCCATATTACAAATACCTTACAAACTAACATACACATGTATTTTATATAAACTTAAAAAAAATTCACAGATTTCGTGCCTCACACGACTATCGAGCACATTGGAAATGAATCTACGGAATTCGAAAAAATATTGTCGCTGAGCGACGAGAAAGTCTGGATAAGGAAAAAGTTACAAAATAAAACTACATCGTTGAATGATAATTATTTTATTCTTAGACTAACACAAGTATCCTGGACATAACGCATGTGAACAAACAAATTGCAAAATTTCCACACGCGTATCCAAGTTTGAATAATTGTCGCCGTGGCGCATAAGTATAGGTACATATTTCATTTTTCGATTAATAAGCAGGATATATTAATGTTCAAAGTACAAGAAAATTATTACACGGCAAATCCGTAGTCAACTCGAGAAGTGGTGATCGGCAGCGGCCCATTTGCTGCAAGATATGAAATTTTCTTGACAGCAGTTTGACGCGACGAGAGATGACCATAACAGCGTTTGTCTATGTTGCACCAAACCTGAGTTCCAATAGGTACTACCAGGGTTCAGCATCAGCTATCTTGGGTAATGCTCTACCATGTGCTCATCATGACGAATCGGGTGTCCAAAACAGCGTGTGCCTATGTTGCACCAAACCTGAGTTCCGCTAGGTACAACCAGGGTTCAGCATCAGCTCTATCTTGGGTACTACTGTCCTAAGTGCTCATCAAGACGAGTCGGATGACCAAAACAGCGTGTGCCTATGTTGCAACAAACCTGAGTTCCTTTAGGTACAGCCAGGGTTCAGCATCAGCTCTATCTTGGGTACTACTCTCCTAAGTGCTCATCGAGACGAGTCCGATGACCAAAACAGCGTGTGCTTATGTTGTATTAAACCCGAGCTCCACTGCCAGGGTTCAGCATCAGCTATCTGCTAGCAGCCGCCAGCAACATGCTGAGGTGAGACCATTTCGTGGCACTTTTTCTTTTTTGTTTCTCTGTCCCTCTCCCTCTCCCTCTCCCTCTCCCTCTCCCTCTCCCTCTCCCTCTCCCTCTCCCTCTCCCTCTCCCTCTCCCTCTCCCTCTCCCTCTCCCTCTCCCTCTCCCTCTCCCTCTCCCTCTCCCTCTCCCTCTCCCTCTCCCTCTCCCTCTCCCTCTCCCTCTCCCTCTCCCTCTCCCTCTCCCTCTCCCTCTCCCTCTCCCTCTCCCTCTCCCTCTCCCTCTCCCTCTCCCTCTCCCTCTCCCTCTCCCTCTCCCTCTCCCTCTCCCTCTCCCTCTCCCTCTCCCTCTCCCTCTCCCTCTCCCTCTCCCTCTCCCTCTCCCTCTCCCTCTCCCTCTCCCTCTCCCTCTCCCTCTCCCTCTCCCTCTCCCTCTCCCTCTCCCTCTCCCTCTCCCTCTCCCTCTCCCTCTCCCTCTCCCTCTCCCTCTCCCTCTCCCTCTCCCTCTCCCTCTCCCTCTCCCTCTCCCTCTCCCTCTCCCTCTCCCTCTCCCTCTCCCTCTCCCTCTCCCTCTCCCTCTCCCTCTCCCTCTCCCTCTCCCTCTCCCTCTCCCTCTCCCTCTCCCTCTCCCTCTCCCTCTCCCTCTCCCTCTCCCTCTCCCTCTCCCTCTCCCTCTCCCTCTCCCTCTCCCTCTCCCTCTCCCTCTCCCTCTCCCTCTCCCTCTCCCTCTCCCTCTCCCTCTCCCTCTCCCTCTCCCTCTCCCTCTCCCTCTCCCTCTCCCTCTCCCTCTCCCTCTCCCTCTCCCTCTCCCTCTCCCTCTCCCTCTCCCTCTCCCTCTCCCTCTCCCTCTCCCTCTCCCTCTCCCTCTCCCTCTCCCTCTCCCTCTCCCTCTCCCTCTCCCTCTCCCTCTCCCTCTCCCTCTCCCTCTCCCTCTCCCTCTCCCTCTCCCTCTCCCTCTCCCTCTCCCTCTCCCTCTCCCTCTCCCTCTCCTTCTCCCTCTCCCTCTCCCTCTCCCTCTCCCTCTCCCTCTCCCTCTCCCTCTCCCTCTCCCTCTCCCTCTCCCTCTCTCCCTCCCTCTCTCCCTCTCCCTCTCCCTCTCTCTCTCCCTCTGCCTCTCCCTCTCTCTCTCCCTCTGCCTCTGCCTCTGCCTCTGCCTCTGCCTCTGCCTCTATCTCTATTTCTATTTCCACCACCACAAGAATGCATAGATTGTCGAATAGTGCGTTATCTACGCCCGTCTCAAACAGGATAGATAGAGTTAGACCAAGAAAAATCTGCAGCGATTTTGATAGCCCACGCAGTGCAAGTGTTATTCTGCCGTCATAATCCCGAGAATTCATAACAAACACCGATAACGAACTCTGCGAAACATGAAGTCATAAATGTCCTGTGAAAAATGTCGTTCTGACTTTTTGACTATTTTAAGGTTAGGCTACAGGGCAAACCCTTAACCCGATCGTCTTTGTTTTAGGCTCAAATTGTAGCTGACTAAATTGTCCAGAGCCGTTTTTCTCAAATTTTTGATATCATTCTTCGTTTCCAAATTATCGAGCACCAAAATCAAAAATTCGGAAAAAATTGAATTTTATTTTCACTATTTCGACCATAACTTTTTTTGTTTTTGACTTTCTCGAATAATTATTTTTGCACCTTACAGCTCTCGTGATTATGCGTCTTTTGAGCCTATTTTTTAATATCATATCTTCACAACTTTCCGAGATATAAGGGGATCGCACTTTTTCGTGAAATCGGACCGTATACTGGAGCGAACGAAAAGACATTTCCAATGTCAAAACTAAACACTATTTAGGCGACAAAACGGCGTGTCTCCGTTGAATCGTCTGGTCTTGTGTCGCAGTTTGCCCCGGAACCTCCGAAGCACGACACCCTTCGGCCAGAAGTGGATATTGACGATATAGCTTGTCATTATTCATAATGCCCTCGTAAATCACTTGGTCCATAACACATCTAAGGGCCCGATTCGGATTTTGAAATTGACATCTATTCAGCATCTATTAGACATCTTTTAGGCATCACCAAGATACGATAACGATATGTTTAAGATCTAACCTGTAAAATTTGAAATTTGCGCGATTCTGGAGATAGGTACTCTTGAACGATTTCCACAGGATATGACTTAGAGATCCAATTCATATCTAATAGATATTTTACTCTTTCTAACGTAAAAGTGACATTGGTTGCCCGAATTGCGCTGCAAAAGAGAACTAGTTGATATCTAAACTATAACGTATCTAGAATGAATCTAGTACGTGTCGTCTCTTGTAAATATCTTGAAGTTCGAATACGGCAGTCAGTCGTGCGCGTAAGATGTCAAAATTAGATCAAAATATAACTTTATTCCATAGTTTGAATAAGCCTCCTGTAATATCATACGCCAGCTCTTTTATATGTAATTACAAACAATTATTTTAATTCGACGCGTAAATTAAAACATCCTGTTCATTAAAATTAATAGTGACAATGCTATTTCACATTCCAACTGAATACTGCTATCAACAATTTAATGTTTGATGTATGATAATTAACAACAGTATTTGTAATTAGGGTTTTCAAATACCCGAACTTTTGTGTTTTAATTGAATTGAAATTATTAAAAATTAACAACCCTCCACCCACGACGTCATCCGCATAGAAGTTTAAAACTTTCAACCCCGATTGTCAGCCTAAGGCCTTTCCACTGAGGGCGTCCGCTAGATAGCGCGGGTGCACGGAGCGGGTGCCATTGTAGGTAAAATTCGTCGCACGCGTCCGCGCCAGCAAAGATATATGTAACTCCGTATAAGATAAATAAAGTCTAAGAAAAAAACGTGCCTCGGAAAACAACAAAAAGTCATTCTCGAATAGATGGCGCCACACCTTTGGCCTATGCTCGGCTAGATGGCGTTGACGACAATTTTTTTACATATCAGTGAAAGAACATGGGTCAAACTTAAAGTTATATGGCGTTCTAAAAAAAATACAAATAAAAAATCATGTATCCGTTATATTTTTTGATATTTTTATACATTTTCATTTTTAGTTTTAAGCGTGTGTCGATAGATGACAGTAAATTTACTGTGACTACAAATTTTACTATGACAATAGCCCTCTATACTATCTATTCTCTTTGGCGCCAGTTAGCGTTGGTCACGCTGTTTTTCGTTAACCCGCTCACCCGCTCCGTGCAACTGCGCCACCTAGCGGACGCCCTGAGATGTACTGGCGCTAACCACTGCCGTGACTTGGCGAGCGAACGCGCCCGCTGTCACGTTCCTGCCTTTTCCTTCATTACCGCCTTTTTAATTGGTGCTGTTTACTTTGTCTCACTTAAGAGCCAACAGGAGTGGTCATTTCTCCATACAAACGTACTCCTCGTTTTCCTCCGTGGTTTTTGAAGCTAGAGCAATGATTTTTTCAACACAGATTAATATTGTCAATATCTGTGTCGGACCGTTTTGCTTTTTTTGATATTTTTGTTTTTTAAGGCAATAGAGCCCTTCAAAAATGGCCAAAATGGCCTAATTGACTATGCCGCAATGAGAGACGTGGCATTCAAAACTGATATCAATTAGCCAAAAAATCAAAACGGTCCGACACAGATAATTTCATAATCATTTAGATTTCCAAATTTGGTTACGATTGGTTAAGTTTTGGAGGAGGAAACAGAGGAGTACGAAACCAGGATTTTTCGCCTTGTCCTTATCGCACTACTTTTAGGTGCCGCTTCCGTTAGCGAGACGGGTATATTTACCTAAAATATTTAAAACTCAGCTCCTGTTTCGTCTTAATTGTTACGTCTGTACCAAAAGGCTTATTCGCGCACCGAGGTAGGAGTTTTAGTGTATGGACTCTGTATCTTTAGGTATTTAAATAAAAGTAAACAAAGTCTACCCTCAAATGGCTTCAAATCCCAAGAATTGACGTAGGCACTAGTTTTTACGAAAGCGACTGCCATCTGACCTTCCAGCCCAGAGGGGAAACTATACCTTATTAGGATTAGTCCGGTTTCCTCACGATGTTTTCCTCCACCGAAAAGCGATTGGTAAATATCAAATGATATTTCGTACATAAGTTCCAAAAAACTCATTGGTACGAGCCGGGGTTTGAACCCGCGATCTCCGGATTGAAAGTTGCACGCTCTTACTGCTAGGCCACCAGCGCTTTTTGTCTCCTATATCATAAAAAACACTTTTCTAATAACATCTAAAGTCGCTTTTCTAGAATATCTACAGAATATCGGCGCGATTCGGGAAATGAATTAGAGATTAACTAGATACGATATAGTAAAGATATGTGACGTCCCACGGATAAAGGTACCTTATGGCGGTTGCTTACGCTATTATTAACGCCGCTCCAATATTATTGCGGCGCTATGCGACGTAAGCGCCAGCCGCCATAAGGTACCTTTTGCCGTGGAACGTCTCATATGCTTACTATTTCATATCTAGTGAATCTCTAATTCATTTCTCGAATCGCTGCGCCAGCCGCCATAAGGTACCTTTTGCCGTGAAACGTCACATATCTTTACTATTTCATATCTAGTGAAACTCTAATTAATTTCCCGAATCGAGCTGTATGTCGGTAAAAAGGAAGGTTCTATCGAGACGTGACTGCGAGTGCTGCCCTGAGGATAATGTCTAGACTTCGATGAAATCTGTGCCAAGGATTCTAAGATAATGGATACAGCCTTCATCTTATACGTGGCCTTATTCTTATACGGTGAAACCTCGTTAAATGGAATCACTTGCGAGTAAGGAAGGGGGGCCTTAACACATTCATTGCCACTAAGTGCTACGGGTTACGCTCGTGACGCGTAGCCACGTCTTAGCCGTATGTAGAGCGTAGTCGCTACGATCAGTGTACACGACAGACGGGTTCTTGGCCCTGAATGTGTCAAGCGAGTAAGCTGACGGACAAAGCCAAAAAGTTTTAATTTTTTTTTTATTCTACAAACGAGTTTTATTTCAACAACAGGACTTCCGTGAGACACAGACATATTAAATACATATTATAGTCTGCGCCGGTCCAACGCAAGCTCCGGACGATACTCCTCGATACGGATTGAAACAGGTCGAGCGTTTTTCGACTTAAAATACGTGAATTTATTTTCTTGGATTTTTTCAAATCTATTTGATGTTTCTAACACCATTTTGTACCTGAAAATTTACTGGATATTCAAATTATTATTTCTAAATTCACTAAATTTACTTGTTTTACCCAAATTTAGATGTTCTGACCTCGGTTCGTTAATACCCGCCAACATTACCCGCTATCAACTTTACCATCATTTTCTCAAAAGTCCTTGACACACTTTCTCAGTTTCACGCCAACATTATTTACAGAATGGCGTATCTCTGTAACGGCGAGATTGCATATAAGCTCTTTTGAACGTTATTATCTCTTGTAAACGTTACTTACGAAAAAGGGTATCCCGCTATAAACGACAGCGCGTATACGCCCTTATGACAGTTAGGCTTCAATATTTGTTACTTAGAATAAGACGTATCTGATTACGGCTTATTTATATTCACAACACGTATTTTAACACATTCAATACCACTAAGTGCTACGGGTTACGCTCGTAGCGCGTAGCCACGGTTTCGTCGTATGTAGCGCGTAGTCGCTACGAACAGTGTACCCGACAGTCGGGTTCTTGGTGTTGAATGTGTTAAGTCATCTGGACTGTTCGTTTATATTTTGTAAAACTCAAAAATAGTTACAAATGCGACGATAACATAAAAAAATTGTAAAAATTTATAACAAAAATTTTATAATTTCCTTTTCTAAATTGTCAATGTAAGGTAGTTTAAAAAACTGTCACATAAAAATCATAGTTTTTTATGTCATATACGCTTGTTTCCATACAATAGAACAACTTTGTCCTATTAAGCTGTAAATTTGGCGTATAATATCTCGATTTTTTCTAATCCCAATACGGTCTAGTTTACCCTCTGGGTTGGAAGGTCAGATGGCAGTCGCTTTCGTAAAAACGTGTGCCTACGCTAATTCTCGGGATTAGTTGCCAAGCGGACCCAAGGCTCCCATGAGCAGTGGCAGAATGCCGGGACAACGCGAGGAAGATGGATGGATATGTCGATGTTTTCTATGATTTTCCACGAGCGAGACGAGATGCACAGATCAAAATTAATTACTAATGGATAGTTCGAATTCCGCTCTAACAGGCCTATTCGGATTTCGAGATAATCACAAGATCTTGAGACGATTTAGAGATCAACTAGATCTACATTAGATATCGTCTAGATGTGACTTGGATATCTAAGTCATAACTTGAACTCGTTCAAGAGGACCTCCAGAATCGCGGAAACGTCAAATTTGACATATCTATCTTAAAAATATCTTTAAATTATCGTATCGCAACTTGTTGAAGTCTAGTAGAAATCTAATTCATTTTCCGAATCGAGCCGTAAGATAATATTAGAGCAATTATCGTAAGCAATGTACCTACATTAGCTAACCCGTTAGTGCAAAGGCGTCTAATATTCCATTAAACTTGATTGAAATCGACATTGTTTGATTATCGTAGCGTTTCGTAGCAGCGTAGAGGGTCTACGACGTAGCTCGTAGCGGTACAACGCGTATTGCAAATAGCAACTACATACTATACAGCAGCGGTCGGCAACAAGCGGCCCGCGAACCACTCACTTGCGGCCCGCGAGCCCCCTAACTATTTTGTATGTAATATTGTCAATCAACAATGTCTGATAAAGTCACACATATTAACAAAAGTGCGGCCCGCGTCAACTTTTTAACTACTATGTGGCCCTTGGCTGCTAAAAGGTTGCCGACCGCTGCTATACAGGATGGGATTGAACAAGGAAAAATACGCCACTGAAACTGTAACTTGTAATAAACTTATATTTGTTCAGAAAACCAAAAAGTCTACGGTCCAGTTGCACCAACCATATTTAACAGACTGATTAACGTCAAACAGCAGTGAAGTATGAAATTTCTCTTACAAATAAATTGGCTGCTATTTAACTGATCACCAGATTTAGTAAAATTTAATACCAAAAAAATCTACTTTACCACCCTAAAATAATAAATGATCACCAAAATTATAACACCATTTTAATGTGAAATGATTACCAATTTTATTACATCTTGCTATCCTATTAAATAAAATGACATCAAAATAATCATTGTAAACCCAAAAATAGTAAATGACCACCAAAATTAGAACTCCATTTTAATGTAAAATTATAACCAAATTTTTAAATCTTGCTATCCTATTAAAGCAAATGACTCCAAAATAATCATTGTAAACCCAAAAATAGTAAATGACCACCAAAATTATAACCACATTTTAATTAAAAATGTGCAAATATTTAATATATTGTTATCCTATTAAATTAATTAATCCACTTCGTCACCTTTTTCTAACCTAACCTAACCCACTTTTCTAGTAGAATTTCGTTTCTGCATTGGTCGCAGTTCAAACCTAACCTAACCCACTTTTCTAGTAGCATTTCTTTTCTGTAAGGGTCGCAGTTCAACCCTAACCTAACCCACTTTTTTAGTAGCATTTCTTTTCTGTAAGGGTCGCAGTTCAAACCTAACCTAACCCACTTTTCGCAGTGCTAACCTAGCCCACTTAACTGATAGCAGTTCAAACCTAACCTAACCTACTTTTCTAGTAGCATTTCAGTATGCTACTAGAAAAGTAGGTTAGGTTAGGTAGGTATGCGGTGCGGGGTACGGGGGGTTGAGCGGGACGGGCTAGTAATTTTGGCATCATTTTACTTTATTTGGTGATATGTATAAATTTTTTGGTAATCATAGTGGTTTATTTAGGTGAAAATATCGCATTAATTTGGTCTTCAAGATTTGGTGATCATTAATGATTTTTGGTGATCATTCAATATATTTGGTATTCGAATACAATTTGAAGTGCAGTCGTAATTAAAACGGTGGTACTTTTGTAATTATAGGCCTTATTTTTTTGGTGTTCAGTAATTTTTTTTGGTAAGCATGTATTTTTTGGTGGTCATTATATTTGTAGCCAAATAAATTTAGCGAACGCTTTAACGGTGACAGACGGTTTGGTGCAACCGACCCTAAATCACTTGTATCTTTTTAAGTTATTTTTAGTAACTGTAGTGGCGCTGTATGTATAAGGTTTTTACAATAAATGTCTTTGTTCATCTTCTTCTTTAGATACGAAAATTGACCTTAATTTTACCATAAAATGTATTCCGATAATGCGACAAACTCTAGATGGCTGGGAAGGTGGCATAAAGGTAGGCGGAGTAAAGATATCTAACCTCAGGTATGCGGATGATACCACCCTTTTCGCATCATCGGAAAATGAAATGGCGGAGTTGCTTCACAAACTGGAAACCATCAGTATGGAAATGGGACTTGCTATTAATAAATCTAAGACCAAGCTCATGATCATTGACCGTTTCACAGCTATCCAACGCACCAATCTCCTACGTGACTACGAAACCGTAACCCAGTTCCAATACCTTGGCTCACTGATTACCAACAAAGGAAGTAGCGAACCTGAGATACGGAGACGGATTGGCATGGCAAAGTCTGCAATGACCCAACTGAGCAAAGTTTGGAGAGACCGTAATATTAGCCACCGGACTAAAATACACCTGGTCCGCACCCTTGTCTTCTCCATTGCTCTATACAGTACAGAGACGTGGACATTCAAAGCCGCTGATAGACAGAGAATCGACGCTTTTGAGATGTGGTGCTGGCGACGTATGCTAAGAATACCATGGACGGCCCGCCGCACCAACATATCTATTCTAAAACAATTAAAAATAGAAAAGACTCAACGTCTATCCACAACCTGTTTGCAACGAATATTGCGGTACTTTGGCCATGTTGCACGCAGGGATACCAGCAATTTGGAACGCCTTATCGTGACCGGTAAAATAGAGGGAAAAAGGCCTAGGGGTAGAAGTCCCAAACGATGGTCGGACCAAATAGCGGAGGAACTAAAAATACCTGTCAGCGACGCACTCCACCAAGCTACAGAACGGGACCGATGGAGACAACTAGTTGACGGAATCAAACGGAGTCACGATCCTCAGCAATGAGGGACCGATTTAAGAGAGAGAGAGGAGAGTATTCCGATTATAATACTCGTAAAATAACAGAATCAAATTCTGAATCTGGATTTGTTATGGACATGACCTATCAGTGTCACATGTCGCTTTACCCGATCTCCATACAATTGTCGAATTGAACTATAGTATGGAACACCTAATCTTTATTTGTGATTAAAGGGTTGGTCTCGTAACAGAAATTGCTTACAATAATGAGTACATACCTATATTCGCGTATATCTTGTATCGCCTAAAAAATTTCACCCCGTATAACATCCTGCCTGTATATCGCGTCACGATTTCTTGAAACAAACCACTATAAGCTTGCGCGTATTGCTCACATACAAAACGCCTTATCTTACTTAGTAATCATAGCGTTTATGACCTTTTAGAATGAGCAGATATCTCAGTAGTATGGTTGCAATTTGGATTAAAGGAAATTGATATCGCTTGTTAATAGAATTTGGATCCCATTGGTTAGGTAGTAAGGTCGAAGTTCGAACGAACGTTGTTACAATTGTCTCAATAATTTCTAATATCGCGATAGGGTGTAAAGCTAAGTGGTAACAACATGTTGGATATGTTGAAGTAATTATGTTGGTATAATGTTGCGTTGTATGTTGGCGGTTTACAATTTCATACGTTGGAAGTGGGAAATAACATTCTGAGGGCCTGCCGCGAACCACGTTCGACGTGTTGCCTGCCTGTCACACTTACGTACAAATTTATAAGTGTGATAGAGAGGCAACACGTCGAACGTGGTGGATATGATAGTTGTATTCGTCCATGTGACAGCGTGATAAAGACAGCGTCTGTCTCTTTCAATCGCGTGGTGTTTAAAAGTGACACTTATTTTTTACGTGTATAAAACCATCCATAATACGCCTGCAGAAGTAATAAAAGATAAAAGGGTAATAATCAGTCAGATAAAATGGTACTCACGAAGGCGGTATCCCCCCCACGAACACGTCGGAGTTGGTCCCGAACTTGCCGAACGCGAACTCCTTGCCGCGGGAAATGGCGCCGCGCGACACGCCGTCCACCGACAGTGTTGTGTGCTCGATACATTATAGGCTATTGTTTAGTAGTGTTTATCTCTATGATACGGAGCCGACTTTAGCTAAATATAGCTGTTGCAGCCCCTTACGGCATTGGTAAAGGCTCGCGTGACTTTTAGAAAGGTAAAAAGCCAGTTGGTTGCCATTCGACCCGTAATAATCAAATTCCCTTATAATTAACAACAGTTTATCAATATAATCTGAAAGTGTTTTTTTACCATAAAAACGTTTCTAAGTAGCTAGTATTTGGTTTGGTAGTCATCCCTAGCGTTGTTTCGCCGGCGCATTTGCAGTTAATACAGTATAATCTAAAAGTTAAAGTATTAAAGCGGTACTCACGAAGGCGGTATCCCCCCCACGAACACGTCGGAGTTGGTCCCGAACTTGCCGAACGCGAACTCCTTGCCGCGGGAAATGGCGCCGCGCGACACGCCGTCCACCGACAGTGTTGTGTGCTCGTCGCGGCGGGCCACCTGCCGATTACGAGCGTGGTTAGAATTTGAACCACAATGCTTAGAAATATTACATAATAATAATAAAATCCGGGTCACGTCTGCGGCATGCATCCGGATAGGTGGGCTTGTATAGCCACCAAGTGGATATCACGGAGATGGCGGGACGACTTAGACACCTTCATCAGTAACTGGCTGGAAAAAGCACAACAACGGGAGTTGTGGAGATCAAGGGGAGAGGCCTTTGCCCAGCAGTGTGACACTATAAACGAGTTAAGGAATGGAATGGAATGGTGATAGTTCATTTTAGATTCCATCAATTCTCAATAGTCCTTACATACTGGCGGGTGCTGCCTCTGCGTGCGTCCTATGACCCGAGCAAGGGCAGCATCCGCTCGATGTACCCCTTACAATCATTTAAGTGTTAAAAGGATCTACGTGTTGGCTTCAGCTTCGCGCACGCCTTCCATTCGCACGCCGTCCGGAACACCATTGTTTCGTGATGGAAAAGACATATGCGATAATTTTACGGTATTAAACTAGAATCTGGAATATTAAACTTACTTATCTGATACAATAAAAGACTGCCTATCGGGTAAGACCAACTACAAGTTCTTTAGTCGCTTCTAACTCTTGCGTTTGTACACATACCCCACTTACAGGTCGGTAGAGCAGAAGGAGCGAAGCTGTGCCTTGCTGACTGTTTGAGTGAAGTACGTATACAAATACGAGAGTTCTTACCCTATGACATTCTGCCCAACCAAAAATTTTATATGCCGGTCTTCTCCACATTGACCTTAGACATACTACCTACTAGTATTTATGATCTAAATACTCACTTGCAGCTTATGCCACTGTCCATTATTCAGATTACTCCCCACCGTGATAATCTGCGCGCCGCCCCCCAAATTGTACCTCAGCCTCACCGCCCCATTCACCAGCTTCAGCTCAAAGAAGTCATAAGTGCCACCATCGTCGGTGTACAAGATCAGACCGTTTGGCTGGTCGGTTTTGAACTCAAGTTCGAGTGTGCCGTTGAGCGCCGCGTTCCACTTGCGGAACTGCGAGTAGGGGTTCTGCTTGTCGAGTACGAAGGCGAGGGTTGTGGTGAGGAGGGGCAGCTGCCAGAGCAGCCGCGTGGGGCACAGCATGCTAGGTGCGTCTGCGTTTCATTGCGCGTCTGGAACAAAAGAGACACAGAGCGTTTTCACACTGTCCAATGAGGGTTTCCGCGATCGAGTTTTTAACTAGATGACAGCACTAGAGAGGTCTAGCTGGCATAATCCACCAATCATGTCTAACCATGTTTTCTTATTGGTGGATTTTGACAGCAGTTGTCAAAAATACCTCTCGTCACGGTGCTGCCATCTAGTGAAAATCTCGATCGCGGAAACCCTAATTATCTTAATTTATAATTATATGTTTTTATGACATTACAGTAAACCAATAAATACGTCATGAAACTAACTCTAAGGGCTACTGCACCATTCACTAACCCTGGGTTAATCGGTTAAACCTGGAGTTACCATAGTTACCAAGACAATTTGATACTGGGTTAACGGTTTAACCGATTAACCCCGGGTTAGTGGGATGGTGCAAATGCCGCCTATTCGGATACGACTACAAAGAAGCATAAAAATGCATTTTTATTTATTTATTTACACATTATTGCACAATACATGAGAGAACAAATGGCGGACTTAATGCCAGAAGGCATTCGCTACCAGTCAACCATGGGCTAAAACGAAAGTTGCAGAAAATTGGAGTTGTAAGTATTACAAAAGATTCGAAATTCTCAGAAAATAACTATCGATTTCGTTAAAACGCAAAAAGTAAAATAAATCAAATAAGGTACCTTTGTACGATTCAGCTCATGCAATCTTCTAAATCCAAATATTTACGGATCTGATTAAATTGAAATAATCTCTTAAATTCATTTCAGAGATATTTCAACGTACAGCCCTACCCCATTTTGTGAGGGATTTAACAAAATCTAATGCAATTTATCAATGTAATTACTTATCTTACGAATATATACAGTCGCCATCAGATATATCGGAGCGGCCAAGGTGCTCAGAAATATCTGAACACGCCTCTTTTGTCAGCGCGTTAGAGTGCGTGTTAACATATTTTTGAATACCGCGGCCGCTCCGATATATCTGATGGCGACTGTACATAGCCTTGGTCCGAATCAAATAACAGAATGAGCGTAGAAAAGAAAGGATCCTCCATTGCTTATCCTTTAAACAAAGAACTACAAGCAGAACTATAGCACACTTAATAAACTGGCACACTACAAGTCTAGTGCTAAAAGGAGCCAAGTCCACACACGTGTAGTTCTCAGGAAAAAGGAACTATAGTGCGAACGATAAAGTCCGAAAAGCGGCCATCGTAAAACATGCTGCTATATTTTTTCGCACCTTATTGCAAAAGCCTAAGGTCGATTATTGCAAAATGAAAGCGTATTTTCAAAGGACATATAACGTTGAGAAGTTGGAGAGAAATAACAAACGCCTGGAGATCAAAAGCCTCGGGGGATCTCGACAAGGATTCATAGTGAGATCTCGAAGAAATGAAACATGATAAAAATATCTGGGATTCTGTTCTCGCTCCGCTGGAAATGGATAAAAATTGGATTGGTAAGAGAGCTTTCACATTGGTCGATCCCATTACAGATATTATTACTATAGACAAAGATATATATAACTCCGCTATAGACAAGCCATACTCAACGAATGTAATTGTCGCAATCGCAACCTGTACGTCTACCACCAGTACGGTTACCATCAGTTTGTCACTGACATAAACGCCGTCGAGAACGTAATTTACTTTCTATACATCTCGCTCGCACTCGCATATTAGTGCAAACGGGATGTATAGAAAGTAAATTACGTTCTCGACGGCGTTTACGTCAGTGACAAACTGATGGTAACCGTACAGTTTTTACATTGACATAACGCTCACGTCTACGTAATTTACTTTCTGTACATCTCGCTTGCACTAATATGTGAGTACGAGCGAGATGCATAGAAAGTAAGTTACGTAAACGTGAGCGTATCTGTCAATGTCAAAACTGGTGGTAGCCGTACTGTGTGTAAGTACCACGCGAATAGAAAATGAAAATTCATGGCGCTTACGCGTTTAGGTCGCAAGACTGAGCGCTTCTATGGTTTGTTGTCAAAACAACATCAACTCATGGCGTAAAATACTGGTTCTTTACGTTAGTTATAATAGTTCAATGGTCGGATATCACTATGTTTAGCATACAAATATTGTCCAGATGGTGCATGCATATTCACAAACATTAATCTATAAAAATAAAATATAATTTAATAATTTACATTCCTACATGCCTACCTATTTAATTAATATTCTGAATCAGAGAAATATTCTCCGATCGAGTTACTTTCCTAACTAGTAATATAAACACGGATTTCACATTTAACAACGGAATCGATTAGGGAATTTTCTTTATAAATTAATAATTATAATTTAAGTGCTATGTTACGTTTTTACCCACTTGTGCTTCGTGGCGCATAGTTGAAATAATAAAAAACAGTATACATTCAGAATTAATATAATCTTTGTGGCTGAATAGACGCCGCAGAATGAAGTTTAGATCCTTCACTGAGTGGCTTCAGACCAACTGACTCAAGATCTAAATCAAATAAAGACAATGTTCGTTCTTGCAAGTTGTAATATCGCGGTGAGATTTACGTTTGACACCACTATGCCAGGAGGTACGAGCGAGATGCATAGAAATTAAGTTACGCTGACGCTAGCGAATATGTTAGTGTCAAACACGTGGTAAGGCTACTTAGGTAGTTTTGACATTTTCATGATTTTCACTCAATATTAGTTAAACGGGGGGACTTCCGGTTCGAACGCCATCTTGAATATCTTGATAGTCACGCGTCGTTCCTTTGGGTTTTGCTCATTAATATTGTTTAAAGTGTAATATCAATACCAATAGCTTATTATAGTTATTATACAGTAAACTGATGTGGAGACCACGGACTAGCAAGCGCAGCGTAGGACGTCCACCCACAAGATGGACAGACGATCATGTTAAGGTCGCCGGAAGACGCTGGATGCGGGTCGCTTCCAACCGGCACGTATGGAGGTCCAAGGGGGAGGCCTATGTTCAGCAGTGGACGTCTTATGGCTGAGATGATGAAGATGATGATGAAACTGATGTGGTAGTGTGCAGTGAATGGAGAATTAATCTTGAAATGCGCCACCATTTTGGAGTCAACGGCCGGTAGTCCACGCGCTACTTGTAAAGTCCAGCTATCGCTTTACAAGAGCTAATATAATCACCGTACACTGTCTTGTACTAACCGTACATATTTAGTCGTCGTATTTAGCTCCTAATACCTTGATACTGGCGAAATAGTCCCAATTGACTGAAGCCATAGTTTTAAAAGAATGAATGAATGAATGATTGAAACGCAGATCTCTGTATACTGGTTATAAATTAGAAATAGGCGATGGAAAGAGCCTAGATGCCTTGTAAAAGCCACTCTGGGAACAAAAGAGGAATCTAGGCCGACAGCGTCGTGCTAATGGGTGTGTCTGGAAGAGTCGCTTTCGTAAAGTTTCGGGTAGTTTACACTAAGTTTTGTATCAAGCCTGAGTCGGAAGTGTGCATGTTCACGGAAATCTTTTAATCGTCAACATCCTCACATTGTTCCAAGAAAGGTCACGTCTATAGTGAGTAGTATTCATTACATCAACTAACATAACGAAGTAGCACAAATAGCGCGGTCGATCGTAAATACTCGTAGCATCTATTTAGCCTACAGTACGGTTACCATCAGTTTATCACTGACATAAACGCCGTCGAGAACGTAATTTACTTTCTATACATCTCGCTCGCACTCGCATATTAGTGCAAACGGGACGTATAGAAAGTAAATTACGTTCTCGACGGCGTTTATGTCAGTGACAAACTGATGGTAACCGTACTGTTCGTACAAATGTATAATCACGGTTTATATCCCGATCGATATAAGCTTCGCTAAAATAATAAACATAATATTTCTCAGGCATAATCACGTTGAAAACGCCCGGCAAGCTGCAAAGCGGTTAGTAAGCTGCTTTTCTTGGTTAATTAAAATACGAGCCCCACTTCACTTGGCATGTTTCATCGCTGTTGCTTTTATAATCCGTATAATATCAAACACCGGCCAAGTGCGAGTCGGACTCGCGCACGAAGGGTTCCGTACCACCTACGCAAAAAACGGCAAAAAAATTACGTTGTTGAGCCCCACTTAAATATTTATTTTAATTTGTTTTTAGTATTTGTTGTTATTCTGTTTGCAACAGAAATACATCATCTGTGAAAATTTCAACTGCCTAACTAACTATGACGGACAGACGGACAGCGGAGTCTTAGTAATAGGGTCCCGTTTTTACCCTTTGGGTACGGAACCCTATAAAAACGAGTTTTCGCATCCTTGATTTACAAGATATTGATACCAAACCCCCTTAGTTTCTAAAAAAAAAGTTTTGCTACGTTTTATGGATCATGCTTGTTGTCAAAATTTTGCACGGTGCAAAATTGTGCAAATTTTGTACAGGGACACAAGTTTAAATGTATTCATCAGATATTTAATACCTACTTACAATCTATTTTTTCTTGCGATTAGGGTTTCTTTTCAGTCTTAGGTACGTACTTAATGTTAAAACAATTTTTTTGTTTATCTGTGTGAATTGTACGTATTATACAAACCCTCACAATTATAAACCTATCTAAAGCAATCGCAACACAACCCATTATTCAATCCTACCCTAAATACCTACCTACAGCAAAAAATATTCCAGCGTAAAAATAAAAATAGATAACAAAAGCCGGCCAAAACAAATGAAAGAGATTTTTAATTCCTACCGTTACAACCGCTGACATTCCAAACCCGAACACGTCAGCGATCGGCAACCTTTTCCGTCTTCATTAAAACGTTTTTCAACGTTATATTTAGCTGGCCCCACGCGTCCTGTTTTGACCGGGATAATCCTGTCGGAAAACTTTTTGTCCCACCCACACTCTGTATCGGTCTACCTTTTTTATGAAGTTTCACGTTGCTTTAAGAATAGTCTATGCTAAAATTACATTTTGCAACGATTCAAGGAAAAGACTCGTAACTTAATACTTTAATGAGATGAAAATTTAAACGTCTATTTGATAAGGAACTATATTTAATTAAACGCTTTTTACAATAATAATAGTGCCGTTATTTGTAAATGTTTTTCATAGTAATTCTATTAAGAGTCAAACGAACCTGCCGCAAAAAACCCCGCTCCCATACTATCGAAGTTACACCCTCATTTTAAAACGACATGCTGAAATTACATGAAACTTGTCATGAACAATTACGTTACATATTATCTATGTCTGGTAGTAGTTACCGTTGTTTAAAACTGTTATACAAAAAATAGAGCGAGAAAAAGTTTTGTATGTTAAACGTATATATACAAAAATCTCCTAAATTCTAGTTAGTTGGGTCACGCTTGTATGGAAAACAATTTTTTATAACAATTCAATTCTAATATATAGTGCAAAAAAGATGCCATATGGTGAGTGATTCTGCCTCCGCATCAACTTTAAAACAGGGACCGTTACCGGTATAACTAAAAATCAAAATATCTCATAGCTTTCACATTATTTCTTTGTTATTATAGAATAGTATTTAGGTAAGGATAATGATTGATCAGATTAGCTAAATTAAGTGCAAAAATATACGTAAACAACCAAGATACCGAAATTGAATACCGGTTAATTTGTATGAAAAATATACCGGTATTCGGTCCCTGCTTTAAAATAATAAACAATTGGTGTATAAAGCTTTATTTCCTGCCTAAATATTTAAATACACAGTAATTGTATGCACGTAAGTAAATAAATAATAAAAATATAAGTACCTATTAATGATTAAAGAAATGTTTTGCTTGATCAGAAATGGGCCTTGAATTATTGTGATCACAATATTTCCCTGGGTACGGTAGTCACGCCCCCAGCGGTCCGGAAACTTGGCACCGCTCCGGTTTTTGCCGGTTCAAACTAGTTTTTGCGATTCGAAGTGTACTCCTCAGAACTTGAAGCGCAGTCTTTCGCTTAATTTGGAGTAATTTAAACTTTACGTGTTTTGTTTTGGCGAAGACATAATCCGAAGAATTGACTTATGTTTCCTCACGATGTTTCGTATTTAACCTGTCTTATGTACGTACAATAAAGTGTTTACATAAATACATGTTTTTCTTCGCCGAGAAGCGATTGGCAAATATCAATTGATATTTCGTGCATGAAGAGGCAGTTTTTTACACTATAATGTATATTATTTATAGGTATATTTTTTATGCTATAGGTACTTTTATTATTGTTGCAATTTCTCAACTCTCAATTTCAACTTCAATTTAATGATAAAAGTAATTGTACCAAGAATTAATCTTTTAGCACACACATTAATATTAGAAAAAACGTTTCAGTAAAGTAATGCATTTAAACATCATATTTTATTAAAGTCGCCGCTAAAAAGACATTTCTTTAGAAATACTGATTCTTGAGCCAGTTCAAAGAAAATGCTAACGAAAAGAAATGCTGCTTACTAAATATCTGCTGAGGCCGTATATTTTACGCTTATTATTTATATCGTTACACTTTAGCAAATAAACCTTAGGGTGGAATCACATCTATCAGCATTGAGCCGCATTTTATATGGATGCTGATACGCAATAATGTGTCAACCCACATCCCAGTTGACATTTTATTGAAAAATTTATGTGGGTTGACACATTTTTGCTAAACAGATATATTATTATGAGTATATGAGGAATCGCTCGTTAGTATGAAGATGCGTACGCTATTTAGTAATCTAAGAAAATATAAACATTTTCTATAAATTGTTTATTTCAATCCTTAGTCTAAGTTTTATCCAATTTACAATATTGTTGCAATTTACGAGCGAAGTACTCATCCACTTTTCTATCATTAAATGTTTTAACTCTCTTGAAGCGTGGCGCAGAAATTACATCATGGAACTTGTACCATCGCCCACACTGCTAACTGTACATCGGTGGACCTTATTACAAAAGGCATAAGCTCCATCGATGGGCAGTTAAGAATATTGCTGTTTGTACTTGAAGCAGAAATGACGTTGGGTCACCTCAAACGTTAAATAAGTGTCGAACCTAAAATGAGCGATTTCCTAAAATTGTCAGGTGACAATTCTGAGTCTAGACGGATTAGTCTCTGGCGGAAAAATGTAGGTATATTTTTGTTCAAATACTATCTGGCAGACTCAACCCGCCAGTTGACTGAAGTCTGCCAAACCACGAACGTAATGTCACCTCACGACGTCACGTCAACGTCAAACCCAACGACAAAACGTCAGGCCAAATAATAAAAGTAAGTGCACGCGATTCCCGTTCCACTTTTAAAATTATAAGTCCAAGCGTCTAAAACCTGATTCGAGTCCTAAAGACTCAAAAGATTCGAGTCTTTTCCAACACTCCATAGACTCAATTATTTCCCAACACTACAAAGATTCGTTTCCCAGCACTACAAGCAGCTGCAGACACTTACCCGGCAATAAAGAACAGACGCACTCCGCGTGCAATGTTATAACGAATGGCGCCGTAAACTGGACGAGATCGCTCTTCAGATGTAAGACCTGTTGTTTACCCGGTTGTTGATATAAGTACGTTTTTACCCATCACGGATAGATATCGTCGGCCTAAATCGCAAACCTCGTAACTCCATTTCAAGGAAATTAGTAATTGCTACCTTGGACAACAATACTTATAGTCGCAAACCTCGTAACTCCCCCGGAGGAGTTACGAGGTTTGCGACTTAGGCCGACTATATGGCGGACTTAATGATAAACATAATTATATGTAAAAACAGTGCAAGGAGAAAGGAAATTTAATTAGCAATTATTGCATACAAGTGGAAAACATAATAAACTACATATACAATTACACAAATAAAATGAATATACTAATACATATTTCATACATACTTAAAAATATATAACGATGATAATTTAATAAAGGCTGAAGTGTCCCCAGTCTCCCCTACATAAATAAATAAATATTACAGGACATTCTTACACAAATTGACTACCCCACAGTAGTAAGCACAAGAAGGCTTGTGTTGAGGGTACTTTGAGAAAGATATAAATAATATACAAATTACAAATACTTAAATAGGAAGGTACATAGAAAGCACCCATGACTCAGATAAAAATATCTGTGCTCATCACACAAATAAATGCCCTTAGCGGGATTCGAACCCGGGACCATCGGCTTCATAGGCAAAGTCACTACTGGGCCAGACCGGTTATCAAATACATAAATACATCACTACACCTTATAAAACAAAGTCCACTGCCGTGTCTGTTTGTGTGTATATATGTTCGCGATAAACTCAAAAACTACTGAACGGATTTTCATGATGCGGTTTTGACCTATCAATACAGTGATTCTTGAGGAAGGTTTAGGTGTGTAATTTGTTAAGGTTTTATGTAACCCGTGCGAAGCCGGGGCGGGTCGCTAGTTGATAAATGAATTCTAAAATCTAATCAGAACATCCTGATATGACATACCGTAAAATGGGGTGAGTAGGTGCAAAACTGACATTCAAACCTCGATAATATTTTATTTTTCCATATGCAAAGTGAATGGTGTATATAATAAGTGTTCCGGACGTTTGTATTTTAGTTTTTATTTTAGTTTGGGTAGTTCCATTTCATAACTTTGACGATAAACAGGAAATCCCACCTCACCCCGTAGTCCCTCGTATTTGGGGTGAGTTGGGTTTTCATGCAAAGGTGATTTTGGAAGATTGTTGGATCGATTTTTTTTTATTATGAGTATTACTATAGCTCCATTTTAAATTGGAATACATTATTTTTGTAGCAGTAGCCTTAAAATCCCATCTCCCCCCCTTTCATCCCTTCTCTCCCCATTCATAACCCAACTCTCTCCGCGAACCCTACTCACCCCATTTTACGGTATCTATTTATACATACATAACTATCCTCAGACTAGCCAAGCGTGCATCGGCCCGTATTAATTCCTCCCGATTGCTTCCACAAAGGTCCATCCATTTATTTTCATACAAAAGGTCATATGCCCAGTCACAACTTATAGAGTTACGTCATTGTGTTATAAAAGGTATAAGGTATTAATAAAATTATTCCGATGTTAAAGGTTGACGAGCTCTGCCGTATTTATTAATGGTCGGCATATTTTAAGAACCACAAAATATGACGATAATTTTATGCCATAGTAAGGAAGAAGACGGCATCTGTGGTGATGCGGATGAGGGGGAGCTCAAATAGCATCCTGAGAATGATAGCAGAGAGGTGGGACTCGGATATTCTCTGGCGATATACCGACCTTCATGTCTTACGACCTAGAAAATAAGTATGTTTATTATGTTTTAAGTTTACTAATGTAGTTTTATAAGTGTCTTGTAACTAACAATCTATGGATCTCAGGAATCTGAAAATAAATAATTTTTATTTTTATTTTATTTTTATTTTTTTATTTTTTTAATGTCATTATTCGGTCACTATTGGGATAATGTGATCTTTTATTGACGATTGTTATACTTAGTAATTTAGAGTCAGTCCATGAAAAGTCTGCAGCGGATTTGATAGCCCACGCAGCGCACGTGTTATTTTAAACGTCAAACTTCTATGAAATTATGACGCATAAATGATACTTGCACTACGTGGGCTATCAAATCCGCTGCAGACTTTTCTTGGTCCGAATCTATTAATTCTTTAATTTTTAGTTGGTCCCATAGTAAAAGTTGCTCAGTGTGACCTATATATTCAGCCTGTGAGTTATTGCAGGTGAGTAAATAAACACCCTATATATTTACATATGTAATCGCGAGCAAACTAAATCCAGCATATTTTTCACGAAAAATTCGACCGACAGACTGCCGTATTCGAACTTCAAGATATTCACAAGAGACGACACGTACTAGGTCCATTCTAGATACGTTATAGTTTAGATATTAACTAGTTCTCTTTTGAAGCGCAATTCGGGCAACCAATGTCACATTTACGTTAGATAGAGTAAGCTATCTATTAGATGTGAATTGGATCTCTAAGTCATATCCTGTGGATATCGTTCAAAAGTATCTCCAGGATCGTGCAAATGTCAAATTTGACAGGTTAGATCTTAAACATATCGTTATCGTATCTTGGTGATGTCTAAAAGATATCTAATAGATATATATTTCAAAATCCGAATCGGGCCCAAACCAGAGCACCGGGAGAAAATAAAACTTTTCGTACATTTCGTACATTTAGGTAAGAAATGTGGAACTGTAGCGGAAGTGCAGCCATTTTGCCGGAACGGAAGTTATTACGGCTATGTGTTGAACGCGACAAAATGAATTCTTGTATTGGCTTTCCGCATTTGCGGGCTTGAAATTCAAATTGTATTTAAAGCTTGAAATATGGTCTGATTAAATAAGTAGTTTTATTTTACGGTCAGTATTATACTGAAAAATCATTCCGTAGGTATATAAGCAATATACAGAATGATTTTAATGACTAGCGATACATATTTACTTAGCGTCACTTGCACCATCCCACTAACCCGGGGTTAACCGGTTAAACCTGGAGTTACCATGGTTACCAATACAGTGCATTGCAATGCGCGGCCGGAAGCGGTCGTGCCGTAGTGCACTGCACGAATTTTAAAATTCGCGAACCGCGCGGCAATAGCCGCTGCCTGCTTACCCGCTATGACTTCATCACAAGTCGTAGTCAACGAGTTGTTGGCATTTATTCAAAATGCCACCGTGACTTTGGATGAGACCAGCATCGTGCAGATCTGCAAGTCCAGCTTCCAGGAGGAGGACATATGTAGTGGCAAGGCGCTGCTCTACCAGACGCTCGGCAAAGCCGACGAAATGCCATCACGACGAAGAGATGGAGGCGTGAAGAGTCTACGGGACATCATCTCGGTGTTCAAGGGGACCGATTCATCAAACATGCCCTCTTTCGTGGCGAAGGACCTACATCGGCTACCTGTCGTCTCGTTGGACCATGTTGACGTTTCCAGGCTGCTAAAGGATATCATTTTCCTGAAGGACAGTCTGGCTGAAATGCAGGCTAAGTTGGAGGTATCGAATAATACCATCAGTGAACTACGTTCTGAATTAGCGTTAATACGAAGTGCTAGTTCGGAATGTAGGTCAGATAACTCTAGCATAGCCGTGTGTCACGTTGCGCGGAATGCGTCCATCGGCGGTTTCGAGTCCGCGAATTTGGATGCGTCGGCGATTGCTGAGCAGGCGACCGCCGACCCGCGCCCCGCCGCCCGCCCGTCTACGTCACCGGAGACGCGCACGTCACGCGAGAGTACGTTGACCCCACAACGTTCCTACGCTGCCACTGCCGCTAAGCCGCCTGCTGTGTCCAAGTCTAAGCAGCGGCCGAAGAAAGGGGTGCAGAGCCTTCGTGAACCTGTTCACAAGGATCGGTCACAGCTGACTCTAAAAGAGTCGGGATGCGACAGAGATGGCTTCAAAAAGGTGGAGAGGAGAAAGAAGTCAGCTCGTCCGAATCAGTGCGGTACCGCACCGACTGGACCTAACCATTTGCTGCGTCCTGCAACACCGACGACGCTGCTGTATGTGTCCCGATTACACTACCTTACGAAGGTCGAGGAGATCGTGAAGTATGTGTTGGAAAGTGTCTTCGTAAACTTAAAGAATCTTGTTTTATAGGTAACTGCATAAACGCACGTGGAACAAGTTTAAATGTTTGAATAAATATACAGCTTTTGTTCGCGTGCGTGATGCCGTCACATTCGTTTCGACCTTGCTGCTAACCAGACTAAATTTGTATCAGTGCCTAATCCTCGACAATATACTCTTCATATGGACTCATCATAGTTTCCTTTACGCCCGATTTAACAGGTCATGGGCCTGCGCGTTTTCAATAAAAATCAAAACGGATTTCGAGCGTAAAAAGCGAAAATAGTTAATACGGTTGCCATCAGTAATGGCGTCCAGTACAAGTTCCTCATCTCCACTCGTGATGGAAAAACTAAAAGGAATGGAAAACTATTCATCGTGGAAATTTATGATGAAGATGGTGTTAGTTCATGAAGATCTTTGGGATTTTGTGGAAAAAGAGGTTGACAATAAAAAACCGGAAGATGTGAAAAAGGGCCAGAAAGCGCTCGCACGCATTGCATTGTCCGTGCAATCGACGGCCTTCGTACACATAAGGAACGTGACCTCGGCACACAAAGCATGGACGAGTCTTCAGAAAGCTTATGAAGATAAGGGATTATGTCGGAGACTAGGCCTGTTGCGAACTTTGTTTAGCACAAAGTTAACGGATTGTCAGAGTATGGAGAAATACATAAACAAAATCACGGATGTCGCACAACAACTTCAGGATATTGGTGCTGGGTTGGAGGATGACTTTGTTGCGGTCATCATGCTGAGCGGACTTCCTGAGGACTACGACCCGCTAATCATGGCTATTGAGAACTCGTCAACTGCCAAATTATCTAGCGAAGTTGTATCGGCGAAGCTGCTACAGGAAAGGATGCGACGTGAGGACAGCAAGCGCGACGGAGACGGAGTTACGGCTCTGGCGGCCGCGAGAAAGCTGCCCAGGTGTTATGTATGTAAGAGGACCGGACATTTCAAGAAAGATTGTCCGATGTTGAACAAAAAGAAAAGTAGCAAAGAAACGTCGTCGGCAAAGGCTCTACTCACGGCGCTGTCGGTGAACGTGGAAAGTGATCTTTGGTACGTGGACAGTGGATCGGCGAGTCATCTTTGTCGAGATGTGAACATGATGAGTGACATGAAGTCAGAGAAATCGTTGCAAGTGACTGTAGCTAACGGAGACAAACTATTTACGGCCGGACGAGGTAATGTTCAAGTGGAACAACGTAATGGCACTGTAAAAACTATAAGTGATGTGTATTATGTACCTAATTTAGTAGCTAACTTATTGTCGGTAAGCGCCATGGCAAAGAAAGGCTTTAAGATAGTATTCGAATCCGATAGTTGCGAAATATTAGATAATGGGGTTATTGCAGCGACAGCTACTTTGAAAAATGATGTTTATGTCCTTGACACTGTGGGGGCGTGTTCTAATGTTCCTTTACAGAACAAACAGATGGCCAATGCAGCAGTGGAGGACAAGCGTGCGGTTACTAGCGACGGAACTGTATCTGTAGCTTCAGAGAAGGTTTGGCATCGTCGTCTATCGCATCTCAACAGAAGAAGCATGGAACTTTTGAAAAAAGGTATGGCTTCTGGTATATCATATGATAGTAGAGATTTTGAAACGTGTGTAGCGTGTGTACAAGGTAAGGCAAGTAGGGTCCCCTTTCCTAAGAAATCTCACAACAGGGCTAAAGAGGTCCTGGGTTTAGTACATACAGACGTCTGTGGGCCGCTACCATCTCCCTCATTCAGCGGTGCAAGGTATTTCTTGCTTTTCATAGATGACTATTCTAGAAAGACGTTTGTGTACTTTTTAACTAAAAAAGGTGAAGTATTTGATAGGTTCAAAGAGTTTAAGGCTTTAGTGGAGAACCAGACAGGTAAAAAGATAAAATCGCTACGTAGCGACAACGGAGGAGAATACACCAGTTCTGCTTTTCAGGCGTATCTCAAGAGCAATGGCATCGTGCATCAAACCACTGTTCCTGGCTCCGCTGCTCAGAACGGGGTCGCAGAACGCGCGAACAGGACTGTGATGCAGGCTGCAAGATGCATGCTGCAAGATGCGGGCCTAAGCAACGAATTCTGGGCGGAGGCTGTTAACACGGCCGTCTACGTCAAAAACCGCTGTCCTACGAAAGCTGTACTGGGGAGCACTCCTGAAGAAAAGTGGAGTGGCAAAAAGGTATCTCTAAGTCATTTACGTATCTTTGGTTCTGTGGCTTATGCGATGACTTTGAAGCGTTCAAAATTAGATCCGAAATGCAAAAAGTACATTTTTGTTGGGTATTGTGAGCATACAAAGGGTTATAGACTCTTGGACCCGGAACAACCAACAAAATGCATCAAAGCCAGGGATGTAACCTTCTTAGAAAATACGTTCATTAAAAAAGTATCAAGTGATGACATTGACAATGTCATTGAGTCAATTGAAATATTTCCACAAATTGAAAATAATGGAAATAAAAATGTTGTAATCGAATTGTCGAACCCAACTTCTGTACAACCAGAAATACCGGTAGTGGGCGGTACGTCTGATGATGCCAATTTGACACAAAATTCTCAGAGTACGAGCGATCGAACGAGTACGATCACAATAAATGATTCGTCTAGCTCTAGTGAATGTGATGATCCGGCCGATGCAACTTATATTCCAGAGGAGGAGAGTACGGATACTTCGGAATATGACAGTTCATCGGGCTCACCACATTTTGGATTCCTAGCGGGCACGTGCGATCCAGATGCTCCACGGACTGTACGAGAAGCACTGAGTGGTCCAGATGCTGACAATTGGAGGGAAGCAATGTCTTGTGAGTACAACTCATTTATTAAGAACGAGTGTTGGACACTGACAGATCGACGAGAGTCACAAAAACCTGTCAAATGCAAGTGGGTGTTCAAAGTGAAACGTGGATTGAACGGTGAACTACTCAAATATAGGGCACGCCTGGTAGCTAAAGGCTTCACGCAGCAATATGGAATAGACTATGAGGAGACGTATTCACCGGTTGTCAGATATTCCACTATACGTACTTTGTTAGCCTTGGCGGTTGAGTACGGTATGAAGATTGAACATCTTGATGTAAAAACAGCATTTCTCAACGGTGACTTGAAGGAAACTGTGTTCATGGAACAACCGCAAGGCTTTATAGTTAAAGGTCAAGAAAGTAAGGTCTACAAATTAAATAAAGCTATTTACGGGTTAAAACAAGCCTCAAAGGCATGGTACGAGAAGATTGATCATGTTCTATGCAGTAAGTTGAAGTTCAATAAGTCATCATCTGAGCCTTGTGTTTATTTTCAGCGACTGAAGGGGTCGTTTATAATTATTGCTCTGTATGTTGATGATATAATATTGTTTTCGACAGGTGATGAACGTGATAAGCTAGATGTCAAAGTCAAATTAATGAAGGAATTTGATATGACAGATCTAGGGCCAGCTCATCAGGTGTTAGGTATGAGATTGTGTAGAGATGAAAACAAAATTACTCTCGATCAATCGAGTTATATCGCGATGGTGCTGAAGAAATATAAAATGGAAAAGTGTAAGTGTTCGCCTACTCCCATGGAAACTGGACTTAAGTTACCTAGGGGCAATCAAAGAGATGATACCTATGATTATAGAGGTCTTGTAGGTTCACTTATGTATATTGCTATCTGTACCCGACCAGACATCGCATACGCAGTTAGCTACTTGAGTCAATTTAATGAATCATTTACAGAGACCCACTGGAAAGCAGCCAAAAGAGTCCTGCGCTACTTGAAAGGTACCTTGGATCTCCGTTTGACTTTTAAGAAAGGCAAGCAGCAGCTGGATATCACCGGATATGCGGATGCAGACTGGGGCAGTGACGACGTAGACCGCCGGTCGTACACGGGCTATGTTTTTAAAATAGGTGAGTCAGTAGTTACTTGGGAAAGTCGCAAGCAAAAAACGGTTAGCCTTAGCTCTACCGAAGCCGAATACTACTCTTTGTCTAATTCTTGTAAAGAGGGTTTGTTTATTAGTACATTTCTGAAAGAAATTATAAATAAAGAAATTGTACCGACAATTTTCAATGACAATCAGTCAGCGCTAAAATTGTGTAGGACCTCTTTACATCATGCTAGGACCAAACATATCGATATACGGCATCATTTTATTAGAGAACTTGTAAATAGTAATAAGATTACTATTGAGTATCTAAATACTAATGATATGTTGGCAGATATACTGACGAAAGCGTTGTGTAAAGTTAAACACAGTAAGTTTGTGAGACAGCTCACATTACTGTCATAGGTAAATACATTTAACTATGTATTCTATGTAATAATTGTGTTCTTAATGTAATTACCATCATGGTTATTTGTTGGTTTAGTCAAACATGATAGTGATTACATGAAATTAAAAGACTTGTTTATTTTATAAACATTTATTGAATAACAATTCATAATGTGAATAACTGAACTTTGTTAATAAGGTGTAGCGAAAGTTCAGTGCATATGTTTTTGTTAATTTAATGTTATACTGAAGTGTAAGTCACTATTTAAGTTTTGTGTTTGTGTGTTTAAACAAGATTGCTTTGGTTTAAGGGCCAGTGTTGGAAAGTGTCTTCGTAAACTTAAAGAATCTTGTTTTATAGGTAACTGCATAAACGCACGTGGAACAAGTTTAAATGTTTGAATAAATATACAGCTTTTGTTCGCGTGCGTGATGCCGTCACATTCGTTTCGACCTTGCTGCTAACCAGACTAAATTTGTATCAGTGCCTAATCCTCGACAATATACTCTTCATATGGACTCATCATAGTTTCCTTTACGCCAGATTTAACAGTATGTACGAGCCAAGTCCGGATTCATCCTGAGGGTCGTGAAGTTGGAATCTCGACACAGTGTGAATTTTAATTCTTTTGTGCTGAGCGTTCCGACTGAACATCTAGCGACCTTCACCAAGGAGGAGTTTTGGCCGAAGGGTGTCAAGTTCCGGCGGTTCCGCGGCCGGCTCCCTGACACTGCGGGGTTGCGAACTGCATAGCAGCCATAATTGTGTTTTTAGTTTTAAGATATATTTTGTAATAATATGTATGCTAGTTTTAAGGTATTTATCTATGGGCCAATAGTTGCCTGAAAATAAATGTTTTCATTCATTCATTCAATACAACTCTAACAATGAGTAAAATCTTTTACCCTTGAGGTGCAGTAGATTCAGCCAGCAGAATTTTTGAAAAATCCTAGCGCTTTTTAGGGTTCCGTACCCAAAGGGTAAAAACGGGACCCTATTACTAAGACTCCACTGTCCGTCTGTCCGTCTGTCTGTCACCGGGCTGTATCTCATGAACCGTGCTAGACACTTGAAATTTTCACAGACTCGCACTTGTCTAGTTTTTAACCGACTTCCAAATCTCAAAGAAGGAGGTTATCAATTCGATTGTATGTTTTTTTATTATTATTTTTTTATGTTTGTTACTCCATATCTCCGTCATTACTGCACCGATTTTAAAAATTCTTTTTTTGATTGTATGTATATGCATATAGATTGGTCCCGTTTTTGTCAAAACCCAGTTCTGATGATGAGATCCATGAGGAATCGAGGGAACTCCTCAAATCTTAAAGGTATACATATAGTGATTTTTGGGTTTTTATCAACAAATCAAGCATATACATCCAAAAAAGTGACATTTGCTGAAGTGGAACTGCTGATGATGATCAGAACGGAACTCTTCAACGAGGCGTAGTTCACGTTTGGCGATTTGTCCTCTTCGTTATGTTTGTTAAGCAAGTTACGTTTTTAAGCCACATTTTTGTCAAGCTCGAGTTCTGATAATGGGATGCATGAGGAATCGCGGGAACTCTTCAAATCTTAAAGGCATGCGTATTTTGCGTATAGAGATTTTTGTATTTACATCAGAAAATCAAGCATGATGACCAGAACAGAACTCTTCAACGACGCATAGTACACGTTTGGTGATTTCGAATTTCGATTTTGACTTGGACTGGGACCCGGACTCAGACCCAGAACCGGACTCATACCCGGATCCGGTTCGGACCCGGACCCGGACCTGGACTCGGACACGGATTCGGACCCGGACTCGGACCCGGACACGGACTCGGACTCGGACCCGGACCCGGAATCAGACCCGGACTCGGACTCGGACCCGAACTCGGACCCGGACTCAGACCCGGACTCGGACCCGGACCTTAACCCGGAAAACCACTATGATACCTTAACTAAATAAACCACTATGATTACCTACCATAAAATGTAGGTATAAAGTATTATGATGCCAATCTTACTAGCCCCTCCCGCTCAAACACCGCACCGCATGCGCCGTTAAGTGGGTTAGGTTAGGTTTGAACTGCGATCCTCACAGAACCGAACAAGGGTTAGGTTAGAACTGCGAGCCTTACAGAAACGAAATGCTACTTGAAAAGTGGGTTTGATTAGGTTCGAACTGCGATCCTCACAGAACCGAACTGCTATCAAAGAAGTGGGTTAGGTTAGGCTAGAACTACGACCCTTACAGAAGCGAAATGCTAGTAGAAAAGTGGGTGGTTTTAGGTACCTCCTTTTCTACATAGTGCACAATCTAGAATAATCTTTCACCGGCCCCCATAGAAGTCGGTTTTTATTTCTTAAAAATTATTTAAATCGCAATACGGTTGCCAAAAATGTAACTAGCAATCTTGAGGGTCTTGAGGCCTTCTCTAGTTGACTTTCGCTCGATAGAAAACAACTGTCAATTTTTTTTGTGCCACACACTTTTAGTCCTGATTGTATTTCTCATATGCATGTCTATCAAGTACTTCTCGAGACCTTTCTAATGAACCTAAACTCGATGGGTTTGTGTTTTTCCATCGAGGAGTTCCTTTGGCTACCTTCCGACTGCATGATCAGATCACTTCCATGTTAGTATATTATTCTATTGTCATCGAAAATTCAACAGAATCAGATAACAGGAAGTGGTTCTTTAAGTTACAAGATTTGAATCAAACATAACCGAAATATACGCAGTGGAACTAAATAAAAGTGTGTAATAAAAATCACGAACACGGGTTTAAAACGCACCTTAATAATTTGTAACAATTTTTGCACAATTTTGTATTGAATAAGCGGTCGTCCACTGTCCTCTTAAAAGAAAGGATAGAATAACCCTCATTATTTTGTAAATTTTAAGAATAAAATATACAAATGTTCAGCGTTGATCAAAGTGAAATATTAATTCAAACTTAAAGGCTCTTTTTCATGTTATTCCTCGCCTTTGGAATTTCTTTGCGATCCAAACGTTAAAGAAGGTTCGGCCAAACGTTATATTTCAACTTCAAAGGCAGATAAGGAAGGAAAATGGTTAAGTAAAAGTATGACTAGAACAGGAAGTCCCCTCCCCTTTTAGGAAGGGGGCGTGAACTGCAAAACTGATCAAAAAATAAAAAAAAATATCTTATAAAAAAATATTGGGCACCTCTGATTTTAAACATATATACAGAGTGTACAGATTTAGTGCATAATTGTTTTCCATCGTATTTTCTCGGAAACGTTCGTATTAGTCATGCTACTTCAGTCAATCTCAATAGTTTTTGCACTGAGACTGATTGAAATTGCAAGATAAATAATAAATAAATAAATATAATACCTTTCATCCTCAAATATAACCTGGGAACACCAAAACAAACATACATTTACACAATAACTAACATATTTCATGCCCCCCTATCTACAGGCACAGATGACCTATTGTTTACAATGATTTAGCTGTAGGCTGTGTCCGCGATTAATCAACATTAAACCGTAACAGTGAGCGGTAAGGTGCAATTTAGGTTAATGTGAGGTAGATGAGAGGCTGAATTTAACCCTCGGTATAAATATCAGGGTAGATATTAATTTCTACCATATTAGGCCGATCTATAAAAACAAGATGTTTTTTTTAGGATATTGCGCTGTTAAACTTTAAAGTACGAGTCCTAATGCTGTATATTCTTAGTCACAATATAAGTCTTAGTTACAACGGAAGAACAGCGCTGGCTTTGCCAGCAACATGCTGAGTTGTGACCCTTTTATGGCATTTTTCACTAAATGTTATACATTGTATATTTGTCAACATGTTTTTGTCATCTGTGTTTGTTTGTCATAAATAAATGTATTTCTATTCTATTTCTATTCTATTCAATACTTACAAGCCAATTCGAACGTGCACTGACATCAAACCGATATTTCAATGATATTGGAATCTTATCAGTTACATATTTCTATTTAAGTATATTATTATTCAGTTAGATTTTTTTTTCAGTTAATAGTTATAGTATAGTTCGTCAAACAGATCTTGTCAGTAGAAAAAGGCGGCAAATTTGAAAAATGTTTGCACGAAGGGATATCGTCTCATAGAAAATTTGAATTTCGCGCCTTTTTCTACTGACAAGATTTGCTTGACCATCTATATTTTTCAAACAGCATGGGTACGGTGACACATGTCATCCCCATACAATTTATAACTAATACCCATGCTGCCTCTGTCTTCATGTATTATGTATGATGTCTCTCTGTAAATGTTTTATTGAGGTTGTGCAATAAAGATGATTTGTATTGTATTGCATGCTGTTTGAAAAATATTTTAGTATACTAAGTATATACGCTCTAAAAAAACTGGATATTAAAGACACCTTGTATATTTATCTTTATTTTTTTACAGACATCGCTGTCATTATGTCATGTTTCGTATGATATAGAAATACTACTAACACATGACAACCACATAGAAGCCCAATGTTCTCCTAATTTGCTTAGGGATGTTTAATTTGAGCCCCCGAGGCTCATAACTCGGGCTCCGAGACAAATATCACGAAATATGCGTGCTCACGAATCTCGGTACGAATGTCTTATTTCAAAGTGAGGTTAGCCTAAAATTCTTACTTTAGGCAAAGACTCACTATTATTGTGTAAACACTAGAGATGCACCGGATATTCGGTTACTATCCGGTATCCGGCCATACCTGCCTTTTTTTAATATCCGGCCGGATACCGGATAGCAACCTACTATCCGGCGGGATACCGGATAATAATTTTGCTTGATTGCGGAGTCAACAAATTGGATTTCAGAAACCGTCACGGCGTAAATAATCGTACTCGTTTATTATTTTAAAACAATTTAAACATACCACTTGCACGCGCACTCATTTCGAACCTAGAAATGAGTCGCGCGAACGTTCACTACGCAACAGGTCAAAGCCTGCACAATGCGCTTCTGAAAAACCGAAATGTAGGCATAGTTCCGCCGGCCGAATATTTGGCGGCCGGACACCGAATATTCGGCCGATGGTCAGGCCGAACATCCGGTATCCGGCCAAACAACTATCCGTTGCATCTCTAGTAAACACGACGCACGCTGATTGCTGCATGCGAAATAAAGTGAAAAACTATCATCACGGTTGTATCAAAACAAGTTCAAAATGATAACAAATTGTTAAATTAGAAATGACCTCCAGAGAATATTATAGCCATTATAGGACACTTTTACACAGATCGACCTACGGCCCGATCCGAACAGCGGTACGACCCCGATCTGACGTTGTCAAAAGTGACATTTCTTCGACCAAAAAACGTCACTTTTGACACTGACAGATCGGTATCGTACCGCTGTGACTTCTTAAAAGCATTGTTCGAATCGGGCCGCTAGTCTCACAGTAAGCTCAAAAGATGGCTTCTACAAACGTCACCGATAATCGATTGAATTCGTTGCTTCTACTTAGCCAGCAATTATCTAAAATCGCATGCCATCGCAAGGTCTGTAGAAGCCTTAAGCTTGTGCTGTGGGTACTAGACGATGAAAATATAACTATGTGGCATACAGGCACGAAAGTTTAGCTTTGAAGACACTATTTAGACAGCAAACCGACAGATGAGGGTCGAGTCGCGAAAGAGGTCAACAACTTTGCTTTAATGAGGGCCAGTGCACACACTCGCACATCCCGGGACACATTCGACCTGTTTTTAGCTTAGCTCGTCACATTGAACTCGTAAAACTCTCGTCGTTCAACTTTATGAAGTCCGTCTCCGGTAAATCTGCATCTAACAAAAATCCCTTTTTATGTAGAGAATCGGACAACGCCATGCAGACAATCAGATCGACAGGTGCTTTCCCCATTCAATATAAAAACGCGTAAATATTTTGATCACGTATCAAAATACTGTTTTCATTTACCGCCAACAACCTAACCTCTCATAATAATTCCCAAACGAAAACAAAAAAAAGTATAACACCATAGACACGTCCCTCGCCTCACGTACCACAGAACAAACTTATGAATGCGCGCGCCTAAATCAAGTATTAAATTGGCTGTTAAGGAAAAAGGAATAAACAGTAGACAGTGGCGCCGTGCATAACCGCACGGTTAACTTGGCGCCGCCATATTCTTGTATTTGGCGGGATTCTAGAGTAATGGCGTGCGTGGCGGCGGCATATTTCACTCAGTGGTTAATCTCATAAGTTTTTCCGGAAGAACGGACAAATAATGGAGCCGATTTAGCTGTTACGAGCTCTGTTGCATTATTTTTTGTGTTAATAAGGTTAGTTGATGGCAACAATGCATCTTTTGGTATCGTTTCGGTGTTTCATACACGAAAGCGAAGGGCTATTTTTGTGTTATCGGTTGAACGTTTCTGCATAGCTCTATTTATTTGGGTATTAGTGAGTAAAGTAAGTAAGTTTACTAGTTATACTATAAAATGTAGATAGTAATTCTAGGGTTCAAGTTGATAAACAACACCAAGTGCGGGTAGTTCGAAAAACTTGCGTGCCTAAAAAATGTTGATGTCAACTTTAACCAGTCTTCTCCGAGACCACGGGGACAACGCCGTCCTCGACACGTCGGAGGTACATTTAAAACTTAATTTTACGCGATTAAGTCCAGTCGCTGTAAATAATAATGAAAAGCCTCAAGATTGGTATTCACATTTTTTGGCAACCATTTTACAATCTAATAAAGCGCTACTTTTTGAAGTGAAAACTTCTTTAGCGGCGCTGTGCACTTTTTGTGATGGGGAAAAAATGTTAAACTCGCGACAGGTCACGTGACCATAAGATTCGTAAGACGGACACGTGACCTGATCGAAAAACTGTTACAATGTCATTGAGTGCCGGCACTCCCAGAGTGAAACCCGTTGTTTTTTTTTTCTGCGCCTTAATGTCTTACGAGTAAGATGGAACTCTGTAAAACGTCAGTTACACGCTAACAATAATGGGGTACAGAATGTTTTCCAGAAAATTCCTGTGAAATATAATTCCGAGTGTAATCTTCCCGAGAATGCTTTTTCCGTGTCCCAGACTGCCCGTTTTTGTAATTTAAATACATTGTGGAACACGGATCCTTATTTTTCCTGTTCCCGAAATAAATGTAGAGATGCTGTGATTGTAGGAACATTTTGGGTCTCTTACTCCGCAGAATAATTGGCGTAATTTTTCACTCTTGTCTAGGTTTATTTTAGGCAACATAAATGATTGTTCTTTGTCTAAATGAGCGTTTCGTAATATCTTCTATCTAATTTATGGCGTTTTTTAGGTAGATGGAGTGTCTACAATAAGGAATCATGAAATTTTCATGGCATTATAAGAGTTTTACACAAAAAAAAACTTTTAATTTTGTGCTAAGATGCGTCTGCTAAATAAATTGATAATTTCACTGCTTCGGTAGAAATATGAAAGTCACTGCTTCCTTTCTGCAACTGTCTGTATCTTTAGATATTAAAATAAAAGTAAACAAAATCTACTCTCAAATGGCTCCTTAAGCCAGTTGAGGGGAAGATGAAAACATTACATGATCAAATAATGTTGGTTAAAGTCAGGTTATATAACTAAGTTTTAATTATTGTTTATCTTTTTTGTTGCAATAAGGTAAACGGCCCCAAGTTCGTGTTAGTACGTTATTTCGTTAGTTTTGTTTCTGGCGCAAATAATAAGGAATTCAATTATTTTCAAAGCTAAACCCATTCGAATAAAAGTTTTTGGGAGTGTTTCTGTGGGTTCCTTAGTAATTGATTTGATAAGAAAAAAGATTGAATATATGCATATAAATAACTTAAAATTGCAATAAATCGACTCACGAAATAGCGGTCATTTTATTTTTCGTGTGTCTCCTATTTCGTGCCACTAACGAATCAAGGATTTTCTAGATACATTTTGAGTGCTTGTTTTTAAATATAACAACGAAGATAATTAAAAAAATAAATTAGTAAACAATTAATGTATTTCATGTAGTTTCGTATGAGCGAAATTCGGTATATGTTTTTTTCACTAGAATTCTCATAAAACGAGTTTGAATGTGACCCGAGTTAAAATTTTTAAGGTATAATCCACGTATATTCTCATATTAACTGCTAGCACAATTTTATTTATTATTCAATTTATTTGATTTATTTTTGTGTATGTTTATATTTAACGTATAAGATAGTAAATTATTTTTTGTAAATAATTTTAATTTTTTAATTTATTTTAATTTTAATTTTATTTATTTAAATAGTTTGGCTCTTAATCACGTATTAAAGTACCCATATGGTTTACAAAGTCTTAATTCAACCATTAAAGACGACGAGTACAAAAAACTTTAAGCTAGCTCTCAATTTTTTTTTTTTTTTATATTATTTTTAATTTGACCATACAATTATTCGTAAGTAGGTAAGACCGTTAAATATAAATGATTATCAGCAAATTATCACCAATTACGGGGACACGAATTCACGAACTTAGGAGCTGACCTAAATTTGTATCACGAAATGGGAGCCAAATAAGAGGTTCACGACAAAATTCATATAAAATAAAGTTTCAACTAAAACCCTACAGTTTATACATTAAATTATCAACAAAGAACTAATATAACTTATTCAAAAGCTTTCAAGGTAATGATATGCTTAGTAATATTAAAAAAAATATACAAACTCTCAACTCACTCTCAAGAGCCTTAACCTGCCGAAACAGGGGCCCTTTACCTTACGAGTTAACGTGTTTTGAGTTGTTCGATCTATTTGCGCCCACATTGTACAATTGCGGATGAATAGACAGATAGATCATGAAGCCGCAAATATGCAGAATCCGCAATGAGGGGAAGGAGTGGGTTCCGCGGTCGCGTCATCAATTCGGTTAGTATTTATTTGTACCAAAATAGGCGAGCTTTGGGCTGAAATAACATCTGTTTTAGGCTAGCACTATTTAAGTATATCTTAGAATTGATCATTTCAAGATGTGGCAACCATTTTCATGATGTATTTCTAATGATCGTGAAGTGACACTACAGATTTTTTAGTTACTACCTATTTAAGGTTTTGTACGAGATGAGATGTTAACTTTGTCAAATAAAACTTCCAATTTTGTACCCACTGAATCTCTAGCACCATTGGAAGTATCCTATTCCTTATACGTACCTAATACCTACATACGACATAAGTATATCAAAGAAAGTAGCCAAGCCGTCCAGTGCTCGACACCGGAAATATATTTTTCACCAGTCCCTAGCGACTTTCATATTGATTATCACTGTGACAAGGTACGAAATCGTAACTGAAATAAAATTCTTTAACTGTATACATATAACTAACTAACCTAACCTAACTTGAATTTTATAGATGGGAGAATGTCTAAATGTGCAGTATCCGGAGCGCGGAATCAGTTCGGCGGGACACCAGAATTCCATCCCGGATTGAGCGCGCGCGAAGATAATGCTAGGATTTATAATGGGGATATTCCTTTTATAGCTAAGTTATATCTAGAATCTAAGTAGGGTCTAGGTACTGTAGGTACAAGTGTACCTACAGTCATAAGCGGTTTTAACGACAAACCGGGTACAGCGACGAAATATTGAGGTCCTGCAATGGTACAATATGAATCACTATCTCTCTAGGTGTGTAAGTGGCTAACAGGCCTATTCGGATTTCGAGATAATCACAAGATCTTGAGACGATTTAGAGATCAACTAGATCTACATTAGATATCGACTAGATGTGACTTGGATATCTAAGTCATAACTTGTCGAAATCGTTCAAGAGGACCTCCAGAATCGCGGAAACGTCAAATTTGACATATCTATCTTACAAATATCTTTAAATTATCCGTATCGTAACTTGTTGAAGTCTAGTAGAAATCTAATTCATTTTCCGAATCGAGCCGTAAATATTCAGTATCCGATGCGCGGAATCAGTGTCAGTTCAGCCGATTACCTATATCCGCGTTCCTCGTTTTATCTACTAGTAGGTATGTTTTTTTTATGTTATATTCAAAAATATTGTAACTTAAGCGATACAAATACATTCACCTAGAATCCTAGTCGACATTTTAATTATCTAGGTGACTTACAATTAGTCGTAGCGAAGTTTGCGTCAAACGTCAAGCTTTTGCAAATATAATATTTCGTTACTTCTAAATCTCTACCACAATTGGAAGTATCCAAATCCAATTGCTATCTAAGTATAAACCTAGCAAACTAGAACAGAGATGCCGAAATGCTCAGTATCCAGCTATATAGCTAGCTAGAATAGATGGGTTGGCTAAATGTGCAGTATCCGGAGCGCGGAATCAGTGCGGCGGACGCCGGAATTTCATCCCGGATTGTGAGCGCGTTCCGCAGATAAAGCCTTTCAATTATTTCTCGATGTATAAGGTAAGTTGGTATATATGAAAATAAAGGTGTAACTAGCAATGCACGCACGAGAACTTTCCAAAGTTGCGAAACTTACCACATGAGAATTTCTCGGTAACTTCTGAGAATGTTCTCGAGAACGAGAATTTATTTATTTATCGTAGTTTATACCATGAATATTCACGATAGTTTAGGTGTAGTATCCTAACCCCCAGAAAATTCCGACTTTTGGTCTACCGCTTCCGGTCAGAAAAATGTATGACGGCCCGGCCAAACGGTCAGACCTAGGTGGGGGGTGCTCGACCAAATGTCATAGAGGGACCCTAGCAGTTTTTGACGCGGCCATGTTTTTTTCAATATGGCCGACTTTTTTTTTTAATTTTTTCAAGTTTGTCCTAGCGCGCTGAAATTTTGGTCACGGAATCTCGGGGTCCCCTAGATACCTATGGAAACATTTTTTTAGGAAAAATGCTACAATTGCGGGAAAACTGGCCACTTCTATTTTGTATGGCAACTTTTAAACGGTGCGCGATAGGTGGGGGGTGCTCGACCAAATGTCATAGAGGGCCCCGAGACGAAACAAACTGCATTAAAAAAATCACATTGGCCGACTTTTTTTTTAATTTTTTCAAGTTGGTCCGAGCGCGCTGAGATTTGGCATGGCGGGAGAAAGAGGCCTCTAGATTCCTATGACAAAAAATTTTTTTTGGAAAAAGTCCAAGATGGCGGAACTATAAATTTCCATGTTGCAGAATGTTCTGAGAACATTCTCGAGAACGTTTCCGCTTTTTGGGAATGTTCTGCAATTTGTACATTGCTAGGTGTAACTTATGTATTAACAGAATTCTGATACAGACAGACAACGCACAACCTAAACCAATGAAGGTAGGATTTTGCAATTTGAATTTCATCTTCACCACTTTAGATGGTTGTCACTGTTGGCAACTTGGCAGTCTTCAACTGTGCGTTTCTCCAGAAACTTCCTGTCTCGCACAGCCAAACTGTGAGTGTATAATGACTTGTTGTCGCCCCCGGTATTTCCGGACCGATACGACCTTCAGATCCTATCTAAAAGAGAATATTTTGAAGACAATACCTACGTTTTGTTTTAGTTAAATAATTGTGGTTTATTCCAGCGCGCACAAGTTGTTCGCAGAAATCGCGAAGCGTCTGGTTGACGTAACTGGGGACCCAAGAGCTGTCGGCTACCTCGCACAACGTATCAGCATTGCGATACAGCGAGGAAATGCCGCCAGCATCCTTGGTACAATGCCTCAAGGGTCTATTTTAGATCTAAGCTAGTTTTTAATTTCCTTTAGTAATACCATTGTGGTTTTAATTTTTAATTACATTTTGTAAAATATGTGTAAGTAAGAAAAATATTCCAAACAAATCTCTGGCTTCTTATTTTTGAGCCAACTTTATTATTTTTAGGCCAAAAGACCTTAAATCACTTAAAGATCACTTACAAAAAGCTATAGGTACATGGTTAATATTGGTAAGGCAATATTGGCATCTACAAGAGCCATGTTACAGCTCTCTAAGGAATTTGAAGTGTATTCAAATTGGCCCGGCCGTCCGTCAACGGTATTTCGCCCTCAAGTTAAATTGGCTACGCGAACGGTTTATTAACAAACTTAACATACCGTAAAATGTGCCTATTTTGGTCACCACTGGGTATGACTCACGTTAGACCGGACCGTGTCCGGGCCGGAACTTCCGGCGCTTCCTTTTCTATGACATGACAGACGAACAAACACTTTTTATAACACCTTACAAAACAAAGTCCCCCGCCGCGTCTGTCTGTTGTATGTATGTATGTTCGCCATAAACTCAAAAACAACTGAACAGATTTTCATGCGGATTTCACCTATCAATGGAGTGATTCTTGAGGAAGGTTTAGGTGTATCATTTGTTAAGGTTCTACCCGTACGACAACCTCATTTAGGTAACTGTTACAACATGATCAAGTTATGTACTAATAATCGTCTATAAAAGTACATACATACATAATCCCATCTTAAAGGTTTATAAGGTTCCGTACCCAAAGGGTAAAAAACAGGACCCTATTACTAAGACTCCGCTGTCCATCTGTCTGTCCGTCTATCTGTCTGTCTGTCTGTCTGTCACCAGGCTGTATCTCATGAACCGTGATAGCTAGGCAGTTGAAATTTTCATAGATGATGTATTTCTATTGCCGCTATAACAATAAATACTAAAAACAGAATATAATATATATTTAAGTATAAATACAATAAAAGTAATTTTTCTGCCGTTTTTTGCGTAATGGTGCGGAACCCTTCGTGCGCGAATCCGACTCGCACTTGGCCGGTTTTTGTTTCTTACCATCCAGGCGATCCGTCTGCTCATTTGCCTTCTATATCATAAAAATTACAAAGTCTGAGTTAAGTAGCTACCTAATGTATTTTCCCTAAACTGCAAAACGTAATTCAAGACCAAAAAAAGTAAGAAAATGTTGCCACTTTTTACTAGCGCGTCTTGTATTTATGTGAAATTAAGTAAATTAAAGTACTTTTTTAAATAGTAGGAGTAAAATTACTAATAAATAGATTATCTTAGCGTGATTATTTATCAACAGGAATTTACTATTTTACAAATAAATTATTGCAGTAGCAACATTGTCTTACTTTTTTTGGTCTTGAATTACGTTTTGCAGTACTTATAGTCTAAAGACCTGGCATAGAACTTTGGCATATGGTAAGCAAAGCCTGAATATTTTACCATAACTTAACACTTCGCATGACTTACTGCACTTTTCGAGTAATCGTGAATGGAAATGGGCAGGGAGCCAAAATGCTATTTAATTGGAGGCTACCTAAAATAACAACTGTTGCAATGGTCAAATTAATGGTGAAACACTTGTAAGTAAACCTTAATGCTGCCATTATATTACCATAAGGCTTCATTCGCACGAGCGCTTTTTCAACGCGCGTTAAAAAAGCGTTTGAATGACACAAATGGAAACATGTAATTCAAATTCACACGATGGCGGTAGCGCTTTTTATCAAGCGTTGGTGCATGGCTTGTCAACTTTAAGCCTTGTTCATTAAATAGAATTTGGGCAGATTCAAGCGCTTTTTTAACGCGCGTTGAAAAAGCGCTCGTGCGAATGGGGCCTAAGTGTTTAAAGTCTGTCTAAGATAAAGCTTTGTATGGACTTTATAGTGAAAAAGTGCTGTAGGTATAGGTCACATTTTCATAGACACTGGACGACTTTTTTGGCACGTTTTTTGTATGTTAGATGTCGATTTGCCGTTTAAAAAAACACCTCGCAAGTTTTGTGATTTAAACGTTCTTATTATACCCCTTCTAAGATTTCTCACCGGCTAGCATGACTTTCGTTCTCGCGCGCGACTCCATACATCTAGCGCGACTTCAATGGAGTCGCGCGCGGAACGCAAGTCATGCTAGCCGGTCTGGTGGCAATAAAACTCACTGAATTTAACGCAAAACTTAACACTTTCATTGCCACTAAGTGCTACGGGTTACGCTCGTAGCGCGTAGCCACGGTTTTGCCGTATGTAGCCCGTAGTCTCTACGAACAGTGTACCCGACAGTCGGGTTCTTGGCCCTGAATGTATTATCTATTCGCAATGTAGGCACATAACTTTTGACCCTTTTTTTCCTAGCCAGAATCATTAGGACTATCGAGCGTCAAGAAGGCTTCGAACCTCGGCTATTTTGCGCTTTAAAGGGTTAATGGCAGCAAATCACTTCGTGGTTTGTCATCGCGTTGTATAGTTGCGTCACTTTCGTTTGTCATAATGAGGAACGAGATGTACCTACTTACCAACATACTTGTAATTCAGATTAACTTCACTTAGAACCTTATCGTTGTCAGTATGTATTGGTGTGACTTTTCAATTCCATTATGAAGAAGAAACAAGTCAATATGTACTTCGGGGTTTAATAGTTATTTGTTTTACAAGGGGGCAAAGTTGTTGTTTAACCGCTCGTGCTAATAGTGATACCCGAGCAAGCGAAAGATTCCAAAATTGAACCACGAGCGTAGCGAGTGGTTCGTAAAATGGAATCTTGAGCGTTGCGAGGGTTTCAAAGCACGAGGGTTAAACAAAATTTGCCCCCGACTCCCCCGAGTGAAACAAAATTTTTCACCACACCAACCCGAAGCAAATATTAAATGTAAAATATCAAACAAAATCAAACCAAATCAAATCCAAATGAATGTTTATTAAATATTTATCATCCAAAATCATCATTTAAAAGTCAATTCTACCAGCAAACATAAGAAAACAACTCAAAATTTGCATTTGATTACTTTGCCTCACATGTGAATAAAATGCTGTTATCAGTTTTTGAAGTGCAAAGTAAGCCTTTCCGAGCTGGTGCGGTGAAAAATAATTGACTACCATTAGTTTATACTGTTCGCTTGTTTTACGTTCACTTTTCTCTAATACTCTAACACTCTAATAATTTCATAGTTTCATTGAAGTAGGTTTATACCTGAATTATTTATTTTAGGTATTCAGAATATATATATAGGATTCATCATATAAATATACAAATTTAGTACGTTTTGACTTGGTTTCTATAAGAAGCAGATCAATAAAAAGAAAACGTACATAGGAAACTTAGCATGACATCAAATTTACCACACGGAAGAAAGCATCAAACATACCAAAACTTACACAAAATCCATCCAAAGATCGATAAAACACACACAAAACACAGCAACCCTCGTCCAGAACCGCTTCCGATCAATCTTGGGTACAATCCACAAAAACCGACATGAAAATCGTACACAAAAACGCGTCAATAATACAATCTACATACGTACATGCGATTAAAAAAGTTCCATGGTCCGCGCGCACAAAAAAACACACACTAATCGATGGTCACTTCACAGAGTCATAGAGAAATGGTGGGATTGTTTTTTTTTATGTATTATGTAATTTGTGAGTGCATGGCGCGAGTAGGCCGCGCTGAGGACAACTGCAGACAGAAATGGCGGACGCTGCGCGCGCAGCCCGCCCTACGGTTATAGGGGGGAGTTTTGTGGGCGCGGATGGCGCTTTACCAAGCGCAGAAAGCCTTGGGCCCTTGGGCCCAGGGCACTCGGAATCGCATGAACATTTGTAATTTTCACGAAAGGGTACACGCTTGTAAGGAGCTGCAAGTTAGACATTTTCGAATGCAAAGTGCAAATGGGTTCACGAATGCATTTCGACAATTGTTGTATAGGAGCGTGCATGAACTGTAGACGGGAGCACAGAAGCCCCCTATTGTGAGCGAGCCATTATGTCAATGTTCACCCCTATTACTAAGACTCCACTGTCACCAGGCTGTATCTCATGAACCGTGATAGCTAGTTCAGTTGAAATTTTCACAGATGATGTATTTTTGTTGTCTCTACAAATACTAAAAAGTACGGAACCCTTGGTGGGCGAGTCTTTAGATTTGGGCCACTAGATGTCAGACCCTACTATGCGAAATAGAGCCAGCGTGAAGTGTAGGGGGCAGCACCTGCTTAGAAGCGTGAATTGTTTTCGCTTTCGATGGCAGACCCTCCAACACGCATATAAATAGTCGTCAGAAAGTGTAGGCTCAACGCGAAACTTCAACGTTTGATGAGCGTCAACAAAACCGCCACGAAGGTTCAAGGGAAAAACGACCAATGTTACTCGTAGTTATAATAATTCGCTTGAAAATTCTCATTCGTACAAATGTAAGCGAGAATCATTAATTGCGTTTAGCAAAAACTAAATTACGACGAAACGAAACTCTCAAAATAATGACATGATCACAAGATTACTCACATCACAAGAGCACAAAGTCATTAAACAAGGTAACAATTAGCTAAGGTTATGACGAAAGAACAATTCGGCCTCCGCATAATAGGGCTCCACGGCACCTGGAGGCCAATTCAAACTTACATTTTGATGTCAAAATGATATCTAAATAATGGAATTTTGTTATTATTCGCGCGTGCATTTCTTTCGCAGTCATCCGTACATGTATTTATTTATTTAATTATAATTGCTAATATGTATTGGCGCGAGCGAGACGCACGATAACTAAATTACATTATTCGGATATCATTTTGATGTCACTGTACGTTCGAATTGGCCTGTAAGACGATTCCGTACTATGGTGTGTCTATCGCTCTTGCACTCTTGCATATTCCTGCGACAGAGAGGCAGAAAACGTTCATATGTGTTTGATGTTGACGCTTAGGCTAGACAGGGCTATTAAGATTATACTACTTAATTAAAATAATACTTAAAGTGTCATTCTATGGAACTTGCTAACTATGTAAACAAACCGCCATACTGAAATCATCATTCAGTGACAGTTTCAATATGACGGTTTGTTTACATCAAATACATATGTAACTTTTGGTTTACATAGTTAGCAAGTTCTATAGAATGACACTTTATATTAATACCCTACGTAGACTAAGTACATGTTAAGTTAACGAAGTCATTTTTATCTGAATTATAGGTAAGTCCGAGTACAACCGACCGAAAAAAACGCGGTAAAGAAAACTCCCCTTAATCCAGACAAAAGGCTCACACTTTGTAACGCTCACCGTTACCTCTCACCTCTCACGTTTTCCATCAACCCCTAATCCTACCCCCTATCCATTGCCGCATCTACCTCAATAAACACTCTCTACATGTAACAAAACCTTCAATGTACTCGTCATCAGCAAATATAGTCGCTAAGTACTCTCGCTCGGTATCTCGTTTTCCTCCTATTCCCGATCAAAAGAGAAACGAAACAATTTCGTAGGGATTTAAAGAAGATAAGACCTTTAAGAATTGAACAAGATACGGCAGAACGCGGTCGGAAAATTTGAGTGGGATGCAGTCAAAATTGAGTGTAAATCCCTTCTTGCCCGTAAAGATATCAATGAAATAAGAATTTGAGGTTCACGATTTATGAATGAAACGTTTAATTTATTGTAAGACTGCGAAAACGAAAGATTACTTTGAAATTGGTTTTATATAGGATGGTTAATAAAGCGACAGGCTTTGACCAGACTGCAGTACGAGTAATGTTTTATCAACATACATTTTCGGCCCAATTCGAACTTTAAGATACGTCAATTAATAGATCTAGAAACGATATGGATTAGATATGTCAGTGTCAAATGTGACGTTTCTTCAAACAAAAATGTCACTTTTGACACTGACACATCTAATCCATATCGTTTCTAAATCTATTAATTGACGTATCTTAAAGTTCGAATCGGGCAGATTGGATCGGGCTATCTATTCATCAGTAAGTGGAACTGCTGAGTATAATATTAGGCCTTTTTTTATTAGAATTATTACGTCATACTTCTCTCCAATTCCAATTATGAAAAAAAATATGATACGTATTATATAGATCAAGGGCAAGCAAATCTTGTCAGTAGAAAAAGGCGCGAAATTCAAATTTTCTATGGGACGATATCCTTTCGCGCCTACATTTTTCAAATTTGCCGCCTTTTTCTACTGACAAGATCTGCTAAATATTTAATTTAGTTAATGTAACCAAATAAATTATCTAATTTCGTATTCAGATATCATCCTGATGTTATACGTTCGAATTGACCTGTATTTCATATCCACAATAAAAGTAGTGATAGGTAGGTACTTACTATTTAATTAAATGGTATCAGTTTGTTAATTGTTAGTAATTTTGGCTTCGCCACACAAAAAGAGGGGCTTTATAAGTTTAAACTGTATCGTAGCTCCCCATTCTCCCAATCAGATAAACTAATTTGAGTGCAGTTTTCACCTACGATGGTTCTTAGGTAAGGTGTATTCGGGTATTACCGAATGTCGGATAATTCCGAAATTCAGATGAAAATCACCCTTAATTCCATCATAATAAAAGTCTCTTTCGGAATTATCCGACAGTTTTCGACATTCGGAATTACCCGAGTAAACCTTAAGTGTTTACTCACTAGATGGCGCTGTTACACTTTGTCGAAAGTTTTTAAATTTAAAAATTACCTATAGTTATTTGTGATCTGCGAGCAGTGTTAGTTTGGCAACGCATCATGGTAGGTGTAGGTATGGTGTAACAAAAGGAACACCACACCCACTATTAATAGAAAGCTGTTAAAATACTTAACTAAGCCACATTTGGATTGCATCGTCGGAAAGGATTTGTTTTGTTTTAAATACCGACTATACCGAGCCCTAAAAACATTTTCTCTTTTGTTTCCAGCATGATAGATCCCAAAATAAGAGGATTAAGCGACGGGTTAATACCAAATAATTGGGATTATATCGAAGCTCGGTATTTGTTTTCAAACCGTTCTAAACCGCTCGCTAATCCGAGGGAGACCACGGTAGGTATGCGGTAGGGCGCCATCTCTAGACATTACGATTAAACTCATAGAGACGTTTTTCACTCTTGACTACTCACATCGTTTGAGACACGGAGAACATCGCAAATGCGTACAACAAAATAGCGTATTCTTTAATAGCTTAAATAGCTTAAATCATTAAAGACGTCAAGTGTCAATGTCAATATCAAAACCATCAATCTAACCTAACATAAAATCGTCTAAAAACAATAATTTTCAATAGTTCGATATTAGATTACTTTATTTTGCTATGATAAATACTAGCTATGACTAGTCAGTATAAGAAATTTATAAAACTCATAGCAAAGTGGCCCTTGGATAGCACTAAGGGTGAGAGGTACGTTGAGAATGGTTATATTGGTTATGTCACAAATCCATTTTTATTTCGGTATAAATATCTTTCAATCTTTTCAGAGACTTGGGAAAAGTAATCAGAGACAAAGTAAAGGAAGCTTTTGAGTCAACAGAGCGGGTGAACCTTGATTCTGAGCTGTGTAATCGTCAATACGCTGCACTCAACCGCCTGGCAGATAACCACTACAGAAACAAATATAAACGTACGCACAACAGTACGGCGACCGGACTGAGCACTGAAGAGTGTAATCTCATGCTGTCCAGTGAAGTCCTCACTTATTTGAAGGAGGAAAACAAAGGTTTCTTTAGCAAAGTCTTTAACAAAGACTCAAAATGATCATCAGATATTTTCAGAGACTCCGCACCGCGGCAACGCTTCGGAGATTCTCCACAGAACATGTTGAGTACAAAGACCACACTCCCGTTCTGCTAAATGAAGCTATAAAACATCTAAGTCCAAAAGACAATGAGTATTACATTGATATGACATTTGGAGCTGGCGGGCATTCTAGAAAAATACTAGAATCTTCCAATTGTAATCTTATAACTCTAGATAGAGACCCACTTGCTTTTGCGAAAGCTCAGAAACTCGCTGAAGAATATCCCAACAGAGTCACACCACTATTAGGTAGATTTAGTGAATTACCGAACCTTCTGAAAGAGAAAGGAATCAAACAACAGTCAGTAGATGGAATTTTATTCGACTTTGGGTGTTCCTCCATGCAACTAGATAATGGAGAAAGAGGCTTTTCAGTTAGCAAGAATGGATATTTAGACATGCGAATGGATGCCGGCCGGGACCCAAATCAAATAACGGCTAGGGAAGTACTCGCTACAGCAAATGAGCATGAGTTGTACAAAATATTTAAAATCTATGGTGAAGAGAAAAAAGCAGCAAAAATCGCACAAACGATTATTCAAGCCAGATACATGATCAAAAATATAGATACTACGCAAGAGTTAGTTGATATTGTTAATTCTTGCTGTCCGGATGAGATTAGATTAGACAAACTTCAAAGACCACAGTCTAATGCTACAAAAATATTTCAAGCTTTACGTATCTTTGTTAATAATGAATTGAACGAAATCAACTATGGGATGGTCTTAGCGAAATACTATCTAAAAATCCATGGCCGCCTTGTCACGATAACTTTCCATTCATTAGAAGATACAATAATTAAAAGGCATATAGCTGGCAATATTGTGAATGAAGTCGCGAATCCTGTCCCATTAAAGTACCTGAGTCCTACAATGGTGCAGGATCAGGATACGATCAACTATTTTCTGGACACACCATGGAGAGCCATCAACAAGCATGTGGAAGTGCCATCTGATGACGAGGTGGAACGGAATCCAAGGAGCAGAAGTGCAAAGTTGAGAGCTGCTATTAAAGTTAAATAGTACGATATAAAAAGCTTATTTTATAGACTACATTTCAATGAAATAGTGACTTGAACTTTTGTTTTTTTGTGCATTTGTAGTTGATAGATATTGTAGTTACTAAAAATGCACTAAAACCTGAGATTTGTTAATAAACTGTTATTTTAAAACTAGTTTACTGATGTTTTAATATTTTCTACCCACAACCCAGTCAGGCCAGTCCAAACAAGCATTTTTTAGGTTCCTATGATTTCTCATGTCTGTACCTTATATCAAAATGTACTACTTCCTAAAATTGGGTCAGATTTCTGAATTTCAAATGTAATGGCACTTACAGATCAGCACTTAGCATTCTAAGCAGGTGTACCTAATGTTGGTAAAATAAATAAAATAACATATTCATAATTGTGGTACAGCTATATTAACTGCCAAGAGTAAATTATAACTAATTATTATAATGCACAGCACTAGTAACTAAAATATTGGAAACATTATAATTATAACTATACATAAAGTCAGTTTACAACCAAAACTTGCTATCAATATTGTCCCATAACTAAAATTACAGATGTATATAGATTTTTAGAGAGTATCGGAGGCCAATTCGTACGATACTTTGCATCCAAATTATGTTTATTTGTTCTCTTGTAATAACTAAATGATATTTCGATGTCAAAGTGTCGTTCGAATTGGCCTCTTGGTTGTAAACAGACTATACCGATATTTACTTACAATATGTGTAAATCGGGCACTACAATAGTGTGGCGGTCAGTATAACCCGTTATCAGCTAGACATATTCATTACAACTAGAACAATTTATACATGGCATCTTGTAGTTCTTTTTTGATGTACAGTCAAGGTAATAAATATCGACACGGACAAAGTGCCAAAATATGTAAACACTACCTTAATGCATGGGCAATAAGGTCGCGCATACATATCCGTACACGGCCGGAAGAAGTTGATAACTCGCGGGAAAAAATGGAAGAAATTTGAACCTTATGCAATTTAATTTAAAGTTCAAATTTCTTCAATAAAATATCTCGAGTTATCAACTTCTTCCCGCCGTGTACCGATATATTTTTGGCTGTACTTTACAAGCTTTGAGGCCACAATTTTTATTTATGTGTATAAAACTTATATTCTGACCTGTTTAATACAGTCCAACTAGCTTTTGAAACGGAATATACAACACTTCGCCTTTTAAATACAGATATTGGTAATTGGTATACATATTTCCGGACTAGATTTTTTTCATGGTTGTTGATTCATAATATATAGATGGTCAAGCAAATCTTGTCAGTAGAAAAAGGCGCGAAATTCAAATTTTCTATGAGACGATATCCCTTCGCGCCTACATTTTTCAAATTTGCCGCCTTTTTCTACTGACATGATCTGCTTGACCAAGTATATATTTTATGTATTTATGAAGGGTACCCGGGGAAGACTAAGATTTCAATTTGTAAGTAATGAGACTAATGAGTACCTCTGAAGCAGTGGTGGCCGAGTGAATATGACGTCTGACTTTCAATCCGGAGGTCGGGGGTTCAAATCCTGGCTCGTACCAACGAGTTTTTCGGAACTTATGTACGAAATATCATTTGATATTTACCACTAGCTTTTCGGTGAAGGAAAACATCGTGAGGAAACCTGCATACATCTGCGAAGAAATTCAAAGGTGTATGTGAAGTCCCCAATCCGCAGTGGGCTAGCGTGGGGACTATATAGCCCAAGCCCTCTCGCGCATGAGAGGAGGCCTGTGCTCAGCAGTGGGACGTATATAGGCTGAAATGATGATGAATGATGAGTACCTATGTACGTAACTTGAGCTCTGTCTACATTTCGTACATATAAAGAAAATTAACATAAGCATACACAATGGGGTTGGTCGGTCGAAGTATTTAGCAGATGGCGCCAGCATAGCTATACCTAGAACTGTCAAAAAATTTTTTTTTAGTGGAATTGTATGCCCTGGATGCCAGCCATTTAAGCCAAATCTCATAGAACAAGGGTCAAGCTATGATGGCGCCATCTACGCAAACCTTGACAGTTGCCAACCCCATTCACATAACCCACAGTTGGAATGCGGTTTCGTAGGTACAAAGTAGCTGAATGCAATGGACTTCAAATATAAAACACTGTGCTTATAATTATCTTGCTGACCGGTTCGCAGTGGTATTAACCGCCGACATGAGCGAGACAGCAATATAATTATGCGCGTGCGATAGAGATAGGAAATGGCGGGTTAATGTACGAAATTCTTCGTCCTTACTTTATACGAGAGAGAGCAAGGGGGGGGCAGCTAGCAACTGCCCTATCGGCTCTATCAACTGACCCCCCCCCCCCCCCCAGGGCCTCAGCTGAAGAACTGTTTCGATTTAACCCTTTATAGGGTACAGTCACCTGCAATAATATGTTAATCTTTGAAGGCCGCAAAAATAAGTGACACGCTCTTATGGCTCTACAAATAAAATCGTGTCAGATATTTTTGCGGCCTTCGTTGAGTAAGATATTATTGCAGGTGACTGTACACTTAGGGCCAGTTGCACCAACGACAGTTAACAGACTGATCAACGTGCGTCACGCAGCAGAGATGCATGAGACTTCCCATACATTAAAATTTAACGAACGCTTTAACCTTTTCGACGCCGTGTCAAACACAAAAGCTGTCACTCGGACCACGTCAACGAAATGTCAAAACTTAAATTGAACTTTATGCATATGCACGTAGGTCCGTGTTGCTCTATGGTCTGTGACGGATTAATCGGGCTTTGGCGTTGGACCTACGGTGCGGATATATCGATCATTGGCGTCCAAAAGGTTAACGGTGACAGACGGTTTGGTGCAACCGATCCTTAGATATATACACGGCAAAAATTACCACCCTGTAACATCATTTTCTCATTTTTTTTTCTTATGGAGTATTTTTAAGACTTCGACTGTGTAATGAATGGGGCTTGAATTGTGTATTTTTAAATCTGGACCCTTGAAGGGTTAAAAACAGTATTTAGTTTTGGAGTCTATGGACATAACATTTTTATGGCAGTAAAATGAAAATAGCACATATTTTACACAATAGAACATTCAAGTGAAGGATACATAATATAAATAAATAGCATCTAATAATAAGCTTGGTACTTTACATACATGTATCTTTGTCAAATACAAATAGAGGAAAGTGGACAACCGCTTCTACTTCCATACGTAGTCCCCATTTTCCTCTCTAAATACTAACATTATCACCTTCCTAGCGTTTTCCCGGCATTTTGCCACGGCTCACGGAAGCCTGGGGTCCGCTTGGCAATTAATCCCAAGAATTGGCGTAGAAACTAACATTATAGAAAATATAATATTTTAAACTTTCGCGTTTTCATCACACGATAACTCACATTTATAGACGGGTCTAACGCGAATTTTATCCAATTACCTTCATTTACCGACGTTTCGACACGGTTTCACTGGTCGTGGTCGCGGCTGACTGATGTCCCAGCAAAATGTCAAAACAGATATTTGTGCAACTACCCTATTATAGAAAATAGTATTAGACAATTTGATGTATCTATATTAAGCACAGCTATGTTCGTTTGTCTTGATTCAAATTGTTAATTATTATAAGAGTTAGAACTGTTAGAAGCTTACAAAAATATGGTAATATTATTTTCGCTATCTTATTAATAATGTCAATACCCAGAGAGGAAAACGGTTTGCTTTTTTTTATTGAAATTTCTAAATTTATTTATATTCTAATATTTTGGAAATATATTCACTTCACACGAATAGAGAGTCTTAGGCAATAAAAAAAAGTGTAGTAGCATTTATTGTATACGTAATACGACAGTGTGGTATAACTAGTGATCCAAAAGACTCGAGCTATTTAGCTCATTTGTTATTAGGGCTCGCCTCATCTCTTGACGCCTAAAAGACTAAAAGCTTATTTAGCTCTGTAGCCTCCGAGCCTAGTTCTATTTAAGAGCCTAGATTCTTGGAGCTAATAACCTTATTAAAAGACTAACATATTTAAAAGCTAAAAGTCTTTATCTAAATATTAAGACCCAACATTTTTTTAGCCTCGAAGCCTTTTAGCCTCAAAGCCTAATGTAACAAATGTTGTTTTTTTTAACAAGTAAACTCGACGCGTTCTGCACGTGGTGTATTGAATTTGTTTACTACGACTGGTAATGAAATATTATTCCCGTATTCATATTTCATTATCAGCATGTATGTTAATACATAACACTAAACTTGCAGATATCTTGAATTACTTATTATTAGGGGTGTAAAGACACCTAATAATAAGTAATTTAAAACTACTATTATCTAAATACGAAACCATTCATAAAAGTTAAGAGTTTATATAAGGCTCAAGTTTTTTTAAGGGTTTAACCTTAAAAAAAGGCTTGAGCTCTTAAATAGGCTATAAATTAAAAAAAAAGTCTATAGGTTTTTTTAAGACTTTAGCTTTATTAAAACCTCTAGGTATTTGAAACCTATTTTATTAAGCCAGCTCTAAAAAGAACCCGAGAGCTTTAAATTTCGAGCTAAAAGGTTCGAGCTTAGGAACACTAGGTATAACAACAGTTGCGTTTAGTTTTGCAAATCTGTACCAAAAGCAAAAAAAAAACACTTTTGTCTGTTACTACAATTGGCAGTAATGTCTTAAATTCAAGCAAAACGAGAGCAAATTTTACTTTACAAAATGGCAAGTTTTACCCCCTGACGCAATAAAAGTGTGGTGTTATAAATTGACGACAATATCTGTCTGGGGCATCGTAGCTCTCAAACGGATGGACCGATTTCGATGTGGTTTAATAAATAAATAAATAAATATTATAAGGAACTCTTACTCAAATTGACCAAGTTCCACGGTAAGCTCAAGAAGGCTTGTGTTGTGGGTACTCAGACAACGATAAATATAATATACAAATACTTAAATACATATATCCTACTGAGTCCCCCTTGTCATTATTGCAGTTTTGAAATTGGAACCTTCTTGTATTCCATTTTAATTCAAAAATTCGATTTGGATTAAATCCTTTATAAAGGCCTCAGGGACTCAGGAGGATAGAAAACATCCATGACTTAGGAACAAATATCTGTGCTCATCACACAAATAAATGCATAAATAAATTTAATAACGTGAAAACGAGTTTTCTTGCGGTGGTTGTTAGCTATGTTTGATAGAAATCGATCCAGCAGTTTTTGAAGAGTATCAGCTCTTTTCCAGAATGTTGTAAGGCATTATTGGGCGTAGGGGTTTTTAATTTAATAGTTATGCTTTCCTTGCACATGAATCTGATATGTTTTTTTTAACAAGTACCAGTTATAATTTTTAACAAGCAGAAACGTCTGCGAACGATGCTATTAAGCTTAGAATAAATTTTAAAGTGGAAAAAAAGCCATATGACCAATATGGTGGAAAGATTTGCTGGCTATGGATGGCTTGGTAGCTCAGATGGCAGAGCGCTGGAGTATCGATCCAGAGGCCGTGAGTTCAAGTCTAACCCAAGACAGTAATTTTTCCACTTTTAAATTTATTCTAAGCTTAAGTACCAGTTACTCCTCAATTTCTACTAAGCATCTCATAGTCCAATCTATCTTACAATCCATTATATGACTATATCATTGTATCAATAATAAAACTCTTAAAGATACTTTCGAACTACACTTCCCATATATCCAGGGCACGGCGGCGATTCCAATAGAATATGATCCTTAACGCGTCGACACAACGTCTATTCTTCACTAGCACTTAACTGTCTCTGCCTGTCTTCAAGTCATCCTGGAAAGAAAAGGAAAAAATACGTAAATAAAATAACATTCGTACACGTACTCGTATCCTTTAGTTCGTGACTTTGCAATCATATGACATGTATGAGGTATCAGAAAAATTAGCATTATTATTACTTTAACCATTAAAACTTTAACTATATCACGAATCACGGTAATATAAAAACCAGCCAAGGACATGTCTGCGCATCCGGTACGCCAGACGACACTTCAAAAACATGAGCAAAATAATCATTAAAAGAGAGCCTATAAATACTCACCTATTCTCTTCTTTAAATATATTTACTTAAATATTATAGGACAATCTTACACAAATCAACCTATACGGCTACCACCAGTTTTGACATTAATATATTAGCTCGCGTCTACGTAAATTACTTTCTATACATCTCGCTTGCACTAATATCCGAGTACGAGCGAGATGCATAGTTTTTGCTGATGAATAGTAGCTGTTAAGCGCTGTTTTTGCTGATGAATAGTACTTGTTAAGTGAGGCTTTTGCTGATGAATAGTACTTGTTAAGTGAGGCTTTTGCTGATGAATAGTACTTGTTAAGTGAGGCTTTTGCTGATGAATAGTACTTGTTAAGTGAGGCTTTTGCTGATGAATAGTACTTGTTAAGTGAGGCTTTTGCTGATGAATAGTACTTGTTAAGTGAGGCTTTTGCTGATGAATAGTACTTGTTAAGTGAGGCTTTTGCTGATGAATAGTACCTGTTAAGTCCGGTATTTGCTGATGAATTTTACCTGTAAAAGCGGTTTTTGCTGATGAATAGTACCTGTTAAGTGCTGTTTTTGCTGATGAATAGTACTTGTTAAGTGCGGTTTTTGCTGATGAATAGTACCTGTTAAGTGTGGTTTTTGCTGATGAATAGTACCTGTTAAGTGCTGTTTTTGCTGATAAATAGTACCTGTTAAGTGCTGTTTTTGCTGATGAATAGTACTTCTTAAGTGCGCTTTTTGCTGATGAATAGTACCTGTTAAGTCCGGTATTTGCTGATGAATTTTACCTGTTAAGTGCGGTTTTTGCTGATGAATAGTACCTGTTAAGTGCGGTTTTTGCTGATGAATAGTACCTGTTAAGTGCGGTTTTTGCTGATGAATAGTACCTGTTAAGTGCGGTTTTTGCTGATGAATTGTACCTGTTAAGTGCGGTTGACGGAGGAGAGCACGTTCCGCTTGGCGCGGTCTGTGGCGGCGGCGGCGGCGTCGCGCATGTTGTGCAGCGACTGCAGCGGCGACAGCGGCGTCGGCGTGTGTTGCTGCTTGGGGAACAGACTGTGGAGGACGCCGTTGAAGCCGTTGTACTGCAAAGAACCCATTTTTATTCACCGAAGTAGGAATCTCAAAATACCAGAAACAACCCAATATAGTTTTTCTTGGTTCCGATCAGAACACATATGTATAACATATGCGACATATGCGCAACTTAAATATAAGTATCAGTCATGAACTAAACATTTTAAAACCATTTTGTGCATTAAATAATTTTTCTCGTAATTTTGCACAATTTTTCCCGTCTTCGTATATGTGACTTATACTAAATAAAAGCTTGAAAAATAGGTTTGCATATTAAGGTATATTCTCGCAAAAGCTTCTAATAAAGAGTTGTGAATGCTATAAACTCACCATTTGCGAGCAATTTTTGCGGAATCTATCAACGCCGAACGCGCGAATGGCGCGCGAAAAACCGAACACCTGTGAGTCGATCCACGCGGAGCGCTTCGCCACCGTGGAGCCGGCGCCCGCGCTGCGGTACTCCACGCGCTCTATTACGCTCTGAAACAAATCAACTTCATGAAATATCACACTAAGGCCCACTTGCACCATTCCACTAACCCGGGGTTAACCGGTTAAACCTGGAGTTACCGTGGTTACCAGTACAATTTGACACTGGGTTGACGGTTAAACCGCTTAACCCTGGGTTAGTGGGCCTAAAATACGATTTATAGGGCCTCAAATGGCAATAATAAAGACACTTACCATAACTTTAGTGTAACCTAGATTTCTAGTGTATGTGACAAGAACCTTCTTCTCCGGATCTACTATGCTCTCTTCGATGATTTTGACACACTTCGCGCTGAAGAATCTGAAGCAATATAATTTAAATATAAACATACAAGGTGTAACAAACCAAAAATAGTGGGAATCCGTATATTCGGTATCGTGTTCTGATTAGCGAAAGGTAGAAGAATATTTTGTTACGGGAAGTTTTTTTTCTATGGACTTCTCCTAATTTTCAAGAAGTTAAGTATTTACTTTTACTATAGTTCATGAAGAAAAGGAAAATGTGAAACTGTCAAGTTTTTATACATTATTGACTAATATACGGACGGCTAAAGAATGCAATGCGCTCCCGCCATCTGTATTCCCTGATCAATATGACCTCGGTCTCTTTAAAGCAAGAGTGACTAGGCTATTACTGAACCGGTGAGCTCAATCTTAGTGATGGGTCAAATCGAAAAAAATTCAAACCGATTAAGTCGAATCCGATTGAAACCCAAATCGGTTTGCAAAACGATTTGGCCAAGTCGATTTAACTTCTATTGTTTTTAAGTATCAGTAGTTCAAATCAAACCGCTCTGTAGTCACTTGGCTTTGAGTCCAGGAAATCGATTTGTCAATTTTGCGGTTTGTTCGACCATTAGAATCCTTAGACTAACACAACAGCCAAAACTGACTTAAAAACTTTTGTAATATTTTTTTACTTTCCGTTGCGCGGTAGATCACAATTTCATTCAATGCTAAAACTAAAACGGGAAAGCAGTATACGAGCAAACAGGAAAGAGTGTGCGGTCTCGTGCTATTCCGTGAGTCATTGTGTGTTGCGTGTGTCAGTTCGCAAATCGACGCGGCGCAAAACTGCCAAACCGATCCAAGTATACCGCCAATCGATCTCTTTAAGCCCATGCGAAATGGAGCCTTACTACTCAAATAATAAGTTTCATTTTGCTTTATCTGTAGATACCAAGTTTCGACTTGACTCCACTCAATAATGGCGGCAATGTGCATGGCAATATTTTTCTTCGTGATTTGAAGTCGAGTCGCGTACATCTTATTCCTCAATATGTCAAACGAAAGTGACGCAGCAACAAATCGAAAAGTTTGCTTTTAGAGCGGATGAACGTATCTTAAGTCGATTTACGGAACAGTCACGTCGATTTAGTCGACTTTAGGTGTAAATCGGTTTGAACCGATTTGTGAAATCGAATCGTAACATCGCTACTCAATCTTATAGTTCAATTTTTTTAGCATTAGAAAGAAGGTAAGCAATCTTGACATGTATTTTAATTGAAAAACGCTTTTTTTTTAAATCAGTAACTATTACTTATGAAAGCTGAAGAATATAAACGATCATATTAGATGCATAATTGTTACATATTTTTATTTAGAACGTGTTTTTCAATAAAAAGACACATCAAGATTGTTTACCTTATTTCTAATGGTAAAAAAACTATAGGCCCTGTTTTCAATTTCCATCAGGTGTGACTAGGGCCAATCGCCGATCAGTTTAAAATAAAATAAAAATATTTAAGTGGGTGAATCAACTTTTAAATGTCCACATAATGAAATTATGGATTTTTATTTTTATTTGTTATTGTCCATATTTATATACTTTATTTAAAAGATAAGTTTCTCTAGTTTATGATTACGTATAAAGCAGAGCTGTTTCTTTAAGAATTTAGTGAATATGACGAAAGAAATTCACCAGCCCAAATCTACCCTGTCCCCTGGACCACTATCCAAAAGTATTTTGAAACATACTAGACATCAATTATTGTTTAAACAATTATTTTAATTACATTAATTAAACAATGCTGTATAATTTTTTATCTTTATATATGGCATATACTGACGAAATTTCACAATATATCCCTAAAATTTATCCCCTGGACAACTCTTATTTCACATAATTGGATTTTTTTAATTAAAACGCGAAATAGTTATAGTGATGTAAGAAAATTGCTCCTGCTACTTTGTTTTATATTGTGTTATTGTACCTTTAAAAAAAAATATGAACTGCTCTTTAATATACAAAGAAAAAAATAAAGATATCTGTTTTTCAATGTAGGGACAACATAGTTGTCCCATAGACATATCTGATTGTCCAATGGAAATATTAATTATAAATCTTAAAGAGGGTACTAAATGAAACAAATTTAATAAAATATCAGAAAGCACCAACATATATATGTATGTTAGTGCTTTCTGATACTTTATTGAATTTGTTTCAGACCCTATAAAAATCTAATAAAGTCCAAGAGACAACCAAAATGTCCTATGGACAACCACTTCCGTTGTCCAAGTGACTAGTTGTCAGAGGGACTTATCTAAAACTTTGAGCCGTATAATAAATTCTAAAGACGTTTTGTGTTTATTTCACCCTTACTGTAAAATATATGTGAAGTAGTATCTGGTACAATACAATTTATTGTAATATGTTAAGTATTTATGTATTTATGCCCGTGGTCCGATGGACATATAATAAAGCCACCCACACTCTCCAACAGTACTCGACTGACTGACGCCGCGACTTTCGTGTAATCAAAATGGCGAGTAGGCCTATCTGCTTACCAGAAACTTGAACTTGTCGTCAAGTATCTTGCTACGTTATATATATTTAGATTTCATAACTCATTTATGGTTGTCCAGTTGACCTGCATGACGTGGATAATTCAAGGGACAAAATTTAAACGCAAGAAATTCATAAACCGGTACATGCAAATATAACAAATCGGTATATTTTATTGATGATACTTATCCATAAAAATGATTATGTGTTTAAATATCAATTCCACAACAGTATTTTTTAGGGTTCCGTACCCAAAGGGTAAAACGGGGCCCTATTACTAAGACTTCGCTGTCCGTCCGTCCGTCCGTCCGTCCGTCCGTCTGTCACCAGGCTGTATCTCACGAACCGTGATAGCTAGACAGTTGAAATTTTCACAGATGATGTATTTCTGTTGCCGCTATAACAACAAATACTAAAAACAGAATAAAATAAAGATTTAAATGGGGCTCCCATACAACAAACGTGATTTTTGACCAAAGTTAAGCAACGTCGGGAGTGGTCAGTACTTGGATGGGTGACCGTTTTTTTTGCTTTTTTTTTTGTTTTTTTTTGCATTATGGTACGGAACCCTTCGTGCGCGAGTCCGACTCGCACTTGCCCGGTTTTTTCATAATACAAAGTTTTACGGTGCACTGTTGCAAGGGGACAATCCGTCCTTTATGGAAAACCAACTTTTGGTCTGTTGGACAACCAATAAAGAACGGGTAAATTGTAAACAAAATGAAATGTTTTGTAATAAAATGTTAGAAAATATTAATAGGAACATAGCGGAATACTAAAAAGACTCATACTTTTGTATACATTTGTATTATCGATCAGGGACTCTGTACGTGTGACGTTGAACACTTAAAAGTTGATTCACCCAAGTATGCGAATAAATATTAAAAATATTTTTTCGCAATAAAGAAGCGTAAGTGTTCTTTATTTTCTTGGCGACTAACGACGGCTGCACTTTACAAAATCAATTTCGATATTTTTGACATAAAAGATAAAAGTAATCTTATCAATGTTTTCGCTGAGAAATTCTCCTCAGTGGCGTATTGCTTAGGTACTGTTAACACACTGTTAACTGTCCATCGGTAAACCTTATTACAAATAGCATAAGGTCCACCAATGGACAATTAAGAGTGCTGCTGTTTGTACTTATATCTAGTTATAGGAGAATTTTGAAACAATCTTTTCTCTGTGTTTAATTAGTCAACAGGAAGAATAAGAATAAGAATATACTAGGGAGTGCTCCCGGTACTGGTTTTCTATACAAATACAGTACCGGAACCGGGAATTCCCGGTTCTCGCCATACAAACTCAGTACCGGGAGCATTCCCTAGTTCCTACGTATATTTGCGCGGCCACCCTTTTTTTTTCAAACCGCACAGTGCGTAACCATTTAGGTTCTGAGTGTGAGGATACTCGCCCTGCCGACGATAGGGTGGTAGGAAGTTAGCCAATAACAATTCTAATCAATTAATCATTATTGAAGCATGCTTAATATATTATAATGTAGGTATTGTAGGTACATACCTCTCCCCCCACTTGGGTACCCTGTTCGTCTTAGTGAGTAGCCTCTTGGTGTACAGACAGCCATCTTTGACCTGCCGGCAGTATGTGTCTTCTGACAGTACATGGGCGCTGGAAAAGAATTAATTTGTTAAATAACTTCATTATTAGCGCTACCTATGAACAATGCCATAAATGCATTTTCTTTTAATTTGAGAATTCCACTTATCTAATCTTATACCTACAAGCAATTCTTGTTCTTGTGGGATCTTGGAAACGGCTCTAACGATTTCGATGAAATTTGCTATATGGGGGTTTTCGGGGGCGAAAAATCGATCTAGCTAGGTCTTATCTCGGGAAAACGCGCATTTTTATATGTTTTCCGAGCAAAGCTCGGTGTCCCAGATATTGTATCTAAACCAAGATTGCCTAGCGCATCTAATAATAGAACATAACCTTCAACATCAATAACAGTAAATCATGCTGACATAACATAAAACACGCTTATAACTATCTGATTGTTGACAATGTCAAGTACTCATTATATAAGGGCAATTAAAACTCTAGTTAGATAATTAACACAGCCATTAGAAACTTGAGTGAGCCAATTTGATAATATTATAAAGTATTTGATTGCATTTATAAGAAAATTTTATTTAATTTAAAGAATAGAATAGAAGGTAAGAAGGCTTGTAAGAATAGAAGGTAATGGCATAAAGCAGGAGTTTCCAAGGGTTTTGACCTAAGAGCCACTTCCAAATAATGAACTGAAACTTCACCTATGTACATATGTAAGCAGTGAGGAGACACTCCTGACTTTGTGATAACTCGGCTCGGTTCGGCTCAGCATTGCTCCGAGCAATTATTAGGGTTGGCACAACTTGACATCTCTTTGCGTGCACAACCACAGATAATAATTACTTGAATTTTGACAACCCTAAATAGTCGAAAGGGATAGTGCCATTTAGAAAGGGATATCATGATTCGATCCTGAATCACTGTCAAACTTCGGTTTTGTGTGAAGTGTCCTTTCTCTACGGTAGTACTTTTACTAATTCTGTGATGTAAGTTGGGTGATAATGCAATATTATGGTAACACCAAACTGTTTTGATGGACACAGGAGGTGGAGGCGGTGGAGGAACTCTGTGATAAACATACTTTGGGGTATTTGGTGTGGGAATGATTTCATGTATTTATAACTTTATTTATTTTTCTTCCTAATGTGTAAAGGGATCATAACTAAATAATATAAGTATGGTATACATACTATGCTATATACAAGTTGAGAAATAGCGAAATATGCCTTACCTCTGTGGATTAGGGTATCTTTTCCAATAGCCAGATGCCACCTGGTCCCAACTGAAGTTGAATGTACTAGTATTTTCAAAGTATCTTGCCATTTTACTTTACTGTTTTTATAATGGAATGATTTAAATAGGACGACCTCAGCACGCCATCTTGCTGGACCCGGCCACCTAAAACACGACACATAAGGTAAACGGCCCCAAGTTCGTGTTAGTACGTTATTTCGTTAGTTTTGTTTCTGGCGCAAATAATAAGGAATTCAATTATTTTTTATTCAAATTATACATATGAAAAAAATCTGTATTATTTAATCTCTTCAATAAAATAATAACCAATATTTTAGTAATTAAACTGAGAGTAATACGACGGTTGAAACTGTCAGACGGCCGCGAACAGCTGTATTGTATGCGTGCACTTTTTTTAGGCGTAAGGTGCGCGCCCTCACTTGTTAAGCTTATAGGAAGGAAAAGCTAAACCCGTTCGAATAAAAGTTTTTGGGAGTGTTTCTGTGGGTTCCTTAGTAATTGATTTGACAAGAAAAAAGATTGAATATATGCATAGAAATAACTTAAAATTGCAATAAATCGACTGACGAAATAGCGGTCATTTTATTTTTCGTGTGTCTCCTATTTCGTGCCACTAACGAATCAAGGATTTTCTAGATACATTTTGAGTGCTTGTTTTTAAATATAACAACGAAGATAATTAAAAAAGCAAATTAGTAAACAATTAATGTACTTCATGAAGATTCGTATGAGCGAAATTCGGTATATGATTTTTTCACTAGAATTCTCATAAAACCAGTTTGAATGTGACCCGAGTTAAAATTTTTAAGGTATATTCCACGTATATTCTCATATTAACTACTAGCACAATTTTATTTATTATTTAATTTATTTGATTTATTTTTGTGTATGTTTATATTTAACGTATAAGATAGTAAATTATTTTTTGTAAATAATTTTTATTTTTTATTATCTTTTAATTTTTTTTAATTTTAATTTTTTTTTATTTAAATAGTTTGGCTCTTAATCACGTATTAAAGTACCCATATGGTTTACAAAGTCTTAATTCAACCATTAAAGACGATGAGTACAAAAAACTTTAAGCTAGCTCTCAATTTAACATTTTTTAAATATTATTTTAAATTTGACCATACAATTATTCGTAAGTAGGTAAGACCGTTAAATATAAATGATTATCAGCAAATTATCACCAATTACTCAAAGGAAACTTTATGCCGAAACAGGGGACACGAATTCACGAACTTAGGAGCTGACCTAAATTTGTATCACGAAATGGGAGCGAAATAAGAGGTTCAAACAAAATTCATATAAAAAAAAGTTTCAACTAAAACCCTACAGTTTATACATTAAATTATTAACAAAGAACTAATATAACTTATCTAAAAGCTTTCAAGGTAATGATATGCTTAGTAATATTTAAAAAAATGTACAAACTCTCAACTCACTCTCAAGAGCCTTAACCTGCCGAAACAGGGGCCCTTTACCTTAGTTGTGTTTATGTAAAAAATACATAACTAAGCCCACATATCAAGTTACATAAACTCTAAGTGGGTCAAAATGTGCTTGCCGTTTTGTTTCCAATATTCGGCTGGAAGACCTTGTAATGTGGTACAAGCAACAAAGACTTTGTGCCTTAAGCCACGTACAAACGAACTTCATGTAAATATCATCATCAACCTAATTTGAATGAAATGAAGGACACCGCAACATCAATAAATAATCAATTAAACACACGCTTTTGGAACCAATACTGTGGTAAACTTAAAAAGAACGATAAAATGAACAATGTAACCTAATAAAGGCGAATGGATAAAGAATATTGGATAAAATCATGGAGATTACCTTTTAGCCGGAATTATTGAATTAATATTGTAACTGGTTTTGATCCTAGTTACAACCACTAACTTGCTGCACGAATCCTATTTAGATGATATGGTTCGTAATCTTATTAATACACGCGTGTTATCATTCATATTTCAGGTGTTTTTGATAAAATTTTGATAACAGATGACATTTTTGTTCCAGAGTCCATCTGTGAGTGAATGGAGGCTGGACAAACTGTCATTTAAAAGAATGAACTGTATGAATGATTTGTACAAACTGAATGAGTGAATGGATATTCAAAGAACTCAAGAAACTTAAGTGAAGTCCAGACGGGATGATCAAATCGACCGATTTGATCCGAAATGTAATTGGCGTCAATCACCAATTTTAGATTTGTGGTGATATTTGAGCCCTCTAAATTACAAAAATGCCCCCAAACTAAAATACTAGCGCCACAAATTGCTATTCTTGTGTCGGCACCTCCATTTTATCGGTAATATCGGTCCTAATCGGTGGACGAAATCGGCGAGCCAAATTGGCGTTTGCATCCGCACGGCCTGATTTGATCGGACAATTTAATCTGATTGATGAAAAATTGACATTAAAATTTTTCCAAGTTATGGCACTTATGGCCTAGATAGTGAGTATTATATTCTTTGGCCTAGATACCCTAGATACGAGTCTTTTACTGTCTTCGGTTTTTTCACTTAAAAATAACATCCGCATTTTTGGTTTTTCTTGTTTTCCCAATGATATAAATTTAAATAAAGACTGTATAGGTGAGTATTATATTCTTTGCTGTATAGACACATTTGCCATTGCCCTTTTTAAAATTGTAACCGTAAAGCCCACTCCACACTCGCGCTCGCGGCTTTATGCCGCGTTTCGCGCACGAGTGTGTAGCGGGCTTAACAAATAATGACAAATTTAATTTCATATTCATTACGTTTCTTTAAAATTTTACACAAAAGTTTTTTCAATAAAATGAATAATTATAAACATTTCATTGCTGGCGTAACTAATGTCGTTTTAGGAGACGTTCGTATAATAACTGACAACGATGACGGTATAAAGCCTCAGGTAGCCAGCTTTGTAAAACTAATCGATGGCGTGAAATACGAGGATGGATCTTATCACACTTATTATGATGAAATGAAGGCAGTTGTGAAGAGTTTCATCGTTTACTGGAGAGAAACTATGGATTTAGCTGTAAAACGAGCTGATTATCTTTGTCACAAAGCCGAAGAAACCGCATGGAAGGAGTTTCAGGAGCTTTTACTATTGCACATTGTTAATACTATAAGTTTATGGAAGGACTATGAAAATAATTTTTTGAAGGAATTTTTGCCAATAGAGTCCGAACCGCAACAAAAGGTGGGTATGCTATGCTTAGGCCGAGGATTGGACGCACGCGACCGGCATTCGGTAGAGCGCAATGTATAGATTTTCTGCTCGCCGCGCCGCTAGTCACGTGCGTCCAGTCCGCCGCCTTATCATCGACCCTTTTTCAAGCTTCTTCGAAAGGGGGCCGGCGTGCCTTATCGTTTGGCATAATTTTTGGTATCCCAGCATAAGCACCCTGGGAAACCTTAGTAGTGCAAGAGAAGGCATACACGAGTATTGTCTCCAAGCCCTGTGTGGAAACATGACGGCAGTGGCGGATTTGCAGTCTGCCGCCCTCGGCCCCAGGCCCTGTAGCCGCCCCTTTCTCAGCACCCATAATATTGACTACATTTTCAGTTATTTCTTGTTATCATCATTGAATTTTTAGTCACAATTTGCCGCGCTAGGCCCGGGCCTACTTGGCCTTCGGGCAAATCCGCCATTGCATGACGGCCTAGCCTATATTAGCGGTAATGACCCTATCTACGAATCAGGATTCGAGTTCGAATCCTAGTATTATGGGCATTTATTTGTGTGTTTATCACAAATATTTGTTCCTAAGTTATGGATGTTTTCTATGTCATCAGTTCATCACCATCATGAGGACTTAAACATCATGACAGATGACTTAATGCAGCATCTGTAATTCTGTATGCGAGGGACAGTGTCTCTCGTGGCTGTATAAGCCAATGCAGGACCGGCATTTGCGACCGCAGCTATATACGTTCTAAAAGTAGTTTAATATAACTACCACAACACAAGCCTTATTGACCTTAATGTAGGTAAAATAGTAGGTAGGTTGATCTGTGTCTTGTCGTATAATATTTCTTGTATTTATTTAAACAAAACAGATGATGAGGAACACGATATCATTTTCCCCTAAGATTGTACCAAACCTTCTCGTAGATACACGACGATCTAACCTCAAAGTTCCGCGAGCACATGGGCCAGCTCCACGAGATAAAGTTGCGCGTCGAAAATATGGATCGTAAGGAGCAAGTCTTGGAGTTCGCGAAAGAGCAGTACGCCAAGACTGTGGAGTCGAAGGAAAAGGTGTTCCAGTACACTCATGAGTATCTGTCGATGTTGCTAGCGGATCATGTTAGTATACGATATTATTACAAACTTTTATGTAACAATTCAATTCAATTCGTTTAATACGGTGTAAACGTACATGTCAATAAGATATAAAAATAAAAACACACACACACATCTAAAACGAATTAAACCTAAACTACACACACGTGAATTAATTTAAACAAAAAATATACACAATATCAATACCCACAAAATAAATTCTTAAATTAATCATATATTCAATGTCCATAAAATTCATCAACACCACAAAAGGCTTTATCAATTAAATATTTCTTGAGTTTACTGACAAACATCTCATAAGAAGTTGCCTCTTTGATTTCCGGGCTCAAGTTATTGCACAATAGCTTTTGCATTTTGCATTTTTTTCCGGATGGGACTATGCACAAAGTATAGTCCCATCCGGAAAAAAATGCAAAATGCACTTAGCTTGTTGTTGTTTGCCATCTTTCTCCAAACTTTTGTGTCCGAACTTTCAGTTTGGGAATTTTAAGATACCTACATGAATATATTTCATTCCACCAGCTTCTAGAAATCAGGGGCAGTTTGAAGGAGATCCTGAACCAGACGCAGAACAACCTGAAGCGGCTGGAAAACGAGCGCGAAAGCAACGTCAATGAGCTCCTCAATAAACTCTACGACAAGAATAAGGAACAGCTGATGATCACGCGTCTGAAGTGTGGCTTGTCCAATTGCCATTTGGTTGAGGTTAGTGTAGATTTTAGGGAAGGCAACGCAACACATACCTAAACTTCTTGTTTTAGAGTTATTCTCTTGTCGGTGGAGTATCTTCCAGCTTTCTCTATCTTGCGCCAGCTCTTTGACTTTTTGATACGACACGACCCCTACTTTTTCTTTTACTTGTTCTAAAAATCTGTCTGGCTTTTGACTGGATTTTCCTCTACCCCGCTTGCGTCCTATCCGCCCCTCCAGGGTAGTTAGTATAGGAAGTGGTCGTGTCGTATTAAGTATGTATCCAATCATCAATCATGTGTGTGTGTTATTTTATAGGAATTTGATTTTTATTTTGCACTGTTACATTCCATTACAGCTAAATCAGATTTTCGCAATTTCGGGGTTGGCCCTATCGCAGTAAAAGTTGTTCACCTATTCCTATTCAGTATTCATTATTCACCCGTCATGGTCAGCCATAACAAAAAAATATATTTCTCCAAAAGCTCTGTAACGACATCGAGAAGATTCGCGCCGAGGTGCTCAACTCCGGAAACCACGACGCCGTGTGGAAGGTCACGGAGAAGCTAGAGCTGTTTGAGAAACGCTACGTGGAGTTTGAGCTCATCGCTGATAACCTGAACACGCTGAAGAGGGAGCTAGAGAGAGCTTACAGGGAAGAGAGCATCTATGAGTCTAGGATGTAAGGCTTTTGGTGTATACCCACTTTTCCCCGCCCCACGTGACCGCTGCTATACATGAGGCGGGGACAGCTGGGAATAATTCACTGAGTAGATGGAGTAGACTCTTGGCAACCCCCGAAAAAGGAAGTGGGGAAAGATGACTGGCGGTCCTGACCCTGATGCACCTGGTGCTTCGTCGGTTGGTCCATCAGGTTGCGGTTTACGCCTACCCGTCGATGAGCTTAGTATTACGATCTGAGGTTAACCGTGCCAAGCGGCACATCGCCTGAAACAAAAGTGCACACTCACTGCCCTTATTCCCTAAAAGCTGTAACACACTACCGCACCGCACCAAGGTCACGATGCGCCGCAACCACAAGTGAGAGCGAGAAAGAGATATCTCGGTGCGGTAGTGTGTGTGGGCTGTAACTATTTTTGACAAATTTAAATTTTAAAGGACGACAGAGTTGCCAGGCTCCAAAAACCTGTGCTGGCAGCTGATGGGCGCGAATTTTACTAAACGGAAGGAGGAGTTAAAGCAACTCCTGATTAAGGCCGCTAAAGCTTTGACTACATTCTTCGTTGTAAGAGGTAAGTGGGTATATAATAACCGTCTAAAATTTTGACACCAATAAGTACCTACTTATGACGTTTCATTGACCATTTAGTGATAACAACGCTTCGTTTAAAAATACCTACATAGGTACTGCTGATGAGCAATAGACCTTCTCTCATAAGATGATTAGGCCTATAGTTAGGTAGGTTAGTACTTACCTACTCCCCACCATAGAGTAAAAGTAAGGGTGGATCCAGTTTTTTAGTCAAAGAGGGGGGGGGGAGGTTTAGTCGTATAACCAATTTTTTTGAGAACTATTTCAAATTTAAGTACATTGTTTAGGTGCGACGGAGGAAAGAATGATATATAATAACGAAAAAGGACCATATTCTACAGACGTATATGGACACATAGTCTACCATTTTGATCACGGGCTAAACAAATATCACTTGGATTGCGAGGGGAACTATAGAAAGGTACTTCCAATGTTTGACGCATAATATCAATAATTAATTAATTATAATAACATAAATAATAAATAAACACACTATTACTTGGACTATTTACCCTTTGAACGCCACGCCCGTCTATCTAGTCATTTATCTATCGGAAATGCACGATCGTTTGTTATTGGGCTGTAGCAGCGCGGGTCAGTTGACGTCTTTCGCGGTTAAAAGGTTAAAATTTTAACCAAATGATGTAAGTTTATCTTGTTGTTCCTATATATGCAACTTCCCCACCTCTTCCCTAATGCGCGAGACGGACAACTAGCCAATAAAGAAACCTTTGTTTTTTTAGCCTAACGTCAAGCCCATAGCGTATTGTGACGAAGTTGGCCGCTATATTCTCAAAAATGACGAGAAGATTTACCAAACAGATGACTGCGCCAGTCTTTACAAGCTCGGCGATGATACGCTCCTCAAAAAGGTTTGTTTTTAGGCTTCCGTACCCAAAGGGTAAAAACGGGACCCTATTACTAAGACTCCGCTGTCCGTCCGTCTGTCTGTCACCAGGCTGTATCTCACGAACCATGATAGCTAGACAGTTGAAATTTTCACAGATGATGTATTTCTGTTGCCGATATAACAACAAATACTAAAAACATAATAAAATAAAGATTTAAGTGGGGCTCCCATACAACAAACGTGATTTTTGACCGAAGTTAAGCAACGTCGGGCGGGGTCAGTACTTGGATGGGTGACCGTTTTTTTTTTGCCGTTTTTTGTATTATGGTACGGAACCCTTCGTGCGCGAGTCCGACTCGCACTTGCCCGGTGTTTAGATATCCATATCCAGGGGAGTCGGATAGTCTTTACAGACGGGCGTAACGGACCGCCTCCTTGGTCCGATCCGACGCTTGTTCTGTCGTGTGAAAGGTGGTCCACCGCACGTCCGTTAGCCCCCATTCCCACGGGCGCTTTTAATACAACGCGCGTTAAAAAAGCGTTTGAATGACACAAATGGATATATGTGTATTTATTCACACGACAGCCGTGGTGCTTTTTATCAAGCTTTGTTGGATTTTCGACTTTAAGCCTTGGTCGTTAAATCGAATTTAGAGTGCAGACAGATTCAAGCGCTTTTTTAACGCGCGTTGAAAAAGCTCTCGTGCGTATGGGGGCTTAAGAACGCAGCTATAAGTGAAAGCGAGAAAGAGATAATATTGACCATACCAATGAAGCGGTCCTGTACGCCCGTTTGTTACGGCTTTTAGACTAACATATCTTAATCAATGTATTTTTTGATAATAGGTTTCGCGCGACTGCGGTCACTCTGAGATCACCAAACCTGAATGCGCGATGAGCATCCAAGATCCGATTGACGGCGTGATACTGCCCGACGCACAACCTGTGGATATCAAACGTAACCTACGTTACGTAGATCTAGACATTTAGGGTCTCCGCAAATATATCGACACGCATTCGGGATAAGGCGTTAGGAAAAAGCTTTATGTCCGCGCAATAAGAGCGAAAAAGCCGTCGATGCGTCGGCAGGCGCCGGCTGATGCGAGCTGAGCCTAACGACGAGTTTTTCGCTCGTAATGCGCAGACATGAAGCTTTTTCCTATCGGATTTTGCCGATTCCGCGTCGACGTATGTGGAGGCCGCGGACTGGACGCAAGCGGCGCGCGGCGAGCGTCCGGTCTGCGGCCTATACTGAAACCAGGCCGTTTTGAGCCAGCTCGACTACTCTTCCACTGTTCCCACTCTAGTTTTACTATTCCAGGGACGTTGAACGGCGAAGTGGTGAAATACCTATGGGAGTCGTTGGGGTCCATCCTGCCCGACGCGCTTTATGACGTGTGCCAACAACAGCCCACGAACCCCATATACTATCTGGCCCACAGTCTGCTTAAGCACAAGTAATCTCTTGCATCATCATTCTCCTACTTTTTTTTGATCAGAAGCAGAACAGAACACGGTACCGAATATGCTGCCCTTAAACGGATCCCTACTATTTTTGTTACATCTTGTATATGGTAGGAAAAGGCGTGATATTTACCCGCGAGATAAAACTTAAGCTGTTACAAACCTCTGTTAATTTTTTTCTCTTTATAACAAACCGAAATGACAAAATGACACGGACAGGGACAAATTGTTATCACATGACAAACGTTTATGAATAACGCTATTAAAACTAGTATCATCAGTGGCGGATTTGCAGTCTTTGTATGTTAGTTTGTAAGGTATGTATCTATGGGCCTTAGTTGCCTGATAATAAATGATATTCAATATTTTTAATATTTAATATTTGCCGCCCTGTAGCCGCCTCTTCTTCAGCACCATGATATTTACTACATTTTGAGTTATTTCTTGTTTCATCAACCAATTTTTTTGTTGCAATTTGCCGCCCTAGGCCCGGGCCTACTTGGCCTAAGGAAAATCCGCCAGTGTTAGTATGGGAGACTTTCTCACCAAAGTACATTTTACTTTTTATTCCGTCGGGGGTTTTAATATAATATTCCTGTACAGGTACAGCAGAACTTCTGCAGAATTACTTCAGAAGAAAAAGGAATCCGAATCGTATCGCGCCAATATAATCAAGGAGAGGAAAGAAGTAAGTTGCAATGGTATTAACCTTTAGCCCCTTGAACGCCACACCTACCATGTCCGTCGCAAAGGTTGATATTGATCTGTACGGTTACCATCAGTTTGTCACTGACATAAACGCCGTCGAGAACGTAATTTACTTTCTATACGTCCCGTTTGCACTAATATGCGAGTGCGAGCGAGATGTATAGAAAGTAAATTACGTTCTCGACGGCGTTTATGTCAGTGATAAACTGATGGTAACCGTACTGTACTGTCTGTAGCCACGCGCGTCAGTTGACGTTTCTGGCGGTTAAAATGTTAACACATAGGGAGGGAAAGATTTGCAAAATTGAAAAGTGGAATCTTGAGCGTTGCGAAGGTTTCAAGGCGCAAGGGTTTGCTTATCACAAGAATTTTATAAACTATTTTTACGCAGCTCTGTTTATTGTGAATTCAATGGGTATTTATATCTTGGTAAATTTAGCGAAGTCTGGCATCGGCGATGAAGTTATGGTTCTCTAAGGTTTATATACCCTATACTTATGCTAACCCTGATTTTCAATTAATTGCAAAATTAACAACGGGGCTAAAAACAATTATTAGGCCGCGGAAAATGTATGGTCGGCCTTGATTTGCCGCTCGCCGCGTGTGTCGAAGCCGCGGCATTACTCTGTGCTTCTGCTGCTGACTGTACTGTTAAATATTATTATTTCCAGAAAGCGATAAAAGAGAGCGCAGCGTGGAAGGCGGGTCAGGTGAAGCGCCGTAAGCCCGAAGAGTCGGACGATTCGTACAACCGAGCCGTGCACGATATCTACGTCGCCACCGACAAGTTCATCATGTCGCTCGATTATTACAACTAAATCCAGGGGTCGGCAAACCGCGGCTCTTTGGACCTGCAATTGTGGCTCTTTACACTATTAACACAGAACTTAGACCAGTCAAATCAACTTTTGTGGTTCTTTGGCAATTATTTTAATCCTAAAACTGACGTTTTCTATTGTGGATGGTTCTAGGTATACTCTTTAAAAGTTTGCCGACCCCTGAAACACCTAGAAAAAAATCGTGATCGAGTTTGACAAGCGAACTAGATGCGACTTTAAATATACCTACGTTATTTTTTGTGGTCACTTGAATGGTCAAACATCTTGATGGTGGGAATACTTCGTTTTTTCTTGCTAATAATATAGATATTTTGTAAAAATGTTTTCTTACCCTTTATTCTTGGTTTATATTGTAAATAGTACCTACGTTTCAAGTTGTAACTCTTTTTTTGTATTCAGTTCTGGTAAATTTGAACTACCCTAAAAATATTATAGGAATTAGCAAATTATAAAATTGAATATAAGGTGGGTCCATACAGAACGAGCCGCCTCGCGAGGACAGTCTGTGTGGAGACATGCCTCTTCCGAGGCATTGAGGCCGCGAGTGCGTTTGCTTCGCCCGAATAGACCGAAAAATCAATGAAACTTTGCCAATAGGCGGGCCTTTAGTCTAATTTGATGTATTTGAAAGGTCATACTCAATGTTACCAGAGCATCATAATTGCTATTGATCGATGTAATAAGGAAACTAACAGGTAGGACAACTTTCATCATTGTGTTACAATAACAACAATAATCAAGAATTGTAATAAACTTAAACTATTTATTTTTCCTTTTACAAAATGACCTCTAATAAAGAATTTACAATAATTTCTCATCCGAATGTGGTGATAGTTCAATCACAGCGGCTCAGGACCATGAATAAAATACACTAAATGACACTTTCCAAAAACTGCAAAGTCCCCTGAAAGTGCCTTTAAGATAGTTTCAACATTTTAACTTTAGACTTTTACTCTTTTTAATGTAACATGCTCCTGAGCCAAAAGGGTCTTCGATTGTACCCAGAAATCAACATAATAATAATATACGGCTAGACAATTACGTCAAATCAAACACCCATTACCAGACCCACTGCTTTATTGACTTACCAGTGTATACAATAAATCATAACAATTCGTCAAACAAAACAACATGTGCCGAACTTATAAATACGGCCTGGTTATAGCGGAGGCTCAGTCCGGGCGGGCAATAAATATCAACCTATATACACGAGTGTGTCGTGTCCTCCACTATATATTTATAACGTTTTTTAAAAATTTATAATTTATTTCGTTATGTCCTATCTATGTAGGTGCCGGCGCCTCTGTACGCCGCTAACTGCCTAATCTAGTCGTACAAAATGTACAGGAATTTGGCCAGTATCGGATGATGTGACACTACTAAGGCGAGTTACCTTGCCAGTGGTCGTGCTAGTTACTAAACATGTTCAGTATGCCCACATTTATAATCGACTTAGTTTTTCTTAAACGTCAGAATGCCTTGTCCACTAAACCGCTTGGAGCGAATTCGCAGCGAGCGATTATTCCGTGATTAACCCGCTTGTACTATTGAATGCGCTAAGGCCCTTGAATGAAAAGCAAAGCGTGGACATAGCTTTACACTGGTATAAACATCACTCCACATCCCCAGACCACTGGTCGGTATACGGTTTTGTGCAGTTTCTGACAGTGCCGATCTTAGGATATGGTTAACTTACATTAACCACGAAGGTTAGGCCTTCAGTCCACCCATTCAATGACATTAACAATTTGTACCTTCTGTCAATAATCATTTCAAAAACAAATACATCTAAAGAATAGTCCTATAAAATACAGATTGTTGACAGTCATACTAAATAATGATCTTATAGGTAGAACCCTTACAGTTATGTTGCGTAGAAAACATTACAATCCTAATTTTCTTAGCATGCGGGTTCTAGAAAGGATAGCACTTAAATCAAAACTAGCTCGTTTCTATACCTTAAGCTACTTGATTTTTATATCAAATTAATAATATTTATATGCGACAGGTATAGAAACTGACTAATGGCGTGCAACACCTTTAGGCTATACACTCACTGATACCACGGTTTGCAATGACAGATATAAAAATGTAAGCAAATACATCAGTTTTTTACACATTCCGACGTGGGACGATGCCAAGTCGCTCAGCTCGCCGCGGCTCGTCATGTCAGTGTGTAAACAGCCTTAAATAACTTTACCAACGACTTTATAATTACATGTACCTTATTGCCGATAAGTATGTTACATTTTTCCGTATAAAATACTTCTGTATTTCTATAATTCTATTTATGCAGGTATGCATAGGACATATTTTATACATCGGCCTTACTTTTATAGTAGACTGTCAAAAAAGCTACTGCCAATAAAAATGTTACCTAAAATGTCTTTCAAGATAATACATCCGTCATCAGATCGAAATGAAATAGGGAGTCAAAACAGTTGAGATTGTTTCGCAAGACAAATTATCATATAATTATTATTGTCCACACGGAACGAGCCGGCTCGCGAGGAAATTGCCGCGCTCGAGAGCATCGCGAGAAAAAAGCTCGATCGGTGGAAACGTGCCTCGCCCGAGGCATTACGCCCGCGAGTGCGTTTGCTTCGCTCGAGGCACGTCTACACAGACCGAGTTGTTTCGCGCGGCAATTTCCCTGCGAGGCGGGACGTTCTGTGTGGACACGCCTTTTTATTACACTTTCGTTATGAATCGAGATACGTATTCAAAACGCCATTAATAGAAAATGGGACTAAGAATACCCAGTAACGCCATCTATATTCATAATAATTATTATATGTAGACTTGTCTGCTACCCAATCCCAAAGGCTTTTGAAGCTAATTAGTATTTCAGCTAGTTTGAATGAAACTCAAGGCTTTCGTTCTGTTATCCTTTACAAGCGCAAATAAGTCAGATCACTTTCTACGAAACATTCCATATTGTGACACATTTTCATGGCACTTTAGTGAACAGTCAACTGGGATAACTGGAAACAAGAGGGATAACATTAGACAGGAAATATTCCTCATATAATATGAAGTATACTGACATCAGTGTACTTCTTACAATCTTTGAATCAGGATTTACCAGTCATAGTGCCAATTTTTTAACTAGCTAGATTAGTTCGTAGTCAAAAAAAATGTCTAATGCTATTTATCTGTCCCCAGTTACCCCACTTGATTGTACATATTTGACCTCCATAAAGTCAGAATTGGTCCACCAACTGCTTTTTTAATAATTCCAAAAACAATTTCATATAAATTAGAGTAAATATGCCCCTATTTCACTAACTGGACAGATGCCATGGCAATTGAGCATAATTGTAACATGGACATCTTGAGATATACAATCGCTATCAGATACATCGTAGCGATCGAGGTGCTCAAAAATATCTGAACACGCACTCTAGCGCCTTGACAATAGAGGTGTTCAGATATTTGAGAGCACCTTGGCCGTTACGATAAATCTGATGGCGACATAATATATCATACGATGAATTATGCAAAAATAGACGCGGCATAAGGCTTTTGAGACTAAGGCTGTGTCAGATATTTTTGCGCACTTGGGCAGATTTTCAGATGACAATTGACAAATTAGTGAAATATAGACCATAGGTTATTGACAATGTAGATAAAATAGTTCAAAGAACTCAAAAAGCATCGAAAAAATGTGACAAAACTTATTGTCTTCCAAACAAGGCTAGTACCACCGCCCACACTGTTAACTGCCCATCGGTAAACTTTATTACAAAAGGCATAAGATCCACCGATGGACAGAGAAGAGTGTTGCTGTTTGTATCTTAGTATTCGTCAATGTAAAGAGTGAAAAAGGAAGTTTTTCCAATAAAATGTGGAATAATTCAAACGAATATTCTTAGAACTGAATAATAGCAGCCTCTTATGTTTGTCACAATTGAATCATTCCAGTTTTCTTGGTTATGTCAGGCACTTTACTATAAAGTCTAATATTGCTTAAGATTCGAGTCGTACGTAGTCGTAAGATCAAAATGCCAGTATACTAAAAGACAAACACTTTGGTCACATGTGCGTTCACCATGAGTTATGCGCGGCCTGAAACGCTAGCGACTGCGTCAAATCAAACGCAGTGCATCTCGCTTACATCAATGTCAGTACGAGGGAGATGCTTTGTGAAGTTTGTGACTATTGTGAGCTAGTTTACGCAGTCGCTAGCGAATATGTCAGTGTCAAACTCGTGGTATGGATACTGATTTGATATGGATATAAGAATCTGCAACAGAAAGCAGGAGAGGTGTCCTTTAACGGGCATAAGGGTGTTAGATATTACGTAAAATTGAACCCTATCCCTTCGGAAAAGAGTTCAAACGAGTTCTTTACAACACATGTGCAGATCATTTTGAAAAGTGTTCATGTAACTTCTGCTGTTAATGGTATACTGGCACTTTTGATATAGATAACTGTTATGGAATGGTATATGGATACGAACACAATACACTGATATATTAACCTAGCTCTTTCGAATCACCATGTGTTTAGGTATACTTATGGAAAAACATATACGAAAATTTGACAGATACATAATAGTATTTTCGTATTTCTGTGTTGCTCATTCAAGCCCAATTTGTTGATACCAGGTATCGAAAATATATTTATGAAGATGACATCATTATGACATGTCAATCGCTTCTGTTAGTCAGTCAGTCAAAAGACATATTATAAATATGGCCAAGTGATAAATAACAAGTTATTTCAGAATATTGGACGTTTCTTCTTTAGCCAAATACTTTCGTTCTAAAGATACTTTACAAGGTTATTTATTTCACCGCGCTTTTCAATTTTACCCAAATTTTAACTGTGTTCCAATGGATTTAGGAGTTATTTTAACTTTACATAGGACCAGGCGCCTATTTCACCAATTTGACAATTGACATTTGACACTGACAACTTCCTGGCTTCCTGCACATTTGAGTCGGTACGTAAAGCCGAATAACGTCAATGTTTACTTTTTTGGACCAGAATTGTACGGTCAATTGTCAATGTCAGGTGACAATTGTCAGGGTAGTGAATCGGGGCCTGATAATTAATGAACTTGTACATTATTTTCCGTTTTAACTGAGAATCAAACTGGTATCATCAATTATCATCCACTTTTGTAAACATTATTGCAAATAAATAATTGCCATTTGGAGAATCAATTTAAACACGTCTATATCATTTGAAACTGTACTGATTGAAGAAAAAAGAGGACATTTTAAGCCACATGTCCATCATATGTTATATGGTACGATTGGAGACATTGGGAAGGCTTGAGCGACTGTCATTCTTTGGACAAAGATCAGGCGATTGGCACTTTGCGATGAAACTTCATTAGCCGGGTCCACACAGAGCGAGTCGCCTCGCGAGGAAATTGCCGCGCGAAGCAGCTCGGTCTGTGTAGACGTGCCTCGGCCATATTGCCACGGGTGAATATATTATTTTATTATTATATTGGAGCATTGTTATTTATTACTTCATCTTCACCTATGTTTGGTAACTGAATTTAAATCAAGCAAGTAAATGAAGAATTGTGCCAAGCGCCCCTTTAAGACCATATTAAAATCTGTAAGTATTTGTAAGAAAGATATAGTGATATCTCTTATACGTATAGTTTTGAATCTACTATGTGGGTATAACTCAGAGTATTTCTGATCCAGCCAAATTATTTTTCCGTATAACCAGCATAACATAACGCATCGACAAACCGTATAGATGTTTAGAGGCACTACGCGCTACAAAATTGTATGGATAAATTTTGGAGCGCTTCAACTGTTTATATAAGTCACTTTTATACTAATTGCTGAGATGACAATGACCTAAAAAGATACCCTTACATTGCCCACAATACAAAACGTTCGAGAAACTTGAACCAAGTTCTTTCATTTGAAATTATTTCGTTAGAAAAATTGGAAAAGCAAAAGAAATGCTACTTTCTGCGTACGGTTCAAATTTCAGGGTACAGTCGCCGTCAGATATCTCGGAGCGACCGAGGTGCTTAAAAATATCGAAACATGCACTTTAACGTCTCGATAATAGAGGCCGGTCAGATATTAGTGAATACCCCGGGCGCCCCGATGTATCTGATGGCGACTGTGGGGTGGCATGGCCTTACGAGGGTAGAGTTGCCGGCGAATGCCTCCGGACGGTACGGGACCGAGTAGTCGCAGTGTCGGTTGGTGTGTGGGCGGGCTTGGGGCGCGCTACTGCGAGGGGTACGTGGGCGCGGAGGGCACGGCCTGGTACACGAGCGGCGCGGGCTGCGGCCCGCTCCAGCCGCCGCCGCCGCCCGGCATGCTCATGCGGTAGCCCGCTGCAAATGTAAACATACCTCTTAGTGCCAGTTGCACCATCCCACTAACCCGGGTTAAGTGGTTAAAACGTTAACCCAGTGTCAAATTGTACTATTAACCATGGTAACTCCGCCGGTTTAACTGGTTAACCCCGGGTTAGTGAATGGTGCAAATGGCCCTTAGAGCATTTAATAACCTGAAGCCGGCTTTCAATAACTAAAGCTCGGTTTTCCTAGGATGGCCGTGCCGTCATATAGCGGCCGTCTCCATACAAAAGTAATACGGCTAAATAAGGATGAGTAATATTTTGTATGCACCGTTATCCTAGGAAACCAGAGCTTTACCCTTCTGCCAAAAAACTTGCACAATGTGCAAAAATTCACGTAAATACAATGTCTCAATCGATTAATGCTCATTCCCACAATCGCCTCGCAAGAGATCACTGGTAACTAAAAATGCCCGCATGTGCTGTGAGCACATGTAATAAACGAACAGCCACTTCAACCATAGAAAAATATGGTATATCACTCCATTCGTAAATAATTTTAGTTAATTTTATTGGTCTAATATTATTTTTATAAAAATATTTTTCATCACACGTCAAATGAATCCATTATTCAATCGATTTACAATTCGAACGTGGATAAAACAGCACTCCCCACGAGACTTCGTCTTTATGCTATGTAAGAAATAATCTAAAAGGTATTTGAAATAGAGTTGATAATAATATTAGCATTTTTTAAAGAAAATTACGGAAAAATCGGCACTCCCCCCGAGATTTGTTTTTCGTGTTTTGGAAGAATGAACTTAATTGCAATTAAAATAGAGTTGAATGATATTTGCAGAGTTTATTGGAAATATCTAATAGTAATGACGTAATGATCGTTCCCGAGACTTGATTGTAGAGATGAGACATGGTCGATAAAATCAATAAATGTCGATAATAAGTATGATTCACTAAAAACCTGGAAAATTTCCAAGTGAACACAATCTATTTGAAATATATATTTTAATTTTGCTCATTTCTTTTATAATATTCGGCATGACGTGCGAACATTTTGAGTCACCATTATTATGAAAACTGTTCGCCAACAAAGCACAACGTTTGCCAAGATATATTTTTATGTTGAACAGAATTAGTAGCTAATAACAGAATAACAGCTAGTAGTATACAGGGTGGAAAGGCACGACGATCCTTTCCGGAAATGGGAGATAGTTTAGCCTAAGCTCTATATTTTCTCCATAGAAACTATGTTAATATGGGCAACCGTTTCTAAATTATGACCTTTTAAACATCCACGCAAAAAACTACTTTGTTCTAACCCTAACAGGTGACAGGGTCAATGAACTTACTTGTAAACAATCAGTATTCGACAGGAAATTATGCTAATTTGTTGCCATCTAACCATTTTTAGGTCTGCTTACAGCACGGTAAGAATCATTGCAGGATTTTCGCTTTCTTAGTGGTTCCACTTGTTCAATACTTGAATGAAATAGTTATGTTATTCCTTAATATTAATAATACTAACCACAACATTGTTTACAACGACAGTTCAAATGGTGACATTGACAACCACTCAAAAGTACGCAATCGTCTTATAAATATCTCTGCAAGGCTATGATGGTCGACTGTATAAATGATATGGCTGGATAAATGATGATAAAACGGATATTTTATCCAGTTTTTATTGATTTGTCGTCTTTTCCACTTTTGACAGCGATAGTCGTTAAACGATTAACTGCATAACATGGTCGTTGGATAATATGTCATTTGTCTACATATCCACCTTAAACTTAGTGGATAAGTGGATAAGTTAAATGATATAACGGTCACTTGTCTAGATTTATACAGTTTTATAACATTCATACCGTTTTGTCCACTTAGACAACAATACACGGTAAGTGGCTACTATTGTTGGATAATTAGACATAAAGACGATTTTTGACAGCTAGCCTTGATTAATTTATCGTAGTGCTCACTGGGTCACGATAAGCGCAGTTAAGAAGCTGTGATGAGTCTTAACTTAATTGATACATTTGTGTTACGAAAATTAACTATGTAAATTGTATTGTATTTATTGTAATTAAATCGTACACATAAGTCTATAGCATTATAAGTCTAAAATGCGTTATTCGATTTTTATTTCTTTACTTCTCGTAAAGTCAGCCATGAGAAAGTCCGTGTGTGTACTACCTGAAATTTATTGATTGTGCCCTTTGTGCCATTTTAGAGGGGAAATGAAGATTTACATGTTCGAATAGAATATATGTAAATTACTATATTTAATTGAAATTATTTGTTCTCTTCGTAACACCTTCGTAATGACAGCCAGCCATTTGAAATTTCAAAGTCCGCTGTCGTATCGCACCCAGCAAATAGGTTATGTTTTATTTTCAAATAAACGATTTCTTTTTCTAAACTGCAACATTCCTAACTGTAGGTACATCGGTGGACCTTATTTCAAAAGGCATAAAGTCCACCGATGTGCAGTTAACAGTGTGGGTGATTGTACAATTCTGCCGTGCAATAAGAGCAGTATAGAGTCAGACCAAGAAAAGTCTGCAGCGGATTTGATAGCCCACTCAGTGCAAGTGTTATTTTAAACGTCAAACTTCTATGAAATTATGACGTATAAATAACACTTGCACTGCGTGGGCTATCAAATCCGCTGCAGACTTTTCTTGGTCCGACTCTAACTCATTTTGAAGTGTCATTCAATTGGATACTTTGTACTTGTACAATATGTTAAATTCTACAATTGAAAGAGATTTCAAAATGAGTTACTGCTCTTAAAGTATTATTTATTTGATTTTCACAGATCACCGTATTTTAGGTTAATAAGGTCGACTACTGTCCTTAAAAATTTGTATGACATTACAAGCAAATATCAGCAATCGTGAATTAAGTATTGTAGCCGAGTCTACTTTAGTCCGATAATGTAGCTTATTTCAAAGAGTATGAACTCTAAGTACTAGAAATAAAGTACATTTTGCGACATGATAAAGACGGTTAAATTTGAGGCGATGGAATAAAAGATTCACTTTAAAAAAAACCTTATATTAACTCAATTAGAATCTATATTTCAAAACCTTGAACCATGGAAAACTTTTAACTATCAATGCCACATGTGCATAAGTGGTGATAGCATGTCATTTAGCCAACTATTCATTAAAATACGCTTTAAGTAAACTTGTTTAGAATTGATTTTTCAAAAGCTCAAACTATGGATAAATTTAACTGTCAATGATAAGTGGTAGAATGTGGTTTAACCATCTTTTCTTTAAAATACACCTTAAGTCATCGAGTATAAATATGATTTTTCAAAACCTCAAAACATGTCACGCTATCATTAGTCACATATACGTTATCCTCGCGAACTATTAATTAAAATACGCTTTAAGTAAACTTATTTAGAATTGTTTTTTCAAAAGTTCAAATCATGGATAAGATTTAACTCACAATGACATATGTGGATAAGTGGTAGAATGTGATTTAACCATCTTTTCTTTAATATACACCTTAATTCATCGAGTTTAAAATTGATTTTTATGAACCTCAAAACATATCACGCTATCATTAGTCACTTATACGTTATCCTCGCGACTTTTTACCGAATTATATCATTTATCAGATAGTCGTCATATCATGCATTAAATGATTAATGATATGGTGACAAAACCATCATAGCCGTCCTGGTTTCCTTGACTGATAAAAAGGGTTTTAGTTTCTTAACACGTTTCACAAAATTATTTTCGAATAATTGGAAACTATCTAAAATAATTAAAAATAACAAGTAGGTTGTGTTAGTTGCACCAAATGAACTTGCAAAAATTAAATACTAAGAATAAATCAAGAATAAATACTTCTTCAATACCAAACTAACAAACCTTCTTGCGTGGTAGGAAATAGACAAGACGTCTGATGTTTGAAATTAAATTTTCATTGAACTATACTTATTGAATGTCATATTCTTCAAATAAAAATGTTAGATGCTCGTGGCTATTTAAATTTGTGGGGCTGTGTAAAAGATATGGTGTACCAAACCAAACGGAATGTGAAACTGCGGACGAAATGAGACAAAGGCTAATTGGTGCTTTCTGCGGAGGATAAATGACGAAGAGCATACACTATATCGCATGTGCATCGACATACTCGGGTACGGGCTGCGGCGGCGTTGTAATACACGGAGGTACATTTGAACACCGTATGTGAAAAGAAGATAGTATTAAATATTGGAAAAAAGTAATTATCTAAGAAAGTAATAAAATTGTTTGTAATATTTTTGCATGCATTTGATTTATTTGACATTTATGCGTCATTCATATTGCGATACTGTCAACGATCGGAAAAAAGTGTAAAGTCCCGAGCTTTCCCGACGGAGATCCTTAATCTAGCCGTCATGTGCACATGCTATAGGGTTATCACCACAGTTAAAAAGTAGTATTTTTGCAATTTTTATTTTTTACTCAATTAACGATTCTTACCATTACCAATAGTCTCTGTATCACTTAAACGACCTAATACTTCCGGGAAGGATCGTCGTGCCTTTCCACCCTGTATACAGCTGTAATGCTCAGCCAAGATATGGTCGGACCGGATCGATACAGCGATTTAGAGCACGATGCTTGTTTTTGTATTAATTAATCTTAATTGTAAATAGTCGTTATGTTGTATCTTCTTGCTGTGTAACTTTTTTCTTATTTAACTAACTGTTTACTGTATGTTATTTCTGTCTTTTTTCTTCTTGTCTGTTACCTTCCGTGATTCTTCTCACTTGATGGTCTCATCGGAAGATCAGCGCTGGAAGCCACCAGCAACATGCTGAGATGGGGCCATTTCGTGGCACTTTAATCTTATTTTGTGTTTTCTTTTATTCTATGTACTGTTCCGATTGTTTGTGCTTACGAATAAATCTATTCTATTCTATTCTATTCTAATTAATGAATGTAGTTAGAGTCAATCAAATCAGACCCATGATAAAAATAAAATATTTTGTAATCAACAAATGCTCAAAAACGAGCCTTCATATTTAACTACTTTAAAAGAATACATTTTAAATTTTAAATATACCTAGTTTTGGTTATTTTATTGTGTAATTTTTCTTTTTAGGTAGGTGCAACAGATATTCGGTATTCGGTCGAATAGTAGGCAACATTCGGCCGAATGCCGAATATTCGGCAAAGTGGCCGAATAGGCCGAATACCAAATAGTTGCCGAATATTCGTGGCATCTCTACTTATTACACTTATCCTGCCGTCAGGCGGTCAGGCCTTACGATCGTGGCCGACGTCGGCACCGACGTCGCGCCCGAGCAAGATCGTTTTCCGTTTTACGAAATATAAGGACATCGTTACCAATATTTGAAATGTAAAAAATACTTCCTCTCGAATTGCCTAAAATGTTAATGATAAGCAAAATTAATATGTTTGAAGTTAAAGTATTTTTTTGCAATAAATATTGTAAAATATGTGCTATTATTTCGTGAAACGGAAAACGATCCTTTGGCTCGATATTGGGGCCGACGTCGCGGCTGATCGTTCGCCGTCCGAAGGCTATCCTGCATAAGTATAATAAGCCCTTAAAATATATACTTAGATATTTTATGACTTTCGATGTTCATGTTTCGATTTTTCCACCCAAAGTTAATTTAGGTACCTACCCTTTTTTGATCCACCTAAAGTTAATTGAAATTTGTTAATAAAGTAAAATATTCAATATTTTTGATTTTATTTGCATTTTATAGCTTAACAATTATTTCAATAATATTAACTCTCAATATCTATGTTTGTGAAAATATCGATAGAATTATCGACCTCAGTTAACGACGCCTACCTCAACCTATTTAGCCGGACGAATTCATGAACATTTACGTATCTTTACACCGTGTTTTTTTACGAAGTATTTCCATGTGTGATATGTTTGTGTGCGTCTATAAATGTGAGTTTATATGTGTTCAAAACGCGAAAGATTTAAATATTATATTGCATCAAAATGAGAATGTATTTTTTTTTGCATTTGTGAGTAATATTTTGCATGTGTTATTTCCTCACCTCCCCGCGAAATTCGGCAGAACTTTTTTTACGCAGATACGACATATATGACGTCTCCCGTTATTGAATGCTCTAAGACACACCTTCACTACAAATACTACAACCGATACTACCTGCCACTAAAACAGGCGAAATCATACAATTTTTGTCGATGTTTGACAAAAAATCATACAATTTTTGTCGACGTTTGCCAAAAGTATAAAGATAAGATTATTAGAAGACCTCTTTAACGCTCGGGCGTATGAAAGTGACGCGTGACGAATCAATCGCTAGCGCGTTCGGAGAAGGATCTGAACTCACTGTCGCTGCACCTTACTGAACATTATTGAAAGGTTAATAGCCGGATCCACACAGAGTGAGCACACGCGCGAGGCAATTTCCTCGCGCACAAAATGGCCATCAGTGTAGACGTGCCTCGGCCGAGGCGGCGCGCGCGAGGCACGTCTAACACTGGCCGTTTTGTGCGCGAGTTGCCTCGCGCGTATGCTCGCTCTGTGTGTACCCAGTTAATAAAGGAGTTTTAGGTTACCTGCTGCTGCGGCCTGCGGATTGCTATAGGCGGTGGCGTATTGCTGATAGTAGCCGGGGGCCATGTAGCCCTGTATCGCGGGGTAGCCCTGCAACACAATAGTCATGTTTTACACAACACAGAGTAATAATTAGGTGCATCAAATTTTTTTGTTGTTATTCTGTCCCGTCAGGCGACAATAGTACCATGGTTTGTTAAAAGAAATGTTATATTAGTTTCTACTAATATGCTAAGTAGATAGCCCATTTATTGTGTTATGGAAAGGTTTTATAGCTGCCATAAAAATGTATGTTTGGTTATTTTAAATAGGCGGGTCCACGCAGAACAAGCCGCCTCACGAGGAAATTGCCGCGCGAAGCAGCTCGGTCTGTGTAATAGACATGCCGCGGGCGAGTTACTTCGCGCGACAATATCCTCGCGAGGCGGCTGATACCATAAAGAGGTGATCCAGGCGACCATAACTATGGCAACGAGTGATAATAAAAAGTTTATTACCAATTTTTTTTTCATAGGTTAGTGGTATGTTAGGTTACCACTTGAACATACAAATTTAATGTTAACAATAGAAAGTCGTTTCAATGAGATGATTAACATATTATGCGCTATTTGCGCTAAAATCACCAAATATCACCAAGGGAAAGGGGGAGTCAAAAATAGGCCAAATATGATCACATGATTTCTGGACGACCCCTAAGGTCATGTTAACAAACCAAAAAACATGCATATCAGATTACTAATATACCGTAATAACACAGAAGTTCTTTCTCCTTAATGACATTGACAATTAACCTTACGAACCTAATTTATTGTTCAAATTAACACACGCGTTCGCTCCCTTGTATGCAACCACGGTCTCAGTTAATTGATCATAACGGGTTCAATGTCCGACATTCTTCGTGCTTACCGTCCGTACTTTATTATCAAAACGTTACCCCTTACCAGGTTTTCAAAAAAGACAATCGAATGTCAGTCTTACTCGTCGAAAATAGAACACATGTTTGAAGTGCCGTATGTGGGAAATATATATCCCTTAGCCTGGTAAAGGGTTAATGTGCATGTTCAGATATTTTTCAGCACCTTGGCCGCTCGGATATATCTGATGGCGACTGTTCAAACCTTACTGCAACGAAATAAGGCCTAGTGATGGTTAGTTAAGACGATAGGTAGGCCCAATGCCCTTGAGCGTCTGGGCGCAGCTAAGCGCTCTGTCCCCGCACCACCCGCTTACCCCGCTCACTGCGATCGCACGTGAATTTTGTATTGCTGCACCGCCACGAGGTTCAAAGAATAAGATACAGCCCAGAGGCGCGCAGTTGGCGCTATACTCGTATATCTTTTGTTTTCAAACATGATGATGTATGAGTAGATCATGCATTTAGTGGAGGTCGTAAATTACATTTCACGGTTAATACGACAGATATAAATAAATCATTGTTATAAATAATTTATAACAATGATTGTCAAAGAGAATTAAAGTTTACTGATTTTTAAACCTGCGTTTTATTGGTTTACCTTTGTAACTTTCTTAATACATGTGATGTTGCATAAGCAACATGGACATAATTGCATTCACAATTACTTATCATTAACTAATTACACGCTATTACGTGCTAATAAGGGTACTTTCCATTATTACTATTTACAAATAGTACAAATACTATGTATTAATCACTACTATGTAATATCACGTGCCTTAATAATGAAGTGAAATAGCCAAATAGGTAAATTTTTTTTTTAAACGAACCGACATTTTCACGCCTGTAATACTGAACCAATTGCTGGGAGCCTAGCCAACACGATTCCTCTCATCTCCGCTCATCCTCGCCTCAGTGCAAAGGCAGCTTAAGAGCGCTCTTACAAGAAAAGTCGAAATAATGCAAAATTGATGATACTAGTCGACGAAATTCAGGACTTTGCGCTCATTATTAGAAACAATGAGTACTTGTTCCAGTAAAAGCGTCTTCTTATCTTTATAAATATCGTTGTAAATATTAGAAAAAGGACTTATTAAATTAGTAATGATTTTTTTTCTGATGGTCGTTTCCGAAAAACCCCGTGAAGCACTGAATGGCGAGCTCTTATTTGGAAATGTTGAGAATTTTACTCTGCTAAACCTGGCTATTTTGTATTACTAATACCCTGTACTTTAGGCATATCAAACTATATTTTTCCTACATACCTTTGAGAAAGAGAAAATCAAAGTAAAACGAACTCGATTTTCTCTCCGAAACAAGTGTCAATTCCTACGAAAATCTACTTAATATCGAAGTCATTTTCATACTCAAGCAATCTGCAACGTTTGCTTATACTGTTGGTATACATTAGTGTTTATGAAATTCTACTATAATTTTTTGGCAATTTTTTGAAAACTACTCTATATTACCGATGACGCGCGCTGCGCCAGCTCAGTGCCGCGGCAGAGCTTGTAGAGGCAGGACGTGTGTCGGTCGGCTCCGCACATTTTCAACGGCGACGACGAGGTTTTTTATCATTGTGTGCGGCGGGCGCCGTGTAAAACGCTATACTGTGTGCGTGTAAACCGCAACGAGAGACTTTGATCCTAGCACCGTTTTTATAGTATTATAATTTATAATGGTACAGTTTAATAAACTACCGGACAGGATTAAAAATATTTGAAACGACCTGACATTCTATATGTATTTATTTGACTCAAGATAGTACTCAGGGTCTGATGATGGAGCCGGAAGGTGGTCACCGGTACCAATCAACCATGCAACTAAACCACTTCGTGTTTAGGCTCGTTTTATTCATCTCAACAAGATCTTTGACACAAGATAGTACTCAGGGTCTGATGATGGAGCCGGAAGGTGGTCACCGGTACCAATCAACCATGCAACTAAACCACTTCGTGTTTGGGCTCGTTTGATTCGGCTCAACAAGATCTTTGACTTAAGATAGTACTCAGGGTCTGATGATGGAGCCGGAAGGTGGTCACCAGTACCAATCAACAATGCAACTAAACCACTTCGTGTTTAGGCTCGTTTTATTCGTCTCAACAAGATCTTTGACTTAAGATAGTACTCAGGGTCTGATGATGGAGCCGGAAGGTGGTCACCGGTACCAATCAACCATGCAACTAAGCCACTTCGTGTTTGGGCTCGTTTGATTCGTCTCAACAAGATCTTTGGCACAAGATAATACTCAGGGTCTAATGATGGAGCCGGAAGGTGGTCACCGGTACCAATCAACCATGCAACTAAACCACTTCGTGTTTAGGCTCGTTTGATTCGTCTCAACAAGATCTTTGACACAAGATAAATAAATAAATAAATATTAGGGGACATCTTACACAGATCAACCTAGCCCCAAACTAAGCAAAGCTTGTACTATGGGTGCTAGGCGACGATATACATACTTATATAGATAAATACATACTTATATACATATAAAACAGCCATGACTCAGGAACAAATATTAGTGTTCATCACACAAATAAATGCCCTTACTGGGATTCGAACCCAGGACCATCGGCTTCGCAGGCAGGGTCACTATCCACTAGGCCAGACCGGTCGTCATAGTACTCAGGGTCTGATGATGGAGCCGGCAGGTGGTCACCGGTACCAATCAACCATGCCACTAAACCACTTCGTGTTTAGGCTCGTTTTATTCGTTTCTATAAGATCTTTGACACAAGATAGTACTCAGGGTCTGATGTTGGAGCCGGAAGGTGGTCACCGGTACCAATCAACCATGCAACTAAACCACTTCGTGTTTAGGCTCGTTTGATTCGTCTCAACAAGACCTTGGACACAAGATAGTACTCAGGATCTGATGATGGAGCTGGAAGGTGGCCACGGGTACCAGTCTACCGTGTAACTGAACCACTTCGTGTTTGGGCTCGTTTGATTTGTCGCAACAAGATCTTTGACACAAAGTAGTACTGAGGGTCTGATGATGGATCCGGAAGGTGGTGACCGGTACCAATCAACCATGCAACTAAACTACTTCGTGTTTGGCTTCGTTCGATTCGTCGCAACAAGATCTTTGACACAAGTTAGTACTCAGGGTCTGATGATGGAGCTGGACTGTGGCCACGGGTACCAGTCTACCATGTAACTGAACCACTTCGTGTTTGGGCTCGTTTGATTTGTCGCAACAAGATCTTTGACACAAGGTAGTACTGAGGGTCTGATGATGGATCCGGAAGGTGGTCACCGGTACCAATCAACCATGCAACTAAACCACTTCGTGTTTGGCTTCGTTCGATTCGTCGCAACAAGATCTTTGACACAAGTTAGTACTCAGGGTCTGATGATGGAGCTGGACTGTGGCCACGGGTACCAGTCTACCATGTAACTGAACCACTTCGTGTTTGGGCTCGTTTGATTCGTCGCAATAAGATGTTTGACACAAGATACTACTCAGGGTCTGATGATGGAGCTGATGATGACAGACAGGTACCCGTCGCCACCTTCACGCTCCATCATCAGACCCTGAGTACTACCTTGTGTCAAAGATCTTGTTGAGATGAATAAAACGTGCCTAAACACGAAATGGTTTAGTTGCATGGTTGATTGGTACCGGTGACCACCTTCCGGCTCCAACATCAGACCCTGAGTACTATCTTGTGTCAAAGATCTTGTTGAAACGAATAAAACGAGCCTAAACACGAAATGGTTTAGTTGCATGGTTGATTGGTACCGGTGACCACCTTCCAGCTCCATCATCAGACTCTGAGTATCACCTAGTGTCAAAGATCTTGTTGAGACGAATCAAACGATCCTAAACACGATGTGGTTTAGTTGCAGGGTTGATTGGTAATGGTACCTTCCAGCTCCATCATCAGACCCTGAGTACTGTCTTGTGTCAAAGATCTTGTTGAGACGAATCAAACGAGCCCAAACACGAAGTTGTTTAGTTACATGATAGACTGGTACCCGTGGCCACCTTCAAGCTCCATCATCAGACCCTGTGTATCTTCAGTGTCAAAGATCTTGTTGAGACGAATCAAACGAGCCTAATCATGTTACTACATGGTTGATTGGTATCCGTGACCACCTTAATCATCATCAGATCCTCAGTACCAGTTCGTTTTTAAACCCTCGTTGATACAAACTTTACAACCTATAGGTACCAAATGCAATGACGAAACATGTAAATAAGCGAGTAGGTACCTATAATTTCTTTCGAGTAATATACCTTCATAAGTACAAGTATGGGGCTATTCATAAATTACGTCGTTTCAAATGGGAGGAGTGGGGGGGTCTGGACATCGGATGATGGTAACATGACGTAGGAGGAAACAGATTCATCCGAAGCTTGATTTTTGGATGATTTGAGGGGTGGGGGGGGGTCAAAAATCGTCAAAAATAGATGACGTAATTTATGAACAGCCCCTATGTACATTTGCACTGCATTTAGTATTTTCGTACTTACCAAATAACAGTTTTAGAACTTTAAAAGTTAAGTACAGTTAGTGTTGTTATGGTTGATTTCAATATGCTTCGCGAAGGATCAAGAATGTTTAATCCATCATTGTAGTGCGAGTGTGGTAGAAGGGATCGGCGTACTGAGCTCGCACGGCCTGCCGCAGCGCGTAAAATACCTAAACTCGCTCAACGCCGAAATGTAATAGCGCTCTTAAAGGCTCATTACGGTGCGAGAACTCGCACTTGAGTTTCATTACATGGTGGTATTCGATTGGCCGCTTAATGTGAATTCGATGTAACCTCAATAGTCCGCAATGTAACTAAAATCGCATGCGAATTCGCGCGCCGTCTAAATGAGCCTTAATACAGTTTTATCGCTAGCGATAAACGAGAAAGTACTCCGTTGAATAGTTTATAAAATGTGATATGCGACATATGTATATTGTTAGGTATATAATAACATATACACAGCTACAGTCGCGTCACTATGTGCACTTCAGTTCATTTGTGGTGCGCGTGCCGCGGCCGCTGCAGGACACCATCGCAAGCGCGGACTTCTGGCCGAAGGGTGTGGTGTTTCGGCGGTTCCGGGGCAACCTGCCGAACCCTACGCCGTGTCAGAGGGCCTACCGCGAACCACGTTCGACGTGTTGCCTCTCTGTCACACTTACGTACTAATTTACAAGTGCGACACAGAGGCAACACGTCGAACGTGGTTCGCGGTAGGCCCTCAGACGCTACGGAGCCACGCGGTTACGTCGTCGCCCAAATCTAATGTTTAGTTAATTTAATTTTTATGCTGTGTATTGTTTTTCTTTGTCTTTTCTTTTATTTTGTAGTTTCCCAGTGCCTTGGTTTTATACTGTAATGCTGTGTTACTTATTTGATCAATAAATAAATACCTAAGAAAGATGCAGAAGCAAATGTAATCAGTGATTAAACCTACGAGTAGCAATTAGAGATAACGCTGCTTCGAGAAATCAATTAGTTTCCGATTCTGATTATTTTGCTGTGGCAGTTTCAGCATAATATGTTAATGATTTATTTTTAACGGCCTTATAGACTAGTCGGTAGTGACCCTGCCTACGAAGCAGGAGGTCCCGGGTTCGAAACCTGGTATGGGCATTTAATGGTGTGTTCATCACAAATATTTGTTCCCGAGTTATGGATGTTTTCTATGTATATAAGTATTTATATATATATATGTGTATATTATACATCGTGGTTTTATTGAATTCCGTTAACTTCGGGGTATGGTTAAGTACGTTTAAGAGAACTAAATGACATAGTTCATTTAAAAAAAAAAATTTTTTTTGCTTTTTTTAAAAAAATATTTAAGTTTAAAAAGGGGTCATCCATTAATTACATCACACGTTTAGGGGGAGGGAGGGGGTCAAGAAAATGTGACATGTTGTGACAAGGGGGAGGGGGGAGTCACAAACTTAGTGACGTCACTTTTAACTTCATCAGTAACCGAAAATTTATTTAAATTATTTTATTCGCTATACAGTTAAATAACAAGTTTTTGAAACGATAATCGTTTTTATTAGTTTAATTTTATTTCTTAATCAGTGTTGGGTTATAAAATTACTAATATTTCTTTTGTCAAAAATATTTTGATAAAATATTAAATAAATAATTGCCGATTTAGTTGAAGAAATGTGACGTCACACCAGGGGGAAGGGGTTTGCCAAAAGTGACAAAGTGTAACAAGGAGGGGGGGAGGGGTCAAAAAACCTAGAAATTCGTGTGACGTAATTAATGGATGACCCCAAAGTAATCAAATGTAGCATGTAGCGTTGTTGTAACACGGGCATTACATTTAACTCAACCAAACAATTGAAATCTGTGACAATGTCATTTCGAACATATATCGACCGAGATATATGTTCGAAATGTCATTGTCACACTAATCAATATGTAAACCGGCCCTAAGGTAAGTGTACATGCTTGTAGAGGCGTTAAGGGAAAAAAATAAATTATTGATTATCTCCGAAATGGAGTTAATTAGAATATCGGTGTCTTTGAGAAAGTTACTTGATTTAAGCTCAGGAATGCAGCCTTGAAATTAACGGAAAAAAAAAGACGGTGTATATACCTATCGTCGTCTAGTACCCACAACACAAGCCATATTGCTTACTGTGTGACTAGGTTGATCTGTGTAAAATTGTCCTATAATCTGACAGTGAATGTTCATGATCAACTGAATTCATTGAGCTCTGTAGTTAGTTCTTGATCTGGGGCTTAAAGGAAAAGATGGTAGTGCAACCATCATATATGTGCAGCTTACCTGGGCATACCAATATCCCATGCCTTGCTGCTGGTACGGGTAGCCGGGGTACCCCTGCGTCTGCGCGCCCATGGCGGGAGGAGCTGCTGTGGTGCTGGGTGTGCTCTGAAACAATAACGTTACACTTTAGTACCATCCTCAACCTTATTACTTAGGCATAAGGCCTAACAATGATCAGTTAAAACTCAAACACTTGAGTCGTCAAAGCTTTAACTATCAGGGTTTGCGAGTCTAAGGTTCGAAAGGCTTCAAGACTAGTCTTCTAACACTGGAATGTGCTCTTTGAGCAAAGCAGCAATATACCGGTATACTGCTGCTTTACACAAAAATCAACCTTGTTTTGTTACTACTACGGTTCAATATGGCTCTGAATTTGTGGTAGTAATTAAAGCAATAAAAACTGGTCACTTTATAGTACCTAATTTCCATGGATAGTGATAGTGACACAATATCATTGCTTTTGTGATTACATAGTTGCAATATGCAAAGGTTATTATTACTATGCCAATAATATATATTGAAACAGTTGGTCTGCTAATTTAATATAGAAGTGTAATGTTTTTATACAAAAACCATAAACTTCTATATTATTAAAACCATTGCACAATAGAATGTAAAAGCAATATACCTTGTCACACTTAAATTTGACTGCAAGATTGGTTTGCAAATTTGATATAACCATTATCTGACAAAGTCCTGCAGCGGGAATGTGAATTTGATATTTAATTGACAGAAAGCGAATAATTCCATAAGTAGGGTAGAGAAGGGCTAAAGAGAGAGAGAGAGAGATGTACAGTCAAACAAGCAGGTGAGGTGTTCCAAATGACCTTCACACTCTCTTGGGGTTGGTTACCCCAAAACGTCTGCTATTGCTAAACTTAATGAAAGTTTTATAGTTCACTGTTGATTGACAGATTAATCTGTCAATTGTGGTTGGTGCAACAAGTTCTAATTCAGCAGTAAATGTGTTCAGTTCATTTTGAACACCTCACCCGCTTAGCAGGTTGCTTCTGTTGACTGCATGCCAGCTAAAAGGTAAAAAGAAACTAAATTATAGTATCATTATTATCAAATTACATTATTTTCCCCTTTAAAATTTTATATTTTTTTAATTATTTACCTTTATTACCAATAAATCAACCTATTCCCAAAGTTCGCTCAATTAGGCTTGTGATTTGTACAAACAGCAACACTCTTAACTGTCCATCGGTGGACCTTATGCTTTTGTAATAAGGTTTACTGTCAGTTAACAGTGTGAGCGATGGTACTAGATGACTCAATACAGTAATTTTAGAAATGAAGGAAAAGTGGATAAGTTTACTGCATTTAGCAGGAAACAAAGTATTACTGACTCTGACATCAAATTGGTATATTTACACATAAGAAATTTTTATGCTAAGTAAACACTTTTTTCATTAATGTTGTGCATTTATAAAAAAAAGCCTACCTTCAAAAACAGAAATAAAAGCAGCTATGTCAGCTTGGTAGTTAATGTATAATTTGTTTGAGTTATGCTGTTTATTATTTTTATTTTTACTGTATTTGTGTTAAGGGGCTATTCATAAATTACGTCATTTTAAATTAGGGGAGGGGGGGTTTGGACATCGGATGACGGTAGCATGAAGTAGGAGGAAATGGGGTCATTTGAAGCATGATTTTTGGATGATTAGAGGGGGGGGGGTCAAAAATCGATGACGTAATTTATGGACAGCCCCTAAGTGTTGATAGGTTTTAAATTTGTTAAGATTATTTGTCTATTTTATTATATTGACCATTAAATTGAATTGGTTTATTTTATACTGTATGTTTATATGTGATAAATAAATAGAATTGAATTAAAATAGTTCAAAAAGGATTATTCAAATTTGATTGCAAGCAACACCAATAGTATTAAATAAATAAACAATCCAGCCTATATACATGATACTGGGCACAGGCCTCCTCTTGTGCATGAGAGGGTTTGGGTATAGTCCCCACTTTGGCCCAATGCGGGTTGGGGACGCTACACATACCCCTTTTCTTCTTGGATGTATGTAGTTTTGATACTTACCACTAACTTTTCGGCGAAGGAAAACCAAAACTATCAATTAATAAAAATAATTACCTGGCTCTCTCCCGTTCCTCCGTTCTCTTTGCCCCAGAAACATTTTACTGCATGTCCACTAATCTCTGTGTTATGTGTGCCCTCGATGGCATGTGCTGCCGCCTCTTTAGTTGTGAACCTAATAAACGCATAGCCTTTGTCTCGGAATACTCTAATATCCTGTATCTGGCCATACTGTGAGAATGTATTCTGCATCAACTCCTCAGTGATAACATTGCTGGTGAAGCCCCCACAGTAAACAGTTGTGTTAGTTGGTGAGCTCTGGTTGTAAACCTCGTCAAATGTGGGCTGCTTAGCTCGCTTGCTGCTCGGCGCGCCCTCGCTGGGCCTGTTAGCCGGCGGCTTGCGTGTCGACCAGTTGGTGCGTATGGACCTCGACCCTAGCCACTGTCCGTTCATAGCCTGAATCGCCGCTTCGGCATCAGCCTTCTTCACAAAAGAAACGAACGCGTACCCCTTAGATTTGAGCGTTTGTGGGTCGCGGACTATCCGGCAGTTTGAGATCTCACCAAAGGGCGCGAAAGCCTCTCGCAGTATGTGCGTTTCGATCTCCGGCGACAGGTCGCCGACGAATATGTGGTGGTGGTTGCTAGTGTCCGTCTTGGGCTGGTTCCCGGGACTTGTCGCCCAGTTAACCTTCATCTCCTTGTCCAGAAACACTCGCTTGTTCATGGCGGCCAGGGCCGTAGCCGCCGCCGAGTGATTCGTGAACTCGAGGAACGCATAAGGATCATTTCCGGGCTCACGGATTATCTTACAACCTTTTACTTCGCCAATTTGGCCGAACAACGCGCATAGAAAATCTTCTGTGACACTCGCGTCTAAATTACCGACGTAGAGAGTTTTCGGGTGGCTTTCGTCGCCCATATTAGAATTAATCGTAATCTAGCGGTTACTTAATTACGACTATGAACACTAGGATCGAAATTACTCGCTAACCAACGTGTTATTTCATTACACAAAACATTGGATGACGGATAAAGAAAGAAAAATGTCGCAAACAGCGCCTATAACTTCTCGAAAGACGTTGCTGTTGACTCGTGAAACGTTCACTTTTCGGAAACAAACGCATCTATAGACAAATTTCCGGTGGAATCAATTTAAAAAGTTGGCGGGAAAGCGGAATATTGTACTTTTCTAAACGATTTTGTTTGAAATTACGCAAATCCAAACCATACAACGAATAATTTAACATTTATTGTACATTTTCGTAGCCAGGAAACAAGAAATTATAAAATGATATTTTTTGTAATATTATGCCATAAACAAATTTTATATGAATTTGACACAGAGTTCTCCTTAACTATTCCGGAAACGAGTGTCATTCGAAAGTCTATGACTCATCAAAAATATGATTTCGTTTACAAACTCAACACTTTCATCCCTTCTTTTGATTGGCTGTAACGCCTCTGTAGAAAAAAATAGCCAATCAGGAAATGGTTAGTGTTTTTCAAATCTGTCTGTCATGGTACGAAAAATATTGGTGTTTTTTATTTGATAATTTAAATTTCTACGCTGAAATACCTAAAATAGTTTATAAAATACTAAATATAAATGTTGAATAATAAAATTAAGATTTAACTATTTATATTGCCTAAAAAGTGGCAACAATTTTCATTTGACATATGATTTTTAGTGTTGCCTGTGCATTAAGTGCTACGCTGGCTGTCAAGTGTCAATGAACGCCAGATTTCGGCGATACGGCACGATGCAATCGGGCTTTTAATATTAATAAAATCTCAATTAAAACATGCATTACTCCATTAGTGCGTGCTCGTAACTAGCAAAACCTTTTCAATAACCGAATTACTTTCAAGTATTCACTTCATATAGCTACGGCTTAGGTTAGAATAGTTCAATTCTCGTACACGTATGCAGTGTCTCGGTTTTTGTATATTTCGGTGTTGAAAATATGACGTAAAGTGGGATTTCCCTATTCCAAGATAAAGTTTCCAAGATGCTGCCGCTGACCCAGAAGGACACCAGGTTCCCGCGCGGGCGTATCGCCGGGCTCCGCGACAAGTTGACGAATTGGTTCAGACTAATTTACTCTGATAAGAATTCCAGGAATTTGTTCCTATTCCTTTTACTGAACTTGTCGTTCGCCTTCGTCGAGCTGTTCTATGGTGTTTGGACAAATAGTTTAGGTGAGTACATTTGGATATTGATTTGCTTGCCTCATCAATTCCTCAAAACTGTTACTGTTAGTAAATATGCCAAGCTAGTGGCATATGTTTACCTATTTAGCTGCTTCTTGTGTAAATTTAATATGTATGATATAAACTTAAATGATTTGAAAGTAACTTTAGGAAAGTTTGATTACTTAAGAATCCTTCCTGAATCATACAGAAAAAAATGTACTAAATGTATAAATTAAATCTTTCATTATTGTAGCTATGTGAATTCTTCTTGTTAATAATTTTTATTCCCTGTTTGAGTTGTTTACAGTGCTTAATCCTTTGTAATAAGGCAAAAAATATAAACATATCTTTTTGATGTTGACTGTACATATGTTACAATGCACCAATGACCATGATAACTGTGCAGCGCATTTTCAATGACTAAGTGTGGAAATGTCATCAATAACCATAAATAAAAGGTCATTGTCAGTAACATCTATTTTTATGAAAATATGAGGTTTATAATGACATTCCTCACTTTGTTCGGTTCAAATCGGTGCAAAGTTAGCTTAGACAGGTTCTACGCATGGTAACCCCTTACCGCATACATAGCCATATATGCGGATATGATATTCAACTCTATTGACAGCTATTAAAGTTTAAACAAATATTTTTTATTACATGCATTAAGGCACCGGTCGGCAACTCTCACTTGCGGCCCGAGAGCCTCCCTGGCTAATTTGTATGTATATGTAATATTGACAAACAACAATGTCTGATAAAGTCATAAATATTAACAAAGTGCGGCCCGCATCAAGTTCGTTAACTACTATGTGGCCCTTGGCTGCTAAAAGGTTGCCAACCGCTGCATTAAAAGGTTAAGTGTTAAGCGTTTAACATCCCTCTATTTGTAAGCATTAAAGTCATCCCCCATTTTCTTCCAGGTCTAATATCAGATGCATTCCACATGTTCTTCGACTGCACGGGCCTGGTGGCGGGCCTGGCAGCCTCCTTGATATCAAAATGGCGGTCCAACGAGCGCTACTCGTACGGATACGCGCGGGCCGAGGTGGTCGCTGGCTTCGTGAACGGCCTGTTTCTGCTGTTTATAGCGTTCTTTATTATGAGCGAGGCGGTGGAGAGGGCTATTGAGCCTCCAGAGGTAAGTTAATATCTATACCTTATCTATCCTTACCAGTGGCAAGCGTGACTCACTCTGCGATTTCGTCGCTTTGCAAATAGGTAGCTACAAGCACATCCATTCCACACCACCGCTAGCCATAAGCCGCGCGTGGCGCTGTCGCCACCTAGCGGCCATATCTGTCCTGATCGTAACAGTCGCGTTTTGTTAGAGAGTGAGTCTTCTGTACCTAGTACTATTATTAATTCTGTGGCAGTGGCGGATTTGCAGTCTGCCGCCCTAGGCCCCAGGCCCTGTAGCCACCCCTTTCTCAGCACCCATCATATTGACTACATTTTGAGTTATTTCTTGTTATCATCAGCGAATTTATTGTCACAATTTACGGCCCCTAAATATCTTGCCGCCCTAGGCCTGGGCCTACTGGGCCTTACGGCCACTGTTCCTTAGGGACAGAATTATATTTACCATCACCCACACTGTTAACTGTCCATTGGTAACCCTTATTACAAAAGGCATAAATAAGGTCGATGGACAGTTGTGTCGCTTAACTTCAAACTCGGGTAAATCCATTCGACCCTCAGCAAATATCTACCCTATTACCTTTTCTTAATACCAAAATAGCATAATCTGACAGATGGATTTACCCGAGTTTGAAGTTAACCGACACAGTTAAGAGTGTTGCTGTTTGTAGAATTAGCAAGGCTTGGACGAAAACGCCCGTCATTTTGAAAACATAACCAGAATTAAGGACCCATTTATGAGTTGAAAATGTTCGTTCACAGTCTACGGACGTCATTGAGGCATATTTATATCGTTAACATTGCTATAAGGAAGTCTATTATGTATTATGTTGTACAGAACAGGGTTATGCTTCCAAAATGCCAGGCGTTTTTCCGAGCATTCATAATTAGATAGAATACAGTATGTATCAGAACGAAAGGCCAAGAAAGAGACCCATTCATGTTTAGGTCATACTGAGCAACTTTTACTATGGGACCAACCCCGAAAACGCGGAAAAAAAATTGATGTTTCATACATTTTGCTGGTCTGATGTTGAAATTTCCTATGAGAGAGTCAATTTATATTTCGCGAGTTCGGGGTTGGTCCCATAGTAAAGGTTGCTCAGTATGACCTAAACATTAATGGGTCTCTTTCTTGGCCTTTCGTTCTGATACATACTGTATATCATAAATATGTCCCACAGCTGGGGCTGATGAAGGCCTCCTCAGATTTTTTCATTGGGTACTTCTTTGCAGGTGTACCCTATCCTCACTATGATAACTGGTATCTAGATATCAAATAAATTAAAATAATATTTCATATTACTAAAAGAAATTAATAACTAGCTTAAATTTAAAATAGGCCCTTGAGGCATTGTACCAAGGATGCTGGCGGCATTTCCTCGCTGTATCGCAATGCTGATACGTTGTGCGAGGTAGCCGCCAGCTCTTCGGTCGCCAGTTACGTCAACCAGACGCTTCGCGATTTCTGCGAACAACTTATGCGCGCTGGGACCCCATGGACCTATTATATGTTGGGGAATCTCATGTCGGGGTTTTTAACTACTTCAAACTAATCAATTCTAAATGCTAAACGTTTATAGCTTTAATGTTATCAAAATGACGAAACCATTAATTAAGATAACTTCCTATCAGAAGTTATCAAGCAGTTGCTTGAGTTAGAGAATCTAGAGATAAGTGACTGTATTAGAGTTTTAGTGCTTAAATTGTGTAAATTACCCTTATCAGCTCCATCTTTGGATTACATTATATTATACTCCATAACTTCATTTTAGATACAATCATATTAAATGAAATCGAATAATTACTTACAAATCATACTAAATAAACATTTTTAAGCTTATGAATATATTTCTAATGGATACTCAAGTTCAAATTTGGTTTTTAGAAACCCATTTTGTTTTTGAGAGACCTCACAACATCAAAAATCACCTCGTTTATAGTCGCCATCAGTTATATCGGAGCGGCCGAGGTGCTCAAAAATATCTAAACACGCACTCTAACAATAGAGACGTGTTCTGATATTTGTGAGCACCTTGCCCGCTCCGATATATCTGATGGCGACTGCACAACCATTTTAATATTGACTGCCTTAGCTTGCACAACGCCAATGTAAATGTCAACACTATTACACTTGACATAATGACGAAATTCCATCGGCACGTGTTCGTACGTAATAGTCGACCTAGCACGTACTTTCCCCGTCTGCCTTCGTTCGTCTTACGTGTTTACGGTGGAGTTTTAATAATAGTCTGATCAATCAATTTTAGGTATTTCATTAAGTCGATCAGCTGATGTGTACTATATCATTTTGTACTTACACATATTTTTAACCCTTTACCAGGCTAAGGGTTACATATTTCCCACATACGACACTTCAAACATGTGTTCTATTTTCGATCAGTTAGACTGACATTCAATTGTCATTTTTGAACTGTCAGCCTGGTAAAGGGATAATTAGCAACCTGCCCCGGCTTCGCACGGGTTACACAACAACGGGTTACAAAACCTTAACAAATTAAATTATACACCTAAAACCTAAACCTTCCTCAAGAATCACTCTATTAATAGGTGAAAACCGCATGAAAATCCGTTCAGTAGTTACTTATTGAGTTTATTTATAGCGAACATACATAACATAACACACACATGACATGACACAAACAGACAGACGCGGCGGGGGACTTTGTTTTATAAGGTGTAATGATAAACTTGGTTTTGATTATGTTCATAAACAAATTTGGTGTTTCGACATCAAACTTAAGAAACCTATACACTAAAGGTTTGTAAAGAAAATGAGATTGTAGTTTAATGCAATGTTCCATTAATTCCATTTATAGAATACAAGCTATGAAATTACCTACCCATTTAGAAATCTAATCGAAGGCCGTTTGCTTTGTACTTCAGCTTGACTACGAGTAGTTGAGTAATAAGTTGAAGATAAGTTATACTGTTTCCTTTGGATTGTGGTACAGTTGCCATTAGATATGACTAGACATAGAGATTTTTCTAGCACGAACGAGGCAACGCTAGTGACTTCCTTCCGATATTTAGTTTATAGATACCTATCTTATAAGTTTAATGTACAAAGGCCACATTTGGAATTTAAATGAACAAGAATAAACTAAATATCGGAAGGAAGTCACTAGCATTGCCTCGTTCGTGCTAGAAAAATCTCTATGTCTAGATATGACCTAATTAATTAATAACCCTTTTGACTTGTAAAGTTTGTAATTTTATGAATAAATGAATATGAATATGACAGATATATCGGAGCGGCCAAGGTGCTCACAAATATGTGAACCAAGTTTCTATTATGAAGACATTAAAGTGCACGTTAACAATTTTGATACTTACATACTTACTTTTTCTAGCTAGATTTTGCAAGAGAAACCACTTCCTACGGGAATTCGCCAAATAGGATCATTTGTGGCTTTCTATTACAAAAGGGTCCTTATGCTTCAAGTGCAATAAGGACGTTTCTATCTGAAATTCTGATAGAAACGTCCTTATTGCAAATGAAGCATAAGGAGCCTTCTCGGTGGAAGGTCACATTTAACTCTTTACAAGTCATAATAATATTCAGTAATATTAACTGAATGGAAATGCATGTTTTTATTTAGGAGATTAACCTGCTCGGTGCGGTTGTGATCGTGACGCCGATCGGCGTCATATCTCCCCGGATATGAATCGTATGACGAATCATCTGCACTAGGCACCATATAAAAAAATTAATACACGTTGTTTTAATTTTTCGTAAATTATAATGATTATGAATAAAATCCAATTCAATGTGCTAGTTTTTAAGTTAACTTGTTTATAGATATAATGTAATACCGTTTTACTTTCGGCAATAAAGGCTATTATGATTATGATGATTATGACGAATAAAATAAAAACTTATCCAATATACCTACCTACCTTTAAATAGTTAATTAATAATAAGGTTTTGGCAAAAAAAATATTTTTGTGCAAGCTTTTATCGCTGACTGTACTTTTCTTACGACAGACAACTAATACTCATCGAGACAATTCTAAAAACCCCTAACACAATTAGGTTGCGTTGTTTCATCACAGAGTTCCTATGGCCACCTCCTGTCTCCATCATCAGATCAGCTCCATGGTACCATAATATTGCATTGTCATCCGATTTATACATGCATGCAAAATTTCAGCTCAATCGGAAACCGGGAAGTGGATCAAATTTAACTTGCAAGATTACAGACCGACAGACAGACAACTTTTCTTACTTTGCGAGTATCAAAGTCCTTACTACTACAGATTTCAATTGTGAATTTAAAAATATTTACGTTACCTGATATTTGAAATATTTTATTTCAGGTCAAACACGAACGGCTCCTACTCGTCTCAATCCTGGGCTTCCTAGTCAACATGGTGGGCATATACGCCTTCCACCACGGCCATGCGCACGGCCACGGAGGCCATGGGCATTCCCACGGCGGCCACGGCCACTCGCACAATGGACATAGCCATGACGAGGAGGTCAACACTGGAGCTGGGAGCGCCATCATGAGAGGAGTCTTCCTACATGTGCTAGCTGACACTCTAGGCTCAGTTGGGGTTATCATATCAGCTATCCTAATGAGGATGTTCGGCTGGATGAGAGCAGATCCTATATGCTCCATGGCCATAGCCTTACTCATCGCTGGAAGTGTTATACCTTTAGTGCGGGACTCAGCCGGTGTTTTAATGCAACGGACACCTACAGCTTTAGAGCGCGCGTTACCAAATTTGTACACAAGAGTGGTAGGGCTTGCTGGGGTCCATGGGGTGCAGGAGCCTCATTTCTGGACTCTGTGCAGTGATGTGCATGTTGGGGCCCTCAAGTTAGAAGTGGCAAAGGAAGTGGATCCGCGGTATGTGACGGAGCAGACCGCTAGGATTTTTAGAGAGGCTGGTGTTAAGCATTTGACGGTGCAATTGGACTATTCCCCGCTCTGATCGTAAATTAATATTGACTTTAGGCATCGTTGGCGTTCAAGGTTGTCCATGGACCTCAACAAAGGTTACATTTTGGCTCAAAGCCGAATTGATTTTTTTTGGCGCTAAATGGTGCAGTTGTTTACTAGTCGCTTCCGGACTACTCTATTTTTATTATATTTTTTGTCTCGAAAATAATAATTGCGAATATTACAATAACACACCTACAAAATAAAAAAAACTGGTAATAACAGAATAGAGGTCCACGGGTATAAAAATAGTATGAAAAATCCTAGGTTTATACAGTTTTGTAAGTACAGTACTCTATGTATACAGGTGCGGTTAGAAAAAATATTATTCCGATGAGGATTTATTTAATATTGTGATAAGAGAATAGTTGTATTGGATTTGAGGTGTAAATTCATTTCACATTTACATGTGACAATCTGTAAAAAGGTATTCAATTTGCTCGTTTTGACTGCTACGAATGTGTAAAGTTAGGTACTTTTAAGTAGGTAGGTTAACCTATTAACATTGTACATCCAATTTCATTCGCTTTCATCACCATCTTCCCAATATTCCACTTCCTTCTTTGCCACCAACTCGTCACAAATAAGCTAATAAAAAGAGGTTAAAAGGGTTAGATTTATACCTTTTATAAATTGTCATTTGTAGTATATTAATAAATTTGTATAAAATATTTCATAATCATCTGCCAAATACAAATGTAGCTGAATTACATTTATATTCTGCTCCCGCTGGTCCGGTTAGTATTGAAAGTAAATGATCGTATTCGTTATTTATCACTCGAAATTCATACCTCTTCAGACATTTTACTAGAGTTTTGATAGCACTTGCAGTGCAAGTGTTATTTATACGTTATAATTTCAAAGTTTGACGTTTAAAATAACACTTGCAAGTGCTGCGAGTGCTCTCACGTTGCAGACTTATCTCGGTCTGACTTTATGTTTGTAATATTTTATCTAAACGATCATCTTCGGTAAATACCTACTGACTGTTCCATAAACTCTACTGTAACTTAAAGTCGTAAATATGTATATTGAACTAAGGTGAATGTAAAAGTGTATGTTTGTGGCTTTGATATTTATTTATTATGCATTATGATTGTTTTGAAACTGCATTTACAACCAAAATTACTTGTTTAAAATTATTTAGTATAAAATGTACGCTGTCAACCTGTAGTAACCATCATAGTTGCGCCTGTATCGTCTGTCGCGTCGTGCATCACACTCGCACTTATGTACTAGATAGTGACGACCACGATGACTGACGACCTGACGATATAATCGCAACCAACGTAGACTTTTGTCGTTTAACTTTTTAAACAATAAAAGCCGGTTGCACGGTCACTCAAGAGTGAAGTATGAAACATATGAAACTTCCCATACAATCAAATTTTGCAAACGCTTTAACGGGGTCGGGCGGTTTGGTGCAATCGACCTTGACTCTATCGTACCGCTACCGAAAGTACCAATCAATAAGTGCAATAATATGTACCCCTATGTCTATGTGTAAGGTTCAATTTAGAAACTTTTTAAGAAATTATAATTTTTGTATGTCGTTCAAAAGGTTAATTATTGGCACGCAAGCCATAAAAGTACCTATATAAGTTTCTGATGCACAAAATTGTATTTAAGTACATCGTCCCTTTGTTTGTTGCATTTGTTGGTAATGCAGCATAACAATTATATAAAAAAACACATGCCCAAATATTACAGACACTTCACTCACGTTAAATATATTGTTTCATTTATATATTATGTTTTTATGCATTTCCTATTTATTTCATAGCTAAAATAATTGATTGATATTCTTACAAAGCTTCTAATCTAATTAATTCTTTTATATATGTACATTTTAATTACTTAGGCTTTATATTTTTTTATTGTATTGTAAGTAGTTTATTTTTAGGTTTTACGCCGATATTCGGCTATAAGGGGTATTGTGTTCTATAGATATAGCCCTATCTTTGAATTTGCATTCCATGTAAATTGTTTTTGACAGTACCTATAGGTACTTGGAAGTAGTCCAGCGGTCCATACAATAGTCACAATTATTTTTCTTACTTAAATGTTTTATCCTATAGTTCAGGGGTCATATATACATACGTAATCCGCACCCAATCATAGAAGAAAGCTAATCTGCGTTTTTATATCCCAGATACAAAAATGACGACCTAATATCTGAAATTTTGATACAATATTAAAACGCGGGACATTTTGCGTAGTAAATTAGCCAATCTAACTGCCATTTTAATATCTGAGATGTAGAAACACGTTAGATATATAATTTCCCCCCACGCAGACGTTTTTGTAAACATGATGCCGATCGGCGTCAAGGACATCACAGCGGGGCAAAAATAACAAATCGATGTCACCGGCACTAAATGGGTTAATAACCATTCATTTAATGAGTTTTTACAAATGTGCAATAAGTACTAATAAAAAACTTATTTCAAAAAAGTTTTTTGAATAATGTTGTTGCATTCCGCTGAAATTAAAATTACTTAATCGAGAAAAATATTGTTTTTATTTACGATTTTCTGTTAGTTACCAAATCGGTATTAAAATTAGATAACTATCGAAATTGCTTCTTATATTTTATTTTGTAATATGGTAGGCAATAGTAGGCATTCAAAATGGCGGATTGTATTTCGCCTGTATTATGTATGGTCACAGTTTTCCGAATTTTTACGAATGCATTTGGGTCGATCAACTTTTTGCTCTGTCCCGAGAGTACCTAAGATTGTTAGAATAAAATAGAAGCTTTTACATACTGGGGTACATAATGTACCTACTGTACTAAAGCCCCATATACACGGCGCGAGAACTTGCATGCAATATTGGTTGTCGGTAGAGTATGCCTCAAGGCATTAAGTCCGTCTTTTTCTACCTTTGACTTGTTTTTGTGCAATAAAGTTTAAAATCAATAAATATTCGATACATTGCTAACTACAGAGTACCTACAATGAATTGTCGATCGACCAAATATCGCAATGTAATAAAAATCACATGCTAGTTCTTGAACCGTCTAAATGGGGCCTAAGAGCCACAAAAGTTGATTCAAAATGCCTATAAATATTTCCTCGGTAGCAGTAACTATTTTTTTTATAAATAAATCAAGTTACCGAAATATGTTGTTTTTTTGGAGAAGATGCAGAATAGGCCCCATGCATGAACTATGGGGGCAGCATAGGAGGACGTAGCCCACAAGGTGGCAGAACCGACGATGCACAAGGAAACGTACTGACGAGAACGGTAGATGGTAGCACTTGCTTTGGCAATGTACATGTGCACATAAGTTTCTGATTCAGGCCACAGGATGGCAGGCCATCCAACGCGCACGCACAATATTCCTCTATTTCAATTCTCTTTGCCCATACATAGGATAGACTGTGCATAAAATAAAACAACTAAGTATATCAGTTTCGTACAACTTCTTTACATTCTTAGAAACACATTGACATAAACGCAACTCTTTACAAAGTTTACAACAAAGTAATTAATTACATAATGATAATGATTATTGTTAAGAATCGAAATAAAAATCATTTATAACACTGCAATAGACAGAAACTATAGTCAATTCGTAATTTGGTCTACAAAATTCTAACCCCAAAAGTTTTTTTTTTAGTCTTTACGCATATAAATCCCGGTCTTTTGATAGGCTTACATGGGGGTATAGATCCAACACGTAGAGGCCCTTTGGAGAGCTTTAATGTCATGTAGAACGCCTGCTGGAACCCGTTCACAGGCGCAATGAAATGAAAACTGTTATTTTTAATAATAACTAGCGTCTGCCCGCGACTTCGTCTGCGTCGAATGATGATGATGATTGTTAAAAACTACCCTATATCCTTCCCGGGCCTCAAACTAGGGCTATAAACTAATATACCAAATTTCATCTAAATCGGTTTAGCGATCTAAAAAACGTGAAGAGATAACAGACAGTTACTTTTGCATTTAACCTTTTGGACGCCAATGACCGATATATCCGCACCGCAGGTTCAACGCCAAAGACCGATTAATCGGTCACAGACCACAGAGCAACATAGACCTACGTGCATATGCATAAAGTTCAATTTCAATTTTGACACTTCGGTCCGCATGACAGTTTTTGTGTTTGACACGGCGTCGAAAAGGTTAAAGTATTACTAATATTAGGATGATATTAAAAGGTAAGAGGTAAAATAAATAAAATTAAGCATTTTAGCTAAAATCACGTTTTTGGAGGTTAGAATTTTGTCAAAAACGAATAAACTGCAGTCTGTGATGTAACATTTGATCTACTAATAATAAAAAGTCCATAATATCCTGTTCTAAATAACGCACCACTAAAGTGGCATTCACTCGTAAATTGAATCCTTATTACTGGCTCTCTCACACTGTCCCAGTGAAGAAAAGACTGAAAGAGATAACATGAATAACCAAATCTCAAATTTTGGCGTGAAATCTCAGTTCATCCTTTTCACACTAAATCAGTGTGGGAGAGATGGTCATAAGTCGCCTGCGATTGGATACAAAAATAATACAAACTAATTTGGACTTAAAAAAAATTGGCAACATTGATAATTGGTAAACCTTATCATAGCCGTAACAGACTACCGCACCGCACCAATGTCGCGGTGCGGTGCGAAAGTCTTTTACGCCTTTGTAGTCTGACAAAAAAGAGTAGAAATTAAAAAGTGGGAATACTGTAGTCCTCCCTTTCAAATCAATCTATATAAGAAAACGGGACCCACTACAGTATTGCCACTTTTTAATTTCTACTCTTTTTTTGTTGTCAGACTATAACATTGCAATAAAGTTAACGAATAATCAACGCCACCTACCGGCGTTAAGGCTAAATTAGACGGTACGCCGCATGCGAGCTCCGTGAGGCTGCGGACTGGGCGTCAGCGGCGAGCGGCAAATCAAGACCGTTCATACATTTGGTCGAGCGCAATGTATAGTCGCCATCAGATATATCCGAGCAGCCAAGGTGTTCATAAATATCTGAACACGCCTCTATTGCCAAGGCGTTAGAGTGCGTGTTCAGATGTTTTTATCACCTCGGCCGCTTCTATATATCTGATGGCGACTGTGTGAACTTCTTAACTTGCCGCTAGCGTTCATTCCGCGGCCTTATATTTTCTAGGTACAAAACTCAATCGACCGATCAAATATCGCTTGAAAGTTACGAATCTCGCATACGAGACGCACCATTTGGGGCTAGTTGCACCAGCTTGCCAACGTCGTTTTTGTTTGTATGAAAAGTTTGACAGTCCTGTATTGAATGATAGTTGGCGCCGCCATATTTAAAGTTGAAGGTGCAACCCGCCCTACATAAAGGGATCTCTTAACTTTTTGCCCAGCCATGGCTACCCATCCGTTTACTTTTAGCAAGTCGGATAGTGGAGTCCATCTAACTCCACACTGACTCTTACAGAGATAAAGTGTGGAAGTGCCGCCAATATACTCTGGCAGAGCATCTTTGTCAGTAGAAAAAGACGCCAATTTGGAAAAACCCTATGTGATTTTCCGAATTGGCGACGACCTCCCATACAAATTTTGAATATGAAATTTTTCTATTGACATGATGTCTTGCCAGGGTATATTTTCCTAGGAATTTGACGTTTAGATATCTTCAGTATCTTCACAGTCACTAAAAAGTAAAAAGTCAGCGCCGAGTTAGATTGCTCCAACTCTCCTCTTTCCTTGTTACGGTACTGAGGGCTGTAGTCTAGAGACCCCTAATCTAAATAATAGTCTATTCAATAAGCTTCTTGGCCTTGAAGTACCGGCGGAGGTAGAGTACCTGCCACGTGGCCAGCCCCAGAAGGCACACCATCGAGAATACGCTGAAGAAGAGCACCCTGTTGTTTGTTGACTCTGGAATATGAGAAGGAAAATTATTTATGATTGATTCAAATAAAAGTTATGTTATGGGCAGGTACAAAAAAAGGTTTTTGTAACTCGCGAAGGGTACATCAAAAGGACGTAGTTTAGCGAAAAGGATCCGTCTTCTAAAATGTGTCATTTAAATGACTTCATCAAACATCTTTATTGCCTTTTCCTTTTGACAGAAACTTCAAGTTTTATTGATTGTATTTTGTGGATTGGATCTTTTTCCATTATTTAGATTAACTACTAACAAATTAGAGATCTGAGTATTTTCCTTTTACAAGTTTTTTGGAAACGATAATTCAAATATTTAATTTTATTCTGCAAGTAGGCCTCATGCAAGGGCTCTTTCACAATTCACAAGTCAAACCAACATTAAAAGTGACATCATACATGAAGAAAAATACATAGCAACATTTTATAATTCAGTCTAGTATGTAATGTACATAAAAACGAAACTGTTTGGTGTTGCAGTGCTTACATGTCTTTCTTTCTTGAGATTCTGTGGGGCTTAATCAATTTGTGTAAAAATGTCCTTTAATATTTATTTATTTATTTATAATTTCATTTCTAAAGTATATTTCTTGTCATGCCGAATCTACTGTGCTAGAGGTACCACACCATGGAACTCACCATTAGTGTCCCTCATCTCCTCTTCCCGCTTCCTCATCAGCGTGAAGTCCTGCACGATGGCTTCTGACAGGTCCTCGAGGCGCTTCAGTTCCACTTCCATCGGCTTCAGCGATCTGTTGAGACATGTGTGCTAGAGGTACCATAACATGGAACTCACCGTTAGTGTCCCTCATCTCCTCTTCCCGCTTCCTCATCAGGGTGAAGTCCTGCATGATGGCTTCTGACAGGTCCTCGAGGCGCTTCAGTTCCACTTCCATCGGCTTCAGCGATCTGTTGAAACAGGTGTGCTAGAGGTACCATAACATGGAACTCACCATTAGTGTCCCTCGTCTCCTCTTCCCGCTTCCTCATCAGGGTGAAGTCCTGCACGATGGCTTCTGACAGGTCCTCGAGGCGCTTCTGTTCCACTTCCATCGGCTTCAGCGATCTGTTGACACATGTGTGCTAGAGGTACCATAACATGGAACTCACCGTTAGTGTCCCTCATCTCTTCCCGCTTTTTCATCAGGGTGACGTCCTGCACGATGGCTTCTGACAGGTCTTTGAGGCGCTTCAGTTCCACTTCCATCGGCTTCACCGATCTGTTGAGCCATGTGTGCTAGAGGTACCACACCATGGAACTCACCATAAGTGTCCCTCATCTCCTTTTCCCGCTTCCTGATCAGGGTGAAGTCCTGCACGATGGCTTCTGACAGGTCCTCGAGGCGCTTCAGTTCCACTTCCATCGGCTTCAGCGATCTGTTCAGACATGTGTGCTAGAGGTACCATAACATGGAACTCACCATTAGTGTCCCTCATCTCCTCTTCCCGCCTCCTCATCAGCGTGAAGTCCTGCACGATGGCCTCTGACAGGTCCTCGAGGCGCTTCAGTTCCACTTCCATCGGCTTCAGCGATCTGTTGAGACATGTGTGCTAGAGGTACCATAACATGGAACTCACCATTAGTATCCCTCATCTCCTCTTCCCGCTTCCTCATCAGCGTGAAGTCCTGCACGATGGCTTCTGACAGGTCCTCGAGACGCTTCAGTTCCACTTCCATCGGCTTCAGCGATCTGTTGAGACATGTGTGCTAGAGGTACCATAACATGGAACTCACCATTAGTGTCCCTCATCTCCTCTTCCCGCTTCCTCATCAGGGTGAAGTCCTGCACGATGGCTTCTGACAGGTCCTCGAGGCGCTTCAGTTCCACTTCCATCGGCTTCAGCTTGGCGGCTTCACCGATCTGTCAAGACATGTTCGTTGACAAACGTTTGTAATCACCCTTTGACCGCCAAAAGCGTCAACTGTAGGCCAAGCACATGATTGGCGCGACAGTATCTCGCCGCGCGATAGATTACCCGTCTTTTTCTAACTGTATTAATTTAACAGGGACGGGTAGTCTATCTCGCGGCGAGATACTGTCGCGCCAATCATAATATATGCTAGCCTGGCTGACGCGCGCGGCTACTGCCCAATATCAACCTTCGTGCATTCCGACAAGGTGACGTGACGCGACGCACACGACAGGCGTTGCGTTCAAGGGGTTAACATTATAATGGATTTATTAAGTTGAATTAATAAAATATGAGTTTAGGATGAATTGAGGAGTAAAAATTGAATTAATTGGGTTTTTTTCCTGAATACCTGAGTTACCTGACATATAGCATGCCAAAATAGGAAGTCATGAAGTCAACTAGCAACATGCATACCAATGAAAAAAAAACCTACCACCCACAACCATGTTTAAAAAATGCAAAAGGGTCGATTCCATCCACGGTAAGAGCGCGAGTCCCAATTTGCAACACCCTTTGACCGCCCCGAGACGTCAACTGACGCGCGCGGCTACAGCCCAATATCAACCTTCTTGCATTCCGACAAGGTTCACGATGACGCGCCGCGCAGGACAGGCGTGGCGTTCAAAGGGTTGAGGCAAACACTGGATTAAATGGTAACTCTTTTTCTTGGAACACAAAGCCGCCTAGATGGTTGGTCTGTGTCTCGGAATGACCCAAAAGTTACAAAACAATAAAATTGGCATGTTCTTTGAAGCCCCATTTAGACGGATCCAAAAATTGGATGCGATTTTAGTACATAAGTATATTAAATAAAAAACCGGACAAGTGCGAGTCGGACTCGCCCACCGAGGAATTCGTTCTTTTTTAGTATTTGTTGTTATAGCGGCAACAGAAATACATAATCTGTGTAAATTTCAACTGTTTAGCTATCACGGTTCATGCATGAGATGCAGCCAGACAGACAGTGGAGTCTTAGTAATAGGGTCCCGTTTTTACCCTTCGGGTACGGAACCCTAAAAAGTGATGAAGCCCTCCAGTGGCGGAGCATTTGGAAAGTGGTAAAGTGGTGGCGCAATGCGGTACTTAGTCAATCGACTGAATTCATTGTAGTCTGTAGTTAGCAATGTATCGAATATTGCATGCAATTTCTTGATGCGTCTAAATGTGGATTTATTCAGACAATTTCAACTCAATAGAGGTATGCTGTTAGTATTGTTGCAATGACAAACACACGTTATTTGTGCATCTAAAAACCTAAAACAACACTTCAGATCAGAATCATCTGAATTTACCCCAAATCTCTGGCAGATTGTCCATTGCAGATGCAGAACATTGATGTGAACATAAGAATTAATAAAAATATAAATTATAAGTATAAGAAGCAGTGGAAAGCAAATAGTATTTTAAAAACTTCAATAAAAAACAAAAAAAATAAGATGACAAGTATACTAAATAAAATGTGAAAAAAGCTATATTCACATTCATAGAGTTAAAACCAAGATAAGTCTGCAACGATTTTGATAGCACACGCAGTGCGAGTGTTATTTATACCTACGTCATAATTTCATAGAAGTTTGAAGTTTAAAATAACACTTGCACTGCGTGTGCTATCAAAATCGTTGCAGACTTAATAGACTTATCTTGGTCTAACTCTATTAAGCTTATAGAATATTATTTAAACTATAGTAAATGGTATGTGGCTTTCAGTGTCCCGGGACCATCTGTCCCAGACATTTGACAGCCTCCACGTTATCAAGAGCTTACTAAGTAAGACTCAAGCAAGACCACACAGCAGTATGTGAGTGCTTAAGGCCTGTGCACACCGGATGGGTGTGTGTACGTGCACGTGTGCGTTGTAATATACAGATAAGAGACGTGCACGGCTCCAACATTTTAGGGCACGCGCACGTGAACTCTCGTCAGCAGCCAATGTGCTCTGGCTGTGCAGAGCTTGCGGAGCCATCAGTATACAGTCTGTATGTATTCTTACTACAATAAGGAAGATAGTATTTATCTAGGTATATTGCTAACTATAAGAACTATACCAATCTAGAAAGCTTTCCCAAAAAATCCAAATATATTCCTAATAGTTACGTTTTGGTGATCCATTTAAGACGAAACGGGAGCTGAGCTAAAAGTCAATTTTGAGATTTCAAGCTGAATATACCCGTCGCTCTGACGGGGCGTGAGAGACTGTATTTGTGTGTGTAATGCACGCACACAGATGCGTACGCTTGCACCCGCGCGCGCCTCATTGCCGACAATTTGCAATGTTATTTTTCGTGCGTTACTGCCACGAGGCGTTCACTTATTACTTACTGTGTTGCGATTGAATTTTTTGACCCGGCTTACGTTTACGGAACTCGATAATCTTTCTACTACTGTGACTTGGCTTTGTTTACTTGACTTTGCTGATCAGCTTATTGTTTTGGACTCCGTGAGTTGTGGTTACCTATTGGACCGCACGCAATTCATCTACCTTTATTCAAGTAATTAAGCGTAATTAGCCGAAACCTTTATAAGAGTGTAATTCATAAGAAGTACATAAGATATAATTTATGTACTGGTTTGCTGTTAGCTTTTAATTGTATCACTTTACATATATGTTACTCAAATAACTAACACGGTTACACTGTTGTAAGAACATTATTTTTCAGGTAGGCCTTATTATACCTACTATATATAGGCCTTATTACCTCCTAGTACCTTAGTAGTAGTAGTACTACTACGGAAATTGATTCAAAGACTCAAGACTGACTTAAGTGGCAGTAGGGTGTAGGGTTTTTTCTAGGCTTAATGAGTTCGCTGAAGCTTATTTTTTATACTTAGCGCACAGAACCACTAGTTTAACAGTATCAGCTCTAACCACATGTCACCATTTTGTCCTTTACGTAACAAACTCAGGGGCCCAGAATATCCGATGTACCTATCAAATCAAGGTTCTGTACCAAATAAGGCCCGGTTATTATAGTTCGTTATTTTTTAGCATTAGAAAGAAAAGAAGGTAAACAATCATGACGTGTCTTTTTATTAATAATTATTGAAAAACGCTTTGAAAAATTAGTTTATATTACTTATGAAAGCAAAAGAATATAAAAAAGTATATGATTAATACATACATACATACATACAATCACGCCTATTTCCCGGAGGGGTAGGCAGAGACCACGGATTTCCACTTGCTACGATCCTGACATACCACTTTCGCTTCCTTCACATTCATAACATTCCTCATACACGCTCGCCGGTTTAGGGTGCTCTTGCTCATTAATATGATTAATATGATTTATAATTCTAACATATTTGCTATGACTTATTTTTCAATGGTAATTTTTAATAAGACATGTCAAAATCTGTTACCTTAATGCAAAAAAAAAACGAACTTTAAGCGTGCTAACTTTCAAAATTTCATTTTTTATAAGATAGTATAAGTATATGGGCAAAAATTTTGCGTCCATGTCCACCAGTGAGTAAGTGATTGAGATACCTAAACATTTAACCTTATAATGTAAAATGATATAATTTACTAACCTACTCGTTTAATTTCAGGTAGGTTGAATAAGGAACCAAGTAACCATGGGGAGGAGCAGTATTTACTAACATTTTCTTTTTGGGTCTTCAGAGTGTATCGTTTCCTTTTTTTTGCACATATTACACTTAAATATATATTCTCTGTGTAAACCCTTACGTCTTTCAATGACAAAGGCAAGATCAGCAAATGTACAATTTGTATGATCGTGCCTGATATTTGAGATCACAGAAAATAAATATTTTAAATCCACTATTCTGCGACCTTCTAAAATTTTGTTTTATCATGATTCATGATCAAAAAGCTCGGATTCAATAGTCATATCAAACGTCGATTATGCAGTTGATGATGAGCTTGCATTTTCTACCATTGGCTTGCTGCAAATGCATCAACCGGTGGCGATAAACTTTGCCCTCTTGTAAAACAAATTACTATTGTGATTGTGTCCAGCAAAAGGCCAAAATTCGGATTACTTTCCTGTTTAAAATATTACTAATTTATTCATATTTCAGATTAGGTACATAGGTAACTGTCTGAATGTTACAATGCCAGCTGGCAAATTCTATCACATTGGTTTGTTTGGTAGTCATGGTAACATTCACTTACATTGATATCCTTATTAAGATCTGTATCTTATTATCCAGACCTTAAAATATTGCCACCGTTGCCCTTTAAAAAAATACTGTTTAAATAATTGGCTACTCAAACAATGCTTCTATAGTATAAATAATGACTACACAAAAATGGGTAGTATTGTATATAATGCACGAAATAAGGCCCGATTCTTAAGCGGGTTTAAATTTTGAGGCCATGTCCGCTAATACTATAGACAAAATATCAAGTTTAATAAACACAAAAAAAAAAACATTGATGGGCCTTATTTTATAATTTAGGCCTTACTTTGTAATTTAAAGTAGAGTTAGGCCAAGAAAAATCTATAGCGATTTTGATAGAACACGCAGTGCAAGTATTATTTCAAACGTCGCTTCTATGAAATTATGACATATAAATAACACTTGCACTGCGTGTGCTATCAAAATTGCTGTAGACTTTTCTTGGTCTGACTCTAAAATATTCTTTATTACACCACAAACATAAAAACAAATTTAAAAAAAACCGGCGAAGTGCAAGTCGGACTCGCACACGAAGGGTTCCGTACCATTATTTATAAAAACGGTCACCCATCCAAGTACTGACCCCGCCCGACGTTGCTTAACTTCGGTCAAAAATCACGTTTGTTGTATGGGAGGCCCCACTAAAATTTTTATTTTATCCTGTTTTTAGTATTTGTTGTTATAGCGGCAACAGAAATAAATCATCTGTGAAAATTTCAACTGTCTAGCTATCACGGTTCGTGAGATACAGAGATACAGACGGACGGACGGACAGCGGAATCTTAGTAATAGGGTCCCGTGTTTTACCCTTTGGGTACGGAACCCTAAAACCGATTTACAATGTAGATACAGGTAGCAACAGGCGGTCTTATCGCTGTTAGTTCTTATTCTTCGTTTGTTTAGCATTAGAGTGAAGGTGACGTGTCTTTTTTAAGCATGCAATCGTATAATTATTTATTAGCTTTTTTTGTAATAGTTATGTACTTAGTGGTTAATATTAGTATTTACTATTTTTTTTTTCAATAATGCTTAAAAACGAAGTATAGACATGACAACCAAATATTAACGCCATTGTAGGGCAGGATATACAGAACATGAATTATTTGTACTGTCACGCTCCGTGATTGTTGAGCCATTTAGGGTTCTAGCTAAATTGGACATTCCATAGAGCACGAGTAAGTATGGAACAACCAATTCAGCTAGGACCCTAAATTGCTCGACAATTACGAACCGTGCCTGTAGGTACCTAAAAATTTTGTTAACCCATTTTAACCATGCAATAAAATATTTTTGATTTTGATTTCTAATTTGAAATATTAGAATCAAAAAGTTCATAATAAATTGTATATCATAACTACAAAAATGTGTTCCCTACTCTCAACCCAAAACCCCTTGTATCTTAGGATCTAGATATTTTCACACAAGACGGTTTATCGATAACTTCTTACATCACTAGATTATCGACATTAAATGTCGACTATTGCCCATCACTTTTCTGGCTGTGTACGTATTTAGAAACTTGACTCCGCCCCTAAAATTAGTGCGATAGGGACAACTGCAGCTGAGGCGAAAAATCCTGCGTAAAAATGACAAAAATCGAGGTTTCGTAGTCCTCTTTTTCCTCCCCCAAAACTTAACCAATCGTAACCAAATTTGGAAATCTAAATGATTATGAAATTATCTGTGTCGGACCGTTTTGCTTTTTTGGCTAATTGATATCAGTTTTGAATACCACGCCTCTCATTGCGGCATAGTCTATTAGGCCATTTTGGCCGTTTTTGAAGGGCTCTAGCGCCTTAAAAAACAAAAATATCAAAAAAAGCAAAACGGTCCGACACAGATATTGACAATATTAATCTGTGTTGAAAAAATCATTGCTCTAGCTTCAAAAACCACGGAGGAAAACGAGGACTACGTTTGTATGGAGGAATGACCACTCCTGTTGGCTCTTAAAGACAAGTCACATTTGCCGAAAGATCAATCTACTTTGAACCTTAAATCGGATTGCTAACGTTGAAATTAAATTGACACGTATGTGGCCGATAAATCATACTATGCCTAAAAAGGGTTAATAAGATAGGATACTGCAAGTGTGAGACTCAAGTGTTCTTTAATAAAATTAAAAAAAAAAGTAAAACCAAAATATTATTTTGCTAATCCGCGAAAAGATAACGTGCTAGTCAATCAGTGCTAACCCGTTATACTTACTTGCGTATTTTTACATGCAATTAATATTCCCACCCTCCCACCGCAAAAATAAATACGCAAATAAATATAACAAACCACCACCAAAAGAATAAACCTCGACACGTGTTTCGCCTCTCTACGAGGCATCCTCAGGAGTTGTTGACGGTCTGACGCCCGGCAACGGAATGACCTGTCTAGAATGGTCGGCCATATTTATACCTTGACCACTCCCCCTACCGTGCAAGTGTGAGTGAGATGGAAAAATTCGTAATAACGGCGATGACGCAACATTCAATTGTTCGTTAAGAATCATGCCCCTATTGTTGTACCTAATTATTTCCAGTTGTTCCAGAACACCCAAACGCAATCCCTTTTCGCAAACATGTAAAATATCAAAAGAATGATTCTCAGATAAAGTGTGACCTGTATCTAATAAGTGCTTTGCAAAATTGGACTTCTCTGGATGGTTATGTCTATATGACGCAACATGCTCTTTATACCTAGTAGTGAAACTACGGCCCGTTTGCCCCACATACACTTTATTGCAATCGTCACAGGTAAGCTTATAAACTCCAGACTTTTTCCCATTCTCGATCTTATCTTTGCCATTGCAAAGCTTTGAGTGCAAAGTAAGTAAAGTAAGTTTGCAATGGCAAAGATAAGATCGAGAATGGGAAAAAGTCTGGAGTTTATAAGCTTACCTGTGACGATTGCAATAAAGTGTATGTGGGGCAAACGGGCCGTAGTTTCACTACTAGGTATAAAGAGCATGTTGCGTCATATAGACATAACCATCCAGAGAAGTCCAATTTTGCAAAGCACTTATTAGATACAGGTCACACTTTATCTGAGAATCATTCTTTTGATATTTTACATGTTTGCGAAAAGGGATTGCGTTTGGGTGTTCTGGAACAACTGGAAATAATTAGGTACAACAATAGGGGCATGATTCTTAACGAACAATTGAATGTTGCGTCATCGCCGTTATTACGAATTTTTCCATCTCACTCACACTTGCACGGTAGGGGGAGTGGTCAAGGTATAAATATGGCCGACCATTCTAGACAGGTCATTCCGTTGCCGGGCGTCAGACCGTCAACAACTCCTGAGGATGCCTCGTAGAGAGGCGAAACACGTGTCGAGGTTTATTCTTTTGGTGGTGGTTTGTTATATTTATTTGCGTATTTATTTTTGCGGTGGGAGGGTGGGAATATTAATTGCATGTAAAAATACGCAAGTAAGTATAACGGGTTAGCACTGATTGACTAGCACGTTATCTTTTCGCGGATTAGCAAAATAATATTTTGGTTTTAATTAGTATGGATTTCCGCAAAGTAACGCCTGATTCTATTCACTATTTAAAAAAAAAAGTACTTACACCCTCATAGTTTTTGGCTTCAATTCCAACTTTGATGTCCAGATGAACATCCTGGCTCACGCTACGGCGTTCTGAAAGAAGAGAGAATTATAAATTAGAACAAAACAAACTTGACAACCCTCAGAATAGATGAAGCATAGAACTGGCAAAACTATAATATGCGGGTCCACACATTACGAGCCGCCTCGCGAGGCACATCCGCCTGTATAGAGTGTGTAGACGTGCCTCAGCCGCATTGCCGCTCCACCGACAGAGCTGCCTCGCGCGGCAATTTTCTCGCGAGGCGGCTCGATCTGTGTGGACCCGCGTAATTGTGCTTTTTTAACAAGCTTTTATTAGGTCGACCTGTATGTAACTAACTATGTAATGGAATCTAAGGTAACTAATTTAACCATCTTCCAAGGATCGTAGCGTCATGAAAATTGGCAGCTGTATGTAGTTCTGATGACAATACAATAATATGGTACTGTCGAACTGATCTGATGATGGAGACAGGAGGTGGCCATAGGAACTCTCGACCTGTATGTAACTAACTATGTAATGGAATCTAAGGTAACTAATTTAACCATCTTCCAAGGATCGTAGCGTCATGAAAATTGGCAGCTGTATGTAGTTCTGATGACAATACAATAATATGGTACTGTCGAACTGATCTGATGATGGGGACAGGAGGTGGCCATAGGAACTCTGTGACGAAACAACGCAACCTAATTGTGTTAGGGATTTTTAGAATTGTCTCGATGAGTATTAGTTGCTGCCGTAAGAAAAGTACAGTCAGCGATAAAAGCTTGTACCAAAAATAAAATTATTATTAAAATTATAAACTTATTATGTTTATAAGTGCAGTGAACACTAGTCAACATTTGGGCAGGGGTGCAAAAGCTAAATAAAACAAGACAATCTCATGAAGGCACTTTTTTAACCGCTTAAACACCACGCCTATGGAGTGCGGCGCGTCATCGTGAACCTTGTCGGAATATATTGGCCTGTAGCCGCGCGCGTGTCTTTAGCAGTCAAATGGTTAAAGCTAGTATTTTGCAGATAGAGCATTTGGGGAACCTCTTTCAAAAATGGTAAAGGAACATTTTGATAAGGGTAACTATCAGTGGCGGCGCGTCAAACATATCCATAGGCAAGCCGGGGCTAATTTGGCTTACATATTTCCTTTACAACTCTGCTCAAACGTCCAAAAACAGGAAGCCGGTGCTGGGAATCGGCTTTTATGGACACGCCGCCACTGGTAACTATGCACCTTAAACTACATATTTGAATGCAGAACTATACAAAAATTGTTGAGGCATTCAACCTTTCAGTACCACAGTATTTTGCATTATAGCTTGTTTGCTTAAACATAGCTGACAGGAATGCTTAAAATTGATGAAAATAACTGATGATTATACACAGGACGCTACTATCATAATCATACAATGGTACTTGTTATTTAATTTTTTTCATGCCAGCTTTAGCCAATCAATGCTCCACAAAATACCCATGTCAGTGCAGAAAAGTAAATAGTGCAAGTGAATCATATTGCCAACTTACGTCTCACATCTTAAACAACAAAATGTAAATGTTAAATCAATAAGATTATTCAATAGAAGTAGTATATATAGTAGTAAATTACTAAGCAAAATGTGCTTATAATATTGCATTGTGTGCATTACTTTGTAGCACAGCCACCATCAGATATATCAGAGCGGCCAAAGTGTTCCCAAATACTTGAACAAAACCTCACAGCGTTATTATTATTTATTTAAATATAATTTTATAGCTTAAAACTACACAACTTTGATGGCCTAGCATCCATCATATCACAAAATCTGAGGCATTCACTTCTCACCGCTGCCTATTGCGACACAATCAAGTCGCACTCCGGTGCTAATGTCAAGATCGCATTCAATTGTGTAAGAGAGCGAAGCAGAGGAGAATTTATATGCAACACAGTGCGCGCCGCTGGCACTGCAAACAGATCTCGTTGCCGCGGTCTTAACGCCATCCTAGGGACGATCGATTAATGATCATGTCCTCCATATCCTAACTTTCCATACTAATTTAAGCAGCTAGTAGCAAAAACATCTATAGCATAATAATTAGGGTTACAAGTATTCTCAAATTTTGAAACAACATACCTGGTGGCACTTTAGAAATGAAGCACACCTCAAAGGTGTCATAAGTTTCCGTCACAAATGTGAACTTGCCCTTCGTAATTGAGTCTTTCTGTGACAGGATGTGGCCTTTTGAGTCACGGATCTGTAATGGAGTTAAAGATTGGCTATGACATATTGGAAGTTATAAGTTTGTTTCTAATTGGAAAAGATAAACTAATTTCACATCAAAGCAGCACTAATTCTCAATTAACTAGTAACTGGTATTTAAGTTACAATCCTTCCTTCATGCAACCAGCTAATTAGACTGAAAAATAAAGCCTTTTATGAGTTCATACGATATTGGAGAAGATGTGAAACCAATAGGAACTATGACTTTAGTTTAGTTATTGGTCAGGAATTATGGCTTTAGTCAACTTACAGTGTAATCTACTCTCTGGCCGGCAACTTCTGTGACTTCATACTCTCCGGCCACGAGGACATTCGCGTGCAACTCCTCTTTCAAACACTTTTGGGTGTTCGGAGCCAGGCTCCACATAATACCCTCTGAACCATGCCAGAAAACACTCAAAATGAATATGAGATAGTAAACCTCCATATTTTCTATTCACTAGATCTAAATTATTGCAATAGATTAGTTTCAGTTCATTACAATCAAGAAAGGAAAACAAACATATTCTGTGTCAAAAAGACCGATGAGTTGGCCCGAGAGAACGTCGTCGGCGGCGTACTGTAAAAAGTTGCCATGTTGCTACTTTTCGTAAATTGGAACGCTTACAAACGTGGCTAAGTGAATATGTATCAAAACTATCAAAGAATATAATACCCACAAGATATGTATCATACATGAGTATCAACGAATGAAAAATGATTTTCAAATAAAAAATATGGTGTTAATATAATAGCGTTACAGAAAAATAAGGAGTTTAGTACTGTTAATTTCTAGGTTTGGTTATGATTAATTTCCCTATAGTAAAAAGCTGCGTAAATAGAACCACTTGGGAAACATTGCGGTAAAATAAATTAAGCTAAAGAAATACTTAAAATACACAGTACATTATCAAAGTAGTTTCTATTAGTAACCAATAAGGTATATTTTTGAATGTCATTATCTTTAAACGTGAAAATTTTGTAAAGTAGTATAAACGTTCTAGTTTTTGTACTAGTGTTGTATCTTCCATTGCACATCTGCATTTTATCGATAACATAGTACTTATTAAAATCGGACCAAGCTAATGGTCTAAGATCCCACATATATGGTCGACCTTCACTAATCTGTCTGACGGATGAAACTATGAAAATATGAAAGAAAATATGTTCCAGAACATAAATAAATAAGGTTGCCTAAAAAAAAAAGGTCAAGGCTATTTTTAATAAAAATTTTAAGGCAAATTTCACCGATTTGTCTGACGAACGAAATCAGTTTCAATGGAACGTATACAACTTGTACAACATAAATCATCTAGGTTGCCTATCTTTTTCCGGTTACTATTATGTGGTTGCCGTGTTTAAAGAGGTGATTTTATATTGATAATTGCACTCATCTGTCTGACGCTTGAATTATACATCAAAATGATGGTAATTTTATTGTAAATACAATGGAAAAAGATACCGGAAAAAGATAGGCAACCTAGATGATTTATGTTGTACAAGTTGTATACTTTCCATTGAAACTGATTTCGTTCGTCAGACAAATCGGTGAAATTTGCCTTAAAATTTTTATTAAAAATAGCCTTGACCATATTTCTTTAGGCAACCTTATTTATTTATGTTCTGGAACATATTTTCTTTCATATTTTCATAGTTTCATCCGTCAGACATATTGGTGAAGGTCGACCATATGTGGGATCTCCTACTATAACTTTGCATGATATTTGCAATGACAAAATATGACAATAAACACAAGTCTTGCTTATTTCTGCTTATAAATGGATTACTAGGACTTTATATACTCAGGACCAGAAGGATTTTTGGAAAATATTGAATACTTACATTTCTTAATTAGGTTAACTTGAAGCTTCTTTAAATAAATTCTTTGAATAAATTGGGTTAGAAATAGTAGCATGCGGTCTAATTAGCAATTCGTGTATCCCTTCTTGTGTAGACACAATTTTATGATTTTACACATATCTGGATGTATGCCATTCTCCCGCTGCTGCCAGGAAGGAATATCGGCTCGTCTGCCGGTGTCCCGCTGCGGGACATGTTTAGGTTATCTCTCTTGACGGAAAGTCGAGTACCAAAAATAGGTTCTTCACTGCTCTAACATATAACAATGCGAGATCGTTAGACAAGAATAGGCTACAGTTTATCAGTATCGTCAACAAACTGAACAAACTTTTAAGCTTTTATAAATACTTCATGATTCCGTGTTTAATTGGGTGATGGTGCATTGGCCCGCCCAACCGATGGCAGACGCGGCAAAATATGAAAAAGGAGGCCGGCATACGTAGCCATTTTATTTCTCTCCCGCTGCGGGAATTTGGCACACGAAGGGCTATGGAGCTGCCCGTCTAACTAACGTATAAATAACACTTGCACTGCGTGTGGTATCAAAATTGATGCAGACTTATTTTGGTCTAACTCTAAACATTTCAAAAGGAAAATATGGATGCCTGGCATATTTTACATCGACAAGGAAATGCATTTTGTTGTCGACAGTCAAGCTGTCAAGAACAACACTATTTAAAGTAAAAGTGAATGTCAAATAACAGTTTCCTAACCCTAATTCTGCGATTTTTCCAAATATTTTCGTTTTGAATCATTCAAATTCGATTTCGTGTTACTTAAATACTGTGTTTAAGGACGACAAACTATTGTGTTGAAAGAAACTTAAGTTTTGTGCGTCGTAAAGGGTGTGAATGGTGTGATTGACCTCCGAAAACCTGACAGCTAACAATTTTCTGATTTTGGAGAAAATATTAGTAGTAATATTTTCCCGGACTTTAATTTTGAGACTATCCTGTTGATTCCAGTCCACAATAAAAGTATCAACCTCCTAAATTTACAAGTAAGTTAGTTTTATCATGTTGCAATAATATTATAATATGAAATGTTTACATAACATTGCAGAGTGTATCTTTTCACATTATTCATACTTTTACTGATATTACAAATATATTCAGACTACTGAGAACGAGACTTATAACGTACAGACTGTATTATGTTTTAACATGTTTCTTTTTAATTTCGCAAGTTGCTTTAGAAGTGATAGTAAAATTAATGTACAGTCAGCACCAGCAGTTGCTATAAAGCAGGCGAGGTGTTCAAAATTACCTTGACGCGCTCTTATTCTCTTAACAATCAAGTCACATCAAGATCATTTTGAACACCTCACCCATTTAGCAACTATTGCTGCTGACTGTATTATATTTATATTATATTGTAGTATTTGGGTGCCTACCTTCGTATTTAACATTTGAATAATAGGAGTATTATATTGTATACAAAACATACACAAGTTCATTAAATAAATATTATGGGACATTTTTACACAAATTGACTAAGCCCCACGGTAAGCTCATGAAGGCTTGTGTTGTGGGTACTAAGACAACAATATATATTTATAATATATAAATACTTAAATACATAGAAAAACAACCATGACCAGGCATCGGAGTTTTTGTCGCATGGTAAGACTAATAGCAAGCTATGGAGTCGACATTTGCCATAAATGTAAACTCTTATTCATACTCATACTCATTTATTTAATTTATCTTAAAATGCCTTTAGAGCGGTCGGTCGTGTATATTATCTTAGTCGAATTATATAAAAAAATATTTTTCTATTACATTATGAATTCATAACTTCAACTATTTTAACATACAACTATACAAACTACATCGCTGCGAAAGACCTAATGTCATGTAGGTGCTGACCGCTGATAAAATTGATTAGTATTTATCATGTGTCAATCACTGGTGATTGCAAACGTAGTAGTTATTTATATCTGTAAGTGGTAAATACGTTGTAGAATATTCCATAATTAATTATTATGCCTAACCCAGAAATAGCTGCAATTTTGGCATGGATAGAGCCATACAACGATTTACAATATGACTATGAAAAATCTGCTATAGTTTGCTTGAGTTATGAAGTACAACTCACCCAATTGAAACATACATTTATTTTAAAACATATCAACAGTATTCTTCATCAAACGAAATCCACTGTAACGTCAATATACACGACCGACCGCTCTAAAGGCATTTTAAGATAAATTAAATAAATGAGTATGAGTATGAATAAGAGTTTACATTTAAGGCAAATGTCGACTCCATAGCTTGCTATTAGTCTTACCATGCGACAAAAACTCCGATGCCTGACCATGACTCAGGAACAAATATCTGTGTCATCACACAAATAAATGCACTTACCGGGATTCGAACCCGGAACCGGAACTTCATAGGTAGGGTCACTACCCACTGTGAGGGGGCCCTGGTGATACGCCAGGGCTGCCGGAGGGCGCCGTGGTTGAATGTCATCCCAGTCGATCCCAGTGCGCCCTCACGAACGGCAGAGAGGGTGAAACGCCGGAGTGGGTTTAGTGGGTAGGGCCCAATTCTCCCCCTCTCTTGTCAGGAGAGGGGAAAGGTGCGGCGAGTCCCACACACCGTGCATAAACGCATTCCCACTCCATCAAAAAAAAAAAAGGTCACTACCCACTAGGCCTGACGGGTCGTCAAATCATTATATCTAATATATGTTGCTTTTGTTAATTCCACTCTTTTATAGGTAACACTAGATTCTACTTGCAACTTCATCTGCATGGAATGTTGATGATTAAAAACTGGACAAGTGCGAATCGGACTCGCCCACTGAGGGTTCCATACTTTTTCTTCTTGACGTCTTTTAATTGAAAAACGCTTTTTAAAAATCAGTTTCTATTACTTATGAAAGCAGAAGAATATAAATGATCGTATTAGATTTACATATTTGCCGTAACTTATTTTTAAAATGTGTTTTTCAATTAAAAGACACATCAAGATTGTTTACCTTATTTCTAATGCTAAAAAAAACGACTACTAGTGACTAATGTAAGTTGACATGTGGTTTCAGGTGTGACATGAGTCAGAGCCCCAGCGCTGCAATGAGGTCCTCATCAGAGATATGTAGCGGCCAGCCGCATACACACTTCCCATAAAGCTCAGGTATTTCTATCCTCTACTTCTGATATCATCTAGCCGGGCCCCATACGTCAAACCTTGCCAAGCAAAATGAAATTTTATTTTGTCAACACAAAGTTTAAATTAGAATGGAACAGGAGACCTTTTTATAGGTATCTGGGCGGCTAGAGGCTGTATGACATTATTTCTATTTTTTAAACCACTGGCTGGGGTACCCGGCTTCGCTCAGGGAGTTGATATGAGATTGTATGGTAGGTACCTAGTTGGAATATAAGGATAAAATTTAAACTTTAAAATATTAGAGGTACAAATATTTTATTGAGAATACCTATTATTCTAACTATGTATTTACAAAAAATAAATGAATATTTTATTTTTCCACAATAAACATACATATTTAGTTACAAATAATAAATTAAATTAAAAGAACAAACACAACGTAAATACTAATAAATACACTATTTTTGTCAATATTATATTAAAAAATATTTTTTACAACTTAAAATTAAATTACAATTACTATTTACAATACTTGTTTATAAACAACATTTTTCATGTTGTTTTTCGGGGTATTTCCCTTCTTTGTCGGTCCCACAATGGTCACAATGTTCAAGAACATTCCACAATATTCGAGTGTGTTCTGGAACGTTTCACAATGATCTGGGACATTCCATACTATTCCTAACCATTCCACAACATTCCAGAATGGGCAGAATATTCCGGATGTTCACGACTTCACGAACGCTCGAACCCACGCCGGATTTTATTCTTAATTTTTCTCTTTGCATGATTTTTTATTTTTGGACGAAATGAATATATGTGTCACGTAATTGTTTACTGATTCTGGGAAAAATAATAAAAAAATTATAACATCAATTTTCACTGCAAAATCAGTGTTAGAAATTAAATAGGCTAAATCATATTTTTGTAAATATATAACTATTAGTAAGGGGTATAGGAAAAATTTTACTGCCTATGATAAAGTTTGTAAATATAAAATAATTACAAACCCCGAAAAATCTGCCCAAAATCACATACTAAAAATCATCAACTTCCAGGTTTTTCCAAGTTTTCCGACATTTCGTCTTTAAACAAATGTAATTTTTATAAATTAAAATACTGCGTAAAATTATGTAAAAAAACAGAAAATGGATTAGTGTTGAAAGTTGACAGTCTTAAAAATAAATATCAACCGCCTCCGAAAGCACCTTTATTTCAAAGGACAATGTTATGATGGAAATTTCCATCAGCATGCAAAGAAGGGTTAAGGTTCACCAACAGTATTCCATTGAAGCTTACATCTAACAAATATTAAAAACATGCTGAATGTATTAACTAATCACTGGTAAACACCAAAACACCACATGCAAGTAATTAAAAACATTTTGACACTATTTCGTTTTGAGATGTATGAATTTTGGTTTTGATAAAATGTAACTGTGGTGCACCGTGCAATGAAACCGAAGCAAACCAATGAATTCGCCGTACAACGTAGTCCAAGCGTTCGAATGTAGATGGCGCCTTAGTTAATCTAAGAAGTAGATATAAAGAAGTGCATCTCTAGATTTCTACAATTACTCAAGATATCCGTCAAAAACAAAATTACGCATTTTTAGAAGGAGTTTTCATGTTAATTGCTACATATTTTAGTGATTTTATTCTATCGAGCGAAAGCAGGTTTCGAACCGATGAAGTTACTAGAGAAAGCCGAGAAAGACCTTAATATGTATTTTTAGTATTTTTTAGGTATTTAATTTTTTTTGGAACATATCATGCTCAAAAACTCTGCTGGCTGAACCGGTTCTTTGCACTTTAACGCAATGCCATAAGGTCCAACAATTAAAAGTGTAGCTTATTTCCAATAGGGAGTATTACTGCAATGTCCTGCTGCCAGAGTGCTACTACTACTAGCACAAACCGTAAACCATAGAGATGGAGTAACTTTGTATACTACTAGCGACCCGCCCCGGCTTCGCACGGGTTAACAAATTATACACCTAAACCTTTCTCAAGAATCACTCTATTTATAGGTGAAAACCGCATGAAAATCCGTTCAGTAGTTTTTGAGTTTATCGCGAACAAACATACAAACACACAAACAGACAGACGCGGGGGACTTTGTTTTATAAGGTTTCATGAGAATGAGGAACTTCCTGTACGTAATTCGGGTTACTATCACTTCATATTAGTGCGATTGACACAAATATTTTAAACTATATTAGGTATATACCTACTAATTGTGACTGTAAATAAATAAATAAACTCTAATAGATTATTAAAAAAAAAACACTTAAAGGAGTTAGGTACATACGACGCAAAATAATCACGAATGTTATGCATGTTGCGGAAAATTTCCTAAAAGTTGGAAAAGGTCTCAGAACTTTCTGGTTATATTTTAGAAACGGAAAATATAAAATGAATTTTAAAAATATGAGACTTTTCCAAAGTTTTCCTTTGTAGAAATGTCGCAATTACGCTAACTTTCCAGCGCCCCATCAGTAGTTATGACCGGGACAGGGCTGCCAGTACATAAATCTTGATTTTACGATCCCGTGCCCGCAATTATACGAAATTCGATTGCATTATACGAGTACAAAATAAAAAAAACTATCATTTTAAATTGATTTTTTAATAACTGGTGAATATCGGTTTTCGCGGTAAGCCCCCAAATTACGGGGATCTTTCTCTTTTACTCCAATGACAGTGTAATAAGAGTGACAGAGAAAGATGCCCGCAATTTGCGAACTTGGATTTTAGCGGTTATAGCCCACGTTGACGTGTATTTAAGTAGTTGCCGTTCCATTAAATCGTATAACAGAGCGGCTACCGCGAAAACAGAAATTTGCAAATTGCGGGTATCTTTCTCTTTTACTCCAATGAAGGCGTTATTAGAGTGACAGAGAAAAATCCCCGCAATTTGCGAACTTCGATTTTCGCGGTTATAGCACAGTATTGGCACACTGTTTTTTTGAAGCATTGACAGTAGTTTGACATCGGTGTTTTTTTCGTATCCAATTATACCGATAGACCAACTATACGACATGTATACGAAAATAATTTAATTATACGAGTTTCGTAGCCTGTTATACGATCTGGCAGCCCTAGACTGGGAAAAAAAAAAGAAAAATGGCATCCGGGCTCAAAAGTCTACCCTAAACTCTTTAATCGCAATCGCAACAATAACATTGTTGTGCTTTAACGTATTGCGACGGCGGTGACGTAAGCGCGATGAAAGCGAACGTTTCAGCGGTAGCGTGTTGTTCCATTCAGACGACGGCTCGTTCCAAACTAGAAGACGTAACCGGCTTGCAACTACACGGCACTTAGGACGTTTTGCACGGTGTTACGCGGCGGGGCGCGCGGGGCTAGAATGTGGGTCGCGCCGTGCCAGTCAAGTTCAAGGCCACGCACGCGCGCCGGCCGCAAGATGGCGCTGATGTTCCATGTTCGAAATTTTGCGAGCGGGGCGCGGGGCGCGGGATCGGCGGGAACGAATTTTCGGTGCAACACATACGGAGCTGCACTCGTTTACTGACCGCCGCGACGCGTGGTAGTCTCTCGGTCTAGATTTCTAACATAACCTAACAACAAGCTACATGGATTGGATGGAGGAGGTGGTGAGTACACTATTTTTATTAATTTTCTGGCCATGACCCACCATAACATTGTTACTATTGCGCCTTGCTTGTAACTTTTTTTTGACAGGGCCTTTCCCATTCCAATATGAAAATTTTCACGTGTTTTTCCACTTATTTTGTAACTAAGTTAAAATGGTATAACTGAGTCATAAATTAGCAATATGAAAATGTTAAATTCCGCGGTAAATCTGCGGAAAAAAGCCGGTATACCGATATTAATTCTAATCCAATTGTATGAGACTTAACCAAATGCTATTTTCTGTATTAATTCTGATCCAATTAACATACGACTAATTTTAATATTCATCGTTCCTACGCAAAAAAATATTATCGAGCGCAATTTATATCCGTATTCTCATAATTAATTTTAATTAACCATTAACGCAACTGTTATTGCTTATTAATTGCACTACATATACGTTAACCATGTGTAACATTATAAAAACTATTAAAAAAAAATTGACACCAGAAAATCGTAAACTCAGTGTAGCGCCAGCCACAACAATACTAAACAATTTTATTGAAACGATTGTCGCTATTGTTTCTTCCGGCACGAAAATCCTGGCATGGCGCGACCTGCCTCAACAGATCGCCAATAGCGCGCGCTGCGTCTAGCGCTCTAGCCTACCGGCATTTGTCTTGCTGTTCTCAACTTTTATTTCATCCGCGCTCATTTCTTTTCAAATGTAAATATTTAGCCACATGCGTCTGAAACTTGTGTAGACTACACTTAGAGACCACTTAGGAGTTAGAAATATCAAGGTTACTCTCCCAAATTGGGTAACCGTTCTTTATCTCTGTATAGTAGGCTGCTCTTTGATACGCTCGTATTAATTTAAACAAGCTCTTTGTGCCGATAAAAACGAGTCGGATCTTTTGTTGAGTTTTTATCGCGTCTGAATATAGCTAGTAAGTATGCATATTTTTAGGCGGAGTTATCTGTTGCTGCGGAGGTATTGCAAATATTGCGGAATTTATTTGTATCTTTAATAGATTTCTTTTGGATTTGATGTTATTTTATACACTGTTTATATTGAAAATATTGAAATACTAGACGCCTCAGTGCTCGTCATTCTTTTTTTCGTTCTGTCTGGAGAAATTTGTGCTTTCCTGATCTTCATGATATTCTGTTTTCAGTCCTCGCTCCGCGTTTTTAAAGGGCGCGCATGTAACGCCACTGGAGTTGCAGGCGTCCATAGGCTACGGTGACCGCTTACCATCAGGCGGGCCACCGACGTGGTATTAAAAAAAACCCTCTCTTATCTGAACATTGGATTTATACCACTTAATCCAGTGGTCTCATTATGGCCTAAAGGACCCTAAGGTCCCTAAGGGCCCGCTGGAGCCGCGGAAAGTGCCAAATTCACCCAATCCGACCCTCAAAAAGGAAGCGGGAGCTATGTATATGCTATATATATGTCCAAATGTTCTTCTCTGCAGGTCGCATTTCATAACCGATTCTCGTGAAATTTTGTGAGTAGGTTCAGTCGTTAGGTATAATTTTTCTGTCATTTTGTTTTTTTTTTAATGTCAAAATGATGGAATTTGTCATCAAGGACTTAAGTGCCAGTAAGGGTCAGATGTCACTTAAGACCATTGTCAGTTAGCTGTTATAATGACTCAACGGAGTTATTTTTTAATTTTTATTTTTTTTAAGCTTATGAAGCACATCGCGAGGTCTACAGCTCACAGAGCCACTAGTCTAAAAGGATTTATTGGAGGAATCCAATACCTAATCCTAATATATTCTGAACTCTCTTCTTCCTCGTTCCCTCCTTGCTGAGGATCGCGACCACATGTGATTTGTCTCCATTTTGTGCGGTCATAAGCCATGTGGACTGCACGGTGCAAACTGCCGCCAGCCGACCTCTTCACAGCGTCCAATCATCTCATACTTGCCCCACCCCGAGCACGTTTGCCATTCATATTCTGAACTAGCTGCTCAGAATACAAAATGCATCAGGCATCACTGTGCGGCAGATCAGCAAAGATGGATTCTTTGTTATAATTTCGTACAGATTAGGTAGGTACGTATCTAATCTATGTGCAACACGATGCATATGATAATGATATATAGCGGCCTTGACTGCACCTTATCTCCTACTTCCAGCGTCACACGATCGTGATATACTGAGTTACTGACACAATTTTTATACTTCTTACCTATTTGAGACTTTTGAGAGGGATTCATGATTATACATAGACTATAATTGTGTCGCTTGACTTCAAACTCGGGTAAATTCATTCAACCCTCTCAGCAAATATCTACTCTATTACCTTTTCTTAATACCATAGTCGCATAATCTGACACATGGATTTATCCGAGTTTGAAGTTAAGCGACTCAATTATAAAGACTCGCGCTCTGGTGAAACTGAAAATTCCCTGGGCAGTTGTTTTTGACCACAATTTACTAAGGGTTTGTCTCCCACCAGAAATATATTCAATAGATAGAGGATTAGGATTTAGGATTCTTGCTCCGGAAACCTTAGACAACTGTCCTCAGTCATTGCTACTTATCGTAGATGCGGATATAAGAAGAAAATAAAGGAAAGAAGATTCTTCCAGGAAAAATTAAAAGAAAGTACTCGAAGGGAAAATGTGTTTTGGAAAAAATGCCATTTGGATTAAGAAATGTACCTTGGTCATAAAAATATTATGGAGATAACCCATAAAGATTTAATATCCTAAATCTGATGAAGAGCAACGAAGTACCTTAATAATGAAACACCTGTTTAAAAATATATAGAGGGGGCGATGCGTTTGTATGTTCACTCACGGCCATGAGAACTATAATCGAACATCGGCAGACATACTGCAAACATGTCTGCAACTCTGTTGCTAAGTGTCTTGTACTGAAATATTTGACTTTTGTATTTACACACATTTGAGCTACTTCCTTTTAGGTTTTGGTATGAAGGATCTCTTTATTCCAACGTCTATCGTAAATATTTCTACATGTATAATTACATAATACTCGTATTATACTGCATTAAAGAAAACGAAGCAACCTTGAGTAGATACTGATGATTTAATAATCACGAATTGTGATAACTGTATGTATGTCACTTTATTGCACGTAAACATATTCAATAAAAGCAAATCTTAAACGGCAAATGCTAATTTCTAAAGAAATCTATTCCAGGTTATTTTAGAGAAAATGAGAAAGACTTACACATATTAATTTAAAAGTAACGACAAAATAACCGAAACCAACGATCATATTTTGGGTACATACTTACAAGTGTAACTGTTCTTACAGAATTATTATCTGTCACATCACAAGTAATACCTCTATAATATAATAAACTTTCCATGCTTTAAATATTAATTTTCAAAAGCTTCTCCCTTCAAAGATATAATTAGTATAATTACCTATTAGGTAGCTATTTCATTCCGCTTTAGCATTTTCTCGGCTGCGTAATACGATAATTTCCGCCCTCTTTGAGTATTTTTATTTTGTTCTTGTTAAGTTTTCTGTTTTTTTTCTGTGTTTTTCCTCCATATCTCTAGAATTTTAGCTTTTTTTACCTTGTTTCTAGTAAAATTCCACTGATCTTCTCATAATATGTTGCTAGTCCCGTTACTTGAGTTGAGATAAGTGATGCTTGATGCTTCCTTCGTATTTATCTAAGGTTCATTATTCGGTCAAGGGTGACATCGAACGATAAGCGTTTCTGTACTATTAATTGCACTTCCTTAGTTGATTAATGATTCAATTGATATTACGGGATTTTGTTATTCTTCTTTACCATTAGTTTTCTGTAATTTTCCCTAATTTTCCAACCGGAGAAAGTTTATGCTAAATTTTGGACATGCATGGATACTATTTTATGTCTAAGGCGCTGGCGTCAATCTCTTGAATCTGAAGTAGATAGGTATTAGGTAAGTACTCCTTACTTTACCGTCCGTACATTTACAGCGTAGAGTCACGTCCTCACGTCACGTTTTTTTATCATGCAGTTATGTTGCTGGTCTAGCTAGCCTATGCACCTAGTTCTATTTCTTGTTTTGAACGTCCAATTTGAGCCGGCCGGCCTTGAGTTGATTCCTGCCCGCGACGGAATCATTATTTAGGTATATTTTGTTTTCGGTTTTTATGATGAGTAATCTGCTGTTCAAGGCTGCTTGCAGAAACGGTATCTTTGAAGTACTCACAGTTTACTCATTTGTTTTTTTAATTGTGCTTAATCTACAAAAAACTTCTCTTTTGAGCTCTATCTTGATGATTAGATTCAAATACTAATGGAATGCGATATGCAGCGTTAAAAATACGTCGTCGCTTGCAAGTGTAAACACTAAACAGCCTTCTGCACGCGAAATTTTCGCACCTGCAGCATACATAGCCGTTTCTTTCCGCGCCTGGGGATTTTTCGTGCAGTAACGCAGTAGTGTAACAGCAATGGTATTAGTGTGTCGGATGGTTCGGGTGGCCGGGTCGGGGGGTGGGGGGGCCGACTGGGAGATTTGGAGTTGGCCTTGGCAATGAACCGGCGGCGCGCACACTAGGACGCTAACGCACACCAACGCTTGCTCCACGAATGGCCTCCCACACCGGCTGCTTAGCAATTTATTATTGTTAGGGCTGTGTTAGATGGTTCCTTGTCAATAATTTTGGATTTATTGGGTCCAGTCCATAAGCTCAAAATTACCAGAATCCACCCTCGAAATCTTTCATGGAAATTTCTAGGTATAGCTCAAGGAAAGCACTGATAATTACTTAATTACACAGCGAAGCTAAGTTAAATTTCAAAGAAATTAATCCAAAGCTCTTCATTCAATAGATAAAAAACAAGGCTGCAAGATAAACAAAATTATTCTTCAACACCCAAGGAAAGATTGTATAGGTCATGGCCAGGCGCAGTCTTTTAAACAAATATACTTAGATACCTACCTCCATTATTTATCACTTGTCGAGGAAATGGCACTAGTTCTTGTACACACACATACGCAAACATATCTATGAGTACGCAAAATTTTACCTACAACATGCATTATGTGTGCTGCCTTCTACATGTAATGATATTTCGTTCTTTTAGATCACTTCAAACTATTGTATTTAATAAACTCTATAGATATCCGGAAGACTCGTCTGTACTTAATTCCCGCCATTGAGAGAGTCGGCTCGTTGGGTGGACGACATCCGGAAAATTGCGGGTTACTTCTGGATGAGATTAGCTCAGGACCGAGACAAGTGGCGTACTGGAAGAGAGGCCTATGCTCAGCAGTGGGCGATGTAGGGCTGATATGATGATGATGATTGAGAGAGTCCAGCTGAAGACGCTCGAATTCGGCCTCTGCCACTGGAGCGCTTGGTCACTTTTTATTTTTAGCATATGGCATAATGTTTATAATTGAAAGAGTTGTCTGTCAGACAGATCTGTAGGTATGTATGTCTCTAGATTTTAAGTTCTTAAACAATTCCAGAAGATTCTGTAAAGGAAAAGGAACTCATATCAGTGGCATCACGGCGTCACAAAATCGCCTATCCGAGGATAGTTCAACAATACACTATTAATCATTGGTGAAGGTGAATAAGTAATACAGAGTCTGTATTACAGATTACAGACAACCTACCCGATGTACGTAACGTACCTAATAGGTTTCACTATCCAAGAATAGGTTTATTAAAGCACTCTTTTAATTGGCGAAACTATACTTAAACTAATTTATTCGATTTACTAATAGTACGATGCCACATAATTTTCTACAAAGTCCATGCCATGTGTCAACCCTACAGCCAAAAAAGCAAGGTCTGCCGGCGCGGCGGTGCCTGCCCTAAGACAACACATACATAGGCAGCCTAGGGCCGCGCTATCGCCTCCCGGACTGCGACTCATTTGTTTTGAGCTGATTATTCGGAAGCCTTATTCCAAGGACTTAAGGCCCAGCAAGGGTCAGTGAGCGTTGCTGTTATTACGCAGGGCACAAAAGAAAGAATCGATAAGGAAGACATTTGCGTTTGTTAACCCGAAAGGCATATGTTTGTTGTAGTTTAATGTGACTGCTACATAATGCCTTAATTATGTAAAGTTACGTATACTGCTTTATATAAAATGTATAATATCTGGATTGTCTAGACTAAAACAACACATAGGTACATAGACTACGCAGCCTAGGGCCGTGTTAACGCCTCCGGATACTGTGACGCAGTTGCTCAAAATATGCGCGATACAGAGGGAACGATCAATAAGGAAGATTGTTCGCAACTTCGCAGTTACAGTTTCATAACCCGAAATTCGTGAATGTCTAATTAGAAAACAAAGGCTGAAGGACTGCAAATATGGCTGGTCTCTCCGACAACTACATATTTGCGGCGTTGGCGTTTCCGGTGAAGTCCCTAGGGCCGTGGAGTAGTGACGCCCATATCCTTTTCCGGAATTTAAAACAGTTGACGGATATTCGTGGCCAGTCTAAATTAAAAGAAATATTTAAATATGACTATTAAATTTAAAAAAAATTAAACCCCCTACGCTAGGTATACCTATGCCAAAAAAAAAAGCAATTTTATGCTAAAAATGCCTTAAGTATACGTATAATTTTTGGAAAAGAGCTGATATTTTGACGACCGGTCTGGCCTAGTGGGTAGCAGTGGCGGCGCGTCCATAAAAGCCGATCCCTGCCTATGAAGCCGATGGTCCCGGGTTCGAATCCTGGTAAGGGCATTTATTTGTATGATGATACAGATATTTGTTCCTGAGTCATGGTTGTTTTCTATGTATTTAAGTATTTATATATTATATATATCGTTGTCTGAGTACCCACAACACAAGCCTTCTTGATCATACCGTGGGGCTTAGTCAATTTGTGTAAAAATGTCCTATAAAAAAAATAAAAATTCCTCAAACTGCTGGATCAATTTCTATCAAACATAGCCAAGAACCACCGCAAAGATACATTCATGTAATTAACACCTGGTCTAAATCGGCCCATAGGCACAATGGTTGTCGATTTGCGGAAAATGCCCAGTATAACTAACGAATCGGCCCATCGGTTGGAGAGCTACGATGCGACTTTTTGCGTCGGGGCAGGCGTGGCTCACTCCGCGATTTCGTCGCTTTACTACAGGTAGCTAAAAGTACATCCATTCCACACCAATTTTGGTGGCTAGCATAAGCCGCGCGTGGCGCTGTCGCCACCTAGCGGCCATATCTGTCCTGATAACAGACGCGTTTTGTTAGAGAGTGAGTCTTCTGTACCTAGCACTATTATTTATTCTGTGGTCGGGGGTTAAACATTGGCGCCAAACATAGTATAATACCTAACACACCTCTTTTGCGTCGGGGGGTTAAAAATAGGACAGGTTAGGTACATATTGGTAAACATGAATGGCCTTAGTACCTATGTTGTTATTGTTATGCTAAGTCGATGAGTCAATAAAACATTGATTGTTGATGCTCTCCCAATCTACGCAGCTACGGTTGAAAACACGCAGAGATCGAGAAGAAAGACGTAAAGTCTGACCAGTAATATGTGATCATTGTCAAGAGGGCGCTGTTATTCTCATGTATAGGGTGACTGTTCAGTATAGTATGAAAAACTTAGTTCGAGTGAAATTCCGCAACATGGCGCGTGATCATTTATTCCTGGTCAGGCTTTACCTATATGTGATTAGAGTTTCCCAACATGGAAGACAATTTAACACAAATAAAATGGCCTTACCAGAATTTGAAACCGGGACCTCCTGCTTCGTAGGCAGGGTCACTATTACCGCGGCGGTGGTGGAATGTCATCGATCCCAGTGCGCCCTCACGAACGGCAGAGAGGGTGAAACGCCGGAGTGGGTAGGGCCAAATTCTCCCCCTCTCTTGTCAGGAGAGGGGAAAGGAGTGGCGAGCCCCACACACCGTGCGTAAACGCATTCCCACTCCGTCAAAAAAAAAAAAAAAAAAAAGGGTCACTATTACCGAGTACCGACTAGGATAGGAGGCCGTATAAGTGCCCAACATCACTTCTGAGGCTGAAGCCGGGGATATTTTTAACCCCCGACGCAAACAAGAGGGTTGTTATATGTTTGACGCCAATGTCTGTCTGTCTGCCTGCGGCATCGTAGCTTTCAAACGGATGGACCAATTTCGGTGCGGTTTTTTTACGTGAACGCGGTGTTTGATAAAAATCTATCCAGCAGTTTGATTAGTTTTCTAAAGTGATGTAACTTTACCTATACCTAGGTGATTAGAGTTTCCCAACATTAAAGAGAATTTAACACAAATAAATGGCCTTACCAGGATTTGAACCCGGGATCTCCTGCTTCATAATAGGCAGGGTCACTACCTATACTGACTAGGCTAGGAGGCCGTATTTATGTGCCCAACATCACTTCTGAGGCTGAAGCCGGGGATATTTTTAACCCCCGATGCAAACAAGAGGGTCGTTTTATGTTTGACGCCAATGTCTGGCTGTCTGTCTGTGGCCTGTGGCATCGTAGCTTTCAAACGGATGGGCCAATTTCGGTGCGGTTTTCTTTACGTGAACGCGGTTTTTGATAAAAATCTATCCAGCAGTTTGATGAGTTTTCTAAAATGATGTAAGGTATTTTTGGTATAAAATAGATTATTTTGGCGTTGGGGGTTTTTTAAATGTTTAATTTCATAGTTATTGTTTTAATTATCTGAATCGGTAATGAAAAATTTGAGCAAGGAGACACATGGTAGACACATGGTTATGTAAAAAGCTTTCTTTTTAATCAAAATCGCTAACAACCATTTTTCCTAAATACCTATCATTTTAGTATTTAATTGAATATGTTTAGGATACCTACAGTATGTCTACGGTCCTCGTTTTTGTATGGCTTCGCCTTGACTGTAAGATTAGTACCGGGCGTGAAATACCAATGTGTCTGCGTTCACTCACGCGCAACTGCCATACTGACTTCACGCAGAAAACCTACACTTGTAAAGCCGCGGCCACATTGACCGGAGACGCCGTTGATTATCGCGATAATTGACACTTCATACGGCCACACGGGATTATCGCCATAATCAACGGCGTTTCCCGTTAGTGTGGCCCCGACATAAGGTCGATGTGGAGAAGACCTAAGAGATAAAGCCCCATTTACACGGCGTAAGAACTTGCATGTAATGTAACATTCGATACATTACTAAATACAGACTAAAGTATAATGAATTCAGTCGAGCGACCAAATACCACAATGTAACGAAAATCGCATGCAAGTAGTTGATCTGTCTAAATAGGGCTTAAGGGAAGACCGTCTACCAAGCTCTTTCGTTGCTGTCAACTCTTGCGTTTGTACCTAATGTAGCTACACTGCACAGTCCACTAACATAAGATCGGTAGCGCAGGAGTGAAGCTTTTCCTTTCTGTGTCTGAGCGACGTAATAATACGTAAGTACATATACAAACACTTGCCATTTGACGGTCTTCTCTGCAATATGTACATTTTATATGCCAGTTTTCTCCACATTGAGCTTGTATCTTTGCAATAAGGGTCAGATTAGTAAGTTAACAGTGTGGATGTCAGGGCCTCTGTACCTACTTTTTTTTATCACGTCGGTAGCTTATATTATTGTCAGACACAACAAAATGTGTTTTTATGTCACTGACCTAAATATTTAACTTAATTAGTGTTTGGATCAAATATTTTCATACTATTTTATATTACAACGATTAGCAATTTGATAAGTACAAACGTCAAATCTCATTAAACCCGTTGCTTATATACGCGGTAGTAATTATAACCAATTATTTCCTTAAGATAATAAAACACATCTCTAATTATAATTAACTAATGATAACCTCGAACTCATGTTTGCGACAGCAGAAAATATATAAAGGAAAATGTAAATGCATGCGCCGGCGCCAATAGGGATCGTCAGCGGAAAATACCCCATATCATTGGTCCATCGAAATTAAGCCAATCGGAAAAGCGCAAAGGGTTTTAGATGGTGCATCGAAAACTACGCGAACCTCGACTTTAATGCGATTGTTATAAAAGTGTGCGTGATGTGCAACGGCGACGCAGTCACGCCCCGAAATCCCAACTTTAATGTCAAGGGTATAAGGGCGTTATTACCAAGGGACCAATGCCGGAGTGCGTGCCTGATGGTGGGGGGAGGCGTGGTCGGCGCACACGCATTGCGTGAGCGTCTGACAGTGCGTGGACGCCGCGGCGTGGCTGTGGCTTATAGTCGGTTTAGAATTTGTACCACGATAACGTAAGAGTTCGTATTTGGATCGCGTGCTATGTAAACGTAAATTGAGTGTCACGGTTTGCGCATTTTTGTTTTAAATTTAATATTTTTGTATTTGCTCAAAGACCGAATTAAATCGGACTTTTGGATTTGGAATAAAGTCGTCAAAAACTACAGTTTTTGAGTAAAGGATTGTAAGAAAAGTGAACATAGATTTTGGAACATTGGTATTAGTTTCTTAGTGAAGTTATCACAATGTGCACAGTCGAAGACAGCTGGCTTTTCTCCAACTTTGCTAACCTGGATTTGATAAAGCATGAAGTAAGATTTAAGTTTTATTCTTATATCGCTTAGTTTACTCGTAGAAATATAAGGAGATTTAGCTAATAAAAGACAAGCCGTTTGCCTCATTTAGACGGTGCAAGAACTCCCATGCGATTTTCGTTACATTGAGGGTTATGTTTTATGTTACTAGTTGCATCGATATGTATATCGTCCGATTATATGTAGGTAGATATTTACCGATCGTTCTTAGGTGAACGAATACATTTTGAAGGAATCTGTCTAATCCTTTAAACCAGGCTAAGGGATATATATTTCCCACATACATCACTTGAAACATGTGTTCTATTTTCGATCAGTAAGGCTGACATTCGAATGTCATTCTTGAAATGTCAGCATGGTAAATGTCTTGAAATGTCAGATTTTTCGCCATTTGTGGACCATGTAGAGCGTTTAAATCATTTTTCTGATGGCAACTGTACGGTAGGTACGTGGTAGGTAGGTAAGGCAGGACGGCCTCCTCGGTAGTGATCCTGAGTGCCTACGAAGCGGGAGATCCCAGGTTCGACTCCCGGTGAGGGCATTCATTTGTCTGTTTATCACGAATATTTGTTCCTGAGTTATGGATGTTATATAATTATATAGTATCTAAGTATGTATTTATCTATATATTAGTTTGGGGTTAGGACCATCTGTGTAAGATTCCATAAATCCTTTATTCCAATCATTAACAGATTATATTGTAGTTACTTAATCATGACATGAAAGTACCTAATGTCATTACTAGTGGCAGTGTCTAGTCCGTATAAGAGTTCGAATGTCACACGAGGCATGGAATTTTCCCACTTTTCCGTTTCAATATTTGCAATTTTGCTTGCAATTGGTTCCTCTAAGTACACAAATTTATAAAATACTAACTAGATATATAGTAGATCTTAACAATAAAGGTTTCGAATTGACAATGATCAGTGTAGATGATGGTACAGTCGCCATCGGCCGAGGTGCTCAAAAATATCTGAACACACACACTCAAACGCCTTGACAATAAAGGCGTCTCCAGATATTTGTGAGCACCTCGGACTACAATGTACACACAGTCAGCAGCAGAAGTTGCTAAGTGGGCCAGGTGTTCAAAATGATATTGATGCGACTTTATTGTTAAGAGAATAAGAGCGTGTCAAGGTAATTTTTAATACCTCGCCCGCTTGGCAACTTCTGCTGCTGTCTGTACAAGATAATTACTCGTTGCCCAAATTGACCTGCCGTTATAATTATGAGTAGGTAAAAACACACAGCACCACTCTCCACCCAAATAAATAACTCGTAATAAATAGAACTTTTTGGTATTTCCAGACATATTATTTCTCAATATAGAACCGTCATATACCTAAAAGCATAAATGTTATGCAAAAATGCACGTGTGTGTAAATAAGAGTGAGATATGTCATTGCGGACGTCGGTGCATTCACCTTAAAACTATCAAGGCTACAGATGCATTTACAAAAAAGGCGAGTGTGAGCAAAGTCGACTTAAGACTGGTAAATAAAAAAACTATTTAATAATCGTTGCCAAAGAAAAAACACAGACATTCTTATATAAGCAAAACATACATACAGTCAGCAGCAGAAGTTGCTAAGCAGGCGAGGTGTTCAAAATTACGTTGACATGCTCTTATTCTCTTAACAATAAAGTCGCGTCAAGATCATTTTGAACACCTGGCCCGCTTAGCAACTTCTGCTGCTGACTGTACCTAAGTTATTTTTGTACAAAAACGTTTGCTGCTCGTACAATATCGCAATGTTAGAAATAAGTGAAAAATGGAAAATCACTGCCTCGTTGGAGACGCGAACTCGCGACTCCGTGATATATCAGCCCGTCGATATACGGTCAGCAGCAGAAGTTGCTAAGCGGGCGAGGTGTTCAAAATGATCTTGACGCGACTTTATTGTTAAGAGAATAAGAGCGTGCCAAGGTAATTTTGAACACCTCGCCCGCTTAGCAACTTCTGCTGCTGACTGTACCAACTGAGCTAACATTGCTTACCCGTCTGCAGCGAACATTTGCTCCATATCTTTCTTTGCAACATATGCCTCTTGATGGCACATAATATTATATAGCGACATCTACCGGAATTTTTAAGTACAGCTCTTTACCGGCCACCGAAGTCGTTAAGCTCTTATTTAGGCATGTAGTGTCTTCTTCATTCCCCTGCCCTTATCCCACGTTATGTGGAGTCGGCACAACATGTTTTTCTCTTCCATTCTCCTCTTGTCTTTCGACACCTCAGCACTCACTCCTTTCTTTCTCATATCCTCTTTCACACAATCCATCCATCGTTTTTTTGGTATTTAGTGTCTGTTCTTTAAGTACTTGTCAAATTCAAACAAATAGTAACTTACTTATTCAGCAGTAACATAATAACTATTCAAATGATGGCAGAAACCTGACAATAAAACCCTCTTTAAAAAAAACAATTTCACTGACACTGTTAGCATTTAAATTAAACATTGAACTGTCTATGGCATGTCAAAGAGTAAATACATTTTTAATACAACTGTTGATCATATTGTAGCTGTTAATTATATAGCTGGATTAGAAAAAGTCTCCCACACACACGCATGCTAGAAAATGGACAATTAATTTATACTTATCATCACAACAAAAACTCACTAATTACTGCCACAATTCAGAGCTATAGTTAACCGTAGTAGTATACAAAACAAGGTTGATTTTTGTTTGTAATAGGGATGTTGCCTGTATTTAAAATAAATTATTTCACACCATGCACGAAATAAAGCCTCAGAAAATGATTAGAATAACGTAACCAGCAGTTATTTCTATTTATAAATCGGATAGAACTAAAAACAAAGTTTTGTGCGGTACACTAAAAAAAAGTAGGTGACTTGACGGTGACGTCACTTTTTCTGTTTTCATATAAATTTCATAGTGGAGTGGCTAATTGTTATGACAGTTAGAAAAAAGTAACTGACTTGACTAGCAGGCTTACGATATGTCTTCGATAAAATATAGTATTGTTTCATGGGGCTGATCTTTGAATTAGTAATGAGATTAGGAAAACTGTATTGTCATAGGACAAAAGCACAACGAACTCGAAAGGCAGACGTGACGTAGTTAAGGAAAGACCTAGCTGGATCACATTACAACAATCGACGTTTTTAGTTACCGTAAAATGGCCCTACTTTGCACTAAAATTTGTTCCAAAATCTAATTGAAATTTTATAATTATACCTATTGTAGTAGAGTTGAACCAAGAGAAGTCTGCAACGATTTTGATAGAACACGCAGTGCAAGTGTTATTTTAAACGTCAAACTTCTATGAAATTATGTCGTATAAATGACACTTGCATGGCGTGTGCTGTGTGCTATCGAAGACGTTGCAGATTTATCTTGGTCTAACTCTAGATATGTTGATATATACTTATGCCGATTTAAAGTAGACCAACACTACTGCCATATTGTAACTCTTAAATGAGGTTGTGATATAGTTTTCATATATAACAACTTTTGGAGCACAATTACCCAGTGGGGAGCAAAGTACCTAGATTATGTTTTCTATGTTTGTGCTAATAGAGACATAAACGAATGAATCTCATTACAAACACAGGTAAAACAACAATGGAGATAATAATTCTAAATTTAGAATAGAGCTGATAGGTTTATTTCTCTCCAAAACTTGTTGTTGATGTGTGCCGTGCCCTCTGGCCTACGCGAAACACGAAAATCGAAATTTCGTTATCTGCCTCTCTATAACTCTTGAATATTCGAGCGATAGAGAGGCAGATAACGAAATTCTCTCTAGCCTCTCCTCACGAGCGTTATCAGTATTTCATTCTCAAAGAGTTTGGGGGTTTTGGGCTACCCTAGTCCTTAGACATGACCTAGTTTTTTAAAGTCACTGTCATTTGACCTACAACCCAATTAAAGAAGATTACTTGGGGATTCATTCACATGTTCATCAATTTCTACATTGGCAGAATAAATGGTTCTCACATCACATTTTTAATGATACGACTTAGAAATAATGATAATTATTTCGATATATTCGGCAAAAATGAAGTAAAAGCCGACATCTAACGGAAAATTAATACATTAAACGTGTTTGAAACAGATAACGAGTATTCAGCATTCGTACAAAACAGTACGTATTTACAATGTTGACAATTATATACCAACATTATCTGCTGGATACTGGCGCGATAACATTTGACCTCGCTGTTACATAAATAACACTATTTATATATATATTGCACAAAATAAATTATAGGCTTCGGTGACAGTTATTCCTTCAAAACTACTAAATTACGTCAAATATTTAATTCTTTTTAGTACAGTAGATGCCTCCTGTAATAATGTCTGTCTGTGTTTCTTTATAATACATATGATATAATACTTCATCTGATCATGTGTGGAACCACCTTTTAGAATTTCCAATCATTTTTATTTATCTCCTGCAGCTAATCCATTGAACTTCTCTCTCTCTCTCTCTCCTTCTCTCTCTTGGTCTTCTGTATGTCTTCCTGTGGTACTTTATTCTCATTTATTTCTATTAGTTTCAACGTTATCTTTAGCTGCCTTAGTTTTGATTATTTCTGTTCAATATATATAATATCTTTTTCCTATTTTACGTCATCATCATTCTATATTATAGATAGGCCACTGCTAGGCCTCTCATCTCATTGTAAGTACAAGAGGATTCATAATTAATTTTACGTCAGCACCATATATTATTTCAAGTGACTGGAATTAATTCTTGTCCCTCTGTGTCATGGATAAGTAGATTAAGTTTATATTTCGTGAGTTAATTGATATTTCTGACCTGTGGTCGAAGTGCTTGTTAAAGTGTAATTTATTTTATTTGTTATCAAGTAGCCCTCAACAGAAATATCTAGAGAAGCGATTTAGGGTCTTTTAAATTTTACCTGATTGTTCAAAAGCTCAATTCCACGGCTGGAAATTAAAGACATCATTCAAGTCTCATATCAGCTCCGGGATGTCTGACAGTATCCGTTTCATTCGACTTCTCGCCGCTTTGTCACATTTTGCGAAGCGTGAATGCAAATACATTTCAGCTATATGAAGTTAGCTATAGCTTATTTGACTAAATAACAAACCATCAGTTTACCTAAAAATATTTACCACTCTTGTACAGTTGCTAATTTAAATACAAACTAAATGCAATATAGCGTGAATCATTGGTACTGTTCGTGTAGGTACTATTGCAAATTCTGAATGATGTCTAGACAAGTAGACATTGATAGCGAAATTATGATGATCAATTCCGCCTATGGTGCTTTATTAGCATTTGTCTGTCGAATTTTAAAGACCTTGCCTGTCGTAAATTTAATGTTAAATCAAATGTCTACTGAGATAAACTTTGAGGCATATAATATAACATATATATATGATTTTCTTAAAACTGTACATACAATACAGCTAATAGTACCTACATAATTTGCAAACACGGCATACAAACTCGAAAAATATCACTTACTTATACCAACATACCTTTATACGAGCTTTTGTAAAATAATTACAAACTGATATTGACATAAAATTTGTGGCATATGGTGTTGCCTTGAGAGATTCCCTTAAAAACGCCGCATTTTGTTAAACTGCTGTTGTCAAAGCCTTTAATCGAAAATTTGACACGGAATATATCAAAAATGTCGGCGATCTTTTGTCATGCAGTTGATATTCACAGATTTGATTTAGTTAGATTTTTAGGCCTCGCCCCGCGTTGCTGAACGGGCGTCCTGTTTTGAATTCCGTTGAGATAAAAAGAGTGAGTGAAAAACGGCGAAGACAAAATTAAGGCTTATTTTCTGATATTTAATTAAACGTAAATCAAATCTTTGAGTCAGAAACGCAATAAACGATGTTAAATTGCCGATTGTTATTAGCAATGATACGTTTACAAACGAGCTTGATGTATTCTTTATCAAGACAACATTCCTTTACGTCGCCCTTATGTAACTCGCACGTGCAGCGTTGTTTTAAATCTAAAAGCGCGTGGCGCCGTGGCACGTCGCGTTCTGTAAACAAATTGTATCGTCCTTGCCTTACGGTAAAATTGTCCAACGTTGTCTTGCGTAATGTCGCGTTATGAGACCGAGATTCCAGAGAAGAGAACCTTTTTCACATTTTAATCCTTTTAGGCTTGGATATGATTTGATTTTACAGGTGGGATTTGATTTGTTTGTTCTGTATTGTTAACGTATTTATCGCTTACTTCCTACAAAACTTTGTTTTCGTTGATTTGAATCGCGTCCCAATGTTTGTGTGTTCAATTTATTGTAGTCATTTGAAATTTAGATGTTTCTAGACGTGGCTGGTCGATTGCTCTTGAACTTTTTCTGCCCTCATGTTTTTAATTTCGTGATTTAAACTTTGCTTCGTTTTTATAGGTCTGTAGTTCACTGCTCCTCCTCCGTCTGCGTCTGAAATAGGAATATAGACATTTACATTTAGTTAGACGCCTACATATATTTACCATGACGCTTTATGTTAAGTAAGGTTAGTTCATAGAAAAATTCTATTACGTATAGCATAAATTATTCCTCTCAACAATTTTGTGTTGATACATGAATACCTATTTGCTATTTGCAGCCCCGTAGATGTTTTCTAGACGCCAACGTTCTTGTTTTCCGCGGCGGGACGTAGGCCGTGCCGTAGGTCGGGCGCGGGCGAGCGGTCGATGGCCCCGCAATGTCACCCCGCGGCGGATTCGGCCCCCACCCCCCAACGCCTTCCTCAGACTGCGTACTTCATCATTTCCGAACCGCGGCGTCTTAGATTGAGCTTCTTTGTTTAAAGCGTTATATTAGTTGTTTCATTTATGATGTGGTACATTTGTTATGCGCCTGAGTTTGGTTTACTTAAGTGTTGCAGACGTCTGTGTGCCAGTGTGTCATATGCTGTCACTGACCTATTAATGTCGTTTCTTGTTGAACTATTACCAAACGCAATATTACAATTGTCTGTAAGAAAGAATCGCTACTAAATGTAGAGCTTTCTTTTATATTAATTTTCCAGGTTATTCTGAAAGCATTATCATAAAAGTAATTCGTTTTAGATCCACATACACAAAATTCTAAATATATACGTCTAAATTAGTTTACTCATTGGAGGTTATAAAAAGATATCGCCCTTTAACGAAGTTGATTATATCATTATATTACATTAAATCTGAGGGCAAGATTACGTTAGTTAGTTTGATCCAGTTTCAAATGAAATATTAAAAGTTAGAGATCTCTTGCTCTCGGTGATTTTCTAGATTGTTCGACCCGGTTTCTCGAGATTTTACTTTGTAAAATGACTAAACTTAATATAAATTTGTCTCTGTTCTTATCACTTCTTTCAATATATTCGTGGTAAAACCATTTATTCGGCATTTATTATTTATGACGCGAGCTTTGTTTGAGGTAGGTTTTGCTGTATCTCTTGGGTTTTCAGATCTAATTTTGGAATAAGTGTGGTCCATTCCTTAATATCCAGATACCATATTTTATACTGAAAATTCGGCTTTGTCCCCAATTAACTCCATTAATTCTTAAAAGTGGCACATTTTGTGGGGAACGTGTCAAATGTAAAGCATGTATTACATGTATAGTATGTTGAGGTGGGTCACGTTATATGAAAGATGATGCCTAATCAAATTCCTTTGAGGCCCGGAATCTTGGCGCGTGAATAAAATTTTTGTCTCCCAGTTCACTGTTTCAGGAAAATTATAAATTTGTGGCCTGTGTGTAGTGTGTAGTCCCAAACCTGTGTCGTCTCAAAGTAAAATTTACTGATAGCTCTAAAATCCATGGTTTGGAAAAGCATGGTTGAGGTAGGTCGACCAAATTCGAATCAAAACCAATCATCTCCATTAAAATTCCGCTTTCTCCAAACCGCTAATCAAAACCCAAGAGATCCGGGGACCGTTTCTGCTCACATGTCTCACACCACACGCACGTTGTGGTAGGTCATGTTATATAACGACGCAGGTACAGATCGTCCGCGTGATATTGGGCGTTGTCGGTCGCCGAACCCGCGCTATCTGCGTTATTTGGCCCGCTGAATGTCGTCGCAATGTCACGGGTCACAGACCTAGCGCTGGCGGCGTTGCGTTCCGCCGCGTTAACTATTGTTTTGTACGTCTAGTCTGGTTTTCGGCTGGGGCCTGGATATTTATCTTTATCTTGTACTAGCTTTTGATTGTCATTTGATTTTTTGTAGTTATCTGGTTTCTCTTCTCTTTGTTTTTTTTTTGGCTTCAATGTTTAGAGTTTAGGATTTTGTTAGGTATAACGTATTTTTAGCTTGCCTTCTTTTAAATAACATGAACATAATTATTTAATTATTGGTATTGTTTCAAATTGGGTAATACTGACCTAGCACAATTATATAAAATAATCTATAGTTACGTCATATTTACCATTTACCTAAACGTTATCTTTCGGTATTATGTTTCCAATAAAATATTTATTTCCTTTATTGTCTTCTTCACTACCTGTTGTTTTTTCTTTTCTGTATAATTAATTCGATTGATTTGAAGAAGAAGAAGAAGAAGAAGAAGAAATACATTTATATATTAATATGATTAATATGATTAATATGATTAATATGATTTGAATATGTATTTACCTTTAGTACCTATGTCGTATCTTTAGTAGGTATGTTTTCACGAATTTATATTTGTAGATTATCATATTATCAATGTATGTCTACTTTGTTGAGTTTGTTGTAGTGTTTACATTTTTTGCTAGGTTTAAATCTAGAATTGGATCTTACTTCTTGCTCTGATTAGCCTTCATTTCTATTACCACAATGGCCAAAGCCCAAAGCTTTTCCTAAAGTAACCTCATAACATAATACACAAATCTTATTGATACCGCCATATCATCTCCAGGGTCCTTCGTCCCTCTGTCACTCCAGTGACAAATATCCAGTTACGAAACTGATCTACCACACTTACAAAACGCTTCACTCGGTCTCTGGGTCGCGGCGACCTCGCTCGCGCCCAAACTCGCGTCGGTCAAGGCCGGCGTCTAGACACCCCCCCACCACCCAGTACGTCCCCCCTCCCACGCCCAATCCTTACTACCTATTTTTACCTTGACAGCCTGGGCTGGGACCTGAATCTATCACAGTTTTAGTTTAATTTGTGATGACACTGAATATAGGGAGCTTTATAATGTTATGTACTTCTAAATGTCGCAAGGTTTCTCATACAACATTACAATATCACAAAATATTAATACTGTAATAGTGTGTAATTCAGTTGTTCAAAACATCTCTTTTATCTACTTTTACGTTTACAAGATAAACGATAAAAATATGTCCGTTATTATTAAATCTCCACAATTTGCTTTTGATAGCTTACAACTAGGAAGGAACTTCATTTTGCTTGTATGTAAATTGAATGTTGACGTGTAAAAGTGCCCTTGTGGCCTATTTGCTGAATAAATGTTGAAGTTTGAAGTTTGAATTTAAATATGATATTTTTTTAATCGTCAACTATAAAAATAAAGTTTTGTAAAAAATTCTGATTTGCACTGCAGAATGCTGTCTGGCTAGGTACTCTCTGGCTGCGAAATTAGTTTTTTTGTTGTGCTCATCGTTTTTAGGTTAGACTAGGTCAGTATTTTTTGATTTGAAATCAAGAATTCACGATGTCATATACGAAAGAAAAAGTGTCAAAGGCCTCCAAAATATTCTTTTTGTACATGCTCGTTACATACATTTAGACAATTTCTGTCTTCCTCATTCTATCTATCTCTCTCTTCCCAGGGATGAAGGCCAAACCGAAGCCTATTCAATTTCTACACGAAACCTAGCCTGGGGATTTTCCGCGCTAGTATCGATTGGAGCTTCCCCTTCTTTGTCAATGTTGGTGCCTAGATACGTAGCATCCACACATTAATGACAATGTGAACCTTATTGTGAAGACGTAAGGTCTAGGAGTGGTCAATTGTTTCTATTAATACGTGTGCCTACTGGCGACGGAAGTTCCTGTACTTTCAAAATTTCATACTTTTATAAGTGTGAATGGGTTGAAATTTGGCGTCCATATTCATAGTCGCTACTGTCGCTAGTACCATTAGGCAAAACTGCAAGTTCATATTAAATATAGGTAAGAAAAGTAAAAAAAAAAATATCGACCACACCGTCCACACCTTACCTTATACCACATTATTTTTGTTGAGTTCCTTCAAAATTCTACTAGACGACCGGGGGGCCTACCGCGACCCACGTTCGACGTGTTTCCTCCCTGTCACACTTACGTACGTATTTACAAGTGCGATAGAGAGGCAACACGTCGAACGTGATTCGCGGCAGGCCCAGGTTTCATTATCAACAACATTGTTTGTCTCGCACCTGCCACAAAAGGCACCTGCCTAATACCAAATTTATTCTAAACGCCCAATCACTACACACACAATATATATTAAGTATTGTTGGTCAGGTTATAAATGTGACGTCACCCCGCCTGTGGCCTTGAGACGGTGCACATACATACATACATGTGTATTGGAATGTTACTGAATTGAAGTAACGACATTACACTGTTAAATAGGCCAACGCAAAATTATACTCGTAGTAAAAACTACGAATATTTAATACTGAATTTTTAATCGATATTAAACTTTCGTGAGACATGTTTTAAATTGTTTATACGACAACGGTTTCACTCACTTGAATCGCGAGCACTCGAGCCTGAGGAAGGACCCCCGACGGGCCCGAAACATGTCGCCAATAGCGACTAAAAAATTCAAGTGACTGAATTTATAAGTTATAGTAAATGGCAAAATTTCATGAAAAAAATCACACGGAAACTAGACTAGGCCCCGTGCATGAACTATATAATAGGGGGCAGCATAGGAGCCGTAAGATTTTTGGCGCGAGGCGTAAATGTGTCGTTTATGCTTCCGATGTTAGCCCACAAGATGGCGGAACCTACTATGCACAAGGAAACGTACCGACGAGAACGGTAGATAGTACTTTGGGAATGTACATGTGCACATATGTTTCCGATACAGGCCACAAGATGACAGACCCTCCAACGTGCACCGTCCCTATATTTGCATGGGCAGACCCCGGTATCTGAATCAGTTGAAATTTGGAGTACCATCGTAATTCCGGTGACAATGTAATCATATGCTAACATGGAAGTGATCTGATGTTGTAGTCGGTAGGCAGCCAAAGGAACTCCTCGATTGAAAAACTCAAACACATCGAGCTTAGGCTCATTAGAAAGGTCTCAAGAAGTACTCGATAGACATGCAAATGAGAAGAAATACAGTCAGCAATAAAGTGAGTGTCACAAATTTTTTTTCTTGACAGTTGTGTTTAGAGTTAGACCAAGAAAATTCTGCAGCGATTTTGATAGCCCGCGCAGTGCAAGTAGGTATTATTTTAAACGTCAAACGTCTATGGAATTATGACGTGTAAATAAAACTTGCACTGTGTGGGCTAACAAAACTGCAGACTTTTCACCATCCTCTAACATGAACTTGCAGTTTTATAAGGTAGGTAACATGGGCGCAAAATTTGAACCCATTTACATTTACACTTTGAGTATGAAGTTTTGAAAGTAGGCAATCTTAAGAACCTGGCCTTTTTTGGTACACCTTAACACGACACGTACCTACATAATCCATTTCTCCTTTCTCCAGGTCTTTGCAGGTACAGTCGCCACCAGATATATCGGAGCGGCCAAGGTGTTCACAATATCTGAACGCGCACTCAAAAATTCGCATTGACAATAGAGGCGTGCTCAGTACGGCTACCACCAGTTTTGACATTGACAGATACGCTCGCGTCTACGTAAATTACTTTCTATACATCTCGCTTGCACTAATATGCGAGTACGAGCGAGATGCATAGAAAGTAAGTTACTTAGACGCCAGCGTATCTGTCAATGTCAAAACTGGTGGTAGTGGTTCAGATATTTGTGAACACCCTGGCCGCTCCGATATATCTGATGGCGAGTGTACAACATACATAAATACCAAATACTGATTAAGATACCGACACAAACAAGTGCCGTTATCTACTCTTATCTAAACAATATAAAATTTGGCGGGCCACGTGACCGCCAAGTGTTGGGGCAGGTCGCCATTATTAGTTTATTTATGGATCGCCCACACTTGTTTCGTAAACCATATTGGAAAGACATAAGAGGGCGTCCATTAATTACGTGGGGGGGGGGGGGGATCTCACGGAGAGAGGGGTTACGGCAAGTATCACGTAATTTTTCCGGGCAGAAAATTGTGTGAAAATGTGAGAAAATCAGATTAATTTAAAGTAAAACATAATGTAACATCTAGTAAATTTTATTCAATAAACTACAAAACACAACAATTCAATAATAACTTAGACTATCTTAAGCCTAGTCAAAAAGTCCCCGTCCCCCCGAGTCGCTGGCGCAAATGTACCCATTACACTAGCCACGTTACCACGTTGATTGGCGATGGGCAACCTTTGCACCAGGTACGAACCCGCGCGGGCGTCAGACCCCCTCTCCCTAATTCGACGTCCCACTTCCTATATGTTAAATAATGATTTTTAAAATAAATCCTACGCATTATCGGAATACTCATTTTGAAAGATCCCACGTAATAAATCTCAGGACATCCCGCCAGGAGGGGTGGGGGGGTCGAAAATCCTCAAAAACTCGTCACGTAATCAATGGACGACCCGTAAGGTTCATCGGTGGTCAGTGTGCTGTTACGACATCTGAGTTAGTCATGCTAGTTTAATAGATATATTAGTCATGCGGTAGACGGATGTAGTTTTTCGCGTTGTTTTTATAATATTGGAAGTATGTTATGGAGTGTTGAAGACCAGAGATACCTGCAAAATATTATTTAAGATTTTCTAGGGTTACCGTACCCGAAGGGTATAAACGGGACCCTTTTACTAAGACTCCTCTGTCCGTCCGTCTGTCCGTTTATCTGCCTGTCACCAGGCTGTATTTCATAAACCGTGATAGCTAGACAGTTGAAATTTTTACAGATGTATTTCTGCTGCTGCTATAACAACATATACTAAAAACAGAATAAAATAAATATTTAAGTAGGGTTTCCGTACCAAACGTGATTTTTTTTGCCGTTTTTTTGTGTAATGGTATGGAACCCTTCGTGCGCGAGTCCGACTAGCACTTGGCCGGTTTTTTGATCAGGACATGTTGACACAAAGATCATCTTCGATTTATTAATATTTTAGGAGCTCCTGGTATGTACGAGTAGGCAGGGTCACTACACGTCAACATGTTTTATTTAACATTATTCAATGTGTTAGTTATTTACGTTAAAATATAAGTCGTAGTAAAAAGCTGATAAATATTCAAGTTTAATTTACAAATCCGCTGTGTTTTTTCCTTGAGCATGCTTGAAAGTGAAAACAAAATGACACATTGCATGGAGTCAAAAGCTAGAATTTAAATATTGTTAATACATTCTCCATCAGATATATCGAGGCGGCGAAGGTGCTCACAAATATCGGAACACGCCTTTATTGTCAAGGCATTATAGACTTTATTAAACTATATTAAACTACCCGACAACATGAAAAATATTGATATTGATATTGACCTGATATTCTACTCTGAAATCTCTGAATAGGCCTGATGACAAATTTTGAAAACCCTTTTAATATCGTCGGTACACTTGTATTAGTTCCGAAAAACACTATATTTCAGTTATACTCATAAGATTTAACATAGATAATTGCATTTTATTATACCTAGTTTAAACTTCGCGCGAAAACGCCTCGCATGCCATTTGTGACGTCATCATTTAGTTGGTGGTAGGGTGGTAGATATTGTTTACATACTTACAGTTACGAATTTCCCTTGAATCCGATGATATTGTTAATTCAGCACCATATATTACGATTAGGGATGATAAATACATTACCAAAATTTATCACAATAACTCATTTTACACAAAAACTCTCACACGGTTGCAGTTTAAGATGAATATTTAGATACATGTAAATTTTGAGTGAAAATCACCGAACGCCGGTTTTACTTTTTAATTTTTAATTTTTTCTAGTTACGACAGCCGACATGGCAATGATAGTTCCATTCAGCCAAATAATTAAAAAAGTTTGTTGTTGAAATATCGTATTATTTAGCATTTTATTTAAATAATAACAAATAGATATCTACTTTATATCGTGTAATAATATTTTTTGGACGTAATAAATGTTTAGTGGCGAAATAACATTTTTTTTGCACCTTTCGAACTCTTTGGTGCCCACGTATAGATTTCGGTCAATGAGGTTGTCTATGTTGCTCTAAGAAATATGTTATGGATTGATGACGTCACTGTTTGGAACGTTTCTGATTGGCGTTTCAGTAAAAATGGCCGATTGGAGAATTTTGCACTTTTATTTTATTGAATATATTAATAATCCTTCAGTTTATACTGAGATTGGGCCATTTTTTAGAATCATATTAACATATATGTTTCGTTGAAACCATTATTTCCATGATTCTTTGTTACTTGCAACAGGCCTATTCACATATGGACTTTTTGTTCGAAATAAACTATTATTGATTGATTGATTGATTGAATTAAAAAATGGCTGACTAGAAATGCCTTTTATGACATGTCAGAATATTATAAATATTATAATAATGATTCAATGGTAATTTAATTTTATATTCTATTTATTTGGATATTTGAATTGAGTTGATTATTTCTATATTGTTTTATTTTATTTTAAGTCATGAATATTATTTTAATGAATTGTAATTATAATTATAAATATTGACGTGTAAAGTTTATAATTTTATGAATAAAATAATATGAATATAACTAGAGTGCGTGTTCAGATATTTTTGAGCACCTTCGGGCGACAGTGTGACGTAAAAACTGTTTATCTCCCTTGAGCACGAAAGTGAAACCAAATGACGACATCACGACACAATGACAGTCGGTATCATATTATTCATATACAACGCTAGCTTTGCCGTCCTATCTCAACACCCGGCAACAGAGCGATAGTGTTTTGGCACTAGTGCGAAAAACGCTAGGGTTGAACCAATAGAATGTACGTATCGTATGTCGCGGTTTTTTTCCTAATGGTTTGAAGAATTTGCCGTAAGCGATTCGGATTTCAGAGGATAAAATTATACGTTTTGATATTATGATTGTAATAGCACATTCTTAGAGGATATAACCAACGGAGACGCCATGTCTAAAATTTTCGGTACAAAATAGTCTGCCGTTTTTTGCGGGGGAGGGGCACGTCAAATGTATAGGTACTTACGTCATGTCAGATAAACGTCAGTCCATACATATGGTTGACATGTGGTTGACCATTGGCCGCCTATTTTCGACAGAGGGGAACGCCTGTTAATGGCGGCTCCATTGTTAATTACTCCGAGAGCACATTAGAATAAATATGTTAATTTGTCAGTTGGAATATTTTTTTACAATAATATTTTCGTTGTTCACTCTCGTATTATTTGCAATGCATTTTGAGACAATACGCTAATTGCATTTGGCACTTAGCAACAAAACACCAAAATCCCTTCTCAGACAAGCAAACAAAATGAAACTGACGACACACTGTAATCAATGACACCGGTTTAAAATTATCAGGCCAATTCGAACCGACGTGACATCAGAATTATATCTCAATTATGTAATTTAGTTATCTTGCGTCTCGCTCGCGCCAATATATAATAATATATGTACGGAATTACGGATAAGTACGAGCGAAATGCATGATAACTAAATGACATCGTTCTGATGTCAGTGTAACACCAAAGATATTTTTGATGTCACGATGTAGGTACAGTCGCCGTCAGATATATCGAAGCGGCAAAGCAAGTCACAAAAAAAAGTAAAAATTATTTAAAACACATAAATTAACTGGTATTTAAAAATTACAATTTCGTACATTTAAAGCAATGCCAATCATGGTTGTACCGGTTCCCACATTAGGCGTAGCCTGTCTCGTAGGTAACCAATTCAGCTACGAATCATCAGTGACTTGATTTTTGCGAAATGCCAATAAGACACTATTACTTACATTTAATTAAATTACTAGACGGAGATGGCGGGACGACCTAGACACCTTTCTCAGTAACTGGCCAGAGCAGGCGCTATGTCGGGAATCGTGGAAGACAAGGGGAGAGGCCTTTGCCCAGCAGTGGGACTGGGACACCTTAATACGCTAGCAAAAAAAAAACTAATAAATATCGAAACACGCCTCAATTGTCAAGGCGTTAGAGTGCGTGTTCACAAAATTCCGCTCCGCTATATCTGATGGCGATTGTAAGTTTGAATTGGCCTGTTTAACATATTCAGTGCCAAAAACCCGACTATCGGGCATTTTATGATTTCGTTCCCATGCCGGACGACCCGATAGTCGGTATCGTGGTACTACAGCTTTATATGACGAAATTGCTGGCGCGGATGTCTTGTTTGCCTTGGCAATGAATGTGTTAAAACACCTGTATCAAAATTCTCACACACACATATCAAAAACAGACAGCACACAGCGGCAGCCCTGAGCTATTCGTTTATCTAACGAAGGTGAGCGCGCGGGCGCCCGGTCGCTGAACCGCGCGACCTACCGCAACCTTGCCGAGGCCCAATTTCGGGCCCGGATACGATATCGATTTTGATGTTTGACTACCTCAATCTGATAAGGGCCTAGACATCAGGGATTTGGCTACAATGGCTACAGCTTACACCTCTCGCGACGAATTTTGTTCCATTTTGATTGGGCTTAATTTAAAAAAACCTGCATTGTTACATTTCTAAATCACTACACCTTATAAAACAAAGTCCTCCGCCGCGTCTGCCTGTTTGTGTGTATGTATGTTCGCGATAAACTCAAAAACTACAGAACGGATTTTCATGCGGTTTTCACCTATCCATAGAGTGATTCTTGCGGAAGGTTTAGGTGTATAATTTGTTTAGGTACAGTCGCCATCAGATATATCGGAGCGGCCAAGGTGTTCACAATATCTGAACACGCGCTCTAACGCCCTGACAATAGAGGCGTATTCCGATATTTGTGAGCACCTTGGCCGCTCCGATATATCTGATGGCGACTGTATATGTGTAATTTGCTACGGTTTTGTGTAAGCCGTGCGAAGCCGGGGCCGATAGGGACCATCATTCGACGCGAGAGGTATTGGCACAGTCACCTGCAATAATATATTACACAACGGAGGCCGCAAAAATATCTGACACGATATTATTAGTAGAGCCATAAGAGCGTGTCACATATATTTGCGGCCTTCAAAGATTAACATATTATTGCAATATGTACAGTCGACGTCAAAGATATGTTTACACCTTACTCCTTTGTAATGAGGCGAAAAATTTAAACGTATCTTTGACGTCGACTGTACTAAGAAATCGAAAAGTAGTAGACAACCTTGCCGAGGCCACTGTCGGGCCCGGATACGATATTGATTTTGACGTTTGGATACCTCAATCTAATGACCTAGGGTTTGAGCTTTTCTACCAGCCTAGTATTTGGACACTTCAAACACTAGTATTTAGACAACATCTTGGCTGACTTAATCTAATAACGACTTACCTAAGGATTAAAGGGGCCCACTGATTAACAGTCCGCCGGACGGTATCGGCCTGTCAGTTGTTCGGAACTGTCAAAATTTTGTTCTAACTGACAGGCCGATACCGTCCGGCGGACTGTTAATCAGTGGGCCCCTTTATAGCTTCGATCGCCACTTCGAAAAGTAGTATTTGACATTGACAATCTCGCCTAAATACTTTGCGGATACAATATTGATCTTGAATGCCTGAATCTAATTACTTGAGCTTTTGCCTACCAGCCCAGAATACTTTACCTATAGTGTAAACAACTTTATTTACGGTATTTGACACATTATGACTGACGTATATAGAGATGTAACTAACGCAAATCGATTGTCACAGCAAGCGATTACGATTGGATGGCACCCCATACAACCATTTCCAGTCGCCGTTACGACGCGGTGTTGACACATCTTGTGTCGACACCGTCTGTTTCGGTCACAATTCCAGTCGCAGAGTCGTCGCCGTGTCGACACAGTTACCAGAAATGGGGAAGGGTCGACACATGACACAAAGTGACATAAAGTGTGGTCGCCGTGTGCACACATTGTTTCGGGTTTGCGACTACTTTATGCCAAAATCATTCGTTCATTCGTTCATTTTGTTCCTGTCAAATGGAAACTGTCAGATGGAAAAATACTTAAATAAAAATAAGTGACATTAATACGCCATCTCTAAAACGGATTACAAGACGTAATTCTATATTGTTTGCATTTATATTACAATAGGACTTAAATTATTATGGGGAATTAAACTGCTCGAGTGATTTGATAAACTAAGTGTAATATAATCAACGCGCCACCACATTGTTTTAGTTTAGCCGGAAATGAAATTGTTTACTTCTCAGTGCCTGTGTTCATAACTATATTATTTGAAGCATTTTTAGTACTTCGATGCGTATACTATACTTAAATAACAGAAATAACGCTTTACATACTACGAAACTTGTTAATTATGATGTATAAATATGGTTTAAGGCTGAGAAATATTGCAGTCACAAAGTAGTTGCAATGTTTCGACTTTGTGTCGACTCTGTGTTGACACATGACACGCGCTGTCAAAAGTAATAACAAAGTTACTGGTATGTTACTGGATTTGCAAAATGGCTCCTTGTGTTGATTTGTTTTCAGATATTCTCAAAGTGTAAAAATGCCGTGGTCAGAGATGGGCATTAATCGATTAACTGTTTATTCGACTAATTAATGGAATAAAAAAAGTTAATTCTCAAATTTTAATCGCGATTAGTTTAGTCGACCTAACATCGATTGAAATTGAATTAATCTGAATATTAATCGAATAAATTATCGATTAAATCTCGATTGAAAGTTGACAGGGGGCCATTTTTGTACGTAAAAATAATAGAAATGTCTTGCATGCAGATGGTAGCAAAACACTTTGTCATAAAAGTCGAGATGGGTGTCGATATATAGGTTTTAGGGAGTGCCGATTTCGAAAATAATGACCATTTTGGAATCCGAAATGGCGGCCATGCACTGTGTCATAAAAGTCGTCATGGATGTCGTTTTATACGTTTTAGGGGGCCCCAATTTTGAAAATGATGACCATTTTGGAATCCAAAATGGCGGCCATGCACTATGCTATAAAAGTCGTCATGGGTGTCGTTTTATAGGTTTTATGGGGCGCAGATTTCGAAAATGATAACCATTTTGGATTCCAAGATGGCGGTCATGCACTATGTCATAAAAGTCGTCATGGATGTCGTTTTATAGGTTTTAGGGGGCCCCGATTTAGAATATGATGACCATTTTGAAATCCAAACTGGCGGCCATGCACTATGTCATAAAAGTCGTCATGGGTGTCGTTTTATAGGTTTTGGGGGGCGCAGATTTAGAAAATGATAACCATTTTGGATTCCAAAATGGCGGCCATGCACTATGTCATAAAAGTCGTCATGGGTGTCGTTTTATAGGTTTTAGGGGGCGCAGATTTCGAAAATGATGACCATTTTGGATTCCAAGATGGCGGCCATGCACTATGTCATAAAAGTCGTCATGGATGTCGTTTTATAGGTTTTAGGGGGCCCCGATTTAGAAAATGATGACCATTTTGAAATCCAAAATGCGGGCATGCACTATGTCATAAAAGTCGTCATGGGTGTCGTTTTATAGGTTTTGGGGGACGCAGATTTAGAAAATGATAACCATTTTGGATTCCAAAATGGCGGCCATGCACTATGTCATAAAAGTCGTCATGGGTGTCGTTTTATAGGTTTTAGGGGGCGCAGATTTCGAAAATGATGACCATTTTGGATTCCAAGATGGCGGCCATGCACTATGTCATAAAAGTCGTCATGTATGTCGTTTTATAGGTTTTAGGGGGCCGCGCTTTCGAAAATGATGACCATTTTGGAATCCAAAATGGCGGCCATGCACTATGTCATAAAAGTCGTCATGGGTGTCGTTTTATAGGTTTTGGGGGGCGCAGATTTCGAAAATGATAACATTTTCAATTTAAAAATGGCGGCAATGCACTATGTCATAAAAGTCGTCATGGATATCGTTTTATAGGTTTTAGGGGGCGCAGATTTCGAAAATGATGACTATTTTGGATTCCAAGATGGCGGCCATGAACTATGTCATAAAAGTCGTCATGGATGTCGTTTTATAGGTTTTAGGGGGCGCAGATTTCGAAAATGATAACATTTTCAATTTCAAAATGGCGGCAATGCACTATGTCATAAAAGTCGTCATGGATATCGTTTTATAGGTTTTAGGGGGCGCAGATTTCGAAAATGATGACTATTTTGGATTCCACTTTTATGACAAAATACGTAGCCGCCATCTTGGATTATAAAATGATCATCGTTTTCGAATTCTGCACTCCCTAAAACCTATAAATCGACATCCGTGACGACGCAAGTTATCTTTATTTTCAGATCTAACAAATTGCTACAGAATACAAAGGACAAAAAAGAAGCGAGGAGGTAATGAAACAAGCAAAAATACAGATGATTCCTCGACGCAATTGGGTGATTCTTAAATTGTGTCCAGATTTTTTTTGTCATAAAAGTTTATATTTTTCACATATTACTCTCACAAGTTCCGTGACATTTCGACCTTGTAATTTTTTAAGTAAATGTTTTTGTTTATCTATGAGGATCTCACTAGAATAGTATAATCAAGGTATGTTTATATTTGATGAATGAAATAGTAACGCAAAAAAAATATATATTTGTGTCTTATATTCCTGCCGAAGACTTTTATTTTACCTTTTCCTTCTACACAAGTTTGGCCAAGTAATAAGAATTTAGGGCTCTCAATTTTATTTTGACTTCTACAACAGTAAAGCTACGAGGCCATGTTTGGTATCGTTTTCGTATAAATTCGCAGTACCAAATTTAGTTAAGGTATCACATTGACACCATTCCGAAGTAAAAACATATAAACTTATTAAAATACTTTCTTTTAAACTCCTCTTCACGCTTAAACTGCTGAACAGTTTTAATTTAAATTTGGTACACATATATTTTGAGTCCCGAGACAGGATATAATAAGTTATCTCAAAAATCATCCTTTAAAGGTGTGAAATGAGGTGTAGGGGGGAATTCAGAATTGACTTCTTGAAGTTAATACTGTTTAAATTTAGGTTTGAAGTCATGTTTTTTCATCATTTTTAACTAAATCAAAGATGTAGACCATCCCAAATTTCATATAAATCGGTTCAGCGGTTATTGATTTCCCGTACAAATTTCCACGCCACTTTTCACACCTTCAAAAGATGATTTTGGTTATAAGATCTATCCTATGTCCTGTTCCGGGACGCAAACTATTTCTATACCAAATTTCAACGAAATCGGTTCAGCGGTTAAGCGTCAAGAAGAGTTTCAAAAAAACCGGCCAAGTGCGAGTCGGACTCGCGTATTAAGGGTTCCGTACATTAAGTCCGACTCGCGTTTGACTGCACATTTCTAATAGGTTTTCCTGTCATCTATAGGTAAAGAACTATTTTGTGTATTCAGACGGACATACATACAGACGCACGAGTGATCCTATAAGGGTTCCGTTTTTTCCTTTTGAGGTACGGAACCCTAAAAAGATTTATTTTTATTTTGTGGAATGGTGTCAATGTGATATCTTAAATGGATTCAGCACCCCAGATTTATACGAAAACGATACCAAACACGGCTTAGCACCTTCACTGATATAGATATATCAAGATAAAATTGAGAGCCCTAAATAAACTTTCAAGAGCGGATATCTCAAAAACTATTCAACATATCGAAAAAATTGACTGAATAAACTTGTAACAAATTAAATTAACTTTCATTTTGTATAAGTGGCCATGTCGCTGAGATGCATAGTTTCCGAGATAAAAATCAAAAAACGGGAAAATGGGACCTTCAAAGCCCCCTCTCTCCCCCCCGCTCAAGGGCTACGGCCGGGGACTTTTGATATGTTCACCTCCTAACTTGTCAAACCGAGTTACGGAGTCAAAAATTGTGTTCCGAGCATTTCCCTCTACAACTTTTGGAGCATTCGTTGCCTGACCTAAGTAGCTTATTGAATTTCTTTAAAAACTTTTCTGTAAAAGGTTGACGGGTGTTGGGTGTTTATATGGTTTCGGTCGATTATTATCATTTGCATTGCCCATGATGACTTACTAGAATTACGAGCACACGAGACACTAATAGTAGTTTGACAAACCTTGGTTTTCAAGAGGTATTTTATATTGACATTTGCTGTCACAAATTTGCTGTCAGATTTAGTCGCAAACCGCACGCAAAGTGCACACAAATGTGTCGACACCTTGTTACGGAAAAGTGTAGACACGGCGACGACACTTTGTTTCGAAACAATTCTAGACACATTGTGTGGACTCTGTTACGACACATCTGACATTTAGTTACCACTTTGTGATTCTGCGACTGGAATGGTTATATGGGACGTAGACTGAGGTATCGAATTGTGACGTATAATGAATTTTTATTTGAGATTTAAATAAAGCTAGAATTATATGGTTTTTCCCGCAAGCTACCGGTCGGTCGGTGTATTTAATACACCGACCGAGTAGGTCGCACCCATTGTCAAAATTGAAACTAACTGGGGATCTATTTTAAAGTTTATTTATGTTATTTCTGTGTCAAATTTGTTGTCTGTTAAGTGACGATAAATATATCCATATTTACAGTTAATTATCCACCTTTTCCTTATTTTTATTAAAAGAAAAATGAAAAATTCATATCGATTTACTTAGACGACTACCGATTCATAACGATGGTGTTCGGCCAACCCTAAAATTAAAAAAAAAAAGACGTAGAACGTAAACGTTCGCAGTGCAGTTGTTTTCCTTTGTGATTTCGATGTGCAAAACATTTTACGTAGTGTTGCTGTAGTGAGTGACAGACGTCAAATACCGTAAATAACGTTGTTTACACTATAACAGTATTAGGATTAATTCCAAATCTAATAAGGACCTAGAGATTGAGCTATACTTACGGCCCGATTCGAACTTTAAGATACGTCAAATATTATGTCTAGATACGATATGGATTAGATGTGTCACTTGACACTGACATATCTAATCCATATCGTATCTAGACGTAATATTTGACGTATCTTAAAGTTCAAACCGGGCCGCTATCGCTAGTCAATTCAATTCTTTAATTATTATCATGAAAATACAGTATTGTAGAACGCTGCTCGCACTGTTAGTGCTTGAGAAAGGAGACCTAGGCTCTCCGAAACATGTCGCGCGAGTGACTAAAAACAAGTGAGTCTAAACCGTAAAATTATTCAATACAGTATTGTGTTTGAATTTTTTTTTTATTATAATTAGCTCAAATTACACAGAGTATTTGGAGGTTTTCCCCTCATTGACCTTACTGCCCGATTCGAACTTTAAGATACGTCAATTAATAGATCTAGAAACGATACGGATTAGATGTGTCAGTGTCAAAAGTGATGTTTTTGTTTGAAACGTCAATTAGTCTGGTTAATTACGTAGTTATCTATTATTCAGCTTGAGTCCTGGAGGAGGCGTTAATTAATGTATAATCTGTTAATGGACGTTATTTTAGGGTTAGCTATTGTGCCTGTCTAGGCTGCGAGTTGACCTAGTGCCAGGACAAAGGTTGGGGCAGGTCAGGAGGTCAAATCCCCCGAAAAATGTTACTTTCGTGCGGTCGGGGACAATGACAGTGATGGATTTGGAACAGTCCCCCGCAATAATATGTTACACAATGAACGCCGCAAAAATATCTGACACTATCTTGTCTATCTTAGGGCTTGTGCACAAATCACGCGGGGTTCGATAGGGGGAGGGGGGTCACGAAAAAATCACGATAGATCACGTTGGGGGAGGGGGTATAAGGAAACCTCACGTGTATTTTTCTACAGTGAACGAAACTAAGAAAAAAAACGTACCACATGAGTAGATACTTTTTCTCGGTTTCGTTAAACATAAATCTTCACTCTGCACTTCAAAATAGCGAGTCTATTTAACGAAAATAGAAAAATAAACAAGATTGTCTATATACAATACTATTTATCTTAAAATTAGGTCAAATGAAAAAAATTCAAAAAAATACACGTGAGTTTGTGTGGGGGGAGGGGGGTAGCCAAAAACCTCACCAAATATCACCAAGGGGGTGGGGGGTTCAAAAAGTAGCCGAAAACACCACGCGTGATTTGTGCACAACCCCTTATGGTAATTGGTAACCCAATAAGAGCGCGTCACGTGTTCTTGCGGCCTTCGTTGTGTAACATATTATTGCAGGTGACTGTACCTGCGTACCTGTACTTAAAATTGTACCAACCATTGGGTTAAACAATAATCTGAAATAGATGCCATATAGGTACTTATACTTATCTTTTACTGGCCTCCTCGCCTAGTAGGTAGTGGCTGAAGCTGAACATATGCCGTCAAAATATTTTCACATATTATGCTAAAATACCCTCCGTGTATTTACATGAAAGCTACTGTGTGAAATAGAAATATTTAATAAAAAGCACCGGAAAATTCAAGCCGAGAAGCATAATTATATCTCGATTATTCATTGTGTCGCCACGCCATACCTATTACCCATACACTTGTAGGAAACGTTGCATCACGTTCTACGTTTTATCATTGCATGCCGGCAATGTCACGAGTCTGTTGAACCCGCCATCCTTGAAACTTTATTATCGGATAGATAAACGTTGTTTTTTTACACTATAAATAATCGCTGAAACTGACCTGATACAACGGAGTTGGTGTTGAATTTTGGGATTGTGTGATCTCGTTGGATCTATTTTCTGGTTGTTTGTATTTCAGCAGTTTCAGCCAGAGTTTTGATATTCACTAGACTTAAGTATATCGACTGGGATATGAACCGTGATTACCTTTTGTATTGTTTTCGAGCTCCCGATATTTCGACGCAGTTACATCATGCATCTTGTCCATCACGGCCACGGGTAACTGAAACTAACCGTGAATCATTCAAAACTGTTTTGATATTCATCGTAACGCTCTTTTAGAGTCTGTTCGAAAAGAGAAGAGTCGTGGAATGTATTGGGCCCCATACATTTTACTCCTCTCTCTTTCCGCACAGACTCTACACGCGGTTTGCACGGAGCGGATGAGCGGGTTAACGAAAAATAGTATGAGCAAACGCGTGCGACGGATTTTACCTACAATGGCACCCGCGAGCATGCCACCCGCGCCATCTAGCGGACGCCATAAGTAACGGCAGCTCCAGCAACTTTTGAACCCCAGAAAAAAGAAACTTTTCTTTTTGAGTTTTCTTCTGAAGGAAGGAATGGGAATATGAAGGTCGCTATGCCTGCTCGTCCCTACTTTTTAATTCTATGTTATTTAAAGGCAAGTACCCTCACCATGAGATTTACGCGGTCTTAAACGCTAGCGACACTGCTTCAACGCAAACGCAGTGCATCTCGCTTGCACCAGTCATTGCGAGGGAGATTGTGAGATAGTTTACGCAGTCGCTAGCGAATATGTCAGCGTCAAACTCGTGGTAAGAATATAGGTGTGGCCTTGTTCCGTAAATTATTTTTTCGTACGCTGACTTTAAAAATAAAACTGTTTTCTATGAAAATCTATTAGCGGAATCGTCTGCGAATATTTTCAGTCTCCTAATTTTACAGTGTTATAACATTTTGAAATGCATTGACGCACCGAATGCACCAACTGATTAAACTTTAACGGTAAATAGGTTATCATATCATTGTTTGTTCCATTGTTTTAACTTTCAATGTGTGGAATAAAATTGCATTTAATAGTGCAGTATTTCTACCACGGGGTAATTGGACACACCTTTCCTTTAAGCGCTAATGTACTAGGTACTAGATTATTGGATTACATTTTATAGTGTTTTAATTCTTGTAATTTAAAGTTTCTTGAGCTCTTTTAGCGCCTAACCTGATGAAATTACATTGCTAGAAATTAGCAGTATTATAGGATAAATATTATTTAATGGATTTGGATCATTGTTGCTGTCAATTTGTGGTGAGTTAGAATTATCTCCATTAATCGCGAGCATACTAACATTACACGAGTGACTAAAAATACGTGAGTTAAAGCTATGAGTATAATTAGCTTAATATCTTCATTAATTTGGTTATTTTAATTATGTACACGTAAACGCTAGCGTGACTGTAACTTACTTTCTATGCATCTCGCTCGTACTGACATATTAGTGCGAGCGAGAATGTATAGAAAGTAAATTACGTAGACGTTGGCGTATATGTCAGTGTTGACACTCTCAGTGACCCATGGTACTGGTACCGGTGTAGATGATTTTCAAAAGAGAACTGTAGCTAAGAGGGACTCTACACTAGCGTCTATTGAGCGTTGGCATCTAATCAGCGCTATGGAAAATGGTGTCACTACCACAGATTATATAATCGTTCTTACGAACAGATACTTATCTCTCAAAGAAAACGCAAATACCTACCGTTTTGATACCTACACAAAAATACAATGGAGTGACCTTCAGCGCGCCGCTCCCCGCACCGCGCGCACCGGCACAACGCTAGGGTTGCTGACGCTTAGAAATGATAAATAAATACTTACTTAAACAGCGGAATGAAATAACAGGAAAGCTAAATCTTAAATTATACCTAATATTCCGTTTATGCGTTAGTGTTTGCGAAATACTAATTTTAAAAGGTCATATGCCCGTGCAATAACCGCAGTGTTTACGCCGTTTTATAAACCGCGCAATGATCCCAGCAAGAATTAGTTTTAAAACTTCGTGTACTTTAAAACCAGATAGAGATTAATGTTACACAATAGTTAAGCCATAAATGAAAAAGTAGGTACTTTCCGGTGTAAAGTTAACTTACTGTCGTTAAAATAAACATTTACCAAAATAAATTAAAAATTTGCTACCTATTTCAAATAGATAGATATCTATACATTTGTCGTAATAAACATTACATGTTTAATTAAAGAAATTCAATAGTACCTACGTAGCTTGTAACTATCGTAAAAATTGACAGTGCGGCGCGCGGTGACGTGCGTGCGTGAGCGCGTGTGGCAACCAACTGGCTTGCTTTTCTACCGTGAACGGTAACAGATTCGTAGGTATAAATCCGAGCTCGCGCGGAAAGTTCCATAGGCCTGTCACTAGTGTCACTACCCAGTTGCGCCAACGTTGTGTCAAGCAGCAGCCATAGAAATGACAAGACGCCAACGCTCGGGAGACGCTGACGCTAGTGTTGGGCCTCTCTAAAAGTATCCAGTTTTGAAACGGGACTTTTTTGATAGGCTAATGTAACAAATCGAACCTCACACACCGAAAGTCGGTCAAGCACGTGCACGGAGCGAGCACGGAACACTATTATCTATTCTGTCCGATAAGCTGATTATTGTTTGTTTTCGCGTCGCATGGCTGACGGGTTTCGTTCGTGTTATCTTGATGTTTAGTGCATACCCGCGCGTTAGATCTAGATTCTAGAATGATAACAATCATTTTGACATCGAAACGTAAATTTGAATTGGCCTCCTGGGCTATAACCGCGAAAATCGAAGTTCGCAAATTGCGGGCATTTTTCTCTGTCACTCTCATTACGCCTTCATTGGAGTAAAAGAGAAAGATCCCCGCAATATGCGAATTTCGGTTTTCGCGGTAGCCCCTCTGAACACAATTTTCCTGTTGATTGAACTGACTGTACTCATACGGCCCGATTCGAACTTATCGATATGTCAGTGTCAAATGTGACGTTTCTTCAAACAAAAACGTCACTTTTGACACTGACACATCTTATCCATATCGTTTCTAGATCTATTAATTGTCGTATGTTAAAGTTCAAATCGGGCAGATAGTTCATACTCTCGGAGTAATTAACAATGGAGCCGCCATTAACAGGCGTTCGCTTCTCTCGAAAATAGGCGGCCAATGGTCAACCACATGTCAACCATATGTATGGACTGACGTTTATCTGACATGACGTAAGTACCTATACATTTGATCTGCCCCTCCCCCGCAAAAAACGGCAGACTATTTTGTACCGAAATGTTTAGACATGGCGTATCCTCTAAGTTCATACTACTCATTTCGCTGCTTATGATGTCTGCTACGTACTAGGAAAAATAATGCTACGGGCTACGGCGTAGCGCGTAGTGCTACGAGCCCTTATTCAAGCGTATCTTAGGCGTAGCGGAGAGAGAATTGATGTCAATTTGGAACGCTCAAAGAGAAACCTATTGATTAGAACTTACAAATTGATGATAGTTAAAATAAAAGGAGACCACCGCTTTTGCATACAAACGTAGTTCCCGCATTTGCGTTTCGATTTTTTTCGAATTTTTAATAATTATAAAACTTAAGCGTTTAAAAAATTGTATAGAAATTCCATACAATTTTTGCTCATTACTTAGGTACCTATTTTATAATAAAAAACCGGGCAAGTGCGAGCGGACTCGCGCACGAAGGGTTCCGTACCATAATGCAAAAAAAAAAAACGAAAAAAAAGCAAAAAAAAAACGGTCACCCATCCAAGTACTGACCACTCCCGACGTTGCTTAACTTTGGTCAAAAATCACGTTTGTTGTATGGGAGCCCCATTTAAATCTTTATTTTATTCTGTTTTTAGTATTTGTTGTTATAGCGGCAACAGAAATACATCATCTGTGAAAATTTCAACTGTCTAGCTATCACGGTTCGTGAGATACAGCCTGGTGACAGACGGACGGACGGACGGACGGACGGACGGACGGACGGACGGACGGACAGCGAAGTCTTAGTAATAGGGTCCCGTTTTACCCTTTGGGTACGGAACCCTAATAAAAGGAGACCACCGCTTTTGCATACAAACGTAGTTCCCGCATTTGCGTTTCGATTTTTTTCGAATTTTTAATAATTATAAAACTTAAGCGTTTAAAAAATTGTATAGAAATTCCATACAATTTTTGCTCATTACTTAGGTACCTATTTTATAATAAAAAAGATCGAAAAAAGTTAAACGAAGCATAGCTTTTGTTATTAATATACATCCAGTTGTGTAAAAATATTTTCACCTCAGCAGCTCGAACAAGGGTACTTTGCTTCTTAAAAACAGTGAGCAAAATGCGATTTTGCTCACTGAGTCATTTTGTCTCACTCAGTGAGCAAAATCGCATTTTGCTCACTGGGTGTCTCTCACTCAGTGAGCAAAATGCGATTTTGCTCACTGGGTGAGACAAAATGACATTCAAATGACCTTTATAGTCAAATGTCATTTCAACATGCGGGGTCTAATACAATTTCGATATACTTGGGTTCTATTATCTCTGTCCCTCTAGGGGCAACATATTCTCACTGCTTAGGGTGAAAAATTTTGTGTACTACACGAGATCAAAGTTATTTACATCTCGTGCGCTTTTGAATCCCTTACTACGCTCAAGATTCTAAATTAGATTCACTCGCTACGCTCGTGAATCTATTATAGAATCTTTCGCTTGCACGGGACTCAAAATAAGCACTCGAAGAAATATCAAACTTTGATCTCTTGTTGTACAAATAACTATTTCCATAATGTCAATATCAGGGATAATGTCAGGGAGGAAAATGGGAACTACGTTTGTCCACTATCCTCTTAAATTTGATCGTATTAGGTCATCACTTGGCCGTACATCTCGTTCGTCACTGCGTGTAAAATGTAACCTAACATGTAAATAATAACGTATTCTATTTTTATGTCGCTCCTGTGTAACAATATTTCGCGAAATTAGCCTACGATTATTCAGGCATAATAGGAAGTTAGGAAGTCGCCCACTGCCTCGCCATTTGAAAATTGACGTCATCGGTTGACGTCACAGCTAGCTATTTTGGTAGACCTTGAACGCCTAAACTGTTGAGGTAGGTCAGGCGCTGAAACTAGTGTTGGTTAGAAGACTTGAGTCCAAAGAATTAAGTTCAAAGACTCAACGTTTGAAAGATTTTTATAGTGTTATTGGTGCGCGATGCAATAATTGACTCCTTTAATTAATTAATAAAAAAAATATTTAAGGATAATCGAGTTGCTAAAATTGGAATGAACTCAAGCTTTGACTTGAGCGATAGAGTTAGAGTCTAAGTAAGAATCTTGAAACAAGTCTTTACCTGAAACATAAGAGTCTAACCCCCTTAGTCATAAAACTTAGGAACCTTACAAACCTTAAATTTTGTCTTTTTCTAACAAACAGAAATGTCAAAATAACGGATAGGGACAAACGAATATAAACGGTTTGTTAGTTTTGACGGACGCTTATGAATAACGCCATAACTAAATCGAGTCATAAATGTGAAGACTGTAAAAGACTCGAGTCCTTAACTCCTTACAAAACACTAGCTATAACCATGGTCTAATAAAACATGGTCTTCCATTCCCAGAGTGACACGCGATTACGTCACAATAACATTGCCACTTTATTTCAACATAACATGTTACATGGGTACATTATACCTATGGTTAATAAGTTAAAATATTTCTTTATAATTTTATAATTTTCATTTATATGTATTTTAGCTTAAATTTTACAATAACACGTCATTTTTAATTACTCGTTAGCAATATCTTCCGATTCACGAAAGAAATTTCAGACTTTCGGGTAATTCTGTTTATACTACTGGCAACACAGGATAGCTCTGTGGACATTTGACAATTCGGATCTAGATAACTTCATGCCCTGACCGTCATCCTTGTCGAACGCGTGTTAATTGTTATTTCCTTCTCGCTCAGTGTCAGCAGTCGCAGTGTTTTCCAAACTTTTCACGTCGTAAGCTTGGTAATTAATGTGTAACTGTGAATTAGTTTTTTAAACGTTTGTCTTGTATAGATAAATAAAGTTTAATTTAATACATTAGATTTGTTTTATTTTACTATGTTTCTACATAAATAACTTAAAATTAATGCCGTTAAAATAATTTTCACCGTTGGTTAAAATTCTCCCACATTTCAAAGTTTGAGAACCTGTAAACAGCATGATGACGTAGGCGCGTGTCAGTTAGGTCATACGCGAATCTCGGAATGGAGTACCAGGCGGAGTATATTATTATACCATGGCTATAACATAAGTTTCGACCGACTAACCCATATAACTTTTTAAAGTGAACAGACTCATTGTTTGATCAGAGAATGGTCTTTTATGCTTAATCTAACTTTATATTTTACAACTAGGTCATACCTAATGGATTGACTTATGGTTTTATTTACTTTAAAACTGTATTCTTGTTAAATGTAATCGTTTTAGCACTTTACTTAAAGACGTTTTTTTTAAACCAGCTTTTTGCTAACGAACAATCACGGAATTTCAACATATACCACGTTACTATACGTTGTATAGTAGAAAAAGTATAATTTTAGTTGACTCCTAGCAAAAGTATTGTATATTCAATCTCGTACCTTACTTAGGCCACTCAGCAAGCTTCGAGTGGCCTAAATACGGTACTCGGCTGAAAAGCTCTCTATTATGTCACGCTTGTATAAAATATTATTATGATATGAGTAGCACAAAAAGTTATAAAGAAATACACATTCCATATTATTTTGCTATTCATATCATATCTAGCCCACATAACGTGTGCAACTTCCACAGTGACCTATTCCCAATATGTAGGCTTACAATAACTAAAAGTCCACTAAAATCGTCTATAAATGTTGTACTATGTCAGTCGTGGCTGACTCCGCGATTTCGTCGCGTCGCTAGTAGGTACATGCGGCCACACCAGTTTTGGTGTCTAGCAGTAGTAGTTGCCGCGCACCGCTACGGAACGGACGCCTGCTCGCGCTTGCGCCACCTTGCGGTCATATCTGTCGTAATAGACGCGTTTTGTTAGAGAGTGAACCTTCTGAACCTAGTACTATTATTTATTCTGTGACTATGTGTTGTTCCAGGTGTCGATGATGTCGGCCGTCAGCGGCACGGGCGATCAGCTGCTCCGCCGTGTCAAACAAGAAGCCGAACCACCACCACAGTATTCCCCGACGGAACAACTTGCTCACGCTTCCCCGCCACTCCCGCGCCCCATGCTGATGCAGCAAGAGGTAAGATTTGCTCGCTAGATGTCGCTGTAGCAAGCGGGACGATTCCTTTCATCGCGCTGACGGTGGGTTGACGTAGAATCTATAAGTAAATGGTGATGGGCGTTAAACAATAGAGAATTATTATAGTACTCGTCCAACGAGCAACTAGAGCTGGCATCCCAGCCGCTTTCGTGACCTATGCTGATGCAGAGACTGTCCGCAAGATGTCGCTGTAGCAAGCGGGGCGATTGCTACATCGCGCTATCGGTGTTTTGACGTAGAATTTGTAAGTGATTGGTACTGTGAGTAAAATAAGTAGAGAATTACTGTACTCGTCCAATGAGCTACTAGAGTTGGTATCTACCAACACCAATACCATACCATACCTATGCCCGCCGCTTCCGTCACCTACGCTGATGCAGCAAGAGGTAAGATTGTCCGTTAGATGTCGCTTTAGTGAGCGGGGAGATTCCTTCATTGCGCTAACTGTGGATCGACCTAGAATCTAGTCATTAATTTGGCGCTGTGAACTGTGTAACTTGAGTGAGCATTTACACAGTGCCCTAAATGGCTTCGTCTAAGTAAGTTGATTCAAGCGTCCGTTAGATGTCGCTGTGCCATGCGAGGTAGTTCCTATATCCCGCTAACGTTGTGTCGGTACTCGGTATAAATTCAGTAATAAATAATTGTATATATAGATATCTGAAACCTTCAAAATGCGTATCAATGCTGATTCATTCACTGTATCCACGCGGAACGTATAAAATGACCTCCATTGCGCACTCGTTGCACAACATATTACGTAAAGGCGCATTGTGCAGTCGAGGACATGCAAATTCCGACCCTTTATCTTCATTCATGCCCGATTGTTTACTACGTGTAGTATGTGTGACTAACTGTACGTATAAATACGGGTTTGTACGAGTATTGTACGGAGCAGACGTAAATAAGTCGAGTTGCATCGGTCTTTATAGTGTGTATAAGCTTTGTAGTTTTTGACAGAATATTTATATCTTATGCATGCCTTAGCACATATCATATGTTATTTGTTAGTGATAGGGGGTGCATTTCCCTTTGGGTCAAATACTTTTCGCCAAAATTCACTTCCGAACAAACTTATCGTAGTAGTTTCATTTCCTAAATGAATCAGAATCAATGAATCAGAGAATGAATGAATTAGATGTGTTTTAAGTGTCTATTGTATATTTAAGTATTTAAGTACTGCGGAATGGAGTATCGAGACAAACCATTCTGGTTTAACGATGCTTTTGGATCAAAATATTATGTAATTGTGATTTATCTCTAGGCTTGTGCCTGCTCGGTCACTACAGAGAGCGCTCCGCTCTCGGTCAATCGGTCAAACGAACTAGTTCGGTCTTTTAGTTCCTTTAGTTCAGTTCGGTCGTTGAGAGCCGGGAATGAATAGGAGTCGATTTTTCATTGGTTTCTTTCCAATCTTTGGTAACTGAATCCAATTCAACTTGTACGATACGATGTGTCGGTATTAAACATTAAAACACCTTAACATAATTAATAAAATATCAAATATGTCGAAATATATTTGATTTTCCTTCATATTTTACGGACTTAGGAGTGTCACGTCGTTCTTTCATCTCGTTCACACTCGTGCCAGCGACATTGACAACCGTTTCGTTCCGTCCATTTTATGTTTCACTCAGTCAAGCGCTCTCGAATCCTACTGAACTAAAGGACCTAAAGACCGATTAAGAGCGTGCAAAAAGATTTAGTTCCTTTCGGTCCTTGATGGGATTTCATTCTTAATAGTTCTTAGTTCAGGACCGACTCAAGCCTATTTATCTCTAATAAATAATAAATAAAATAAAATAAAATCTTTGGCAAATTAACAAGTCGCATTTAATTTATTTGGTCAAATTATCATTTGGCATCATTTTACTTAGTCAAATTTTAGCAAGTTACTATAGCTACAAGTCCCTTAGGTAACTTGTAGCTATAGTATTGTTATAGTATAGAGAAATCAGAATATAACTCAATTCTAAGAGATCGAACTTTAAAAAAAATGCAGAGAATACAGTAATGAAAGTCTAAATATTTACGTCAGATCTATAACAATAAAAAATTCTAAGTTTAGTCCTTTTTACCACAAAAATACACAGCACACACACGATCTAAATTGGCAAAGTATATTTTGAACAAGCCAAAAACAAGACAAATGTGCACGCAATTATGCCGGACAACAAAAACTGATCAGAGCATCAGCATTGTTCGTCGCAAGAAAAAAGGAACCCCAATTTGTATTACACGGTGCGTGGCGGAAAAAAGGAACCCCAATTTGTATTACACGGTGCGTGGCGGAAAAAAGGATCCCCAATTTGTAATACGAGTACATGCTGCGTGACGGACAAATCGTTTCCATTTCCACGAAGTTTTGTAAAGGCAATCGTAATTAGGCACATTTTTAACGACGCCATTTTAATTATTTTTAAGTTATAGTGTTTGGTTTGGGTATATGCTATTGGCAGGCTGCGAAGTCGGCGGAGAGACAAGTGGCGCTGATTGTCAGAAACACACGTAGTCTTATGGAATGTCAAACATTAATGCTAGCGGCAGCCGTTGGAACTAATTATACTCCATAAAATTTTACGTAGAAAAGCCGACAATGAGGGCAGTACCAGTACATGCACCTATTTAGCGAAGTCTGCCTCTATTCTTAAAGACATCGAAGCACGAAAACATGGAAAAAAAGCAATTTTTAGCCAGTTTACATTCAAGCCTGCTACTTTATTATATGTCACAGCAAAAAATCGGTCAATGCCCTTGACTTTGGCATATTGGAAGGACATTTTTTGTACTTCATTTTGCGTATGGTCCATTTGTGTTGTATGTGTATTTTAAACTCCCGGTTCGGTAGATACCTAAAGTTTGGTTTAATGCTAAGGTCAATGTAGCATATAACATTTTTGATTGGGAAGACCGTAATAGTAATCGCAAAGGCGTTTGATAAAATTTCTTATAATACGCTCTTATTAAAACTATGGAACCTTGGTATGCATGGTGACGTTTTCCGGTGGGTTAAATCATACGTAGAAAACAGATCACAAGCGGTAGTACTGGGAGGTTTTTCATCTGTCTTCAAACAGACCACGTCAGGCGTCCCACAGGGATCACATTTGGGCCCATTGTTATTTATTCTGTACATAAATGATATTACAGAGTGTTTGTCCAACTCGAGAGCCTTGCTTTATGCAGATGATACCAAAATTTACAGAGTTATTAAAACGCACACTGACTGTTCTGATTTGCAAGACGATCTGAAAAGATTTGAGGATTACTGTGCTCAAAATAACCTCTTTTTAAATAATGACAAATGTTCCGTAATCACATTTACACGAAAAAAACAGCCCATATTACACAATTATACTTTATGTGGAGGTACTTTAACTCGGCGGGATAGCATACGTGATCTGGGGGTAATAATGGACACAAAATTAACCTTTAATCTTCATATTGATAATATCCTAAATAAAGCGTATAAACAGTTAGGCTTTATTCTTCGCGTCGCAAAACCCTTTCGAAGACCCCTGACGTATAAGTTACTTTATAATAGCTATGTTAGAAGTCGCTTAGAATTTGCTTCTGTAGTATGGAACCCCTGTCATGATGTACACAGAAACAGAATAGAAAGATTACAAAAAATATTCATAAAGGCTCTTGAATTCCGAACAGGTAGAAATTACGAAAGTTACGCCTCCTCCTTAGCCAGTTACAATCTTCAATCTCTTTCCATAAGACGCTCCTGTACTGATTTAATTTTCTTATTCAAAATATTCAATAATTTAGTAGATGCCCCTGAACTTTTAGAAAAGATAGATTTACGCGTACCCCGCAGAACAGAACGTAGTTGTCGAAATAAAATGTTATTTAGTATCAAAAGCAGCAGAACTAAACATGCGCAGCACTCATACATTAAACGCACATGTAGGTTGTACAATGTAAAGTGCCAAAACGTAGACATATTTAGCAGCTCACTAAGATTGTATAAAAAATTAGTTTTTTCTTCTTTAAAATAAAAAACACCTGTATGACCACCTAAATTAAGATTTCCTCGCATATCTCGTCACACATACTAGTACATATGCATGTCATTTATACGTAGTAATAAGTTTTTATTATAATATCTGTTTACATATAGGAAACTATAAGTCTATTACTAGAAGAATGTTACTCTATATACTTATCTGTTTTATAAGACTGTTTGTTTCTTAATAAATAAAAAAAAAATAAAAAAAATAGGGAAAGAACTCTTCGTATTTGTACAGAAGGAAGAGCTTCGCTCTTTCTTCTTTACCGACCTTCTGTAAGTGGGGTATGTGTACAAACGCAAGATTTAGAAGCGACGAAAGTGCATGCAGACAGTACTCTCTCAACGAACAGCTCTATCCTGAGTGGCTTTGCCTAAGTAAGGGTCGGTTGCACCAAGTCGTCTGTCACCGTTAAAGAGTTCACAAAATTTTATCGTATGGAAAGTTTCATAGTTCACTGCTGAGTGACAGTCCGTCAACTGTGGTTGGTGCAATCGGCCCTAAGTTGATTCAAGCGTCCGTTCTGTCTCCTGATAGACGGTTTCTTCACAATTACTAAGCTTGGTTAATTTTTTTCAAAATTGCTCTCTCCACGTTCTACTACAGCCACTTCAACCTTATTTTTAACCAATTAAACACCTCATCATCTTCCAGATGGAGCTGGAGCCCAAAGAAGAGGTGAAGTACTGCGTATCGCCCGGCGAAGGCATCGTCGGCAACACCAGCCCCGAGCAGCAGCACTGCTCTTCCACCACCGCCGCTGCACCGAGCGCTAGAGATGACGACGCACCCAGGAGGCTGTGTCTCGTGTGCGGAGATGTCGCGTCTGGGTTCCACTACGGAGTGGCCAGCTGCGAAGCTTGCAAGGCGTTCTTTAAGAGGACAATCCAGGTATGACGGTCTGCCGCTAAAGTTTTGCTTCTACAAGTCTCTAACGTTTAAACTGCTCCTACAACATTGTGGTTGCACTGAGCGCTAGAGATGACGACGCACCCAGGAGGCTGTCTCGTGTGCGGAGATGTCGCGTCTGGGTTCCACTACGGAGTGGCCAGCTGCGAAGCTTGCAAGGCGTTCTTTAAGAGGACAATCCAGGTATGACGGTCTGCCCCTAAAGTTTTGCTTCTACAAGTCTCTAACGTTTAAACTGCTCCTACAACATTGTAGTTGCACTGAGCGTTAGAGATGACGACGCACCAGGAGGCTGTGTCTCGTGTGCGGAGATGTCGCGTCTGGGTTCCACTACGGAGTGGCCACCTGTGATGCAAGACGTTTTTAAAGACAATCCAGGTATGCCCAGTTTTGTGGCATCTGGTCTTTCACTGCTAATGCATTGAGATCCACTACAGCAGCCAGTTTTGAAGCTCGCAGCGTGATTTAAAGACAGACGCATATGTGACATGTAATCATAAAGTCTAAGTACATACATAGTATATTATTATATAGGTACAGTGTCTCTCAACACTTGAAATATTGTGAACCGCATGTTAGTTAAGTATTAGTATTAGATAAGTGGTATAATATTCATATGTTCTCTGTGAGATACGTTTATGGAAGCATCTGTATTTAAGGCCATTTATGTTATTTTAAGTTTTATGTTCATCCCATGTATGTTTTTCTGTGTTATCTCCTCAATAAATAAATAAATAAATAAATTAGCTTAGGTTCGATTAGGGATTTCTAAACATCTGCTTATCAATTCGGACAATTCGCATACAAAAATTGTTGAGATTTTTTATTCAAATAGTTCTAGTAAGTAGAGTCGGACCACGCTAAGTTTTCATGCCAAATACTGGACGCAGCTGTATAGAGTTGCATTGCAGTATGCATACATTGCATTCTTACTGCCAAGTTTGTGCAAAATTAGCCTGGTCAGAGTCAAGGTAACCAAGTTTATTCTTGAACTTCGTTTTCTAGCTTTTGTTTTACGATATCTCAGTCCGTTCAAGATAAATTGACAATTGTATTTGAACAGGGCAACATAGAATACACGTGCCCGGCGTCGAACGAGTGCGAGATCAACAAGCGGCGCCGCAAGGCGTGCCAGGCGTGCCGCTTCCGCAAGTGCCTGCGCACGGGCATGCTGCGCGAGGGCGTGCGCCTGGACCGCGTGCGCGGCGGCCGCCAGAAGTACCGCCGCGCCGCCGACCCGCCGCCGCAGCAGCGGCCGCACCTCGACGACATCAAGGTACCCTTCCGTCCATCGGACCGCAAACCTAATAGGATACTTTTCTACTAGTCAAATCAGCTTCTTTTTTAGAACTGTCAAAACGATTTGGTAATATGGAATTTATATGCAAACTAGTATAGTGACGTCACGGTCAAGTCACCTATTTTTTAACCGACGAAAAAAACGGAGGAGGTTCTCAAGTCGACGCGTATATTTTTTTATGTATGACCACGCATAACTTTTTACAGAGTAGTTCGATTTTGATAATTATTTTTATATTTCAATTAGATTTATTAAATAGAAATTGTGTTTAAGAATGACTGCTATCTATGTTTTTATAATAATTAGCTGGTGTTTTGTTTCGTGCACGGTGTGAAATCATTAATTTTAAGTAGAGGAAACATATTGCAAATGTGCTCAAAATTTCCAATATATTGTAAACTCTGGCATAGCGACTTTGTCAGTAGAAAAAGGACGCAAATTTTAAAAATGTGGGCGCCAAGATTTGACTTCCCATAGATAATTTCTCGCCTTTTCTACTGACTAGTTGGGTGTGTTTCAGCATAGTTGGGTAATAGTTACACATTCACCTGGGTTACTCTTTAAATCCTGGTTTTTTGGCATTTAAATTAAACAAACATATATTTTTGTGATAGTTATAAGCCCTTTCCACAATGGGCTATCCTCCAAGCACTGTAATATAACGTGGTACAAGAATTCTTCTAACAAACTGTGCTGGTATTGTCGCCTGGCTGACAGCACAGAATAACAACAAGAAATAGTTGATTTACCCAGTTATCGAGTATTAGTTGCCTGTTGAAAAAGTACAGTCAGCGATAGAAGCTTATATCAAAAACTACATTTTTGACCAATAACTTATGCCAACAGATCCTGGAAGTCCTGTCCTCGTACGAACCAGAGCCGTTCACTTGCGGCGCCCCGCCGGCCGGGGTCACTGAACCCTCAGCCAGGACCCTAGCTCTACTAGCTGACCTCTATGACAGGGAGCTGGTGGGAGTCATCAGCTGGGCTAAACAGATACCCGGCTTCACGGACTTGCAGCTTAATGATCAGGTTAGTTGATAGACTTTATCCCTTGGATATAAGGTGCATTTTAGCTTGGACATGTACAATTCTTGCTGTGAGTTCAGATTTCTCCGAATGCAGCTCGCTGAGTACTGAGCGGACGGACGCGCGTGCCCGGGATCGCGGATATCATTGTTATTAAAATTTTGTTTTTAGCACAAAAGAGTAATCGATCTTATCCGTTGGATAATAAAATCCATTGTAGAGCTTTTAGGGAAGCTAATTGATAAAAACTTGAAAAGACTTTTACAAAAGATTTTTTTTTACATTTCTTGAAAAAGAGAATGATTGCCAACGTGAAATTGCCGGTATCCGCCAATAGCTCGTGAAAATGTTAGCGTCTAATTTTACACATATTTTATCTTCACTTTTACGCGTTTCTGCACTATATTTAAATTTGGCAGATGCAATGCGGTACTGAAACGCATAAAAACCGCACCGCGATTTCAATGTAAATATGTCTGAGAGGTTGTTCGGTAGTAAAAAAAACCGGGCAAGTGCGAGTCGGACTCGCGCACGAAGGGTTCCGTACCATAATGCAAAAAAAAAACGGTCACCCATCCAAGTACTGACCACTCCCGACGTTGCTTAACTTTGGTCAAAAATCACGTTTGTTGTATGGGAGCCCCATTTAAATCTTTATTTTATTCTGTTTTTAGTATTTGTTGTTATAGCGGCAACAGAAATACATCATCTGTGAAAATTTCAACTGTCTAGCTATCACGGTTCGTGAGATACAGCCTGGTGACAGACGGACGGACGGACGGACGGACGGACGGACGGACGGACGGACGGACGGACGGACGGACGGACGGACAGCGAAGTCTTAGTAATAGGGTCCCGTTTTACCCTTTGGGTACGGAACCCTAACAAGTGAACGTCAATAATATTGATACACACTTTTATTGCCAATTGTATATTCGCTCCTTTCAAAGTCTGTCAAGTTCTTCTCGAGATCCGTCTAATGAGCCTAAACTCAGTGTGTTTATGTTTTTCCATCGAAGAGTACCTTCGGCTACTTTCTGACTGCATCATCAGATCAGCTCCATGTTCGAGATTCATAACCGTTAGCTGTCGATGGCACTTACGCCGCACAGCGTCGCGCGGCATTGTGTTTATATTGGAGCATCGTTAATAATGGCGTAACCGCCATCGACAATAAGGTCTCTTTTCATAGATAACGTCACAAATGTTATTTTATTTACTTATAATTTTTTTTAATCTGATTAACAAAATGCAAAAAGATCCGGGTTCATTCCCCTTCGTCAATTTAAGAAAAGGACAATATCAATTATCGACTGAGGAAAATCGATAAATACGCGACAACCGTCCAAAATTAAAGTTCAATGCAAAATCAACTCTATCGCTTACATCCTAAGTGCTAAGCAAGTTAGCAAATTCTATACGAATCATTTTTTACTCATGAAAAGACACGACGTAAAAACTACCATCTTCACCAATGAACTGACAATTCCTAACGTAACCCTTTATGGTTAAAGTGTCAGTCAATGGAACTTTGTAAACAAAAGTCACTATAGTAAATTCATCATTATTTGACAATTTCAATATGGCGGTTTTTTTAGTAAGCGATATTGGGCCTTTAAGTCTAAGGAGAAACTTTGCCTCCTTGTGTGTGTTCTACCGCTTGTACAGTCACCTGCAATAATATGTTACGCTTCGAAGGCCTCGGCCTTCGTTGTGTAACATATTATTGTACCATCGCCCACACTGTTAATTGTCCATCGGTAAACCTTATTACAAAAGGCATAAGGCCCACCGATGGACAGTTAACAGTGTTGCTGTTTGTACAATGGGCTATGCTCTGAACAATTGTTTAACATGATGCCAACGGCCGCTTTCTATCAGCGCACCGCTCGCCGTCGGCAGGGTGTTCATCCTCACACGCTAGAACCCAAATGGTCGCGCATTGTGCGTTTTAAGAGGAGTTTACTTGTCACCGGAATGGTATTTAAAAAATCGGGCAAGTGCGAGTCGGACTCGCGCACGAAGGGTTCCGTACCATATAAAAAAAAAAAAACAAAAAAAAAGCAAAAAAAACACGGTCACCCATCCAAGTACTGACCACTCCCGACGTTGCTTAACTTTGGTCAAAAATCACGTTTGTTGCATGGGAGCCCCATTTAAATCTTTATTTTGTTCTGTTTTTAGTATTTGTTGTTATAGCGGCAACAGAAATACATCATCTGTGAAAATTTCAACTGTCTAGCTATCACGGTTCGTGAGATACAGCCTGGTGACAGACAGACGGACGGACGGACGGACGGATGGACGGACGGACGGACGGACGGATGGACGGACGGACGGACGGACGGACAGCGAAGTCTTAGTAATAGGGTCCCGTTTTACCCTTTGGGTACGGAACCCTAAAAAAGTTAAGGTTGCTGTTAATACGTAAAAAGGTTTTCATTCAAAACTACGCCAATAAAGGTCAAAGGTTCAGCGACCTGAACTTGCCGGCGGAAAACTAGGTTAAAATAACTTTTGGACTTCTATACCTAAATGTTTGCGTAACGTACAGTCAGCAGGAGAAGTTGCTAAGCGGGCGAGGTGTTCAAAATGATCTTGACGCGACTTTATTGTTAAGAGAATAAGAGCGTGTCAAGGTAATTTTTAACACCTCGCCCGCTTAGCAACTTTTACTGCTGACTGTACCTACTTAGAGCTTTGCTCATATTGATTCCAAATCTTAAAATACCGGTATATTCGTGTTACCAATGAGAATTTAGTATAGAGGCATCTTTTCGAGCGATGGCGCCATACCTTTGGCCTATACTCGTGTAGATGGCACCTTTTGATATAACCAATTTAACACATAACAGTGAAAGAATAAGGGTGGCGTTCTAAAAGTTTTAATCCTGTGTCGAAAGATGGCAGTAAATTTACTGTGACTACAAAATTTACTTTGACAATACGCCTCTATACTAAATTCTCTTTGGTGTTACGTTATCTTCTCTACCAACAGTATAATATAACGTTATTGAAGCATTATTTAAATGTTATTCAACCGGTATTTCATGCTACATCACTTTTCGCAAAGTTTTTTGATAACTTCGAGCGCTAGGTACCACCAAGCCGAGAGCCAACTTAGGTGTTCTAAAGTCTCTCTTAGTCTAATTTATTAGTAATCTTATATCTGTAAACGAGCAATTCTTGTATATTTATTTATTTATATATTTCGGGGATCTCGGAAACGGCTCTAACGATTTGGATGAAATTTGCTATATGGGGGTTTTTGGGGGCGAAAAATCGATCTTGCTAGGTATTATCTCTGGGTAAAAGCGCATTTTTAGGTTTTTATATGTGTCTCCCAGATATTATTCCACTAAATGACGTCTGAAATATCATATATCACTAACCTTACACACATAATGACGAAAGCGAGAGTCAAAGTGCATTCTGTACAACAAATACGTCAATATTTCTAAGTACCATCCACATTTAGTTTTAACAATTTTAGTTTGACAAATATAAATCTTGTTTCAAAGACTTAAGGTCCAAGACTTAATTGTTGCTGATAAAAAAAAATTAAAAATGAATATGCATATTTTCCGCGTGTTCTTCGGTCGTTGCACTCGCCGTCGCGTCGCATTAGACATTCAAATTTATTTGGAAATCACGCTGGCGAGGAGTGCCTAGTTGACATTGAGAACGCTTTAGAAAAATACTTGCGATGGCTTTTATACACACACACACACACACACACACACACACACACACACACACACACACACACACACACACACTAACATTAACGTTTATTTTTATAGTTTTATTTTTCTTTGTTACCTACTAATAGTCTTATAGACAAAAATATGGATACGGTGTCTGAAATAAATATTTTCCTTTTCATTTTTTTTATATTACCTCTACTTTTGTAAGATTTTTTTAGCAAGCGTGTAGTCTCCATCACATACATCGGTGCGGCCAAAGTGCTCAAAAATACCTGAACTCGCACTCTAACGCCCTGACAACAGAGGCGTGTTCAGATATTTTTGAGCACTTTGGCCGCACCGATGTATATGATGGCGACTTTAGGTACTTATATTTTGTGTGTGTGTGTTCCAAAATAATATTGTCTACTGAGTCTTTTGAGGATTCTGCAAATAGCGAGCGCATTCAAACTATTCAGAGCATGATTTTTTGAAATTTTATTGCACAAAAAATTTTTTCACTTCTCATGCTCAAAAAGTGCACCTTTATGTCGTGCGTAGACGACATAAAATCGCATTTTATGCTCTAGAGCATAAAAGTAAAATTTTCTTCTAAGACTAAGGTAATCGGTCTCAACAGCCAAACAGTTAAAACATATTGCACAATTTTACTGAGCAATAAAATTGTGTAGATGACAAAACTTGTTATATTATTTTATTTTTGCTACAATTTATTAGAAATCCGTATTTTCTGTCATTAAATTTAGTAAATCACATAAAATAGGAGTCGATTATCGTTCAAAAATGCTCCGAAATGTTTGACTTGGCAGAAACCCAAGCGTCTGAAACTCTGATCACAAGTTGAAAATTAAAAAAAAAATAAAAAGTTCGTTGGCGGGAATTGGTTATGTATTATGTTCTTTCGCTTTACGACAATTTCGTGGTGTAAATTGCCGTGAAAAATATAATTTCCTCGCAATCGAAGTGAAAAGCAGAGTCTACAACAAGGGCATAAATGTCCATTTTTACCCTCGTCTACTATTTTGGTCTTCGCTTCGCTCAGACCAAAAAATTGCCTCGGGTAAAAATGGGTCACTTTATGCCCTTGTTGTACAATCTACTATTATTGCTCTCGTTTCGGAGGCCAAGATTCTCTTTGGATCGCTGAGCCAAAATAGTTAGTTAGTTGGTTAGTTATTGCACAAAAGAAAAACTTAATGTAGAAAATGCGAACTCAATGCCATGAGGCATTCTCTACCAGTCGACCGTCGAATAAAGCAGAAAATTAGTATGCGGTGCATTCGAAAAACCAAAACAAATAAGAGTAATTAAACTAATTAATATAGCTTAACGTCGATAATTCGCGAGAAAACCTCTTCTTCTTCTTCTTCTTCTTTGATTATCTATTTATTTGAGCCACAAATAATTATAGTCTGAAAGACTTTAGTGACTTTTAAGTTTGAGGACTGTAGTCTAATATGTATAAGTTTTCTAATTTATCCACTAGATCAGCGGTCGGCAACCAGCGGCCCGCGAACCTCTCACTGGCGGCCCGCGAGCCTCCCTGGTTATTTTGTATGTAATATTGACAAATGACAATGTCTGATAAAGTCATAAATAATAACAAAGTGCGGCCCGCGTCCACTTCGTTAACTGCTATGTGGCCTTTGGCTGCTAAAAGGTTGCCGACCGCTGCACTAGATGGCAGACCCTTCAACGCGCGAGGCCCCTATACCTTATTCTCAAAATTTTCACTAGTTTTCTCAAGTTACCGATAGATGGCGCTGTGACTAAAATTCAAATATTTATTTACAGATGCGTCTCCTCCAAAGCACATGGGCAGAGATGTTGTCCCTAATGTTAGCGTATCGGTCACAGTCCACCGGCGGCGGTGTGCTGCGACTGCGTTTCGCCACCGACTTGCAACTAGACGAGCAACAGGCGAGAGACATCGGGGCAGGAGAGCTGTTCGCACAGGTAACTGTGGACCTTATATACTTGTAATAAGGTTGCGTCTTCAAAGCACGTGGACAGAGATGTTGTCCCTAATGTTAGCGTATCGGTCACAGTCCACCGGCGGCGGTGTGCTGCGACTGCGTTTCGCCACCGACTTGCAACTAGACGAGCAACAGGCGAGAGACATCGGGGCAGGAGAGCTGTTCGCACAGGTAACTGTGGACCTTATATACTTGTAATAAGGTTGCGTCTTCAAAGCACGTGGGAAGAGATGTTGTCCCTAATGCTAGCGTATCGGTCGCAGTCCACCGGCGGCGGTGTGCTGCGACTGCGTTTCGCCACCGACTTGCAACTAGACGAGCAACAGGCGAGAGACATCGGGGCAGGAGAGCTGTTCGCACAGGTAACTGTGGACCTTATATACTTGTAATAAGGTTGCGTCTTCAAAGCACGTGGACAGAGATGTTGTCCCTAATGTTAGCGTATCGGTCACAGTCCACCGGCGGCGGTGTGCTGCGACTGCGTTTCGCCACCGACTTGCAACTAGACGAGCAACAGGCGAGAGACATCGGGGCAGGAGAGCTGTTCGCACAGGTAACTGTGGACCTTATATACTTGTAATAAGGTTGCGTCTTCAAAGCACGTGGGAAGAGATGTTGTCCCTAATGCTAGCGTATCGGTCGCAGTCCACCGGCGGCGGTGTGCTGCGACTGCGTTTCGCCACCGACTTGCAACTAGACGAGCAACAGGCGAGAGACATCGGGGCAGGAGAGCTGTTCGCACAGGTAACTGTGGACCTTATATACTTGTAATAAGGTTGCGTCTTCAAAGCACGTGGGAAGAGATGTTGTCCCTAATGCTAGCGTATCGGTCGCAGTCCACCGGCGGCGGTGTGCTGCGACTGCGTTTCGCCACCGACTTGCAACTAGACGAGCAACAGGCAAGAGACATCGGGGCAGGAGAGCTGTTCGCACAGGTAACTGTGGACCTTATATACTTGTAATAAGGTTGCGTCTCCTCCAAAGCACATGGGCAGAGATGTTATCCCTAATGCTAGCGTATCGGTCACAGTCTACCGGCGGCGGTGTGCTGCGACTGCGTTTCGCCACCGACTTGCAACTAGACGAGCAACAGGCGAGAGACATCGGGGCAGGAGAGCTGTTCGCACAGGTAACTATGAACCTTAAATACCTGTATTAAGGTTGCGTATCCTCCAAAGCACATGGGCAGAGATGTTGTCCCTCATGCTAGCTTATCGGTCACAGTCCACCGGCGGTGCTTGTAATAAAATAAGGTTGCGTCTCCTCCAAACGGTGGTGGTAAATAAAATAAGTTTTTTTATGAAAGATTTTATGTGAAATCGTATCCGTGGGGGAGCGAAATCAATATTTACCTAAATTAATAATTAAATTCAATATATAAAAATAGATTATAATGTATTTGTTTTTCATCAGGTGGCCGGTGTAGTGCGACGGCTGGAACGCGCAGCGGCGCTCCGCGAAGAATGCTGGTTACTGAAGGCGCTCGTATTAGCGAACAGCGAAGCCCGCATAGAAGAACACGCAGCACTACGTCGCTTTAGAGACGCCATACTGGCCGCGCTCAACGACGCGGTTTCGGCGCTCAGGTAAGGCTTTACGTCCCGACCACGAAACGCACACTCGACGCTGACGCCGACCACGATACATTTGGCCAATGTATGGCGGTCGGCATCGGCGCGAGCGAGCGCGCGTTTCATGAACTTCGGATTACTCTCTATAGTATTTTTCAAACAGCAGGTGGTGAACAGAACAGAGTTTTGTGAGGCGTTATATGGTTATAAATTGTATGAAGATGACATCAGTCACCGTACCGCGAATGTTTGTAAAATACTATTGCTGACGCTGTCGTTCATCATCAGATTGTGAAAACAGAAATATTTCTATAAAATAGAGAGCTTTATTCGAAGCAAAATAAAAGAAGAAAACAACACGTTAATATAACTTAACATGTAAGCCACGAAATGGTCTCGACTCAGCATGTATAGCCTGGCTGGGCAGACGCTGGTCTTCCGTCGGGTCATGATCTTGTGCAGCACAAAGTGTAACATAATATATAAAACAAATAATAAAAGACACGTCATGAGAATCACATTAGCAAATGTGACGCTGTATCGCAATCACGTAAGGTCTGCCAATAGTCCGCCAAAAGTGTTGATACTGGGCAGTGTGTACAAGTTTCCGAGGTTAGGTTCTGTTCACACACTTTTTTTACCCACAATTACATGTATTTTCTTCTGAACATTAAAAATACTAATAGTAATGTATATTTGCAGGCCATACAACGCCGGCGCGGCGCTGCAACAGCTGCTGCTCGTGCTGCCCGCGCTGCGGCACGCCGACGTCGCCGTACGCCGTTTTTGGGCCCAGGTAAATTACAATCTACTTCTTCTCACAAGTTGACGGCAAAGTCGACTTTGCCGTTTAAAAAATAGGTCGCGAAGTGTGGAGTTTATGGTCGGTCAAAAATTAAAAAGTTAAAAACATTGCAGTCTCGATTTTGGCACTGCAATGTTGCATACAAATTCCATTATTTGTCGAGTTCCAAAATGGCCATATTAGATGAAGGCACAGGCCCATTAAATAGCCAAACAGATGATTGGTACTTATTATTATAATGTTGTACTATACTAGCACAGAATAAATAATAGTACTAGGTACAGAAGACTCACTCTCTAACAAAACGCTTCTGTTACGATCAGGACAGATATGGCCGCTAGGTGGCGACAGCGCCACGCGCGGCTTATGGCTAGCCACCACACCAAATTGGTGTGGGACGGATGTACTTGTTGTACCTGTACCTGTTGCAAAGCGATGAAATCGCGGAGTGAGCCACGCCTGGTACTAGTAATTATCAAAATGTTACGATATGTTCAAAGAAATTAGATTAACAATATACTGCTCTAATGTCTTGTGTTTATGAATTTAAAACTTTCTTTTATTTCTAAGAGTTTAAAACTAATTGAATTTATACAAGTACTCGGGAACTTACGAGGACAAAAAAGTAAATTTTAGGTTTTCTGTAATTCAATGGCAGTCTAATATCAAAACTTTTTATAGGTATACCGCGACCGGAGGGCTCCCATGAACAAGCTCTTCGTGGAAATGCTGGAAGCGTGTCTGCGGTAAGCTGCAGCTCAAACCTTACACCTGGAAGCAAACTGAGGACGGTGCAAAACCCAGATGTAATCTGGAAGTCCTGGACTGATAGCGGACGGTGCAATCCAGATATAATCTGGAAGTTGATACAGTGCCGAGTGATTATTTTAGAGTCCAGGTCTAACCTGGAACACTTGAAGACCTGGAGTGTTTAGTTGTGTAAAGAACTGGATAATGCTGTGGAATGAATGGATAATATACTTGAAGAATATGGGGAATGGTTATAAGAACTATTATTAATGCAAGAAGACAGAAAAGTGATTTGAGTACAGGTCTAACCTGGAAATGGAACACCTGGAGACCTGGAGTGTTTAGTTGTGTAAAGAACTGGATAATGCTGTGGAATGAACGGATAATATACTTGAAGAATACGGGGAATGGTTATAAGAACTATTATTAATGCAAGAAGACAGAAAAGTGATTGAGTACAGGTCTAACCTGAAATGTAACGTAGAACTAAGTTTGGGCGGTGCCATATGATATCTAGATATTTTGAAAATATTTGATGGTTATTGATGAGTAATAAAAATATATGAATAGAAAGATCTGCGGGTTTCATAATTTCGTGAAATGTGGAAATAGCAAGTGTAAGAACACTAATGAAGATGCACCGTCAAGTGGGACTTATAACAGTGTCAGTACTAGTACCTGGTACTAAGTACTTAGTGACTAAATACTGGTGACTGGATACTAGTGACTCAGTGGTTGGAGCTTGTATGACCTCAAGTTATTATTTAAGTCTTTGGCGCGGGATGCGGGTTTAGATTTCATTAAAAATTTCTACATATCATTCTGTCGTTTAGTATGCATTTAATTTAACTCTGCTTTCAGTCATTGTGTTAATTTTAGATATTCTGACTGTTGGATAATTCTATATTACATAATTGTTGCTTACAGGAAGATCTTTTACTAAAGAAACTAACGATTTTTTTATTGGACAACAATGTGAGACATTAGTGGCGTTAAGATACGGTAGATGTCGCTAAACGCTATGGCGTAGCAATAATATCAATATTTGTTAGAAAAAATTCTTTTTTTAAAAACAAAATGTAGACGTTCCAACGGTCAGATTCATAGTATGTAAATATTGATTATGAGTTGACAGATTGAGGGTCTGTTATGTTATGATGGCTGTGAAATGGCAATCTTGGGAGTGTCTGTAAATCTGTCAAACTGTCAATTGTCCGCCCCGCGCCGCAATGTACAAACGGACGTTCTAGTACAAAACTTGTTACTATTTTTGTATATTACATATATATATTAGAATTACGGTAAGGATCGAGATTTAGTATGGTTGAGTACTTTAATACAGGGTGGTGTGTTATACATAGAGATGGCCATATTTGAAGTTATTGGTAAAATTTATTGGAGTTAGAAGTATAGTGGGTCTGTCACCCTATGTATATCAGCGAGCGCAGCATGGCTCAATTTTTATCGCCTGTCACTTTCGCACTTACATACTAGTTAGAACGTGACAGGCATGGTGACAAGCGATAAAAATGCGACCGTGCTACCGCCACTGGATTGACTAAGAAGCAGTATTTCGAGGTGTTTGTCAATTTTGTCCAATTGTTTTTTTTGTCGTGTCACTGGGAGTTTGACAGTTGAGTTTTTAAAACGTAAAAAAATACAAAAAAAATATATTTAAATTAAATGTGCTACTGCAGTCCTTCTGTGCATTTTAACTGCAAAATATTGGTACTACAATTAGTTGACAGACATTACTGATTGACAGTCAGTTGTTATACATTAATGTTCTCATGTTCTCTTGTTGTAATAGAGTTAGACCAAGAAAAGTCTGCACCGATTTTGATAACACACGCAGTGCAAGTGTTATTTATACGTCATAATTTCATAGAATTTTGACGTAATAACACTTGCACTGCGTGTGCTATCAAAATCGTTACAGACTTTTCTTGGTCTACCTCTAACTATAAAGTCAATATTACAAGCATCACACGATTGTAAGCGTAAAACCATCTGTCACTCACAAATTATCTTAAAAAACACTTGTAATTCAGATCTTCAAAAAAAAAAATAGATAGACATCTGTCAAGTTATTGAAACATGCCAACTGTCAAACGTATACAGGGTGTGGCTGGTTGACTGCGCTTTAGTTCCAATTTTTATTGACATTTGACACGTTTACAAAATATGTTCTCTACGAAATTTCATTAAATAATTCCCGTAAGTCGTATTCGGCATTTATGGTTGTTTCTTGTTTGTATAAATTTACCGTTATTTGCTTGTATTGAATACGTCTTTGTACAAATTGTTGAATGAGATTGTATTAAATACTGTTAAGATGTAGTATATCGGGTAACGTTTGAGTGGTCGATACTTGGTGTAAATTTGGCACACAAGATATGTCACCCTGTATATTTGTGGTATGGATGCAAATTATACGGAATTTTGGATTTATATGAGTCGACTCACAATTATCTACAGATGTAGTGCATAATTATTTTCCATCGTATTTTCACGGGAACGTACGAACGTATCTTGTTATTTTAGTCAGTCTCGGTACAAAAAGTACTGAGGCTGAGTGAAGTAGTATGACAAATACGAACGTTTCCGAGAAAATACGATGGATGGATGGATTATGCAATACATCTGTAAATAGGCATTTGTATTGTATCATTCAAATGGCACCGGATTAAGTATAAACATACTTATATTATGGTATTGTCAACGTCGAAAGCCAACCATTTTAATATTTCGTCGTATACAACACATTGACACATCTTATTACATCGAAGATATACTAAAATGAGCAAGAGTAATATTCAGAATAACGTGAAATAAACGGACACCAGTAGCCGTACCTTGAGTTGACACTTGATGTTTACGTTAGCGACTGCGTCAACTCGATCGCAGTCCATCTCGCTCACACTGATGTATTTATTTATTTATTGAATCATGTTATATAACATTACATAATACAAGCCCGCAGTTTATTCTACGTGATTCTGAACAAAACTTTAATATTGGCAATGACTTAAGTTTATGTACGGCCAAGGGATTTAATATCAGTATTTCGTACCTTGTCACAGCGACAATAGAATGAGGACTATTCAGTGCCCCAAAAGCGTTAGTTCCGCGTAGCATTATTCCCGATCGCATTTTTCCCCACTAGCGTTACTTCCGCGTAGCATTATTCCCGATCGCATATTTCCCCACTAGCGTTAGTTCCGCGTAGCATTATTCCAGTTCGCATTTTTCCCCACTAGCGTTAGTTCCGCGTAGCATTATTCCCGGTCGCATTTTTCCCCACTAGCGTTAGTTCCGCGTAGCATTATTCCCGGTCGCATTTTTCCCCACTAGCGTTAGTTCCGCGTAGCATTATTCCCGGTCGCATTTTTAGACGTAGCCCCGCGAAGCTGTTAGGTTCGTTAGGTAGCTTCAGATGCCCGAAGGGCAAACCGCCCAGAAATAGGAGACCCGTGAAGCGGAGCTCCGTCTAGCTAAGTTGTGAACTAAATGTTTTTTGAAAAACAAACTCTAGTGGGGAAAAATGCGACCGGAAATAATGCTACGCGGAACTAACGCGAGTGGGGAAAAATGCGATCGGGAATAATGCTACGCGGAACTAACGCGTTTGGGGCACTGATCTAGCTACTCATGAGGACCCTACCGACTTTCATATTGATTGTCAATGTACGAAATGATACGAAAGTTAAATTATTTGACCGTACCCACACGATGTATATTTTGTTGAAATTATATAATCATAAATATCATAATGTTCATAATGACCGGTTGTGTCATCAAATACTGTTGTAAAATAAATTACCATATAACGCAACAAAGAAATACTGTTCAAAACATATTTTATAAAACACTTTGTAAACCAGGAATATATATTTTTATCAAAAATTACAATATTTTATAGATTGATGGATATAAAATAACAATAACAAATGTATGCACAATAAATATATTAATATATGATCAGTATTCATACGTATGCCGTATCACTGGCAGTACTATATATATTTATGTACATATAGAAACTTATATGGATGTTGGGTAATTGCAGTAGTTTAAATATTAAATACCTCGTAAACTGTTACCAAGATACAATAAATTTAACGTAAATTATATCGAGTTTTAAGCCACATTATGTCATGGTTGGTATTCCAAAAATTCCTTAAGCTAATTTTACGCTCTAAGGGTGCCACCTATACAATTTCTTTGTCCAATGTGTATTGTGTCTCACATTTTGCTTTAATGAGAGAGACAAAGATTGGACAGGGCAGACAAAGAATTTGGACAAGTGGAATACCACGTATACTCACGTATTTATAGTCACTCGCGCGACATGTTTCGGAGAGCCTAGGTCTCCATTTGTTGCAAGACCCGCTATTGGTTATCTCACGCGTGCCCAGCGCGGCGAGCGACAGTACGCGGCGCGCAGCTATCGTGAACGCTACTCATACACTGTTAGTGCTTGAAAATTGAGACCTAAGCTCTCCTACATATATCGCGCTAGGGACTAAAAAATATGTTAATTAGACCGTAAAATTAGCTTAAATAAATAAATATAAATAATAAATAAATATTATAGGGACATTCTTACCCAAATTGACTAAGGCCCACGGTAAGCTCAAGAAGGCTTGTGTTGTGGGTACTCAGACAACGATATATATAATATTGTATAAATACTTAAATACATAGAAAACAACCATGACTCAGGAACAAATATCTGTATCATCATACAAATAAATGCCCTTACCGGGATTCGAACCCGGGACCATCGGCTTCATAGGCAGGGTCACTACCCACTAGGCCAGACCGGTCGTCAATAGCTTAATGTTAATATAACTCACGACAGTTTAAATTCGAATAATAATTCTTATTACATTTTCCATCTTGATCGAAATTCACTATACCAGCCATGCTTATATGATACCACAGATATATAGTTGGTCAAACCAAATTGTCAGTAAATAAGAACAAAAAAAATATACTCATCCTTTTCTTTTGGGTGCTAGTACTAGTGTAAGACAAAGATAGTATGATTCTCTCTGTCTTGAAATGAGACAGTCCTTTGACAAACTATATCTGTGTATGATACAGTCAATGACAAAATATATGTAGAGGTCAAAAAATCTACACACCTGTTAAAACGCCATGTAACATTTGATCTCACCTGTGTAGACATTTCGACTGTACATAATCCCTAAATCCCGGTGATTCGCTATTGTCATGTATACACGACTTAAAACTTGGAAATTTGTCGTCAATACACGTCAGCCCCTCGACCGCCAACTTGGAATAACTACTTTAAAGCTATTACATAAAGTTCAAATTGGTTTAAAGCGACGCTCGAAGGGCCTTTTAATTTTGACACCTTGTCCATGCATCTCTTACTCTAGAAGTTAGAAAGAGAGCGATATACCTAGTTATATTTAGATAAGTTTTCGAGAATGGTGTCCCGCATACATGTGATAGTTGTACAAAATATGGAGATGTGCCAGATGTAGATTAAGTCTTGAATTTTCGTATTTGATCTCGTTTTACACTTCGTACTACGTTTTACAGCGTACGTAATACATTGTACACTATAAAACGTCATATGACTCGCATACATCTGCTGGCTGTATGTGCTACAGTAGCGCCCGCCTGGCGCCTGTGTGTGAAATATTATGTCAACCCGCTTGTCAGAGTCTTTTTTTATAAAAAAATACTGGTATAAAGAGCTCACATTGGTGAAGCGCCTGTCAATCGTATCAGTGTTGCCATTTTAGATTTGAAAAATTGTAACTTTTCATGTATAGCTGATCAAGCAAATCTTGTCAGTAAAAAAAGGCGCGAAATTCAAATTTTTATGGGACGATATCCCTTCGCATCTACATTTTTCAAATTTGCCGCCTTTTTCTACTGACAAGATCTGCTTGACCAAGTATAGCTTTCTGTATAAAAATAACATGGTCCTTGAGTTTCAATGTGCTTGAGCGGGCCGTATGCCTGTTTGCCTGTATCATTTTTACAAAGATTTCCGTGGTTTGTTATGCGTCTAGTTTTTTTTTATTCGTATGGAAGTGTTAATATCAGATCAAATATGACTAATGTTTATATTAGATGACTTCAACCAACCCTGTGTCTTATTATGTATTGAATCAATTCGTACCTTGTTTCTTTTACACTATTATTATTATGCCGGTTCCGGAAATATGTGAAATAAATTATAAAAATTGTGCATTTTGTTGTCATTATTTCCTGGGTCTGGGGTATTAAACAGCAAACAGCTGTAACTGGGCTGTAACCGCGAAAATCGAAGTTCGCAAATTGCGGGCATTTTTCTCTGTCACTCTTATTACGCCTTCATTGGAGTAAAAGAGAAAGATCCCCGCAATTTGCGAATATCGGTTTTCGCGGTAGCCCCTCAGTACCTAGCGCTGACTGCCGAATGTTACTACACGAAATATATCAATAGAGTAGCAAACAAATTTAATCTTGTCAGTAACAGTAGAATAAAACAATACGCATCCCTCTTTTTGTGGCTATAATTCTAGCAAAAGAAAAATACAGTATGATTATCAGTGCTCCACTGTCAAACGAGCATTGCCAAACGGTATAGGCCCCCTGCATGAACTATAGGGGGCAGCATAGGAGCCGTCAGATTTTTGGCGCGAGGCGTAAATGCAAAGAGTTAGCAATTTAAAGTAAGTATATTCGTATCAATTCGTATGTGTTTATGCTTCCGATGTAGCCCACAAGATGGCAGTACCTACTATGCACAAGGAAACGTACCGACGAGAACGCGGTAAATGGTGGCACTTGCTTTGGCAATGTACATGTGCACATATGTTTCCGATTCAGGCCACAAGATGGCCAATTAATTTTTTTTTCAGATCAAAATCATGAATTTAACAGTTATTCGTACTTTAAAATACTAACATCATTTTATTTTCCCGATTTCAAAGTCAATGCCACAGTAAAAGTTGTATTATGATATTTTATGATCTAAAATCCACATGTTCCGTTCGAGGCGATTTTAAAATATAGACGGTCAAGCAAATCCTGTCAGTAAAAAAAGGCGCAAAATTCAAATTTTCTATGGGACGATATCCCTTCGCGCCTACATTTTTCAAATTTGCCGCCTTTTTCTACTGACAAGATCTGCTTGACCAAGTATAAAAAGAGACAAAAATTACGGATATTTTTATTAGAATAGTAAATCCTCATTTTTAAAATACCTATCGGTTAAAAATGCTGCCTGTCACCAATGTCAATATTATTTTAGTATGGCAGCACCAACCAGTGTGACCAGGTATTCCACAGGCCGCATTTTTAAAGATATTGCCGAGTTTTAGCAACAAATTCGTCAATATATATAGGTATTTTAAAAATGAGGATTTACTATTCTAATAAAAATATCCGTAATTTTTGTCTCTTTTTACTTGGTCAAGCAGATCTTGTCAGTAGAAAAAGGCGGCAAATTTGAAAAATGTACGCGCGAAGGGATATCGTCTCATAGAAAATTTGAATTTCGCGCCTTTTTCTACTGACAAGATTTGCTTGACCATCTATACTCTTGTAAGCCAACTTTGTCAGTAAAAAAGGCGCGAAGTTCAAAATTTGGTATGGAAAATGGACCCTTCGCCCACATTTTTCAAATTTGCCGCCTGTTTCTGTAGCATCCATAATTGAATTTCGCGCCTTTGTCTACTGACAAATTGGGTTTGCCAGAGTTTATTATATTTATAGCGCTGATGCTGATGCGGTCTTAGGCTCAAATACCTAAAGGTCGAAGACAAAGACGATCTACATCATACATTAAGTTTCATGAACTTTGACTGATTTTTGAAGTTATCCACAGTTTCGTAACCAAATTACCAAAATAAAACGTTGCAACTATAAATTACCAGACAAAAATGTCAGATTATAGGTAAGTTTATTTTATATTATATTTTTAGAAGTAATTGGTACAAAAATGTGACTTCCTTTTTGTTTTAATCAACACGCATATGTTTTTAAAGATTTCAAATTTTTCGTTTTTTAAAGTGCTGCTCACCATGGTATAATAATATACTCCGCCTGGTACTCCATTCCGAGATTCGCGTATGACCTAACTGACACGCGCCTACGTCATCATGCTGTTTACAGGTTCTCAAACTTTGAAATGTGGGAGAATTTTAACCAACGGTGAAAATTATTTTAACGGCATTCATTTTAAGTTATTCATGTAGAAACATAGTAAAATAAAACAAATCTAATGTATTAAATTAAACTTTATTTATCTATACAAGACAAACGTTTAAAAAACTAATTCACAGTTACACATTAATTACCAAGCTTACGACGTGAAAAGTTTGGAAAACACTGCGACTGCTGACACTGAGCGAGAAGGAAATAACAATTAACACGCGTTCGACAAGGATGACGGTCAGGGCATGAAGTTATCTAGATCCGAATTGTCAAATGTGCACAGCGCTATCCTGTGTTGCCAGTAGTATAAACAGAATTACCCGAAAGTCTGAAATTTCTTTCGTGAATCGGAAGATATTGCTAACGAGTAATTAAAAATGACGTGTTATTGTAAAATTTAAGCTAAAATACATATAAACTAAAATTATAAAATTATAAAGAAATATTTTAACTTATTAACCATAGGTATAATGTACCCATGTAACATGTTATGTTGAAATAAAGTGGCAATGTTATTGTGACGTAGACCCGTGTCACTCTGGGAAGGGAAGACCATGTTTTATTAGACCACGCTGCTCACGATTTTTTCTATCTCGCCATCTGGCAACATTGATACCAACTTTTTTTTTTGCATTTCTTTTCTGTTTGTGTTCGCGCCAATCAATAAACGAAATCTATTTCGAATTTAATTTAATTTGCTTGATTATTTCACCATGGATTTCCCAAATACAAGTGGAATTAAAAGCCCATTTTCACCTAGAGTCAGACAGTCAATTACAGGCCGACGAGCGGGCTTGTCTTCTGCCAAAAAGAACCAAAGGTGTGACCTAACCTATTCTTTTCAGTTTTTAGTTGAAATTCGTGTTATAATTTGTGATTTTTTGTAGTAAGTTTATGCAGTCCACTGAAGCCCCGACAGGAGAAGTGATCTACAAGACTCCTTTGACTACAGTGGAGACTTATGGACATCCATTGCCTGTGTTAGTGACAGAGGCCCTTACATTTGGTAAGTCATTTGATTATTACCTATACATGGTAGCTGTGCGAAATTGGTTTATCCGATTCACAAGAGATAACATACTAAGCGCCACTTGCTCTATCCCACTAACCCGGGGTGAACAGGTTAAACCGTTAACCCAATGTCAAATAGCATTGTAACCATGGTAACTCCAGGTTTAACTGTTTAACCCTGGATTATTAAATTCAGCAAGTGGCCCCAAAGGTAATAGTAGATAATCCAATGAGATTTTCTGTTAGTACCTGTCGGTCATTTATCAAAATCAAATCATCATTTGATGTTTTTTACGTTTTAAAATCTCAGTTTAAGCATAATCTATGTGTTTATTACATTCTGTAGGCTACTTTAATATTTTATAATTACCTAAAGTGTAAAATCCTTTTTTGGTTAGGACAGCAAATTCACTTAACTCAAAGACATAATGTGCATTACAATTGTACACCGATCTAATTAGAACCTTTCTTAAACTAAATAAAGTAGCATTTTTTGCATTGCTTTCTCAAACAAACAAAATTCTGAAACTCACCAATGTATTTACAAAAGAAAAAGTGACTTAGGCCTCCAGTACAAAAGGCTGGAGTCGAACCAGCCAATATTTTCACTAATATCAAAAAGAATAGATAGTATAGAGGGGTCCTGTCATTGTAAATTTTGTAGTCACTGTAAATTTACTGCCATCTATCGACACACGACTAAAACTCAAAAATGAAAACGTATAAAGTTATCAAAAAATGTATATATATGGATAAATGATTTTATTATTTTTATATTATTTTGGTCCATGTTCATTTACTGATATCTATGTGTTAAAATTGTTAAATATGAAACGGTGTCGTCACGCCATCTAGCCGAGGATAGGCTAAAGGTATCTGCGGCATCTATTTGAGAATGACTTTTACTTGAATTCCGAGGCACGTTTTTTCCTTAGACTTTATTCGTCTTATACGAAGTTACATATGTCTTTGCTAATATTATTTAATCAGTGTCCTCATAGTAAACAAAATTCATCCTAATTTACTATACAACAAGGTTCAAGTTAAAATTACGAGGCTATTGTTTGTCATTTGTTCATCTTGCATGAGTTGTGATTCTATTCTCTTATTGCCATTGTCCAACCTTTAAATAGAATTCACTTGCAGCAAGCGGTGAAGTGACAGTCGGTCTGTCAGCCAATGGCTACTGCTGGCTTGTATTTGGACGGAGGCTGCTAGTGTGGGCGCGGGACGGGGGCGCGGCGCGCGAACTCACGCTGCCGCAGACCGATCTGCAACACAAGGCGGAGCTGGTTGAAGTGTTCTACGAGGATGGTGCACAGGTAAATGTGACAATAAAATGGCTTAACAAATGAGTTAAATAAATTAAAATTTAAATCCTTATTTCAGGTAACAAATACTCGTTTCTACTGTATACTTAGAGCATTTAGTAACTGGAGACGCCTTGTCTGTCATTTTCTGCACAAAGCAGTTTGCGGGGAGGGGCACGTCAAATGTATGGCTATTTGTACGTAACATTACAAAGCCATGTCAGATAAACGTCAGTCGATACAAAAGTTTGCACAATTGTGCAAGGTTTTCGGCAGAGGGGTAAGCTCTTAAAGGCGATTCCAGTTATTAAATGCTATACTGCGCTATAAAAAAAATTTTTCCTCAGATGCCATCATGCATCGGGGTGTCGCCCGAAGGCGTCGTCCGCTACTGGCCATCCGTAGGCCAGGAGCTGTACGTGGACACCAGCTGCGAGCTGGCCGGCCAGGAGTGCAGCCGGCTGGTGGCTTCTGGTTCCGCTTCTGGTCTGCTGCTGGCCACCACATCCTGCAGCCTGCTGCAGCTGCGGCCGGAGCGTGAGTACTCTCACCAGGGAAGATACCGATAAAGCCGATACCGGTACCGATAAATGTTCGTTGAATTTGGTACGGTCTCGGTAGCTCAGAGCACTAGTGATCCAGGGGCCGTGGGTTCAAGTTCCATCCAAAAAAGTGTTTTTTTGAGTTTTTATATGTTTTCCAACCGAGCAAAGCTCGGTCTCCCAGATGTTACCCATAAAGCTTGAACCAGGGATTGGAACCGGTTTTTTGCAAAAACTTCGAAATAACCATATTTTTCGAATTATTTTATACTCGAAATGTAGGACTCAGTTGTGTCTTTAGGTAACGACTTCGTATTATAATATTGCCCAATTAGAAATGAAATAATTGACAAAGAACGAAAAATTACCGTTTTCGTTCCTATACAAAAAATACCGGTATCCGATCCCTGGCTTGAACACGTCCATGCACGGATTTCAAACCGGGACGATCGGCTTCATAGACAGGGTCATTACCAGATAGGGCCAAACCAGTCGTCAAAAATCGGATTACCAACGGTTTATTAGATTTGACAGACGATTATAAATATAAATAATGCCATCCTATTTTGTGTATACAGCGGAGCGGCCGGGTGTCACATGCAGGCAGCTCCGTCCACCGTCCGGTTGGCTGGGTGGCATCGGCAGGCGTGTGTCGCTTCTGTTCTTCGGTTCCATGCCTGCTAACGCTGATACTGTAAGTTCTGACCCTATTCCATTAGTCCAACTAAAGGGTTTGGATACAATACAATACTCTTACTATGCTTTGGATACTTAACGGTTTCTTCTTATAAGGTTTATAAGGCAGAGGGAATATATTTCCCACCTGATTTTGAACTTTATTTCAAAGTGAGAGGATTCAATTTTGCATAATTCCTGACACCCTTATGCCTTATAAAGGGTTAAGGGGCCCACCGATTACCAGTCCGCCGGACGATATCGGCCTGTCAGTTAAACGCAAAAGGTGACAGTTCCGAACAAGTAGGCGCCTCCTTAGGGGGGGCGCATACGGTGGAAATATTCGCTGATCTCGGCTGAAGTTTCGGTAGCTCTGCCGGCAGAGCGATGGGCGATTAATCTTGAGCTCCGAGTTCGACCCTGGCCCGAGACAGTGAATTTTTCCTGTTATTATTACTAAGTTTTATTGCGTTCCGCTTATTAAAATCGTGTTATCCGTTCAGAAACTGGTCGGCGTGGTGATCCTCCACGACGGCCCCATGTCGGCCGGCTCGGAGCCGCCCGGCTACATCGCGCTGGTGGGGGGAGGGGGCGGCGCGGTGCTGCAGCTGTGGCGCGGCGCCGAGCTGCACGAGCACAACCTGCGCCGGGCGCTCACCGACGCTCACAGGGCTCAAGGTGAGACTGGTCGGCGTGGTGATACTCCACGACGGCCCCATGTCGGCCGGCTCGGAGCCGCCCGGCTACATCGCGCTGGTGGGGGGAGGGGGCGGCGCGGTGCTGCAGCTGTGGCGCGGCGCCGAGCTGCACGAGCACAACCTGCGCCGGGCGCTCACCGACGCTCACAGGGCTCAAGGTGAGACTGGTCGGCGTGGTGATCCTCCACGACGGCCCCATGTCGGCCGGCTCGGAGCCGCCCGGCTACATCGCGCTGGTGGGGGGAGGGGGCGGCGCGGTGCTGCAGCTGTGGCGCGGCGCCGAGCTGCACGAGCACAACCTGCGCCGGGCGCTCACCGACGCTCACAGGGCTCAAGGTGAGACTGGTCGGCGTGGTGATCCTCCACGACGGCCCCATGTCGGCCGGCTCGGAGCCGCCCGGCTACATCGCGCTGGTGGGGGGAGGGGGCGGCGCGGTGCTGCAGCTGTGGCGCGGCGCCGAGCTGCACGAGCACAACCTGCGCCGGGCGCTCACCGACGCTCACAGGGCTCAAGGTGAGACTGGTCGGCGTGGTGATCCTCCACGACGGCCCCATGTCGGCCGGCTCGGAGCCGCCCGGCTACATCGCGCTGGTGGGGGGAGGGGGCGGCGCGGTGCTGCAGCTGTGGCGCGGCGCCGAGCTGCACGAGCACAACCTGCGCCGGGCGCTCACCGACGCTCACAGGGCTCAAGGTGAGACTGGTCGGCGTGGTGATACTCCACGACGGCCCCATGTCGGCCGGCTCGGAGCCGCCCGGCTACATCGCGCTGGTGGGGGGAGGGGGCGGCGCGGTGCTGCAGCTGTGGCGCGGCGCCGAGCTGCACGAGCACAACCTGCGCCGGGCGCTCACCGACGCTCACAGGGCTCAAGGTGAGACTGGTCGGCGTGGTGATCCTCCACGACGGCCCCATGTCGGCCGGCTCGGAGCCGCCCGGCTACATCGCGCTGGTGGGGGGAGGGGGCGGCGCGGTGCTGCAGCTGTGGCGCGGCGCCGAGCTGCACGAGCACAACCTGCGCCGGGCGCTCACCGACGCTCACAGGGCTCAAGGTGAGACTGGTCGGCGTGGTGATCCTCCACGACGGCCCCATGTCGGCCGGCTCGGAGCCGCCCGGCTACATCGCGCTGGTGGGGGGAGGGGGCGGCGCGGTGCTGCAGCTGTGGCGCGGCGCCGAGCTGCACGAGCACAACCTGCGCCGGGCGCTCACCGACGCTCACAGGGCTCAAGGTGAGACTGGTCGGCGTGGTGATACTCCACGACGGCCCCATGTCGGCCGGCTCGGAGCCGCCCGGCTACATCGCGCTGGTGGGGGGAGGGGGCGGCGCGGTGCTGCAGCTGTGGCGCGGCGCCGAGCTGCACGAGCACAACCTGCGCCGGGCGCTCACCGACGCTCACAGGGCTCAAGGTGAGACTGGTCGGCGTGGTGATCCTCCACGACGGCCCCATGTCGGCCGGCTCGGAGCCGCCCGGCTACATCGCGCTGGTGGGGGGAGGGGGCGGCGCGGTGCTGCAGCTGTGGCGCGGCGCCGAGCTGCACGAGCACAACCTGCGCCGGGCGCTCACCGACGCTCACAGGGCTCAAGGTGAGACTGGTCGGCGTGGTGATCCTCCACGACGGCCCCATGTCGGCCGGCTCGGAGCCGCCCGGCTACATCGCGCTGGTGGGGGGAGGGGGCGGCGCGGTGCTGCAGCTGTGGCGCGGCGCCGAGCTGCACGAGCACAACCTGCGCCGGGCGCTCACCGACGCTCACAGGGCTCAAGGTGAGACTGGTCGGCGTGGTGATCCTCCACGACGGCCCCATGTCGGCCGGCTCGGAGCCGCCCGGCTACATCGCGCTGGTGGGGGGAGGGGGCGGCGCGGTGCTGCAGCTGTGGCGCGGCGCCGAGCTGCACGAGCACAACCTGCGCCGGGCGCTCACCGACGCTCACAGGGCTCAAGGTGAGACTGGTCGGCGTGGTGATCCTCCACGACGGCCCCATGTCGGCCGGCTCGGAGCCGCCCGGCTACATCGCGCTGGTGGGGGGAGGGGGCGGCGCGGTGCTGCAGCTGTGGCGCGGCGCCGAGCTGCACGAGCACAACCTGCGCCGGGCGCTCACCGACGCTCACAGGGCTCAAGGTGAGACTGGTCGGCGTGGTGATCCTCCACGACGGCCCCATGTCGGCCGGCTCGGAGCCGCCCGGCTACATCGCGCTGGTGGGGGGAGGGGGCGGCGCGGTGCTGCAGCTGTGGCGCGGCGCCGAGCTGCACGAGCACAACCTGCGCCGGGCGCTCACCGACGCTCACAGGGCTCAAGGTGAGACTGGTCGGCGTGGTGATCCTCCACGACGGCCCCATGTCGGCCGGCTCGGAGCCGCCCGGCTACATCGCGCTGGTGGGGGGAGGGGGCGGCGCGGTGCTGCAGCTGTGGCGCGGCGCCGAGCTGCACGAGCACAACCTGCGCCGGGCGCTCACCGACGCTCACAGGGCTCAAGGTGAGACTGGTCGGCGTGGTGATCCTCCACGACGGCCCCATGTCGGCCGGCTCGGAGCCGCCCGGCTACATCGCGCTGGTGGGGGGAGGGGGCGGCGCGGTGCTGCAGCTGTGGCGCGGCGCCGAGCTGCACGAGCACAACCTGCGCCGGGCGCTCACCGACGCTCACAGGGCTCAAGGTGAGACTGGTCGGCGTGGTGATCCTCCACGACGGCCCCATGTCGGCCGGCTCGGAGCCGCCCGGCTACATCGCGCTGGTGGGGGGAGGGGGCGGCGCGGTGCTGCAGCTGTGGCGCGGCGCCGAGCTGCACGAGCACAACCTGCGCCGGGCGCTCACCGACGCTCACAGGGCTCAAGGTGAGACTGGTCGGCGTGGTGATCCTCCACGACGGCCCCATGTCGGCCGGCTCGGAGCCGCCCGGCTACATCGCGCTGGTGGGGGGAGGGGGCGGCGCGGTGCTGCAGCTGTGGCGCGGCGCCGAGCTGCACGAGCACAACCTGCGCCGGGCGCTCACCGACGCTCACAGGGCTCAAGGTGAGACTGGTCGGCGTGGTGATCCTCCACGACGGCCCCATGTCGGCCGGCTCGGAGCCGCCCGGCTACATCGCGCTGGTGGGGGGAGGGGGCGGCGCGGTGCTGCAGCTGTGGCGCGGCGCCGAGCTGCACGAGCACAACCTGCGCCGGGCGCTCACCGACGCTCACAGGGCTCAAGGTGAGACTGGTCGGCGTGGTGATCCTCCACGACGGCCCCATGTCGGCCGGCTCGGAGCCGCCCGGCTACATCGCGCTGGTGGGGGGAGGGGGCGGCGCGGTGCTGCAGCTGTGGCGCGGCGCCGAGCTGCACGAGCACAACCTGCGCCGGGCGCTCACCGACGCTCACAGGGCTCAAGGTGAGACTGGTCGGCGTGGTGATCCTCCACGACGGCCCCATGTCGGCCGGCTCGGAGCCGCCCGGCTACATCGCGCTGGTGGGGGGAGGGGGCGGCGCGGTGCTGCAGCTGTGGCGCGGCGCCGAGCTGCACGAGCACAACCTGCGCCGGGCGCTCACCGACGCTCACAGGGCTCAAGGTGAGACTGGTCGGCGTGGTGATCCTCCACGACGGCCCCATGTCGGCCGGCTCGGAGCCGCCCGGCTACATCGCGCTGGTGGGGGGAGGGGGCGGCGCGGTGCTGCAGCTGTGGCGCGGCGCCGAGCTGCACGAGCACAACCTGCGCCGGGCGCTCACCGACGCTCACAGGGCTCAAGGTGAGACTGGTCGGCGTGGTGATCCTCCACGACGGCCCCATGTCGGCCGGCTCGGAGCCGCCCGGCTACATCGCGCTGGTGGGGGGAGGGGGCGGCGCGGTGCTGCAGCTGTGGCGCGGCGCCGAGCTGCACGAGCACAACCTGCGCCGGGCGCTCACCGACGCTCACAGGGCTCAAGGTGACTATGTAACACATTCACTGCCAAACTTCTCGTAGCGCTACGCTTGTAACCGATCCCAGCGTTTTCCCGCTTTGTAGAGGAAATCGACTACGAACATAAAACCCGCCGATCGGGTTTCCGGTACTCAATGTGTTGAACCCTAAAATGACAGCTGATCTTATTGCAAATATTATACCTTTATACGAACAATTCTTGTATATTTCGGGGATCTCGGAAACTGCTCTAACGATTTCGATGAAATTGGCTATAAGGGGGTTTTCGGTAGCGAAAAATTGATCTAGCCAGGTCTTAACTCTGAGAAAACGCGCATTTTTGAGTTTTTATATGTTTTCCGAGCAAAGTTTGGTCTCCCAGATATTGAAAACTAAAATGTATGTGTCTCACAGGCGACGTGAACAGCCTGCAAGTGATGTGCCTGGACGTGCGCGCCGGCGGGCCGCGCTCGCTGGCGCTGCTCATCGCGTGCGTCAACGTGGCGCGCTCCGACACCAGGCACGCCATCGGTAACGTACCACCCACACTGTTAACTAAGGTGGACCTTATGGCTTCTCTAATAAGGTTTTGTAATTAAAGAGCGGCTGCTTTCTACGGTCAAAACTCGGGTCCTCAACTTCTTTGGACACTTGTCTCGGCGAGACGGAACATCCATAGTTCTGCAAGGAAGAGTGGGAGGTGACAGGGCTAGAGGAAGATCGCCAATGAGACGGACCGACCAAATCAAAGCCAGTGTGTCGGCCACAGTAAGCAAATGCTCACGGAAAGCAGCTCCACGTGAAGAATGGCGACGTGTCGTTAAACGAGTCGCTCAAAAGTCTACATAATGGCCACGACCACTTTGTCAAGAGTGTAACGAAGAAGAAGAAGAAGAATAAGGTACACCGATGGACAGTTAGGAGTGTTGCTATTTGTACACACACCACCTCAACTACACGTTTATGGAAGGTAGAGGGAAGGTATATGTCGGCGAAGTTCCACTATTCGCATGGTCTGCATGGTCATCGGGTGGTAACCAGTTCTCATGACCATCCATTAGGTTAGAAGTAGTAACGAAGAAATAGACGTTTCACTTGTTGACTCAATTTTATTTACGAGTATAGATAGCTCTTACACAATCTAGGCTTAGCATAAGAATGACCCGAAACAAAGGCATGCAACCACTTAAATAACCTTTTCAACCCTACCCCTCCAGGTAGGACTACCTGAGATCACGCCACACCACCTGCGCTACAGTTGTTTATCAGTACAACTCCCAATTATTAATGTTTCCGGAATCGTTTAAAAATAACAATTAATTTAATTAAAATAAATATTTAATACATTAATTTTAATTATTTTAATTAAACACATACAGTTTATCATATCAAAATTATAATTAAACAGTCAATTGACTATGCTTCCTTTAAATCAAATATATTTTATATTTATTCGCAATTATCGATATAAGTAATAAAAAAACAAATTAAAATTATTTAAAAACATACATTTAAACACACATCAAGGATTGCCGCCCACACGGCCATTCTGCTCCAGCGCGCTCCCTGCGCTGATCCTGGCATCACCCATCCTGGGATCTAGCCCACACCGGCATCACTCAACATAAGAGATCTAGCCTTCAAGACCGGGAAAAAGGAAACGCGTGGTGGCCAGCCAGCGTTATAAGGAAGGTGTTGTGGATAAGGTGGAACAATGCATAATAATATCTAATTATTAAACCACGTTTATTGAGTCTCGGACTGAGAGCAGTCTTCATTTTGAACACTGCTACTCGTCTCATCCACCGCCCACACGGCAGACTCGTCATCATCAATATCAAATGGATCTGTCTGTCCCGTAGGAGCAGGTCTTAAGAAATCATGGCTAGCGATCTTTTCAGTACTTCCACGTAAATTGACATGTTTTAATTTATAGCGGTCGTTTGGTAATATTTCCAATATTTCCATGGGGCCCTCAAATTTTGCACCCAGTTTGGTAGTATGTCTTTCATGACGACGCATCAAAACAAAATCTCCCACTTTGTAAGGTTTGACCCGCGCTTTACCTATATCAAACCTCAATTTGTCTTGAAAAGATCGCTCGTCCATCCTTTGCTTACAATCATTTCTAACAGAAGTAAGGTCCTCTATAGGCTCATCATCGTCAACTTGGAGAAGCTTGATAGCGGGTGGCGAACATTTTTTTCCTAGCAACAGTTCTAATGGACTTTTACCGGTACTTTTAGAAATCGTACAATTGATTGCTAACTGTAGATCTTGCATAGCAGAATACCACGGTTTATCAAGCTCCACCACTGACATATTATCTTTGATTATTTTCATAATACGCTCTGCCTGACCATTTGCCCTACTAGCGCCTTTAGCCACAACGTGATGTTCAATACGAAATTTATTACAAAATTCTTTAAACTCTAGCGACGTCATACTTTTATCTTGATCTGTTATAAGACGTGCCGGGGTACCAAATATAGTTATTAATTCCTGAAAGCTTTTTATAGCGGAATCTGTTGTACGATCGTCAGCATAAACTAGATGAACGTATTTGGTAAATGCATCTATAAAAACAAATGCATACTCGGCCTCACTTCGGGTCCCATTCATACGTCCAGTTATGTCCGCATGGACGGTATGAAAGGGCACAGCCACTTTATCAATGGGATGTAGAGAGATTTGCCTAGCTCCAGATACGCCTTTACGAACTCGGCAACTGACGCAGTTTTCTATAAACTTGCGAACTAATTTGGACATATTAGGGAATCAGTATTGTTCTCTAATTTTGGCTAATACCTTTTCCCAGCTAAAGTGTTGAAGTGCTGAGTGATAGTGAGCAATAAGATTCTATCGATAACTACATGGGACAATAATAAGTTTCCGTGTTTTGTTATCAATTTGAACTTTTCTTCTGAGCAATTTGTCCTGTAATATAACGTATGTATTGGCTATATCTTGAGGAATAGAGTCTGAATTCAGCTGTTCTACGATATTTTTAAGTATGGGGTCGCGTTTTTGTTCTATAAGCAGCCAGTTATGGTCAAGAGTGGTAACATTGGCTGAAAATCGCAAAGGTTTTGATTGTTTTGGTGATTTGTTAGAATCACGGATATCTACAGGATTCCTACTGAAGTAATCTGCGTGAGCCAATCTTTCACCCTTACGATATTCAATCTCAAATTCATAGTTTTGTAAAAAGGTCCACCAGCGGTGAACTCTAGGCGTTAACTCCTTTTTGTGTCGAGACGCTTTAAGTGAATTGCAATCAGTTATGACTTTAAATGATCGCCCATATAAAAAATGACGAAAATGTTTTATTGCCTTTACAACAGCCAGTGTTTCAAGTTCATATGAATGATATTTACTTTCTGCGCTGGTCGTTCTCATACTAAAGTACCCAATAACGTGAGCTCCTTGATCTTTTTTTTGAATTAAAACGCCGCCATAGCCCAAAGAACTGGCATCCGTATGGGGTTCGGTCGGTAAATCCGGATCAAATATCGTAAGCAAAGGAGAAGATGTCAAGCGACTGATTATCTCTTTTCTAGCCTGTTCTTGGCGCTCTGTCCAGTTCCACGGTACGTTACTCTTGGTAAGCTCATAAAGGGGAATCATAATCTTTGAGAAATTTGGTACATATTTCCGAAAATACCCAGCTAGTCCATTAAACTGGCGCAATTCTTTTACATTTCTAGGTACCGGGGAACTGGATAAAGCCTCAATCTTTCTAGGACTGGGTTTAACGGTCCCGTTTTCTACAATGTTCCCCAGATATTCGATTGAAGTTTTCAAAAAAGTACATTTAGAAACGTTCAATGAAAAACCGGAGTCAGTTAATCGTTTTAGGACAAGATCAAGGTTACGCAAACCTTCTTCAGGCGTTTCAGACATAATAAGAATATCGTCAAGATAGACTAAGGCAATGTTATCTTTATAGTCGCCTAGTGCTTTGTTTATGGCGCGCTGATAGACGGAAGGCGCATTGCAAAGGCCAAAAGGCATACGTAAATACTCGTATTGTCCATCAGGGGTCACAAAAGATGTCTTTTCGATCGAGTCTTCAGCAATAGGAATCTGATGAAACCCGGCGGTCATGTCAAGACGTGTAAAGTAACGCGCCTTTCCTAACTTATCTATCTGATCAGCAATCAAAGGCAATGGAAAGTGGTCTCTTAAAGTGTTAGCATTCAGCTCACGGAAATCAACGCAAAGGCGATCAGAACCATCCTTTTTCTTAACTAGCAAAATTGGACTGCTAAAGGGTGAAGAACTTTCACGAATTATTCCATTGCTTTTGAGATCTGCAATCATTTCCTTAACCTTTTCGCGCTCAGTAGGTGATAATCTATAAGGTCGACGCTGTACAATTTTGTCAGGGTTTTTAAGTCTTATTTTCAATTCACCGGTATTTACTTTAGAAACGCGATTTCCAGTCGTGAAGCTGTCTTTATATTTATCAACAATATCATGTAATTTTTTAAGTAAATCAGTATCTTTTACGTCAGTATCAAAAACAGGCTCAAGACATGATTCTTTTTGTGTGCATTTGCTTATTAAGAAATTGCGTTTCACAGAAATTTCGTCTCGTGTTTGAGTGACACTAAGACCAGGTATTTGCAAAAGGTCAAATCCAATTATGATATCATCTTGTATCTCATTATCTTCAACAACATAAAACTCTAACTCGACACAAGTACCACCTATTTCTACCGTATTAGTAATGGTCTGCCTTGAATCAAATGGATGCTCACCAGCACCGAAAAAAGTGGCCTTAACAGCCTTTCTCTTCCCGGGAATCGAACCAGAGAAGCGTTTTCGCATCAGTGAACAATCAGACCCAGTATCAAACAAGCAAGGATAAGTAGCATCACCTATTTTAACTGTAGTAGTACTACGGGCCCTGCCGGAAAGATTGCTGCAAAGGTTTACTGACTTGTCTGAATTCGACCGTTCATTTAACATTTTACGAAAACAATTCTTTTCAACATGGCCCTTTTTCTTACAATATTTGCATTCAATCGATTTAGTATCATTAGGTGCTTTAGACTCGCTACCGACGGTGGGGGAATTATCAGATCCGGAAAAATTAAGCGCCTTGCAATCACGAAAGCGATGACCAGGTTTATTACACCTATAGCAAATAGTAGACGAATAGTCTGGTTTAATACCTACTTCAGTGGGGCGAGCTTTCTTAGAATTGTTATTATTATTCGTTTTTTCTAGTGTATCTAATTTGCGTTTACGGTATGTCTTCAAAACAGATACTAGTTTAGGCAAAGAGTCGGGCGTACTTCGCAACAATTCAGATCTAATATGTTCAGGATAAATACCTGTGATAACAGCATCCACAGCATCGGTATCATTCGCTTCCGGCCGCACGCGCTTGAATAATGTCCAAGCTGTAGTGGCGTATTCGGCGTAGCTCGCTGCTTGGTCCGACGTGTAGTTGCGCCACTTCTGTACATCATCAGCATACCGAAACTCCTTTGAGAATGTCTTGATTAGATCTTCCTTCACCTGATCCCAAGTAGTTGAATGTAGAGACCACGTGTCGGCCCACACTTTTGCTCTTCCTTTTAACTGAAGTATGGCTTTCATCCGTGCTTCTTGAGGTGATATAGCGAAGACGGAAATGGTTTCATCAACATTAGCGCACCAATCTCGAATATCATGAGATCGTACATCCGGATCGAACGGGGGTAGGTAGAAATTTCCTCGTTCACGGGGTAGCGCCAGCTGTTGTGGATTAGCGGCAGTGGCAGACAGTGCCGCATTAACAGCACTTGCCGCGGCTTGCTTTGTGACTGTGGTTACCAGGCTCATCACTTGGTCCATGGTAAAAGTAGGCTCAGGTTGAATAACCGATCGGCGACGCCCGCCTAGTATAGGGGATTGTGATCCCACCGCTGCTGTCGGCGAAGTTCTACTATTCGCATGGTCTGCATGGTCATCGGGTGGTAACCAGTTCTCATGACCATCCATTAGGTTAGAAGTAGTAACGAAGAAATAGACGTTTCACTTGTTGACTCAATTTTATTTACGAGTATAGATAGCTCTTACACAATCTAGGCTTAGCATAAGAATGACCCGAAACAAAGGCATGCAACCACTTAAATAACCTTTTCAACCCTACCCCTCCAGGTAGGACTACCTGAGATCACGCCACACCACCTGCGCTACAGTTGTTTATCAGTACAACTCCCAATTATTAATGTTTCCGGAATCGTTTAAAAATAACAATTAATTTAATTAAAATAAATATTTAATACATTAATTTTAATTATTTTAATTAAACACATACAGTTTATCATATCAAAATTATAATTAAACAGTCAATTGACTATGCTTCCTTTAAATCAAATATATTTTATATTTATTCGCAATTATCGATATAAGTAATAAAAAAACAAATTAAAATTATTTAAAAACATACATTTAAACACACATCAAGGATTGCCGCCCACATATACAATCTACATGTATCAAAAAGTGATCGTCAAAAAACCTTAAATAAGTGGCGCCACAATACCTAGAATATTTGTTTTTTTTAAATCATTCACAGCGCTTTCTGGAGAGATTTGGAACCATTATTTATAGCTGACAGCTGGACACTTGCAACAGTTCTGCCATAAGAGATTGTCGTCCTCCCTCTACCGTCCATGTACACGTGATCACTGATCTGTCATTTAGAACAAAATTGGTACACGAAGGGACGACTGAACAGAAAATTAAATAAAATAAATAATAAATAAATAAATAAATATTGGGGACATCTTACACAGATCAACCTAGCCCCAAACTAAGCAAAGCTTGTACTATGGGTGCTAGGCGACGATATACATACTTATATAGATAAATACATACTTATATACATAGAAAACACCCATGACTCAGGAACAAATATTAGTGTTCATCACACAAATAAATGCCCTTACTGGGATTCGAACCTAGGACCATCGGCTTCGCAGGCAGGGTCACTACCCACTAGGCCAGACCGGTCGTCAAAATTGGCTAATCCAACTGTCGTTTAGTATTGCGGATATAAAAACAGAGGTTCCAGTGTACAGTCAGCAACAAATACAACGGAACGGAATACATAAGTACTTATTTCTATGGCAAAAACGGTGTGTTACGATATAGTTGGCTATTTTGACCGTCACTGTATAGTGTATATGAGTCGCTTAAGACGAAACAGGAGCTAAGTTTTAAATATTTTAGGTAAATATACCCGTCTCGCTAACGGAAGCGGCACCTAAAAGTAGTGCGATAAGGACAAGGCGAAAAATCCTGCGTAAAAATCTCAAAAATCGAGGTTTCGTACTCCTCTGTTTCCTCCTCCAAAACTTAACCAATCGTAACCAAATTTGGAAATCTAAATGATTATGAAATTATCTGTGTCGGACCGTTTTGCTTTTTTGGCTAATTGATATCAGTTTTGAATGCCACGCCTCTCATTGCGGCATAGTCAATTAGGCCATTTTGGCCATTTTTGAAGGGCTCTAGCGCCTTAAAAAACAAAAATATCAAAAAAAGCAAAACGGTCCGACACAGATATTGACAATATTAATCTGTGTTGAAAAAATCATTGCTCTAGCTTCAAAAACCACGGAGGAAAACGAGGAGTACGTTTGTATGGAGAAATGACCGAGTGGTCATTTCTCCATACAAACGTTGTCACACGTCACGTTGGCTCTTAACTTCACTCGGGTAAATCCATCTGTCAGATTATGCGATTTTGGTATTAAGAAAGGGTAGGGTAGATATTTGCAGAGATTTCCTAGACCTAAAATACATTTTAAATTTCAGCACACATGACCGTGGAAGACCCAGCCAACCCCCGAGTAACTTCCCTCATACCCCTTCGAGGCTGCACTCTGTCACCAGACATCGCTCCGCGCCTCCTGCCGCTGCCCTCCGCCGCCGCCCTGTACACCAGCACATATGTGGCTATAGTCAGTGAGTACATAGTATATCCACACTGTAAAAAGTAACAGTGGACCGACGCCTTTGATGTTTGCGTAAATGCCGACACCGCACAAGAACACAGTATGGTTGTTACAGACTTTGACACAACTGCCCAAAAAACTGCACAAATTCAAATAAGACACGCCCTATAAGTAGTACCGAGCTACTAACAATGGCGATGTATGCAGCTCGGGTGCGTTTGTTTCTGAGATAAACTTACTGGACTTACTTTTTTTTTCTAGGCACAGTGGCGAACGACAAAGTGGAATACATAGACGTGGCGTCAGAGGGAGACAGAATCCTCGGTGCTACTCTGTGCAACGGGCAGCCGTTACTGTTCAGCCGGAAACATGGCGTGCTGGCGCTCACTTCAGCTGAGACCGTGTCTACCAACGTGTGAGTACCGTCGTCACAGTTAACTTGCAATCCGTAAAGTTGAGGGCCACCCCACACGAGCGTCACTCGAGCGTCGGCGTCTATACTCTGTATCTTTAGGGGCTATTCATAAATTACGTCATTTCAAATTAGGGGGGGGGGGGGGTCTGGACATCGGATGACGGTAGCATGAAGTAGGAGGAAATGGGGTCATTTGATGCATGATTTTTGGATGATTATAGGGGGGGGGGGGTCCAAAATCGTCAAAAATCGATGACGTAATTTATGGACAGCCCCTTAGGTATTTAAATAAAAGTAAACAAAATCTACCCTCAAATGGCCAGCCAGCCAATTAAGCCAGTTGAGGGTAGATGAAAATATTACATGATCAAATATTGTAGGTTAAGGCCTGTGCACACCGGCTGCGTGTCCGTGACGTGCACGTGCGCCGTTGTAGTATACAGATGAGAGACGGCACACCGCTTGCGTGACGTGTGCGGCTCCAACATTTTATCGCACGCGCACGTGCACGTCACGCACACGCAAGCCGGTGTGCACAGGCCTTTAAAGTCAGGTCGTTCAGTGACAGATCCAGGGGGTTTTGTATTTTGTTGGTTAACCAATAAATGTTATAACTACCCGAAAGTTATAAATACCTAAATAAATATCATGACACAATCTTACACAAATCGAGCCAGCTCCGCAGTGACTTATATTGGCTGACGTTCATGATTGTCAGAGACGAGGAAATTAAGTTATATTGAGATTAGAGATGGGCCGAATATGGACTTTGCCGAATACGAATAATCGGCCGAATATTCGGTTCAGATCATACCGAATACGAATATTCGGCCGAATATTCGGTTGGGCTAAAACTGCCTAAAACGCTGAAATCAAGTTCATTCAGGTCCGCAGTCTGCACTCATAACGTGTTTTTCACTTTTCTCCTCCCAACCGACTAACTAGCGGCATCCGCTAACAAGCGGTCGCCCTAAAAAAAATTGTTTATTCGGTAAATATTCGGCAGTTCGAACCAAACTATTCGGCCGAATACGAACATTGAAAAAATATACCGAATAATTACCGAATATTCGACCCATCCCTAATTGAGCTCTTATTTGAAATTTGACCGCCATTTTAAACTTTTTAGTTTATTTATGGCCCGATTGCATTACCCCTTAAATCGAGACAAAACACGGAAGATCGTGAGTTCAAAATACAAACTTCTTTGGCGCTCAATACTTTAAATGATTTTGACGTTTATGCGTGGTGGAATAGTGAAGACTGCTAATAGTTCCCAGAGCCCTCACTTATGTTAAATTATTAAAGTGTATTCATCCCCACGTGTCTTATCATGTAAACAAACAAACGTCAAATCCATAGAAAATCTAGACATCGTAATGTCCGATGTTTTTGAGGTGATCCGTTTGTTACTGCGATTATTGATGAAAACCTTATTAGAAATACTTTGTGAGTTTCTTGTGATGATTATTGTGTAATTCCAGAGAAAAGTAAGTAATGTCTTCCGAGAAGTGTTTGTTTACATGATAGGACAAGTAAGGATGAATAACACGGCACTTTATAGGCGGTAATAACATGAAGGTAACTTTTTCAGATCTGTGTGCGAGAGCCCCATGGGATCACCTTGCCCGTCCGACATGTACGATGGCAACCTGTCCCTCTATGAGATCGATCCGCACGAGGTTTGTTACACTTTTTAGGGTTCCGTACCCAAAGGGTAAAAACGGGACCCTATTACTAAGACTCCACTGTCCGTCTGGCTGTCTGTCTGTCACCAGGCTGTTTCTCATGAACCGTGATAGCTAGACAGTTGAAATTTTCACAGATGATGTATTTCTGTTGCCGCTATAACAACAAATACTAAAAAGTATGGAACCCTCGGTAGCCCAGTCCGACTTGCACTCGTCCGGTTTTATTTTTACCACTGACTGACTCACTAATCAAAAAGTTTGGCTACTTCGAGATTACATAAAAAGATTGCAATTTGGCATCCAGCAAGGTAATCGTGTGTGAATTTTCACATCATGATTGTTTTATATACTTATTTGACAAAAAACAATGAGGGATTTACAACGAAGAAATTCTGATTCATTTCTGTTGTTCCAGGTGAGCATGGTAACGACAGACGCGTGCGGCAAACTCAAAACAGCGTTCCTTTTCCATCTGCGTCGCGACACGGCCGCCTGCCGCGCCATCGTGCAAGACCTGTTTCCGGCCAAGCAGCGCTCGGACCCGGCGCTAGACAACACCGTCGTGCGCATCGCCACCGAGCTGTGCGACGACATACCGCAGGGAGACCCCAGGTGAGCCCCAACCTTCCTGTCCCACCTGTTCCTGCCAAGCAACGCTCCTAGCTCCCAGCAGTTTTCTCGTCTTATTTTCATATATATATATATCGTGTAATATAGTAGGTAAGTACAGATGTGTGCATAATTGTTTTCCTTCGTATTTTCTCGAAAACGTTCGTATTTGTCATGCTACTTCAGTTAACCTCAGTACTTTTTGTACCGAGACTGACTGAAATAGCAAGACACGTTCGTAAGTTTCCGCTATACGAAGGAAAATAATTATGCGCTACATCTGTATTCAAACTTGCCAAGTTACAGTTAGTTTAATTCCGAGCATATTGTAAAATATCACATGTGTTTAGAGTAGCCATGGTTTTTACGCTCTTTTAATAAACACACAATACACCTCCCTAAACTTTTTAAAGCACAAAACGGGATTATTATGCATTTCATACATGAACTCGATGGTTCAGGAGGCGAAGTCATTTTTGTCACATAAAGCGAGCGCGGCGGCGTCGGTCGGTGAGCGCGTGACAGCCTACTGGCTTTTACACCGTATGCGGTGCGCCGCGCGTAGGTATCAACCCGAGGTCGCGCGGAGAGTTCCATAGACCACCTTTTTTATCAACTTGTTGTTACAGATGGAAACAGCGTCCAGGCGGGCCCGCGACCAACATCCCTCTGGGCAGTTCCTCGGCCCTACAGATCAACGCGCAGCTCCGAGACAAGCAGCGCGCGTTCTCGCTGTTCGCAGACTTCTTACGGGCTACGGGCCTGTGGCAGCGGCTCGGGTCTCTCTCTCTAGGTAACATTTTCTACACATGTGTAGTTAGGCGCCATTCATTTATTACGTAAGACGATTTTTTCGATC